>NC_090935.1:1491684994-1493147494 GCF_040938575.1 Ambystoma mexicanum | reverse complement strand
GCAGTTGGGCAAAAGCGCCAAGGCACAGGTAAAACGTGGGTAAAATAAGCGAATGAAGTGGCAATAAGGTGCCCAATTGGCAAGCTTGTTTTGGTGGCCGTAATACGGGTGAAGTAACGGGTGGACTCTCTTGCACGCAACTTTCACCCACAGCAATTGAGTTCAAAATTGCAGATTGTATCGGCTAGCGGGCTTGTTTGGATGTCGGTACGGTTTGCACTTAATTGGTAACAGGGACTGCTATCCGAGGGGGAGCATGGATCGGGAAGCATGTACGCCAGGGTAACGTTTTTATTCGTTCCGTCACAATGAAGGGGATTAACACGCAAGGCGGATTGGTGTGTTTAAGGGGAAAACGGATGACGGTAGGACAGCTTCAAAGGAGGGTGAAGGTACGGGTAAGAGTAAAAGTATGGCCTCCGGCACCCGCGAATCCGGGCATCGGAAGGTGCATCTGCTTGGGGGCTAAGGTTTGGGGTAAACGCACATTACCCTTGTGCTGAACAGCCACATGCCAGCTCGCAGGGCGTGAGAGGTGGCGTTCTGTGGTGCCAGTTCCAAGGACAAGAAAGATGGCATTCTATGCTAACAATCGTGAGAGGAGAGTGCATGGCATAAGCCGCCACCATCGATGGCGGAAAGGGGAGGGGTTTAGGCTTCACGGTACGTTCATAAATAAATACATAAGGCAGTTTGCACTGGGCCTTGTACGAAGGCTGGTGAGGTACTGCACTGGGTTGGGGCCTAGGGAATGCTTTCAGTGGGAGATGGCCTTGGGGAGATGAAGTGGTGTTACTAGTCTATCGGGGTATGCACTCTCCACAGGGGGGAGGTTACAGGCTGGGCCAGAGGGCAAATCGCCTAAAACAGTCGGTGTGCTGTCGTATAATGTGCATACATTATATGTTAATGGGGGAGTAGGGCATGGTCTGGGGGGGGGGGGCGTCCGGCGGTGGGAACTGGGGGACCCCACCATGATCATCTCCACGGCAGCGCTGCTTTGTGCGCGGCATCTGGGGTGCGGCTTCGCACGCAGGGTGGTGGCTAATGCTTGGTGTGTGCCGTGCAATCGACATTTAAGCTGAAGGCCTATCTATGCAAAGGGGCTTTTCTCTCCCATACAATATAAGTTTGACAGAAGGAAGCATAGGGACCTAGTACTTGCTGGGGATATGTTTCCTGAACTAGTATGTTACGGAGTAATTACGAATTACTACTAAAGAAGAGGGCAATGGGGCCATGGTAAACATACGGCGCGTGCTTCAGTTAGCACTCTTTCAGGTAGCATTCCGGTGCTTGACACCCGTTTGGGGCTGGGGTTGCTTGTCTGGCTTCATCAGGCTACAGGACAGACAGAGGGGTCGGTGCACTGGATGCCTGCGGGGAAGTGCAAGGGGAGGTAGCGCTTTCACTAATATGTGCGTTTACATGGCAAGAAAGTCGCCAATGCTTACTTAGACGTGCAGGTTTTCCGGTTACCAACTGGCTATATATTCTGGTGGATGTTGCCGTTCGCCTTCTGCAGCTGCAAGGTACCAGTGATATAGGGGGTGCACTGTTGCTGAATGAGGTATGGCACGAATTGCCTTGCAAAGGAGGACCAGTGGGCTCTGATCGGCGGGTCATAGCGCATTTAAACACCCGGGTGGACATGTCTATTTGACATGTTTTTGTAGTTACAACATACATACAAATGCAGCAGCAGTGTTTTCGGAGGTGAGGGCCTCCTTATAGGACAGTGATAGCGCAGGGGCAACGTGTGGGTCTTGGAAGCAAGACCACGCAAAGCAACAGGGGTCCGAATCCGCCTTAAAAAACATAAGCGCGTTTTAAAAGTAAAAACAACAAATTACTATTAAGAGTTGCTCACTGGCGTATGGTTACAAGGGGAGTAGTGCTCCTGTTATTGGCAAGGTCAATGTGCATATAAGTGGTTGTGCAGGGGTGGCCGGTTGGCTTTTGGAGCGAGGCCGATGCAAAGTAGAGATAGCGCACTAGTTCAACTAAGGAGTGGAGGCATGGCGCCAAATTAACAAGTTGCTCTGGGTATAGGGCGTTCAAAATTGCGTCGCACTTTGGATAAAGTTGAGAAAGGTGCCTGTTTTTAATGACGGGAGTGCTCCCCTTTCTGATGAGGGCATTTCGGCATATGAGTGCATTCATGGCTGGCTGTGGGGCCTCTTGGGCAGGGCCGATGCAACTAAAATATGCTCACGATGGAGCACCACAGGTGATATGGGGATGCCAGACACTACAATTGATGTAGCAGCTTCAATGGTGGGGTCAGGGGAATTAGTGCAAAAAGAGCAGCCCCCACAGTGAGGCACGTGTTAAGTTCACCTCGATGGCCGGCACGCTAGGCAGGGCATTGAAACGAGGACACGGCAGTAGTGTGGCACACATGTAATGGGGATGTGATATAGGGGGAGGCCCAAGGAAAAGCAAACCGGTAGAGGTGTTCTTGGGTGGAAGGGGTTGTACGGCAAGGTACAAGCACTGACAGCATTGTGTTGGATATTAAGGGACTTTGGTGGTTGTGGCCCAGGTGTAGCATCAAGGGAAAATGTATGTCTTATGTCGTATACGTAGTCCCAAGAACATACAGGAGCAGCCGTTTGGAGTACACGGTATGGCAGCTGGGTCGCTTGAGTTTAGGGATTCCCCTGGGGAATAGGGTGGGGACAGGCTCGGCCGGTCATCTCACATGCTGCGGGTAGTAATGAGGAAACAAACAGAGTTTGAGGATATTAGTATTGTATGAAGGCCTCATGGAGTAGGGATTGGGTGAGGTGTACAGTTGGTATATTACGCATATTCTCACTGCATGCACAGATTTGTGGGACAAGGGAAGCACGCAGAACCTTGCGATGGGTTGACGCTCCCGGTGGCCAAAGTGAGTTATTGTGGAAGCAAATCAAATTGCTATTGATTAGGCGCAGGGATCTCTTTAAACGGAACACCATTAACGCCAAAAACAAGGTTCCTTTGGCGTGGCGCCTGACGCAGGGGACAGCAAGATTTTGGAAAGTATGCCTGGGGGCCATCTGGTAGGCGTGACAGGCTGCAAGGAGGAATAGGAGAGGCTCAATTTGCTGAAATAAGGCGTTAAGCAGGACGCTGGGGTACAGGGTTGCCTTTTGAATTGGGGTTTCATGAACAGATCAGCAAGACCAACGCATACTCCATCCTTCCGGGGTCATTGAACAAGTAACAGGGGGATAGGGAACAGTAGAGGTTTAGTAGGACACTAATTAAAGTGCCAGATAGAGGGCAGTTGGCGGCGGGAAGGGAAAAGAGGACTAGCTCTGGGTGGTCGGGTCTGCTGACTTTTGGGATTATGGCTGGGGAGCTTGGAGGGACAGCAGAAGGGAAGGAGGCCTATGGAAAAGGAGAATGGCCTGGCTCCGTCCGGTCATGATCAGAGATTGGCGAAATACTGCAAGGGCAGGCATTCCGCAAGGGAGTAGAGTGGGGTGAAAGGCAAGTTGGTATTGAAATGGTAACAAAAGTATACAGCTCAACTTCACCCGTCAGGAACGGCACTCTCCCAAAATGCTAACTCCCGCAGGGGCAGGCAGAGCGAGGATAAGTTGGTGGGGAAGCTTTAGCCTACCAAAATGGGCTTACTACAAAAATCAAGGAGGAAACTGAATTGTGCAATGTCAAAATTCTCCAGGGGCCGAGGTTTTCCACAGATCAGGCACAGCGAGCAAGGATAGGTTGGTTGGGGAGCTTTCGCCTGATGATACATGGAGGGAACGTACTGCGGATGAAGTATGACAAAGGGGTTGAGTAAGGAGATCAAAAACGGACCAAGAAGGCAAAGGGTGCATGGTGATCCTCAAACCCATCATGGGCAGCGCAATATGCCCAGTCAGGGCGGTGGCAGGTTTCCTCAGGCTGAGACCCCCCTCGGGAGGGGAAGCTCCGCTGCTCATGCAACACAATGGGACAGCCCTAAGCCATTTCCAATTCAGAAGGGTTATGGAAATGGCGCTGGAAGGAATTGGGGAGACAAAGGGAGTATTCGGGACTCACTCATTGCGGATTGGGGCAGCCACGTCAGCCGCAGCCATGGGCATGGGGGAAGGAGCCATCAAGCAGATTGGGAGAGGTCTGGGTGTTTTAAGAGGTATATCGGGCCAGAAAAAAATATATATAAATTGACATGCCATCTTTTTCTCCCCACCAGCAGCAGCCCAGAGACAAAAGAGAACGGTCTGGGTAGTAGGACACTCATTTGTGTCAAGGGCGGGGGCAAGCTGGTCGGCGGAACAGGAAGAATTGATAGACTGCAAATGTCGAATTGAGTGGCATGGGGTTCCGGGGATGAAGTGGGCACAACTGCAGGGGCAGGTGCGCAGATTGCTAGGGAAACATCAAAAGCCGGACGTGTTGGTCATACACCTGGGAGGTAATGACCTGACAAACCTGGGAAGGGGGGCTCTGATGCGGGAAATGATGGGCTCTCTACAGGAGCTGGCAGGTCAATTGGGGGAAACAGAAATCATTTGGTCAGAGATAATTCCAAGGCCAGAATGGAGAGGTGTGGATAATCACACAGACGTGGAGAGATCCAGACGAAAGCTAAACGGTGCAATGGCAAAATTCTGCAGGTGCAGGGGCTTTGGCCAGATCAGCCATGGCTTGGTTAATCTAAATTCTCCAGAGTACCTTCTTAAAGATGGGGTACATTTGTCACCACGGGGGTTGGAGCTATTCTACTGGAACCTTTGCACAAAAATCATAGAAATATAAGGAAGGAAGCAGGGGGGAGCCACGGTGGGTGGTAACCCACCTGTGGCGTGGCAGTGTTTGGGCAACCAAACACAAGAGACAGACTCCGGATGAGCCAGGAGAAAGCTGGAAGGGTCTTCGCTCTTCTCAGACCAGCGCCCCTCGGAAGCCTAAACGGTAGGGGCGTCTGGGGGGAACAACAAGGGCTCAGCTTCCCCCAATAAAATGGCGCTCTCCCCGCCCAGGAACACCTGCATGGGCAGGCGAGGCCAGGCGCAAACGGTGGGAGAGTTGGGCCTATAATGGACTAAAGGAAAGGGGGAAGCAGATTTTGGACACAGAGCAGTCACTGCATCTCCTGAATTATATATTATTAAATCTGCGGCCTTTTTATGCCAAAAAACTAAGCAAGACTCATTTTACACATTTCTGGGGGGAAAGAGGAATGAGTTATGGCTATGTAATGGGTCCAAAATGGACGGATGCACGGGTTATGTCTGAGGCCTGCTGAGCGTCGCTCGACAGGAAGCTTGAAGTGAACGGCCAGCCTGTGCGCCGATAAGAGCCCCACACCGTTGAAGCAAGTGGTGAGGCTGTACAAGTAGGTCTGAGACCTAGAGGGAGATGAGACTTGCCAAATAAGAATGACCTGAGCCCAAGGTGGCAGGCTTCACACAGGTTGATCTGGACAGTGAACATATTCACCATTGAAGATACTGGAAGCAGTGCTAATTCAGTGTTAGTGGAGGAGACGAGAACCACAGACCTGCGCTAGAATGCAATAACTCACAAAGCCCCAGAAAGAAGGTACCTAGCACGGCCCATGCATGCCGAAGGGGGGAATAGACAACAACACCTGCACATAGCTGACATCTAGCCTAACACACTAGCAACCTCCATCCAATGTGGAAAAAGCCAAGTTGCAATGAAGCGAAACAAGCAAGCGCCCAACACCAAGCCACCACCATCCAGGTAGAAGGAAGTTATGCAAGGAGGATGGACAGTTCACAGGCAAACGCAGCCAGAGGGAGTACCCCAGGACTCCAGTAGGGACAGATGCAAAACAAGAAGGGCCCATTCGAGGGTTAGATGCCACCCATGGCACCTTCCTGAGGTCATTTGACCCTTATGCGACTGGAGCTGCGCTTCGATGGGAACTGTGGCTCCAGTAGTTTGAACTCCACATCAAACCTAAATAGATTACTGATGCAGAAGAGCGATGGACACTGTTAATGCTAAACCTGGGCACACTAGCGCTGAGAATATTTAACACATTACCCAACAAAGGACAAGCTGATGACTATGAGGCGGCAAAAACAGCTCTGAACGGTTAGTTCAAACCAGAATTGAACCCAGATTATGAACGTTTCCAGCTGAGCATGGCCTGGCAAAAACCCAGAGAGAAAATTGATGACTTTCATGCCCGTATCAGGGAGATGGCCCTAGGTTGTAAGTTCTGAAACAAGGACTTCAGAGTGCACCAGCAGATCATTCACGGGATATAATCGGAGAAGTTGCGGAGACTTATCCTATCAGAAATAAACCTACTGCTAAATTGGATCCTGGCAGTGGGGCGACAAAGGGAACGCACTGGCGAGCAAGTTGCAGCAATGGAAGTAGCCATGAGTAGGCTGCCAATCAAGAACTTCAAGGAAGACGAAAATATAGCAGCCACCAAGTCCAAGCCGGAAGGGCATAACACCACACTAGTAAACAAATATATATTTTTATAAAGTTTTTTTGGGGGTCATCTTTTTCACAAATGATAGTTCATCGACAAACAGTACTCTGATGGTTGAAGGAAGCACTTGGCTCTCTTTCGACAGACAGATAGTTGTCTTAGACTTTTAGTTCAACAAACAGGAGTGGCAGGTAAATGTGAGACCGATCGGGTAATGTGCCCCTCCCCTCGGGTCACATTGCCTAAATAACACCTCCATTACTGGAATGGGTTCACCCCTGTGACTCACTTCATTGTGAGTCAATGGGCCACCGCTGCTGACATGGCAACTGTGCCACCCCTCTTGTCCCACTGCAGCTACTTGTTGGAAACTCTTCATGTTACATTGGTCAGCCCCATCCACCTGGCTGTTGGCTAGGGGATGATGTGTGATGTTTCTGTCACATGGATACTTCTCTATTTTGTGTGATCTTAACTGAAACCCATCATCTAGTACCGCTTCTTTGGGGAACCCTTCCTCATGGGATATATCTTGCAACTTGCTTATCATTGTTCTTGTGATTTTCTACTTTGAAGGATGATCTAGTAGAACTATTACAAAATAGTTTGCTAGTGGTACCTCAATTTGTCCCATAGATTCCATTCCAAAGTTTCCCATACTCTTACATGACATTAAATATTGTGCAAGAGAGCTTGCCTTGTGCTTAAATATTTGCCACTGTGATTAGAATCATCTCATTGGAGTATTTTTCTTTAATTTCCCTGTTCTTTGCTGTCACCCAAGATATATCCCTCATCACTCAATTTTGTGGTTTCTGTATGCCACTGCGTGTTGCGTGGTGAGTTGTTCTGCTATTTCCTCGTATGGTTGTGAGGGATGTGGAAGACTCTTCTCATATTGCCATCATTTCTATACATATGCTCTCTCTTTGTATGTTGTCTTGGGCCCTACAATGTTTCCATTCTTTTCACATAGTGGACTTCCTCTGTCCCGGATGATGCGTCCTATTTTGGCCACAATATATGTGTCCTTCAAGATGATGTCTCAATTTTTTGTTTTAACTGGCAGCCTGAACAGGCAACCTGCCTGGCTGTTCTACCAGGTTCTATGTACTAGCCTGAATGGCAATTCTTGCAGTTTGGATGCCAGGCATGGTAGGCATGGCATGTGCATTTTAGTACCATCAGGACTCAAGATGTGAACCAATGGTCTATGCTTAGTGAGGAGACTGAATCTTCTTCCTTAGATGTGCAACTGAAAATAAGTTGTGGTCCATGCACGTTAGTAAATCTTCTTTATGATGGATGATGCAGCGTTCAAGGAAGCAGGAGACTGACCAAGACTGACCAAGAGAAGGCATGTTCTACAATATTTTATTGTTACACAACAAGAAAACACTTATTCTATCCCTATTCTAAGGTGGTTTCGCTACCCAAAAAAAGAAACTGGGGTGGTTAGGTCAGTTGAGTTCTTAAAAATAAACATTCCTGGTCAAAACCCTGCTATCCCTAACTCTACAGCAAAACGTTACATAAATATAAGATCCCGTGTGCTCCAAAGGGAATAACTCCCTCCCGATAGCAAAATGGAAAGTTGATCAGGATAAAGGAAGAGTCTCAAAACAAAGTTCTGATAAACCTGGGAGGATGACTCCTTCCTCCCAATGGAATCAAAGTGTTGTTCCAAGGCAAACAAACCCAAAAGTTTATGTGGTCCCACTTGGGACAATAAGAATTTTAGTATTGGCGGATCATCTTCCAGTTTCTCAAGCATTACCTCCTTGTGGCATTGGCGAGGTACTTAAGACCGAAAGTGATTTACACTACAGGGTATTTGTTGGTTAGGTTCCCTACCCCACCTGGAATTTATGTCTCCCCAAATACCTTGGTTCGCAGAGTTCTTCACCGGCTCTTTCTCAGGTCTTGGAACTGTAGGACTTGCTGATGTTGTTTTTCTCTGTCTTCAACTACTCCACTTTTGTATTCTGGAGGCCAAGTCTGTACTGAGATGAAGAAGAATGCGAGAGTACCTTTGAATCGTAGGTCGTCTGGTGTGCACTCAAGGTTATATGAAGGGGGGTTTCTCCAGCTTCTTAGTTGGTTTGGTTGTAAAAAGTCGTGTCTGGGGCACGTTACTTGTTACGATATGAACAGGATATTGTTGTCACTGTGCACCCAACTTGTATATCATTTTGTGTGGGACTATCCTGTCTAGAGACGTGGCAATGCTTCCCACTCTAAAGGTCCCTTCGGAAGGATTTCTGTATCAGAGGGAACCCCAGTAGTTTAAAGACACTAGTCCGGACAGGTTTTTACCCTTTTGAGGTACCCCCTTCCGCTCCAGGCATCTCGTAGGAAAAAGTAAGATGATAACATCTCTATGGTGTTGTGGAGAGTGGCAACCAAACAGAGTTGCTGTTATCTTGGATTTCGCAATCAGTAAGTGTTTGGTGGCTCTGCAGTGGTTCTTCTTTTCTTTTGGGTCATCTCTCCCTTTAGTTGTGGTACGCCTCTCTTCCGAGGTGCCTGTTTAAGCAAAGGGCTCTCTTATTACAACCGCTGCTCAACCGCATTGGTCTGTCACCGGACCAACCTTCTCCCGGCTGTTGCCTCCTGCCCGGGCCTCCTGTCTTGGGTCTGGTAGTCTTGCAGTTCAGCTCGATACCGGTTCTGTGGTATCCTGCTGCTTGGACCCCTGGTCTTGTCTGTGTCTTTGGGATAGAGAAGGAAGGGCAGTTTCTCTCTCCCTGCCTCCCCAGCTTCTCCTCTCCCAACCATTGGTCGAATACCTGGACCGATGTATCCCTGTGGGATCATTTTCATATCTTAGCTGGCCTGGGTTGGCTTAACAGGTCAGAGTCAACTAGTTGTATTTCCCTGTTGCCGGTCTCGCCGTCGGCCATCGGTGGATATTAGCTCACCTGCCAGATTGTGGTATTGGACCTTTTGCTATTCCGTATGCGTCTCTGCTGCTCCTGCTACTAAAACTTCTACTCGTCTTCTCCTTCATCGCCATCTTCTCTATCTGTTCAATTTATTTACGGAGCTCCGCTCAAGCATATCATTACGTTCTTGACCATTGGTTTGTAAAAGTTCTCTTGTGAATCCTTTACTGTTCCTCCATGAGTGGTTGTTAATATGAAGGAGAAAGATATGATCACCCAAAACATTATTACATGTCCCGTTATTGGTTAAGGAATGATACCAGATGTTTTTGCAACATGGAACGATCAAGTGACCCGGGTTCTTAAAGGGCCCATACCCTGGTTTAATGTTACTCCTTTTAAGAGGGGTTCTCCCTCCCATCAGATCCTCCCACATTGCACCATCACCAGGAGGATTCTTGGTTAGCGGCCACACCACCCTGGCCCCATGGCAAGGTCAACAGTGTCGAGCTGGGCTTTGAGGTACTTTTGCAGTGGTCAAGTCGGCATTGAGATGTTTTAGTGGATGCAATCCCACTGGTGGTCGTAGTTGAGGCAATTCAAAGGTGCCGGTTCCTGATGGGTCGGGATGGCAAGGTAATGGCCTCCAACTGTTTGGGGCAGCGGTGGCTTTGGCAGTGAGATAATGGCTCTGCTGGGTCAAGTTGGCATTGTAGACGGGTCAGTGGATGGCTTTGAGTAGTCGATCCAGCGCTCGAATCAGTTGCTCCGACTATAGCCTGCCGTCCGGTCGTGACAAGTCAGTCCACTTAAGTGGGTAGAGGCAGCATCTGGGTGGCTCAAAATGCAACACTTGGTTTGAAGATTTTCAGAGTGCCAAAAGCAGCACTGCGAGTCATGTGCAGCTCAAAGGATGTTGAGTGCAGTTGATCCAGCTCAAACATGTCTCAAGGGATTGGTGCAGAATTCCAAGCTGTTTCTGGGCATTTGGGTTGTTGGGAGTCCTGATCCAGGGGCTCCAGGACAAGCTGAAAGCTTCTGTTAGGCACTCCCACTCCAGGGAAATTGGCTAGCACCTACAGTGGATCTGTTATGTCCAGTGAACATGGTCCTGGATCCAGTGCAGCCAACAGAGAAGCACTGGTCGAAAGCAGTTTACGCCACTGTTCCTTGGGTATGGTTAGGGGACAGACCTCTTTGGGTGCCTTCTGTCTTCACCGCTATGGCAGAAGTCTTTGGAGAAGAGTTTGCTCCCAACAGAGGTCCAATGAATACTTGTTCTTGTCTTAAAAGTCCAAAAATGAATCAAAGAATAAGGGGGCTGCCCTATTCCTTATAAAGGTGAAATGCTACAGCGGATTGGATCACAGCAAGCCTACTGTAAGGGGTCCAATTCTAGCTTTTGGTAACAGGTGACCCTTGCTTTCTGACATCATAATCCAGGTGCCTTGTCCTGCAAGAAATTGAGTTACAGGATGTTGGAGTGGACACCAACAGAAATTGAGATAGTGAGACCCCTCTTCTGGCCTACCTCTCCTCTCTGGCTACTCTAACTATGTCCTTCGCCATGTCTGCTGACTTCAAAGGAACTCCAGTGGCCAACACCCTGATGTGAGTGTAGCTTTTTGTACCAGCGCTGCCTTTGAACCACCGACTCCCAGGAGATCTCCCGGTGAGAGTTCCTGGGCCCTAGGAGGAGGGTGTTGCCCTTTCTGCAGGAGGATAAGCAAGGCAGCATCCTAGCCTTTGTTCCACATGGCAGCTGTTGAGGCAGTCAGACTAGACACCAATTTGCGTGAGTCTTGTCATAGCCGAGACCTGCTCAATGAGTTGATACTGGTGTGATATTAAATTTAAATTGGTATGGCTGTATAATTGTGTGATCCTAGTAGCCACAATACCATCTCAAGCATGACAGATGATGTGCCCCAGGCTCACTATGGGACTCAATTACTATAATTCAGATCAGAGGTGCAGACAGTTAAAACGCCTCCTCTGCATGCACAAACTGGATTACAGCAGGGTTGCAGGAATGCCCATGTGGCATGTGACCTTTGAACCTGCTCTTATTTCACTTCAGGGTTGTTGCAGTTGACGTTAGGAGGTTGTCACAGCAAAGGCACACGTGTACAGCATAACTTTGGTAGGGATCATTGTATGAAAGGGGAAGGGCTCTAAGTAGCAGACTTCCTTTCCTAAAGTAAAAGGATCTGCCTAGTTTTATGCAACAAAAATCAAAACAGCTTTGGCTATCCCTACAGTATTTATGGGTACCCTTTGGTCTGCTACATACATTTTTGCTAATATTTCCTAATTTCTAACCATGTTATAATGGAAAACATGATCATTCTGTATTATTCTTTCACCTGTAAAGCAGACGATCATGTAGTATGATATTCCATGCTAGGTATTTATTTAAAAAACCTGATAATGCAAATGAATGTAGACTTTTATTATCTGAAAAGGAACCAAGAGGAGCCAGTTGGCATTTTGTCACAGGAGGCTACTAGCAGTTTACTTTAGATCAATGGACGTACAATGAGCCTCACGCAGCGCCATATTGAGGCAATGAAGTTCAAGTCGCAGCAATGCATGGGGTGGTGGCACAGACCGAATAGCGACTGCTTGACAATCATTTGAATGTCCATAAGGCTGTGCTTGAATGAATTAAGCCGTTGTCTAGGGCACATGTACGCCTACCTACACGCCCAGCATTTGATCATGAAAGTGGGATTAAGTGCCTGAGTGCCAGTTTCTTCCAGGCTTCCGCCTTACGTCTTACGTTTTGACTCTGACCATTATTTTCCTACCATTTTACATATACCTTTAATTAGTATTACTCACGTGGTGTGATTTTAAGGCTAGAAGAAGTTTAATTTTTGCCACAGCACAATTGGTCTTACACCAAACATTCGGTGAGGACAGTTATTTTTCTCGGTAAACATGTTATTTTCAGTGGTTAAAATAGAAAAGTCTTTTGCTAGAGGAAACGCAAAAGAATTAATCACCGCCAAAGTACATGAACCTCTATTTAGACAGACAGCAGCTTCCGTCCCAACAGAACTTTCGAGAATCTACCGTTTTGTTTGAAACTTTACTCAGAGTCCATTTCAAGGCCCCCTTATAGCAGGCGGTCACCCTTCTAACTTCTCCGCGCCCTTGCTTTTAGGGACTACATCGTTAATATGACATGTCAAAAGAAATGGGGCCATGCTCACTCATCATGCAAGAGGGGCTGACCACATATGATGTATTCATCAACGCTAAGCACAAGACATTTTTCTTTTGTGAACAACTTAAATTGAGTTATACAAGAACAATGAATGGAATTTTGTTTTGTAAACATTTGGCAATGGGACTCAACATGTTGCCTGCAGATTGTTTTTACATATGTCCTTAGCCCTGTAATATTTATGGGTGCCTGTTGGTCTGCTACATACGGTTGTGACGGTTTTCCTAATATTTCCCATTTCTAATCATACTGTAATGCAGACGATAATATAGTATGATATTCCATGCTATGTGTTAATTTAATAAAACCTGATCATGGAACTGAATGTAGCTTTTTATTACCTAAAAAGGAATCAAAACTTTGTCCAATTGTTTCATTCATTATTTCCTTCAATTACATGTTTACTTCCAATAGAAAAGTAAAAGACAATCACCGACAGAACTTTGTCATGGAACATGGTGAGACAAGTAAAGCCAGAATAAAAAAAAGCAAGTGCAAATTAAAAAAGCTTAGAGGATGGCTCTATTTTATTTGCACTTCTTTCAGAAAACTGCAGGAGATGCCCTTTCGATCCCACACGCATACAGGATGCACTATCGACATTAATGCCTGGCAGTCACCCAGCACCTGGGTGGTTGCCGCGAGGCGAGCGCATTTCACAGTGACTCGCCTTGAAGGAGGTTGTTTTGAAATGTAAAAACATATTGTTCTATCCCTGTGTGAGGGATAGAAATGCAAATGGGTCAGTACGAGTTCATACTGCTGCTGTCCCACTTAGAGCAATGTGTTGCAAGGTTAGTAATGATCATGTCATGCGTTGTGCATCCCCTTACACCTATTACAATTATTCACTGGGGAATGTGTTTTATTTCATCACATTTGAAAGCACGGTGTCCAGTCAATTGGTCGACAGCAAACTGGTCGACTGCAATTTGGTCGACACCATTTGGTCGAATGCCAAATGGTCGAATTTTTTTTTTTTTTTATATATATGTGTTTTGTGGGTTTTCGTGTGGGGAAAAAAAAAAGAAAAAAAAGGGGGTTGGGGGGGGACCCCCCCAAAAAAAAACAAAAAAGGGGTAAAAAAAAAAAAAAAAAAAAATTCGACCATTTGGCATTCGACCAAATGGTGTCGACCAGTTGTCCTGTCGACCAAATGTTTTCGACCAATTGACTGGGAACCGAAAGCACATCAGTTTTTGTGTATTTGAGTTGCACAGAAAGGCCACCTTACGTTGCGTAAAGGGGGTGGGAACGGGCCCCTGAATTTGTGCATCTTTGATGCACACTTTCAGATCTCGTCAGAAAATAGGTCACCTTTTTTGGCTCAAGTGATGAGATGCGCACATTTTGGGAATCTGGCCAATGAGCTCTTGCACAGGAAATGTCCATATAATGTTAAGCATCACCAACTAGGAGAGTGTTATTTTTCAATAAGGGACACTAACTTGTAGGTATTTTGTCAACAGCCTTTTGAAAAAAGACATCTCCCTGTTGCAACGACTTAAGTATTTTAACTAAGTAGATAAGTGCATCCTATCATGGTCAACAAAGTCTGGACCTGTCACAAATGAGAATAGTCCCTTGACTCTTTCCTTTGTTTGAAGAAAGCATCAAAGTATATTCAGAGATGGCCTTAATTTAACTGCCATGGGTTCCCCCCACCCCCCAGTGCCAAGGCATTTTTTGGTGATTTCGGTATTTTGCCATTCAATGCCTTCTAACGTTTTCTCTTTCACTAAGCCCTTAAGTGCCAAGGACGAGGTATCTCGTCCTCGGCAACAGGGAGGTAATCCCATAGCAGAGAGCAAAGAATTGGCCACTCAAATAAGAACATTCCTTGGTTTCTTTTTACATCAATATGATTGCACACGCGGAAAAGGCATTCGGAGCAGTCGGAACTGCCAGCAGAGCCACGGCTATCCTATCACTGAACACCGTACGTTTTCACTCCATTTAGTAAGCGGTGCCATTCCATTCTCTCCTCTTACTTCTTTGCTTTTCCTTTTGTGTAGCACATATACATGGCTTTGTACAATTCTACTAGGGATTCTCAATTTGAACTGATTATATTTTTGGAGGGTTTGTATTACCATTCAATTCAATTCCATTGCAGATACAAACAGGAACAAGAAAAGGATTGAATGTAGGAGCTTAGAAGAAAGAATTGACTAATGAAATACGTGGTCAGATTAATCAGATATTTAAGTCAGGAGCTGTTATTTGACTAAATGTAACATCAAATCTATTAAAGAGTTGAAATGTGTGTTTGTTTCAATGGATACTCACATTTACATACATGTTTTGTGTCTCTTTCAAGAGGTAGATCAACATTTATTTGGAATTTAATTTGTTTTGTGATAGGTCTTTTGGGACTTGAAAAGCATGCTTATATCTTACTTAGACAATTAGTCAAAAACAGGTGCCGACCTGTGCTTTCTTTCTGACTGTCAAAACGTGTAATGGCGCAGGTTCAGATTCTGTATTCGAATGTTAGATTATTTATGCTATTTGCTATTTGCCAGATCAGTGGAGTAACTTTGCTGAAAATGTTGGGGGGCGGGGGGACATGACATCTGAAGAAAAGGTGCCCCAGCCAAATGAATGGGGACAAAATGCTGTGCCATGAAAGTTGGAGGGGAGGGGGGCAAACACCCCTGCCCCCCCCTAAAATTACGCCCATGTGCCAGATTGTGGATGTTCAATTTATGATAAAAAATGAATGCTCATCAAATTGAGAAATAACATACAATTAAAAAATAATGAATGCTAAACTCAACCAACACTCGTTTAAATACTATCTAACCTGAGTCGACATAATCTTTCTGGGTGCAATAAAATATCTAGTCAGCATGCATGCCCACTCTACTCAATCAATAAAACAAATGTATTTCGGATTTCATAGAATTTATAAAACAACACAGCAGAATACAAAACAATACATTATAAGTCATATACAACGCTCAGCCCCATAAGTACAACATTAAGCATATAGTGCAGAACCAAGTGGCCGTTAGTTTCGATCTTCGATACCAGGCGGATTAGAAAAAAAACTAGGGAAGGTAATCCCAGGTTCAGGGAGGGACAGCGGTTGCATGAAGGCTGGTCTCCAATGCCGTAAGCCACACTCTCAAGAAAATCCAATAAATGGCGTTTCCAAACATCGTTATACCCAGGACAGACAATACAAAGTGTGGTAATGTGTCCCTCTCGCCGTACAAACAACTTCCATCGTGTTTTGGCCCGCCCGATCCCTTGCATATTATGGCTTTAAGATGGAAGGCATTTAGCCAAGCCCTGGTCAGTAGAGAGTGCAATGCTATACATTTGGAAGCATGGGCAGGTACACAGCTGTTCCCCCTGTAGGACACTGTGGCAGATAAGTCTGACAGGCGCCTTAGACATATTTACATTCTCCCAGATATTGTCCCGGACAGTCCAAAATTCCACTTTAAGAAACTGGATAGGATTGCTGGCAATATTTTCTGGGTTTTTAAAGCAGTCACCCGGGACCAACATTTCTAATTATCTTTTAATTAAAGCCAGCCACTGAATGGTGTGACAGTTCCTTCAGCGGTAGTGAGTATCCCACTTTTGCTTTTTGACACAGAACGCAACAATAGAATCGCTTTCAGTAATAATAGATCAGTTATTTAGGTCATGCCAGTCTCCATGCCGACTCTACTTCCTTTATTGACATACCTCGTAAGCAGCATTCTTCCAGGTGGATTGCATAGAGTGGTGTACGCTGTAGACTACTTTAATAATGTCCTATACTATATGCAGCAACTGCAATGTCCTTAGTATACCTCAGAAATACTTGAAACCGTAAAATCCCATGAGCACTCTTCACTCTATATCAGCATGTCTACTCCAGTTTGGCTGACCCAAGAGATGGCGACTAGGAGGTCACTGCCAGTCAAATATTAGCACAGTTATGGATAAAAGTACCACCTACAATTCTTTAACTCCTTGAAAATGTTCCTATCTGAGCACTCATATGGGAAGTGTAAAGTACTTTGGAAATGCCAAATCGGGTTACCACTGAAAAAGTAAGCACTGTAAGGTAACCTTGCTACTGGGAAGCTGCCATTCCGTCTCCATCCAAGTCTCAGAGTGCTCTGGAGCACAAATAAATGAACAAGTAAGCACACTTTCCTGCACCTTGCCACGAGGCCAACATGCTTCCTATTTGTCATGGTGTCTAAGTTGCAACATGGAAAGGAACACACACACATATCAAATGTAAAAACACCAGGTGATGGGCTCACGTGTGGTCGGTCGGTGGTGAGATGTAATGAGATACTTTTGAAGACTTTGTAGACACAGCCTCGAACACCTTGTTTGTTGGAGAACACAGGATCCAGAGTGACCGGCCTGACAGTGCCTCTAAAGTAACCTCACTCCTCTTTGTGCGCCGCCCCACCTCACCATTCAAAGTACGGCAATCTTCTTTTTCTCCCAGTCCCTTATTGCTACCGCCCCTTGGAAGAGCTACTCAAGATTCCTTTCAGGATACCCTGAGACATTATAATACCCGGCAACTCAGTGAATGACGCAGAACCTTTTCTTACTCTACCAGTTCGCTTTTGCTGCGCCATTTCCTTGTCTATTTATTTATGGCTTGAGTTCATGTGATCATTTTGCAATATTCATAGATGATTCTTTCCTTTTTTATCTTTTTTATGCTTTTCCTTATGAAGCTCTACACTGTCTAAAGACTTACTCCAAATGCTTTTTTGCATTCATGCCATGCTCTGTCCTGTGGTTTCAACCTACAAAAAACACGTACTGTACAATGAAGATTTCTGAATGAAAAATATGAACTTTTGAATGTTTTTACCACCTCCATACTTTTTTTGCTTGCCCTAAATATTGGGTTTCAACAACATTATTAACATAACAGGTGCAGCATCCAGGCAACAAACAAATCATTTATTACTGCACAGTTAGAAATCGCCAATTTAGGAAACCAAAGCCGCAAAGGACTGCAAACATTTTATACAAAAAACATTATTTGTTTGCCTTTCAGTCAAAGTTGTGTGTTAGCCCAAATAACTTTATTCATGGGCTTGGGCGTTGAGAGTTTTCCCGGCCACGGCCACTTAGACGGTGGCCTGCAAGTGACATTTTAGATCCGCCAGAAGTAAGCAACATCCTTGAGGGCCGCGATTGATGCTTTGAAGGTGAGGGATGCGAGTGGGCCCAAGGGAACCTGGGACAGGCATGCGCTTAGAGTCACCTGAAGTGATATGCGCAGAATACTTCTACAGCGCGACGCCCCAGGCCATAATCAGAGAAATATATGTAGTTGCAGTTGTCTTTCAACAAAGGCCTATTGCCACAGTGTAAAATCTACACCAATGCCTCCGTGCAAGGTGCCAAGGGGCATTTATATGGACGTGAACCTGGTAGTGCTCCATGCTTGCACTCCATCTAAGACTGGTCCTAGTGTACTCAGGCAAAAGTATCCATCCAAGAGAGAGCAGGCGAGCATGCCAGGCTTTTCCACCGACAATGTGGAGGAAGATGGAGAGTACTACAAATCAGGGGCCTACTTCCTGGCTGCCAGATCCCCCACCAGCTATACCCCCACCTTTCTCCTCTCCTCCATAGTGATTGGAAATCTTCTGAAGAGGTACACAGTGTCATAGAAGAACCCATAATGACTTGTGTATCTCCCGTGGGACAAGCTCTAGCAGGTTTACAGCTGCAAAGATGGCCGAAGGCAAACAAACCTACTTTCTATTGTATTTTAAGTAAATGTAGAGCCGTCCGCACTGAGAAAGTTGCGTGCTGCTCAACTCCTGTTCCCTGTGAGTTCCCGCAAGAGATATCCTTGTTACTGACAGCTAATTTTAGCCCCCCACACCCTCGTGCCCTTATGTTATGTAGCTTTTATAGTGTGCCAGTCACCACTGTAGCGGTGGTCTCATCCTCGCATATCCCAGTCGAATTGTATAAACTGACATTGTCTATGAGGCTATACCTTCCAGCCTCTAACTGCAGGCCCTTACAAAACATGTTCATTGTCCTTCTCGTGCATGCACGCCTCCCTCTGTCCTGATCCCTTCTCTTAGGGGGCGTGATTTAGCTTGAGGTGCCTTGCGCCCCTTGCTTGATTTCCTCTGTGCGCACCAGACTGGTGCCACTATGGGGTAACTGGGCCTGAGGCACAGGGCCTTGAGTGTGCATTGTGTATGCTTCTGATTTGCATCTTGCTACCTGTGGTAGCGCTGTCTTTTTGTACCTAACACTTCTCCTTTCAGTGCTCCATTTTTACCTGCGTGTCTACACATGCGCACCACTAAGCCCTGTCACTATCTGTGGCATTTGTGACGCCGGAGACCGATGGTGCAGGCCTTTCTTCACTTCACCTCCTCCCTTGCTCTGCCTTGTGGGTCTTGTGGGTTTGCTTAAGCGTTTTTTATACAGCACCTTGAGTTGGGTGACTGGCAACGTTTTGCGCAAAACGCGGTGAATTAGTCACTCCTCCTGCATACAGCGGTGTACGGCTCCTTTGTTTAATCCCTTAGAGATCTTCCCTGAGGCCCCCCTTCACAGTCATGCTCCTACGGTGTAGGTTGCGCTCCTATCTTCTCCAGGGTCCCTCAAACCAGTTCAATACCGCATTGTGATTAGGACCAGGGGCTGAACGCCCGCTACACCTGGGAGTGGAGATGCCAGGCAGTGTGGCTGAGTTTTGGCAGTTGATGGATTTGTGTTAAAATCCCCCCAAATTCTCTTCTTTTTGTCTCAATATTTTGATGTACTGCAGTATTGCTATGTAATCATTTTCTGGCCGCATGAACTCTTTTTGATTTTGAATTTTATTAGTATTGTTCAGTTGTGTGAAAAGTGTGTATCAAACCACATTACAGTGAAGTAAATTAATAAAAAGAATGAAAAGGTGTCGATGGCACTGCAGCTTGATAGGAGGCGCTTGATGTTTGGGGGCGAGTAGTTGTACTGTGTCTGTTAAGCCAGGCATCTGACATCTCCCACTAACTGTTGGCACAGCAAAAGGCTAAGACTGTCATGAAGTGCCGCAGTACACCGTTATGTTGTTACTGCCATGCTTCCCTGTCTGGGCCAGCATATACTGAACTGCTCCTAATGTTTCTGCCATCTGGCGCCCTATTCCTGGATAACTGACGTCTTGCAACTTATTCCATGGGATCCCGAAGCAGCGATCCACCCTCTTCCCAATGAGCCTCATTTGGCACAGCACACAATGCACTACTATGACTGCACGATGCTGGAGTGGTGAACGGCAGACCCTGCCATTTGCATCCAACGATATGGGCTCCCCAAACACACCCCAGCCAAATTCTGATTGGCTCTCTTAAGTGCAGCCTCATTCACTACTCACTAGAATGTTGCCTGCTTCCAGACCCGCAACACTCGGCATTACCCACTAAATGGGCCATTCCCACTGTACACCCCAACCTCACATATAACATGCGCCTTTACGTCTACTTGTTCATGATGTAACAGCACTGATTCTTTTCTGTGCTATGGCCGACATGGGTCGACTAGAAAAGCTCATTCGGGTGTCGCAATGCACTCCGGGAAGCCGTCAGCTCTATGAGGCCTCCAAATGGTGGAGGATTAGTTCTTCTCAAATGCTTGCGTGACATAGCATGATTGCAAGATATGACATAACACATAACATATGGTGCCGTCCTGCCTGTTATGTGCAGGCTGACCATGGCTGGGTGCACCCAGCAACACACAGGCTGCGGATTGCAGGCAGGGATCACCAGACATGACATCACAGCTGGGGTACCCTGTCCGGGGTGTGCATGGTTGGGTGGCTACGTAATTAAAATCGTAACTATTCTTCACAAGACTTCTAGAATTTTGAAGTCGGAGAATAGTCTCGAACCCCGATATTTCAGGTACAAGTCAAAATAAAAACTGACTGTGCCACAGAGACTGGCTGGGAAACGGTTGTACACCAACCCATGTAATATCAATTCGTGCAAAGGCTTGTTTTGAAGTAACATGCCAAGATTCACAGACAAAACTGCATAAATGAGATCATATACAGTGTATAGTAAGGAGAAGTGCTGGAAATACGATTGGGTGGTGGCGTGTTGGGGGAGGGGCGGTAATTGGTGGGCTGGATGGGGAAGTCCCTCTTTTATGTTGTTGGTCGTCCCAGTTTTCCGTTATGGAAATCTGGTCACCCTACAGCTGGGGGCACCCAGCAGACAGCTCCGGACCAGGGGCACCTGGGGCCACCCAGGCCTGCACCGGCAGATAACGCTGGTGTTGCCCAGCAGAGGAACCGGCTTCCACAGGTAGAGTTGCCCAGCAGGGGCTCTCCAGACATGGCGGACAGCCATGTGTGACAGCGTTGCCCAGCAGGGGCACTGTTATGGTGGAGGGTCCTGCAGGGCAGGCCCTCCGTCAGCTCCGCAGCACCAGCATGGTGCTGCAGAATAACGACACAGGGCACCATGCTCAGTTTCTCTGAAGACTGAAGAGCGGGAAGCCGCTCATTGCTTTTATTATTTAGGTCACGTGGTTACTGACAGCACGAGCCCTGGAAGATACCAAGCTCCTAGGAGGGAACACATTACACTGCCCTCTATATACAATTGGAAGACTCAGTCACTCTCTTTGTTGCCCCTTATTTCCCTCTTCATCAGCTGGTGCCTAACCATGCAGCAAAACAGGAAGAGTTCTGCACCCTGAGACCTCCATACATTCCTGGCACTCCTAATTGTGACCCTAGCTTTTTTGGACACACAGTTAGTCAACTTGAGCCTTTGTGGTGATGCCACCAACGCAGCTGAGGCCCACGACTTTGTCTCTACAGCCTAGGCCTACGGTCCACCTTGGGGTGGGTGACCATGGTTGAACCCTGATGTCCTTGTCTTCCCAAAAGCCCTGTCTACGTGCGGAAATAAAGGGGCACGAACCTGACATTGTCCCCGGTTCCCATTCCATTTAACGAAAATGAGGTCTGGGTTTTCCAGGCAAATGTTTCAATTCGGGAGACAATGGGGTCTTATCGTAGAGACCGTAGTGGGAGGTGGGTGGGGTGGTGAGTTGCGAACAGACTGCCTGTTCAACTGCCTGTTTCAATGTGCTCCCTAATTTCTACCACACTGCCAGACACTGTTTTTTTCACTGTCTCCCGCCTGATTTATCTTCAAACTACGCTCTCCTCCCTCCCTAATATTCACACTTCCAATGACTTTGCAATAGCCTGAAAACGGCAATGTGCTCTATACATGAAACTCGTACTTGCCAACCGTACTGATTTAGGCAGTAGGCTACTGCTTTTTAAGCAGTCCTACAGCGTACAGATTTGGCCAACAGACCCTACTGCTTTTTACAGTGGCAGGTAATTTTTGTAACTCTAAGGAAGGTTTCTTGAGACTGACCCAGGACAAAGCATGCAACACATTAGTTAGGCTGTCTGTGCGATGGGCGGGTAAGTGATTACTTTGAGTGATTGGGCTCAGACCAATCCAGTATTCTGACAGCTACATGACTTTGCCCTGCACTCTTGCTGGGACAGGTCTTAGGTGAACCACCAGTGAAGGCAAGCGGCAACGCGTACCACCATCACACATCATCTGCATATCAGACTGAGGAGGATATCAGTCTCCATGTTGTTCAGTTATTCATCTTGCAGTGCAGGAATACATATGTACTGCCTGGGCTGCTGCTACAGAGCAGTGGCAAACGTTGCCTACCAGCTCTGTGTGATTACCTTCTGTGAAGTTAGGTAATAGAATTTGGTGTTAACTTACCATTCACAATTACACATTTTAAACATTTGAACATCTTTCCATGTTGTGCTGTTTCATGGGTTGTGTATTTTAGAATGCTCCAGTGGTGCCAACAATGTATGTTTTGTATTTTCCTGTGATGGCGTTGTTATGCGAAGTACTATTTTTGAAACTTTAAAAATCGTACATCTTTTTGGCCACAGAATGTTGGCAAGTATGGAAACCTACATGCATACATACACTGGTATTGTTACAGGGCAAAATACCTGCCGCAAAAAAGCACAAACAAGTAATGCGCTCTGCTCTCCTGATCCAGAATATTCCTGAAAGTGGCAATCAACAGTTCTGTTTGAGGTTGCTAACGGCTGCGTGTCTGCGGCTGACTAAAACTTTGAACAATGTGTCGGCAGGGAGAGTCTCAGATAACACAATCTTGACGCAGCTCTTTCTGGCCAACTTCCCCATGGCGAGCTGCCCAGGAGCCCCGCTCTTTACTGGGTGTGACTGGGCCTGCAAGAATGTCATCAAATACGCATTTTACCTCTGGCTAAATGTTTTATTTTAGACGGCAAACACTGCGGGGAATTGAAAAATCCACAAGAGAAAGCACAGCCAATACAGGCGTTTGTCGGCCCTGAATACTGTCATGCCACCCGATGAGTAACGCCAATGGCTGTTGGAAGACGTTGCACGCTGTTGCCAACAGAGAGCCGCACTGAAACCCGATAAAGGAACAGATACAATTAAGGGTGAACTCTGAACGGTTGTTTGCCTCTGCTGTTTGTTATTCCTCACAGGTGGCTTTGCAGACAAGGGCTGGGTCTGGTAAACACAGTCCACGCAAACAGCAAGGTGTGTAATCCCTCTTTTGAATTCATCACCTCTGAAGCAGGTACCATATCACCTTCGGCACCTTTGTGCAGCTGACGCCAATCAACGTCTGGCTTTGTTGTGCAATTACTTTAGCCTAGTTCCCTGGCTTTGTACAGCTGACCTCCCACCCCAAGGAATGCATGGACGTCACCTAGGGTTCAGCAGGTGCTTTTGTATACTGCAGGCCGATTGCAGGTAAACGCCGAGAACTGCCACTCAGGAATTCTGTGAGAAATTATTTCATGGCACGTTAGGAACCTGCGACTCTACTATTTCGCCTATTGAAGAGACTTTATTAATTTTATATTTACTGTAGGGGTTTTGTTTCCACCTCTTGTGACTTCATCCTGGTCAAAGGCCTATATAATGTCACGTCTTCTGATGTCATGGCTGCTGGAGTTCATGCTGTGGTACTTCCCGTGATGTCATTAGCCGGTAAATAGTATTTGTTGTTCCTTATGCTGTATGCCCCTTAACATTGAGCTTCCTGATTTACTGCGGACATCTAAGCACCTTATGCTGCCCCATGGTTTTATTAAAATGGTGCCTCGGTAGGTGTGGTCCAATATATAGATTCAGTATTACTCCTCTATAGTTGGAAATTATGTTGCGGGTGGGAGTGAAGTGACCGTTAACCAGGGAGCAAACCCGAGAGAAATGTTATGAGACTGAGATACATATGGGGAAGTATCCACACAGACCAATCTATCTGCGAGCACATGCAGAGACAGGAGGGCCATTGTCATTCAAAATGGCTAGAATTAGCGTCCTTAGTCAGGCCAGTCCCAGCCTTATTTGAACGTGCCTGTGTCACTACAGAGAATCAGACCTTTGTGCGCAGGTTCTCTCTGTTATGTACTAGTGACCATACCCAGTAGGACAGCAAGTGGAGAGATATTCTACTTCAACTGGGCCCTAGGTAGTACCCGTAGCTCAGTTTATCAATGGGGTTTATTCTTTGGCTACTGTAAATCACTTGCCCGCGTGTCCTAATGTATAGTACCCTGAAGCTTAAGTTGGAAGAATGTTGCGTCATTTGCCTTGCGTCCAACTCACAGGCAGGAATGTCACATTTTACGGAATATGGCAGCGATTGACGGCAATAGCCATATTACCTGTGGCACATCACAAAGAGATAATATTGGCACTTCTGATCATATTTTAGCTGATTTCTACCCAATCCATCAGGAGCAATGGAGTCCTATGTTGTGATGCCTCGTTGTCTTTTGTACTTCCGGTTTATAACACATTTGAATGTGCTATATTTGATAGATTCTCAAAGGAGATGTGATGTTGAACAGAGGTAACAAGCAGTAGATTAGAAATGTTGAAACAGAAGTGCAGAGACAATTCAAACATGCAGCATAGTCGCCACTTCTTATAAATGTCAAAGGCCATTTCCCTGGCAATTCAAAGAAAGATGCCCAACCTTCTAACCTGTATTTGGCCCATTTTGATGTCTTGCTAGAAAGGGGGTAATTCTGTGTCTGGAACTCAGGTCTGCTAATCAGACCCCACTTTGTAATGCTTCATACTACAAAGCATAAAGCATTCATGTACCTTGCTGTGACCATCGCCCGACAACCCCAGAAGTTGCCCTGCAGTGGTGGCAGTGAAGGTTAAAAGGTCACATGTACATTCCTGAATACAGCTGTTTGAACACAAAGTTCCGGCAAACAAAGATGGTTATCTAACAGTAGGCACCTCTGGTTTAAAAAGTCATAATTATGTACCCTAGCAGCGCACTGCCTGTTGTTAATATCTAAATATATGCCAAGTCTCAGTTTGACATGTGGCTACTGAGATTATGCAATTAAACAGCCAGGAGCAAATTATGGCATTTATTTTCATCTTGGTGAACAGTGATTATTTTTGGACAGGTCCTGCTGTGTATTAGTCTGTCTGGACTAGGTACCCACAACAGCAGGTTGGGTCCAGGGAGCCCTTTCTAAGATCTCCACGAGAAGGTTGGTCACCCTTCTCCAGGGAACAGGAACACTCCTCAGGAAGTCCCCTGGAAACTGCTGCTTCAAAGACACTCTTGTCATTACAATGGTCGACTCACACCAGGGTGCTGATTACTGGAGACCCTTTGACAGAGGAAAAGGCAGGGTTACACCAGTCCAGCAGACAGCTTCAGTCCACAGCGGGGTCTCACCTTCTTGGATTGAATTCTATGTATGTTGCAACCATGTTAAGGTGCTGTTCAAAGGATTATTATCGGATGCACAACATGTTTTGGGCATTGCCGCCATTTATTAGGGTTGCCAAATTGCAATAACTTCAGACACACATTCTTTTAATGTGACACCTAATGGGGCGCACTGCTCCAAAACATGTTATGCACACAATATTGACCCACTGAACAGCATATCACGTCTCGCCAAAAAATGAACAATACACAATGATAGTGAACATGTAATACAAAACAAAAGATGCATGACAGTGTGATGACGCATATGTGAATTGATATGCAAATAACTGAGAAGCCATTGGCAGTGTCAGACTCCTATGCAGACGGCCAATCCCTTTTCTTAGTTACACATTACGTCTAGGTGGTCAGTATCCTCTAAACCTTTTAAGTGAAGATCCTTCACCTCAGATTAAGGCTAGACGCCATCTCTGACTCAACGCTAGGCTTCTAAGGATTTATGATAAGGATTGTACATTGTGATGAACACATTATCTTTGTCACTTCATCACACGTGGAGGTTCCATGTGTTTAAATCTCTGCAAAAATATTGCCATACAAGAATGGCATCAATTCTGATGAGCTACGAATGTCCTCTTTTTAGGGGCTGTGTGGGTGAGGACAAAAAAGTACAGATTCTAAAGGATCCCACAATACAGCTTCCTTCCCTTGCTGTTCAGAGTGAGTCACCCTAGATGCATATACACTTGCTCATGCTCGCCTCTTAACCAAAAAAAGGGTGAAAAACCATGTACTTATCAAACATATACAACATATTTTAATGTTTATCAAAAAACACATCACATTCACAATACATTTTAAAAATGACACATCATTGTGATCCAAACTCATTGTGAACCACATATATCTGTGCATACATTTTCCACTATTGGCATAGAAGCTGACACTTCAAAAACCTTGTCTATGCCTAGATATGGGGTATTTATATATTTCAACCACCACTGTTAATAATACCCTCCCTGATTTCTGTGGGCAAAAAGGCTGTGCCAACACTTCAAGAATGTGTTTCTAGAACCAACATAGATCTTAAACATACAAATATACATAGAAATGCATCCACTCTGTATATCCTGTTGGTGCTGTCTTCAGGGCACTCAGTCTTTATACATGTTCTGGTTTTCAGGCGTGTCATCACGTGTCAGTTTGCCACAATTTCAACATTTCTACAAAACAAACAAACATTGAATCTTAAAGGCATGGTCTAGTAAAAAAATGTATTTAAAAAATAGATAGGCAACATAAAAAAAAAATACTAGCATTCTCTTTTTTAAAACTTCCTATGTAAAATTTTGAGCTATTCAAGCTCAGAATTCGCAAAAGCAAGCACATGGGTGCATCCATTTTGTGAAATGGATGCCCTCCTGTGCTGGCTTTTGCTTTTGCAGCACTAATGAAGGAAAAGCCAGCCACCTGTAGTAAACAAAAGCTACCGCTGGGTGGCTTTCCCTTCATTAGTGCTGTACGCGGAGGACGGGGACCAGAGACCAGAGCAGGAAAGCTGCAGCTGAATCTCGGTAAGTGCTATTTATTTAAAAAAAAAAAGCACTAGCTGGGGTTTTTTTTCTACGTTTTCCGGGCTGGAGGAGCCCGGAAAAATTAGAAAAAAAACCACAGCTTTAAAAACATTGTATTTATGTTTGCGGTCGCTTTTAAAGCGACCGCAAACATAAATACAATGTTATTGTGTTGGAAAACGCAGCGGTTTTTCTTTCCAAGTTTCTCAGGCTCCTCCGACTCGGAGGAGCCTGAGAAACGCGGAAAGAAAAACTGCAGCGTTTTCCAACACAACCGCGTTGTGTTTCTGCCTGCTGTGGCTATCACTTTTGGTCTCCGGTGCTCCCAGGGAGCACCGGAGACCCAAAGTGAAAGCCACAGCAGGCAGAAACACAACGCGGTTGTGTTTACATGCCGCGTAGTGTTTCTGCCTACAGCTGATTTCCCATTTGGGGCTCTCGGAGAGCCCCAAATGGGAAATGCTAAATGCTGCGTTCTTTCTGCCTGAATCTGCTTTCCCATTTGGGGCTCTCGGGCTCCCGTGGAGCCCGAGATCCCCAAATGGGAAAGCAGATTCAGGCAGAAACACAACGCGGTTGTGTTGGAAAACGCTGCGGTTTTTCTTTCCGAGTTTCTCAGGCTCCTACTTGGAAAGAAAAACCGCAGCGTTTTCCAACACAATAATGTTGTATTTATGTTTGCAGTCGCTTCAAAAGCGACCGCAAACATAAATACAACGTTTTTAAAGCTGCGGTTTTATTTCTAAGTTTTCCGGGCTCCTCCAGCCCGGAAAACTTAGAAAAAAAAACCCAGCTAGTGCTTATTTTTTTTTTAAAATAAATAGCACTTACCGAGATTCAGCTGCAGCTTTCCTGCTCTGGTCTCCGGTCCCCGTCCTCCGCGTACAGCACTAATGGAGGGAAAGCCACCCAGCGGTAGCTTTTGTTTACTACAGCTGGCTGGCTTTTCCTTCATTAGTGCCGGAAAAGCAAAAGCCAGCACAGGAGGGCATCCATTTCACAAAATGGATGCGCCCATGTGCTTGCTTTTGCAAATTTTGAGCTTGAATAGCTCAAAATTTTACATAGGAAGTTTTAAAAAAGAGAATGCTAGTATTTTTTTTTATGTTGCGCATCTATTTTTTAAATAACATTTTTTACTAGACCATGCCTTTAAAAACATGGTTTCTTTTCTTTTGTGCATAACACGTCGTACATCACATCTATACCAACTTCACCTCCATTATCAATGCAAACAGCAGGGTTCATTTCTTCATGGTCTTATTACTTTCCCATCTTTACTCAATATTTACACATTTTGTATATTCTCATTCTTTTACCACAAACTTATTTCAAGGAAGCGTTATCCAATTTCTATTGCCTCTTACCACACTTTATGTTCATTCTATCGTAGGGCGTGATTGCCTCTGTCTATCTCTCTAAGATTTTCTATGAGCTATACATTTATTTACTGTCTCAATGTTGCAGTCTTTACAAATAGGTTCTATTGTTTCCAACCAGATAACACCTACTCACCCTCCACATGTCTGCACTATATGAGGGCTTACCTATTAGGAGCAGGGCAACAGTTTCCCACTGCTATCCTTTCTTCAAAAAGTGCAGGTTGTACTTTTACTGCAGGTCGCTGCAGCGCAACAATCTGTTTTGACACCTACACCAAAGATCTATAACAAAATAGAGATCCGTGTTGTGAAAAAATATTTACTCTTTAACGAAAAGGAAAGATTTAACAAAAATGAAAAAAATGTTTTCCTCTCTACCTCGTGCGGCTTACCTATTTTACTTTGCCCCACGATCTTATTCTCAGGAGAACGATTAGTAGTTTTCCACCACATTCGGCATTGTTTTCTTGCTACGAAATCTAGATGGCCAAACACAAACCAAGGCACTTATTAAATTTCCCTTCTGGTGGTGCATCAGTGAATCTTCACACATCACGCATCCCTCTTACCTAGTAATCTCTGTGCTGGTCTCCCGTGTAAGTTTATGGCTAATTTCAGCGGTGTAGGGAATAAGTGTTCCCGGGATTGGATCATTTTGGTCATATCAACGGCAGAGGAAGAAGCGAAAAAACAGAAACTGGATCTAGCAGAACTAGAGAAAAAAATCCAGGAAGATTCGGTAATACCCAATGCAAAAGCACTATTGGAGAAAATAGAGGAAGATATGGGAAAATTCAAGACCTTCACTATGGACAAGAAGTTATGGAAATTCAAAAACGATGTCCAAAATTATAAGGAAGAGGTCACATACCCCTATCTAATCCCAGTTTTCTTCACACAGAGTAACATGAATCAAGGTCAGAATCAAGGTTCCAATAATAGATGCCCATTCAGGAAATTTGTCACGTTTTCAAACTCCTCGAATAGTAGTGATGGGGGCTCAAGTACAGGCCCAGTGAACACAGGAAACCCACAAAGAGGCCCTTTTCAGAACCGGGGCAGACGAGGGAAGAACCGCCAACCAGGCAACCACGGGATGCGAACACGCCAGTGGCAGCCGGGTCCTCCGACATGGTGATCCCTATCTTTAATCTAAGTAATCATACCCTTACACCAGCAGAGATCTGTGTGTTAAGTAAAGGCCTCTCCTTTGTACCAGTAAGTAAGGCTGATCTTTTTACCACTGAAATTGAAATGAAGAAATTTTTCCGCACCATTCGGTTGAAATATTTCTTTAAAGATCACGATGATCAAAGACCACGAGATAGGAGTGCCTCAGGCTTGAAATTACCCTCCACCTTCACCCCACTAACTTCTATGGTTTCCCCGGAAATCATTTGTTTTGAGAACAAGATCATTAGTGAGATGAAAAAACTTGTCCAAACCAAGAATACACCTAAAGATAATTTATCCAAAGAAGAAAGAGCAGCTATGAAAGATCTAGCTAAGAATACTCTTTTTGTTATTAAACCCGCAGACAAGGGTGGAGGAGTTGTTCTATGGGGTATGGATAAGTATCGAACCGAAGTCAAGAAACAACTGGATAGAGTCACTTTTTACAAACCATTGCCCTGTGACCCAACACCTAGAATTCGAGAATAAATCGAAAGTCTCATGAACAATACAGAAAGTGAAGGGTGGATTGATACTGATGAAAAAGCATTCTTGATACAACAACATCCTTTCACACCTGCCTTTTACTGTTTACCAAAGATTCATAAAAACAATGAGGTGCCACCTGGACGGCCTATTGTGGCAGCCATTGGCTCCATCTTAGAGCCTTTATCGGTCTATACCGATTTTTTCCTAAGGCCATTCGTGAAAACGATGCGCTCTTTCATTCAGGACACGACACAGATGATCAGAGTGTTAGATACGATAGATGTGGGAGCTGAAGACATTCTAGTCACTTTAGATGTTGAATCGTTTTATACCAGTATCCCCTAGATGAAATAAGTTAACATAATGGGCAAGTATCTGGAAAAGAGGGAAGATCAGAAGGTTCCATCAGCATTCATTTTGGAATGTATTAGACTCGCCTTAACTAACAATTTCTTCATTGAACAAAATACGTTCTACTTGCAACAACATGGAACAAGTATGGGCTCAAGCTTCGCACCAGATCTTGCGAACCTTTTCATGGATGATCTTGAGATTAACTCAGTCTATGCGGAACATAACCCATTTAAACACCTGATGAAAGTCTGGGTCCGTTACATCGACGATATGTTTATGCTGTGGGGAGGTACCTCTGTAGAACTTGACTCGTTTCTTACTTGGGTCAACAATCAAGAACAATGTATTAATTTCACTATGAGTTTTAGTGACAACAAGATCTCATTTTTAGATCTTGAGATCTACAAAGATGCTAACATTAAATTTGGCACGACTTTGTTTAGAAAAGCCACGGATAAAAACACATTACTATTGTTTGAAAGCTTTCATCCACAATCTCTGCGGCAAAATTTGCCTTTTGGACAGTTCCTACGCGTAAGAAGAAATTGTACCCATAAAGAGGATTTTGAGAAGAACAGCAAAGATCTATCAACTAGACTTAAAGCGAGAGGTTACCCACCTTTTATCGTACGTAGGTCCATGAAAAGAGCGAAAAACACCCAAAGGCAAGATTGTCTTACACCACAACCAAGAGTTACAGAAGACAAGATTACGTGTGTATCCGCATTTTCACCGGTTAGTAATGAGCTACGCCGGCGTATCTTGAAAAATTGGAACACTATCAATACTGATGATTTTTCCATCAGTAAACCACGTTTCGCATTTCGGCGTATGCCTAACCTGAGAGACAAACTGGTGCATACCTATACAGCTCCCACAGAAGAAAGGTCTATGACCCAACCGACATTGTGGAATTTACCACCGGTAGTGGGTCATTATACCTGTGGGCATTGCTCAGTTTGCAAGTTAACATCCAATATGAAAGTAGTCGACCTTAAAGGAAGAAAATGGGAATTAAAAAACTTCACGAATTGTAATTCCAAGTGGGTAGTCTATGGCATCAGATGCCCATGTGGTTTACTGTACATTGAGAAAACCAAGAGACCGATTCGTCAGAGGATCTGTGAGCACAGATCCTGTGTGAAGAATCAAGTACCGGAGAAACCCTTGGTAGCACACTTTAAGAGCGCCCGACATGGAGTGGATGACATTCACTGGTTCATCATTGAGATGATACCCCCCCAACCTAGAGGGGGCAACAGAGATTTGAAATTAAGACAGGCGGAACAGAAATGGATCTATTCCCTAGATAGTGTAAAAAATGGGCTAAACATTTCGATTGAATGGTCTCTATTCATTCACCATAAAAAATGAAAAACGCAAAGTGGGTGTGATGGTTGCCAGTCAATTCGTCGAAAAAAATTGGTCGACCAGACAAATGGTCGAAGCAAATTGGTCGAAAACCATTTCGTCGAAATTTTTTTTTTCTATTTAACCCTTTATTTTTTTTTTTTTTTGGGGGGGTCCCCCCCCCCAACCCCCTTTTTTTTCTCTAAAAACCCCTTTTTTAACTAAACGAAAACCCAAAAAATAAATATATAAATAAAAAAAAAAATTCGACCATTTGGTTTTCGACCAAATTGCGTCGACCAAATTGCAGTCGACCAGTTTTTTTTCGACGAGTTGACTGGACACCGGGTGTGACATGGATGTGTTGGAAGACACACATAGTCGCAGTCTGATTGGTTAAACCAAAGTTGGTCTAGGTTTCCTCAAAAGATAATGAATGAGGAGCTTATACAGTGTAGAGTATCGACCCCGTCAGGAGGATACAACTCGAGTTTGGGCATTGATACCTAATGATATTCGATACATACGTCTGCATATCTGTCATAGATGTAGAACGATTTTTGGTGCAGATCGATACTACTTGATGTATATGGTTATTCCACACGTATACAAAGATTAGTCTGAAGTTTGTACCGACCCAAGTTCCCAAACCCGCTCTATCATGGCGGACGAGGGAGCCAAAACAAGATGGTTGTCGGTCACGTGAGCGAGAAACAAAATGACTTTAGAATATAATGATATTTGACACATATGTCCACACACTTGTAAAATACATAGATAGTGATGCAGATTGATACCCTATACCTTTTGTTTTCTATGGTTAATCTACATGCATACAAATATGTCTGAAGTAAGCACCGACTCTAGTTTATGCACCCGCTCCATCATGGCGGATGAGGGAACCTAAGCAAGATGGTGCCGGTCACGTGAGCGAGAAACGCAAGCGATGACGTACATCTCGCGTGAGATAGATCCGCCAGTTATTTTAGACGGCAGCTGGGACAAACTATCCGCTCCAGCGTTCCAAGAGGAGACTAGCGTACGCGAGTTACACGGGAGACCAGCACAGAGATTACTAGGTAAGAGGGATGCGTGATGTGTGAAGATTCACTGATGCACCACCACAAGGGAAATTTAATAAGTGCCTTGGTTTGTGTTTGGCCATCTAGATTTCGTAGCAAGAAAACAATGCCGAATGTGGTGGAAAACGACTAATCTTTCTCCAGAGAATAAAATCGTGGGGCAATGTAAAATAGGTAAGCCGCACGAGGTAGAGAGGAGATTTTTTTTTTTTTTTCATTTTTGTTAAATTTTTCATTTTTGTTAAAGAGTAAACATTTTTTCACAACACGGATCTCTATTTTGTTATAGATCTTTGGTGTAGGTGTCAAAACAGATTGTTGCGCTGCAGCGACCTGCAGTAAAAGTACAATCCTCACTTTTTGAAGCAAGGATAGCAGTGGGAAACTATTGCCCTGCTCCTAATAGGTAAGCCCTCATATAGTGCAGACATGTGGAGGGTGAGTAGGTGTTATCTGGTTGGAAACAATAGAACCTATTTGTAAAGACTGCAACATTGAGACAGTAAATAAATGTATAGCTCATAGAAAATCTTAGAGAGATAGACAGAGGCAATCACGCCCTACGATAGAATGAACATAAAGTGTAGTAAGAGGCGATAGAAATTGGATAACGCTTCCTTGAAATAAGTTTGTGGTAAAAGAATGAGAATATACAAAATGTGTAAATATTGAGTAAAGATGGGAAAGTAATAAGACCATGAAGAAATGAACCCTGCTGTTTGCATTGATAATGGATGTGGAGTTGGTATAGTTGTGATGTACGACGTGTTATGCACAAAAGAAAAGAAACCATGTTTTTAAGATTCAATGTTTGTTTGTTTTGTAGAAATGTTGAAATTGTGGCAAAATGACACGTGATGACACGCGTGAAAACCAGAACATGTCTATGCCAATAGTGGAAAATGTATGCACAGATATATGTGGTTCACAATGAGTTTGGATCACAATGATGTGTCATTTTAAAAATGTATTGCGAATGTGATGTGTTTTTTGATAAACATTAAAATATGTGTATATTTTTGATAAGTACATGGTTTTTCACCCTTTTTTTGGTTAAGAGGCGAGCATGAGCAAGTGTATATGCATCTAGGGTGACTCACTCTGAACAGCAAGGGAAGGAAGCTGTATTGTGGGATCCTTTAGAATCCATACAAGAATGGCGCCATATTTTTGCAGCGATATTAACCAATTGAACATGCAGGGAACACCACCGCAATCCCCATATTTTTTGAAAGGGAACAGGGGACACCCCCTCAACCCCTGCTCCCATTTACCCCAAAAATTATCCCCACTAATAATATCTCCTACGGCCATTCCCGCCAACCATATATATGGCAATATTATTGGTGGCGATAGTATTACCTGATACCCACGTGGATTGTTTTCGTTGTCTGTTTATTGTGCCATGCTATGACCCGGGCATCTGAACTACAGGCATGGATTCTCCCACTTGCCGCAATTCAAATCACAATAGCCCACCATAGTGGAGAATCCGAGGTTATGGATGTCTACCAAAGGCGTTTGGTGTTTCGCAGATCTATGAGCTCATGCTTGAAGCACACCACCACTGGATTCTCACTAAGCCCCAGACCTTCCATCCTTTTGATATCTCCTGGCGCATTGGCCATGTTTGGGTATTATAGAAGAAACTGCCACATGGCAGTGTCAATCTTTTGGTTAGTGGCTAAAATTACAAAAGGGTGGCTGGAGGAAAAGATGACCACAGGTCTATGAGAAGGTCAAATAGATTTGCAAGGAAACAAGTATAATGGCAGGAGGCCAGATGGATTGAAATGGTGGTTGCATAATGAAAGTGTTCAAGCATACACCAGGAATAAGTATCCAGGGTGTCAGAGTGTTTGGAGAATCAAAGAATATGTGCTCAATCAAAGGAGCCTTTTGTTAGCTCTCTATAGCCTCATAAAGTGTCTATACATAAACCATGCATGTCAGATTAAGCATTGCAGGTCTATGACCAAGTGGAAACGGTACTCAGACTGTATTGTATGCCCATGTTAGGATTGTGTGTATTGCAGGAAGGAACCCAAGTAGGGGGTTGGACTTGTATTTGTAATGTCATGAATATGTATGTCTAAGGGGGTGGTGCCGCAGTGAAGACAGCCAATGAGATTGTAGGAACTAGATTTCCTTTTATGGGGCTAAACCATTTGTATTTTGGGTGATGACTTTGTAAGGGAACATCAGCGAAATGTGGGAGTGTGTTAGCTGTTCTGGAAATGTATATATACTGTATCTGTTCTGTAGTTCAGGGAGACTCAGGTCAGTTCAATCTCCAACAGGTTGTCTAGCCTCTTTCCCAGTAGCCATTGTGAAAAAAACCTTTGTAGATTGACAATATGTATTCACTTCTTGAGATGTGGGCTATTTTAGAGTGCATAGATCGGAGGTCAGCCCTTACATTTGGTGACCCCAACATGATCACCAGCCCCCAAGAAGTTGGGAGTTTCTTGTCCGCACATATTGGCTGTGCCACTTCTCTGAGCAGATCAGTTATTGTGTAAATAGAAAAGCAGTAGTTTGCAAGCACCATATTGGTTAAAAGCTTGTCTGCTCCCCAAAGGCATGGTGCCGTTACCCAGCTGTGCAGGACAATTAAGCGGAGCACCACTTTGGGATGTCTAGTTTATGAGTGTGTACTTTGGCAGGAAATCAAATAGAGTTTTCATAGGGTTGTGTATTGTATATTTTTGGGGAATGATAACTGGAAATAGGTATGCATGAAGTCAGATAGAGTGGTTGTGTGAGCTGAGTGTTTTGGTGGGAGTGAATTAATTGTAATATGTTGTAAGACTTTTTTCCATGTTTTCAATTTTTTACTTTGTTTATTAGTTTATTTTCTTGGTTAGTTAAAGTAGTGTTGGGAATCTTTCTGTAGTCAGAAAAAGACAGTCTTGTAGTAAAGAGATGAAGAGATAAAAAGGATTGTTTGGCCATGGCGATGTAATAACATGCTGTCTTTTGTGTATGAGTGTCTTGAGAAAAATAGTTAGTAACAATAGGAAATCAAACTTTTTTGTCTATGATAGACACAGGGACTACAAAATCTTGTATCAAGGAAGGTGAGTTTCCTTTATCAGTTAAAATGATGGACATGCAGGGATTTTCTGGGGCAGTCCTATGGTTGCATACACGGAGGATCTGCGTGTCAAGGTGGGTAATAAAAATGTATTGGCTCCCTTGTTATATTGTACGGACACACCAGTTAATCTTTTGGGTAGAGACATTCTCAGTAAAGTAAATATGACCATCGCATTCACAGAGAAAGGTATTGTATGCTGAATTCCAGGGCTGTACCCAGTAAGAACAAGAGTGCTTCTGCATGCACGTTATAGTGATAGTGTGATAAGGGGGGTACCGCTGCATGCAGCTCTGTTATTTTATACGTTCATGGTTGTGCTAGGGTGGGCCCCTGGGATTCGAGACAGGACTTGGTGAATACCACTTGAATTGTTGTTTCAGCCTGCAAATTCACAAGATATAACACCAGGTAATTGTTACTATAATTTGAGAAGCAGTGATTATAAACAAAAAACAGAGTGTATCTCTTAGGCTTCTATGAGGAAGGTGAAGAATGGCACACAGTTCTTTGCATTGATAATCACAGAGCGTAGGATGACTACACTACTTACGTACTGCAGCAGATACCCATAAATCTGTATAGACTCCGGGCAATGGGTTTAGGGAGTACATCTAGGCCTTAAACAAAGCTGGCAGAATGATATCCTCACAGGTTGAAAATATTCATCAACCGTCGGCTGCAACGAAAGACAAAGGTATCAGATCTGAAGAGTCAAAGCATCAGTCATTGCTCCCAGGAGAAAACGTCTTCATTAGGACATTCATGAGACGGTGGAGTGAAAGGAGGTTTCATGGCCCTTTTTCAGTGATCTGCGTGCCTCTAACTGTGGTCAAAGTGGAGGGACATCAGGGCAGGCTGCATCTGACTGATGTGAGGAGGCACACAGGAATCCCTCCACTGGCGCAGGAGAAAGATAGAAAACAATGTTAAGTATGGTCAAGGTGACTTTCTTTCACTGCAGTCAGTTAACATGGGGCTAATGAGGAATTTGAGAATAATTCTTCACGCATAATAAGATCAATATTAAGTTCAAAATGAATATTAGGATGTTCTGTAAGTTTTCTTTTTCATTAAGTTTTGTGTCTTAATCAATCAAGAACAAAAAATGTAAATATGTATGTGTTGCCTATGGATATAGAATTTAATGAAGTATTGTTATGGCCACAAAGAGACCTGGATGCAGATTCTGTGAAAGTCTACAATGAATTGAACTTTAGTAAGATTGTAAACCTTCATGGTTTCGCTGCAGAGAACGCCTGCTAGGGGCATATGAAGGAGGTGAGGTGAGAGAAATCTGCAGGATCTTCCTAAATCTGCTTACCCATTCCCCACACTTCTGGCATACCTAGGTCATTATTCCAGTTGAAAGAGAATCTAGAATTGCACTATGTTTGGTGCACCAAGCCTTATATCGGGTTAGAGGGCAGTTTCAAGGGCAGTCTGTTACAGCTTCATTCATTCTTGTCAATGATGATCAATGTATAGGAAAAGATGTTGAGCAGGAAAATAATGTACGCTGTACCAAAAAGGTACAACTGAATCTCGTAGGCACTATTATCGTAGATAACCGATGGTAGAAAGGGGTGAAGAGGTATAAATCTGGCGGAATGAGTGGATATACTTATGGAATGGTACCACAAATTAATGAAGATTGTGGAAATATCTGGAACCATCATATACAATGCCTGACATGGCTCAAGTAGCCCGAGAAACCTGTTAAGAATCAGGTTTTTACATGTTTTTCTCTGTGTTTTAAGGGTGGTGGAACAGTGCCTGTGGGCACTAATGGAAACTGCAGTCGCATAACACGCCTTGCTGCCTTGCTGACCTGGATGGAGGAACATCTGTATTGTTGAGCACAGCATGGACTTGTGGAGCAAATTCTTATTGGGTATTGCCTTAAACCTTGCAGGGTGTGTGCAGTTTGACTACACTGCATGTACCCATCTAAGTGGTTCCGGAAAAACACGTGACGTTTGGAAATACAGTATAAAAAACTGTAACTGTGCCTACCTTGCCCCCTGTGCCCCTTGCATCCTTTGAGTTTACGGATGAGAACAGCACATTACATTTTTCTGAGCCTATGGAGATGCAACTTCCTAGTAGGGTAAAATGCTGATATTACATTTCTGCAGCACCTCAGAGGCACTTAACAGGATTCCTGAGCAGTACCTGTATTGACTCTTGGTTCGCATGGATGAGCCATGCAATGAAGATCCTGATGCTAATCATTGTTTTTATACTGTGTATTTTGGTTGTCTTTGTCAAATTTTTTCTAGATGCTGTTCCTTTAACATGCCAAGAACCGCTCATATAATGTCTGCTAACCTGACCAAGGCTAAGGCCACACCATTTCATGACATGTGAATACTCGTACAGTAAATTGGGAATTAATTGGGGGTCCAGATTTTGGTCCACTAAATGTATTAGTTAATGAATTAACTAAAGGGGGGAATGTTGGAGTAGATGGAGTTTATCTCAATGTGAAGGAGAGATTCATGTTACATGCACCATATTAATGTTAAGAATGGGTGTGATATTGTTACTATGTTGCAGTTTTGCATGTATCTAGAATAGTTGATTAAGGTTTGTTAAAGGCTACTTTTAGTGTTACTTTGTATCTATTATGATATATTTAGATTTGCATACATGTTGCCAACATAATGAAGATTACGTGAACATAAAATGGGAGCAAATTGTGCAACTTAGTGCAATGAGATTTAAAGCAGAGGGCTTCATACAAAGTGTAAAAAGGCTCTTGAATGGGAAACCCATTATGAGGGGATGCAGCAGTTTTGAACACACGTAAACTGAGGCCTGGGTTTGTGAGATAGATTTATAGCTTATTTGGAAGACAGTCTGGCTAAGGGGAAAGGTATCAGTTGGCAGAGTGACAGCTGCAACTACATGGGAGTGGCTATTTGGAGCTTAAATAGAATGCAGAGCAATGGGCCCAGGGTTTTCAACTTGGAAATTGCTGTCTGAGTGGCCAAAGAAGCATCTGCACCTGGCAGTGGCAATCTGGGGTTAGTGGCTAAAATTGTAAAAAGGGTGACTGGAAGCAAACATGACCGCGGGGCTATGAGAAGGTCAAATAGATTAGCAAGGAAAGGAGTATAATGGGAGGAAGCCAGATGGATTGAAATGCTGGTTGCAAGATGAAAGGGTGTGAGAGGACACCAACAATAAGTATCCAGGGTGTCAGAGTATTTGGAGAAACAAAGAATTAGTGCCCGATCAAAGGAGTCTTTTGTTAGCTCTCTATAGTCTCATAAAGTGTCCATACATAAACCATGCATGTCAGGTTAAGCATTGCAGGTCCGTGACCAAGTAGAAACAGCACTAAGATTGCATTGTATGCCCATGTTAGGATTGTATGTTTTGCGGGAAAGAACCAAAGAATAGTGCTGGGCTTGTATTTGCAATGTCATTAAATTGTATGTATAAGGGGTTGGTGCCACAGTGAAGGCAGCCAATGAGATTGTGGGAACTAGATTTCCTTGAACAGGGCTAAACCATTTGTATTTTGAGTATTGACTTTGTAAGGGTACATCATGCAAATGTGGGAGTGTGTTAGCAGTTCTGGGAATGTATATATACCAAATCTGTTCTGTGGTTTAGGGACACTCAGGTTAGTTCCATATTCATGGATTTGTCTAGCCTCTCTCCCAGTGGCCGTTGTGAATTAAACTTGGTTTATTTACAGCGTGCATTCACTTCTTGAGATATGGGCTATTTTAGGGTGCAGAGATCTGACGTCAGCCCTTAGAGTAGGGTGTGCTTCTCTTGGTTCTGTGGTAAGGGTCACTGTTCAGTATTTCAATGGTAGTGTCCCATGTGAGTTGAACTTCTCTCAGTCCTGGATCAAGAGGCGCTTTCTGTTTTTGCATTGATGCCCTGTACTGGGTGAAGCTCAGTTCTCTCAATCCTGGAGCCCAAGTTTCTCAAAACACCATTGGAAGTGTACCGTCTGATGTAAGATGCACTTGTTTCAGTCCTGCAGTGACAGTCATCTTGCAGTATTTCATTAGTGGTGTCTTGTCTTATGTGAGGTCTACCTGAATCCATCCTGCAATGAGCATCAGTCTGACAGCAGAGTTGCCCTTTCCTGTGTGATGTGCACTTCTATAAGTCTATGGGCCTCATTACGACTTTGAAAGTAGCCATGGCGCTATTGGCGCCATGGTTGCCTCCAAAACCGTGTCCGGGTTCCCTGAATGGGGAAATACCGGGCCATTCCGAGTATGGAGGGTATTTCCCCATTCAGGGAACCCGGACCTTCCCCATTCCCATTCGAGCCCCCATCGGGCTCAATGGGAATGGGGAGGGAGCTAACAACGGGCCCATTACAAGAGGGCCCGTTCTTAGCTCCCTGGTTTCCTCGCGGGACCCACTATGGACCTCTGGATAAACCAGACGTCCACATCGGGTCCCGCGAGGGCACCTCGTAATAGTGCGGAATGCGTTTAATGGCGCCGGCACCATTAACGGCGCCGTTAAACGCATTCCGCACAACTTGTATTGAGGAAAACTAAAGAGTTGTGGGGGTGGGGCCCTAGGCAGGAGAGCGCACACCTGGAAGTCTCGTTGTGATTAGAACAGGTATTTGTAAAGCTGCTGTCGTGTGGATGGTAAGGTGATCTCCCACTATCACCTAGACTGATATAAATTGACAGGGGTAACCATCTACACAGGCTGCGCTTGTAACCTGGTGTATACTCACTGAATGTGATAAGTTTAAGCGGGATGGATGAGGAGGCACACACTATTACTATTTTGTCTGCTGACCTCTCACCTGCGACAGCCAACATTTATCTGTTGAACTAATATTTCCAGACCCCTAAAAATATTATCTCTTTACAGCTGGCTACTGAATATCCCACTGCCTTATAAAAACTCCCAACGACAGATGCTCTCAGGCAATAACCGTTCTTGATGATACTCATTTGATATCTATTTGTATTTCGTTTAAAGTTAATTTTGGCTTCCAGCACATACATCTTTTTACCACCTGAGTGCTTATTGGGTGCAACAGTCTATGTAACATGCACCTTGCTGTTAAAACCAATACCAAACCATTTCAAAGCTGATTCTGCATTTGCAGACGTTTCCAAATATGCAATATATTTGACTTAATATTTCAATCAATACTTGCTTATTAACTAACCATGGGTTCTCCCTAGCGGTAACAAATGTTAGTCCATCTGTCCCACCAGACGGTTGAGTCACAACTTTTTAGCATTTTTCGAACGGACCAGCTTTTCCCTGCCTTCCGGCTTGGGTTAAGTGTCCTAGCAACTAGGTCAGGTGATTCAGTCACCTGACCGACCCGGGCGAGGTTACTATAGTAACCCGTCAGAACTGCGACTGTCTTCAGTGAGAAACTGCCTGCCATTGAGCGTGTTAAATCACCAAGCCGGTAAGCACTTCCCCCCCCCCCCCCTTTTTGCATTGGGCATATTACACTGTCTTTATCTAATTCCATTTCATACAAACACGCTGTGACATTCATTTCACAGATTACGGCCAGATATCCGGTTAAAGCACATCAAACACGTACTTTTGCATTGCATTATTGTCACAGCTACGGTACCTCTGCCAAGTTAAACACATCACAACCCGTCCTGAGTTAAGGTAATATTTGCCTCTTGTTTACTTTACTTGATACCTAAAATTGTAAATTACATTTTCAATATTTAAGCGAGTACTCGTCAACAGACTAAATACGCTCTATTTGCTTTTCATTTTTTACAGCATACAGAAATTATCAGTAACATGCTTTGGGAATCTTCCGTTGCCACATTTTTCCTCTAGTTTGACTATGAGTCTTCTGAGAAACATTACAATACGGTATGCTTTATCTTTCGCAGCCTACATACTTACCTTTAGTGTTTTGGTGTGCACATAGTAATCTAATATAATGCTATTTTCTTTCTCTTTTTTTCTCTCCCATTTCCGATTGTTCCTTGCTCTGACACCCTTCTCCCAACCCTGACAGACTTCTAGATTGAACACAGTTAAAGATTTAGCATTAGCATTATAATTCAATGCATTATATGTACCCATATGCCCTGATGACGACCTCATAGGTTGAAACACGTGTTGGCATTTTTTGTGGCATTTTCTGTATTTCTTGGCATTTGTTTGGTATCTTCTACATTTCTTGGTATTGGTTGGCATTTTTTGTATATTTTGGCATTTTTTGCATGTACTTCGTCTTAGGCACGGCCTGGCATTTATCTGTTTTCAGTACCAAGGACCTCACATGAAATATGTATCCATGTGTACCAAGAATGTTCTATTTGTTTTTCTGAAACATTAAATCAGAATGCACTATTATTTACGTGAATGACAAAAAAGCTGGGCTTTTTGCACTATAAATTTATTGAACCACAAAACAGTTGTGCCTTTTTGTGAATACTCCTCATCCATCCCGCTTAAACTTATCACATTCAGTGAGTATACACCAGGTTACAAGCGCAGCCTGTGTAGATGGTTACCCCTGTCAATTTATAACTTGTATTGAGGCCCCATGTCTCTAAGTGAGGCCATCATGATGAGTGTTCTTATGTGGGTTTTCTGGTGCAGCCTGTATGGACATATTTCAGCACAGCCACTATGAGTAGATTCTTGAACATTGGCATATATTGTGGGCAAACAAATCATGAAAATGTTTCAGCAAATGCTACTATGCACTACTATGCACTGTTGGTGCCCTGAGATCGCATTGATATTTTCATGTGCTACCCTGCAAAGCCAATTGTTAACTGTGTCACGTTTACCCAATCTTTCACCATAAAAGGTGTGCTGTAAAGCGGACCCTTTCAAAACATGATTTAAAAATATTTCGGAGGGGGGAAATGCCCCTGAAACCTCCTGGTTTGTTGGGGCTCCATTTGGTATGCTAGGTTGGTTTTTGGGAAATGTTAGAGGCCCTCCAATAAAACAATTAACCATTTGTGTACTTTGTGAATATGAGGTGGATGCATGAAAATCCATATTTTTGCCTCCACTGAAAGGTGGTGTAAAAAAAAGTCCAAAACACATGTCTGGGATTGCTGATGTTATTCTTGTTCAGAGGAGAATTGTCTAGCATTTTGGTGCTGGACTGTCCTTGTAGGTGGGACAAAGACTGATATGCAAATTTATTTTCTCCTCTCTGAAGGGTGTAGTGAGCTACAACATGGTTGCAGACCCTTCTGAGTGGAAGAAATTCCCTTGTAGTTTTGTAAAACTTGGGGTTTCGCCCTAAGTAACCCAGGGTAATCCTTGCCGTGGGCCCCTTGCACACAGTGTCTTAGAGAGGCTCAGATTCACCTCACTGAGGAGGCCCAACAAGGCTGAAACACGTGTCTGTGGATGCTGATGGTACTCTTGTTCAGAAGAGAATTGCCTAGCATTTCAGTGTTGGACTTCCCTTGTGGGTGGGACAAAGACTGATATACAAATTGATATTGATCCTCTATGAAGAGTGCAGTGAGATAAAACGTGGTTGTAGGCCCTTATGAGTGGAAGAAATTGCATAGAACGGGATTTGATCCATGTTCGTTCTCAGCTTCTCAGTAGAGGGGAATCCCATACTCCCTTGTAGTTTTGTAAAACTTGGGGTTATCCAGATGTGGACTCCCTGATCACTGTGCCTTAGAGAGGCTTGGCATCACCTCACTGAGGATGCCCAACAAGGCCGAAAACATGTGTCTGGGGTTGCTGATGGTACGCTTGTTCAGAGGAGAATTGCCTGGGAATTTTGGTGCTGGACTGCCCTTGTGGGTGGGACAAAGACTGATATGCATATGGTCATTTCTTCTATCTGAAGGGTGCAGTGAGCTAAAATGTGATTGTAGGCTCTGAAGCATGGAAGAAATTCCATAGAACAGGGTATTTGACCGATGTTCGTTCTAAGTAGAGGGGCTCTCACACTCACTTTTAGATTTGTAAAACTTGGGATTTCACCCTAAGTTACACAGGGGGTATTGGCATAATTGACCTAAAAACATTTGACCTAAAACATTTAATCAAATTTATTTAACCTTTTTTTTAGTTAAAGTTAATTAAATATATATATGGGTTGGGTAAGGGTATAGATTAGGTTGAGGGGAAGTGGGCGGGGGGGTTGCGGGGAGACTTGGACCCCTTGCTCTCTGTGCCTTAGAGAGGCTCAGCTTCACCTCACTGAGGGGCCAACAAGGCCAAAACACGCATCTGGTGTTGCTAATGGTACTTTCAGATGGGAGGAGAGCAGAAAGTGGTCAGTCCAAGAGAGAGGAGTAGAAAGGGGGATGTATAAGGAGATAAGAACATCCAAGGTGTTTCCGGCAGAGTGTGGCGGACCAGAGGGTAGAATGGAGAGGGAGAGAGAGTCGCAAATGTTGCGGAAGAGCCTGGTGGAGGGATTAGAAGCATCCAGATGGATGTCGAGTTCTCAGAGGAGGAGCATTTGAGAGATAGAGTCAATGAGAGAAGAGGAGAGGTTAACCCATTCTGAGAGGAAGAGGGTGATCTGACCAGGTAGCCTGTAGATGGTGGCCACAGTCAGAGAGAGGCCAGGAGAGAAAGAGAGCCTGCAGACCAGGCATTCAAAGGAGGAATAGTCCCAAGTAGGAATGACAGAAGCATGGACCCACTCAGGAAATATCAGGGCCACTCCACCTCCAGGCCTTTTGGTTCTGGGCTGGAACACAGGGGGTGAACTAACAAACCCATTGGCAGTCAACATAGGGGTAAGACAGAGCTGTGACCTGGCCCCTATTTTATATCTTTTGTACATTAACAGTCTTGCTGCCGATATGTTGGTCTCAGCATTGGATTCATCAAGATTGGGTTCTGTTAAATGGAGCCTTCTGCTATTTGCCGATGACACTGAGCTCCTGGCTAAAAGCCAGAAGGACCTCCAACATCAATTGATGTTTTTCGAGTTGCTTTGGTTTTGGCCAAAAACCTGACTATTAACTTAGTAAAAACGAACACTATGGTGTGTTGCCCCCCTACGGCTCTGTCCAGGGCCGAACTAACATTTCCCTTGAATAACTCCCCACTAGCTTCTGTGCAGAGTTTTGAGTATCTGGGGATATAATTAGCGAAAGATTTGAAATGGGCCAAACAGCTGGAAAAAGTAATCTAACAGCGACTAGACAAGATGGTGCAGTGTCCTCCTTCTCAGCTCATCTTGGAGGTAAGTCAGTGTCTTCAGCAATGGTGGTTTATAGGACACAGGCAGTCCCAGCCATAGTCTATGGTGCAGAATTATGGGGGCATATATCAGTTGCTTCTCTACAGACAATAGAGAACACATTTTTTAAACATCTTCTTAGCCCCTCAGCCAGCCCTCCATCGTCCCCAATGCTGCTAGAACCTAAGCATGTAGAAATCAAGTATCAGGTGATGTTGAAACCCGGTTTCAACATCACCTGATACTTTATTTCTACATGCCCCAGTTCTAGCGCGGGGGGCCAAGAAGATGTTTAAAAAATCTGGTCTGGTCCTCTGCAGAACTTAAGGCAAACAGTGGGTTTTGTGGACATTTTATCATTGGATGGTGTAAAGCTTCTACCATGGCCGAGGTATGTTAAGCCACTCCTTTTGGTGTTAGATCTTAATTCTCTGTGGTTTGACCCTCTGAGTATACATCCCCAATCGAAAAATATGTTAAAGACAAAATTCTACGCTTGGGTCACAGGGACAAGACTGGATACTTGTTATACGGGCAGATTATCTGCTAGTTATATGGTATGTAAGGGTGACATGGCTATGGAGCTATACCTTGATTACCCAGTGGGAAGAAAGAAGAAAGCATTGTTCACAAAATTTCACTTGGGTATTCTCCCATTGGTGATATTCACGAGACACTGGGGGAAAGGGTTGTCTGCACATTGTGATGAGCTTCATTTTATGCTGTTCTGCCCTCTCTATAAGAACTTGAGAACTAAATGGTTGAAGCTGTTATTAATTCCACAGGTGATTAGCAGTAGTAAAGAGGCTCTTATTGCAATGAAAGAATGCTTGTCTTTCAAGACCTTTTATGCAGTCTCTAGATACTCTTTGCCTTCAAAAGAAGGGACAGCTTTGTCAAAAACTGCTAACACAATGGTTCTCTTTACGGTGTAAATACTAACGACGCTCCTCTGTGACACATTCATAACTATGAATTAAGATGAATGAGAATTCAAATGTTATTGAAATTGTGTGCAATAACTGAAATCTACCTCAATTGTTTTTAATGACTTCTCTAAAATATTATGTGTGCTGTTTTGATCATGCTTTTATATGTTTGATCGCTCTGCTTTTATGGTGTACAGACAAAATAAAGCTGAATCAAAACAAAAAAAAGAATAGGACTTGGAACCATTGAAAAAAATATTTTGAGTCATAACTTTATACGATTATGTTTTATTTTTTTTCTGTGATATATCTAGCTCAATTTTATTTCAGAATATAGCTTGTTCATGAAAACACAAAGCTATACAAAACATACATAGCACAATAAGAAAAAATACATCAATATTGATTTGTTTTAATTATTACAATTTAATGATTTGGTCACGACCTAGGTTGGCAAGACGGGTGCGCTGAATCATTTGCAGGCGGGGTTTCAAAGAGGTATCAGTACGTTGGACCAATGCTCGAGGTTGCGATTGATGTGCAACAAGTATGTTCTCTTGCGAAAAAACCATCTATGCCGTCTTTATTGATTTAAAGATGGCTTTCGATACTGTACTGAGGACTAGGCTGTGGTCAACTTGGATGGATCTGGGTATTCGCAAAAACCTTCTAAATTCTATAAGGATACTACACCAGGACAATGGTACGAAAAATCAATGTGGGCTAAATGCGGCTCTGTTCAGAAGAGTGAATGTTGAGATGGGGGTGCGCCAAAGCTGTGTCCTGGCCTCTCTACTCTTTCACCTATCTTGACTCCTGGTGGGCTGCGCCGCCAGCTGGACATTTTTGTGGGCTTCAGTAGCCAAAATGACCTGACAATAAACATTAAAAAAACCAAGGCCATGGCTCTCAGAGGGAAAAGAGCGGTAAAAACTGTCAGAATCAAACTAGCTCTAGGCAGAGCACAAATTGAACAGATTAAATCATACAACTACCTGAGCCTAAGAATTCATGAGGACTGCACATGGGGAGAGCAGAATCTGACATTGACCCTAAGTAGATATGGGCCTCATTACGAGCTTGCCGGTCTGGATACAATGGTACCGGTAAGCATGCAGGTACCGTCGTATCCGGACCGGCAAACTCCAAGTTGTGCTTGCAGGTGCCTTTCATTCCACCAGGTCTGACCTGGCGGAATGAAAAGCACCCGCGAGCACAGCATGTCGGAAGCACCAGCACCGTTATAAACGGTGCCAGTGCATCCGACCTCCCCATTCCCATTGAGACCTATGGGAATCAAATGGGAATGGGGAAGAATTTTTTCCAGTGCCCAGGAATGGGCAAATACTGGGTCCAGCAAGGCCGTGATGACCCGGTAATTGGCAATTGCTCGGCGCCGAAAAAAAATGAATACCGGTGGTAGCCATGCCTGTATCATAATGAGGCCCATAGTGGTGCAATGGCCAATTTTTCCAGAGACCATGGTAATGGGGCTGTATCTTTAGCCCAGGAGGCTTATAAGGCACAGGTACAGCAAGCTGTAACCTATGGTGCTGAGCTATGGGACTGGGGCAATCTTTCTAACTTGGTAGTGACCGAAAATAGATTTTTGAAAAATCTATTGGGTCTACCAACCCCTGCCCCAAACCTGCAGGTATTACTTGAGCTGGACTTGCAGTCTGTTGGAAAAATATGCAGGGCAAAACCAGTCCTTTTCTGGCTAAGGCTTTGGAATAACTCAAAGCTGCTTAAATATAGAGGGACCGTAGAGGATATAATAGCGCAGGAAGGAGCGTTGAGCCTTCCTTGGCTATTGCTCCTAAAAAAGGAACTTTCAGCTCTTGGCCTTCCAGGACTCTGGACTAACCTGGCTGCAATTAATGCCAGCTCAAAAGGCAGTGTGTGGCGTGCTCTTACGAACAAAAGTGAAGCAGAGATTGGAAGGGAAATTCAGATCTCATCCTAATTCAGTAGATACTGGACTATGAAACAGAAACAGGGCTACAAAGAGTACCTGGACCTAATGTCCCCCAAAGCAATGAGAAGCCTTTTTCATTAAGCTCCGCTACTGTGAGGTCCAGGTGGAATGGCAAGTCCTAAGGAAGATCTGGTTAATTTTCTGCTTTTTTGCCTGTACTATGCAGCCTGGAGAAAGGGATCATTAATGCCTCTTTTTTGTTCAATATTCTGTTTCTACTGCTGCCGAGGCCGTAACACTCTGCCTTGCAGCCAAAGATCATCTTGCTATTTTCACCACAGGGTGGTTTTTGCTTAGGGCATGGCGAAGGAGGGCAAAATGTGTAAAATAATTTTACATCTATGGAATTGGTCTATGGCCTTACCCTCACGCTAGCTCTAGTCATAAGGAACTTCCGGTATATATGACATTCTGCTTCTGTTTTTTTTTTTATCCAACACGTATCGCTAGGCATTCTGTGAGTTTCTGCTGCTGTTTAAAATATCTCTTTGAAGGAGTTTGGAAAATTCTGCTATTATTTTGTAGCCACTGAATTAACATGCACTCTAGGCACAGTTGCACTTTATGAACTCAAGAGCTGCTAAATAACTATCTTCTGTTTATCACCAGCCTGAAGGTGGAAAATGCTGCTACTACTTCGTATTCCTTGAACTAACGTGCACTTTCAAGAACACTTGCACTTTGGGATCGTAATTGTTGTTTAATTACAATTATTATTTGTAGGATCATGATAAATGATGTTTGGTCATGATTTTATCTTTCAAAATCCCTGTTATTACCCTTGATTTTATCTTTTGTATGATGTGTTTCCATGTTTTGATATCTCAAGACGACACTTTGTATTAAATGTGATGAGTTTTAATATGTTGGCTTTTATGGTCAAAAATAAAGAAATAAAGCAGTAACGAACGAATGAACAAACAAACGAACGAATGAACGTATGCACGAACGAACGAACGAACGAACGAACGAACGAACGAACGAAAGAACAAGCGTTAGATGATGTTTCCTGTTTTTTTGGGCCTGCCTAAGATAATGTTTGTTGAACCCAACCAGCTAAGTGGGTGTCTTCTCTTATTAAATATCACAATGCGAGACGACATTGATAAAACCAGTATCAGGTAAATCAACCTCCTATAGTATGTGTATAGGCTGGACAAAAGAAAAAACAGCTAGCAGAACAAGGAAAGCTTTTTTTTTCTCCTTGTAGTGTACCCCCCATATACCAGTAAAAGCTCTTAGTGGTAAATGATGAAATCTCGCCCTACTAATTAAGTCGGTGTCATATGCATAAATGCTCCCTGAGAGGTCTTCCTGTCATGTAGTGGTAAATAACACCATTGACATATAGGATATAATTGTATGAAATAGTTTTTATTTTGATGGTATTTGTTAATTATATCATGGGATTTAGAGTGATGATTTTGCATGAAATGTTATTTAATATTGTATTTGTTACTGTATTTGCACTTTTATGGTTTTAAACCAAAATAAAGGATCAGCCTGTAATGAAGGTGCTGATTCAGCGCCAGACAGGGGGACGCACCTACCAGCTGAGGTAATAACCAGGATGGGCTGCGACGCCACTCAAAGGAGAACAAGAGCACTCTAGGAGCTGTAGTTAACCATCTAATCAGGCCTGGAATGGAACAAGGAAAGGAGGATACCCTGTCTATGATATCAACACAATGAACTAGTTTGTGCAAGTGTGAGAAAGGAGGTAACCATAGGTAAGAACACTGTATGCTACAGGTTGGGTTTCACTCGGAAGGCCCATACCAAACACATGGCACATGCACAATGGTCAAGGGAGGGGGAAAGCTGAACTCAGGTTGCTCGTCTCCCGCAGAGCATAGTCGCTGAGACAGCACTGGGTGATGTAATCAAGGTTGGCGAGCCAGTCCCATGGCTGCTTGTGGGAGATGGGGAAGTCGACCAGATCCCAAGAAAACACTCACATAACACCACGGCAGTCTTAATTGCTCTTTGGCCAGCAAGAAGTCGCGCTTCTCGAAGAACCAACAAGACGGTAAGCTCCTGTGTCCCTGAGAGGTAACCAACCCTCTGAGTGTCCACTACAATGTTTGTGAAGGTCGCTATCCTGCAGATGCCCTGTGAATGTCTTTCTTCCCACAAGTTCAGGTTGTCTCCTTTTTTCCTTCAGCCATGGTGCTGACCAATGGCAGGTTAACAAAGAACCATAGGTCAGCAAACTTCTTTTTTTACTAATTGCAAACTGTTTGCGGAAGGAGTAGGAATCAATGTGGAGTCACATGGGGTGGGGATGAGGTAAGAGAAGGCAGATCTGTTTGATCTAATAATGTTCTACTAACGTATGCATAGCTATAGGGGTATGATGTATTTTAGCCACTAAGCTTTTCGGGAACCGCAAAGATGTGATGTTTGAAGCGCAACCGTTTCCACTACCATGAACATCGCATTAGCAATATAAAAAGTTGTTTGCTGTATGCCGGTTTGTTAGCTCTCATCAACCAGTTTGGTTACAATATTCTGTTTGATTTGTGTTCACCCAGCTGTAATAAACAGCATTTTCTTCTTGCCCCTTGTGCGCGCCTGTTTGGACTAATTGTGGTAACTATTTATTACGAGCTACGGGTAGCCCCCTTGTACATTTTTGGAGGTCTCAGCGAGATCCTCTGTCCTCTTGGTCAACTGATGGTATTCCGGGCGACCTCCCTGGGGGCGCGTGTCTGGCAACAGCAGACCTGATCTATGCACATCACTGAGGAGGCCCTGCAACGCCAAGCTCACGAAGGTCTGCCTGGTCCCAAGAGCCACCCATGCTCAGAGGGAGTGTGAGCTTATATGGGAGGCTTGGTGCTGAGGGGACTCAAGGATCCCTAGGACGTGAGTGTAACCATGGCAGAACGCGCTGCATTGTGGCTGCATGCAAATGGTGGGGGAGGGATTGTATTTTATGGCATTTAGGACGCATCCTCAAAGTAGGAGGATGATCGGCCATGGTAGTATTAGATTTTAGCATGTACCACGCTATGAGGTAGAGCAGGAGAGGTGCATAATAAGAGGCAGACCCCAGTAGAAGGGAGCTCCACATAGCACAAGCGATTGTATAGTTGCGTCATTTGGGGTATTTGAGTGTTATTTTTTATCGTTGTTTCGGAGGTACAGAGAGGGACACACGTGTGGTAGTTAGAGTTGTTTGTATTTTGGTGGATAGATCAACATCGACAGGTACCTGGTCTATAATAGTTTGCTTGGCATTTTTAGCGGTAGGTATGTGCGATAGGAGGAGGGGTGACTCTGAGAGGGAGATTTATCATTTGTATTCATCATCTCGTCTCTTAGTGAGACCCTCCACACTTTTTGCTGGACTTCGGGACTTTTTCTTTCCATCCTGAATGAGTTGAGCATTTTTCCACTCGTTCCTTCTTGTGGGCTCTGCCTTTTGGAACTCTATTCTTTGCATTCTACCTGTACTATGGAGTCTGTCTGCTCCATAGCTCTTAAATGCATCTGTGTTTTTGCTACTGCAGCACACAGCTCCTTATGGGCAGTGTTGCTGGGGACCCTTAGGATCCTCCTTTAAGTTTCTTTTTCTGTATCCTCAAGTAACTACTATTCATAGATTGTCACACACCACCTTCAGTGCCCTTAAAGCTCAAGCTCATTTCACCAAGACCCCTCTTTATTTTGCATTCATTGATTTACATGCTGCTTTTGACTCTGTTTCAAGAGTGAAATGTATGAAGAAGCTAATAAATGCCAAATGCCCTACATTTATATGTGACATAATAATTGCGTTGCATTCGTCTACATCAGTACAAATTAGACTCTCTCTAATGGCACTGCTATCAACGGCTATTCGGACAGCAAGAGAGCTGAAGCAAGGCTGTATTCTTGCTTCAGCCCTCTTTAACTTCTTTATTCATGATGTGAGAGACGCTTTTGTGAACATCTTTGCAGACTCGAAACTATTAACAGCGCTTAATGTCTATTTTGATAGCAATTAATTAATCATCAACTTAAAAAAGTCACAAATTGTAATGTATGCTCCAAAAGTAACTTACAGTAATAGAATGGAGTGGAAAACCAAGAGTGTAAACTTGGACATTGTTCCAAATTATGTGTATTTGGTTCTATTGTTTGATGGTTCACCAACCATTGAATCACAACAGAGAATAATTGAAAACAAAGTGACATCAGCCATATCGCAGACAAGGCTCATCATTCATAAATTTGGCAAATTCTCAATTAATGCATCCATTATGTTCTGGCGACAAAAAACCACTCCAATATTACTATATGGCCTATATACAAAATAAATCATATCAACTCCTTTTTTTGACAAGCTGGAGGCCAAATTTTGGAGACAAACTCTAAATCTCCCACAGTGCACTCCTGGACATGGCTGCGGTATGAGCTGGGACTCACCTCCTTGGTAGCTAAATAGCATTGGCAGATATGCGCGCTGTTTCGGAAATGCCTATTGTATACGAAAGATGACACCGTTTTCGCCACCCTGTCGAATTATATGTTAACTTCTACACATGCGTTTGTAAAGAGGTGGACTAAATATATTTTTGAAATTCTGGCCAAAGCAGATGTAACAGTTGACATCCTGATCTCAAATCCAGGTAGAGCTAAGCTTATAATATATCTGCAGGACTGGATTGAAACAAGACTATCATGTCTCAAATAGAAACATTTTAACAACTCCTGGTTTGGTGAAAAGATAATTGGAGATACTGAGCCATACTTGTGTAAAGCTCCATCTCCACAGATCAGAAGTGTCCTTCTGCGACTACAGATGAATCTGTGGCCTACACGCGATGTTATGGCTCAGCGCAAACAAATAAAATCTGAAGACAATTTCTGTCACTTTTGCTCAAACGTGTCGGTCAAAGAAACCCTGGAACATTTAATCATGGACCGTATAGCACTCATGGATCTGAGAAAAAAACACCATCATCACAATATCCATCAAATTGGAAACATAATGTCGGAATCTAGATGGGCCTTTATTGTGGCCTCCCCAAATATGACTATTCGTATTACCACATCAAACTTCCTTAACGCCTTAAATCTAATGGAGGTGAAGCAAGTTATAAATACTCAAGATAGTTGATGTGTAATTTGATGGAAAGGTAATAACAATATAACATAATTAGAAGGCACCTAAAGAAAATGAATGTATATAAGAGTGTTTTACTCATATCATACAAAGCAACCGTATTTTTACTGTATTACAATGATGATTATTTTGTTTGTTTTATTAGCTTTTTTTTAAACTATGTTTTATATCAAATGATTTGACTTAAGGATTGATAAGCTAACATTGAAATGTTAACCTTGCTTTTATTTTAGTTATTGAAAAGTTGAGTAACATCAGCTGAATCAATAAAATTAAAAAATTTAAAAAAAGCCAAAGGGATACCTAGTATCCCCCTTCTCTCTACTCCTGTGATTTTTTTTGTCAATCTCCTAGTTATGACTGGTGGCAGTGGACGTATTCTACCAACAATTGTGTAATTTTTATACCGCAGGCTATGTCCATAGCATCGGTAGTGCACAAGGGGGACACCCAAGTACCAACTTGCCTCCCTTCTTCTTTAGCCATTACTAGAGTGGTTGTTCTTTATTTATTTATTTATTTATTTTGTATAGCGTGTAAACAACCCTGAGGCATCGAGGCGCTGTAGCAAGTACATGTGAAGGTTCCATGTGTTAATATGCCCGCAAAAATATCGCCATATTTTTGCGGCGGTATTAAGGCATGGAACCTGCGGGGGACACCCCTGCAACCCCCATATTATTTTAAAGGGAGCGGGGGACACCCCCGCAACCCCTGCTCCCAAAACCCCCAAATATTATCCCCACTAAAAATATCACCTATGGCCGTTCCCGACAACGATATATATGGCAATATTTTTGGTGGGGATAATATTACCTGATAACCATGTGAATTGTGGTGCTTTCATACAAATACATCATTACATTATGTTACAGATACTGTATTTGTGGGCGTGAAGGAGCCCCCACTGCTTAGTTAAAGATCAGCAAAGTGCTTTTCGGAATACCCAGTAGGATTTCTCTGCTGTCAGTGAAGGGGGAAGGGAGTTTCACTTTTTGGCTGCTAAGGAGGGAAAGCTACAGCTGCCTGCTTTCGTCCATTTTACCTTGGGAAGGAGTAGGCGGTCAGTGTATGGTGTCCTGGTGGGTCTTGTTGAGTAGGCCCTGGTAAGTTTCTGATAGAGATAAGGGGGGCATGTGTTGGATAAGCACTTGTGGGTGATAGAGAGCGTTTTGCATGTTATGCAAGCTTGGATACGCAGCCAGTTTGCCTCTTTTCTGGCATCAGAGATGTGCCCTCTTCTTGGGATGTTTAATGCTACTCGAAGGGTGTTGTTTAGAATAGTTTGGAGTTTTTTGACATTGCTGGATGAGGTTCCTGCAAAGAGGACATTGCAGTAGTCTAACTTGAAGCCGACGATAGCCTGTGCCACAGTTAGGCAGCTGTTTCTAGAGAGAAAGGTCTGGCAGCATTTCAGACTTTTGTTGCATGGCTGCTGACGAGGCAATGGCGTTTACTTGGTGTGACTGGAGTTGATGATAGGGGCAAGTATTTATGCACACTCCTTGATGAGGGTGGCTTGGCAAATATCCCCTTTACCTTTTTAGGGTTTGAGACTTTTGATAATTTTTAAGGCTTTGGCTACTGATGAGTCTGTAAAATTGAACGGGGGGGTAGCAGGTATTAGGGGAGTTAGGTGTCAGCCTTGCAGCGCAGGCCGTGGGAACCTTGTGGCATTTAGCTGGGTGATTAAACATTTTCTTGTTCAGTATGTCGATTCTATTTAGCATTTCCCTTAGGATATCCGAGCACCAAAACTCATCGTTGGTGAGGGTGGGGGAGGAGTAGACAGAGTTTACAATTTCCTGAAGATGGAGAACATCTCTCTTGTGTCAGATTTGGCGTTGAGTATTCTGGTGTTGAAGGAATTAGCTTTGGCAGTTATAATGGATGATTTGTAGCATTTGCCGCTTGTCGTTTAAGGTTGTGCAGTTCTTGGAGGTCAGGGGTGAAACATGAGTTGGAGTGCCTTACAGGTTTGGCCTTCCTGGGAACTAGGGGGGCAATGGTGTTCACTGCTGTGGCTAGGGTAGCTGTGTAGATGTCTACTAGTGACTTAGGGTCAGAAGTAAATGGGGTCTTCAGGCATGGGGTGTCCAGCCAAGGCAAGATGTTTTCTTTGGTGAGCTTTCGAGAGCTGCGTGCCACTGCTGCTGGTAGTGGCCTGGAGGTGGGTTTGGGTTTAGATAGTTTTGGAATGGTGAAATGGAGGATGTGGTCGTCAGTCCAAGGGCATGGGGTTTTAGGGCCCATCGCGACTTGAAAATTGATGTCGGCGATCCAATCTAGAGTGCAGCCCTTTGTATGAGTGGGTTTGGTGCTGCGGTGTGTGAATCCTAGGGTTTCTAGTGCTTTAGCTAGCAAGGTGGCCTGCAGGTCCTTTATGTCACGAAGGCCTAAGTTGAGGTCATCCAGAAGAGTAATTATTGTGGAGGCTTTGATATTGTTATGTTATGTTATGTTATTTTGCATTTATATAGCACCTTATGCATCATCGGTATGATCTCAAAGCGCTGGTAGGTTGAACGCTCTCGGGAACCGTAGTTCAATTCAGTTGAGAGAGAGAGGGTCATAAGGTGCGTGGGTGCACCGGATATGTGTGCATCCGGTGTGGCAGTTGCATGATAGCTGCTTCTTAGTGGTAGGTGTGGTGGTTGGGAGGTCAGGTATATGTGTTCATTCTGGGGGTCAGTGGCGGCTGGTGAGTTTGAAAGTTGGTGGGGCGTACATTTCCCAGGGTGAATTTTTGAGTGAGCGCGTGCATCCCCCAAGGAAAAATGGCCTACAAAATGTGCAATTTACTGTCCAAAAAACCCACCGAAATATGAAAAAAGCATTAGGTATTACATACTAATGGTGGTACATTATTCTTACGTGTGCAAGTGTGATGGTGTATTTTACAGCAGCTTGTATTGAGAATAGCTGGCACTATGGTGTATGCATAAAGTAATTCATTATATAGTCAGTAATGATGGAAACATATGTTTGTCAAGCATTCACATGAGTTCATCCTCTTACTAAGGTGGGATTTTAGGCATTTTCTGAAAGTTAAGTCCAAGTGGAAAGCTGAAGCTGGCAGTATAACTCACATCCTGGCGAATCCTACGTGTCCCGAATGGATACAAGGACAGTCAGCGCTTTGTCCAGCGTCATTGCATCGGTGTGTGATACAACGTCCAAGAACACTGCTCCCCAGAAGCGGCGCACCCCAGGGTCTGCTCTTGTGTGGATGTGTTTTGTGCAGTTTGTGTACTACCAGGTCTCCATCCTTCATGGACTGAAGCTTGACAGATACACAACTGGTTGCGCACAGCCTGTCTCTCCCTAATCTCCCGAGTCCTAACATGAAAGATTTGCCATCCTCCACAACTTTAGAGTTTTTGTGAAAATTGTGTAGTTCTGCAATGTGGATTTCTGCATCCGCATTTGTTGCAAAACAGATAAATTACCCGGTTCAATGACGGGTAAATGGCCTTTTGCTTGTACTAGCTATTGTGAAATCAAATCCCAGCTCTTCCGTTGGATGTTGAGTGACCTTTGACAGTTTCAAAATCTCACTCTCTCTCTATGTCTCTTGCGCTCTCTCTCTCACTCTTTCTCACTCTTTCTTTCTCTGTCACCCTCTCTCTATCTCATTCCCACTCTGTCTCTCTCTCTTCCTGTGTCTCTTTCTCTCTCACATACACTCCCTGTCTCTGTCTCTCTCACTCTATCTCTCTATGAGTCTCACTTTTTCTCACACTCTCACACACTTTTTTTCTCCCACTCTCTCTTTCTCTCTCTGTCCCTCTCACACAAACACTCTTTTTCTCTACCTGTCTCTCTCTCGCTCTGTCTATCTCGGTGTCCAGTTAAAGTACCGAATTCAAAAGGATTGAATGCCAAAGGTGAGAGTCAATTTGACCTAAAACAAAAGGATTGATTTATTTTTATTTTTTAATATTTTTTTTGGGTTTCCGTTTTTGGAAAAAAGTAGTTTTTACTACAATCCCCCCCCCCCCCAAAAAGATAAAATAAAAAAAAAAAATACAAAAATTTGACCCTTTGGTTTTCGGTCCTTTTCATTCGACCCTTTGGTCATTGGATCCTTTGCATTCGAAACTTTGACCTAGAACCGTCTATCTCTGTCTCTCTCGGTCTCTCTCTTGCTCTTTATCTCTCTATCCGTGTCTCTCTCACTCACACCCTCACTCTCTTTCGCTGTCTCTCTCTCTTACACATACACACACACACCCTCTTTCTCTCTCTTTTTCTCATCCCCCTCGATGTACTCATAAGTAATTTGAGCACTGGGTGAATTTCCTTATGTGGCATAGGTGTCAATCTGACGGACTCGGTGTGCGTGCCATTTAAGAGTATGGATTTTACAACCCATGACATACACATGCACGTGCACAGGTGTTTCCTCAGCACCTTAAATGTGTGGCATTGATGTTCATCGCTTTTAATAATGACACTGGCCCTGCGTAGAGCGGACGTGGTGCACATTGCGATGGTACTCATTTCAGCGACAGCCGAAAGATGAGAGGTTGATCACACTTTTGATTGAAAACTGTAACCTAACGGTTAAACGCAGATCTGCATAGCAGGCACTCAGCACGCTGAGGTAGCTGCCATTTTCCAGCTAGCTTTTTAAAACATAAAAGACACCCGGAGAGCTCCAAAGCAAAGAATCTCATTTAGTACCACGGCCCAACGAGGGGAAGGTACCAACAGTTACACATGACAAGGATCGACAGTAACAAATACCACTATTACGTAAGTCACTGCTACCAGAAGTGAAAATAGAGGAGGAACCCTGCAGGGCACTATGGTGCCAGTAGGGACTGGAGGAAAGCAGTGCGAGGGAGAGAGAAGTGAGAAAGCGAGAGAGCTAAACCCAACACCGCGAACATTGCACATTTTGTGGGGAACAATACAACACGTTTCTAAAACAATTCTATTCAGACAACTTTTAAATGCACTGAAAGGTGCCCAGTGTCTGCACAACATTGAAAAAGATGTAACTTCGTATAGGCTTCATCAAGACCTGTGGAATGCAGATCTCTGCAGCATTTACATGAACCCACCGAGCTGCCATGGTTGTAACTGAGAAGTAACCCAGAGGACAAGCATTGAAAGGGCATACATGGACCGCCACCCATAGCCATTGCCACTCCTAATCAGTTATTACGTGTCTTACTTGGAGGACACCACTCACTCACGAGGTGCAGAAAAAAAGGCTAAAATGAAACTGGGCACCTCTCATCCTAGTTTAACGAATTGTACATGCCTGTGTCTGGCACTGTTTCCACCCCTTGTGATAAGCACTCGTCAAGGGCTGGCACAAGAAGAACGTCTTCTCTTGCGCCAAATTGGAAAACATATTCTATTGACTTTTCTTAACTCAAAGCGGACACTTCCGTACAAAATCGAGAATGGTGCCGTACGGACAGCACGCAGACACAATTTCAGTTTACTTTTTTTTTTAACCAAAGTTGAAATGACTATTCGGATGTGCGCGAGGCATGAATTATTAAATAAATAAAATGAAAATAACAATAACGGCATCCAGTTACCTGCCTTAGCCGCGGGGGAGCCTGCGCCTAAGGAATCACGATGTCCCAGGCAGTGGGCCCGGGCCTTGGGCCTCCCACAAGGCCCCAAGTTGCATCAATGCTACGCGTACACGGCCCAACAGTCAGCAGTGCACTGAAAGACGTGTAGGCCCTACACGTCTTTCAGTGCTGATGGTTTGGGCAGTGTTACACAACCTCAACAGTCACTCAGGGCGGCCAGGAGCGGGGTGCTACTACTTACCACCAGCAAGCCGCAATGTCCGGCTGTGCTGGGCTGGCGGCAGTCTCGTCGATGGGACCACTGTCAGCTCATGGAAAGAATTGAAAACAAAAGACTCTGAAGTGTGAACTTGGCGCAGGCGCACACACCCACCGACCCTGCGCCATCACCTGCATCTACAGTAACGTCATTGGCTGTTCGCCAGCCAATGACATTACTGTATCTAAGCAGCAGGGAGGGAATCTTCTTCGGTGCGCTGTTTGCACACATATTATACTGGCGGGGCCACCATCCAAGCGTCCCGCCAGCCTCCTAATTAAATGGCTTACGTGAGTGCGTGGAGCTACGAGCTCCACGCACTCTAATATAGTGAAATTCAGAGTAAAGTGGGACGCGTCCCGCTGTGGCGGCCAGGCCGTTGTAGTTTTATAATTGGACACAATTTGGAAGAAAGAACTTCTTCTGAATGATCTTTATACTGCTTCTGCTTTCTGGGCAAAGTGAGGGGGGGCGGCGCCCTGCCACCCTATGATAGCAGCCGCCACTGCTGGGGGTAGACACCCACACTGATTTCTGGCTGCGTTAGGCCTGAGGAGAACGCTTAAGCTTGCAGTGTGTGCTCAGCTAGCTGTGTTTAATTAGGGTGATGAGGAGTATGTGGCAGGTGTTAGTATGAGAACAGCTATACCGAATATGTCATAGTATCGCTGTGTTCTAGTTGAGTGGTGGTGTATAGGAGAGAGTAAGCGTGGTATTGTGATATGGTGGTTGTCAGTAAAGTGCTAGAGGTCGAGCATTCCATCTGTATCATTTATTCTATCCATTTTATTCACTCTGCCCATTCATTCACTGCGTCTGTTCATACATTTCGTCTGGCTCATCATTTAATTTACTAGTTTTTCCATTCATCCATTCCATAATTTAGTCCTTATCCATATAAACTAGTCTATCCATTTCATAGATCCATTTCATCCTACCCATCTGTTTAGTGTGTTCCATCCGATCCATCCTTCCTGTTCATTCAATCCGTTTTGTGTGTTCCACTCACTCCATCAGTTACATCTGCTCCATCCGCTCCATTCACTCCATCCACTCCATCTGTTCCCTCTGTTCCATCTGTTTCATCCGCTCCATCTGTTCCATCCGCTCCATCTGTTCCATCCGCTCCGTCCGCTCCATCTGTTCCATCCGCTCCATCTGTTCCATCCGCTCCATCCGTTCCATCCGTTGCATCCGCTTCATCCGTTTTATCCGCTTATCCATTTCATCTGCTTCATCCGTTCCATCCGCTCAGTGTGTTCCACTCACTCCATCAGTTACATCTGCTCAATCTGTTCCATTTGCTCCATCCTCTCCATCTGCTATATCCGTTCCATCCGCTTCATCCACTCGATCTGCTTCATCCACTTCATCCGCTCTATCCGCTTCATCCGCTCTATCCGCTTCATCCGCTTCTTCCGTTCGGTCCATTCCATCCGCTCCATCTGCTCCATCCGCTTCATCTGTTCCAATCCGATTCATCCGTTCCGTCTGCTTCATCCATTTCATCCTCTTCATCAGTTCTATCTGCTCTGTGTGTTCCACTCACTCCATTAGTTAAATCTGCTCAATCACTTCCATCCACTCCATCTGTTCCATTCACTCCATCTGTTCGATTCCGCTCCATCTGTTCCATCCGCTCCATCGGTCCCATCCGCTCCATCTGTTCTGTCAGCTCCATCCGTTCCATCTGCTCCATCCGTTCATCTGCTCCATCTGTTCCATCCGCTCCATCTGTTCCATCTGCTCCATCTGTTCCATCCGTTCTGTGTGTTCCACTCACTCCATCAGTTACATCAGCTCAATCCGTTCCACTCGCTCCATCTGTTCCATCCGCTCCATCCATTTCATCCGCTCATCCGTTCCATCCGCTTCATCAGTTCCATCCGCTCCATCCGTTCCATCCGTTACATCCACTTCATTCGTTCCATCTGCTCTGTGTGTTCCACTCGCTCAATCAGTTACATCTGCTCAGTCCATTCCATCGGCTCCATCCGTTCCATCCGTTGCATACGCTCTGTGTGTTCCACTCACTCCATTAGTTACATCTGGTCAATCTGTTCCATTCGCTCCATCTGTTCTATCTGCTTCATCCGTTCCATCCGCTTCATCCGTTCCATCCGCTCAGTGTGTTCCATTCACTCCATCAGTTACATCTGCTCAATCCGTTCCATTCCCTCCATCCACTCCATCTGCTCCATCCGTTCTATCTGCTTCATTTGCTCCATCTGCTTCATCTGCTTCATCCACTCCATCCGCTTCATCCGCTCCATCCGCTTCATCCGCTTCATCCGTTCCATCCGTTCCGTCCGTTCCGTCCATTCCATCCGCTCCATCTGCTCCATCCGCTTCATCGGTTCCATCCGATTCATCCATTCCATCCGCTTCATCCATTTCATCCACTTCATCTGTTCCATCTGCTCCCTGTGTTCCACTTACTCCATTCGTTAAATCTGCTCAATCACTTCTATCCACTCCATCTGTTCCATTTGCTCCATCTGTTCCATCCACTCGATCTGTTCCATCCGCTCCATCTGTTCCATCCGCTCCATCTGTTCCATCCGCTCCATCCGTTCCATCCGTTGCATCCGCTTCATCCGTTTTATCTGCTTCATCCATTCCATCTGCTTCATCCGTTCCATCCGCTCAGTGTGTTCCACTCACTCCATCAGTTACATCTGCTCAATCTGTTCCATTCGCTCCATCCTCTCCATCTGCTATATCCGTTCCATCCGCTTCATCTGCTCCATCTGCTTCATCCACTTCATCCGCTCTATCCGCTTTCTTCGCTGCATCCGCTTCATCCGCTTCATCCGTTCCATCCGTTCCATCCATTCCATCAGCTCCATCTGCTCCATCCGCTTCATCCGTTCCATCCGATTCATCCGTTCCATCTGCTTCATCCATTCCATCCGCTTCATCTGTTCCATCTGCTCCGTGTGTTCCACTTACTCCATTAGTTAAATCTGCTCAATCACTTCCATCCACTCCATCTGTTCCATTCACTCCATCTGTTCCATCCACTCCATCTGTTCCATCCGCTCCATCTGTTCCATCCGCTCCATCGGTCCCATCCACTCCATCTGCTCTGTCAGCTCCATCCGTTCCATCTGCTCCATCCGTTCATCTGCTCCACCCGTTCATCTGCTCCATCTGTTCCATCTGTTCCATCTGCTCCATCCGTTCTGTGTGTTCCACTCACTCCATCAGTTATATCAGCTCAATCTGTTCCACTCGCTCCATCTGTTCCATCCACTCCATCCATTTCATCCGCTCATCCGTTCCATCCGCTTCATCCGTTCCATCTGCTCCATCCGTTCCATCCGTTACATCTGCTTCATTCGTTCCATCTGCTCTGTGTGTTCCACTCGCTCCATCAGTTCCATCTGCTCAGTCCGTTCCATCGGCTCCATTCGTTCCATCCGTTGCATACGCTCTGTGTGTTCCACTCACTCCATTAGTTACATCTGCTCAATCTGTTCCATTTGCTCCATCTGTTCTATCTGCTTCATCCGTTCCATCCGCTTCATCTGTTCCATCCGCTCAGTGTGTTCCACTCACTCCATCAGTTACATCTGCTCAATCCGTTCCATTCCCTCCATCCGCTGCATATGCTCAGTCCGTTCCATCGGCTCCATCCGTTCCATCTGCTTCATCCGTTCATTCCGCTTCATCCATTCCATCTGCTCCGTGTGTTCCACTCACTCCATCAATTACATCAGCTCAATCCGTTCCACTTGCTCCATCTGTTCCATCCGCTCCATCCATTTCATCCGCTCCATCCATTCCATCCACTTCATCCGTTCCATCTGCTCCATCTGTTCCATCTGTTACATCCGCTTCATTCGTTCCATCCGCTCTGTGTGTTCCACTCACTCCATCAGTTACATCTGCTCAGTCCATTCCATCGGCTCCATCCGTTCATCCATTGCATCCGCTTCATCCGTTCCATACGCTCAATCCGCTTCATCGGCTCCATCCGCTTCATCCGCTTCAAACATTCCATCCGTTCCGTCCGTTCCATCCATTCCATCCGCTCCATCCGCTTCATCCCCTTCATCCGTTCCATCCGTTCCGTCCGTTCCATCCATTCCATTCGCTCCATCTGCTCCAACTGTTCCATCCGTTCCATCCGCTTCATCCGTTCATTCCGCTTCATCCATTGCATCTGCTCCGTGTGTTCCACTCACTCCATCAGTTACATCAGCTCAATCCGTTCCACTTGCTCCATCTGTTCCATCCGCTCCATCCATTTCATACGCTCCATCCGTTCCATCCACTTCATCCGCTCCATCCGTTCCATCCGTTATATCCGCTTCATTCGCTTCATTCGTTCCATCCGCTCTGTGTGTTCCACTCACTCCATCAGTTACATCTGCTCAGTCCGTTCCATCGGCTCCATCCGTTCATCCATTGCATCCGCTTCATCTGTTCCATACTCTCTGTGTGTTCCACTCACTCCATCAGTTACATCTGCTCAATCTGTTCCATTCGCTCCATCTGTTCCATCCGCTCCATCCGTTCCATCCGCTCCATCCGTTTCATCCGCTCCATCCATTTCATCCGCCCCATCCGCTCCATCCGTTCCATCCGCTCCATCCGTTCCATCCGCTCCAACCGTTCAATCCGCTTCATCCATTCCATTTGTTTAATCCATTTCATCTGTTCAATCCGTTCCATCCGCTTCATCTGTTCCATCCGCTTCATCCGCTTCATCCGTTCCATCCGTTCCATCCGCTCCCTCCGTTCCATTCGCTTCATCCGTTCCATCCACTTCATCCGTTCCATCCGCTTCATCCACTTCATCTGCTCCATCCGCTTCATCCATGCCATCCGCTTCATCCGTTCCATCCGGTCCATCCATTTCATCCACTCCATCCACTTCATCCGCTCCATTAACTTCATCTGCTCCATCCATTTCATCCGCTCCTTCCACTCCATCCACTTCATCCACTCCATCCATTCCATCCGCTCCATCAGCTCCATCCGTTTCATCCACCCCATCCGTTTCATCCGCTCCATCCGTTTTATGCGCTCCATCCATTCCATCTGCTCCATCCGTTCCATCCACTTCATCCATTCCATCCGTTTCATCCGTTTCATCCGTTCCATCCGCTTTATCTGTTCCATCCGCTTCATCTGCTTCATCCGCTCCATCCACTTCATCCGCTCCATCCACTTCATCCACTCCATCCGCTTCATCTGCTCCATCCGCTTCATCCGTTCCATCCGTTTCATCAGTTTCATCTGTTCCATCCGCTTCATCCTTTCCATCCACTGCATCCACTTTATCCGCTCCATCCACTTCATCTGCTCCATCCATTTCATCCGCTCCATCCACTTCATCCTTTCCATCCGCTTCATCATTTCCTCCTACTCGATCTGCTCCATCCACTTCATCCACTCCATCCACTTCATCCGCTCCATCCATTTCATCCACTCCATCCGCTTCATCCACTCCATCTGCTGCATCTACTTCATCTGCTCCATCCACTTCATCCGCTCCATCCACTTCATCCGCTCCATCCACTTCATCCGATCCATCCACTTCCTCCACTCCATCCACTTCATTTGCTCGATCCGTTTCATCAATTTCATCCCTTTCATCCATTTCATCCGTTTCATCCACTTCATTCGTTCTACTCAGTTTATCTGTTTTATTTATGCCAGCCATTTTAGTTTTCCATTTTCTCAGTCAGGTCTCTTTGTAGGATTGTTATTTTCGATTCAGCAACCTTGGGTTTCTGTTTATTGTGGCTGTTTATACTGTTTGTTCTAAGAGTCGATTTTAAGGGAAGAGCCATGTTTTCAGTAATTTGCGGAAAGAGGTCTTCGGTGAGTCGGATGTGGGATGGAAGTGAGTTCCACAGAGTGGGGGCCAAGGCTGAGAATGATGATCCACCTAACCTGACTGTGTTGGTTTTTGGTATTACTAGGAGGCGGGCAGAGCTTGATCTTAGAGTCCACAGTGGATGATAAGGTTTTAGTTTGTCCTGAAGGTATTGAGGTCCGGTTTTATGCATTGCTCGGTGAGAGATGCATAAGGTTTCGAAGGTGACCCTTCGAGCAACTGGGAGCCAGTGGAGAGTTTTGAGAGCTGGGGAGGTGTGATCTCTTGGGCCAAGTGCTAGTAGCAGTTTGACTGCAGCATTTTGTGCTCTTTGTAGTTTAGTCAGGTGGTATGCTTGGATTCGGAGGTAGAGGGGGTTAGCATAGTCAAGTCTTGGCATTATAATTGATTGGACAGCGGCGAGTCCGCTGGGAAAGGAGAGGTATGGAAAAATGCGGCTACGAGTTTTGAGGTGGTAGTGGCAGGACTTAGAGATGTTGTTGGCTTGGTGCGAGAGGGTAAGGTCAGAGTCGAGAGTGCATCAAGGTTTTTTACTGAGGATGAGGTTGTCGGGGAATTGCCCATGGATGATGGCCAGGGTAGATGGTGCGGGAGAAGTTCGGTGTTGCCACACACCATGATTTCTGTTTTGGTGGGGTTTAAAAGGAGGTGGTTTGTGGTCATCCAGTGATCAATGTCAAGGAGGCAGGCAGCAAGGTCGGGCTGGCAGCTGGGTAATGAGTTATGGAGTTTTAGGATTAGTTGTCTGTCGTCGGCGTAGTTGTAGCACAGGATATTGTGCAAGCAGATTATTTGTGGGCGTGTAGACATATAGAGGTTGAACAGGAGGGCTTATAGGCATGCTCCTTGTGGAACACCGGTATTGACAGGTCGGGCGGCGGAAGCAATGGAGGAGAGTAGGGTTATTTGGTTCCATTTGTTGAGGAAGGATGCTATCCATTTGAGAGTGTTTCCACGGATTTCTAGGGAGTGGAGGCGGTCGAGGAGGATTGAGTGGTTGATTGTGTCGAAGGCGGGGGATATCTCGAGAAGGATTAGTGCAGTGCATCCCGCAGAGTCTGCCGTGTTTTTAAGGTCATCCCAGATTGAGGTCAGAGTGGTTTCTATTCCGTGTGGGGTTCTGAAACCTGATTGAGCGGGGTCTAGGAGATTGTTGTCTTCGACAAAGGCATTTAGTTGGGAGTAAGCGGTTTGGTCGATGAGTTTAGCAAGGAACCTGGTGTTTGAGATGGGGTGGTAGTTTTTGGGGTTGAGAGGGTCGAGGGAAGTTTTTTTTAGAAGGGGCTTGACATGAGCAGTTTTGAACACGTCAGGAAAAATTCCCGCGGAGAGGGAGTCGTTTATGATGGATCTCGCATATTCTTCTAGCACATTGTCCTCCAAGATGTGGGGGAGGTTTTCTTCAAAATTAGAGGAGCTGCCAGGAGGGTGATAGATGAGGTGGATGGTGATGGTGAAAGGGGGTGAAAGTGAAAGTGAGGGAAAGCAGATCTACATCTCCATTGAGGGATGTCTTGAGCTGTCTGATAGGGAGGAATTCTTTGGTTACCGGGATGATGCCTCCACCTCTGGCTAAGAGTCTGTTGTTGTGGTAGATGGTGTATCCAGTACAGATGGTTAGTGATAGGGCAGCACCTGAGGCTTCATGAAGCCATGTTTCAGATATGGCTAAGGCATCAAGGTTATGATTGGTGATGAGATTGTTCATCTCCAGTGTGTGGGCACTTAGGGAGTGTGCGTTGATGAGGGCACATGTCATGAGAGGATGTGTGTTGGTGGGTTTGATGTGTGGGTCTGTTGATAGGGCCTGGTTTGGAGATGGTGGTGATGATGAGATGGTTGCCAGTTGAAGTGTCGACTGGTTTTTCATGCGGTGGTGTGGGCTGGAGTAAGGTATTCCCTGTGCTAGGGGGCTGGTGAGCATGCCGCTAGGTGCAGAAGAATAAGGGGGTATGGTGTTGGTGTAGTCCTGGTGAGCAGGGGGTGCAAGGATTAGTGCAGCGCATCCCGCAGAGTCTGCCGTGTTTTTAAGGTCATCCCAGATTGAGGTCAGAGTGGTTTCTATTCCGTGTGGTGTTCTGAAACCTGATTGAGCGGGGTCTAGGAGAATGTTGTCTTCGACAAAGGCGTTTAGTTGGGAGTAAGCGGTTTGGTCGATGAGTTTAGCAAGGAACCTGGTGTTTGAGATGGGGTGGTAGTTTTTGGGGTTGAGAGGGTCGAGGGAAGTTTTTTTTAGAAGGGGCTTGACATGAGCAGTTTTGAACGCGTCGGGAAAAATTCCCGCGGAGAGGGAGTCGTTTATGATGGATCTCGCATATTCTTCTAGCACATTGTCCTCCAAGATGTGGGGTAAGTTTTCTTCAAAATTAGAGGAGCTGCCAGGAGGGTGATAGATGAGGTGGATGGTGATGGTGAAAGGGGGTGAAAGTGAAAGTGAGGGAAAGCAGATCTACATTGCCATTGAGGGATGTCTTGAGCTGTCTGATAGGGAGGAATTCTTTGGTTAGCAGGATGATGCCTCCACCTCTGGCTAAGAGTCTGTTGTTGTGGTAGATGGTGTATCCAGTACAGATGGTTAGTGATAGGGCAGCGCCTGAGGCTTCATGAAGCCATGTTTCAGATATGGCTAAGGCATCAAGGTTATGGTTGGTGATGAGATTGTTCATCTCCAGTGTGTGGGCACTTAGGGAGTGTGCGTTGATGAGAGCACATGTCATGAGAGGATGTGTGTTGGTGGGTTTGATGTGTGGGTCTGTTGATAGGGCCTGGTTTGGAGATGGTGGTGATGATGAGATGGTTGCCAGCTGAAGTGTCGACTGGTTTTTCATGCGGTGGTGTGGGCTGGAGTAAGGTATTCCCTGTGCTAGGGGGCTGGTGAGCATGCCGCTAGGTGCAGAAGCATAAGGGGGTATGGTGTTGGTGTAGTCCTGGTGAGCAAGGGGTGCAGCAAAATCAGATAGACAAAAGGGATGGTAGTGTTTGGTGGCTGCGGCATAGTGATAGCAGGCATACTGATACCACATGCCAGTGCAAGGCTATGGCCTGCGCGAATCGGGATAGTAGAAGCATCACATTTCTTGGACATTTCAGCATTGCGAGGAGGTGCACGAGGAAGGCTACTTACAGGGTGGCTGCGAGCAATAAAATTGCATACATTAGGGATGCTTGCAGGGTTATTGCTAGTTATAACTTTGCATATATTACGGCTGCTTGCAGGGTGGCTGCTGGGGTGTGTTAACAACATGACACTTGCCTTGATATGAATTTTGAATTTGAATTCATTTATATCGCGCACCAAACAAACCCAATCGTATCTGGGCACAGATAGAACCCAACAGTAGGCCAAAATCAGTTACCAGCAAGTACCTTGTCAGCTCCACAAACACTGTGTGTCCAAGCAACTAGCTATTTCACCAAATTCACTAATTTAACAGAAGAGATAAGTCTTCGGGGCCTTCTAAAAAGCAGTAAGTGTTTTTTGTGCTTGGATACCCGTTGGAAGCCTATTGCAGAGCTTTGGGCCATATACTCCAAACTTTCGGTCCCACCGAAGTACATTTCTAGAGGGTGGGACTTTCAGCAACAACTTGTCACAAGAGTGTAAGTGTCGGACTGCAGTACACATCTTGATTCTGTACACCGGATAACTGGGCGCCAACTGTTTTACACATTTAAAAACCATACAAAGGATTTTAAAATCTAATGCAGTGAAAGCTGCAGGTTAGAAATTGGGGATGATTTTGCCACCCCAAAAATAAGTCTCACAGCCGCATTTTGTGCTATTTGCAATCCCTGAACTTGGGTGGTCGGGATTCCTATCACCAAAACATTGTAATAATCCATATGTGAGTAAAGTGAGAGTCCCCACAACTGCTGCACGATCCTTACCTGGCATGAACGGGGGGATCTGTCCTAGCAGACGTAGGGTGTGAGAACACCAATTGTACCTTTGCGCTAACCTGTGCTTTACTCCCCATGTCCTCTTCCCAAATACAAGCCAGATTTTTTATCTTGGGTGCTAAGGCCAAATGTGTCTCTAGAAAGCAAGGAGATGGAGGGCGCCTACCATTTTGTAGTTGATGTTTGGTTTCAAACAATGCTACCTCAGTTTTTCTGGCATTCAACATTATCTAGTTCGAACACATGCATACTTGAACTTCTTTTAGACAATGCTCCACCAGCTCAAAAGTCTCCTCTGTCCTCTCAACTCTCACGTACACCTAGGTGTTGTCTGCATATGAATGAAATTTGACTTGATGTTTCCTCAGAATATTCAGGTCTCACATATAGATTGAAAATAAGGGGGACAGGGAGGAGCCCTGAGGTACACCAGAGCTCTGTGGAAGGGAATCCAAGAGATAACCCCTGAGCCTAACCTGTTGTTCCCGATCTCTCAGAAACGACTCAAACCAACCCAGGGCTTGTGCAGAGACATTACCAATCTCAAAAAGGCGCTGTAACATAATATCAGGTCTACCGTGTTGAACGCTGCCGACAGATCTAACATAATGAGAACGGATGTAGCTGCCTAGTTTACCACCTCAAAGAGATTGTCCCACAATGTCAGCAATGCCGTCTTGGAACCAAGACCAGGTCGAAACCCTGATTGAAAAGGATCCAGCAAGGCTTCCTACTCCACATACTCCTGTAGTTGAGAAGTTACAATTTTCTCAGGGATCTTACCTGGCCAAGGTAGTCCTGCCACTGGCTGGTAATTCTGCAAGTTTTTGGGATCTAATTTCGGTTTCTTTAGAAGCAGGGTAACCACTGACTTTTTCAGTATTGCAGGTACAAACCCCGTTGATAAGGATTTATTTACAAAATTCGTTATAAATGGTCATTTGTCTGATTCCAACCTTTTTGCCACACAAGATGGCATTGGAAATAAGGTGTCATTAGTAGGCTTCAAATATAAAAGATGAGATTGTACTTTTTCTTCCTTGGCCCTACAGTATAAAAATGGTTCTCTAGCTGGTGGGCCAACAGCCTTGTTAGTACTGCTATTGTGTACCAACTGCTCTGGTTCATTAGACGATGATTGTATAATCTTTTCCTGAATCAGCTTAATTTTCTTTCACGAAAAAAGGAGTTAAATGCATCTGCCTGCATCTGGGAGGTCTCCAAAGCCAATGAGGCACATCTGGGTTCAACAAAATTTGAAATAACAGAGTATAATTCTATTGTTCTATTGGACGCTTGACCAACCTTATTTATCAAAACAAAATAGCTTTTGCTTCAAAGGAGCCTTTCTATATGCCTTTTGAGTTGTCTTGATCATCTATATGATATTTGGATTTCGCCCCCTCCTCCATTTTGTTTCCAGGGATCTAAGGTACATGCTGTGAGTAATTCCTTTGAGAACCAGGCCTTGGACATTTTCTTAGGTTTACCCTGTGGCAAAGGAGCGGCGTGTTTACAGATATTATTCATAATCTCCACCCCTGTTTTTAAAAATTCCTCACAACAGGAAGAGGGATCGATTATCTTAAAAGCATTTTTCAGTTCACAACCAGATATATCCAACAAGTCTTTAGGGCTTTAAGTCTTTAGGAAATTGGATGGATGTAGGGTTAGCTTTCCCCCCACACCGTCCTCCAGTTTGCTTCAACCTAAACAATCTGGCAGCGTGGTCAGACCATGAAACAAAAAGTGTATCTATGATTTCACCTCTATATAGTAAAACATCGAGGCAATGACCATGCCTGTGTGAGGAAGAGATTACTAATGAAGTTAACTCATGGATATCTAACATCTCCAGTAATTCCTTAGCATCAGGAGATGTGGCACCTTCCAGCCAGATGTTAAAAATCACGCAGGCACAGGAACTCCTTATGTTTACTACCGATGTCTATGTGAAACTAGTCTAGTTTTTCCAAGAATATTTTTGCTGGTCCTGGCGGTTGCTATCCTAACAAAATTTGTATGACTTTGGTTTGGGAACACCATAAGCAAACATGACCCAATCACCCCAATCTAAAACCTGTAGATAGGACAGCTTGAATGGGGTTTTGATAATTACAGCCACCCCCCACCCCTCTCCTGGTTGTTCTATTTATGATCTGAATAAAATAGTCTTGAGGGACAATTAAGTGAAACATCGCAAGTGAGGAATCAGTACACCATGTTTCCGTGATAAACAGGCAATCCAAGTCATGAGACTCAATAAAATCATGAATCTCGAGAGCATGTTTTACTGCTGCCCTAACATTCAAACGTGCTGCCTTCAATGAGTTCTCCCTTTCTTTGTAATATTCAAATGGAGCTTTCCAGCTTAATTCTTTCATCTCAATTCCTAGATTCCTAATTTTATCCAGAATCCGAAGCGAAAGATGGCCCTTATTCTGGTCGAACTACTTTAACAGAGGGCTCGTAAAGGCAACCATTTTTCGGAGTCCTCACAGAATCGTGCTAAAACCCTGCAAACACTAAAAAACTCCACACCGCCAGTCACCCTGAGTTCCTACCGTGCCGGACAGTGAACGTGTAGAGTTTACAGGCGAACGCCAATCACTGGCCGCAAACAGGCCAAAACAGGCTTCGCATCAGTGGGCCAATTGCTTGTGCTTGCTGCTGCAGGTGGTGGGCGGCCCTGTAGCAGGTGCAAGACAGTGTGCATATGATGGGATGCATTTGTCCTCCTGGATGTTCCAGGTACTTTTCGTTCCCGACGGCGGTGATTGCATGCTGGCGTGGCTTGTGGCAGTGAGTCAGGCTGTGAACCAGGCAGTCTAATTGCAGTGCGAGACCTCAATTTGAGGTTACGGGCTGTGAGCGGGGCTCCTGGATTCAGGGTGAAGGGAGTGCCAGTTTACGTGGAGGAGAGTGCAAGGAGCTGGCCTGCAACGTTAGTGTTGCAGCGAGAGTGTGGCTGGTCATATGGCTGCTAGAAAGCTTCCTTATCTGTGGGTGTGCAACGTTTTATGAAGCATTGTGTGCTTGTGTGAAGTTTGCTGTTGTGCCTTTGGTGAGGGGCCCGGGCTGTCGGTCGATAAGTAGGTGCACAGTACGTCGCGGACGTCATCTGCATTGCGTTCTGCAGCACCGGTTTCCTAATGTACGCCTGTGCAGCTCAAGGGGATGATGGGGGTTGTAGTTCTAGTGTTTTCACTCCCAGCTTGGGCATGCTCGGCTGGGAATAAGTTTCCTGCAGTGTAGCGAGTTGAGCGGTCACATTGCCAGTTGTGCTTTTACAGATATGAGACTCCTTCTGCTTGGTGAATGGGGTCGAATCTGCATAGTTAGAGCCATGGGAGCAGCCGGCTCTAACTATGCAGGAAAGGTTGCCTAGCCCATGGAGTACGAATATCTCAAGCCTTCAGATGTAGGTGCCATGTCATTGAGAGGATGACTTAATAATGCATGCCTCTGTGCAGAAGGGAGGGCAGTCCTCAGGAATGTAGTTGGGAGGGGCATGGTTATATTTTCAGCACAAAATAGCCATCTCCATCCAGGTCTATTGGTGGGTGAACTATTATCAACATTGTGCAGGGCTAGTTTAATACCAAGTAGGGGCTTACCTCCCACTGTGGAGGCCAGTGTTTGCACAGCATGTGTAGCTTGGCGCTGAGCGTGGCTGAGCCCGGCAGAGACTTCTGGTCGAGGCCTTGTGTGTTGGCCTTCTTTGTTAGCCCTTCTTCTTCCGTTGTGGGAGGGGGAGGTCAGTGAGTGTGTTTTGCCTTTGGTGGGAACTCTTAGGTATCCCCGCCAATGCTCAAGAGTGTCTGGGCAGGCAGGAAGTGGGACAGCCAAACACCCCTTTCTGTAACATGCTGACAGAGATTTCAGAGGAGTGTGTGCTGAAACTGTTTAAAACGCGAGGCTTCTGAAGTGAAAAGCAAGCCAACCACTGGAAGCTGAAGTAACCAAAGAAGAAAATGACCAGAGATGCTTTCAGACCCTTTGCAACACTGTGAAGTGACCACTGCTGTCCTGACCCTGTTCTCTAAGCGGCAGAGGAGCTCCAAAGAGGGTGGCTCCTTCACTTTGGCTGGTGGGAACAACCAGTCCCAAGATAAACTATGACTTGAGCCATCTCCCAAGGCCCTAAGGGCTTCCCAAGCTGCAGAACCCCAATACCAGGTGACCTGCTGCCCATTTCGAGTACATTATCATGGAAAGGCTGAATCCATCCAAATCTTTGCTGAACTCGTAAGGATTCTCCAGAGGTCTGATCCAACTCACCCAGACCCCCTCACCAGAGTGCGACACTGCAGGAAGAAAAGAAGATTGACCGGACAATCTGTATCCTTTGTTGGTGCTGCAGAAAAGACACCAAAACCACAGAGTGAACCAAGAAGTTGCTGAAAGTTGTGCCACAGATCCTCCCTCAAGACTGTTGCTGAGATATACCACCCATTGTCATTCCTTCAGTCATCAGACCAAGGCATCCGGAGGTCGGGTCCAGAGCTGCAACATCACGGAGCATCCAGCACAAACATTTTCTTCAAACCTAAGGTACTGTGGGGAAAAAGATATTGCTTACCTGATTCCAAGAAGTCGCTCCAGAGCATTGGAGTGCACCCCCTCTTACCTCTGACTCAAGGCGCTGCTTGTGTCCCTTCATCAAGTCCTTTTATAGGTCTCCCTTGTTAGGTGTCAACTTGCTGCTTCTATAACACTAGGGATTGGAAGAAATCCGCTGGAACTCTTCATATTCTGCTGATTGTCAAGACCTTGAGCCCTCTCCAAACTACCTTTAGCTAGGGTTGCGTTTTTGGACTTAAAAGACTTGCTGTGCGAAGAAACTCTCTCTAGAACCTGTAACCAAGCTATTGTTATACTAACTAACCATTTTCCTCCCTTGAAGTGACTTTACTATATGTGTTGCAGAGGAAATGTATGACCATATGAACTGTTAGAAACCGCAAGTGTACGTAATGACCCATAATATGGTAACATTGTCTTTTCCCTTTCTAAGATAGCTAAAAATGTAACCGCAAACAAACACAAAAGCGAAAGTGTCCTTTGAAGTGTATTATCAAGTATTACAAAGTGTTATAGTGTAAACATTTAAAGTATTTTAAGTGAATCTGATTTACATATAATACATATTCGGTAAAAACACTTTGTTAAAGGGACGTTATGGTTAAGTCGCGCTACTAGAAACCTTTGTAATTTAGTAAAAAACCCTTGTTAAAGGGACGTTATGGTTCCAAGTCAAACTGAAAAACCCCTGAAATTCGCCAGTTATGGTAAGCTAAGCAACCATAACTCGCGCCACTACCGTGCATTGCTAAGGCACCCAGGACATCAAAGATGACATCACAAATGTCATTGATGACATCACTGATGACATCATGTGTGCATTTACTTTTCATGAAAGTAAGATAAAATTCCACATTTTAGACAAAATGTGGAATACATATTCCACCTACTCTTTGAAAGTGAACTAGCAACTCTATAATATGGAGTTGCACACACATTAAAATCAGGAACCCACTTTCAAAATATGTCCGCCACGCAATTACTACAAAAAGTGCAAGAAAAAGATGAGGTTTTACAATCAAGCATTACAAATCTGTTAGCAAACATGCGTGGTACTAAAGAGTACTGGTTCTGACGTCACAAAGCTGTACGTTGTATGATAAGAAACCTTGGCCCACCCACTTGGTTTGTTACATTAATGTAACGCTTACCTTGGGCTCCGCAGGAGCACCGCTCCTGATAACCTCCACTACTCTTCTCTGGGTGTGTGGTTTTCTCACTACGCCTTTTCCTTGCGTTCAATAAGCAGAAAATCTGTAGTATATGACAAAAACCAGTCAAGTGTGGATTCTATGTAAAAGCTGTGAATAGTCTTCTCACTTGTAACCTCTCCCTTCCTGCTGAGTTCACCTTGCTCACCTCTACTTATGTTATGAAGGGCTCTCCATCCTGCTTCTGCACAGGGGCGCAAGTTCTGAAGATGGGCTCTGAATGAATGAGGAGGAAAGGAACTAACTCTGGTTGGACAGATACTAGAGTGTTCCAATAACCACAGGAGATGCTAATTAGGATGCTAGAAAAAGTACCAGGTGATTATATCGACACCCGGGTGCTAGGACGGTGATGAGGGAAAAGACTTCAACTCTGAAGGAAATGCCACCTACACCAATAATCACCTCACAAGTTCCTATGTGTCTGGGGAAGAGGCAAGGGAGTGAGTGCACCTTACGCTCGAACAACAACAAAAGGTACCTCCTGTAAAGCAACACGCTATGCAAAATTCTTTCCTCACAAACTAAAATGAAATTTGGAGCACAAGCGTGAAGGAAACTAATGATACTGTTTTGACACTGTGCGCGCCCCAATGTTATGTACAAGCGTAGCTACTGTGACTAAATGCGCCAACTACGGGAAAAAACAATTTGCATTCACAACCACAGCCTTAGTAATGCCTTCAAGAGTGAAGCGCGGCTTAAAGAAGCCCGCGTTCGAAAACTACAAGACTGCGCTAATAGGAACTGTACATAATAATTATGCTTGACATGGGAGCAGTACTTGCGGTAGGTTGGGAATTGTAGAACGGCTCCTCCGGATTACTTCCTCACAGAAGAACACCACTCTCTCACAGGACACACGAAACTAGGAAAAGGACTGCGACTCGAACTAGATAAGGAACTACAACTGAATGAATTGTAAATGTGGCGGGCACAACTATTTTGAATAACAAGTGGTACAGGGAACAGAGGAAGTCCTGTCAGGAACGAACCGCGGTAAGCGTCCGCTAATAAGGAAGAGGACGCGAAGCACAGCTCAACAGAGGGGAGGGGCTTAAATACTTGCAGAGCCCTCACAACTGGAACACTCTGCAGTATTCAGGAACGGCCACTTGGCGGCTATATTGAGTGAAGCGGGAATGCTGGAATTACAATTGGCCACAGTGTCCTTTCTGCTCTTAGCCCAGGAATGATACGCTGCAGCCCAAGACCTCCTAGGGGAACTTCCATGGAAAGGGCCCGTGGTCATGACAATTAAGTTGTGCAGAATATGCATTGGAAGATTTACATGATTTCCTACGCATATCAAACAAAAACAAAACAAACATAGATATACTAAAATCCAGAGAACCTTGCTCTCTAGATCCTGTTAATGTTTCAAAATATGTCCATCATCGCTTCATTGCTATGCTACACTTTATTTGTAAGAAAACTGTTCCTCCCCTCTGAGAAGTGCAACAGTTCTATTGGAGAAAAGAATACCAAGCAGAGGAGCACCACATATCCACATGCTTTTATGGATTAAAGATGCTCCTAAATTTGGTCAAGACAGTGATGCCACTTTTTACACTTTATCGAAAAATATGTCACTTGTGAAATTCCATCAGAAGCAACAAATAGTGATCTTCATGCACAAATTGTACAATTTCAAAGACACAAATGTGGCAAATATTGTCGTTGCAAATACAAAAACAAAGGGAAATACTACACCAAATGCTGCTTCGGTTTCCCTAGACCAGTTACAGAAACAGGTGAAGTGAACAACTTCATGTCTTCAGTGTTAAAGGTAAATCATCTGAAAACACATATTACATAAAAAGAACAGAAGAAGCAAAATATATCAATGATTACAATGCAATCATTGCCCTATTATGGAATGCAAACATAGATGTGCAGTACATTTCAGACAATTCCACTGCAGTTGCACGATATGTTACAGCCTACTTAACCAAAGCAGAAATAAACAGAGCTTCAAGACCTCTGGAATGACCTGTCATCAGACAAAACACTGTCTCAGAAATTGTAAAGCTTGGGCATAAAAATACTCTCTCATAGAGAATGTGGCTGCTATGAAGCTGCAGATCGTTTAACCGGTACTGCTGTGCATGGAAAATCTGAAAATATAGTATGGCTAAGTCTTGGTCCTGCTAAATCTAGAAAAAGAGTTCTCAAATCATACAACGGCATATAAACAATAGCCAAAAATGATCCCAATAGCCAAGACATTTTGAAAAACTATTTACTAGACACACTACCCAAACAGAAGTACCACTTTGGAAACCATGTGTCTATACCACATAGCCCAAAACTTCACATACAAAAATAATATAAAACCCAATGAAAAAAAAGGTAGAAACAGAGTGACAAATTGTGAAGGCAGCTTAGTAAAACTTACCAAACCAAGTTTAATTAATCATATCAAATTGTCATTAAAAAGTCCTCATCATAAAGAACTATATTACATGTCCCTGCTACAACTCTTTAAACCATGGAGAAAAGAAGAAGAGATGCTAGATAACTATGACTCCTATGAAGACGCTTTCAAAGCAAATGAAAAGCACTATAACCGATGTAAACTTTACACAGTACAAAACAATGTTGCACAATGAACAGCAACACGAAGAAGAACTCCAGGCCCAACTAGATAAGGACACTCCCAACAGTAGTCATCCTTCTGTAACACGAAGCCAAGTACCACTGGGACAACCACTAATATCAAATGAGGCAGAATTAGCTATGACAGAACGTAGAAAACACCATGTGTCACTATGAAGAAGATACAGAAGACTTAACTGTACTACAATCAAAACTGAACAATGAACAACGTAGCATTTTTCAAGATGTAACAAAAGAAATTGCAAATGGTGTACAACAGGAAAATAAAGAATGTACCTGCCAAAATTACAAACCTATACTACTATACATCAGTGGTGAAGCTGGTTCAGGCAAAACATTCTTAATCAAAATCATCAGCAAGTTCCTTCAACAATTGCCAAACAAAAAACTGTCAGCTGTTGTAACTGCCCTCAAGGGTTTAGCTGACTACAACATAGGCGGTGTCACTATACACCGATTACTACTCCTTCCGTAGAGCATGAAAACAAATTAGAATATTACAAACTTTCTACAGAAGCTGCAATGGAACTACGCAGAGTGTTAAAACAAATGAAAATGCTACTAATAGATGAAGTGAGCATGGTCTTCAACCTAATGTTTACTTTGATTCACCTCAGATTACAAGAAGTACTTAAAATAAACTACAAAGAGCTCTTTGGAGGAAAACACATTATTGTTTTCAGAGATCTTCTTCAATTGACACCAGTGAAAGGTGAACCTATTTTTAAAACCTTAGGACACAAACTCTGCCGTAAAACTGTTGGCAGCATAGGAAATGTCCACCTTTGGCAACATTTCCAATACAGAGAATTAACAGAAAACATGCGCCAGTCTGCAGACCTCACCTACGCCAACATTTTAAAAAGTATTAGAGTTGGTATACTATCTCAAGAAGCACAAGCAATATTAAAAACCCGGCACATCCATGCACTTTATGGCCATAACTCATGTCCTAATGATGTCATGGAACAATTAGCACACAAAAATGTCAATTGTATGTCCTTGATGCCAACTCTTGCAAGCTGTTCCAACTTCAATGAAACAATGTTGAAAAAAGAAATGCAACCAATAATTGAAATTTCCTCCATAGAAAAACTGGACGTACATGGTATTACACTACCCATGTGTCAACAAGCCACAACAAGACTAATACCTTAGAAAATTCTATCTCCAACACAGCTGGTTTGGAGAAAATAATAAAATTATCTTTAAACTGTAGAGTAATGCTTAAACGTAACATTGACGTGGAGCAAGGACTAGTTAATGGAGCACATGGAGCACTGGGTACAGTTGTTGGCTTTCAAACATACCCACATGACAACAACATTCAGTTTGTCAATATTATCTTTGACAAACTTTCAGAAGTAAAAAGGATAGGGCGCTCAACAGCTCGATTCCTTCTTTTCAAAGACATGTATGTACGCAGAGAACAATTTTCTCTAACTCTAGCATAAGTAGTCACCATTCACAAATCACAAGGTCTTACCTTATATAAAGCATTGATAGATATTTTGAACACAGTCTTTAAAGAAGGCACGAGCTACGTAGCACTATCACGCTTACGTACACTTGATGGTCTATTTCTAATAAACTTTGATGCAAGTAAAGTAAACGCTGATATTCCTTGCATTTTAGAATAAAATAGACTATGTTCACTATACACCCCCATCTAAAAACATATACTGTTCCACAAAAAGCAAAATGTTGTAAAAGAAAACTAGTTCAAATAGAAATGCAACAGGATGTCACTGCAAATCCTCCAAAGAGATTAAAAGAAACTAATACTTCATCAATTACTACAACCAAAGAAGAACCTATTACTCAAAGTAATTCAGGCACTTCTTCAAAGAAGCAACACACACTTCAAAAAAATGACTTGGACACAGAACTATCTGGTCCATTCAAATTTTCAAATATAACTGGTGTAAATTGCTATGCAAATGTAGCAATCAATATTCTATTTCAATTGCCACCAATGGTTGACAACATTTCATACATGTGGAAACATACATGCACTCTGTGCAACAATATGCAATATGAACAAATCCCTAATGAACGTTTTGTGTATGTATCCATACCTAACTGTGAATCCGTTCCATTTCAGCAACTTGTACAAAATGCAAACCATGGCAGATTATGTACTACCTGCAATTCAGTACTAAAAACAACTGCAAGCGGACTGGATTCACACATGGTCAAATATCACTTGGTAAGAAAACCTTCACAACCATAGGTATAATCTACCATGCAGGAACCACAACCAATGCAGGTCACTACACTGCATATATACAAAATAATTGTGGATGGTTTGAATGTAATGATAGTACCATTACTTTAAAGCAAAGATTACCAGCAAATCTTATAAACGCTTATTTAATATTCTTAAAACCAACATTTGATAACTAATATGTGCATAAACATTAATAAAACTTAAATTAGAAAACTATAAACAGAATACGCCAACAGGTATCTAACTGCCCCAAGATTTTGCAACAACCAAACAGATGAATCACTACCACTAAAAATAACAAGAAATAAACAGTTAGAATACGCCAACAGGTATCTAACTGCCCCAAGATTTTGCAACAACCAAACAGATAGATAAGCAATTTGAGAATATAAATAAAAAGTATAATGAGTTACAATTCAACAACAAGAATCTACAATCTGCAACAAGCCAACATTAGCCAGAAACAACAAGTAACACTGAAAACACAAAAATAAATATACTGTACCAAAACAAAAAACAAAATGTTTTAATCCAACATGGATTATTTTTTCCCTGATACCCAATGATTTAACAACAAACACAGAAACTGAACAAATTACACAGTACACTAGTTTGTAATCTACTAAATATGAGGGTCGAAATTAACCAAAAATGTCTATTATTCAATGTTATAAGTCCTTATAAACTACCAACACTAACATGATCTTTTCTTTTATCACAGAAATTGACAAAGAATATATGTGCTCCAGTTACCAAACCAAACAGTAAGTATTTTATAATAAGTACAACTCATAAATACTGCTCCATAACACAACCATTGAAACAAACATGCAACCGTACACCACAATGCAAAATGTTTATTTCCATGGATATGTTATACTTCAGTGCTTGTTACCAAACTCTACAATCTTAATGGTATGATGTACCCAAAACTTTACATACAAACTATACAAATCAAACAGTACATAAACTGTAGATTTGCAAATATTTCATACAAATTCAATTCTATTGGTGTGATCTATGGGTGTGATATGCAGTGGTGGTTGTGGCCAGGGCCTAGAGTCTTGAGTGCATGGCCTACGGCCTACGGCCTTCGGCCATGCACTCAAGACTCTAGGCCCTGGCCACAAGCACCGCAGCATATCACACCCATAGATATAGAATGAAACATTTTAACCATGCAGTATGGGCAATTTTTATGTCCGCGGACACCTAACGTGTTCTAAGAACAGTTTTATTTTGCTTGCGTACAGCACGGACAGATATACTGTCCTTAGGACACCTCCATTTTGATTGCTTACAGACATCCCGGACACCTCGCATGCTCTTAGAACAGTTTCAACTTGCCTGCGGACACTACGGACAGGAATAGTGTCCTTAGGGCACCTCCATTTTGGATAATTACGGACATTCCGGACACCGCGCCTGTTCTTAGAACAGTTTCAACTTGCCTGCGGACAGTACAGACAGGAATAGTGTCCTTAAGACACCCCCATTTTGGTTAATTGCCGACATCCCAAACACTGAATATGTTCTTAGAACAGTTTCAACTTTGCCTGTGGCCAGTACGGACAGGAATAGTGTCCTTAGTACACCCCGATTTTGGCTAATTACGGACATCCCGGACAGCGCGGCTGTCTGCGGATAAGACAAACACAATAGGGCTGCCTGCCACCTAAATAAATACAGCATTTGACCCATCTCTTACTCCCCCAACCTCCCCAAATGCTCTTACACACCAACACACTTGCCAAAGTTGTATTTCTCCACCATTTGTCACCGCGCTATCCGCGGATCCAAGATGGTGGGCGTTTCCAAAAATCTGATGCTCTTCACGCTCTTCACCATCCAATTAGCGAACACGTCGCATGTCCGCAGACATGCGCAAGCCGATTAGCCAATGAGGACACTGTCCACGGAGTGAACAACGGAAATGTGTCCGCGGAGCGGACATAGATATCACACATTTTTTGTGACCTACTTTTTGGTCGTTTTAAAAATAAATACTGTAATATTTGGTGAAAATCCGTCCAGTCTAGCGGTTTGGGCTGTAGACATGAGCAAAGTTTTTTCCCCATTCAGTCTAATGGAAAAAAAGAAGTTTGGGACCCCCCCTATAACTTTGCCCCCTCTGGACCAGACCTCACCAAACTTTGCAAAGAAATTCAGAATGGGCCATATACTTTTTCTGCAAAGGTTAGTGTGGATTTGTCCAGGGGGAGCGAAGTTATAAGCCGCCCAAAAAGTGCTCTTCCTATGGGAATAGCAACTTAACCATAACTACACAGCCACTAGCGTGGTGTGTAATATAATTGTATATAAATGATAATTGTAAGAGTTTATTTGATGTGCATGTCTAGCTAAGGTTCAGTGTGCTTACTTACAGCTCACATCTTCCTCTTAAGATAAGCCTGACTTCTCTGCCACTCTACCAAGGTCCTGAGTTAGTACAGACTGATACTAAGAGTTGGAGATCTACAAACCACTGGGATAGCTTACTACCAGTAGGACTTTAGGAAAACTCTCCTAACACTGGTGTCACAGCTGGTGGGATTTGTGTAGGTTGGATAACATTGACTCCTGGTTGTATTGCACTCAAAGAATCCACCCTCAAGGTCACTATACTGTAAAGTACTAAAAATTTGTCCACTATGGAAAACTATAACGCAGAAGCTCTTATATCCCTGACTGTTGAAAAACTAAAAGAAAGGTGTAAAGATAAATGTCTTATTACGAAAAGAAATAAAGCTGAGTTAATCCAAAGCTTGTTGGATTACCAAACTGCAAGTAAGCCTCTAACTACTACTTCCAGAATTGATCTGTTAGATAATGATGGTCAAAGTGTAACTTTTTGCCCTCCACTTCCAGAAAATGAGGTAGATGATGAAATGGAGGAACATGGAACTGGTGATCCACCTCCCAATCTTCTAACCTCACCCCTACCTGTATCTAACATGTGAACTGAGCTGGTTCTAGAGATAGAGAAAATGAAAATGCAGACTGAATTTAGAAACAGAAGATTCAGAATTAAATGACAAAGAAATGAGGAGAGAACTGCAACACAGGGAAAATGAGATGCAGCCAGGTTTTGGAAGACCCCTTCTCAATACCTAAAAAGGTTTAGGGACCACAAGAAGAGAGATGGTAACTTGTGGGCCACTTGGGTGTGTGAAAGCCTGAATAGCTGGGTGGATTAAGTGTTACAAAGTAAACTCTTATGAAGCCATGAGGCTCTGTGGGAGTGGCAGCGTCCAGTCTTTCGACTATTGGTGCTGAATTGGAGGAGGACCTTTTTCTTTCAGAACTGTTCAAACACGCTGTGTGTGCGCAGTCCGTGCAGGCGAGTGCATTTATGCAGTTCAGCGGGATACGAAGATACGAGATCTGCAACATGTGAGAAGTTCATGTTACACTGCTTTTGAACCGGGTTGTGGACCTGTGGACCTGGTGTGCCCGCTGTAAGCAAACTGAATTGACTACTTCCTGGTAATCTGGCATCCATAATCAAGGTAAAAGCATTTCTGGTCCTAAATTGGAATTGTACATAGTGTGATTATATTGCTGCTGCTGCTGCTGTTAAATGTATGATTTAAGGAACAGTTCCAAGAAAAGCTGTATCATGACAGCTACCCTTCAGAACGTTCATGCCCGATTAAAGACCAAGAAATGTTATTGGCGGTAAGCCTCCCACTGCCTGCCTTGCCGGGGGAGGTTGCTGAAGTACTTGACCAGAGTTGTGTTGCAGACAGTGGATACATATTTCCCCCCTCATATTGCCACAACGGTGGTTGGAACTGCAACTGTAAATCGGCAACTTAAGCCTTACTCCAATGTGGGGGAAATCACAGCTTTTTTTTCTCCACATTCTTTGACTCCTACAGCGTCGACACCTGTTCTTGCAGAGGCGACTGCAGTTACTCATGATGGAATGGCATGCACTGACCAGATGGTATCGCCGCGGATAGTTTGTGAGCACCTGGCGTCCAGTGTGTCATATCCTCTGCAGGTTCACATCTCCGTCCTGATGGACAGGGGGATCTCGGTTACACTTACACTGCTCGTATCTCAATTGAACACTTATACAATGGCCGACACTCCCAGGATGTGTAAACGTTGGGCCAGCAAGATTCTGACTCATCTATTTCCTCATTTATGTCTACCTATACCCAAGTGCATCCAAGGAGACGTTCTGCAGTTTTAAGTAATATGGACCATAGGCTGGGTGCTGGGCAAGATGACATATTGACTGAGATCAATCATGTTCTTTGTATATTGGTTTCCCTGTATGAGGGAATTAAAGCAGAGATGAAGACTCCCTTGGTTCTCTTGGATTCCGTCTTGTTTAAAATTTAGAACATTAAGGCACATAGCAATGTCAGGGACTTCCTATTTAACTGGTGTCATTCCCTCGCAGCAATCTTTGAGGGGGGGTCTTTGTCGATAAATTTGATTGCATTGAAGCAGAGCCTGTCCCAGAGGGTAGGTCCATAGATGGTAACCATGATCCCCATGCACCCATCCCCAATGCCCCTGCGAGACTGAATGATTCCTCAGAGTCATTAACTATTGTGGATTTTGATACTTCAGTCAATAGTGTGCACATTGAATCTTATATTCCTTTGGCCCCAATTGAGATAGCAAAGATATCTTAGGTGAATTGCCCAGTGCAGCCGACCAATACACTTGTGTTAGACGAACCCCTTCCTAGCAATATTGAGGTTGAAGAATTATCCACTGGGGTCCCGAATGATTATGAGGTGGAGAATAGGGTGATCTCAACTAAACATAAGATTAAAATGGACAAACAAGTTAAAAAGTCTAAAAATAAGCTGTCTCAAAATCTTAATAAGCAGGCCTCCAGGAGATTTGTGAACTCTTTGTTGAATCAACCATCAGTAAAGGCGATCTTGGAAAAGGTGGCGGTGGGCACCTGGAAACAAGTGTGTATAGATGCTATAAAAAGTCCAATAAATAAAATTAAACTACGTTTCAAATGTGGCTGATAAAGATGGCGGACCACCCATACAGGTGGACTTGCATGCTGATTGTGTGATAATAGAAAAAACACAAGTGTCTAGTCATGATAAACCAGTAATGTCACTGATTGCACCTAGGGATCCTAGGATCTGGGAGGCTTCCCAGGTTGGTGATGTTGAATGGGTGAATGCACTGACTGAAGGAACATCAAGGGGAATTAGCATGAATGATGGGCAGACAAGTGTGCCCTGTCAAATCTGTTTGGGATGGGTGGGGCGCTGCCTGTGGGATCTATTTCCACATCGTAGTCTGTGGCTAGGCAGATGCCTCTATGGAGAAACAGTCTAATCAAATTTGTAGTGTCTTCAGGGGCTTGAAAGGCTGTGAAGGTAACACCCTCACCTTTGAATCTCGAGGACAGTTGGGACCTAGTGCCTTAAGAAATGGGGAGGAGACAGGAGGAAGATTGTTTCAGAATAATCATAAAAATTAAGGAGTAGCTTAGATACTCATAGCGAGTGTTCTCCCTGATAATAGGCAGCTGGTCTTAAAACGGACAAACATTCTCCGACTCCTTGGGGAGATTCCCAGCCTACAAGATTTATCATCTAGAGACCTAGAACGGATCTGTCATCAATGAAAGACAGTCGGCACAAGCTCTTGTCTTTGACATATGCCTCTTTCAAGGGAGTGAAACTGAACAAGAGGAGGGTTCTGCTATTCCACCTCTGCCTTCAGAGATTGTTTTTTTTTTCTTTTTTTTTATTTTAACTCTTTATTTAAGTTATTCAAAAATAAGTACAATTTAGAACAGGCAATCAAAAATGGAACAAATAGAGCATAACAAAATATCAAATGTGATAACTAAATCAAGGCAAATACAGTGAGGAAAAAAAAACTCTACAAACCTTAATTGCCAATTCTTCGCTAACCAATGATCCTAAACAGCACTTTTACACTTAACTAAGAGATTGTGATATCATTGGTGGGGGGGTAAGGGTCCGGGGCGGGAATGCCAGGTACTCAAAAATTGAACCAATGGTGTGGATCAAGTGACGGACTGGCCAAGGTTGGCAGGTTCCCTCTGTAGGGTGACAGATGGTAGGACAGATCAATCCTCCTAACACAGAGAACAGGGATGAGTTGTTGAAGTTTCTCTCATGGAACACCAGAGGACAAAAACACCTGCTAACCAATGAGAATGTGGGGCTTTATTTGAAAATGTATGAAATCATCTCCCTTCAGGAGACGTTGCTTTTAAAGACTCCTGTCCTGGATGGATTTGTAGTTGGCTCTCAGGAAGTCATACGAGGTGAAATGGGTTGCCCTTGTGGAGGCCTAATAACTCTGATGAAATTTGTTAGGGAGATGTCTATCATTATTTCAAGGAATGTATGTTTTGGGATTCTGGCAACTCACATTAGGTTATCGTCATCAGTAATTCAAGACCGCTTAATATTGAATGTTTTTTGGCATGCAGGAGTTGGCGATCTGGATGATGGGTTTTGGATCGTCTTACATCCAGTGTACATTAATGGTATGATTGATTTCCAGGTGGTCAAATCATGTCCTTTGGGGATTTGAATGCAACTTCCTCATTGCGTGATTCAGAGTGGGAATCGTATCCAAAAAAGGGGGGGAAACAGTTGCACTGGTATAAATGGTGGAAGAGACTGTATGGTCTTGGCATGTACATGTTGAATGGGTCCATAATGGGAGATATTCCAAGTAATTATACTTGGTTTATCAGTGAAACCTCTTCTATTTTAGATTACATTTTTATGGGGAACATTCTTTTTGAAAAATGTAAATGTCTCCATATTGCTAGAACAGATATCAGTGATCATCGTACTTTGTCAACCAGTTTCGATATTGAAAAGAGGAATTTGGGGGCCCAAGATCGTATGCGTGTGGGGCTAAGGGTGAATCAGGTGGAGAACAGGGTCTACTGGAATCCGGGTACAGTGTTGCGCATCAATGAGAATTACAAATTACCTTAATCTTGTGTCTCAAGATTGGTTATATGAGACTCTGTGCATAAGTACAGTGAATTTCTGGAAGATTTTATGGAAGGGATTGCAGTTGTCTCGCATGGTGTTAATTGGGGGGCAGTGACAAAGCATTTACATGCTTGTGATGCTGAGGTTGCTTGGAAAGAAAAGAGATCTGAGAGCTCAAGTAAAAATCATATAGAAACAGATGGGGCATATGCAACGGGAATTGTGCTGTAAAATCAAACAACTGAAGCAGAGCCATAAGAATTGTTGGAGGAGCAGTCGAGCTATTAGAACCCGTGTGATGCAGAATCCATGCTCCAAGTTTTATGAAAAAAAAATGTGCATGTTTTCTGGAGTTTGCTTAATGATTCAGAAATCCCTAAGGCATCTTTACAGATTAATGTATTTTACGGGAAGGATTGGGTAATCGACTTTCAGAAGTTATTTGCTTCGCCTTTAGTGCAGGGTAGGTATGACTGTGTTTCCAACTCAACGAGAGAAGGAGGGTGGAAGTTAAGGTTTGAGAAAGAAAGAAAACATTGAAGAATTGATCATGAAGATTATGAACAATTATCACACTTTCTGTTTAATGCTAATCCTACTGTGTGGGTATCTACCTTGGCTATACTGTTTAATCACGTGGATGATTCTTATTGTTCCCCCAAATCATGGTCCACAGCATTTATTGTGCCAATGTTTACGAAAGTCCCCCGTTTTGAGCCGCAGAATTAATGGCCGATAGCTATACTCGATGAGGACAGTAAAGCGGCCTGGGCAAGATCCAAAAGTGGCAGACTGGCTTTACAAAGTTTTTGGGCACTTCTCTTAATGGTTTCATGCAAGCAGTCTGCTCATTGGTTTGTACTAGGGGTCGAATCTACAGATAAGACTGAATCATGGAGGATCATTTTCCCGTAATGTGCCTACATTTAGGAGAGTCAGGCTGGGATGCATCGTGGCTCCCTGCCTGTTCAATCTCTATGTATCTGATATTGGAGATTGTTTAGAAGCAGCTGCATTTGCCACTCTGATAATCCATAAGCTTAAACCAATATGGCTGGCTTATGCGGATGACTTTCTCCTGTTTGATTGCACAAAGATTGACCTACAACATCTGCTCACAGCCTTTACTGAGTATGCACATGTTCATTCTCCACTAAAAACCAAGATTATGCAGTGCACTAAAAAAAGAAAATCTCCGCCTTTACTTGGCGAGTGGAAGCTGACCAACTAGAAAGAGTAGAAAGCGTCATCTACCTCGGCTTCTCAATGAGATCGAAAGTACATAAGTGACACATTAAAGATTGGCTCAAAACGCGCATGAGTGCACGCTCGAACCAATTGAGCAGGGTGGACTCTTTGGGCCGGATTAATAGAAAACTGCACATAGATCCTGCAAAGCCTGTGCGCCGTGAATGAACCTGCATGACCCGCCGCGCATAAGAAAATCTGCGTGCTAAGTGTATTCATGGAATTGTCCATGCAAAGAAACCACGCGTGCACGTCGGTTCTGGTAGCAGCAGTACAATATGAGCTTGGATTATCCTCGCTAAAATGCAGGGCTCAGGGGAAGTTCTTATCTTTCTTTTATAAGATTTTAGTCCTGCTGAAGAGTTCTCTTTTTAGTGAAACATTTTAGATGTGAATGGGGATGCTTTTGTTTCTGAATTTTCTAGCCAGCGTTCTACCCGCGTTGAGAAAATAGGGTTAGTTGAGAATCGAGTCTTGATTTAGTTGAGAATCGCGGGCGAGTGAAGCAGGTTCTCTGTGACATCGATTGGGTAACCACTATGGACGAAATGCACGCCTATGAATCCTTAAAACATCTGGTTCTTGATTAGAAACGACCAAGGGTGTTGGCCTCATACCTGGCAATCTACCCGGGTGAGAGTGTTGGGAGGAGCTTCTTAAGGTTCAAGTGGAACCTGGTTTTAACGAAGGAAGTGCCTGAGCAGGCAGATTATAGGTTCTGTATGCAGAAAGGTAATTTGGAGTCACTGAAGCATCTGTTTACCTCCTGCCCGGCGGTCCATGGTAAGAGAACGAACCACCTCAAAAGACTTGTACATTCATTAGATATGGGTTAGTAAGAGATGGCTTGGAGTTACTGCCCGGCAGGAAGGGCCACCTCCACTGTATAGTATCCGTAATTGGGTTTTTAAAATCACTAGAGTTAGAGCACACGGTTCTGGATGGCGCTGCTCGGGATTGGCACCCTTTTATGACTGTAATGAATGTGCTGGTCTCTGAAGGGGTGTATAATGTGGGGTGGGTATTAAGGTAAGGGATGATGACATTATAGCTTCATATTGTTTTAGCAATTTGCATTGTGATATATCTGTTGTATTCGAAGGATTTTTTTAGAGTATACATGTGATTATGGATGTGTTTTTACAAGGGGAAAAATGCTGTTTGATAAAATGATAATGTTAAAAGTTATTTAATAACTATAACATAATTTAAAAAAATAACTAATCCCAGTAAAATAAAAAATGTCAGTCCACATATAGTAGCAGTTCGGTGCTTACTGTTTAAATCGGTGTGTACCGTAAAGGTCACAGGTTTGAAGAAATTCAGCCTTTCCCTCTTGTCTTGACCGAGGCTTTGCCAACGTTAGACCTACAGCCAGTGTTAGCAAAAGTTGATGGAGCGCTGTGCTGGACTTCAATCGCAGGTCTGGTGGAGCACCAATGGCAATCCACAACAATCAGGGCTCCGCCCCACGCAGAGCAGGATCATCCTTGTTAGTCATTTGGTGCAAGGTCCTCCAGAAGATCGGTGAAGGTCAAGTAGCACTTTTTGTGCTGCTTGACATTTCAGTGAGTTTAGGCAGAGTCAACCACCAAAACCTATTAGAGTGTTGTAAGTGGGAACAATTCCGAGCGATGCTTACAAAGGGTGCAGGACTTCCATCACCTTAAATGCCAATAGGTCCAGGTTGTCCTTTTTCTATCTCAGCTGCACCGTCTCACCTGAAGCACCAACACTGTCATTACTGTTTAGCAGTTGCATTGCTCCTGTCTTTACCAGGCCTGCACGCTGGTACACCTCAATCATACGCGGAGGATACGCAGGTGCGCTGACGGTAGCCACAGCCCACTGCTCTTTTGGTCCAGTCCCTGCAAGGCATCACAATCTGGATAAAGAGAAGTAACTTCCAGCTGAACAGCACCAAGATAGGGCCTCCTGGTCTGCAAACACAACATCGTTCTTCCCATCACACTGGTCTGTCCTATGCCAGTGGGATGTGCGTTCATTCCATAACACACAATGAAATACCGTGGGGCTCTTAGGGTCACTGCTATGCCTTTACATGCACATGCAGGAGCAGTTAAGAAGTGCACGTATGTGTGTACCAATGCATGTGGCTGACACGATTGCTGCCCTGTCCCTCAGAAAGAGCAGCACTTAATGGCTCAATGATTGACCGCCTTGCCTAAGAAACTAACATCAAGGTAGTGGGCACAGAATGCAAGAGTCCTATTTATTTATGGGCTTGGAAAATGCACTACTGAATAAGGGTTGCTAGTCCCTGACTACAAATCATGAGTCATAGATGCTTATTTGGACACCCTCAGCCTTTGGGAGTGAGTTGTTAGTTTCCGTGCTTCAACCAAAAAACTGCTTTTTGTGTCCCTGAATATATTCTAAACATCAACTGTGCGAACCACAAGTGCATGCATTTGATGTATTGCCAACAGCCGTAAAAAGGCACACATCTCATTTTTTGATTTACAAAATTCCTGTGCGCTCTGTGTCGGTGCAAATTCAACACATTGGCCTACGAGCTGATACATACTGTTTTTCAGATCTGACCTCATTTCTCCCAGAAACGGCCTACAAATGCCTGAACCACACTTCACACACCTATCGCAGCAAAAACTTAACACACTATATGTCCCTTCCCAGATTACTGTGATCGTCTTGAAGTATTAAATGGGGACCCTAGGATCATTCATGTGCCAGTGAATGGCTAAACATCGAACAAGCTGCCTTCAACTGGTACATGGTTGCTCATATCTGACCGTCCATAGGTTTTGAATTTCAAGTCCCATTATTCCTAGCCAGCATATCCAGAGGTAAAGATTCATGGGAGCCGCAGTCCAAAACATCTGTAGGGCCCATAATGGGAAACCATGAACTACTAGAACCAAAAGGTGTATGTCGCCTTTTACCAGGCACTAGCGCAGTTGCTCTGCTTTGTATATGCCTGCACCTCCCTAGTGCCTAGAGGCCGTTGTTAAAGGTGGGTATACTAAGCAACCTATCCATCTTTTTTGGTCGATAAAATGAATACTGTTATTGAGAAGCGTAATGAGGTCTGGTTTTACAGCATTGTGGAATCGTTAAATCTGCCATTGCCAGTATCATATGAAAAAGAAGTTATTGTTGTTATTGCTTTTATTATCATTGGAAGTCGCGGTATTATTTATTATCTGTATCAATATTATCTTCTGGGCCTGACCCATGTTTACTCATGGCATGTGCGTGTCTTAACCAATCCCATCATCTATGATGAATGAACACATTAACCTGGAAACATAATGTAATAGCCAGATCAATGTATGCTTTGAACTGTATCATCGCAACATATTTTGTAGACTGCCATCGTGTTTCGTTAATGTTACCAATTCATATTATTTCTTGGGCAAAGCTTTTCTCACAAATACTCTATAAAAGATTGAAAAGATCTCCAATGCAGGATAAGTTCAAGAAGTATTTTATTGAGAGCTAGCGAATGCCCACCGGCTCCAACACAGCACTGTTCACAACTGACATTATCCTATCATTTTTCCTCCAGGCTTCTAATCTATGTTCCATGTGCTAGGCTCTCTCAGCACAGAACATGAAGCATGGAACAGAGAGTGCTACACACCTCTCTCCCCTCCTTATACAACAAAGCAAATTTACCTGAACATTTGTAATAATGATACACAGAGCGAAAAGTAATAGAATTCTAACAATGGAGCTACAAGAAAAAAAAGACATTCTGGAAAGGATAAATGTTTGTGTATACAGATGAAAGTAGTGTTCAAAAAATGATAAAATACGACTTTTTAATGAACCTAGAACAGGAACGATTCCTGAAAAACGTACACAGCGTGCTAAAGGTAACTATATACACCAAATAATAATAGAACTGGAAGTTGCGTGGTACACATCGGATAGCTAAACTGGAATAGAGTTCCTTGTGTGTGTGAGACAAATCAACTCACGCAATCTCTCAGATATGAGGGCTTACCACAAACCTGTTTGGTGCGAGTTATGCAAACTTTCTCTTCACTCATGTTCTGCTGCCCAGACTTGAAGTTTTCCTCTCCATCCACACATCGTCTTGTGGTATTAATACTTTTGCGCATGTCCTTCGCACACTTGCACACTCTGCCCACGTTCCACACCCTTCCATCCAAAACTCTGACAGCTCCATGAAATCTCTCTAGCACTTGATTGGGCTCCGACCAGTCCACCCATTTTCCTGCCCTAGATCGGTGAAGTTTAATTCTAACCCAGTCACCCACTTTAACACAACTTTTTTTTACAGCCTTCCTAATATCAAAGCTATACTTGTTATTTAACTTTCTGTCAACAATGTTTTTCTCTATAGCTTTAAAATTGATGTCCTTTTTACAAGCCCTTCCCAACCATGAAGGACAAACCCTTGCATTGGGTTTTCTTCCTGTAAGCATCTCAAAAGGGGAAACACCTGTGGTGGCATGGGGAGTTAACCTATGTGCGACAACTGTCTCTTCAGCAGCTCTCCTCCAATCTCCATTCTCAGCAATTGCACCCTTAATGCTATTCTTAATAACTTTATTAAACCTTTCATCAATTCTGTTTGTCTCAGGCTGATAAATGGAACTGTTTTTGTGCTCCACACCATTCTCTTTAAGAAACAGTTTCATTTCTTCTGACACTAATTGGACACCATTTTCTGTGATAATGGTTGTGGGATAACCATCCCTTTTAAAAATGGCATTCAAAAATGCAATAATGTCTTTGGAACATATATTCTGCACCCATTCAATTTCCACCCATCTAGATAACCTCTCAATCAAAACAATACAGAACCTCAATGTTCTTGAGTTCTCAACGAACCCACAATGCCTAAACCTACACGCTCCCAAGGTATGTTGGTAATGGACATTACTGTCATAGGTTCTTATGTTGTGGCGTAACCCCTGGCGGAAGCTTCACATCTACACCAATCTCTAATGATTGTTTCTACTGGCATGTCCATCCCAGGCCACCAATATTCTTGCCTGATATGTTGTTTTGTTTTCATCATACCCTGGTATCCTTCGTGTGCTAACTCTAAAATCTTCTTCCTCCCACCAGTAGGTGGAAACAATTTGTCACCTCTCAACACCATACCCTTATTTAAACGCAATTCATTAAAAACATGCCTGACAGCCTCCGGTAGGTTACCTTTCATAATCTCATTGCCCTTCACACCACTCTCAAGACACTCTTTCACAATTTTGAGAACTTCATCTGCTGCTGTAGCTTGCTCCCATTCTTCTTCTAATACAACTTCTTGATTGACATACAAAATGTGTTCCTTATCACAATCATCAACTTTATCACTATCCACAACATTGGTTAAACGTAATAAACAATCAGCCGATTTGTTCTTGACACCAGGTACAAACTCTGCATCCCAGTTATACTCTTGTAGGCCTGCTACCCACTTTTGAATTATTGAAGAAACCTTACCCAAACCTTTCATAGTCAAAATCTCCTTGAAGGGTTTGTGATCTAACCTTACTTCAAACTTCATACCCCAGAGAAACTAGCGAAACCTATCAATCGCCCATTTTACAGCTAACAGCTCCTTCTCAATGGTGGAGTAGTTAGTTACATTCCGCCTCCCTTAAAACTCTAGAGGCAAAAGCAATGGGGTATTCTATTCCACCTTCTACTTGGGACAATACAGCTCCTAGACCATGATTGCTTGCATCCGTGGTGCGTATACCTTTTTTGTTGGGATTGAAACTCTTCAAAGCGGGCGCCTAGTTCAAAGCTAGCTTTATCCTGCCAAATTCAAGCTCACATTGATCATCCCAGTTTAATTGTACACCTTTCTTCACCATCTTCCTCAAGTGAAAAGTTTTACTCGCCAAGTCATGAATAAACTTGGCGTAATATTCAGCTATGCCCAAGAAAAAAATTACTTTATCTTTGCTATCAGGACTGGGAAAACTGAGAATGGTGTTCACTAATTCCTCTTTGGGCTGATATTTTTGTCAGAAATCTCATGCCCCAAATATTGTATAGTGGATCTGTTAAACTTGTATTTGTCCTTACTAAGTGTCAAACCAGCTTCGTCGAATATATCTACAACTTCACAAATCCTAAAATCATGTTCTTCTTGATTCGTTCCATAAACTAACACATCATCTTGGAAAAATAGTACTCCTTGCATATGATGAAATAATTGATACATTATACCTTGAAAAACAGCAGCTGCAGATACAAGCCCAAAAGGCATTATTTTACATTGGAATAAACCCTCAGTGGTAATGAAATTGGTAACATTTCTGGAAAGAGGATGCAAAATGATTTGATGATATGCAGATTTCAAAGCCAAGGTACTCATTACCTTGACACCCCTAATAGTGCCTAACATTTATGCTATGTTAGGCAATGAGAATCACACATTTGTTCACACATCTAAGGTCTATACATAACCTAGGTTTTCCATAGGGCTTGTGAACTATGAACAATCGTGAAACCCATTCAGATGATTCCACTCTCTCTATCACACCCTGGGCTTCCATTTTCTCGAGTTCTTCCTTCACTGCAGCCTTAATTGCCAAGGGAACTGGTCTCACTTTCTGTACAACTGGAATGGCATCACGTCTCATGCGAATATTGTGTCTAAAATTCTTCAAACTGCTAAGTTCCTCTAAAAAAACAGGGTGTTGCTCAAATAAACCAGATGATGTCTTTCGGTCTACAGCATAAACTGTTTCTTCGGCACTGGCATCCAGTCTGATTTTACATCCTTTTTGATGAGACCAGCTCAGAGGTGGGTACATTCCTTTCTTGGAAACATAATGACATGATATGATGTGATGACATTTATAACACGCCTATACACAAGTGTTTCAAGGTGTGACGAGGCAAGGGAGGAGGAACAGAGGGAAGACAGACAACTATCCTGCTAAGCCAGCTGTCATTCAGATCGCGCAAGTACATGGAAAACGGGAAGGGGGAGAGTGCAGTGGGAAGGGGAGGGGACAGTGCAGTACATGGGATAAGAATAAATAACAAGGAGAAGTACGGCCAGCAGGTGGCAAGGGTAAGTGCAGACAACATGTGTCAAGTGCTGGTAGTGGGACTGGTGGAATACAGAAACAGTCCCCAAGTGCAGGGGTTGCAAGGAAGGCAGTGCAGGTGTGTGCCTGGCCGGGTGGGGGACCTGGGCCCGAGATCAGAGGGGGGCCGGGTAACAAGTGCAGTTTGGGTTTCAGCCAGGAAGTCAGCAGGGGAGAGGAGGAGACAAAGCAGAAGCAAAGAGAATGTTTTTGAGGTGCTTCCAGAACCTGAGTTGGTTCTCCTCAAGTTTCAAGTTGGCAGGGAGGCCATTCCAGAAGGAGGCCCCAGCCGAAGAAAGAGATCTACCACCAACTCATTGCTTGTAGAAGCGACTGACCCTGAGGGAGTTGGAGACGGATGAACGAAGAGCTCAAGAAGGAAGATATTTAGGAAGAGAGAGTAGGAGGTATTGAGGCCCCAGATCCCAGAAGGCCTTGTAGACAATGCAGAGGGTTTTGAACTTAATCCTTGCAGCCACAGGGAGCAGTGCAGAGATTTCAGTCCTGGAGAGATACGATCCCCGGGCTTGAGGCCAAGCACAAGTCTTGCAGTCCTGTTCTGGATGAGTTGCAGAGGGCGGAGAGTAGAAGCAGACAGATTTAGAAAGAGGCTGGTGCTAGAGAGAACCAGAGCTCTGGAGCCGGTGAGCTTCTGGGGAAGGATAGGGAAGGGAGAATACCTCTGAGGAGGTGCAGCTGGTAGTGTGACTTCTTAGAGACGTTGCAGAAATAAGGAGAGAAGGAGAGTGTGGAGTCGAAGATGACCCTGAGGTTTTTACATTTTACCTTTGGCTGTTCTGTCCTTAAACTTCAATATCGACCAGAACCTACCTTCTAACTCACACCCTGTGCCCTGGGGCCTGAGGGCATGTGGCACGTTATAAGAATTAAAATAAAATAATAAATATAAAATAAATATAAAATAAAACATTTATATAACTCATAGGCAACTGGTTTGATATCTACCTCCTTTACTGTAAAATTTTCCTTGAAACTTTTCTCAAAATTAAGTTGGGCAACAAGGTGTACTTGGCTATGGAGTCAATTACCATGCTGATTTTTGTGCCACCAATTTCTATTGTTGCCATCGGTTTCCCAACATCTGCATTATCATCCCCCATAATATTAACTTCTGAATCATCAGTGTTGAAGGTGCATTCTTCTAAGTCTTTGCACAGTTCATCAACACAATCAACATTTTCCAATTGTGTTCTACAGCACTTGGTAAAAAGTACTTTCTTGTTGCACCTTTTGCATAATTATTTGATGCCAGGACATTTTTCCGCTACTAGCTAGATGATATAAGCTGTCGCAACAGAATCATCTCATTCTCTCATTTCCATCCCTCCCCTCTTCTGTATATCTGGTTCCTCTCTTCTTTCTCATATTGTCCCTTTTAATGTTTACCTTCCTTCTGGTCACATACTTTTCTTGAACCGCTAGAATCTCTGATATTTGTGGAATCTCCTCTTTCTTTACGTCACTTTCACTTCTTCTTTCTAACTTCTTTAGACACTTGTTGGTGTGCTCAACTTCTTTGGCCAATCTGAGAACTTCTTCCAAAGATGGGTTGTTTTTTGACCAGAGAGCTTCTCTCACTTTTCCATTGTTACATTCTAACATGAATTGATCCTGCAGTCTCTTGTCAAGATTACTGCCAAAATTGCATGAAGTGGCTATGTCTCTTAGGGCCGTAGTACACTGCTCTGCTCCACTGTCTCTCCAGCTTCTTGTTTACGTTTACCAAAATGGTATCTCTCAAGAATGATGCTGATAGATTTCACAAAAGGTTTGTCCACCCTTCTAATACATTTTTCATATACTGTTAGACCAGATGACTCTTCATAATGACAGAGCACAGAGGAGGAAGAGTTTCGAATTGGTCCTGCCCGTAGTTGCCCTGCGTAAGAGCAGACATTTTTTCCGTTCACTGGCATAATTCAGACTGTGTGCAGCAAATGCATAATGATCAAAATGTTTTTTCCATCTTTTCCAGGCAACTACCGGTTCACCTTTTGTGTCTAGGAAATACTTTGGCTGAGGTATTCCTTGCATACCTATTTATGGTTCTAGGTCAAAAAAGAGGAAACAGGTATGAGTGCTTTGATTTGGTATGAGTCTCTGTAATGCTTATGAGAGTATTGCCAGCGTTCGCTGTAGTCTTCATTGAATTAGTAAAACGATTCAAACATGGAGCATTTGTAAAATACTTGGCATTTGTAAAGTACTTTGGTGTCTCAACACTGTTCCAATTGAATATTTCAGTATATTTATTGTAGCACATTTCAGTATTTTTATTATAGTACTCTCTTATCCCCTGTTTGCAAAATTCAGTGGTTGTATCTTTAAAATGAACAACGGTCAATACTGGGTTTTGAGTTTTGTTTTATACTGTTAGCAGTTAATGCAATGGCCGCTGTGCACCACATGGTTTGGACTGTATACTGTGGCTTGCTTCCTTGCCAATTAATGTAGCGCATTGTCTGAAAATGAAATGCTGGCTTCGTAATGTTGCATTTTGTGTATGCGGTTGCTGTTGGCAACAATATGGTGGCATGTAGTTAGGACGTACTAGGGTCCTTTACTCAAAGGTTGAGCAACACTGCTTGACAACTGATCTCTGGAGGTTTTCTGGCACTGTGACTCTTCAACAATGCTTCGCTTATGCGTATTTGCTTTCCTCATGTGAAATGCCTTTGCTTCAATGAATGGCTACTCGGTGGGCTGTCGTGCCCAATCCCATCCTCGTCACCATTGAAAAGATCTCCAATGCAGGATAAGCTCAAGAAGTAGTTTATTGAGTGCTAGCGAATGCCCACCGGCTCCAACACAGCAATGTTAACAATTGACATTATCCTAGCATTTTTACCCAGCCTTCTATGTTCCATGTTCCATATCCTAGGCTCGCGTAGCACAGAACATGAAGCATGGAACACAGAATGCTACAAAGATGTTCTCTTTCTAGATACCTATTTACTTCCTGGATATGTGTCCACCGATCAGGGTCGGACTGGCATACAGGGCAATAGGGCAATGCCCCAACCAAAAACACAAAATGCTAGTGTGGGCCAGTTTATTGGGTCAAAGTGGACCACTTTTTTGGCCCACGTGGGCCAGTTGATGAGTTACTTCAACATGGGGCTGGTTGTTTTGACCAGTATTACTGAATGCATATTCTTTAAAATGCATAATTTGCATCACATTTGATCAAAAACCTCCCCCTTGGGTAGTACTCAAACAGTCTGTCACAAAAGCAATGAATTACCGTTTGCAACTACGGGCCACTTTTTCATTGGTGCCCAAGACAATTTTGTGCCTCAGTCCGACCCTTCCACTGCACCAGTGCAGACCGTTGTAGCCCTATATTCTCAAACTGCATTCTGCTTGTAAGCACTCTATGCTACACTGGCCACATTTGACCTCTCGACGTGGCATTCCCGAACTATTACTCAGGAGTTTCCTGTGTGGTAAAATGTAAAAGGTGATATCTGGTCAAAAAGACACAGCAATTTAACTGAGTGGCTTGGCACATCTCAAGCCCATCCAGTGCTTAATTTGTAATAAAATAAACGCCATGGCCCAAATATTTTCTACCACACCGGTGACACATCAAGGTGGGAAAATTCCAGCCCCCTATTGCCATCACCGGTGGCTGCGCCCCACAGCGCCAGCATATTTAGGGTTAAAGCTGCAGCTCCCACTGGCTATTGTGGGTGATGGATGCGCTATCCATGGCAGATGTGCAATTTTCACATACCAGTCAATGTAAAATAACATAACATACTAGTTTAAGGCAAATGTTTGACTGCTTCTTTAAACACATCATCATTATTGATATTTTGCTTGCCTTTTGTAGGTGAACCATCTATCCACAGTATCTATAGAAAAAAGAGCAAACGCTCATTCCTCCTATGCTAAATTGGTTGCAAAATGAAGAAAAATAATTCCTGAACTGATGAACTTGCCTTTCAAACACTGCACCAAAATATTTGAGTATAGGTACCCACTCATGACAGACACTCCTCTTGCCCGGCCTTGCCCATGTGTTGGTGCTGCTGACTGGTGACTGTCCTCTTGTTGTCAACCCACACCTACTGTGATATTGCTGCTGGTTATTACAGTAGTTGAGCTGCACCAATGTTATTCAGCATGACTGGAGCAGTGTGTGAGCATGACCAGCACAAGCTCCCAACATTGTCACCTTCCAACTCATTGTTCACCATGAAAATGGATAACTAGCACTGCCCTGCCCAGGTGTCATCAGGGTCATGAATAACAATGAGCCAGCCTAGGATGAAGACATGTCTCCCAGGGCACACTGTTGTTGCATGTTGTGCGACAACTGCTGATTGAGAGTTCAAATAATAATGTTGCCATGGCGCCACATCATAATGAGACTGAATCTAAGAAAATAAGTGCTGGGGTTCAGAAATAAGTGCCAGGGCGGAGCCCTGACAAACACCCCCACAAATTAAGCACTGAGCCCATCGCACAGCCAAAAAGTATGTGTTAACTACCTACTGCCCCTCTGAACTGCTTAACAGAGACAGCCATCTTATTGATGGTCTAATCTCTGTAGGATGTTGATACATCTCCAAGGTTACAGTCTCCATTTAAGAAGGAATCCACCCTTCCTGATTTCCGACCTTCCTTTCAGTATATACACTACCATGGTGTCCCTTTCTGACATCACAACAGCTAGCAAGTCAGGAAGAGACTGTGAGGCACTGTCTGCCCATTTCATAAAATTGTCCCAAGGAACTACTTTGTTCGGGTACACTTTGTAAGAAAAAAATCCCTATGCCACCTAGCTCTGGATGGGAAACCAATGTGCCTCTAGGTAGTGAAAAACTAGATAATAATGTGAATAAGGAACATGTCTAACATTGGATACCCTAAGAGTTTAACAGTTCACTATTAAATATCCATATTACCAGATCGTAAACTGTATGCAAAGCAGAGCTTGCACACCATTTTGCCAATGCCACCAATATGTGTCCCTCTGCATTAGGGACATTTCCTCATAAATCAACCAAGAAGAACCACATGGAAACTGTTTCACATCACATATTGGGGCAAGAGATAATCACATTTTACTTTATGCACTTTGTCTATCCCACTCCCCTGCCTTTTGTTAACACCAATATGCATCTTCTCACACATCCTAATCTTGGAGTAGGCCACGTTCTGGAGTCGGCATGGCAAGCCCAGAAATACTATCCTGGAACTCAACTGTGGCAACGAAAATCGACACTGCAAGTATTTTAGCTCTGCACATCTGCCAGAATTGCAAAGCACACTGTGAGGTGGGACCCGGAGCGGGAGGGGTAGCGGGACTCCAAGGGGTTGCGGCAGCGGGCCGCGAGGCGGAGAGTGCAGCCCCATCCCGCCTGTCCTTACCGGGACTCCCCAGGATCGCGGCAGTGGGGCGCGAGACGAAAACCGCAGCCCCATCCCGCCTTTTCTTACCTGAATTCGCGGAGGCCGGCGTCAAGGCTTACAGCCCGGGGTCTGGGCTGGTGGCGGCGAACCCGCAGGAGACGCGGGTAGCCGCGGAGAGCAGACCCACGCAGCCCGCCGAGCTTCTCTCACCGCCGGGAAAGGTACGGAGGGAGAGACGGCTTGCTCGGCGAGGCGGTCCACTCTGCAGCAGCTGGCATGCGCTGACCCACATGGCAGGAGGGAGAGCCTTCCAGGAGGGGGGGGCCTCACGGGACGGACAGGACTGGGAACAGGTCTCTCTTGACAAGTGGGGGAACCAAGTGCTTTGGAAGGAAACGGCAGCCTTTAAAGGAGGCGGGACATGGCATTTTCAGCCAATGGGAAGCCCTATTGACAGGGGAGGTTTTCATTGGGGGGGAAGTAAGTCACTCACATCCCATAAAAGCCTGGGAACTAATCTACTCGATGTTGTTGATTTTCCTAGTCATACGGAGAGGACGAGGAGAGAAGGAACAACTGGTGGGCCTATCCGGACACCAAGGAGGCTTAGGAGGGTAAAGTCACGTCCCTGGAAGGCTGCCTAAGAGTGAAGTAACTCTCAAGGAGTTAATGGACTATATTTTTCTTTTGGTTAAAGTTATATGAATAAAGTCTAAAATCAGCAAAACCAACCTGGTCCGGGTCTTGATTCTTACATTGGCGACGAAGGTGGGATTTACCGACAATGCAATGGAGACCCTATTTAAAACCCTGACGGATGGCCAACAGCAGTTGCAGCAATTAATACAGCTGCAAACACAACAAGCGACGGCTGACCACCAGGCATTCCAGCAAGCCATCCAATTACAGGGCACCTTACAAACTACAGCCCAGGACAAACAACATGAGAATATTACCAGACTCACGGATGCTGTGGCCAGCACAAGGAACCAACCCATGGTGCCGTCCACCCTGCTCCAGAAGTATAAGGAAGGGGAAGATCCAGCCTTTTTCTTTACAAGTTTCGAGAGAATTGCGAGAAATGCGCAATGGCCACCTGAGCGCTGGGGACAGTATGTTGCTCCCCTGTTATCTGGAGTAATGCAAGGAGCATATCAGGCGGTGAACCCCAATGGCAACACTCCATATGGAGAAATCAAAGCAGCCGTACTGGACCGTTTAGGCCTGGATGAGGAGGCCTACCTCATTCAGCTAAGGGACACCAAGCTAAGAAGTGGAGAGAGTCCCAGGCAGTTATATTACCCCATTAAAGATCTGACAGAGAAATGGTTGCAGTCCCCCACACCAGCCAACCAACCCCTCCTGGATAAGATAATACTGGAACAATTCATAGAAGCCTTGCCTGGCCCAATGCAAAGATGGGTTGGGCAGCATCACAGGCCTACATTGGCGGAAGCCGTGGACATTGCGTCGGCTTACCAAAAGGCCGGATGTAGTTGCTTTCCCTCAACTAGTATACCAGGAAGGATGACCTCATCAAGCATTGAACATCAGGTACAAAAGGCCCCAAGAGTGACACACACCAGATGGAGGCAACCAGAGGAAGCTTTCAGGAAACCAGAAGAGAGGAAGACTGGATATGAGGAGAAACAGTCTCCTATATCCCCGGGGTTTCGACAGCCCCAATGCTTTGAATGCAGTGAATGGGGCCACATTGCCCGATTCTGCCCCAGAAGGAAGACTACGGAGCCTATGGAAATTGGCTATATGAAGCCACATCCGGAAGAACACAGCCCGGGGCCATACATCGTGGATATAAGGGTGGATGGACGGCCGACTCGGGTGCTGCTGGATAGCGGGAGTAGACAAACAGCCATATCTCCAACCGTGAGTAATACACCTAATTTATCTAACATTTTTATACCGATAAAGTGTATACATGGGGACGTAAAAACATACCCGATGAAGGAGATACAGATAGAGATGAATCATGAAACCACTCGGTTAAAGGCTGCCATCCTTCCTGCCCTACCCACCCCGGTGGTCCTAGGAACAGACCTGCCTCACTTTGATAAAGCACTAGATGAAGAAAGAGCGAGGAACAACAAAACCACGAACGTAGGTGACTCTAGAAACCCTCCCGGACATAAAAGACGGAATAGATTAGAGTGGTGCCAAGCCAGTTACATGACCCGACCCATTAATTGGAAACCCGAAGATCATGAGGATTCCCTGAGGGGCGAAACCCTGACAGATCCCACCCTTCGGGTAGCCTGTGAGAGAGCGGCCAATGAGAAGGATCCAGACGTAACAAAAGGACCTGGCTTTCTGTTCTGTCACAGACTTTTGTACCAAAAATATAAGGCGGAGGATGGGAATGTAAAGGAACAACTGGTATTACCAAAACCCCATAGGATGGTCATAATGCAGCTGGCACATAACCACCCCTGTGGCGGACATATGGCCTCCCTGAAAATGCAGCAGAACATCCTGAGACGGTTCTACTGGCCAGGCATATATGGTGAAGTAGCTCAATTCTGTAAAGCGTGCCCCACTTGCCAGCTAACAAGTGGCGTCTTACCAGCAAGAGCCCCTTTGCAGAAAATGCCCCTTATTAATGTTCCTTTTCAACGGATAGGCATGGACATCGTTGGACCAATAGAACCCGCGTCCGGAGGATACAAGTATCTACTAGTCATTGTTGACTATGCTACGCGGTATCCAGAGGCATTTCCCTTGAAGGGAACATCAGCCCGACAACTATGCAACCAGCTCATTCCCTTCTTCGCAAGAGTGGGATTACCCTCGGAAGTTATTACCGACCAAGGAACCAATTTTATGTCCACCTTACTTCGGCAGGTATGCGAGAGACTGCAGATTCATCAGTTACGCACCTCGGTATACCATCCCCAGACTGATGGCCTTGTCGAAAGGTACAACAAGACGATCAAGAAAATGATACAGAGAGTGACCAGACCAGAAGGGAAAAACTGGGACCGCATATTGCCCTTGGTCTTGATGGTGTTACGTGACACCCCACAGTCGTCTACCGGCTTTTCTCCATTTGAGCTCCTTTTCGGAAGACAACCCTGAACCATAATGGATCTTGTAAAAGAAGAATGGGAGACTTCGGATAAGATCTCATTAACGGAGTACACCGAAGAGTTAAAGGAACATCTGACAGCACTCCGCTCAATGGCCGAGACAAATCTAGGACATGCACAAATAAACCAAGAGAAAAACTATAACAAAGGAAGTTGGATGAGAATCTTCCAAACAGGAGAGCAAGTACTAATCCTACTACCCACCAGTACTAACAAACTATTGGCCAGATGGAGAGGTCCTTATGAGGTTAAGGAAGTTCTCAGCCCTGTGACGTATCGGATCCACCAACCCGATCGAGCCACACCAGACAAGGTATATCATGTGAACTTGCTAAAAGCATGGACCATGCCTGTATTAGCAGCCACAATGGACACCGGTGAAGGTACCTCAGAACAGAACGTGAATCGTGAACAGGGCAAGCTGGAAGACGTACAATGGGGAACCATCTTGACTCCTTCCATGAAGTCAGAATTTTAGACCCGACTGTCACCGTTTTGAGACACGTTCTCGGCCTTACCAGGAAGAATGGATATAATCGAACATGAGATCAAAACCGATCCCGAACGGACTGTTAGGCTAAGGCCCTATTGTATTCCAGAAGCAAGAAGGCTAGGTGGAAGACATGCTCCGCATGGACATAATCGAACCATCAGTCAGCTCATGGTCCTCCCCGATAGTGTTGGTACCAAAGCTGGACGGTACAATTAGGTTTTGTATGGATTACCGACAATTAAATTTGATTTCCGGTTATGAAGCATATCCTATACCACGGATGGACGAGCTGTTGGAAAGGCTCGGATCCGCCAACTTCCTAAGTACGCTAGACCTAACCAAGGGCTACTGGCAGATCCCCTTGAAATCCACAGACCGGGAAAAGACTGCCTTTACAACTCCCCAGGGTCTGTATCAATTCAAGGTTTTGCCATTTGGTCTACACGGTGCCCCAGCTACCTTCCAAAGACTGATGGACGTCGTACTACGTTCCCATGAGAAATATGCTGAGGCTTACTTGGACGATATCGTCGTGTATAGCACGACCTGGAGGGGCCATCTACACCACTTGGAACAGGTGGTCTCTGAGTTATTTAAGGCAGGCCTGCACATTAATCCAAAGAAAACGGTGATAGGGGCACACGAGACGAAATATCTGGGACACTTGGTAGGCGGAGGCACATTACGACCCCAATTCTCAAAGATCAGAGCCATTCACGAGATTCCTACTCCTTCTACAAAGAAACAGATCCATGCCTTTTTGGGTTTCATAGGCTACTACAGAAGGTTTATTCCAGATTTCTCCACGGTGGCAGCTCCCCTAACTGATGCTTTAAGAAACAAAGGGTCTCCCGATTTAACCAAAAACACTGCTGCTTTGGAAGCTATCGATGTCCTGAAGCAAAGGATCACTTCGAACCAAGTACTTCGGTGACCCGACTTCCGTAGCCATTTTTTTCTTCAGACGGACGCGCCGAACCAAGGTCTTGGAGCAGTGCTTTCGCAGGAACAGGATGGTGAACTTCAACCGGTCTGTTTCGTGAGCAGGAAACTCGTACCACACGAGGAGGCCTGTTCCAATATTGAGAAGGAGTGTTGGGCAATCAAGTGGGCGGTGGAGACCCTCAGATATTATCTCTTGGGTCGCTGCTTTACGTTATATACTGACCATGCCCCCCTACAGTGGCTCACAAGACATAAGGATACGGACCAGCGTGTACTTAGATGGTTCCTGTCTCTGCAACTGTTCGATTTCCTTACCTTACACAAACCTGCGGGTTTCCAAATGGTAGCTGACTATCTGTCCAGAAATGCTCCCTTACCCAATCGGCCAGGGTTTGTGATGGGGAGATGTGAGGTGGGACCCGGAGCGGGAGGGGTAGCGGGACTCCACGGGGTCGCGGCAGCGGGCCGCGAGGCAGAGAGTGCAGCCCCATCCCGCCTGTCCTTACCGGGACTCTCCAGGATCGCGGCAGTGGGCCGCGAGGCCAAAACCGCAGCCCCATCCCGCCTGTTCTTACCTGAATTCGCCGAGGCCGGCGTCGAGGCTTACAACCCGGGGTCCGGGCTGGTGGCGGTGAACCCTCAGGAGACGCGGGTAGCCGCAGAGAGCAGACCCACGCAGCCCGCCGAGCTTCTCTCACTGCCGGGATAGGTATGGAGGGAGAGACGGCTTGCTCGGCGAGGCGGTGCACTCTGCAGCAGCCGGCATGCGCTGACCCACATGGCAGGAGGGAGAGCCTTCCAGGAGGGGGGGCCTCATGGAACGGACAGGACTGGGAACAGGTCTCTCCTGACAAGTGGGGGAACCAGGTGCTTTGGAAGGAAACGGCAGCCTTTAAAGGAGGCGGGACATGGCATTTTCAGCCAATGGGAGGCCCGATTGACAGGGGAGGTTTTCATTGGGGGGGAAGTAAGTCACTCACATCCCATAAAAGCCTGGGAACTAATCTACTCAATGTTGTTGATTTTCCTAGTCATACGGAGAGGACGAGGAGAGAAGGAACAACTGGTGGGCCTATCCGGACACCAAGGAGGCTCAGGATGGTTAAGTCACGTCCCTGGAAGGCTGCCTAAGAGTGAAGTAAGTCTCAAGGAGGTAATGGACTATATTTTTCTTTTGGTTAAAGTTATATGAATAAAGTCTAAATTCAGCAAAACCAACCTAGTCCGGGTCTTGATTTTTACACACACACTTGAGCCTCTCATGCACCCAACACTACTTGATTTCGAACTCACAATTCTTCCAAAAGTGCCTTGGAATCTGTATATTAACGCAACAACTACCTTTCTGTATGGCATCTCTCTTGAAGCGAGTCTATATCTAGTGGACTACTTTGCATCGACACTAATACAAAGTATTTTCCTTGACCCTGACTCCCTTCTGTGTCTACAACCTCCTTGCATGCTTTCCGTTCCTCTTACTTCACTCTTATTAAGTTATGTTAAGTTGTCTTGTACCTTGCACCATTACCATTGGCATAGTCTCCAGGCGCTCACATGATTCTGTAAGAGTGCCAGTTGGGTAGGTTAGTGAGGGAAGAGGGAGCCGGATAGTGGTTGTGCTTTTCTATTGGTGCTTGTAAAACCAGGAGGAACTGGCATCTAGTGCGGGACTGGTTTCTAGGTGTGTTTGGATTGTGTGCACTGGGACTATTGTGATTTGATTGGCAGAATCCAGGGATTGGGTGTTTGTTTGCAGCAGTTAGTTTTGTGGTGGATGTGTGGGATGTGTGTTTTAGTAGGCATTACACTGATCCAAGGTGTTGTGTGAGGTAAAGTGTAAGGTGTGCTGGTGAGGAGTTGGAAGCAGGGGGTTAGTAGTTGGTGGTTTTCCTTCGGTTCTCCTTGGTATCGCTGTCAGTGTCCATTTTGTGCTGGTCATTGAATAGCAATGTTTTCTGTCATTTTCTGAAGGTGAGGTGGACTTCTATCATCCTAATTTCCTTTGGTATTGTGTTCATAGATTAGCAATAAAACATGAGAATGCAAACCTCTGAATTTCCTTTTATCATAATGTATCGTTTTGATTTGGATGTCAACGCTTGATCCTATGTCTCTTCCTGGTTGGAAGCGGTTGATCTTGGGTGGGAGGAATTTGATTCCTTGTCCATGTAATGATTTATGGGCAATGCAGAGGTCTTTGAATGTAATTTGTTTTTTTTCTGAGACCCAATGTAGGTTTCTCTGAGCTGGTGTGATGTGGTCTCTTCTGTGTAGTCTCAGGAGTTCCCTTGCTGCTCTGTTTTGGATGCTTTGAAGATTTTGCTGAGCTGTTCTGGCATTCCAAGGTGAGGCTATTTGCATAGTCCGTTCTTGATAATCCCAGGTAGATTATTGCCGGGGCTCTATGTGTGAAGCAGAGATAAGAGAGGATCCCTCTAAGTAGTCTCAGGAGCTAGAAGCATTTCTTTGTAATAGTGCTGACTTGTGGTTCCAGTGAGAGTCCATTGTCCATGAGTATTGCCAGGTTTTGTACATCATTCGATGTCTCCAGTGGGTTCCCATGCCAGGCAGCCAGTCCATTTGTGAGTTGGGTGTATTGCCCTCTGGGGAGAGATCATTATTTCTGTTTTGGCCTGGTTTAATTTGAAGTTGTTTGTTTTCATCCAACTGTACATGTTGATGAGGCAATTGTTGTGGGTGTTGCTTGGGTCGTGGCTATCTTGATGATGAGCTGTGTGTCGCCTATGTTGTGTAGGTGCTCAGTTCGTGGCTTCAAATATTTTCATCAATGGGACATGTAGATGATGAAGAGGAGAGGGGAGAGGCTGTAGCCTTGTGGGACTCCACAGGAGATGTTTTTAGTGTTAAAGGTGGAAGGTAGGTTGTCTCGGTCGATTTGTGAGGAAGGATTATAGCCATTTTAAGACAGAGTCTTTTACACTACATTCCTCAGTCTTTCAATTAGTGTTGTGTGACTGATTGTCTTGCATGCTGCAGATATGTCCAGTAGTATGAGGGCAGATAAAGTGCTGTTGTCTCAGTTTATTTTTACGTCGTCCCATATGGATAGGAGTGCCAATTCTGTTCCTCTCATGGGTCTGAAGCTGACTTGCAAGTGGTCGAGTATTCCCTTTGTTTCTATGTAGCTAAGTAGAATTTTGTATAAATGGTTCTACAGTATTTTCGCCAGGTTGGGCAGGTTGTATATAGGTCGGTATTTATTTGGGTTCCATGTCATTTCATTGCTGGAATTTTTTTCGCAGGGTTTTTTACCGTGTTTTTTTTTTACGAAAAAACTCATCGGATTAGCTTTTTCATTTTTGGGGGGGGGGGGGTTCCCCAACCAAAGCCCTATCCCCTTTAAATTTTGTATATATTCCCGAAAACCCACACCCAATATATATATTTTTCTACCACCCCCCCAAAAAATGTGATGAGTTTTTTTGGCAAAAATTTAAAGGTAAAAAACCCTGCGAAAAAACATCCCGCGATGAAAGGACATTGTACCGTTATTTGGGTCTTCTGCGCTTTCCGTTTTGTGTTTTATCAGTGGCTTGATGTAAGCCGATTTGAATGATTTTGGTACTATTCCTGTGTTTAGAGATAGGTTCATTAGAACCCAAAAGTGTGATGCTGAGGTTCTGTTGTTGAGGACTTCTTTGTAGATGGCCGGGGGCAAGTGTAGCTTGCAGATCCGGCAAGTTAGTGTTCTTTATTAGTTTGGAGAAAACTTCTTTGTCTATTGATTCAAATTAGACAAGTTTTTATGTGGTAGGTGGATCACCAGTTGTCAGTGGTTCCGTGGTTGTGTTTATAGTTGCGCTGCTTGCTTCAATTTGCCTGTTGGATTGTTCCAATTTTTGCGCTAAGGTAGTTGGTGATGTTGTCACATAGTGCTTGTGATGGGATGATGGCCTTAGTTGGAGGATGCATGGTTTTTGATCTCTGTGATGATTCTGAAGAGTTATTTTGCTGATTGGATTTTTGTGGTGTAGTATTTCTTTGTTGCTTTGAGGTCTGCCGATTTGTATATTCTGAGTTGACTTAGGTATTTTATTTTGTCTGGTTGATTGTAACAGTTTCTCGATACTTTTTCCATTTTGCATTTTTTTTTTAGTTCTCTCTGCTCTTCTGTGAACCAACTTGCTGCCATTTTTTGCTGTGGCTTTGAATTATTCTGTGCTCCATCCCAGCAGAGTAAGGTCCTTATGCAGGCGCACAATATGCCACAGACAAAGACCGGCACTTTGAAACTGCTAAGGTGGTCATTCATCGAATTACAATAGCAAAGTAACATGACACATGCAGTTGCCCTTGGCTTCCAATTCCTAACTGGTGAAAGACCTTCTTTGCTGCGTGAAGGCTTAGACACTTTCTTAGTGAGGAGCAGATGCATAGCTCTCAACCAACATGCTTTTGGCGGGTGTCACCCGTCTTGTAAAGGGCTGACTCACCCACCAAGCCTCCTGCACGTCCATTCATTCCAATGGGCGTCTCACCCGCCAAAAACAAAATCGGGTGATTTCACCCGCCTTTGCAACACAAATGGTTGAGAGCTATGCAGATGTATTGTGTTGGATCTTCAGCTACGGCAGCTCTGTTGCTGTCTCTGGCATGTAAACAGTCCCCAGTAACTGCACAAACTGGCAAGTATGTTCTAGAGCCTCTGCTGCGCCACAGCAGAAGACATATGGTCTGGTCGTATAAGTTCTGTTAATGATAAATGTAATGACAATAGTCAATCACTAGCATTCATTTTTGATAGGATAGGTGTTCTTTCTGTCCAAAGTAGGACTGATAGTACATTTCAGTGTGCACTTTCACAGTCAGCACCACGAGTCCTTTAGCCAAACCCAATTGCACACCTTCTCCCACAACCATACTGCTTTGCCTCTTTCCCGGGAAATGGTAAAATCGGCAAGCACACAGTTACATGGACAAGCTGACTCCACTGATGCCTCCCTTGCCAACAGGGCCCGTGCCAAAGAACTAGCAAATTAACCCTTGCTTAACCCACGTTGGTTGAACAGAATGAAAGCATGCACATGTTTTCAGTTTACCAAGTGGCCTTAGGACATGGCATCAAAACACTGGCTGTCTTTCGAGAAGGCGCATGACCCTGCAGGACTATAAGGATGACTAGTGGTGAAACCACCTGCTTAGCCCTCACACTTCTACAAAACAAGAGTGAACCCCATCATAAAAGTAAAACAGACACGGTTAAGCAATATACTTCCTCTAACTTTTGTGGTAAGGTGGGCTGAGGGAAGGCTATACTCTCGAGAGGGATGTGAATATGATTTAATAGCAACCCAAACAACAAAGTGCAACGGTGCAAAATAAAGGGAATGCCCAATTAAGGTTCTATACAAATATGTGTACTTTAATTAAACACAGCATCTACAAGAAAACGAAATATAAAAATACTGTACCAAACCCACCCGTGTGGAAAGAACAGAGAATATGCTGAGCTAGAAGATGCAGCACTTTGAGCAATGAAGTTGGGGGAGAAACAGCAAAAATGAACCACAATGACTGTAAAAAGGATTTGTGTTTGAGCGAAAAGGGATCAATGGTGACCCAACCAGTCTCTAGGGCCCAAAATGGACCAGGGGAACAGTTACCAGTCAATAGTACCTTTTGCTGGTCTTCGTGGTTTTGACAACAGCAAACCAGGCTTCTAGGTGCTGTTCAAAGTGGCTCAAATGTGGCAGTCGTGTTGCTGTAGACAAGCAGCGATGTCCAGCAGAGGTTGAATTGAAGTTCATCACAGTTCAAAACAATGCTTGCTTCATGTGTGAGGGCCAGCAGGGTCCGTTCGACGGCAAACATGCTGGTGACTGGATGCGCAGGTATGGTCGGGCAGATCTTTGCAGCATCCTATGGTCGTAGTTCGATGGGAGGCCAGTGTCAGTTTGACTGTTGATGAAGATTGCTAGTGAAAATGCTGGGGTGTCGAACGTTGTTTCGAAGGCAGCAGATGAAATGGAGGAGCTTTGAGCTTGAGCCAAGGCAACAATGGGCTCAGCTGGCTCAGTATGGCAGCAAGCTGGTTTGAACGTGTAGGTCAGAGCTTCGTAGATCAGATGAATGCCAAAGTTAGTTCCGTAGGTTCCTGATGGTTTGATGCAGTTGAATATGCACAAATCATGGTTCGCAGTGGTTCAGTGGTGGGGAATGCAGGAATCCTGGCTGTTTTGGCTCTCAGTTGCTACGATTCCCTCTCAGGGACAAGTGTAGACCTAGCTGTTGTGCTCTCAATACAAGGGAGACTGGTGCACACGTCCAGGGGTCGTTCACCACGATGAGGTCCTGGGCAGCAGTGCGACTGGCAGAGATGCAGGTCTTGTTCCAGTAGCAGGTCATGCCCAATGTACACTTGGGTGGCAGAGAACAGAGCGTGCCTCTGCCTTGGATACTCAGTCTTCACCTCATTGGTGGAGGGCTTTGGAAAGTCAAATCTCCCAAAAGAGGTCCAACCAATTCTTCCTTAGGTGTTTGCTCCAAAGCGAACCAGGGAAGGAGTGGGAGACACCTTCTTTTAAAGTCAAAAGCCCACAGATTATTGGGCTAAAGCAAGCCTGCTTTAGGGACCCAATCCCTGTCCTTGCTGTCTGACCACAATCGAAATAACCCTTCCACAGCTGGGCAGTGCTCACATTGCTGCCACATACATATCAAAATGGATGTGGCATAATAATTATGAGAGATGACAGCCACCATACCCTAACCCAGGTATGATTTATACTTAAAGTGTATAACGGCCACCAGGATAGTAACTTGCATAGTTATGTAGTTTGCGGACAGACGTGCATTTCTTTATTGCAGCCTCTGTGCTGTAGTGACGTGGCTGTCATTGCAGCTGTCATTAGGTAACCTGTGACCTGAACCTGCTCTGTGCCAAGGGGGAGCAGGGTTTGAAGATCAGAATACTGGTGCAGCAGGGCACAGGTGTGCACTATGATATGATTGGTTATTTATAACGTGCTTAGTACCCAGAGGTTTCTAAGCGCGGACCTGGGGATCGAACCTGTGTTGCTCTGTGTCGTCTTGCTTCCAAGGCGAGCACATTGCCACTGAGCTATCCTCCCAAGACTATGCTTTTGGCATGGAGTTTGTGGACATGGGGTCCAGTCAGCAGACCACAAGCTCTAGGAGAAAATGACCTGCATCTTTTCATATTCAATGCAACTCAAACAAGCCTGGGCTTCCACACCCTTGCCAGATGGCAATCCTTCACAGGCCCATCGCAGCCTACTCCATGCCATGGCCACATTATCTGCAAGTGATGTGTCTATAGAACTATAGGTGAAGCATGTCTTGCGAATGCTGGCCTGCTGGGGGATCAGATTGTGAAGACCTTCCCAAAGGGGTGTAACCTGATCTTGCTTGTGCAAGTGATTCTATAGATAGCAAACGATGTGACGCAAGAAGGGGGCCTTTTGTCTGAGATACCGGAAGCTGTCAAGCGGACATCAAGAAAACAAGTTGCGGTTGCACTATAGAATGGTTTGCACCATTTGAACGTGCTTCCTAGATAGTTTTTTTTGTGTGAATATCTTAGGACTCCAGTGTTTTAAATGCAAAATGTTTCGGTCTAATAGTGTTTACACATAGTAGTAGACATACACTATTATTCCTGTCCTAGAACAACTTCTAGAAAGTGGCAGCTTACCGTAAGCAAACAGATTGTGCGCACACGCACGCACACAGACCCGCAAACACACACTTCAACAACCATTTGATTCATAACACCAGAAACACTATATCGTGTTGTAAATGCTGTTAGCATGAGCCTGTATTTTGGGGGTGTACGCCTGGTTATCTCTACTGTGTTTAAGTCTCTTCCTCCTTGTCATATAAGCAATGACACTTGCTCTTTTCCTGCGCTTTTTTCGTATTCTTTGCATAAGCAGGACTGCCCTGGCTTGCTGCAGAAGGCCGGCACAGTGGCTGTAAGCTTCCTCGTGCTGTCCGGCCCGAGGGTGGCTCTCCTCGCTTGATAGGGGTAAGAGACAGATCCGCTTCTATGGAGACCGTGCACCCTCCAGAAAACAGGCTGTCAATTGTAGCAGTTGCTGTATTTGGGGTTGTTCTTTCCGCTATGTGGAGCTGGGGGGAGAAAGAGCGCAGGCGGTGGGCTTGACAGGCTATCGAACAAGGACCACCCATGTATTTCTTATTAGGATCCTCGACCTGGACTTGAACCCTGGTCACAGAGGTGAAAAGCGAGTGCTTTTACTGCCCTCTGCTTTTCTGACTTCAGCTTCAGGTTCAGTGAATAGGGACCTCGAGCCCCTCTGGGGGGAACAATGGCGCTGTTTGAGAGACAATGTGGCACAGGCGGCTCGTGGTGTCCAGGAAGATGAAAAACAAGGCCCTTCGTATTACTGAGGTATGCAAGGAACGCCTGGACCCTGCGCCACCGACAACCCAGGACCTCCTGGAATCTACCGAGTAACGAGCCTCAATGGTTTATGAATGAATTGTTTGACTGTTGTGCCTCAGAAATGCAGAAACATAAAAGATACAATCGGACCTCTCAGCAAAAACAAAGCTGAGCTGTCGCTTTTATTTACAGGCCGTGGGACATGACTTTGGTGCCATTGAGCCCTTTGCCCCATTCATCCAAAGTCCGGAAGTGCAAGGGTGCTGCCCTCTCTACAGACTGGAAGCCACGGCTGCAGCTTCAAACATTCCTGCCATGGAGCTTCTACGTGTAGAAGCCGGCCGTAAGTGGTGCCCAGGGCGGACAGAAGGAAATGAGCTGCGCATGTCCAGGGCATAGGAACACAGAGTTCCTATCCCTTGCCTTCAAATCTGTCCATGGTCTTGCCCCATTACCCTCCTGACTGCATCTATTTCTACTCTCCCGCCAGACCTCTGTGATCCTCATCTCTCCGCCACGTTCCTGTCCCTTGTACCGCCTCAAACTTCTGCCCCTTCTCCCTACTTGCCCCCTCCACTGGACAGCTCTCCCCTTCCATCCAAGAAATTCCAAGACTAGAATTGTTCAAAGCCTGCCTCAAACTGCACTTGCCAGCCCCTGAAGGGGCATCTCCTACTCCCACCCTACTTATCCCCTAACATACCTCTTCCAGTAATGCCATACATGGATGTTTATATATGTAAAATGTAACTATGTAAGTGACTGGGCCTTATAGGTACATCTTATTTAGTTCAGCCTTCGAGTTTACATCCCGAGCCTGTGCACCATCTTGCTACCTTCTACTCCCTGGCTCATTATCCATTTAACCACTTCATATTGCAAAAGCAAATCACCTAGAAAATGCCTGAGCAATCTGTATTGTATGTGCTGTTAAATAAATACAAAAATACAAAACACAGAGGAGTGCTTTCCCAGCTAGGTCTTGAGGGAAACACAAGGAAGCTACTTAAAATGATACCCGATCTGGAAGGCCAGTGGTTACAGGGCAGAGCACATAACGATGGGCCCCAGTGCCGTTAACACCCAATCCGGACCGCCGAATCTGGTATCATTGCAATTAGCCACCCGGGATTGCAGTCCACACACCTGGGGTGCTGACAGCAATGGATTTTGTAGGAATTAGCGGGACTGCAGCACCCTGTTAATTCATACAAAATACTTAACTAAGATGGACGCCACTAAGCTGCAGGACTGGGCTCCAGGCAGAGCCCCTCTTCCATTTCCATGGTGGCCCAGGAGTCTGGAGCGGTGGTGGCGGTTGACCACCTGCCAAAACAATCAGTTGAGTGGGGTTAGGGGTGTTGGGAGGGGAGGCAACAGTGACCGAGGGAAGGGGTGGGGGGAAGATAGAGGGGTCGGGAAGACATTAGGTTGCTTGGAGCGCAGGCTCATATCATTAGATTCATCCTTTGATACAAGTAACCATACTGGCTGGCTCCCCTGCCCCGGCGCAAATACAAAATGCAGCCCTCGCCTGAAGTCAACCGAAAACAACCGGAAGAAAATTCATCATATGTTGGAGGACATATGGCAAAGGGTGGACCGGGGGAACGTGAAGCGTTTCCCCCCAGGGTGATTTTTGGTGCTGCACAGGCCGGCGAGCTGGCCTGCACATAGAGCGCCCTCCGGGGTATTTAAGGGGTCAGGGAAGGTTCTGGAGCAGGCGACGGTTGGGATGTGAGTTTGACCAGGTCGCCTGCTCCCGAGCCTTCTCTGCGTAGCTGGGCCTAGGTTGTGGAGTTTAGCGTAGGTGAGGAGGGCGTTTGGTTGTTAGGTAGGTGGGGAGGTTAGGATTAGTAAGAATATTGTGCCTTGTTAATTTTAATTTCTTAAATAGTTGGGGGTACCGTACATAAGGTACCCCCCCTTACCGGAGCTTCCATCTGCCTCTTTGGGTCCTTAGACTCTACTGGGCGGGCAGGGGAACAAGGTTTTTCGCATTGCCCGGCACAACACGTTGTTATTGCTGCTTGGGGCTCCAGTTACAGCCGGCCCCGTGTCTCTGTAGGTGTAGGGGTTCCTGGGTTGGGAGAGCCGCTCCGGTGCCATCCTGCCACTGGTGTCGCGCTCCCCTGGGAGGAGGTTCAGCCTCAGTGCCCGGGTGTGTCTTCGACTACGCAGCGCTCTTGTGCGCGGTAGCATCCGAGGGCCGTAGGTGGCAGTGCGGAACCCTTAAAGGGACCGCATTGCTATTGCATGTCAGATCTTCTCTTTGCATCCCGCCGGCTGCCTGGGGGCAGTACTTTTCGGCCGTGTACAGGCCCTTTTTGAGCAAAGGGCTGTCTGTTTTTTTTTTGGGGGGATTATCTTTACGAGTTGCCAGAGAGGGGTTAGCAGGAGCATTGTCAATAAATATTGGGGTGCTTTAAAAAAAAGAAAAAAATCCTAATAATTTTGGTTTTCTTCAGTTATTTAAGGTCTTGGAGGAGATTAAGCCTTTTTATATTACGGGCATATTTTTGTGGTGTTGGATCTTTTTCCAGGGCATACCAGTTTATTGGTATTTTTCTTCCCTGGTCAGGGCTGGCTAGGGGGCGTGGGGCTGTTAAGTGAACATTTAAAGGGTTTATTTTAGGGCACAATCATATTATTGTTGGTACCCTGGTGGGGCAAGGAGGTAGGAAGAAGGGTCTGGTAGATGCCAAGGCGCTTAGGGTGTCCCTAGAGATCATTAGCAGGGCATCCAAAGCCCAGCTGGAAGGGGCGGTGTTTGAGGTTGCAGGAGAAGGGGAGGTAGATGGGGGTAGGCCGCAGCGGAGAGCAGCGGCTGATGGCGTTCTTGCAGATGTGGTGACTTGCAGCCCTGCGGCAGGTACAGGGGAGGTCTGGGAATCCAGGGGTAGGAAGCTGCTGAGGAGGGAGATTGACAGGAGAGCACCCAGAGGGGGAGTGCAGTTGGGTGAAGGGCCAGATAGGGTTTTGGCTCAGGATGACCAGGAGGAGATAGTGGACTTCAGGAGTTTGCAGAAAGGGACAAGTGGGGTGTGGCAGGAAGGTGTAGGTGATGGGGTGCAGAGAGGGGTGACAGGGCAGAGGGGCAAGGGTGGGAAATATCTGCAGAAGAGTGCAGGTGGGAGGAGGAGAGAGAGGTCTCCAACAATTAGAGAGGTTAGGGGGGCACAGAATGCCCCCCGGCTAAGAGAATGTCAGGCGGAGGGCACAGAGCAGCCCCTGCGGTTGCAGAGGATGAATATGAAGAGGGTTTAGGAACGGCCCCTCCTCAAAATACGCAAGGACTGTCTAGAGGGCACAGCACGGCCCCTAGCGAGGAAGACCACAGGGTGGAGGAGAGGACACCTTGCCTGAGAGAAGAGGATCAGGAAGGGGTTTCTGCGCCCAGCAGAGAATATGCCGACGGAGTGGCGGGGCGGACCCCCTGGGCTCACAAGAAGAGGATCTGCTCAACACGACCATGTGCTCGCAGCATCAATGGTATTTCAGGGGTGATGAAGAAGGGATGGAAGAATATTTGGGGCAGTGGGAGGATGAAGGATATAGGGCAGTAAGGAGGAGGGGGAGGGTGAGAAGGGGTTTTGGGATTGTGAAAGACAGGATCAAGGTGGTTTGGGGGCAAGAGGTCAGGGAATAATTGGCTGGGTGAGACTGCTGACATGTTTTGTCCCCGCAGCAGGAGCCCAGTAAGGAAGGAGATGAGGAGCATCGGAGTGGAGACCAGGCCGCAGACTGGCGATGGCAGGGCAGAAAGAGGTGAGTGGGAAAGGGACTGGTCAACTGCATGGCAGAGGGGGGACACGAGAACGGGGGCAAGAAGTGAAGGGTCAGGATTGCAAGGGGTGAGGAGAGAGATTGGTGTACAGGCTATTGGAACCTTGGTTGGATGAAGGAAAAATTGCTCAGTGGAGGTACAGACTGACAAGGTGATTGAGCCATTCGCGCTCGAGGTGCAGGTTTCAAAAGAAAAAGAGTTTGAGGTGAAAGGCAAAGAGAAAAAGCTACCATACATGGTCATCACACAACCTTTGGGAGCACACTTGATGACAGTGACTAAGGATAATATTCAGGCAGGGGAATTTGTGGATGTGTTTAAGCTGCTTCATAGTGAAGTGAGGGTTCTAAGGAAGAGGAGAGAGAACTGGCCTCGCGCCCAAGGGTACCAGTGACAATTGAAAATTGGACGTCGGCATTTATTATCTATGCCAGTGTCTATTGCGAGAAGTTTCCGGAGCGTTGCGTGGCTCTGCTAAAATATATGGATGTGATTAGAAAGGCATTTACAAGTTTTGGGGGCTTTGCGTGGGTGCGTTACGATGTAGAATTTAGAGCAAGGATGGCAGAAGACAGCCAGGCAGTGTGGGGGGAAATAGACATGGATCTGTGGCTGCAGTGGATGGCACAGACGAGGCCTACCCGACATTGCACACAGCAAGTGGTTTGCCTGTACCTTTCCGGCCCTTTGTCGGTCACCCCGCCCACAAGGGGGCAGGAGGAGGAGGCAGAGGGCAGCCCTCAGCGGCATGCTGGGCATTTAACAAGGACGGCTGCACAAGGAACTTATGTAGGTTCAGACATGAATGAAGCAAATGTGCAGGGAAGCAACCAATTACGCAGTGTTTCCAACAAGGAGACAGGGGGAGGAGGAGAGGATCCGGCAGAGGGGTTGTGGGGAAAGGCTTTTACGCCAATTAAATTGGATGTGCTGAAGAAGTGCTTGGAATTTTATCCGGACAAGGAAGGGGCTGAGATTTTGGGAGAAGGTTTTTGTCATGGTTTCAGGCTGGGTTACCAGGGGCTAAGGGTGCGTCGGTGGGTGGAAAATGTGTAGTCCGCCAAAGAAAATGTGGAGGTGGTAAGAGAGAAATTGGGCAAGGAAATAGCAGCGGGGAGGGTAGTAGGGCCATTGTCATGGCCTGAAGGCATGTCTGTCAACGATTTCTTTGCTCCAGAGGAGTGCAGGGTTGCATACGCAAGTGTGGACCAGGCAGTGAATTTGGTGAGGAAAGCTGGGTGTGGGGCTTTCATGGCCAAGTGTGACATAAAGGCGGCTTTCAGGTTGTTGCCTGTGAACCCAGAGAATTTTTGACAACTGGGAATGCTATTTGAGAACCGCATCTACATCGACAAAGCTTTGCCAATGGGGTGCGCAATTTCTTGCACCTTGTTTGAGCGTTTCATTTCCTTTTTACAGTGGGTTTTCTCATATTGTTCTGGTTGGGAAGGGGTGTTGCATTGCCTAGATGATTTTTTGTTCATTAATAGGGCAGACAGAGATAGGGAGTGCGGGGAGATGCTAAAGATGTTTCAGGACCTGATGGGAGAGTTTGGTGTGCCTTTGGCAGAGGACAAAACAGAGAGACCAGCAGTGGTGTTGACCTTTTTAGGGATTGAATTGGACTCAGTGTCCATGACCTCACGCTTGCCGCACGACAAGGTGAGCAAATTGGTAGGATTGCTGGAGAAAACGGTGGGGGCTCGGAAGATGATGCTAGTGGAAATACAGAGGCTGGTGGGGCATTTGAATTTTGCATGCAAGGTGGTGGCCCCAGGGCAGACTTTTTGTAGAAACATGGCGTGGTCTATGGCGGGAGCAAAGTGCCCACATCATCGGGTAAGGGTATCAGGTGCAGTGCGGGAAGACTGTAGGATTTGGCTGTTTTCTAAAGAGTTTTAACGGGGTGTCCATGTGGTTGCAGGGAGATCCGGTATCATGGGAAGTGCAGATATTTTCAGATGCAGCAGGTGCGGGAGGTTTTGGAGTGTTTTGGGGAGGAAAGTGGTGCGCGGAGAAGTGGCCATCGCTTTGGTTGAAGGAAGAAGGGAGCATAGCATTTCTTGAATTCTTTCCTTTGTTGGTGGCAATGGAGTTGTGAGGGAAGGAGTTGCAGAACAGGAAAGTGAATTTCAACATTGACAACAAATGCATGGTTCATGTAGTAAACAGGCAGTCAGCAAGGGATCAGAGGGTCGTGAGACTAATGAGAGAGGTTGTTCTGCATTGCATGGAATGGAGAGTGGTGTTTAAGGCAACACGTGTGCCGGGGAAGGATAATGACATAGCTGATGCATTATCTCGTTTTCAATGGCAGAGATTCCGTGGATTGGCTCCAGAAGCAGAACAGGAGGGGCAGCAGGTTCCGGAGGAGCTGTGGAAGATAGGAAGCCGAGAGTGCTTGCATTGGTGGAGGGTTCGCTTGCCCCAGCATCTAGAGAGGCATACAGGAGAGCTTGGGAGGATTTCATAGGAGGGGATGCTCGTAGTTGGAAGGGTAGGGCCAATGCGGAAGAGCGGAGAAGGGATGATGTCACTAACTTCCTCTTGAGGTGCATGGATAGGGGTTGGTCTAGGGCAATTATAATGGGGAAATTGGCAAGGATCGCTTTCTATGGGAAGTGGTTTTGGGGTTTTCAGCCGAGTGGTGGAGAAATGGCGAACAGGATGTTGGAAGGATGGGCAAGGGAAAGTAGGAGGCAAAAGGATAAGAGGAGACCGGTATTGGCAGAACTACTAGCAAGGTTGTGTCGAGCTGTGGGGGGGGATTGTTGGTCGGCCTGGGAAGGAGAGTTGGTTGCGACTTGCTTTACATGGCTATTCTTTGGTGCCTTTAGGGCTTCTGAGCTGGTGGGTGGAAGAAGATGGGGTAATTGGAATGCATTGGGAAGATGTTCATTTTACGGAATTAGGGTTGGCCATCAAGATTAAGAGATCTAAAACAGATCAAAAAGGAAAGGGCTCTTGGGTTTTGCTGGGTCGGGGGAGCAAGGATTTGTGCCCGGTTCAGACAGGTTTGGTTTGGAACAAGCATTGTTGGGGAAGGACAGGTTTGGTTTTTCAGCATGAAGATAGGGCGGCAGTATCAGCGGCGTAAGTTTTGGGGGTACTACGAAAGGTTTTGGCAGCTGTAGGGGTAAAGGCAGAGGAGTTTGGAACTCATTCATTTAGGATGGGGGCAGCATCTGAAGGTAGTAGGTTAGGCTTATCGGAGGATAAGGTGAAAAGTTTGGGGCGGTGGAAGTCCGGGAGATACAAAGGGTACGCCAGGGACTTGGGAAAAGGGGACGTTTGAAAGAAGGTTTTGATGGATCTCAGGATTGTTGCATGTGGCAGGATGGTTATGATTTGTAAGTGATATTGTAATTTCTTTTTCAGATGCTGCTCGGAGGCCGGGGGAGATTCAGCAGATATGGATTGTGGGCCACTCTTTTGTTAGGTGGGCGGGGAAGGAGGCAGAGAAAAGGGTCTTTGGCAGGCAATTGGGTTTCAGCTACAAGGTGGCATTGGTAAGATGGTCCGGTTTAGGGGGGCTTCGCTGGGATCAGCTGCTTCCTATGTTGGCGAGGTTGAGGGAACGCTATGGGTCTCCAGAGGGGGTGATCATTCATGCAGGGGAAAATGACCTGGTAATAGATACAGGTGTGGCTCTTCTTAGAAAAATGAAAAGGGATTTGGTATGGGCCCGGGAAATGTGGCCCCAAGCATGTGTAGTTTGGACTAAGTTGTTGCCGCGAAGTGTTTGGTGGGGAGCGAGAAGTGAGGGAGCAATAGAGCGGGTAAGGAAGGGAATAAATAGAGAGATGGTAAAATTGTGTGCCTCGGCGGCGGTAAAGGTTTTGGAACACAAAGAAATAGTTTATGAAGGCTTCATGATCTTCAGAGAGGATGGTGTCCACTTTTCGGGAATAGTTATTATCTAGCAGATTTGACCTTGCAGGAGGATGAGATAGTAAGGTGTTGGAAGTAGAAAGAAATGGTAGGGGTGGGGCAGAAAGAACACCTCGGTGGAGGGTTTTTCTGTTGCCGGGGGCATGGCCCCTTTAGATGTGGGGGGAGGGAAGCACAGTGGGGTAATAGCGTCAGAAAGGATGGGGGGGGCGCTGTTGAGCAGCCGTCAAGATGGCTGCCTAGCTCTTGAGCTCCGTGCACAGCTGCTCTTCATCCGAGGACATCTGCGGGCGAATGCAGCTCTGCGCCTACCCGACCGACCCACTGGCATCCCTATTACTGTGGCTACGTGTTGCTGCGATCCTGCCTCGGATCGGACCTTGGGAGCCGGAGATCCACTTTGCGGAACCCTCGAGGCCGCCGCGGTGCTCGGCGCCCCATTGAAGACTTTCCTTCCCGGCTCCCGCCACCACACTAAGGCCTCCCCTGCCGCATCCCTCCACTGGCCCGCATGCTAAGACGTCCTGCGGTCCGAGTTAGAGGCGCCGCAGATCGGGTCGTGCCCCTCGCTGGACCGGCGCCCGCTGCTTGGGCCGTGCCTCGCGCCGGTCGCCCTGGACTTTTTCCCCGTTCTGGGGCCGGAGCCTTGATGAGCCCGGTCTGCCCGACCGGAGAGCCCGGTGCTAGGGGACCCTGGACTGCCCCTCCTCCGCGCTGCTCAACACTTGAGCGGTGCGCCCCTCCTGGAGGTGCTGCGCCCGCCGCCGGGCGTGGCTGCGGCACTCGATTGGGGCCCCGCTGATCTGTCATTCGCGGCCTGGTTGCGGACTACGACCTCTCGCTCTACGCAGCTACCGGCGGCGCCCGAGGACCTGAGGAGCTGCACCTACTCCCTGACAGGACACTTGCGGGCTACATACCAGGTGAGGAGCTGCTGGGGCTGCTGCGCGCCGGATCCACATTGCCCCCGTATCCACTACAGGCCATCCTCGATCTGGGCCTCTCTCCCCGCGCCGCGCGGCCCCGGCCGGCTCCTGCGCCACCTTGGTTGGTCTCTGGGCCCATATCCTGCGGCGAGGTCCCTGCACTCCGGATTGATACTGCGGGTCATCACCTTCATGGCCCCATGCAATACCCGCCTATGCACTAAGGCCTGCATTCCTGCGGTGCTCTCTGTGGTGCTCACCATGGATTTGTTCTGGACACCACCCTCACCCTCTCAGGCGGCTGGATCGCTCTCTCCCTGCTGCTACTCTATACTTCCCTGATGCTACAGCTCATGCCGCCTCTGTCAGGATCTGTTTGAATCGGCGGGCTGGACCACTGTCATTTGCCTTGAACCTCTCCTGCATCTCCTCACAGTATTTACGATGTTTAACAGATCGAGGAATAACAATAAAACTGGGGCCATGGACAAATTCGCTAAAGCCGCCCCGAGGCCCGACTCGGCCCACGCACCAAGCGACTCGGCTGACGACCCGCCATGCGCCGAGGCACCCACCACTGACCTCACAGCGATAATGGAATCCATGGCTAGAAACTTTGCAGCTTTCCATGAAAATCTCGATGACATTAATGCCAATGTAGCTTCACTCAGAGCCAAACTGGATCAGCAGGGGGTTCGAATCACGGAGACCGAAAGCAGGATTGGTACCAATGAAGATAATATATCTACACTCCAGGGCACTGTATCCACTTTGGTTTCGGATATGAAGGCGATTAAAGCCAAATGTGATGACCTCGAATCCAGGTCGCGCAGAAACAATATACGCATTGTTGGGGTCCCTGAAAATGTGCTGAAGGGTCGACTGGAATTGGCGGTCGAGGATCTCTTGAAGGAACTACTGGGTAACCCAGACATGTCTCCCTTCTTTACCATCGAGAGGGCCCATAGGGCGCTGTCACCCCGGCCTAAACCCGGTGACTTTCCGAGACCCATCATTGCCAAGGTTCTGAGCTTCAAGGACCGCGACCTAATTCTACGCCTCGCACGGGAAAAAGGCGAGTTACGATTGGACTCGCAGGTGATCAGGATTTTCCCCGACTTTTCCACCGGAGTTCAGCAGGAACGTCGCCAGTTCCTTGGAGTGAAGAAACTCCTCAGGGAAAGGAACATCCCCTACGCCATACTCTTCCCTGCACGCTTGAAGTTTACGTTCAACGACAAACTATACTTTTTTACAGTGCCATCTGAGGCGGTCAAATTGATCGAGGCACATGTTCCTCTCCACCCGCCGGCCGATGATAATATGAATAATGAGTGAATTCTATGCTTGCTTTGTGATGCCTTGATACTATGCTTATATGTAGACCGAGTCCTGCCACTCTTTGTTCATATCCATGAGTAGCCACACCTCCGCGTTCACTTGTATACAAGGCTTTCCTACGCGGTTTCAATTACTGCTCTCCGAAGAGCACCTGTTATTCCGTCCAAGTTACTCTCCCACACTTACCCTTGCTGCTCTCTGACATACTCAGCTCCCTTGGTCTGGTTGCAACCGTTGCCCTCTATTCACGAGCACTGGAACATGTTTCTTCTCATAGTTTCGCCTGGGCTGGGTTGCTGGACCCCTGTGATGTGTGTGTTGCTCCCTGCGCTCCATTGGGTGGGACTGGGGTATTCACGTTTTGTCCGCTAATGATGTTCGTTTTGTAACGGAACCAGCTGGGTCCTAGCGTACTTCCGCACGGCAACGGCGCACCCCACTGCGATTGCATTGTTCTTGGATATGCCCTTGTTGTGGGTCAGCCCCGGTTGGGCTTTTGGGCAGTCTGGGCCATGTTGGGGCCGGCCCGGCTCTGCACAGTTGGGGGTGGGTGTTGTTCACACTACTGAAGTTGGGTCAGCGGTGAGGGTGGTGGGTGGGAATGGGGTATTTGGAAAAAACGGCATACTAGGGCTCACGGCACGCACACTGGCAAAACATAAGCGCACTCCCGACCTCAACCCCGGTGGTGCACACTGCTGCTATACCTGGGATGTTCACTGATGCGGGTGTGCCGGGATTAGAGATCCGCCACTGACATGTCTACCGTTATAATGTCCTGGAACATTTGCGGATTGAGCAACCACACCAAGGCCTGCAAGATCATGGCCTTTGCTAATAGACATGGCTGTAAGATACTACTCCTACAAGAGACACACTCCAATGGCCACAATCCGGGCACCATGGCCCCGTCGTGGGGCCCCACTAGATTCTTTACTTCCTACTCCTCCCAATCCAGGGGAGTCCTCACAATGATCCATAAATCGATCAAATTCATTCTGCACAAAAGTTACGTATGTCCTGAGGGTCGCTATGTTATACTACACTGCACGATGGTGAATAGAGAATACCTACTTGTTAACACTTACTGCCCCAACGTTGACTCACCTGAGTTCTTCGATGCGGTAACTGCTATACTGTTGGGCTACGTGGGAGTCCGGATTGTATGGGGGGGACCTAAACCTTATTCTGGACACTGTCCTGGATAGGACTGGCACGTCCTCTCGAGCCCTAACCAGTGCCGCACGCAGGTTGCGTGGCCATATGCAGATGCTCAATGTTTGCGACGCCTGGAAGACAGTACACCCCTTGTGCCGGGAGTATACTTATTACTCATCTGTCCACGACAGCTCGTCTCGTATAGACCTGTTCTTAGTGTCCAGGGAAACCATGGGAGGGGTGGAGGGGTCCTGGATTCTCCCCCGCACTCTGTCTGACCACGCCCCAATCACACTTTCTATGAGGCTGGGTATACCCACTCCGATACTGAGCACTTGGCGCTTCAAATCTGAGGCCCCCAGGGACATTGTTTTTAGGGCTGATATCCTCGCAGACATTATATCCTTCTTTGACCACAACTCCCTCCAAGACACCTCAGCCGCGGTTAGGTGGGAGGCCTTTAAGGTATACATCAGGGGGATGTCCATCTCGCGGGAGGCCGGGGTACTGAAAACCATCCGAGCCAGCCTCGGTCGCTCTGAAGCTAAATTAAAACAGCTGGAGCAGCAATGCTCCACTGGCGAAGATCCCGCCTTACTTCTCAAAATCAGCAAGGAATTGCAGGCGTACAATGCGTTCGCCAACAACGAAGTCCAGTACTTCAGCCGCCCACAGGCTGCCAGGAAATATGGTGAGGGTGACAGACCGGGGAGGACTCTGGCGGGCGTGGTGAGGGGGGAACTTGGCCGAGCTCAGATCACCTCCATCAAAGACCCATCTGGCAATGTACAGTGGGCTGACCAACAGATTTTGGAGGTATTTACTGAGTTCTACAGGTCCCTCTACTCCCAGCCTCCCGAACACTCCGAACGACACATGCGCGAGCTGCTTGCTCAGATCCCCACCACCGAAATATCCCCTGCTGCCCGCGACCAACTGGACTCCCCGGTAACGCTGGATGAGATAGTGGCCGCCATCTCTAACCTGCCCAAAGGCAAGGCGCCGGGACCTGATGGCCTCACGGCTGAGTTTTATCAAGAACACGTGGCCATACTGGCTCCCAAGCTACTCGAGGTCTGGGTCGAAGCGCTCCACTTCTCTATTCTCCCCCCATCCATGCGTGAGGCTGTCATCACAGTACTACTTAAGCCTGGCAAACAAGACGACGAGTGTGGGTCATACAGGCCCCTTTCCCTCATGAACCTAGATACGAAAATCATTGCTAAGACCATAGCTAACCGCTTTCTCCCCATCATGCCATATCTGGTCCATGAGGACCAAGCGGGCTTCGTTCCCGGCAGGTCCACCTCTCATAATATAAGGAGACTGTTTAATGTTATGTCCCATATAAATCAAGACGCCCAGGCCGTGGCGGTCACTCTGGATGCTCAGAAGGCCTTTGACATGGTCTCTTGGAACTACACGTGGCTGGTGCTGGAGACGATGGGAGTTGGCCCAAACATGATCAGGTTCATTAGACTACTATACGCCTCCCCTGTGGCCCGGGTCAGAGCTAATTCCTTGACATCCGACCCTTTCACACTCTTCAGGGGTACCCGACAGGGCTGCCCCTTCTCCCCGATCCTCTTCGCCCTCGCAATTGAGCCAATGGCGGATTATGTCCGTGCTCGTCATGCTCACAAGGGGATACGGTTGAAGGATGACCCCGAAATCATATCTCTATATGCAGATGACGTGCTTTTATACATTAGAGAGCCCACGACACACATTGACCCCATACTGAGGGACGTTACCCGCATCGGCACTTACTCTGGCTTCACGATCAATTATTCAAAGTCAGATATCTTCCCGCTCACTAAATCTACCCAACAACCCACCACTGAGTACCCCCTTCGCTGGTCCTCGGACGGTGTCAGATACCTGGGGGTGCAGATATCCTTGACTAAATCCACTCTGCTAGCCGACAATTACTTCACCGCGGCGCAAACCGCAGAGGCCAAGATGTCAAGATGGCGATCGCTCCCACTATCCATGGCTGGTCGTCTCTCCCTAATTAAAATGATCCTGCTCCCCAAGCTTCTTTACACTTTTAGCAACGTTCCCGTGTGGCCGGGGAAGGCCTACTTCACTAAACTGCACATACTATGCGCTCAGTTCCTATGGCACTCCGGTGCAGTGCGTAAGAAGTGGACTGACATGGCGCTCCCCTATAAAAAAGGGGGGCTCACTGCCCCGAATCTGCTACTCTACTGGACTGCGGCCCAGGCTCAACATGCCACCCACTGGTACCCGGGCTCCCCAACGCGTCCACATGTCAAGTTAGAACGACTAGCGACCGCCGGCACCAACTTGATGTCCCTTATACTACATCGCCGTTACACACCTGACTCTCCCATTGACCCTGTCGCCAGGACCATTCACGCATGGGAACGCTTGCTAGGCCCGTCGAACAGGTCCCCCCCTACTAAAAATGGCTCCCGATGTGGCGCCTGCCTGATTTGGAACCCACGCACGATAACGCCTTGGCCCAACACTGGGGAACGCTGGGGTATCAAGCACTGTCCGATTTCTACCCAGAAGGCAAGTTCATTAACCCGCAAACATGGAAGCAAGGCCACACCAGATCCGCCTTGGAGACCCTCCAATATTATAGGCTACGGGCAGCGTTCCGTACTGCATGGCCCTCATTTCCTGATGAACCCCCGGATAACCCGGCGATCGCATACATTGCCAACTCAGGCGGCGCCCGCGGTGTCGTCTCTTCACTATATAGGATCCTTCAGGAGTCCGTCACAATCCCGGCGCTCGTGGCGCGCAACGGTTGGGCGAATGAGTTGGGCCTGGAGTTGTCTGATGGTGACTGGGGCGCAATGTGCTTACACACGAAAAAAGTCTCCTTCAATTTCCGTTACCGCGCCATGCAATACAAACTCCTCAATAGGCTCTACTATACTCCACACAGGACTTCGGCGTTCGCCCGCGCCGCCGCGGCCCTGTGACCTCGCTGTGGAACTGAGGAGGCTGATCACCTGCATATGTTTCTGTCCTGCAGGGAGCTATCTGGGTTCTAGGAACGCATCTTGAAAACACTCTCTGACATAACTGAAACTGTGGTTGATCCTGACCCCTTGTCGATCCTGTTCGGGGACTGGAAAACCGATGAAACCAGACGCCTGGCCAAGTTCCTAAACATAGGCTGTATGATTGCCAAAAAGTGTATACTCCAGAGCTGGAAAAGCCCCACTCCCCCGGTCTTTCAGAAATGGCTGTGCTTACTCACCTGGTCACGCAATTGCGAGGAGGAGTACTTGTCTATGCTCCCGGCTCAGTCTCGCCCCAGGAACATTTGGGCTGAATTTAACGCTTACCTTAGCATCCGAAGCGAGGGCACCCCCGAATCTGGTCTGTCCCCTGCCCCGACGGGCTCTGATCCCACTGTGTGAGCCCCTACTTTATTCCTCTGTTTTTCGGTTGGTATGCTCCTTCTCAGATATCGCCCGGCTGTCCATGTTGTGATTGCTGTATCCATTATGATGTGCTGCTCCATGATGTAACTGCTATGCATTTATTGTCTTGTGTATGCCTTGTGTACTTCTGCCGTCCAAAAATAAAAGTTTTAAAAAAAAGAAAGGATGGGGTGGTGCTGTTTGCACAAACGGACTACCCCGGGGGAACAGGTATTGAACCTGGAGGTGCATGGCCCCGGGGAGAAAGTGGGACGCCTTGAGAAGTGGTAAGGAGATGGTCGGGACCAAGGGATAGTTAGGGAGGAAGTGGAACTATTTAATTATTTATTTGTTGGGGAAAATGAAAGTGTTGAATTATTAATTGGTTGTTTAAAACATTTTGTTAGTCTGTAAGGCCATGGGAGCCAGGAAGCGGTTATTTGTAAGCTTTGGCCTGTCACATTAAAGCAACCTTTTCACTATAAGCGAGTCTGGGTGTTTTGTGCAGTAAGCCAAAAAGGGCTACGAGAACGGTGGCTTGGGATAAACAGAACGTATCTCAGATTCTTTCAGCATTTCACTTTCATTTTGATTGACGGTTACTAAATAACTGAGGGGTAAAAGCCCCAACGTGTGAGGTATGGAAGTGGTCCATGGCACTTAACAGTGAAAACATGAATTCAATGCTGAGACAAAATCCTGGGACCACCATTATGATCACTTAAAATATAGTTAAATTGTAAGAGGGGTGACCTGACCTCTTTTTGTATGCTAAATTGTAATATACCTGAAAAATGGTCTAAAAAATAATTGCTGGCTCAGTTATGAGGTGCGTTGCCCGTTGACACCATTGTACTGTTTAAAACGTCTTGGTCCTCTAGAAACATGAGGGCTGAACACAGCAATCTTCCTGTCACTGGGGACAGAGAGTAACCTGTACAAACCCATTGCTGAGAAAAAACGAACACATAGAGGTAAGCAGTCACTGGTTATCCATTTTGTAATCTGACTTGACCCCCATCAAGGTACGCGCGAGGATATTACATTTCACAAAATGCTGACTCATCTTCGAGTCCCATGTATTTCGGTGGCGGGGAGCTGTTACTTTTGCGCTTTTGCATGAACAGGGCACCGCGGACACATTTTCCTCATTTGCATGGCGACTTGCAAAAAGGGAGGGTAAAAAGGCAGCGTGCCCGCTTGTACGCCTCCCTTTTGTACCGTGATGTAAAAATGAAGTAAACGCCGCCTGCCATGTACGCGGATGCAAAAAGCCGGCAGACTCCATGGAAATGCATGTTGGTGCAAATGCTGGTCTATTTGCCTGGTGGAGAGAAAGGGGACAGCACAATCCTAAATTACGATTGGCCCCTCCTCTCCGCCATACAAACCGCATGAAAATGGAGCGTGACTTGAATGAAAAGCGTACACGCCTTATGCAAGGCTTATACGACTTTGATCTGCATTACGCCCCAATGGAACATGAGCTCCTGTGAGTCGTCTTAACTATGAGCACTACCGTTTTGCCCACCAATTTGGGATTAACCCTATGTTTCGTCTTCTCAAGCACCCACCTGCCATATAAGCTGTTGAATCCGATAGTGTGATGGTCCACTGTGCCAGAGGGCCACAAATATAGGGATCTGTAGCTGATACCGCACCTTAATCCATATATCAGCAGCGGGGATACATTGCCCTATCTGAGACATACCGACCAAAGGAGCCGGCGGTGGAAATAGATGCGTTGCTTCTTTCACCGTTAATATAACCGAAAATGCACCCATTTGAAAATCGCAAATTCAATTATATGTTTTAAACCCCATCAGTGGCTAATTTTCGCTCCACAAGGTTTGGCATAGGAGGAGTTACTGCATTGCTTTCCGATTTGTTTTGCACGTTCAAAGCATGTTGCACTTGGAAGCCATCCCAAAACCTGCAGATAAGATAACTAGTCAGTTTAGCTCCCGTCACCTAAATAGCAATGGGTACGTGCCCAGCAACGCTCTTGCGGGTGGGGCACTTGAGTGCACAGGGAAATGTACAAGTTGGAACACCCTGCAAGAGGGCACGCCAGAGCCAGGAAGAATGGGCTGCCTGTTCACTAGAGAACAACATTGGAAATGACCAAATGCATAGGATTGAGGTTTGCTTATTTTTAGAGCAAGCACTCGCTGCATAACATAATTGCTTCTTGGCGCTTCTGCAGATTCTAGTGGCGGTTCCTCCTGTGTGTCTTATCACAACGGAGAAGTTTTGAGTTTATCACTAGAAAACATCAGGTTCAGGGCATGTAAATCACGTTCTCACTATGTTACATGTGCCAACGAGTCATAGGTAGAGAAGGTGTTACTCTTGAGATCACATAGGAGCTCATTTTGGATTGTGGTATAGCGTAAATCAAAGGTGTAAAACCCTTGTATAAGGCCTTTATGCCTTCCATTTATGCCACACCGCATTTACGTCCATTTCTATGGCAGAGAGGAAGAGCGGAATGCCACTCCTTTCCTCTCCACCAGTATTTGCACCAGCATGCATTTTCATGCTGGTGCAAATGCTGGAAATCCCTGTGGGCTCACTGGCTTTATACACCAGAATAAAGCAGACAGGCCCCATAGGGATCCATTATACATGCTGCCTGTCATGCTCCCAAGCAGCGTTCACAGGTAAAATTAAATGCTGCCCAACATGCAGGCATGTCAGGCAGTGTTTAATTGTACCTGCTGCCTACCTTGCAAACCTGGCAGGCTGCGTACACAATTAAAAGTAAACACTGCCTAGCATGTTCGAATGCCAGGCACCATTTACTCACTTTGCATGGTGCAGGGCAAAAGGCATTGTACATATCTGTATGCCGCTTTTCGCCCTACACATTTGCACTCTGCTGTGCAAATGACAAACATTAAAATTACGCACTGGGGCAGCATGAGCTCCCCAGACTTGCCTGATTGTGAAACTGTGGCTAAATCCAGGTTTTCCAGACTTGAAATCCCAAACTTTATGAACTATAAATACTGCTTGGCACGAGCAAATTACTAGTAAGGACAAAGTCACAGATACATTATTGATTGATTTGTATTAGGGGTCTTTCCAGAAGTTGTATTAAATAGTTACCACAAGTAGTGCAAAAAGGAATGCACACAGGATGTTAAAATGATTTCTAAACTCTGACATTGTGGGCAGAAGATTACGAGGCCACCCTCGGTTTAGTGAAACAGGGGAACCTTCTGGACAATCTAAACCAATCTAGGTAGCTTGGCAGGCGGTCAAGACATAGGTCTCAGGAGGGGTGAGAGTGATCGGAAGCCCACAGATAGCACACACAGCAACAAACCACAAATTACTCTTAGAAAAGTGTATATAAAAAAGGTATTACCCAAATTGACCTTTTTAAATATCTATACATTTATTGTTAGCTGGATCAATAGACACAAGTAAACTTTAGTTATGCAAAAACAGTTACAACACAAAATACTCTACTAAATAACATAAATACAATACGTATCCTAATGCGACAACACACAGCCACAACTTGTGAAGAGAAGGGTGGATAGCATTAGACAATTGTTCAGAGTCGTTCCCTAATTTTCGAGTCCAGCCCTAAGAAGTGGGGAGCCTTGTGCTCAACAGTACAGTTGTGTGTAAAAATGCATCATCACGCAGGTAAACCAAAAAGCAGGCCTTCTTGAAAGGGCTGTAGCAAGTCAGGAAGGGGCTTTAGCTGATTAAGAATTGGTTCCCACTATTCGAGGAGGATCTGCCCTTGGTGGCTGAGCAGTTTTCAATCTGTGAGAATAGCTAGGGAGAGCAGGCTAACCCAGCCAAAACCGAATACCATTAGGGGATATTTGTGCGTAAAAAGGGATCGGGTGTGCCAGAGGGCCACCTGTAAGTGATGCAAGTACTCACCGACCCTCGTACCAAACTTTGCCAATTTAGTCAAGGTCGCTAGTAGGTTCGAGTCCTGCAGTTTCGCGGCACTCCATCTCTAAGCGGCTGCAGAGGAGAACGATCGTCAATGACAGGACAGTTGCTTTTTCTCAACATCCGAAGGCGATACAAAGAAAATTCCAATGGCGCAGGGTTCAAGGCACAGGAGAGCAGGTCAGCAAGACACCTACAGCGACCGTCACCAACAGGTAGTGACACTGGAATCACAGATGTGTGCACCGTTATGCACTCTCTTAATTCGGGACCCAGAGGAACTAGGCCTACAAAAGTTGGGAGGAGAGGGCACAGGACCACAAGTAAGCAATGTCCCAAGTCTCGGGTTTCAACCCGAGACAACGCCGATTCTGCAGGATACTCTGCGATAGAGCTGGACAGGTTGCTGGATGGCCTAGGAACACTTCCGAAGGGGCTCGTTCGACGGGTAAGCAGGGTGCTCCGAGAGTTGTTGTTTCCACTATTCCAAAAGGGTGAATGCCTTCTCGATGGATTTTATGTTATGTTATGTTATTTTGCATTTGTATAGCGCCTTATGTATCATCGGTATGATCTCAAAGCGCTGGTAGGTTGAACGCCCTCGGGAACCGCAGTTCAAGTCAGTTGAGAGAGAGTCGTAAAGTGCGTGGGTGCACCAGGTATGTGTGCAGCTGTTGTGGTTGTTGCATGATAGCTGCTTCTTAGTGGTAGGTGCGGTGCTGAGGAGATCAGTTGAATGTGTTCAGTCTGGAGGGTTGACATCCAAACTGAGTTCTGGCTGCGTTAGGCCTGAGGAGACGCCTAAGCTAGCCGGTATGTGCTAGCTAGCTGTGTTTTATTAGGATGATGGGTAGTCTGATGAGTCATGTTAGTATGAGAACAGCTTTACCGAATGTGTCATATTACTGCTGTGTTCTAGTTGAGTGGTGGTGTATAGGAGAGAGTAAGCGTAATAGTGTGATATTGTGGTAATCAGTAGTGTATGCGATCAGGCACAATCAATGATGTTGGGAATACCTACTAAATTCAACTTTTAACACAGTGACGCTATTAGGGGATACTTCTAGGTTCAACTTTAACACAGTGACACTATTGGGCACACTCAATGATGCTGGGAATACGTCTAGATTCAACATTAGCACAGAGATGCTATTAGGGCACGCTTTCTAAGTTCAGCTTTAACACAGTGATGCTAATGGGGCACACTTTGTAGATTCAACATTAACAGTGACGCTATTAGGGCACACTCAATGATGTTGGGAATACATTCTAGATTCGACTTTAACACAGTGACGCTATTAGGGCGCACTTTCTAGATTCAACATTAATACAGTGACGCTATTAGGGCACACTTTCTAGGTTCAACTTTAGCACAGTGACGCTATTAGGGCACACTCAATGATGTTGGGAATACATTCTAGATTCGACTTTAACACAGTGACGCTTTAGGCACACTTTCTTAATTCAACTTCAACACAGTGACGCTATTGGGCACACTCATTGATGTTGGGAATACATTCTAGATTCGACTTTAACACAGTGACGCTTTAGGCACACTTTCTTAATTCAACTTTAACACAGTGACGCTATTGATGATATTGGTGACACTCAATGATGTTGGGAATACCGCCTAGATTCAATATTAACACAGTGACGCTATTAGGGCACACTCAATGATGTTGTGAACACCATCGTGATTAGGGTCTAACACAGTGACGCTATTAGGGCACACACAATGATGTTAGGAATATCTTCTAGATTCAACATTAACACAGTGATGCTATTAGGGCACACTTTCTAGAATCAACTTTAACACAGTGACGCTATTAGGCACACTTTCTAGATTCAACTTTAACACAGTGACGCTATTAGTGCACACTTTCTAGATTCAACTTTAACACAGTGACGCTGTTAGGGCACAGTTTCTAAGTTCAACTTTAACACAGTGACGCTATTAGGGCACACTCAATGATGTTGGGAACACCATCTAGATTCAACTTTAACAGAGCGACGCTATTCGGGCACGCTTTCTAAGTTCAATGTTATCACAGTGATGCTATTAGGGCACACTTTCTAGATTCAACTTTGAGACAGTGACGCTATTAGGGCACATGCTAATTATCACAAAAGTGTGGCACATCCTAACATTCGCAATTCCGTCTAAGTGTGATACATGCTATCATTCACAAGTCTATCTAAGTGAGGGATATGCTACAGTCCTAATTCTATCTAGATGAGGCACATGCTATCATTTACAATGCAATCTAAGTGTGTCACATGGTATCATTCACAATTCTATTTATCATTTCCATTACCAACTAAGTGAGGGATAAGCTACCAATCATAGTTATAGCTAGATGAGGTACATGCTATCATTCATGATTCCATCTAAGTGTGGCCCTTGGTAACATTGTTTTACCTGCCTTATTGTGACGCTGGCTAATCTTCATCATTGGCTATGGGAGTGGCACAAGTTAACATTGGTAAGTATGTTATGCAGGACAACATTTACAGTCCAGCCTTGAATGGATTTAGCTTGGTGGTCAAATCTCTCTAGGTGTGCATGGTGTGAGTCTATGGCAGTTTACATTTTTGAAAGGTAAGGTAGAGTGGCAGGGGCTTTCTGGAGTAGAGTAATTGCTCTACACCCCACCCATGCCACACTTACAGTTTTGTTAGTGTTTGTTCACTGCTGGCTTCACTGGATTCCCCTGCGGACAGCTGCAGACATTTTCTGGAGCCGTCTCTGTAGGAGTCGCTATTAGCCTTGAGGCTCTTAGCCAAAGGGGCTGCCGGGCAGAGGGCTGCCCTGCATCGGTCGGTAATGTCCTCATCGATGGGCCAAGCAGGTCGCAGGCCTGGCTGGGGAGGCGGGATTAGCTGGGATCAGGAAGCGGGTGCGGGGTTATGTGGGCGGATGGGGCAAGGGGTGTTTTTTGGGGACACAAGCAAGGGCACCACTCACCTGGGCATATCCTAATAGGCCAATAGGAGCCAGTGGGAGGGCACCGGGAGGCGAGAATAGGAGAAGCAGGAAGGGAGCATTGCGGACCTCACGGGCTGCTATGGGTGAACAAATTACACTTGCCATGATATTAAGAGGCCAGGGCACCAGGATCAAATGCTTACCTACCAGGCAGGATGGATAAATGGCGCAGGAAGCAAGTTTTGCCAGGGATTAGGTCCTCGGAGGCAAACACACATGAACAGGCCAATAGGAGCCGGTGTGAGGGCACGGGGAGGCGGGAATAGGGGAAGCAGGAAGGGAGCGTTGCGGACCTCGCGGACCGCTTTGCGTGAACAACTTACGCTTGCCATGATATTAAGAGGCCATGGCACCAGGGCCAAATGCTTACCTGCCAGCCAGGATGGATAAATGGCGCAGGAAGCAAGTTTTGACGGGGATTAGGTCATCAGAAGCAAACACACGTGAATAGGCCAATAGGAGCCCGTGGGAGGGCACGGGGAGGCAGGAATAGGGGAAGCAGGAAGGGAATATTGCAGACCTCGCAGGTCGCTTTGGGTGAACAAATTACGCTTGCCATGATATTAAGGGGGCAGGGCACCGGGCCAAATGCTTACCTGCCAGCCAGGATGGATAAATGGCACAGGAAGCAAGTTTTGATGGGGATTAGGTCCTCGGAGGCAAACACACGTGAATAGGCCAATAGGAGCCGGTGAGAGGGCACGGGGAGGCGGGAATAGGGGAAGCAGGAAGCATTATGGACCTCGCGGGCCGCTTTGGGTGAACAAATTACTCTTGCCATGATATTAAGAGGCCAGGGCACCAGGGCCAAATGCTTACCTGCCAGCCAGGATGGATAAATGGCGCAGGAAGCAAGTTTTGCTGGGGATTAGGTCATCAGAGGCAAACACACGTGAATAGGCCAATAGGAGCCGGTGGGAGGGCACAGGGAGGCAGGAACAGGGGAAGCAGGAAGGGAGCATTGCGGACCTGGTGGGCCGCTTTGGGTGAACAAATTCTGCTTGCCATGATATTAAGAGAGCAGGGCACCAGGGCTAAATGCTTACCTGCCAGCCAGGATGCATAAATGGCGCAGGAAGCAAGTTTTACCGGGGATTATCTCCTCAGAGGCAAACACATGTGAATAGGCCAATAGGAGACGTTGGGAGGGCCCGCGGAGGTGGGAATAGGAGAAGCAGGAAGGGAGCATTGCAGACCTCACGGGCCGCTTTGGGTGAACAAATTATGCTTGCCATGATATTAAGAGGGCAGGGCACCAGGGCCAAATGTTTACCTGCCAGCCAGGATGGATAAATGGCGCAGGAAGCAAGTTTTGCCGGGGATTAGGTCCTCAGAGGCAAACACACGTGAATAGGCCAATAGGAACCGGTGGGTATGCATGGGGAGGCAAAACATGATGAAGAAAACAGGGGTCTGGCTGGGCAGCAGAGGGTGAAGAGTGCCAAACCTTCCAAAGTGCCTACGGCGGGTTCACAAGTCAGTTTCTTCAGTGTAGGATACTTGGCTCCTTTTCTAGTTCAGTAGAACTCAGGTGATTGACCTGGAATGGCTGCAAGCCCCGTCTCTTATTGAAGATTAGCTTTGCGCCAAAATCGAGCACTTTCAATCGAAGATCTGCTCTCATGCAGGCATCCCAGTTGTGGACCAATCACAGTCCACAGTGGTCCCAGTCATTCAGATACTGCAGGCACCCTGGCAAAAGTAGTGTGGATTGGAACCAGAGCATCCCAACCCGCTTCCTGGACACACACAAGTGACAGGCAGAAGCCAGCGAAAGAGATTGGTTTTCGCGGAAGGCTGCATGCCCAAATAAGGAAAACCCGGGTTACTCGACCTGGGTGAAGGCAAGAGACAAAATGGCAATGGAACAGAACAAAAAACCTTGCGGCTCGGCCACTTTCAGATCTGGCCACAGTCTTGAACCAAACGCGCGAGGTGATTCAGTAAAAAGAAGTAAAACATTATAAAATGTAACTGCTGCCACCAGTTCATCCCAGGCACAATTGTACAATCACCAAAAAATCCTTTGAGTGTGTCTAGGGCCATAAAACAAAAAGGACCCCGGCGCATGATACTAAAAGGTACATTGAGTACTGTAAAAAAGTTACCAAGAAATGGCAACATAGTCAAAGCATAAGGGAAACATAGTTTCCCATTACTGACAGTCTGAAGGACGTGTCAGTTTCCCCAAAACAAGTGCGCAAAAGCCCAGGGGAGCCCAGCTGAAGACTGGGATCCACTCGTGAAAGTCAGGATAGGACAGCCAAATAAATGCAAAAATGTTTATGGGATCCACAAATGGAGGGACAGTTAGACATAAATGAAATCTTTCCTGGGCCCTGGAATGCAAGACACTGTCAGTCTGTCGTCTTTGAACAGAAATTGTACATCTTTCACCTTCAGCAATGCCGCTCTCAAATCTTTTCTATAACACTTGGAAGATGCTTTGCAGTTCTTTGCTCTTTGACTCAATGCATTGCGTCTAGTAGGGCTTTTTAGCGAAGGGTCCCTTTTCCTGCCGATTCAAGACAGGCCTCATGCGGCACTTCCAAGATGGCTGCCACCTTCTCTCTTCACTTTAGAAGACACAACTGGACTCCTGCACCTGCCTCCCGCATTTGATTGGGCCTCATTGTCCTCTTTCATCCTATCAGGGAACCAGTAGGCTTTAGCCGGCCCCTCCCAAAGGCTCACATCTAAGGCCCTGTTCGTCCCTGTCAGTGCCTGGCGTGCTCCGGGTCCAACCTCCTGGCATCATCATTCAACATGCTTTTGAATGCATATTCACGCTAAACGCTCCTCCGGACTGTTTCTTGCTGACCCGTGCCATCAAGTGAGTTCAGGGGGGTCCTCATCCCCATGAAACCTCTTCGTCTCTTCCTTCCAGGCCTTTAATTCTGAAAATGCCCCTTGCACTACGGTGACTACGTTTTTTGCCTGCACACTGAGACTCACTCCACCAACTATTGATTGTCGTGCTGCCCTTCCCGTATCCTTCAAAACCGGCTGTTTGCCTGAAAATCGTTTTTTAGCTGTGCCCCTTTGCTGCTTAGAAAGTGCCTGTTCTCCTGAAAATCCTGCTGTTTGCCTGAACATTGTTTTTTAGCTGTTCCTGGTTGCTGCATAACAATGTGCTTACTCGTCTGAACCCCCTCAACCCCTCGGCACCATCTGTCCCTTTACTCTGTGTTCTCCCCCCCACTGTGTTCCCCACCCTTATTGTGTCTTAGTGCATCGGCCTGGTAAGTGTCCTCCTCACCATTTCAGATAGGTATGCCACTATATATCTCTCCTTTCTTCTCCAGCTGCTTCTCTATTTCCTATCCTTCTCCTTTCACTAACTCTGTCCGAATAAACTTAAGAAGGACATAGTGGGCTCCAACCCAGGCCTTCCTATTGCAGACACCTATGTCATGGCTTTCGCCAGAGAGACTGTCACAGACATTCTTTTTTTTGTTCCGTCGCCCGACCTATGGACCTGATACATGGTCGCCTTTCTCTCTCCTATCGCCTCTTCCCCCCATTAATGGTGGCACATGCTGAGTGGTCCTCCTCGACCTCTTCACCATTTCCAGGGTCAACATCTATGTATATCTGAATGAAACCATCATGGTTCAGCGTCCTCATCCCAACCTTCTTCTCTTTGACAGGCTCCTACCTCGTCTCTCAAACCTTACATCTCCCCTTGAACAGGTTCCCTTGCCCACTGTGCCTTCCTCTTCTGCTGCACAGGCTTCCTTGCCTGCTGCACCTTCCTCCTCCTCTGCACAGGCTCCCTTGCCTACAGTTCCTTCCTCTGCACAGGCACCCTGGCCTTGCCTTACTGTCCCGGAGCTCCTGTCGGCCTTGGCTCATCTGCCATCCTCCACTATTCCTCTGGCTCTATTGCTGCCCTTGGGGGGACCACCTTCCCCTGCGCCCCCTGCAGAAGGCCTTCAAATATGGCAAGCTGCTCCGTATTGCCACCCTAAACTCTTGCTCCACTGTCAAACACTCGTCCGACATCTGAAACCTCCTTGAATGTATGGATCTTGATGTGGTCACCATCACGGAGACATGGTTCAAGGACAGCTCTGTCACAAGCTTTGACACACTCCTCGCTGAAGGATACAAGATCCTCTCTGTAACCAGGCCCAAGGGGCTAAGGGGGGGAGTGGCATTGATCTTCCCAGAATGGATACCTGTGTCCATCATCCCAACTCAGGGCTACTCCTCCTTCAAAGGCCTAGTCTGCAGGTTGTCACTCTCTCCTAAATCTTCGCTCCTTATGGCCACCTTCTATCGGCCAACCAGGGCAATCCACTCTCTTCCACTTGGAATGGGCTGACCTGGCCTCCTCTCTACTCTCCTCTTCCTCCCAACTCCTCCTGTTGGTTGACCTTGACATCCATCTGGACTCTCCTGACTCCTCAGGACCTTTCTGTAACCTATGTGATTCCCTCGCCCTCTCTATCTTACCTTTTGGCTCCGCGCACATAGCGGGCCACACTTTGGATGCTCTCATCTCTTCCAACATCCCTCTCTCTATCCCTCTCACTGCCTTGCTGTCTTGGACGGACCACTCTTTTCCCCCTTCACACTTAAATGTCTCCTCTGCTCATGCATTAGCATACCAGGTGCAGCACTCACATTCAAAGTCATCAGACCCATGAAAAGAGTAACAGCGACTGCCTTTGCCTCCACCTACTCTTCGCCTCCTACTCCTGCGGATGACTCCCACCCTGACACAGCCCTCGCTAACTTCAATCTCTCTATCTCCAAATCCCTTTGACATTCTTGCCCCTGTCATGAGGGTCCGACTGATGCCTTCCAAAAAGTGCATCTCTTGGTACGACTCTGATCTGGCTGCCCTTAAACACAAGTGTAGGGCAGCTGAACAGAAATGGAATGTGTCAATCGGACCCTATGACAAACTGGCCTGCCGCCTCCTTCAAAGGCAATATCGACTCTGCATCTGCATTAAGAAAGAGAGTCTTTATTCAAGCCTGCATCTCTGCGGCATCAAACAACACGGGTGAACTTTTCAAAGTCTGTAAGGAACTGGCCAATCCTGCAGCAGGCTCCTCTTCTGTCACACCGACCCAGGACCTTTGCGGGCCCTGGCTTCTCACTTCACTGTAAAAACCCATAACATTCTTTCCTCTCTCACTTCCAGACAACATCCTACACCAACACCCCTGGAGCCTTCCTTGGCCCCTCCACCACTTCTCCTCTCTTCTCTCACATCATACCTGATGAGATCGCCAGACGAGTCCGGTCCATGAAGGCCTCATCCAAAAAGGTAGACCCCTGCCCCTCCAAAACCATTAAGGACAACATTGACACTCTCACTCCAGCCTTGGCTGATCCCTGCAATCTCTCTTTTGCCACTGGAGTTTTCCAAACTTCTCTTAAGCACTCCCTTGTGCACTCTCTGCTTAAGAAACCCTCTGCTGACCCCTCCGTTCCAGCAAAGTACCGTCCCATGTCTATCACCCCTTTCTTGGGCAAGCTGGCCATCTCTCAGCTCACCCTCCACACTGAATATGCTGGTTGCCTCCTCCACGGCCATCAGTCTGGCTTTAGTGCATCCAGAGGCACGGAAACTGCTCACCTGTGAGGACCTGCTCTCAAATCATGACACTAACACTTCCTCTATCCTCATTCTTGTTGACCTCTCCTCTGCCTTTGACACGATAAAGCACAACATCCTGATTGCACATTTCCGTGAAACCCTGGCAATCACTGGTCAGGCTGTGGCATGGTTAACCTCCTTCCTTTCCGACCGCCCATCCCAGGGGAAACTTGGGTCCTTTCTCTCCACTATCACTCTTTCAACCTGCAGCGTCCCCCAGGGCTCTAACCTTTCGCCCTGGTTCGTCAATGTCTGCATGGTGCCCTGGCAGGTCTGATTGTCAGTTTCACCCCTAATTTGCAGTGTTATGCAGATGACACGCAACTCTCCTTCAGGCTACCCTCAGCCACCTCCATTACCATGCTCATATCTGACTGTCTGTCCGCAATTCAGTCATGGTGTGCTGCAAATGACCTCTGCCTCAACGCCAGTAAGACTGAGATTGTTCACATTGAGACTCCTGCTCACGTTTTCCCACTCTCACTCTGGCCGGCCTCCCTTAGCCCAGCGCCCGCACCCACATGCAAGGCAAAAAACCTTGGGGTCATCTTCGACTGCACTCTCTCCTTCTCCACTCAAATTTTGGACATCTCTAAAAATTCCAACTACCATCTGCACCTCCTCAGAGACACTCTTCCTTTAATCACCTTCCCCCAGAGGTTCACTGTCTCTAGAGCCCTGCTTCTCTCAAGGTTTGACTACTGCAACAGCCTCTTTCTCAATCTCCCTGCCTCTGCTCTGCGCCATCTGCAACTCATCCAGAACAGAACTGTGAGATTTATCCTTGGCCTCAAGCCCAGGGGCAACATCTCTCTGCCACTGAAATCCCTCCACTGGTCCCTGTGGTTGCAAGGATGAAGTTCAAGAGACTCTGCATTGTCTAAAAGGCTTTCTGGGGCCTGGGACCCACCTATCTTCACTGATGCCTTCCTAAATACTGTCCCTCCTGAGTCCTCTGCTTATCTACCTCCAACCTTCTGCGAGTGAGCCGGTTCTCTAAGCAGAGATTTGGAAGGAGATCTTCATCCTCATCAGGGGCCTACCTCTGGAATAGCATCCATGCTGCCCTCCATCTTGAGCCTGATCTCCTTCAGTTCCAGAAACTCCTTAAGACATTCCTCTTCTCCTCTTCCTTCTCTCTCGCTCTACGCTGCTAACGACTCTCTCCGCTCTATCCCTCTCTCCCTCCTTTGCCACACAGCATGCCGACTGGCTACTGCACTCAGTCTATTACCCATTGAGAATGACACCTCCCAGCACTTACCCAGTTTCTGACCAACTGGGCACATCTGGATCCCCCTCCTGTACTTTTCCTCCCCCTCCCCTCTCCTGTACCATCTGCGCACTTGCACGATCTGCACGTACCATGCCTTGAAGATCATCTATCTTTTCCTCCCTGTCTCCTCTGCTGCATGATGGTGTCTCTATGCTCATGGAAATACTGCAGAATCGTTGTCACACCTATATGTTGTTATCTACACTGTTATTGTAATAGATGCACTTATTCTGCCTGCGCAGACTGGTTATCATTCAGAAACTCAAGGACTCTGAATGACTGTTGTTATTCTCCCCTGTTCCCTCCCTCCTTGATTGCTTTGAAACACTTGCCTTGTGTAGAGGCACTTTACAAATAAACATTACGATACCATACCTAACACTCCTCCCAGACTATGGATAGGGGGAACTAATCCACCCCTGGACAGGCCTCATGTTCAGGTAGGTTAAACATTCTAGATAACCCATCAGCATTGCTATGTTGGCCACCTGGCCTGTGCTCAATGGTGAATTCAAACCCTTGCAGGCTTATGGACCACCTGAGCAACTTTGGATTCTCTCCCTTCATTTTCATCAGCCACTTCAAGGGATTATGGTCAGTTTGCACAGTGAAGTGGGTCCCAAAGAGGTAGGGCCTCAGCTGCCTTGGCGCCCACATGACAGAGAAGCATTATGTCTCCACAGTGGACCACCTGAGCTCTCTGTCCAATTAATGCCCCCAATTGGGGGTTCCTTGCCTTTCTCATCTATCTGTGATAGTACAGCACCTATCCCAGTGTCATAGGCATCTGTCTGTACAACAAAAGCATGTTTGTAGTCAGGGGCCCTGAGGACAGGGGACTGGCACATGGAGTCTTTTAAGCCATTGAAGGCCTTCTCACACACCTCAGACCAAGAGACCTTCTTAGACTTATTTGGAGTGATGAGAGCAGTCAGAGGGGCAGCTATGGTGCCATAGCCCGCCATGAAATTTCGACAGTACCCAGTAAGTCCTAAGAAGGGTCTCACTTGTGTTTGTGTAGTGGACATAGGCCAGCCTTGTACTGCTTGTACTTTACTGGGTAGAGGCTGTATCCTCCCTCCACCTACTTCTTGTGCACGATAGACCACTGATCCTTGACCAATCTGACACTTGCTCGCCTTTATTGTTAAGTTGGCCTTCTGAAGAGCCTGTAACACAATTCTAATGTGCTACACATGTTCCCCCCAGGTGGCACTGAAGACTGCTATATCATCCAGTTGCATTTTTCAACCTAAAGGGCATAACCCTGAACTAGTAAAGGCCTTCTGGTGTTGAGAACGCTGTCTTCTTCTTGGCATGCTCTGCTAGAGCTATTTGCCAATACCCTGCAATGAGGTCAAAAGTGCAGAGGTACTTGGAGGTACTCAAGGTATCCACCAACTCATCAGTTCTAGGTAGGGGATGAACATATGTCCTGGTGACAGCATTTGTGTAATCCACACAGGGGTACCAGCTTTTGACACTAGAACCAGAGGACTAGTTATTGGACTACTGGAGGGCTCAATCAGCCCAAGATTGACCTCAGCCTTTATGTAGGATCTCCCCTTATAGGACATTCTGTATCCCCTAAATTTGGTAGGCACACTATCCCCAGTGTCTATCTCATGTTTGTACCCGAGTGTCAAATTTAGAGTTAGTGAGAACAAGGAGGAGAACTGCCTCAGCAAAGTTCTTACTTCTCCTTGTTGGTCTTGTTGGTCAGAAGTCAGGTGAGGGGTCACTTGACCACCCTCAATGGAGCCATGTGAAGGACCATTCTTGAATAAGTTAGGGAGAGTTTCTGATTCCTTCTCTTAGATATCTGATGCCAGTAGCAGTGCAACTCCTTCAAGCCTAGGGGTGAATGCCTTCAGCCTATTTATGTGAAACACTTTTGGGGCCTGTCCTGGCTTTCTAAGGTCTACCAAATAGTTTACCTCACCCAGCTGCTCCACAACTGTGAAAGGGCCTGACCATTTGCCCTGTAGGGCTCGAGGCCTTAAAGGGTTCATGATAAGGACTTCTTGACCTGGGGTAATGGGAATAAGTGAAGCTTTCTGGCCATAGCAATGATTGACCAATGCCTGAGCAGCCTTCAACTTGTCACTGGTCTGAGCCATCAGGAGGACCATCCTCTTCGTTAACCCCAGCACATAGTCTACAACATTGGAAGTTACAGGTGGAGTGGGGACCTCCCATCGTTCCTTGACTATGGGCAGTGGTCCCCTTACAGGGTGGCCAAAACACCCTCTTGAGGTACCTCTCTGTAACCAAAAAGTAAGCATGGTAACAGGAGATACTATTTTCTCCATTGAGGTTCTTCCAGAGCCCCGATCATGCTCTTGAGAGTTCTATTAAACCTCTCATCTAAGCCATTGGTTTGTGGATGATAAGCTGATGAAAACTTTTAAGTGACCCCACACTCCTTCCACATGGCTTGCATATACCTAGGCATAAAGTTGCTGCCTCTGTCAGACACAACTTCTTTAGGGAAGGCAACCTATGCCAAGTAAAGCTTTAACAACTGACTTGGCAGTCACTGTCCTCTATGGGATGGCTTCAGGATACTGGTGGCATGGTCGACCATCACCAAGATAAACCTATTGCCAGAGGATGTCTGAGGGCCAAGGGCATCAACAATGTCGATCCCTACCCTCTCAAAGGGCACACCCACACCAGGGAGTGGCATCAATGGAGCCTGGATTGTTGAGCCACTCTTCCCAGAGAACTGTTAAGTGGCATTACTCCTGCAATGGCCTTCTACCTGAACCCCCATCTTGGGCCAGTAGAAATGCATGGATAACCTTTGCTTGGTCCTCTTGATCCATGTCAATATTCCAGGGCCTCCTGCTAGGCTTGTCACTAATCCTAGACCATTCATTCAGACTAGGAATTGAAAGAAAGCCTCTCCAAAAAAATTATCTTCTTTGCTTAGGGTTCGCCTGGGCTCATTAGATATTTTGAGAGGGCTGACAAATTAGTTAGCCATCTCACCGCCACATTGGAAGGCGAAATGAACACATTCCCCCGTACCAGAACTCGGCAGATGAAGAGTGAAACCCTGAATAAAAGTTGGTTTAATGAAAACATTCTCCATCTCAGACAAGCAAAACGGTCTGCTGAATGTCGTTGGCAGAATAATCCCTCCTCATCTACCTTGGCTACCTATAATCTCTTAATTAAGCAATGTAAAGTAGCCATCACAGAGGCTAAATCTGCTGCATATAATGATAGAATTCTCCAACCCAAGTCCAGTTCCAAAGAATTATTTGCTATTCTCAATGAATTTAAGAACAAACCCTGCACAGCCCCATGTCCAGTAAAGAATGACGATTGGTTTCAATCTATTCATAATGCCTTTATTAATAAGGTTACATCTCATCAAAATGCCATCCAGTTTCTAGGACCTTTATTAACTCTATTAAAGAGTCATCTGTAATCTCTCCTCAATTGGTTCCTTCCATTATCTCAGAGTCACCAATTTTTGCATTTTCCCCCTGTACTTAGATCACTATCCTTCAGACAGTCTCTCATATGAAACCTACTTATTGTCGGGGGACGTCTGTCCTTCCAATCTTTTTATTGGATGCATTGACGTACTTGTCCTTCACTTCTTAAAGAGGCCTGGATCACCTACCTTTTGAAGAAGGACAATCTGGACCCCTTAGTGACAGATAATTATCGCCCCATTACGAATGTTCCATTTCTTCTTAAGACCTTGGATAAAGTAGCTTATACACAATTTCAGTGTTTCTTGGAGCAGAATGACATTCTGGTGACTCATCAGTCTGGTTTTAGAGCCTGTCATGGCACGGAGCTGGCCTTGCTTGATCTCAAGGCTAACTTACTTAATATAGTGGATCATGGCCAACCTGCAATCTTGATGCTTTTAGATCTTTCTTCCGCCTTTGATCTTGTTGATCATGCCATACTGGTGGAAAGATTACAATCCCTAGAGGGATGTTCCAGTTTGGCGTCTGCATGGATTTCCTCCTTTTTGAGACCATGACTTGCCAGAGTTTCCAGCAGGGATGGCCACTCTGGACCTACTCCTATTACTTGTGGGGTGTCCCAGGGGTCGTGCATCTCACTGTATCTTTTCAATGTTTACATCATTCCCATTTAGAGGCTGCTGGATGACCTGGGTGTCCAGTATACTAATTATGCTGATGACACTCAGATCGTCATGAAACTTTCTGGTCAGTGTGCTGCGGATTTACTCAACCTTAATACAATTTACAAAGCCATTCATGAATGGATGCCCATTAATTCTTTGGCATTAAATGCAACAAAAACTGAAAATCTCATTGTGGCTTCTGCCCCTTAATTCAAAACCTTAGCCCCAGAGTATGAGAGCTTCACTATTCTCAATGCTGTCATTCCTGTGGCAAAAAAGGTGAACATTCTTGGCATCACTTTTGACTCCAAGCTAACAATGAGGCAGCATGTGAGGCAGGTCCGTAGCTCATGTGGCCTCTTGAGTGGCTGTTCTCAGACCATTATGTCTTCTCTCCAGGTAACCCAGAATAGTGCAGTCCGCGTGATTACAGGCATGCCCAAGCGTGCACATGTTACAGTGGCAAGACGGGACTTGCATTGGCTTCCAATCAAGCACAGAGCAACTCATAAAATCCTCACTCTATCCTACAAGTGCATTCTTAACACAGCCCATAAATATCTCTCTGCCCGCCTCCTGCACTACATTCCATCGCAGACCCTAAGATCCAATAATCAACTTAGACTTGTACAGCCCTGCTTCAGACTGGCTAAAGCAGGTGGCCTTAGCTTTGATGTGCTAGGCCCGACTGCTTGGAATTCACTTTTGCTAACCCTCAGAACCATCCACTCAACTATGGATTATAAAAAAGGGCTGAACACACTAAACTGTAGGCTGATTTTCCCTGCCTGATGTCATTGACCCATTTAATCCTGACTATAACTTCTGTTTAATTCAATTAAGTCTGTTCAGTTTTGTTTTGTGTGCACCTGAGGCCTGCGGGCATGTGGCGCGATACACAAACATTCAAATAAATAATAAATAAATAAATCTGAAGGTGACCAGCAAGCAGGACTTAATGTGCCAATTGCAGGAGAAAGGGCCTGACTTGAAGGGGAACCACCAACCTCCTATGGTCACCTTCAGTAAACTCTGTGGGCTCACTGTTCAGGAGCCAACCTTCCCAATAAATCCTATGCTTCTCAGGAGGTTTCCTTAGACCTTCTAGAGATGGGCACTCATGTTGGCCCTTACTAAACTCTTCCTGATTAGGACCACCTTCAACCAATAAAGTTTGGAGTTCAGGATGGTCATGTGGGTTGAGTATTTCAGGCAGCACCTCTTCCACGTCAGGTTCAGGTGCTTGGCCAACTACCTCCAACTTGGTGGTAGGTGAGTTCAGGGGAATGTTCTCTTTCCCTCTTTTTGATTTTCTGACTCCCTTAGCCTTGGGTTTCCCCTTTGGCTTTGGCTCAGCCTTGGACTTGGCAAGGGAAACTCTTGTTTGTGACCTTGTGCATGGTCCCTCTGCTGTATCCGCCACAAGACCTAAGTCTCTGAGGTCATTTTCTAGCAGGAACTTTCCAGGGTCTTGCCTCTGTATGCTCACAGGAATTCTCACTACTGTACCATTGGCAGTTAGATTTACAGGCATTACTGTGAACTCAAGAGGGGGGAAATCAGCTAACTTTGTGGGCATCAGGGGAGCTCTGACAGGCTCCTTCTGGTTGACCAGTGTGGCATCCACCACAGTTCTGCTGGATCCACTATCCCCAAGGGCAGGAGTGTCTACTCCATTGATCAGCACACTGGGGGTCATTACGAGTTTGGACGTAACCATGGTGCTATTAGCGCCATGGCTGCCTCCAAACCCATACCGACTCCACCCTGGTGAATGGAGGTATTACCATCCCATTCCAAGGTTGGCAGGGGCGGTAATTCCCCATTCACCAGGGCCCTTCCCCATTCCCATTAGAGCCCCCATAGGGCTCAATGGGAATGGGGAAGGTGGTCATAACGGTACCGCAAATTGCGGTACCATTATTACCTCCAAAGTCACTTTGCGGGTCCCGTCCTTAATGTTTGGTAAAATCAGGCGTTAAGGGAGGACCCACAAAGGGACCTCGTAATAGGGCAGTAAGGGATTACCGGTACCAGTGCCCTTACTGGTACCGGTAATCCCTTACAGGCCAGGTTGTAATGTCCCCCACTGTCTTTAAAGTAGTACTTGGTGTTGTCAGGTATCCTAGCATAAGCTTCCGAAACCCTTGGCTCCCAGGAACCCCGGGAAACTAAGACTACCTCAGATTCTATCACACTGGGAAGAAATCTGAGGAGAAGGATGCCCCTGTAATAATTTCTTCGTTGTCATAGGAGGGGAAGGCCAGACTCACAGAGTGGATCCCCAAGGTGTTGACCTTCTATCTGGGGTCCATCCTAACATGGTAACTTGCTCCACAAGCCACACAAGGTCTACTGTCTCTGGATACATAGGGAGGCCTATTGTAACCAGAGCTATGCTTGGGAGTATTACTCCCACTACTATGACTTTCAATTGGCCAACCCTTTTTCAATTCTTTTGTGGCCCTTCTGAGAGGAAGATTATTTTGATCCCCACCCTCCTTATCTTTGTTCTTTTTTCCCTCCTCCTGCTTGCTAGAAGCAGTCTTGTCCTTATGGGACACTCTGTGTGACACCCATAAATCTGCTGCAATAGCCAATTTCTTAGGATCTATCTCCTTAGAGTCAGCCAAGTGCTGCTTAAGCTCAGGGAAACAAGAAGCAAAGATATGTTTAAGCATGACTAAATACATCCTACCCTCAAAGGTTGTGACCTTGTATCCTTCCACCCAACCAGTCACGTTTTTAAAGGAATCAGCAACATAAGAAACCCAACTTTTGCCTTATTTCTTTATGTAATCTCTGAATCTTTTCATGTATTGGGCAGGAGTCTTCCCAAACTTTAAGACCAGTGTTTGCTTCAATTTCGCAAAGTCTTTTCTTTCTGCCTTTGACATATCCATAATAGCACTGCATCCAGAATGGGGTAGTCGACTGAGCAACCATACAATCTTATCAGCATCCACTACTTCTTGTACCTCACATGCATACTCGCATGCAGTCAACTAGTCCATAATGTCATTCTTGTCATCATATACACTAAGCAGAGCTTTTGGATATCTTGGGTAAAAGGAGGGGCCAGCCCCATTACCAGACCATCTGGAGGAACCATTGGTGCTTTGCAGTCTAGCAAGCTCCAATTGCTGGTCCCAGTCCTTCTGCTTCTCTGACCTCTCCAGATCCATCTTAGCCATTAGAATTTGAAGCTCTTTCTGCTTAAACAGCAGCATATGCTTCTTGAATTCCAGCATGGCCTTACTCTCAGAGGCGGCCAGCGAAACAGGGAACACTTCATCATCATCATTATCGCCCTTCTCCATAAAAGTATTTGTCATTGCATTACTGGTACTTGGGATGGCCCCCATACCTGCTGCACTATCACAGGAGGGCAAAGCCTGAATCCACATTTACTGCCAATCTGTGATCCTATGTATCATTTTGGATTTAGTAGCAGTGGTCAACAGACCCCTTTCGCAACAAATCTTTCTTAGTGCCTCAGATTTAGAGGCACTCAAATCAATGTCCGTAATCGCTTCCATACTATAAATAGAGGCAAGTGGCCTACAGTTAACTTTAACCTAAGGACACTGTGTCTCTTGTGTCAGTATAACCCGGATACCTTACCAGTGCGCAATACTGGGTACCTCCGATCTTATCCCACCACTGTACACCAATTTGTTAAGATGGATTTCTAAATTCTGACATGGTGGGCAGAGGTATAGGAGGCTATAGTGAAACAGGCGAACCTTCTGGACAAGCCAAACCAATCTAGGTAGCTTGGCAGGCAGTCACGACTAAGTCTCAGGAGGGGTTAGAGTGATCGGAAGCCCACAGTGAGAACACACAGCAAAACAGGCGAACCTTCTGGACAAGCCAAACCAATCTAGGTAGCTTGGCAGGCAGTCACGACTAAGTCTCAGGAGGGGTGAGAGTGATCGGAAGCCCACAGTGAGAACACACAGCAATGAACCACAAATTACTCTTAAGAAATGTATACGAAATATCTATCGGAAGCCCACAGTGAGAACACACAGCAATGAACCACAAATTACTCTTAAGAAATGTATAAGAAATATCTATACATTTATTGTCGGCTGGATCAATAGACAAAAGTAAACTTTAGTTATGCAAAAACAGTTATCACACAAAATACTCAACTATATAACATATATAGACTATGTTTCCTAATGCGACAAGTGAAGATAACACAACCACAACCTGTAAAGAGAAGGGTGGGTTAACAAACTAGGAGCATTACACAATTCTTCAGAGTCATTCCCTAACTTTCGAGTCCAGCCCTAAGAAGTGAAGAACTTTGAGCTCAACAGTAAAGTTGTGCATAACAAAGCAAAGCAAAACAAAGCAAAGTACGATTGCACAGGTAAAGCGGAAAGCGGGTCTTCTTGGGAGGGCTGTAGCTAGTCAGGAAGGGGCTTGAGGCGATGAAGAATTGGTTCCCACTATTCAAGTAGGATCTGCCCTTGGCGGCAGAATAGTTTTCAAAAGGAGAGAATAGCTAGGAAGTGCAGGCTAACCCAGCCAAAAGTGAATGCCTTTAGGGGATACTCGTGTGTAAAAGGGATCGTGTGTGCCAGGAGACCACCGGTAAGTGATGCAAGTACTCACCGGCCCTCGGCACAGTCCGGGCCAAACTTTGCCAGTTTAGTCGAGGTGGCTAGTAGGTTTGAGTTCTGCAGTTTTGCGGCGCTCCGGCTCTCAGCGGCTGTTGGGGAGAACGAGTGTCCGTGATGGGACAGTTGCCTTTTCTCAGCTTCTGCCGGTGCAGCAGGATTCAAGGCACAGGAAAGCAGGTCAGCAAGACACCTACAGTGACTGTCACCAACAGGTAGTGATGTGGGAATCACAGATGTGTGCACCGTTATGCACTCTCCTAATTTGGTGGCAACTTTAAAGACAGCACAATACATCACAGTTCAAAGGTGTTACTGTAAATGCAGGGTGGAAACATGCCTAAGCTAAACCTAAATCTAAGATGGGAGCAAATGTCGACCATCAAATGAAAATAAGCAGTCCTTATGTCGTTGTATCAAAATAAAAAGGCCTATACTAAACAAAAACCTATTGCCAATTCCTTACAGCTAATTAAAGAAAGAATGTGGCATAGGGTTTCAATAAAGAAAGAAGTGTTCACAAATAATAAGTCAGGATGTGATTGCCAGGGTACTCCCTTCCCCACGTTTGGAGCATGGGACAAGGCAGATCTCCTGAGCACAGCACACACTTGAGCTATCCCAGCACAAGCCCACAGTTCTGCACCAGCTATCAGGTTCTTAGATGGTTAAGTTTCTTTTTTAAAAGTCTCTTGTCTTCAAGGGTCTGATGTTTTCAACAAACAGCAATAAAGTTCTGTTCCACGAATACTTGTTGGCTTCACCCCCTTGTATTCCACTCTTCTGGGCACAGACCCCTCACAAGTTGTATTCAACAAATCAACTAAACGGTTCCTTTCTTAATGAACTTCGGGTGTGTCTTTTCATCCCTGTATCTCTCTCGGCTGGGCTCAGACCCCAAATGACAAGGAGGACCGTTGACACCTCCTTGTCTTGTAATACTTCTTGTTTTCACATCTTTTTAAACAGTAGCACAGGATTCACCCCTGTATGTTGGCCTCCCTCTGCTGGTTTCACTCTGGCCACTTTTTCAAAACAGTTCACTGCGGACACCCCTCAGTAGGGTTCCCTTCTGTAAACACACTGTTCATAGGGCCTTCAGGCTTCACCCCTTTTCGTTAGCATCCCTCCACCGGGTTCACTCTTACCAACCTTTACGATACAAAATGCATGCGTTCACTTCACCAAGTGGCATTCATTTCCCTTCTGCTTCACAATAATCTGTCGGTCAAATACTTTTGACAGTACAGAGGATTTTAAAAGACCCCTCTATGACCTCTTTGACCATCTTTTCGCCTTCTTCCAAGGCCTTCTGGTTATTGTGGTTTCAACAGCCGGGTAATAACCAGAGTTTCCTAAGTAAGCACCCACGTGGTGCTGGACTCCTCTGCTGCTGGTCTTCCCCCTTCAAATAATAACAGTTCTTTGTTTGTTCAAAGTTCAATTAGTCACTTGCAACTTTTCGTTCAACACAGTTCTGTTTCTTAACGGTTCTCACCTCGACTCACCGGCTGTGATGAACTGCTTGGCTTTCTTCTCCTTCAAGTCACGGTTGGTACCATAGAGACCTGCATCGCTCCCCGGCTTAGTTATCAGCGGAGGAATGTCTCATGTACCGTATATATCTGCTGCAACACACGCTGGCCTTTGTTGAGAGACTTATAATTCCCTCTGAGGTTTCACAGGCCTTGGTTGGAAAGGGCAAGGTCAATTCTCTCTTTGTCACTCTCTCGGTCTACATCGTCTTTCTCCTCCTTTTGAACTGCTGTGCTGAGTTAGCTCTCACATTGTGCGGTCTGCCTTGCTCGTCCTGTGCTCTCGTGCTTGTTAGGGAGAATTCTCTGTTTAGGCTGAATTTCCTAACCTAGTGAGTCCCCCAGCAGCTTTGCTGGATTTTTGGGGTTTATTTTTTTCTCCTGCCAAGAGTGAGACTCTTTTACCCTCACTCTTGGGCATGATTTGAGTGTGTTTCTTTGAATCTAGATGTGTTTAATGGGCTATGGGGTCTTTTACTCCATAGGGCTTCATGTGTTTTTGTGATGTGTGTTACACAGCACCCTCAGTGCAGTAACACAGGGGTGTCATAGTGACCCCCCAGTATAGACTCCATACCCTGGGACTGACTACTGTCTCCCAGGGCATGTAAAGTCACCATTGACTTTACTAGTCTTAAATTCTGAACAGAACCAGTACAAACCATCATATTGTGGACGTACTGGCTGGGGCAATTCAATTGCCCTGGGGTCTGGTAGTCGAGGGGGCACGTCTCTGTCCCCCCTGATCGAGTTTTGGCTGGTGGCAGTGGATACTACTTTTTATATTCAACCGCAAATATTTTCCTATGGGATTTCCCATTGTTTTAGGCTACTATCTTTATTTAATTATTTACGGTAGCCTCGAACGTACCGCCGGTTTATTTAATTAATATTAATTCTTCGGTTGGTATTTTTTGCCAAAACTTGATTCTAAAATGGCGTTTGTGTTCTCTTCTGTGACTCCAACCCAAGTCGAGCCCTTTGTTCCAATTTTTGGCGGGCTTCTCCACAGAAGCCCTCCAAAGTGGTGCCACTCTGTCTGGGGTACATAGGAGGGGTGGAGGGGGATTTAGGCACCCTGGACTGAGTTGCCTAGGCAACTCAAGTCGCACTCCGTCCTGATTGGCCCAAGTGGTGAGCCGGCCGGCTCACCACTTAGCATGTTTGAGTGACAGCTAGGCTGAGTGAATGGGGGTTTTCTGCATAAAAGCAGGGCTTTGGGGACTGGAACTTCAGAAGTCGCCACAGGACCTAAGAATCCGACGAGGGAGAAGCTGAGCCGACCTGCCACGACGCCACCACCGGTGGAGCCCTGCTGGACCATCTCACCACTTTTCCCAACGACAGAGGAGATCTCCCGCCGGAGAGTCTTCTTCCTTTGACTGGTGGGGATAACCAGTTTCACCGTCTTTTCACCTTCCCGACGTACCTCATGGCCGCTTTGCCTGTGCCAAGCACCCCAGCAACCGGGATACCACGTTTTACCATGACTGCGAAACAAAGGTACCACCTTTAACCGGAAAACTCCGCGGCTGGTTTCTTCCCTGGTAGTGCAATGACCTTCATCTTTCCTCCAAGTCGAGATCTTCTCTTCCCCTGGATGACGACGCAACTTGAACCCACTGCGAGGAACAACTGCCATCGCTGGAGGATCCTTCCCACTTAAGGTACCGTGTCCCGCCTGGCTTCCCTTGCTACCGACTGTACGGGGTAGATTTAGTCCCCGGATTTCAAACCTGGGTTAGCCTGGGACACCCTGGCTAAACTTTCCTAAGCCTCTCTAAACTCTTTTTGAACGCTCTGCAAGACTTTCTAAGCCTAGTGTAACTGCGTGATCTTGGGCGCATTTGTGCTCTGCTCTGTCAAAGAGTGGGCGCAGCCGTTGGACTTTGGCTCACCAGTGACTTTTGCTCTTCTGCCTTGCTAACAGTGTTCCTGAATCTTAGAGTGGTGTACCTTTCCATATTCTGTCTTTTTCCCTCCATTTCTCACAAACCTATTGGAGTGCCATCTAGTTAAGCGCTCACCTCTGTATGAAAATAAGTGGTGTTTTACTGTGACTTATCTGATAAGGAAAAAGGGGTGTATATATTACAATAGTAACTGTGTTTAGAATATTTTACAACAAGAGTGCTGGAGTGTTTCAAACAGTGTGTGTTTAAATAAATAATTATATACTTTGATACCAAAGCTCTGGTCAGTGTTTGCTTGTATTATTGTGTCTGAGTGCCTATTGTGGATACTTTGCATACTGCCTAACTCTTCTTGAGAGAAGTCTGACTGCTCAGCCACAGCTACCAAGTAAATCTGGGTGGTACAGACTGCTACCAAGTGGGTTTACTGCTAACACCTGTAGTCCTAAATCTTTTGCAGTGTTCCCTAAGGGAACTGCACAGGTTTCTGCCTAACACTGGTGGCAGCGGTGGGATTTGTATTGAGTATACATTTAGAGTGCTTTAGGATACCTTAGTACAACTAACCACAAAGCTTAGCACTGAAAAAGTAATCTTTCTAACATGTCAACTATGGAAAATTATAATCAAGAGTCCCTTGCTACAAAAACTGCTGATTGTTTAAGTGTTCTATGTAAGCATAAGAATCTCCTGACTAAAGGCAAGAAAATGGAACTGATGGAAAGGTTGTTAGCTAACCAAAGTCTGGATGATGGTTCAGAGGAACCTACCATGCCAGAAAATGCAGATAACAGTATAGAGATTGATGTTGATCAAAATGTTGATAATCTTAAGGAAGAGTCAGAAGAGGAGTGTGAGGCTGCTGTGACTGTCCCCCCTAGGCCTCTGTCTGCTCTACCTGCTGTACCTACTGGGCCTTTGCCAAGTCCCACACTTAGTCCTCAATATCTTGAATTAGAGAAAATGAAACTTGAACTAGAGTTCAAGAGACTGAATACTCAGGCTGAACAGAGACATCAGGAACTGAATCAAGAACAAAGGCTAAGGGAAATGGAGCTCAAGCATGAGCTAGAAATGAATACATTATCTGTTGAAAATGCTTCTCTCTTTGGCTCCTATAGAAGTTCCAGTCCTAAAAGACCCCGGATGCCTAAAGAATTGGTTGGTATGTATGAGCCTAAATTGGATGTGTTGGATTGGTTGTCTCTGTTTGAATATAATCATGGGCTCCAGAACATCACACAAAATTACTTACTCACCTGGTTGTTCCCTAGGCTTCCCCCTGTTGCAACTGATGTGTTAATGGAGTTGGGGGAGGAGGATAGGAAAGTGTATGAATGTGTGAAACTAGCTCTGATAGCTAGATTTTGGAAGACCCCTTCCCAGTATCTTAAGAGGTTTAGAACCCTCAAAAAGAATGATGGTACCCCTTGGGCTACCTGGGTGAGTGAATGTTTGAAAAACTTAGAGGGATGGATTAAGGGTTACAAAGTGAACACTTATGAAGGTATGAAGAATCTTTTTATGTTGGAGTCAATTTATGATGCCTGCTCTCCTGAGCTCAGACAGCACTTGGCTGATTCAAAGGAAGTAGATTCCAGAAAACTAGCTAAGGCTGCTGACTTGTGGGTTGCCAACAGGGCCACTCACAAGGATTCAGGGGTCACTCAGAAAAAGGATGAGGGAAAGCAGCCACCTAAAGTGAATCCAGAGAATTCTAATACCTCCCATACCAAAGAGGGCCACAAACAACCAAATAACCAGGGTAAGCCCCACGGTAAACCGAATCAGGCTAGTGTACCTTCTGGTCAACAACCAGAAGGAGGTCAGAACAAGCCACCCTTTCAGAGAGCATTTGGACAATGCTATATCTGTAAGGCTACTGACCATATCAAAGGGGATCCCAGATGCAAGGGTAAACCTGCAGGGATAAGCACAGTCTCCTTAACCTTCACTCCTGAGAATGAAGTACAGATGGCTAGTGCCCACTTTGAACTCTTTGCTGAAGAACCCTTGGGTCTTCAAGCAACTGTAAACTTAGAGCCTATGGGTCTGGTTAGTCCCCAGAATAGGGTTGTGTATAACTCCCTACCTGTTAACTCTAAGGTGTATTATATGGACAGTGTTCTTGTCAATGACCAGGATACTCCTGCCAGGAAAGACACTGGGACCAGCAGAACAGTAGTGGATGAAAGCTTCTTTCAACCTGAGGATGTGGCAAAAACACCCAAAGGTCCCACTAAGATGTCTGGAGGCACTGTCCAAATGGCTCCTATTCTACCAGCCATCATTCAGTGTAACAACATGACAGTGAGGATCCCTGTCAGTGTGCAGACTGAGGTGCCTGGGAAAGTCCTGTTGGGGAATGACCTGAGAACTCTAGGAGTAGTGTCACATACCCCCAGGCCTCCCAGTATGGAGAACAAGAACCTAACCAAATTGGCTAGAGAGGCCACCTTAAGGGACCACTCTAAGCCTGTGGGAACCTCTATTGAGACCCCCACTACAAGCCCTGGTGTTAGTAAGTTGACCTCTAACCCAGGCACATTTCTGGCTAGTACATTAGGGAAATGGGAGCCCCAACCAAGCTCCATCATTGTTCTCCCAGTTTCAGAGTCTGTGAACCCCCCTGCTTCTGAGGAAGAGTAGGATAGACCTACAGGACCCTTACCTAGGCCTGAGAGAACTGGTAATTCTCAATGCTGGTGGAAAACCAGGAAAGAAAAGTCTAAGGCCAAAAACCTTCAGACTGTTGGATCTTCTACTGAAGACCCCAACTCAAATCCTAGTATTAGGGGGGAAACTCCTAAAGTAGGTAAGGTTAGATCTAAGAGGAAGGGGAAGCAGGTACATTGCCTAACCCCACCCCCTCCAACTAAGAGGCCTAAGACCCAACCTGTTCCCACAAGAGAGGTGGTGAGGAACCTTGGAGGCCCCTGTAGATCTAAGGGGATCCTTTATAAGGCCCCCTTGAAAAAGCCTAACACAGGTTCAGAAGTTGTAAAAACTTCTGAGGGACTGGTCAACCAGATCCCCTATAACTTTAAAAAGACTGATGTTCCTCAAAGGGTTTGTAGGTCATATAGCTTACAAAGGAAAACCTTTGCTTGGGCCATAGAACATAGGTCAAGGTGTCACCATCAAAATGCTGATGGACTCTCTAGGATGTATGTCATCGACTAGAGGTATGAGGTTCATCCAGGAGTGGATTAAATCCTCCTGTCCCTTAGTCTGGGGGTGGGGCAAGTGTTAGGGAGAATTCTCTGTTTAGGCTGAATCTCCTAACCTAGTGAGTCCCCCAGCAGCTTTGCTGGATTTTTGGGGTTTATTTTTTTCTCCTGCCAAGAGTGAGACTCTTTTACCCTCACTCTTGGGCATGATTTGAGTGTGTTTCTTTGAATCTAGATGTGTTTAATGGGCTATGGGGTCTTTTACTCTATAGGGTTTCATGTGTTTTTGTGATGTGTATTACACAGCACCCTCAGTGCAGTAGGTCAGAGGTGTCATAGTGACCCCCCAGTATAGACTCCATACCGTGGGACTGACTACTGTCTCCCAGGGCATGTAAAGTCACCATTGACTTTACTAGTTGTTAGGCGGAAACCTGTGCAGTTCCCTCTAGGCACAGCTGGTAAGGCAGGTAGAGGAGCAGGGGAGACAGTTTCGTTAGCCTCTCCGTCCTTGTCAGCCTCTTCATCGCTATCATCAGAATTATGATATAGATCAACACCATCACTGTTATCTACATTTGCTGGAGAGATTGGTTCCTCTGAACCAGTACCAAGACTTTGTTTCGCCAGCAATCTCTCTATTAGTTCAAACTTCTTGCCTCTTACAGAAAGATTCTCTTGCCTACAGAGAGCTCGCAAACTCTCAGTATTTTCACCTGACAAGGATTCTTGACTGTAAGTTTCCATCGTAGACATGTTTTTTGAAACTTGCTTTTTAGTGCTAAGTTTTGTGGTTAGTTATCCTAAAGTGTCGAAAAGCACTCTAAACTGTATACTCGATACAAATCCCACCGCTGTACACCAGTGTTAGGCGGAAACCTGTGCAGTTCCCTCTGGGACCACTGCAAAAGATTTAGGACTACAGGTGTTTGGCGGTGAACCCACTTGGTAGCAGTCTGTACCACACAGATTCACTTGGTAGCTGTGGCTGGGCAGTCAGACTTCCCTCAAGAAGAGTTCAGCAGTATGTGGAGTATACAAAATAGGGCAATTCTTCACAGTAAAACAAGCAAACACGCAACGAGGCTCAGTGTAAAGATATTAAGGTATTTATTTATAACGAAACATTTATCAAAAACACTATGGCACTATCACGGCAAACAAATCAATCACAATTAGTCTACGAAGAAGAAACGATCAATCCCCCTAGCAATATCTCGACAAGTCTAGGTTCTACCGGCACCACTTATTTACAGATAGAGGTGTATACCTCAACCTAGATGGCACTCTAATATTACTTAGGACGGGAGAGAAAAAAAATAGGCAGGTTACGAAATCAACACAGTTCAATACTTCACGGGTAAAATGAAAGGCAAGAAGGCAAGAACCACAATAGATCATAAAGTTCCGAGGCCAGGCCCACTCGGAGAGAGGCAAGGTGATATGTCCCAAAAAGTCTCTAGTGGAAATGCATTCGAGTCTTTGTAGCAAATTGTTATCGGCAGATTGAACCAGTTCAGAACAATAAGTGAGAAAGCTTGGAAGCGACCCAACGGAAAGGAGAGGATTAAGACACCTCACTCGAACCGATCGAAAGGGAAGCCAGGCGGACACAGTACCTTGTTGTGGAGGGCAGCTCCGGCGGGGGCAGTTGTTCCTGGTGGTGGAGGCACGTCGGGTCTTTGCCAAGAGTAGAGATGTTCTCGTCGTCGAAGAAAAGTGAAGTCCGGTGCACCACCAGGGAAGAGACCAGCCGCGGAGTGCTCCGTCACAAGGCACCACCTTTTGGTCGCGGTACAGGGGTAGTGGCTATCCGGTTGCCGGGGTGCTCTGCACTGGCAATTCGACCACCGCGTCCTGAGGCGAAGAAAAAGCAAAAGGGGACTGGTTGTTCCCACCAGTCAGGGGAAGAGACTCTCCGGCAGGGAGATCTCCTCTGTTGTCAGGAAGTGGTGAGTCGGCTCAGCAGGGCTCCACCGGAGGTGTCGTCGTTGCAGGTCGGCTCAGCGTTACCCTCGTCGGATTCTTAGGTCCTGTGGCAACTTCTGAAGATCCAGTCCCAAAAGCCCTGCTTTTATGCAGAAAACCCCCATTCATTCAGCCCATCTGTCAATCAACACATGCTAAGTGGTGAGCGGGGAGGCTCACCACTTGGGCCAATCACTCCAGAGTGCGACCGGAGTTGGCAAGGCAACTTGGTCCAGGGTGCCTAAACCCCCTCCCACACCCCTGTGGTAACCCAGACAGAATGGCACCACTTTGGAGGGTCTCTGTACCTTTGGTTTAGGAGTCACAGAGACGAACACAGACGCCATTTTACCAACCGAGTTCTGGCAGAAAATACCATCCGATAAACTTATTTAAGATAAGTAGACCGGTGGTACGTTAGAGATTAACGAGAAAAAGTATCAATCTCCAACAACGGGACGAATCCCATAGGGTTATGTTCGGGGTCGAACATAACAAGTAGTTTCCACTGCCACCAGCCAAAACTCGATGAGGGGGGACGGGACAGTGCCCCCTCGAGTAACAGAACCAGGAGTAATCGAATTACCCCTACTAGCACGTCCACAATAAGATGGTTTGTACTAGTTCTGTTAGTAAATGTAGGTCTAGTAAAGCCAATGGTGACTTTACATGCCCGGGGAGACAGTAGTCAGTCCCCGGGTATGGAGTCTATGGTGGAGGTCCGCTAGGACGCCCCAGTGTTACGGCACGTAGGGTGCGGTGTAACACACATAGAAAAACATATGAGACCCTATGGAGTAAAAGACCCCATAGCCCATAGAACACATTGACATTCAAAGGAATTACACACATTCATGTCCAAGAGTGGGAGGAAAAGAGTCTCACTCTTGGCAGGATGGAAAAAACAAACTCCCGAAATCCAGCAAAGCTGCTGGGGGACTCACTAGGTTAGGAAATTCAGCCTAAACAGAGAATTCTCCCTAACACTCGCCCCCCCCAGACTAAGGGACAGGAGGATTTAATCCACTTCTGGATGAATTTCATACCTCTAGTCGATGACATACATCCTAGAGAGACCATCAGCATTTTGGTGGTGACATCCTGACCTGTGCTCAATGGTGAAATCAAACCCTTGCAGGCAGATCAACCATCTCAATAGTTTTGGGTTTTCCCCTTTCATTTGCATTAACCATCTCAAGGGTTGGTGGTCAGTCTGAATGACAAAAGTAGAACCACACAAGTACCGCCTAAACTTCTTCAGAGCCCACACGATAGCAAAGCACTCTCTTTCGATTGTTGCCCACCTTGTTTCAGGATCCTTCAGCTTGCGGCTGATGAAGCAAACGGGGTGCTCCCTACCTTTCCCATCCAGTTGACTGAGTACGGCACCTATTCCTACATTTGAAGCATCTGTCTGCACAATGAAGTGTTGGCGGTAATCAGGAGCTCTGAGTACTGGGGCTTGGCAAAGAGCCTTTTTTCAGGTTTTCAAAAGCCTTATTGCACTCCTCGTTCCATCTAACCTGTTTAGGAAATTTGGGCGAGGAGATGACATTCAGTGGAGAAGCTACGGTCCCATAGTTCTCTATGAAATTCCTGTAATAACCAGTGAGGCCTAGTAAGGCTCTCACTTGGGTTTGAGTAGTCGGTGTTGTCCAATTTTGCACAGCTTCAATCTTACTGAGCAAAGGCCTTATTTCTCCACCTCCTACCTCATGTCCAAGATAGACTACCTTACTCTGTCCAATTTGGCATTTGCTCGCCTTTATGGTCAGATTGGCTCATCCAAGAGCCTGCAAAACATCTCTCAGGTGGGTTACATGTTCTTCCCAGGAATTGCTGAACACTGCGATGTCATCCAAGTATGCCATGCAGAAGTCCTCTATCCCATTCAGAACCTGGTTTACCATCCGTTGAAACGTAGCAGGTACATTCTTCAATCCGAAAGGCATTACCTAAAACTGGTATAAGCCAACGGGGTAGAAAATGCAGTTTTCTCCTTGGCATGGTCTGTCAGGGCTATCTGCCAATAGCCTGACGTCAAGTCAAATGTGCTGAGGAACTTGGCGGCGCCAAGTTTATCCACCAACTCATCTGTTCTTGGCAAAGGGTGGGCATCAGTCTTGGTGACTGCATTAAGAGCTCTATAATCCACGCAGAATCTAAGTTCTTTAGATCCGGCCTTTGGTACTAACACAACTGGGCTAGACCATGGACTAGTAGAGGGCTCTATTACCCCGAGATCGAGCATCTTGCTGACCTCACCTTTGATGTGGGTTTGTATGTTTTCTGACATGCGGTATCCTCTGCTTTTGACTGGCAGACAGTCACCAGTGAGTATGTCGTGCTGGCCCCAAGGGGTCAAGCCTGGTGAAAGCGAGAACAGAGAGGCAAACTGATTCAACATAGATTTGCACTCTTCTTGTTGCTCGGGTGTCACATTGGAGGAGAGATTTACTCCTTCAATTTTTTCATCTAAAGGTAAGCCTCTGAGGAGATCCGGAAGAGCTTCACTCTCTTCTTCTTCCTCGGATGATGCTAGAAGCAACGCTCCTACATCGGGTCTTGAGACATACGCTTTGAGGCGGTTGGTGTGAAAGACTGTCGGAGCCTCCTTGGGATTGCCCAGGTCCACCAGATAGTTAACCTCTCCGAGTTTACCCACAACTCTGAAGGGTCCCATCCACTTATCTTGCAAGGCCCTCTGCCTTGTTGGGATCATAACGAGAACAAGCTGGGCTTGAGCGAACTCAACCATGTTAGCCTTTTGATCGTGCCAGTGCTTGACCAATGCTTGACCAGCTTTCGAGTTATCGCTTGCTTCCGTCATCATGTGCGGCATTCTCCTCCGGAGACCTATCACGTAGTCAGTCACTCTGACTGGCTTGGGGGAAGGAGCACTCTCCAACCCCTCCTTAATCAGGGCCAATGGACCTCTGACGGGATGACCATAGAGTAGTTCGAAGGGAGAGTAACCTACTCCCTCCTGAGGGACTTCTCTATAAGCAAAGAGAAGGCATGGCAGTAGAAGGTCCCACTTACGCTTAAGGGGTTCCTCTAAAGCACCTATCATGCTCTTCATGGTTTGGTTGAACCGTTCTACCAACCCATTGGTTTGTGGGTGGTAAGCTGTTGAGAACTTGTAAGTAACTCCACAGGTTTTCCACATGGCTTTCTTGTAGTGGGACATAAAGTTTGACCCCCTGTCAGAGATTACTTACTTAGGAAACCCGACCCTAGTAAAAATACCAAGGAGGGCCTTAGCCACAGCCGGAGCTGTAACAGTCCTCATAGGAATTGCCTCAGGATACCTAGTAGCATGGTCTACTACAACAAGTATAAACCTGTTGCCTGAGGAGGTTGGAGGATCAAGGGGACCAACAATGTCAATCCCTACTCTCTCAAACGGGACTCCCACAACTGGGAGAGGCACTAAAGGTGCCACATTCTTGGAGCCAACCTTACCAGAGGTCTGGCAGGTGTGGCAGCTCCTGCAGTGTTTTTCTACTTCGGCCCCCATCTTTGGCCAATAGAAGTAGAGCGAGAGCCTTTCCTTAGTCTTCTTGAAACTCAAGTGACCAGCCAAAGGAATCTCGTGGGCTAACTGCAAGAACTGTGGTCTGTGCTCTTGGGGTACTACAAGTCGTTTGTAGTCTCCAGGTGCAGACTCGGTCGGTTCACTGTAGAAGAGGCCATCTTCCCAGTGCAACCTGTATTTCCCAGGCTCTTGCCCTTCAGCCTGAGCTTCTGTCTGGTGGCGAAGACCTTCCAGAGTTGGACATTTCCTCTGTCCCTTACTGAAGTCTGCCCTGCTGGGTCCACCTTCTGCCAGTAAAGACTGCAGCTCAGGATGGTCAACAGGATCCAGATCTCCAATGAGTTCCTGGCCTTCCATTAGCTCTTCCTCAGAGTCTAATTCTACCACACAGGGTTGTACCTCCCTCTCAGCCTCAGCTGGAGGTGGAGTTACGGGTGTAACGTTGGACAACCGCGGGGAAGTCCGTGTTGGATTCACTGAAATGCTGGCTGCTGGTTTCGGGATAGAAGTCTTATGTTTCCCTTCCGCTTCTGTTTTCTTGGAGACAGCGGCCGACAATTCCAGTGGAGCAGGAGTGATTTCCTTCTTCATCATCTCCTGGAGAGTACCGCGCATGGTCCTCTCTCTTGCGGGTCTGTTTAGCTCCTGTAACCATTTACTAGGAGGTCTGGGAGTATGCGATACAACTCTGAGAGTTTTCAAATCGTTACCCAACAGTACGTGTCCTGGTACCTCACTCTGTATGCTGACAGGTATCTTTACAGTCATGTTGTTACACTGGATGAGAACTGGTAATTGGGGAAGCATCTGCACAGGCCCTCCAGCTAACTTGGTGAGGCGTTTGGGTGCCTTAGCAACATCCTCAGCCTGAAAAAACGATTTATCCACCACAGTTATGCTGGCCCCAGTGTCCCTAATGGCAGGAGTCTCCTGACCATTCACCTGAACACTGTCCTTATAATACTCTTTAGTATTATCGGGGATAGAATTATAGACATCTAAATTCTGTTGTTCCCACAACCCCAGAGATACTAAAGAAACGCTGGCTGAGACTCCAATGGGTTCGTCAGCTAGCAGTAGAAAGTTTCCACTTGCCATTTGGACTTCCTCCTCTGGAGCGAAGGCTAAGGAGACAAGCTGGACCCCTGAAGGTTTACCCTTACATCTGGGATCTCCTTTCACGTGGTCAGTCGAACCACAAACAAAGCATTTACCGAACGCTTTTTGGAATGGTGGCTTGTTCTGACCTCCTTCCAGTTTGGCACCAGAAGACACACTATTCTGCTGTGGTTCTCCTTGTGGCTTACCCTTCTGGCTTTTTTTGGGGCCCTCTTTGGAATTAGAGTTATTAGAATTCTCTTTTGAGTTTTTTTTACGCTGTTTTCCCTCATCCTTTTTCTGAGTTGCCCCAGAATCCTTATGAGTAGCCCTGTTGGCAACCCATAAGTCAGCAGCCTTGGCCAGCTTCCGGGAATCCAATTCCTTCGAATCAGCCAAGTGCTGTCTGAGCTCAGGAGAACAGGCATCATAAATAGACTCCAACATAAATGGATTCCTCATACCCTCATAAGTGTTCACTTTGTAACCCTTAATCCATCCCTCTAAGTTTTTCCACCCTTCACTCACCCAGGTAGCCCAAGGGGTACCATCATGCTTTTTGAGGGTTCTAAACCTCTTAAGATACTGGGAAGGGGTCTTCCCGAATCTAGCTATTAAAGCTAGTTTCACACTTTCGTAATCCATCTTATCCGCCTCCCCCAACTCCATTACCACATCAGTCGCAACAGGAGGGAGCATAGAGAACAACGAGGGAAGTAAATCATTCCCGGTGATGTCCTGGAGCCCATGATTGTATTCAAACAGTTTTAACCAATCCAACACATCCAATCTCGGTTCATACATACCCACTAATTCCTTCGGCATCCGGGGTCTTTTGGGACTGGAGCTCCTACAGGAACCAGAGGAGAGAGAAGCATTTTCCATAGACAACTTTTTCATCTCTAACTCGTGATTAAGTTCTATTTCCCTGAGTCTTAACTCAGCTTGTTTCTGCTCAGCCTGTGCATTCATCCGTCTGAACTCGAGCTCTTGGTTTCGTTCAGATTGAGCCAAGAACCGTTTGTATTCTAATTCGAGCTTCATTTTTTCAAGTTCAAAATAAGCAGGGTTACTTGTGGGACCTGGTATGGGACCCGTAGGCACAGCTGGTAAGGCAGGTAGAGGAGCAAGGGAGACAGTTTCGTTAGCCTCTCCGTCCTCGTCAGCCTCTTCATCGCTATCATCAGAATTACGATTTAGATCAACACCATCACTGTTATCTACATTTGCTGGAAAGATTGGTTCCTCTGAACCAGTACCCAGACTTTGGTTTGCCAGCAATCTCTCTATTAATTCTAACTTCTTGCCTCTTACAGAAAGATTCTCTTGCCTACAGAGAGCTCGCTCTCAGTATTTTCACCTGACAAGGATTCTTGACTGTAAGTTTCCATCGTAGACATGTTTTTTGAAAGTTGATTTTTAGTGCTAAGTTTTGTGGTTAGTTATCCTAAAGTGTCGAAAAGCACTCTAAACTGTATACTCAATACAAATCCCACCGCTGTACACCAGTGTTAGGCGGAAACCTGTGCAGTTCCCTCTGGGACCACTGCAAAAGATTTAGGACTACAGGTGTTTGGAAGTGAACCCACTTGGTAGCAGTCTGTACCACACAGATTCACTTGGTAGCTGTGGCTGAGCAGTCAGACTTCCCTCAAGAAGAGTTGAGCAGTATGTGGAGTATACAAAATAGGGCAATTCTTCACAGTAAGACAAGCAAACACGCAACGAGGCTCAGTGTAAAGATATTAAGGTATTTATTTGTAACGAAACATCTATCAAAAACACTATGGCACTATCACGGCAAACAAATCAATCACAATTACTCTACGAAGAAGAAACGATCAATCCCCCTAGCAATATCTCGACAACTCTAGGTTCTACCGGCACCACTTATTTACAGACAGAGGTGTATACCTCAACCTAGATGGCACTCTAATATTAGTTAGGAGGGGAGAGAAAAAAATAGGCAGGTTACGAAATCAACACAGTTCAATACTTCACGGGTAAAATGAAAGGCAAGAAGGCAAGAACCACAATAGATCATAAAGTTCAGAGGCCAGGCCCACTCGGAGAGAGGCAAGGCGATATGTCCCAAAAAGTCTCTATTGGAAATGCATTCGAGTCTTTGTAGCAAATTGTTATCGGCAGATTGAACCAGTTCAGAACAATAAGTGAGAAAGCTTGGAGGCGACCCAACGGAAAGGAGAGGATTAAGACACCTCACTCGAACCGATCGAAAGGGAAGCCAGGCGGACACAGTACCTTGTTGTGGAGGACAGCTCCGGCGGGGGCTGTTTTTCCTGGTGGTGGATGCACGTCGGGTCTTTGCCAAGAGTAGAGATGTTCTCGTCGTCGAAGAAAAGTGAAGTCCGGTGCACCATCAGGGAAGAGACCAGCCACGGAGTGCTCCGTCACAAGGCACCACCTTTTGGTCGCGGTACAGGGGTAGTGGCTATCCGTTTGCCGGGGTGCTCTGCACTGGCAATTCGACCACCGCATCCTGAGGCGAAGAAAAAGCAAAAGGGGACTGGTTGTCCCCACCAGTCATGGGAAGAGACTCTCCGGCAGGGAGATCTCCTCTGTCGTCGGGAAGTGGTGAGTCGGCTCAGCAGGGCTCCACCGGAGGTGTCGTCGTTGCAGGTCGGCTCAGCGTTACCCTCGTCGGATTCTTAGGTCCTGTGGCGACTTCTGAAGATCCAGTCCCAAAAGCCCTGCTTTTATGCAGAAAACCCCCATTCATTCAGCCTAGCTGTCAATCAACACATGCTAAGGGGTGAGCGGGGAGGCTCACCACTTGGGCCAATCACTCCAGAGTGCGACCGGAGTTGGCAAGGCAACTCGGTCCAGGGTGCCTAAACCCCCTCCCACACCCTTGTGGTAACCCAGACAGAATGGCACCACTTTGGTGGGTCTCTGTACAGAGGCCCGCCAAAAGTGGAACAAAGGGCTCAACCTTTGGTTTAGGAGTCACAGAGACGAACACAGACGCCATTTTACCAACCGAGTTCTGGCAGAAAATACCAACCGATAAACTTATTTAAGATAAGTAGACCGGTGATACGTTAGAGATTAACGAGAAAAAGTATCACTCTCCAACAACGGGACGAATCCCATAGGGTTATGTTCGGGGTCGAACATAACAAGTAGTTTCCACTGCCACGAGCCAAAACTCGACGAGAGGGGACGGGACAGTGCCCCCTCAAGTAACAGACCCAGGAGTAATCGAATTACCCCTACTAGCACGTCCACAATAAGATGGTTTGTACTAGTTCTGTTAGCAAATTTAGGTCTAGTAAAGCCAATGGTGACTTTACATGCCCGGGGAGACAGTAGTCAGTCCCCAGGTATGGAGTCTATGGACGCCCCATGTTACGGCACGTAGGGTGCGGTGTAACACACATAGAAAAACATATGAGACCCTATGGAGTAAAAGACCCCATAGCCCATAGAACACATTGACATTCAAAGGAATTACACACATTCATGTCCAAGAGTGGGAGGAAAAGAGTCTCACTCTTGGCAGGATGGAAAAAACAAACTCCCGAAATCCAGCAAAGCTGCTGGGGGACTCACTAGGTTAGGAAATTCAGCCTAAACAGAGAATTCTCCCTAACACCAGTCTTAAATTCTGAACAGAACCAGTACAAACCATCATATTGTGGACGTACTGGCTGGGGCAATTCAATTGCCCCGGGGTCTGTTAGTCTAGGGGGCAAGTCTCCATCCCCCTGATAGAGTTTTGGCTGGTGGCAGTGGATACTACTTTTTATATTCAACCGTGAATATTTTCCTATGGGATTTCCCATTGTTTGAGGCTACTATCTTTATTTAATTATTTACGGTAGCCTCGAACATACAGCCAGTTTATTTAATCAATATTAATTCTCCGGTTGGTATTTTTTGCCAAAACTTGATTCTAAAATGGCGTTTGTGTTCTCTTCTGTGACTCCAACCCAAGTCGAGCCCTTTGTTCCACTTTTTGGCGGGCTTCTCCACAGAAGCCCTCCAAAGTGGTGCCACTCTGTCTGGGGTACTTAGGAGGGGTGGAGGGGGATTTAGGCACCCTGGACTGAGTTGCCTAGGCAACTCAAGTCGCACTCCATCCTGATTGGCCCAAGTGGTGAGCCGGCCGGCTCACCACTTAGCATGTTTGAGTGACAGCTAGGCTGAGTGAATGGGGGTTTTCTGCATAAAAGCAGGGCTTTGGGGACTGGAATTTCAGAAGTCGCCACAGGACCTAAGAACCCGATGAGGGTAACGCTGAGCCAACCTGCAACAACGACACCTCCGGTGGAGCCCTGCTGAGCCGACTCACCACTTCCCGACGACAGAGGAGATCTCTCGCTGGAGAGTCTTCTTCCTTTGACTGGTGGGGATAACCAGTTTCACCGTCTTTTCGCCTTCCCGACGTACCTCGTGGCCACCTTGCCTGTGCCAAGCACCCCGGCAACCGGATACCACATTTTACCACAACCGCGAAACAAAGGTTCCACCTTTAACCGGAAAACTCTGCGGCTGGTTTCTTCCCTGGTAGTGCAACGACCTTCATCTTTCCTCCAAGTCGAGATCTTCTCTTCCCCTGGAGGACGACGTGACTTGCACCCACTGCCAGGAACAACTGCCACCGCTGGAGGATCCTTCCCACTTAAGGTACCATGTCCCGCCTGGCTTCCCTTGCTACCGACTGTACGGGGTAGATTTAGCCCCCGGTTTTTTAACCTGGGTTAGCCTGGTACACCCTGGCTAAACTTTCCTAAGCCTCTCTAAACTCTTTTTGAACTCTCTGCAATACTTTCTAAGCCTAGTGTAACTGTGTGATCTTGGGCGCATTTGTGCTCTGCTCTCTCTAAGAGTGGGCCCAGCCTTTGGACTTTGGCTCACCAGTGACTTTTGCTCTTCTGCCTTGCTAACAGTGTTCCTGAATCTTAGAGTGGTGTACCTTTCCATATTCTGTAGTTTTCCCTTCCTTTCTCACAAACTTATTGGAGTGCCATCTAGTTAAGCGCTCACCTCTGTATGAAAATAAGTGGTGTTTTACTGTGACTTATCTGATAAGGAAAAAGGGGTGTATATATTACAATGGTAACTGTGTTTAGAATATTTTACAACAAGAGTGCTGGAGTGTTTCAAACAGTGTGTGTTTAAATAAATAATTATATACTTTGATACCAAAGCTCTGGTCAGTGTTTGCTTGTATTATTTTGTCTGAGTGCCTATTGTGTATACTTTGCATACTGCCTAACTCTTCTTGAGAGAAGTCTGACTGCTCAGCCACAGCTACCAAGTAAACCTGGGTGGTACAGACTGCTACCAAGTGGGTTTACTGCTAACACCTGTAGTCCTAAATCTTTTGCAGTGTTCCCTAAGGGAACTACACAAGTTTCTGCCTAACAGTGCTCCACCTTTTATCCCTGTGGGAAAGGGAAATGGTAGTCAGGTGTGTGTGATTCTGGTCAGTTGCCTGACTTTGCATGACCCTTGTATTAGGACATGTCAGGGAAACAGCTGTGGTGTTAGTCTATTGTCCTTCATGTTGTGCAAAAGTTTTGTGTCGGAAAAGGGAGCAGGGCAGTGTTTTGGAATACCCTACATGGTAGGATGGGAAAAAAGGGTTGAAAGAAGGGGGATATCACGTTTCACCATCAGTGTCCCCCTCCCACTCTCTGAGGACCCTCCATCCAGGTGATCCTCCCTCACTGGTGCACCCCCAGGAACTGGATGGCGTGTACTGGCAACCTGGATGACAGATCTCTGGGGAATAGCTAGGGAGACACCTTCAGACCCTGAGGAGCTAGGCCTCTGACATTTGGCAGGGGTGGGCACAGGACCACAAGCAAGCAATGTCCCAAGTCTTGGGTTTCAATTCAAGATGGCGAAGATTCTGCGGGATACCCTGGGGTAGAGCTGAACAGTTCTCTGGATGGCCCAGGAACACTTCTGAAGGGGCTCATTTGGCAGGTAAGCAGGGGGCATAATGAGTATTTGCTCCCACTACTCCAAAGGGGTGACGCGCCTTGGCAGGCCTTCTTGATCGATGAAGAACACAGGGGTCAGACGGGACAGCAGAGGGCGAAGGGTGCCAAACCTTCCAAAGTGCCTCCGCAGGTTCATGCGTCTATTTATCCGGTGCAGGTTACTTGGATACTTATGTAGTTCAGGAGAACTCAGGTGATCGACCTGGAATGGCTGCAGTGCCCCTTCTCTTATCCAAGGTTAGCTTTGCACCAAAATAGAGGACTTCCAATCAAAGATCTGCTCTCATGTAGGCATCCCAGCCGTGGACCAATCACGGTCCATGCTGGTCCTAGTCATTCAGACACTCCAGACATCCTGGCCCCAGAAGTGTGGATTGGGACCAGACAGTTCCAGCCCGCTTCCTGGGCACACACACATGACAGGCAGAAGCCTGCAAAAGAGATTGTTTTTCGCCGGAGGTTGCTATTCCAAATAAAGAAAACATAGGTTACGCGAGCTGGGTGAAGGCAAGAGACAAAATGGCCATGGGACAGAACAAAAGACCTTGTGGCACGGCCATTTCCGTGCCTGGCCACAATCTTGAACCAAACGCGGTAAACGCAAGGCGATTCAGTAAAAAGAGGTAAAACATTATAAAAAGTAACTGCTGCCACCAGTTCGTCCCATGCACACTCATTCAATCACCCAAAAATCCTTTGAGGGTGTCTAGAGCCCTAACACAAAAAGAACCCCAGCACACTGGAAGGTACATTGTGCACTGTTAAAAATAAATAGCAACATAGCCAAAGAATATGGGAAACATAGTTTCCCAGTATTGACAGTCTGAAGGACGTGTTAGTTTCCGTGCAACACGTGAGCAAACAAAAGCCTAGAGGAGCACAGTTTAAGGATGTGCTCCACTGGTGAAAGTCTGGATAGGATAGCCAAACAAAAGCAAAAAGTTTGAGGTGTCCACAAATGCAGGAAAAATTACATGTAAATGAAATCTTTCCTAACACCAGGGAAGAAGTAACGCTGTTTATTACAGCTGGGTGAGCAAAAATCATACAGGACAGTAGAACAGAACTGGTTGATGAGAATGACAAATTGGCATACCGCAACCATACAATGTTCATGGTAGTGGAAACAGTTGCACTTCAAACTTCATGTCTTTGCGCTTCCATAAAAGCTTACTGGCAAAAATTGATTCCCACTCCTCCCACAAACAGTTTGCAATTAGTAAAAAACATTTGGTTTGAGCTCTGGTTCTTTATTAACCTGCCATTGGTCAGCACCATATCGGTAAGAACACGAGACACCCTGAACTTGTGGTAAGGGAGACATTCACACAACATCCGCAACCTTCACAAACGTAGTGGGCTGGTTACCTCTTAGGGACACCAGAGTTTACCGTACGATTGGTTCTTTGAGAAGCACCACTCCCTTCCACCTCCCTGAACCCATACCTGCTAGCCAAAGAGCAATTAAGACTGCCTTGGTGCTATGTGAGTGTTTTCTCTGGAGCTGATCGACTTCACCAGCTCCCACAAGCAGCCGTGTCACTGGCTCGCCGACCTTGATACATCACCCAGTGCTGTCTCAGCGACTATGAACTACCGGAGATGAGCGACTTGAGTTCAGCTTCCCCCCTCCCTTGACCAAGGTGCACAGGTCATGTGTTTGGTGCGTGCCTTCAGAGTGAAACCCAACCTGTAGCATCCCCAAAGAGTGCACTTACCTGTGTGTTGATGTCATAAACTTGGTATCCTCCTCCCCTTGTTCCCTTCCAGGCCTGATTAGATGGTTGACTAGAGCTCCCAGAGTCCCCTTGTTCCCCTTCGTGTCGTGTCCCAACCCATCCCGTTTATTCCCTCAGCTGGTAGGTGCGCGTTCCTGTCTGGCACTGAACCAGCACTTTCATTACATTCCTGCGTCTATCGATCTTTTGATCGACACCTTCTGTTCCATCATCTTCCTACACATTTTCTTGGTCATCCATTACCTAGTCACCCAGTTCATGTCCCCCGTTTCTACTTCATACCCTACCAGTGTATCCCCTATTATTAGGCTATCCCGTCCATCTAGGGAGCAAGCCACCCAAAAAGCATCATAGTCTTTTACATTTGGTGGAGGTGCTGCAAATACCACATGCACTCCGTCCTCTCACTCATTCGTACTGGGAGGCTGCCCTTCCAATTCATTGCCATCCCCATCAATTTTATTAGCAGACATTATATACCATGCTTTTCTCTTCTGACAATCACATCAGCCAGTGATCCACTAACTGACACAGAAGGAGACAAGCATCACGACGAGTGCTGGAAAAGTAATTTTGAACATAGCCACTAGCCATTCTGGCACCCAAGACCAAAGAGAATCAAGCCAATTGTCTGGTGTCATGCAATTCTTTGACAATATTTTCATGTAAGGTATGTATCTCCTCGACAGTTTCCGTAAGTGTCCTATTAATGGCATTGTTGGTGGGTATTGCGGTGCAACTGCTGCGTCCTATCATGTGGCAAATGCCACCTTCTATCACAGTCTTTAGGTCAAGTATGACTCTGTGCCCTGCTCCTGATGGCCCTGCAGAACAGAGTTCTTCTCGCAGCGCGAACAGTCCTTTTATGGGTGTATTTGCCAACGGAAGCACCTCGTACCAGGTTATCTGGAGCCATTTAGCGTTTGCGGCTACCTGTACCCTGGAAGCAGAAGAGATATAAAGAAAACTGATGCTTTACTGAAAATGTTTAAATGCTGTGGGATTGAGTCCACACTCTGTGTGGATTGAGCAGATATATAGTTACTGTTTCTTTTCTTCCTTGTTATTCCTCTTGGCTCATCTCTCACCTCCTTCGGCTTGTTTCCTTTACTCTTCTCTCTTAGGGTAGAGAGTTCATTGAATGGCAACAGAGCCGCCTGGGGCAAGACCAATGCAGGGCTGTGGAGGGTCACAAGTGCACATATTCCTCCCCAGTCTGGAGGGAGCTGGGCATAAGCTCTGTACCCGCAGGCCCACCAAAAATTCATAAGTGCGGCGATCCCTTTTTACAACACCAGGATGGTTCTCTTCTTGCAGCCAGTGTTCACTCCTAGCGTGATCATCCCAGTTGCTCTGAAACACAAAGAATTCTGTATGAGCGGTTTTATGTATACTGGAAATATTTTTCATCTATCCATGTCAAAGCATGTGCAATGACATACCATATTCCTTTGCATTTGCTAGTTACTTTCTTCAAAACCCTTTCTTTGTAGCCCACCAGCCCTTATGCCTGGCACTGCACAATCGCGCTTTCCCATTTCCCGTTGTGAAATACTAATACTGAACCCCTTATTTGCATCAGGGGCCTGAAGTGGTATCACAGTATATCATGTCCTGTTGAGGTCTTGCAATATATTTTCCTGTGGGTAGTAGTCTGCTGTTTCCCCCTCTGTGCTCCCTCGATGGTATATTTTAGTATGACATGCTTTGTAGCTTCTCCCCGGGCCATGTTTTCAAGCTGGACATAATTATGTGCATACACCTCCTCCCCTTCGTTCATCCATTGCACTTATAATGTGTGCCCCTGGAACAGCCTCCTGGTTCTGCCGCAGCCGCTACTTCTTGTGGGAAGAATTGGTTTGGTGTCCCTGAGATGTGTGGGATTAGTGAACACACATAGCAAGTACTGTTGGTGCTGCCTTGCCCCACTTTCGACATCTTGTTGTACCACACATTCACAGATGCTGCGTCTCCCCCCTCCCCAATGGGATCATTGAATATTTCACATTGTGTATACTTGTTCTGGTGCTTTCACTATCAGATGGTGTTCCTTGGTTACTTTTATGCAGTAAAAACCAGAATGGAGAAGAAGGCATTCATCAAGGCAATGACCTGTGAAGTAATTCACCTTGGCCAGGATGTTCCCCAGTATTGTAGCAGGGTTCAGTACCAGGGGAAACCCTGCCTCCACCACATCATTTAGAGGGCGTAAATCCTGTATAAATCCCCACGACCCACCCTTCGATTTCTTTATCGGGTATAGAGCCATGTTGCATGTCGATGAGGATGTCTGAATGATGCCCTGCTGCCATAGTGCATGTAGAGTAGAATATATCCCCTCACCTGTTTCTCTGGGCAATGGGTATTTATTTTATTTATTTATTTTTATTTTTTGCATTTATTTCAGCACACAAAACCATCATGCATCTGGGCACTAGTTACAGAAAGCGCATAGTACAGTACATAAGGTGCAGGAACACGACAAAATATGTGCATGTAAACCACAGTAGGTGTAAGGTACATTGTATATGGAAGTCGGGTGTTACAGGTAAGTAGCAAAAGCAGCATAGGCTGCACAGATCATGGAAAGGCAATTACAGGTAAGTTATAGGTAGTTTGCATAGGCAGCACACAGCTGAACAGGTCATGATACGTAGTTACAGTTACAGGTAAATTAGGTATTGTTTTGCCTGGGGCAGCAATGCCCCTTCCTTTAACCTTATCTTCACTGTCCCCACTCCCTTCAGTACCCCTACATCATGGGGTCCTTTGGTCCATAATTTCTCTGGGACCCATTTGAGGTCTTCGTCTGTGTGTCTGCTCCCTTTTTTCACCAGTTGTGTCAGTATTTGCACCAGCTTTTCTACTACTTGTAATAGACAAGGTATCTGTAGCTGCAACACCATCTCACCCTCTTCTTCCTCATTGGAGAACAACTGCTCATCCCATTACTGCTGTTACTGTCAGTGTTGGGTTGATGCATAACACTGTACACCATTCCATGTTGTCAATATCTGTCCCATTTAGGATCATCATGTCCTTGCGTATCACTACCTCCTCTAGCTGCAGTAATAGTGTGGGACCTTTTATGTCATCTTTTTGGCATTGTGGCCTGAATAGAAATTCTGATGCCAATCAGAGCACCTTCCCTTGTATCCCCGGGTCCTGACCTAATAGTATCTCGACCCCAGACAAAAACATGCTCAGGTACATGGGCTGTCCTCGTAGTGTGCTTTGAGCATGTCTACATGGCCGCTCGTGTGTAGTAAATGCCTGGTGTTGTGCACATCATCCCTTTCTCTGTGAATGATATTGTGGCATTCAGCTTGCTGGGTAAAACTCACCCTAGTATGTTAATAGGAGTGTCTTTGGAATAAAGTAGTGGCACCATGATGTGTTGCGTTCCTATTTTTAGTGGTAAATCTTTGTTACTGGAACCATCCCCACCGCTCCAGAGAAGCCCTGAATATCGATCACCTTGTTCGAAAGTGGGAATCCCCCTTCCGTTATGCAAGATCTGGTTGCTCCTATATCTATGAGAAATGTGAATTCTCTTGGTCCTATTTTCACTGCTACATCAGGTTCCTCTTCGGGGCTATCAGTTACTAATGGGACTGAACACATTCAGGCTTTATGTGGGCCTCCTGAATGTTGTGGGCTGCCCTGTAGGAAAGGGAAAGGATTTCCTCTGACAAAGCTGACCCCAGTGTAGTGGGGCACCACTTCCTGACCTAACACCTCTGTACTTCCTACAGCTACTGCTGGTGTTTGTGTCATGGTTGGGGACACTATCCAAGGTGGTCCTTGCTGCACAGACATCTGCCCCTGCTGCAGCTGAACTGGGAGGAGCTGCATCTGCTGCCACTGAAGCTGTGTTGCGATAAACCCCTATTGCTGTGCCACTTGCATTGCTTGTGCCTGAGCTTGTTGACAAAAGGACAGGTGCTTGTGAGATGCCCCATGTTGTGGCATGTATAACACGGCACAACAATCATGTACCCTTCCCCTCTAAATCCTCCTCTTCCTTGTTGCTGGTACCCTCTACCCATTGGAAATAATCCCCCATGCATGTAATTCCCCTGCTGAGGTGTTTCTTATTGCGGCATATATTGTGGCTGCATGGGACCCTGTTGCTGTGGAGTGTTCACACAGGAAACTCTTCCTGTTGGGCGGGCGCCACTGCAGCAGCGTAAGGCACGAGCATTGCCCCTTGCATTGTATACTTTGCCTGTTATTTTGTATTAGTTTGTTTTCTGCTTTAGCAACATTTTCTGCCCTCTGCCTTTCTCTCTCCTGCTTCCGTTTACAGTAGTGTATTATTGTTGCCTGTGTCTCTGGCCATCCCTTTGTTTCTATTCTCACAATCGTGCCTAATGATGCTTGGACATATGTGGACAATCCCTCGACCAGTATGTGGTAGAACAAGGGTATGCATTTGTTACAGGATCTTCGTGTCTCCTGTGTCCAAAGATCCTGTACCTGTTATATATAATTTGTGGGGTCCAGTTCGTGGAGGTGGACCAGTGGGGGAGGATCACCTGGATGAGGGTCTTCGGGGAGTGGAAGTGGGACACCGAAAGGTGAGACTCGGTATCCCCTTCCTTATGACACCTTTTCCCCATCCTACCCTGTAGGATATCTAGAAACTCTACCTACCCCTCTTTCTCCAACAAGAACACTTTCCTACACTGTGACAAACAACGGACTAACACCAGAGCCGTTTACCTGACATGTCCAATGACAAGGGTCAGGCAGAGTCAGGCAATTGATGATAATTTCACACACCTGACTACCCTTTCCCTTCCCCACAGGGATAAAAGGCAGAGCACGAGAGCACACTTGGAGAAAGGCTGAACGCACAAGGAAGCAGCTATTCCAAACCAGCAGTTCAAACGGACCAGCCAGTGGGACTTAATGTGCCAACTGTATGAATTTGTGTCTCAATTCCTGGGGTACCACCAGTTTCCTGAGATCTCCTGGAATAGACACCATATGGTCACTGTAGAGAAGTCCATCCTCCCAGTAAAGCTTATGCTTCTCAGGGTCTTGCCCTTCACTCTGGGAAGTTGCCTGCTGACACTGGCCTTCTAGAGAGGGATCCTCACTCTGTCCCTACTGAAGTCTGTCCTTGAGGGTCCACCTTCTGCAAGAAAACTCTGCAGCTCAGGGTGGTCTCTCGGATCCAAATCTTCTACACATGGTTGAATTTCCTCCTCCTCTGAAAAATCAGAAGATAGTTCTTCAGGGGATTCCTTTGGCACCAATTGAGCCTCAGCCGATGGTGGAGTCACAGGGGTGACCTCTAGGTTTTCAACAGGAACCTTTTTCCTTGTGGAAGGTTTGAGCTTGGGGCCCTTCTTTCCTTACGAGACTCTAGGTTTCCACTTGGTCTCAGATGAAAGATCCCTTAAGGTTGTCTCTCTGACTTTCCTTGTTATATCCCTTCTCGTCTTAGAGGGGGTTTTGGGGTGCTGGAGACAACACCTAAGGCCTTCAAATAATTGCCCAACAGTACGCTTCCTGGTACTTCTGACTGAACACTTACAGGTATCTTTACAGTCATCTCTTTACACTTGTTTATAGCTGGCAGTACTGGGCACATTTGGACCACGCCTCCTTCTAACTTGGTAAGCCTTTTGGGAGCCTTTGGAACTTCCTCTGGTTGAAGGAAACTTTCATCTGCCACAGTTATACTGCCCCCAGTGTCTCTAATTGCAGGGGTGTCCTGACCATTGACCAGCACACGTCTTTATAATATTCTTTAGTATTATCAGGAATGGAATTATAGACCTCAATGTTCTGTTGATCCCACAGTCCCAGAGATACTTGAGAAACTCTAGCCTGAACACCAATGGGTTCTTCAGCTTGAGGGTGAAAGCTAGCCCCTGTCATTGGGATATCCACATCATGTGTGAATGCTAAGGTGACAGGGGATCCCTGAAGGTTTACCCTTACATATGGGATATCCTTTCACATGGTCTCCAGACCCACAAACCACACATTTCCCATATGTCTTTTGGAATGGGGGTTTCTGATAACCTCCCTCTGGTTTGGGCCCAGAGACCCAGAGGCTTTAGGGGGATATTTACCCTTGTTATGTTTGTGGCCCTCTTTTGGTGGGGGATTTTTGGAATTATCCTTCTCATCCTTTTAATGCTTTTTCCTTTCCTCTTTCTTGTCGGTAGCCCCATAATCCGTGCGAGTTGCCCTACGACAACCCACAATTCAGCAGCAACTGCTAGCTTCTTGGGGTATAGTTCTTTAGAGTCAGCCAGATGCTGTCTCAGCTCTGGGGAGCAGGCATCAAAAATACTTTCAGCACGAAGAGACAGCCAGAACACTGCAGTATCACCTGCAGAACTGCACTCGCCTGCACTCACCACGCGCGTACTGTGATTAGTATTAAATACCTATCATTGGCATAGTGAAAATAAAACGAGTAAAATATTTGGAAACATTCATTTTGGGGTACTATGTGAGACAAAAAAATGGTTACAGGTGTTTCAGCTCATATTGAAAATGGGTACCTGCCCTGATTCTGGCAAGTCTCACCTCCTGTAGACTCACACACCTCGCTCTGCCACCTGAAAAATCAAAGTCTTTTTGGAAATCTTTACATTTCCCACATTCCTGTGTTGCTGGATTTTACCTATAAATAATTACTATTTGAAAAGTTACATTTTGAAATCCAATTGTTTATGTCACCTCATTCATCCCGTTCAGTTAATTTTATGGTAAATATTTATCTTGGCCAACATAATCACACTGCCATGTTGTGTGGGGGTGGTTCTGCCAGTCACAACACAATGAACAAAAGCAAATGGTGGCTCTGGATGAGCAAAAAGTAGCAAAGTGTACAATTCTCTTAGAAGCCACCACCGCTATTGGTTCATGGTGGCAGCATGGCCTCCAAGAAGCACAAGGCATGGTTGTATGATGCAGAGAGGGGCCACTAAGCAGTGATTTGAGCTTGAGAAAGAACCCTAAACCAGTGTGTTCTGGGCTTACTGCCAAGCACAATAATTCAGAAAGGACATGCTGGGTGAGTGAAAAACTACTGTAGTTCTGAGACTGCTGTGAAGAAGCCAGCAGCAGCATTACGATAGTAAGAGCACCAAGATATCAACTGCTTGTTCCTTGTTTCATCATTATATGTTTTGGATAACAGGGCTGTCTGTGGAGAGAGCTCCAGTTTAAAGATGGCGGTTAATAAATGGAAACCTAATGCTTTATTAAATACCTTGGTAAAATGCAGGCGGGAAATATATTAGCTGGGGTGACTGATGTGTTCCCCTTGAAATGCTCTCCAACTAAATTATGAACTTACCCAGAGTTCCTTTACCTGTTCTGCATTTTGTGTAGGTCACTCTATGCTTCCAAGCATTTTTTTTCACTATCTTGGAGCTTATTTGGAGGCTCTATCATGGAAGCGCAGGTGTTTCTTGTTCAAGAGTCAGGTGGAGAGAGGCACTACACTTTCAGGAAACAGCTGTCTTTTGTGACCAAGCCAACAGCTGTAGGAGAGACCGTATGGAGAGGTCAGGGAATAAGGGGGTGTGCAGCTGGATTGCCTTCATCAGCAGCTGGGCACTGTGGAAGGCTGTACTTCACTTTGAGAATATAATTACTTTACTCATCACGTTTGTCTACCTAGGATGTTTAATCCCTAAGTTTTAGCAAAGAGCATTTTGGTGAATTTCAAAAGTGTACAAATTTCGGCAGGAGTACTTTTTTGTTGATATTAAAAACGTTCTAATGTATTCATAAGCCGTTGGCTCGGGCTCTTAAGCACTAACAGCTCCCGCCAACACTCAGTTACCCAAAAACTCAGTTACCCAAATGTTTCTCTTTCTGGGATCCAGTCACCTTCAGAATGTTAAGATCCATTGACTGCAACTTGACCTCGTCATCGCGAACACTTTGACCGCATCAGTAGCTTTTTTATTCACCTCTTGTCCTTGTTTCGATATGAGCGTCTGGCTCCAATTCAGTCTCGGGAGGATAGCTCAGCGGCAACGTGCTCGCCTTGGAAACAAGATGAAAGGGAGCAGCACAAGTTCAGTCCCCGCATCCGTGCTTGGAAACCTCTCGGTACCAAGCGCGTTATAAATATCATAGCTTCTTTTTTAATTTGCGCCCGGATGTCAGCTTGGACTGCGTGCTTTATCTGCCAGTGTAAGCCTGAGCTGTAAACTGTCTGTTGGGTCCTTCAACTCGCCCCACCTCTGATTCCAACCTCCCGCTCCTGTGTGTTTCCCCTTATTTTAAGGTATGCAGTCATCATACCAAATAAAAAGAACTTTGTTGGGCACACGATATTTTTCTTCTCCCACTGTCCAACACTTTCTCCACATAATCTAGGACAAGAGTTTGTTTCTATCATTATACCTTTCCAGAATATGTTGAGATTGCTGATAAGTAGCAGAAGAAAATGTTGTTGGTCTCAACAATGCTTTTTCTGGGGATGTAATGGCCCTGAACCCTTATTTAATCAAATACTTTGCATTTAGTAGCTGGCACTGGGCGTGTGCAGCAGTTTATGGTCTTTCCATCTCATACCTGCCATTGCATCTTATGCCATTCAATCAAATTTTTTCCATCTAAAAACTTTGCGTCTAATGCATTTTTTTACTGTATTTATTGTTTTGTTTTTGGGGGGGTCCCCCCAACTGGCGTTTTTTACTCTTTATAATGCACCTAAACAAAAAGTAACCCTTTATCTCCGAAAAATATGCATTCGATGGACATTTTTTAGATGGAAACATTTCGATGGAATGGCATTAGATGCAATGGCATTAGATGGAAAGACCAGATACCATGTGCAGCACGTGCAGCTGCACTTGGCCCGCGCTTATGGGGCCCAGCCCCCGCCGAGAGGGTGTCTTCAATTCTGCAGCATGGGCCGTGTCCTTGTGCTCAGAGTAGCTAAACTTGCTCCACTACACTCTGGGCACATGCACGGAATGCCCATGCTGCTTACCCGAGTCTAAAAAAGTGAAGTGCAATTATGGGGGGAACCCGCAGAGTGATTTTATTTTTATCAAGCCGTCTCCAGCTGAGCATGGATGTTTTCCCTTCACCCTTCCTCGTTAATGCCATTTTCAGTACTTTGATACAGCCTTAGTTTAAAGGTACAGGAACAATGGAATTGGATTGTTTAAAAGAGACAACACACATTTTCTGCCTGAAAGTGTTGATAATCTCTGCAGAGGGTCTAACCTAGTTTCGCGTGTGTGGGTAAGAGATGCCCTTTGCTACTGCACCATTAAGATGAGAAGAAAACAGCTGGGTTGGGAGGCACTCCAAAAAATATAAAGAATTCAAAACGATATTAAGTAGCCCGAGAGGGTCTTCGATCATGTATATGATTTTGGTATGTTGTATTTCAGGTGCAGGAGGGAGAAACCCGAGGCCACTCGAGGTTCAGCAAAACTAAAGCAGAAAACACACGCCGACTGTTGCTAGTCGGTAACCCTCTGATGCACTCCTAGTGGGAACTAGTCCCAAGTGAAAGTTATACCTTGTATATGCTTAAGGCTCCAAGTATGGAGTGTTAGATTTACAGGGACGGGAATCAAATTAATTGTTACAGAATTATAATTGGTTTTGTCTAATATTCAAAAGACTAACAGTATATCTGGGGCTCTGTCAATCTGACTACAGACAAGAAACCATCAAGCTGAGAGTGGACAGATATAAAGTAGACCCAGTAGGCAATATAACAGAACATAATCAATTTAATTGATAGCATACAACTCCATTGGAGTGTGTTAATACTAATCACATTCACAGGTAAGTTTGTACCGGTCAATAGTTCAATAGTACTGCACCGACACACACCCCCCCTCCTCTCAGACACCATCATGCATAGAATATCTTCAGAAGTTCTTCAGTTTGTCGTATTGCATGACATAAATTATGCAATTTTTAAACTTCAACTATTACACCCTAAACTGCACATTTACATGTATTCTTGTTGCCAATAAATTGCTTTCTGGTAGCAGAGCATTCAACCTTATTTTGCATTCGATGTAGATACACTTGATCAGTGAAATATTTTGTTGTTAATAACGGAATCTTTTTTATTAAGAAAATGCATGCTTACACATCCGGAATTTGGGATTGTTTTTGTTTTCCAAAATAGCCTACGTTGCCTGAAACGATTTGTACATCCTCCATAAACAAGAATTGGTAATGCCAACAATGTAGGTTTGTGACTGCCCATGGCCATGCTAATCTCTATGGCCATTCCCACCCACTTCCTGCCCCTCCTCAAACAAACACTCTCCTCGGATCTCTGAAATCGGTTTATCAAGCCTTACAAACAAACGTTATGCTCAAAGTGCCTGCCAGTGTTTTTTCAAAGCAGTCTTCTGGTACCTGACTTAGTTTGTGCTGTAAACATGCTTCTGATGTAATAAAAATGTCGTAACCAGGTCTCCCCTTAGACCACTATTTCTAACTACTATGCATGTCCTTTCAAAACAGCTTTGGCTTGTGTATAAGTATTAGGCCTTTGCTGGGCACTGTTATACGCCAGGTACTCGCACCATTTTGCATCTGCCATCATTGACGGCCAGTTAATACCCCTACAGCAGTGAATGGCAAATGCCTTTCCCATGCCTACACAAAAGCCCAAACCTTTTGCATTGCCGATGCTTGTTTTTATAATGGTATGTTTCATGCAGAATGAGATTGGATTATGAATTGAATGGCAGTGAGATGATAGCGCTTTCACACAGCTTGCTGGGAAACAAATCAGGATGTTATTGCGCACGCAAATGGCACAGGTGTGCATTTCGTATTTATGACTTGCAACTCGTGAATTTGAAGAAAAGCCTCTGGGATGGAAGTTATATGCCCAAGACTGATGGGTTAGTGGCAGGCTTCCCTGGCAGTGCATGGGTTCTGGGAGAGTGCTCTGAATTTATAGGGAAAACCTATTTTATGTACATGTTTATTTTAAATTCTGGAATTTCTCAGTATGAGATCGTATTCAAATTATTGTAGAGGAGGAGCCAAAAGCCTCTACCGGAAGTCCCGCCCCTAAATTGCCTATATGTTGGGAACCGGAAATAGTGACAAGCAAGACACCTGCAATGATGCCTATAACACGAGCAGCCTTTGATGCAAAGTATCCATTGAGAAGACCATTCTTTATGTACCCACAAAGAACTGACAGCCTTTTGGGAAAGATCCCTGAAGAGCACATGAAGATGGATGAAAGAAGAGACTGGTGATGTCACATGAAGAAAGTGACACACCTCAGAAAAGGTGACACGAGAAAAGATGAATAGACCATATAGAATCTGATGACAAAGTAAGAAGTGAGTAAACCTTCACAATGCGAAAGGAAGATCACACGTGTAAAGAAGCAAGGAAGAAAATGACAACGATTTTATAATTTTACATATGAAGTAACGCAAGTAGACAAACTAATCATAAGGCTGGCTGTATATAGTGAATATATCGTATTTGAGCAAACTGGACCTCAAGAATGGAAGGGCTGGAAAAGTGTGGCGCAGCAAGATAAACTCAGCTGAGAATAGAAGGAGCATCGAGAGGTCTGCTTGTCCAAGTGTCAAGTGGTGAAGCAGCCAAAAAAATGGAACGATGCAATGTACGAGAAGGCCAAGAAGCAGAGCTCCTGTTAAGGTGCGGCGGAAGGACACTGGGTGCCAAGTTCTATTAGTTTAATACCGTTAAATACGGCAACGAAGCTCAAACGTTTTCTCCAGTCACATGGTCAGATGAAAATACACTTTTGGGCAGACTACACGGAGTTTCTTTTTTTTTCACACCAAAAAACCACACAAGTGAATTCTGCTATTATCCATGCACTTACATGTGTTACTCTAATCTTGCCCTTCAACCAAAATGTGCTTGATGCTACGTTGGTTGTTCCGTCTGTCTCTCTGTGGCGGGCATACAGAGAGGAAGCTTGCCCTATCACTGTTCTGTATCCAGACTGCCGTATCTGTGCTAAAAGGCACATGCCATCTGTAGAATCAGGCATGTGTCGTTTGCTAATCAAATGAATTATCATATAATTTTATTCGGATTCTTTGGCTAACAAAATAGAAGGAGAAATACATTTTCTTTAAAAAGGTTTTTGAACCTATTTGGAAATGGCCCTCTTATCGTGTGTTGTGTCTGTGTCCTAGGCATAGCACTTGAGAGGGCTCATTGCTGTAAGAATTACTTGCAGTCTTTTGGTTCTTTCATAAAAAGGTGGTAGTGCGAACCCCACTTATCTGGCAGAGGTAACTACTGGTTAGTTAGTTTCTCTGTAGTGTTTTTAACATGAGTGTATAATCTCTCTCGTTATTGATTTGCGAGAGAGGAGTTCTTCTGACCATTTCTGTGAAGTTATATCTTCATTAGATGGGGTCATGTAAAATCTGACTGGTTTCAGTGGTCTGTTGTCATTGTGCCACTTTCTTCAGGGCTAGAAAGGCACCAATCTGTGTGCCTTATCTTGCTCGGTATCAGCTCTGTCTGCAGGTAGTTCAGATGATCCCATCCTGAATTATTGATGTTTGAATAGTTTCTCCATCGCCATCCACCCTGTAGAGTGTTACCACGTCTTAAAGGACCTAAAACAGTTCACTTGGTAGCAGAAAGGGAATGGTTGATAAGACCCAATGATAAGTAGGTCTTTGGGGTAATCGGAACATCGGACACTCTCTGCCATCCAGCCGGAGGAACGCACGGTTTCCTGTGAAGAATGGCCGAAATAGTCAACTTTCAAGTAAAGAAGATACAGGTGGGGCGGGCCCCTCTTTCACGAAATCCCTCCTGGTTTCCACAGGCGCTGAGCGGACCAAAGGTGACATTCGCCAATTGATGAGGGGGCAATCCTGAGAGTCCGGAGCTGACAGGCGAATGGTGAGTGGATTGAGGAAACTGGCAAATTGTGGGAGCAGGGTTGTGGTACCACACACACAAACAAGTAACAGAGGATTGGTGGGTATAAGACGAGGAGCGTCAAGGGGAAAAGGTGTGTTGGACGAGGAGCGTTCCATAAGAAAATACAAGAGTCCTGAATTCAGGGAATTCTAGAAGGAGTTGTCTTAAAACCCAAGGGGGTAAAACTAGGCTGCACACAGATAGATCTGTGAGAGAAGACAATTTTAGGGGCTAGGAGAAGAGGAGTATATACCATGGTGTGCATGTAAAGAGTTGGCTAGTTTGTTTGTGTCTCTTTATATTTGTAGTATTTAAAGAAAGTTGAAGAGCGACAAAGATAGGCTGTGTTACGCAGAGAAAAAGGTCATTATCTATCTTAGGTCATTGCCGGTGCCGACCACATAGATTGGGATAATTGAGAAGTAGACGCTTTGAGCAGAGACTGCTGATGCGCTCATATTTATTATTTTTCTGAAAGCTATTTTGTGTAAAATCACTGCTAAGTATAGACAGTCAATTGAGACTTGTCATAATGGGAGAGGTTACAGCACTGATGCAAATGTGCAAGACACTACCGAAACATATGCCAAAGATCAAACAGTACATTGCAGAATGGGTAATGGGAACAGCAGACAAAATGTTCATGCCGTGGCCACAAGGGGGATCACTGGCAAAGGCAGTATTGCAACACATGACCTCATACTTGCACGCAACGTACAGGGAACAGAATTAGAGAAGAGTTTAGCTATTTTAGAGCTTTGGAAGATGTACCAGGAGAAGCAAGAGGATCTGCCCTCTGAGGAATGGATGCTTAACCAGAGCAGGGAGGAAGGTGTTGAGCCTTCTGCTCCCCTTACTCCGCTGGAAGTAAATGGCGATAATACAGAAGATGCAGAACTGTATCCGTTAAAGGAACTAAAAGCGGTGACGGGGTATAGTAACACGATATATGAACCATCCGGTATGGTAGTGAGGACAGTCAAGAAGAGCCTAGAAGAAAAGAAGAGATCTTTAAGGTCATGCAGGGAAGGAAGAGAAAAATGAACGACCAAACGTATCTTTAGATATAGAATGAGACATTAAAAGTTGGAAAGGAGAAAAGGATAAAGCTGATGAGATTACGCTCGTATAGAACAAATGGATGGGTGGACAGATATCATTGAAACTCGATGGGAAAAACCTTGAGGAGGTTAGGCAAAGGGAAGACCAAGAGGAGCAAGATAAAAAAAAGTCACAGAACGAGAAAAGAGATTAAAGGAGGATGAGAACAAGAGAAAGAATAGACAAAGATGAGAGGAGATGTATCAAGAGGAGCAGCTAAGAAAGGAAGAAAGGGCAGAGGAACAAAGAAAGCATGACAACAGGCAGAGAGAACTCGAAGAACTAGACAGGTTAGAAAAGAAGAGAGAAGAGGAAGAACAGAAATTACAAGATAAAAGAATGAAAAGACGAAGAGATGAAGAAATACGTAGAGCAAACGAAAGAAGAGAAGAGAAACAAAAAGAGGATGAAAGGGGTAGATAGGAAGCAAAGAAACAAAGGGAATTAGATGAAGAAATTGAGAGAAAAAGGAGTCAGAGAGCATGCGACAGTGATCGCATTCAGAAAGAGCTAATGGAACCAAGTCCAGTAATATCATGGAGTCATATAGAGAAGCTCCTCATGTCAAAGGGAGCAACAACAGAACCACGTGGAATAAATCTAGAGGAGTTTCTCCCGCCACAATGCCAGGACCATCTAGGGTAAAACTAGATGAGAATTTTGAGATAGTAAGTATCGGAGATAGGATCAAGAAAGCCTATCAAGAGATGAGGGCGAAAGGCGAAGATGGGAGATAGAGGAAAAGACGATTGATCTCTAATTGCTCGATTGCGAGGCAAAGAAGGAAGGCCGTTTAGTTTCAAGCATAGAGCCTTGTCGTTAGACAGGCTGACGTTAAATAAAGATGACAGGGATGAGAGCTACACTAGTTGGGGACTGGATATGTCAGACGAAGAAAAGGAAACCTTCTGTGGAGAGGAGGGAAAGAAAGCATGTAGTCCTGAAGGATGCACACTGTCAGACAGGGAAGTAAGATGGATTGATCTGGAACAACCTAAGGATAGGACACCAGATCCCATAGCATATCCTGAGCGCCCTAAAGGACGACCACATAGTGAAAAAGGAGAATCGGCACCATATGTGAGCAGGTTGAGTTCATTGCCAGGTAGAAGGCGATGAGGAACCATTTTTCCTACTATGGATAGGCAGAGAATGGGACCCCAGGGTGGAATTGAGTTTACGCAATTCCCCCTATTGGAGAAAGGAGGGGCCAGACCACAGTATATCCCTTGGTCCCAGATGGACAAGGACAATTTAAGATGTAAACTCCCCAGCTTAATGGCAGGTGCGGAAAATGGATTTATGAGCTAGAAAAAATGACAGGAGGAAATACTCTAGCCAAAGGGGACCTCAAGGATCCCCTAGAAGCCATTCTTGGGGAGAGGGCTGATGACATTTGGACACGAGCAGGTAACTCAAATGTCACGGCGCAGAATACAGCTCATGATGGAGCTCCATTCAATCATTGTAGAGCAGACGTGTGGAGAGCTCTTAGGGTACAGTAACCTGACACGTCAGATATGGGTGCAATTATGGAATGTAAGATGCAAGAAGATGAAGATCGGCTTGCTTACATTCAAAATATTCAGGAACGCTGGACTTTGGAAACATACAGAGACAGCTCAAGAAATTAGTGGGAACGAAGGCAAGGCCTTGGGCGGAGATACAGTTGACCATAGTGCACCACTGTCGACTATTGAAAGAGAAAAACAAGAAGAAGGAAGAAGCTAGGAAACTAGAGGAAGCTAAGTTAGTTCATAAGAAATTGTCAAAATACGCTATACAATGTGCAGTAGTGACAAGCGGAGAAGGGTTGGGAATGCAGCAACAAATAGCAGGTGCATCACAGGCAAATAATCAACGCCTGATGGATCAAGGCGGAAGTGGGTTCATGCCGAGAGGCTGAGGAACGGGCTTCAGAGGGAGAGGTAACCTCCAAAACAATCAAAGTGGTTTTCAGAATATGCAGATTGATAACCAGAATATGCAAGGAGGACAAGTTAGAAGACCACCTCCTGTATGTTGGACATGTGGCATGGCAGGGCATGTAGCGTGCATGTGTGGAAACCAATGGTATGTGCAAAATGGCCAATTCTCAAGATCGGGGACAGCTTATCCTCCTGCCTATAGGCCACAGGTGAGGAATGGGTTTGCCCAAAATCAGATTGTGTATCAATCACAAATGCTGCAAATGCAACAAGCGCCACAGATACAGCAAGTACAACAGCCACAACAAGAACCATTGAATCCACTGCAAGGACAGTCACAACAAGCACCCATGCAGGTACAACAGAATGCAAACACGAGACAGTTATTAACTCCTAGAACAGGGGGTGTTTCAGTCATGGGAGGGAGTCCTTTCATAGATACAGGGATGAGCATATATCCACAATGGGATAGCTCCGAGGGCGACTTGATGTGTTCAGTACTATAGATAACACAAGACTCTCAAGAGGAACCAAGGTTTGCTGTAGCAAATATTTTTCTTTTTTAGTAGACACGGGTGCAACTCACTCATGTATACGGGAGGGAACATTTCCGTTATCGGGAAATGCCATGAATCATCAAGGCTTCTCCGGAGCTACTAGCAGAGTTCCTTTTACTGGTGAATTACCAGTCTCAATAGGAGAATATGACATGTCTGTTCCATTATTTTATTCACGGCAGACGCCAGTCTCGTGAGACGAGATTTAATGATGAAGTTTAACACAGCGATTTCTTTCACTGGTGATGGCAGTGTGTTCTACTCCAGGAATTCACTATTTAAACAGGGGCACATTTATTATGGCATTTACAGGGCACATGGCTCGGTGGGGAGTGCCGATTGAACCTGAAGTCTTCCATTATGGGGTATACATTTTGTTAACATGGTTGCCTGGTTTGGTGGGAAAGACTATGATATGATGGGTTATTTATAACACGCTTAATACCCAGAGGTTTCTAAGCACGGATCCGGAATCGAACCTGTGTTGCTCCGTGTTGCCTTGCTTCCAAGGCAAGCATGTTGCCCCTGAGCTATCCTGATGAATTTCTATTCAGGCCACAGATACCTATGGATGAAGAGGGGGGACAAATGGTTCCTCTAGAACTAGTTGCAGCTATAGTACAAGGAGAACTGTCCATGCTCGAGGGATGGGACAAGCGCAGGTCATGGAGAACAGTGATTGCTATTGACGAAGGGTACAGATTGAATGATGTCACAGATGAGGATTTGTTTAATAACGATCCAGCAGATGATGAAGTGGTATTTGAAATTAATATTACCTATTGTATTAAAATAGAGAAAAGAGAGATGCCACAGCGAATGATGATAGTGAGACAGTGTCCAGAATATTTTGGTGAAGACTTAGAAAAAGTACTAGCGTCGTTATGGACTACAGGCCCCTATGATGTAGGCCTATTGAAGGGGGTAGGAGAAGTTAAGATTAAGCTAAAACCAGGAGCAATTTTACCTCGAGCAAGACAGTATCCCATGTCTCGAGAGGCGGATGGGGGTATTTTCAAAACTATTTCCGCACTAATGGAGCAGGGTGTTTTAGTGATGTCAGAGTCACTGTGCAATACCAGAGTGTATGCTGTGAAAAAATCAAAGGTGGGGTCATGGTCTTTAATTCTGGACTTGAGGCCAATTAACCATGTTGTAGAGGCAGAGTTTCCTCTAGTTCCGAATCCTGCAACAATACTATGTAGTATCCCTGTTTAGGCACCATGTTTCACGGTGATTGACTTGAAAAAGGCATTTTTCTCAATCCCATTGCATAAAGACTCTAAAGATCTGACGTCATTTACGTTCCATCAGACAAAGCTGAGAAGCACTAGCTCACCTCAGCGGTACTGCAAGTCTCCATCGATCTTTAATAGGGTCCTTCAGATGGACCTAGCCAATTTTGATTTGAAAAACGTTGTGTTGCAGTACGTTGATGACATTTTGGTTTGTAGCACAACAAAAGACAAATGCAGGCAAGACTCAGTTCAGTTAATGATTATCCAAGCAAAAAGGGATATAAAGTGGACAAAGAGAAGTTGCAGTATTGCCAAGAGGAGGTGTTGTATATAGGCCAGGTAATCTCTCATGAGGGAAAAAAGGTCACACCTGAAAGGGCTGAGGCAATTTTGAAAACAGCAAAACTGCATATGATAAAGCAAATGCAGCAGTTTCTGGGACTATGTAACTATGTTAGAGCATGCATATTTCATTATAGTTCATACACAAGACCACTTTTGCAGGCATTAAAAAAGGAACAAGTAAATAATGTGAAAATATAATGGACTGAGGAAATGGAGGAGGGGTTTGAAGAATTAAAGAAAGCAATTTCTACAGCTCCACTTTTAGGAATTCACAATTATTCTGTGGAGTTCTACCTGTTTTCGCACACAAATGGGACAGTTATGATAGCAGTGCTTACACAGAGGACCACACTGGGGTATAAACCTCTGGCATCTTATAGTGGGATTCTAGATCCAGTTATGAGAGGACAGTTTCCTTGCAAACAGTCGTTGGCTGCAGCCACGTTCACCATTGAAAAGTCTATGGCCACAGTGATGGGGTGTTCTATGACGTTGTTTGTTGAGCATGCTTTGTTTGCCATTTTGGAAAAACCTAAGGGTACGTTGACATCTCAGAGAGCCTCTGCATATGAAGTAGTCATATTGAATCCTGCGATTAAGATATTCAGATGTAGACTATTGAGCCGTGCCACATTTGTAGCTGAACCTGTGGCAGAGGGTGAGCATGTGCATGACTGCGCCAGCTATGAAGAGTCATATGAAGACATACCGCGTGTAAAAGAAAACACGCTATCAGAAGGGGAGATTTTATTTATTGATCGGTCATCGAAAATCCATCAGATTAATGGAGAAAGATTGACTGGGTCACATGTGGTGAGGCATAGAGAGAATAGAAAATTTGAAATTTTGGCAAGCATAAGGCTGGCATCTCACTTTTCAGTACAAGCTGCAGAATTGGTGGTGCTTATTATCGCGCTTGAGAAATACGAAGGAGGGGAAGTGTTGGTGTACAGTGACTGCGCCTATGTGACATCGATTGTACATGCAGGGCTAACCTTTTGGAAAAGTAGGGGCTACCTCTGAGCAGACGGCAAACCTATGCAGCACGCAGCAGTGTTGGACAGGCTTATTAGGGCACAACAGCTCCCAGCAGCCATTGCAATAGTCAAATGCGCAGCTCACACTAAAAGAGCTGATTTTATTTCACGCGGAAACAAAGCCGTGGATGAAGAAGCCAAGAGGGTTGCACCTTCTTCAGACATCTCAAGTTTTGATACTCCTTATATGAGAAAGGGAGAAATGATGGTTGTAATAATGCAGGAAGATTTAAATAATTTGCCAAAAACATAGTCAATGGAAATTAGAGGAAATGCACGACAAGATGAGAAGGAGTTATGGGAAAGTAGGGGATGCTGCTTCTCCACCACTGAAACATTATGGTGGCAAGATAGTACAGGGAAGCCAGTAATACCAGTCAACCGGGACACCTGACCCAGCCCTTTAAGACGAGGTAGCAATACTTTGAGATGAATGGGGATGTAGAAGTTACTCAAGCACCAATAATCAAACGACTCAGGAAGTTGGCAAAAGTTAACTGTTTTAATATCAATAATCTAAAACAGGGAGTACAACAGACATCAACGGACGTCTCATAGCATGGTTCCTCTCAATTTGCTTCAGAAAAAACATCTTACTTATAGTAAAAACTCGTAGTTGATGACGTTAACCTAGGCACTTACTAACGTCATCCTATGTGGCAAACTTCAAAAACCTAGGGGCAAATGTGATAGGCTTAGAGGGAACATCTAAGTATACTGTCCATACTAGTCCAAGAAAGTGATAGGCTCCTTAGCGTCAGGTGGGGCAACTAAGCCCTCCGCTCAAACAGGTCACTATGAACATCACTATATATACAAAGTCCTATTGGTTACACAGACTATAGGGCTCTTAATCATGCAGCCCGCTACAATTGGTTGGCACTCTTACATTTGTCAGTACTTTTCTACCCACGTTAGCAGCATGCAGGCTGGACTTCCAGGTGCTGGTGAGCTGGTCATAACCATAGCTTCCCACCAATTAGTATATCATCTATCATTACCTCAGTGGTCTGCCCGTCAATTAAGGCTTTGAACTTGGCCTTTGAAATGTTCTTTGCCCTGGAGAATACAGGGGAGTAGAGACACGCTCTTCCTCTCTGCGAAGGGTTGTTTCTTCATGGGTTTCCAACTTCATCCATTCACGTGACTGAAGACCACAAATATGAGCTCTAGTGCATTTATAATACTATTTTTTTATAGCCCTCTGACGTCTTCTTGTTTTCGTCCATGTCTTCTGAACAGGAGTTTCATTCTTTCACACGATTGTAACTAATGTCTGCTTATCCCAGCCTGATAAGACCTTGGCTTCTTGGGGCTCATCCAGCCTTGCCTTTCTGAGATTCACTCCCGCCATTTTGTTGTTTTTCAACTGCGACAATGGAAAAAAGGCCTTCCTTCGTTGGTCCAGCTCTGCTATGATACAACGTGGAAACATCCATTCTTTTTTTTATTCCTTTATATGTATACGTTGGTGGATGCGGCAATCTATTCACTACATAGCATAGGTTTCCTCATCTCGAGCCAGAGGGGTCACTTTTCTTGATATTTTCTTTATGCTTCAGAGGCTATATTCACTTCTCTTCATCTCTTCTATGTACGTCAGTCTGGTTTCGTGTCACATCACCAATCTGCTTTTTCATTCATTGGTCCTGCTTCTTCTGGGATTTCATTCAAATGGCCATCACACTAGCTCGTATGCAGGTATGGCTTTCTTAATGGGAACCTTGCCTCCAGGATTCTCCTTGGTATTGTTATTTTCACTGGTACTGCACGTGTCTCACACTCTGACTCCCAACATATAGGCAATACGGGCGAGATGGTTGAGGTGAGGGTACTTGGCTCCTTCTCTATACCAGTAGCTTTATTAAGGGTAGCGATTGAACAGCTGCACTACCCCATGCATGTAACCAGGAAAAGCCTTGCAGCAGCTATTGTGGAGGATTTGTTTGTACCAAACCTGTTAGAAAACGTTGCATTGTATGTAGTAAATTGCATTATATGTCAAAAGTTTACTGCTGGGCACACATTGCGTACAATCAGGGGAGTGGTACCTAGACCTAATGGTCCTTTTTAGCATTTACATATCGATCATGTTGACACGCTGCAGGTATGTAGTCGATACAGGAATATGATAGTGGTGGATGGATTGAAGCCAGTCCCTTTACACACCCGGATGCCACTTGCGCATTGACGTTTTTAGTACGGGAAGTATTTCCTATATGGGGAGTATGTGAGGTGCTGAGATCAGACAATGGTCCAGAGTTTGTTAAAGAATTATTCAAACAGATTAGCTTGTTATTAAACATAAAACACAAGTTTTCTTCTGCTTATCACCTGCAAGCGAATGGAATATGTGAGAGACTCAACGGTCCTCTCAAAGAGAGAATTGCTAAATTGAAATTGTCATTGAAAAAGGGATGGCTCCATTGTCTACCCTTGGCATTATATGCATTAAGGAGTCAGCTCGGGTCGGACCACCACCTCACGCCTCATGAACTAGTAAAAGGGAGGCGGAATTGAATGCCTCTGACTCCTTCATCAGGGAATAGAAGTGATGCCAAGAAGACAGCAGAAATGTTAGGAAATGAGTAACTTGCTTATCTGACATGTGTGACCACTAGTATCTCTGTCATTTCAGATCAACACAGAAGCAAGGGGTGTCGGCTTCAGGACACAGATGAAGACCATTCAGCAACCGGAATACAGAAATTATTACCTGTACCAAAACTATTTGTGGGAGACCCAATCCTAATTCGCAACTTCACTAGGAAGTGGCATGACCCCCGTTTTACTGGTCCCTACATTATTGAGAACATTACTCCCTAAGCAGTACTATTCCAAGAAATGCGTGCCTGGATTAATTTGGGTGACGTTAAACCGTATTCTGTCGAGACCGATCCAGCCCCACCCGTTGATTCAAAAGCAAGTAGTTCAGCATGAAAGATGCAGAAAGTTCTTAGTAAATAAATCCAAGTGTGCATTTGGACTGTGGCTTACCATGGACACTCCTTATAGATATTATAGCAGTCGTGCAAACTTGTTGCTTCAGCCACAGGTATCTCTGAACTGAACTAAAAGGAACATGTTGGAACATTGCGAAATATGCCAAATCAGGATTTCCTGTTCAGTGACTGGAAGAGGGAACTATTCCCCAATTCCTTTCTTACTGAATTTCTCTTTGGACACACCAATTGTCCTGTCTGATGTCGACATTCACCAGCTCTTGCTTATTGTATTTATTTTTATTCTTCTGACATATCCTATACTTGTGTGGAGAAGTACTAACATTTGTGTGTCCTTACACGATCCTAAAAATGGTCCAACGATAAGGAGACTGCTCTCTGCAATCACTGAGTAGATTCTGCAACTACCGCACCACTTGATGAATTTGCCTATTTAAAAAGGTTTTTTCCTTCCTTAAAAAATAGAACACAGGCATAATGTGGGATCCTGAAAATGATCCATTAGTGGGAAATGAGCGAGCTCAGCGACGTGTAAGGAACCACTGTTGGTGGGGACTTATGTATTGGTGCCTGATGTATGTCTGCACAGCATATATTATTGTTTTCCTGTTTCTACTAATACATGCTGCTTATCTTGTCGGTCCAAATCAAGCAGCAATCCTCTTCATCCATCCCACATCAGTGACCCCTACAGACATATCTGTTACACAAAGGCCAAGACCATATGCGATTACCAATGACACTTGCAAAGTCACCTATTTCACTGACAAGTGTCCCTATGGTTCCCCCTGAAGGAAGGTCTGCTTTTGATTTGCTCCATCATCATTGGGTACACAGTCACTATACAAGAAAGAGGCCTAAGAGAGGTGCAAGAGTAGATGATTATGAGTTAAATAATTATCTAAACAGTACAGCACATTTGGGGAACAACATGTTGTGTCAGCCCATGAAAGAAATAGGAAAGAGAACCTCTGAGAAGAGCTGCTATGTGTGTGCTATCCGACCCTATGCATGAGAGAATTCTAAAATATTTGTAGCTATATAAATAGACGTCCAGACTGCACATTGTCTAACGTACCTTGTACTTTGCCATACGAGAGGTAAATTCCAGGGTCGGACAGCATCTTTGGTATGGGTGACAGAATGGACAGCACCAGAAGAGGATGATTGTGTTCAAGATTTGAAAACAAGAACACGGCCACACACGAAGGATCATGTGATAAGCTATGAACAGCCTGGAATGAAGGGAGCAGGAATCAGTGGGAGATAAATAAAAAGTTCAATTGCCAAGGGAAAACTGAAGAATAGGTACGAAGATGCAAGGAGAGAGGCAAAATGCAGAACTGGGGAACATTACTTAGATGGGAAGAAGGCATAGTGGTATGCAGAGCAGTGGCAGTAACTGGACATTGCAAACCAGTTATAGAACATGTGGAGACAGGATGTAAACCTCTGTGGCTGAAGCTTGCCAAACTACTGACTTGGGTTGAAGATAAAGGAGGCCCAGTGCAGATAGTGCTGCTAGCCAGTGCAGAACTATGCTTCAGAAACAATGGCACAAGAAAAGTTGGAGAAAATCTAAATTGCGGTTGCATCTTTGATGTACCAGGAATGAAGGATGGGACAGTAGTGATAATGGACCACTTCTGGGCCTGTGGATCCAGAGCTTTATATGAAGCAACCCAGAGATTGAGGAGGACTGTGTTCCAGGGTGATTATTTATGTTGTAGGATTAGTGACCCCAAGAAGTGACTTGAACATTGGAGAATTTCCAAAAGCTGATGCTCACTTGGGGAGGAAGAGCTCACTTGGATTTCTCAATCGAACAAAGAGGGAGAACTATTACTCAGCTAAATCAATAGAAGATTTCAATGCTATTCCGTAAGAGCACAGGTTGTTCAGCAAAACTACATCAGTATTCACAACTATCTTTATGCCAGGGATCCAGACGATGGCGAATGCCAAATGGTTACAGATAACCAGATGGGAGCACCTGCAGACGATCAACACCACCATAAAGGGATTCAACGCAATCAAAGAAGAGCAATAAGACTGATGACTCTCCAGAATAGATATGTCTTGGACATGATCACAGATATGGATGGAGGTGTTTATGCCAAAATCGGGGAATCATGTTGCACATTTACACCTTCTCATGATGATGAGAATGGGACCTTGACAGAGGCCATAAGGTTGTTGACAAACTTACATACCAAGATGGAAGATGAAGTAGAAGACACTGCAGATGACAGCTGGTTTGCAGTTATCTTCTTCTTATGGGTACCACATTGGATGGCGGATATGTTCAAGTTCTTTGGAGCATTACTGGTGATGATAATGTTTGGATTTTATGTGATCAAGATAATAATCACACAATGCAAGAAGACAGCAAAGAAGGCAGTAGGAATGAAGATCCTAATTGATGTTTGTAGTATCTCATCTACGCTGCGAGCTCATGACAGCTCGTGAAGGTCTAAAAGGACTACGTGATAGAACAGAGAAGGCAGGTTAAGCGGACAGAGAGCAGTTGAGCCATAGCCAGGCAGCGCTCAGACAAGCTCCCTCCTATTCCACTATTTAACTTAATGTTTGTAACTAATAAATATCTATATAATCTATATAATATCTATAAATACCTGCATTCTCTGTTCTATCACATAGTCCTGTTAGACCTCCACGAGCTGTCACGAGCGCGCATGCGCACTGCTTTTAGGAAGTTACAGGAATTTTGGAAAGCTCTCCAAACCATTTGCCTACAGTTCCACACATACGTATTGTGTTTATGAGGAAGTAAATACTTTTAAAGTTGCACGCACGCACGTCGAATTGCGACAGCCACACTAGATTTAAAGAGATATGCACAATACAGATACGAGGATGTAAAAGCTCGTAAAGCTGCAAGCACACACGTTAAATCGTGACTAGTATACTGTATTTAAAGTGATATGCGCATTACAGTTATAAGGAAATGATAACTTGTAGAACCACACACAAGTTGTATTGTGACCAGCAAACAGTGTTAATGAAACACTCATTAATTAGAGACCCACATACAACAGTGAGCGTTTACTGCTGCATTGTCTAAGCCCAGCTGGCCAATAAAAATTTGAAAACTTACCAGAACTCCCTGATGGTGAAGATAACAATCTCAATGAATGTGAGCGCACTGTTAAGAAAATTAGTAAACACTATGAAAAGAAATTAAGCACCATACTGGAACGCTACAAATTCGGTAAAAGGGTGCAAGAGGAGGGAGAACGTGTTGAACAATATATTACTGGGTTGAGGAAATTAGCTAAAACATGCAATTTTAATGAACAACTGGATGAAAGATTGAGGGATCAGTTTATGTTGGAGTGCAGGAGTGCCAAAGTGAGAGAAAAATTATGGTCTGAGGATGATCCGCCCTTAGATACTGTTTTACGTGTGGCTAAAGAGGAGGAACACACTGAAGAATGTGTTAAGGGACCAGAAAACAGAGTAAAATCTGTCCAAATCAGACTTGACACTACTAAACCGAATGTCATTCCTCTGAATTCCAATGAGGTTAATGAATCTGTAGCAGCGGTAAGTGGAAGCGTACCAGACGCAGATCATTGACGAATAGAGTACACAAGACATCACGAAATGAAGAAAGGAAGAGCAGGACAAGTTTTAAAGGACAAAGTAATAACTATACAAAGAAAGGAAGTCCAGATAGGCAAAAAATCAGCCGAAGGAGAAGGAGGCAAGGCAGATGTTACAGATGTGACAGTAGCAACCATTGGGCAGATGATCCAGATTGCCCTGCACTAAAAATGATATGCAGCAAATGTAAAGGAAAGGACACTACTCAAGGTGTTGTAGATTTTGCAATACATCCACAAATTGGATAGGGGATAGCATCAATAATGGTCTCAGTGGAGATGAAGAAGGAGAAGAATGTGTGTTTATGATAATAGATGATGAAGATGAAGAAGTCATGGAGAGCCCTAAAGCAACTGTGTGTGTTGATGGTACAAATATGCACATGATGATAGACTCTGGTGCTAAATATATCTTGGTACCACAGAATCTGTGGGATAAAAAGAAACATGGGTTTCTACACAAATCTGACATTAACCCCAGAGCATAGAGGTGTCAAAATGGACATAATTGGCTGGTTTTAGGGCACATTAAAATTCAAAGACAGAAAAGCCAACAGGAAAATATATATCACACGCAGGAAGAACACCCCTTTTAAGTTGGACACATCAAAGCAAACTCCAAGTGAAATTAGATTCTACTGCTAATGAATCTGTTCTAGCAATAGGGGGTGATACCATTAAATCAGAAAATATGTGTGATATCATGAAAGCAGTATTTCGCGAAGGAATTGGATGTCTCCGAAGTTATGTCCATTAAATCAAAATGAAACCTGGTTATATTCCTGTAGCACACAAATTACGAGGAATACCATTGTCCATGAGAGATGAGGTAAGGAAAGAGATCAAGGCTTTAGAAGACCAAGGCATTATTGAAAGTATTGATGCCAAGGAGTGGGTTTCGCTGTTAGTAGTACTTAGGAAGAAATCTGGTAAGCTCAGGATATGTGTAGACAAGCGAGAACTAAACAAATGTGTTGTCCCAGATAGACATCCGCTTCCAAATATTCAGGAAATTATCTCCACTATTGATCCATCTAAATTCTTTTCTACATTAGATTTAACATCAGCATACCATCAAGTGAAACTGCACAAAAATTCGAAACACCTAACAGCTTTCATCACACCTGATGGATTATATCAATATAAAAGGATGCCTTTTGGGCTGGTGTCTGCTGCATCTGTATTTCAAAAAATAATGCACTGACTATTTGAACGGGACCCATGCGTTATATGTTTCCAGGATGACATATTAATATATGCGGATAATCAAAAAAAACATGATGAAAGATTGACACAAGTATGCAATAAACTCAATGAAGCAGGTATGACTCTGAGCAAAGACAAATGTAAGATCAATTGTTCAGAAATTGAATACCTTGGTCACACAATTTCAGCCAATGGGATATCACCAAGGAAGCAGTTAGTAGACCCCATCAAAAGGATGCCTAAACCAAATTCTAAGGAGGAAGTATGCACTTTCATTGGTATGGCAGAATATTATTCTAGGTTTATGCGCAACTTTGCCATTCACACTGTTCCTATGAGAGAGCTTATCAAGAATAAAGCATTTGAATGGAACAATGAATGTGAAGAGGAATTTGCGTTCATTAAGTCTGCCCTGTCTAAAGTCCCGACGTTGAAAGATTTCAGAAGTGACAGGAAGACAATCATCACTACTGACGCAAGCAATGTGGGTTTGGGGCCTGTTGTCACTCAAGAAACCGATGGAAAAAAAGTCTTAATTGCTTTTGCTTCGAGATTACTAAGAAGAGCTGAAAAATCTTATGCTGCAATAGAAAAAAGAAGCACTAGCCATAAAATTGGCAGCAGAAAAATGTCTGTTTCATCTGGGGTGTCAAGGTTGAATTTCGGACGGACCACAAACTATTGGTCAATGTCATTATGAATAAAGGATTAGACAAAGTATCAATCGCATTATGAGATGGGTAATACTTTTAAAAGAATTTAATTGCACTGTTTGATATGTTCCAGGAGCTAAAAACACTGCCGCTGATTGTTTATCTCATCTCACCAGTGTGTCTGAAGTCGGAGATGATGGTGAAAATGACATGGAAGTAGTTTTATATAACACATCTAAAACAGTTCATTAGACGTGAAAGTCCTTTGACGAAAGTGAAATTTGAAGAATTTAATCTAGCAAATTATTGGAAGGTTGCAGATGAACTTTATGTCCGAGGAAACATGCTTATGAGAGGTGACAGAATAATTCCACCATCAAAAGTGCATCAAAGACTGATCGATTTGGGACATGAAGGTCACCAGGGGATAGTGAAAACAAAGCAGAGAATACGAAATGACTTCTGGTGGCCTGGCTGCGACCTCCAAATAGAGCGATCTCTACGTGATTGTATCCTTTGTAATGAAAGTCAGAAAGGGCGTGTGGGTGTAAGACACCAGATGGTTGTAACAAAAATTACTAAGAAAGCATGGGATGAATTAGGTATGGATGCACTTGGTCCTGTGTGTGGTAACGAAGTGCAAAAGTTCCGTTTAGTTGTGATTGATCTTTTGACCAGGTGGGTGGAAATACTGATTAGTCCTTGTATCACTGCAAAAACAGTTACTCATTTTCTGCTAGAAGTCTGTGAGAGAGAGGGGTTTCCGAAGATCATCATGACTGATAATGGTACCCAATTTTGCTCAAAAGAAATTGAGGAATTCTGTGGCAAGAATTCCATAGAGCATAGAAGGAGTGTGATTTATCACCCACAAACTATTGGAGTGGTGGAACGATTTAACAAGTGCTTAAGGAGACCATTCGGTGGGCATGGTCGAATGGTCTAGACTGGGAAGAAGCTGTAAGAGAGAAGGTGGTTGCACATCGTTTCACTCCACACTCTGCCACAGGCTTGTCTCCATTTGAGTTAAGCAGGGGAAGAAAAGCTAGCACTAAACTAGAACCATCATGGATGGATAAAGAAACCAATGTACAGAGAGATTATGAGTAAGTGTGTGAAAATATCAGGAAAGTTCAGTTGAAGAACAAATGTGCTTATGATAAACATTTCTCTGTGGTTAGAAGAGTCACAAAACCTATAGTAGGAAATGAGGTAAGAATTAAACTTCCACCTGTTTTGAGAAGTGGTTTGGGAAAGTGGTCAAAACCTATTAAAGTCATTGACATGCCATTAAAACAGTAGATGGGAGAATATGGAATATAGAGAGAGTGTGTGTTGTGAAGCCACATATCAATAGCGTTAAAGTTACTGCTAGACAAATGAACGGTAATGCTGTAAGCGAAAGAGGATGTGTGAAGAGAGTATCTGGAATGGAGAATGTCACAAGAGCTTCTTTTCCAAGTGAGAAGAAAGCGAGGTATGCAAAAATGGGGTCAGAATTTTCCTTGCAGATGCCACTTCAGATATTTTTCACAAGTCAAGATGGGGAAGAGTCTGTCGCAAACCATGACATTTGGAGGACTTTGTGTAAATATGTTTCAGAGGATTGTTTTCTACATATCCTGAAATATCCTACTATATACTGATTGCTAATCTAGCCTATGACCATTGTTTAAACATGCTTTAAAGCAGCCTACTGTATATGCCTGCACAAGATTTGCATGTCCACTTTGCCCTACAGTACTATGTTTGTACTGACTGCCTGGCTGCCCTGTCTGTACCCACATTGGTTATTTGCATTGTATCTTACTGAGTGCCTGATTGCCACGCCGGCATCTACTTAGATTGCTCGATTTCTTGCATTACATCAGTGCCTGGTCATTTGCACTGTATCTATATTGTGTTCCTGATCGCCCTGTTTGTATCTACATTGACTGCCTGATTTCATGTACTGTTTCGGCATTGACGTCCCGGTCACATGCACTGCATTTCATTATGTGCCCAATCGCACCATCTGTATCCACATTGATTGCCTGGCTTTATTCACGGCACATGCACTGACTGCTTGGCCACTCACACTGCCTCTACATTGACGGCCCGCTCAATTTGCATGGTATTTGCACTGCCTGCCTAGTCATCTGCATTGCATTTGCAACACCTATTTGGTTATCACTCACTTGCCTAACCTATTGGGCCTGCTTTAACTGCCCTGATTGCCCCACCTGAGCGCGGCTCTCACGCTTACAGCGACCTATCTCTGATTCCCCCTCCACAGCCAATTAAAGTGCCTAAGATCACCCAAAATATGCACACTCCAAGGAGCCCACTGCCCTTTCTCACTACTATGATATCCGTAGCATATATATTGATTACCTCAGTTGAAGACCACCACTGCAATCTGGACCTCACCATGACCCTAGTACCGACTACTACTAACGAACATAGGCTTACCAAATATAGTTTACTAGACTCCCCACTGAATTCATGCCCATGTACCCTACCTGACAGAAATGAAAGACTCCGATCTAGACTCTCCAAACTCCATGACCCTCCGGCAAGAACCCTTGCCCCTTGCAATAAAAGATCGTCCCCCTTACCTTTTACACCTATCCTTAAAACCAAAGTTCAACCCAAACTCACTGCCTCAGACCCTATTACCCCCAATTCCCAAACTTCTTTAGGCTCATCAGCTCCAATCCCAGCCAGAAAAAGCCTCAAGGGCGCTCTTATAAAAACCAGATCTATGGTTGCCCATGCTACTGAAATAGCAGAGATTATACAGGCAGAAAACCTTGACTTCCTAGCGGTCACTGAATTCTGGGTCCATGCCGCTGCAGGTCCAGCTCTTTCACTAGCTATCCCTTTGGGATATACGATCTTAAGATCAGATAGAATGGACACACTCATTGCTAAAGACAACCAGTGATCAGACTAGTGCCATCCCAGACACTAACTCATGTGAGAATTTGACTGCTAAACTTAACATAAATACCTCCCAGACACTTACTATCCACTTAATATATAGACCCCAGGTCCTATTGGAACCTTCGAAGATGACCTATCCAACATTGCCTCTAATAATCTTAAACATTACTCCCAAGTTCTACTATTAGGGGACCTCAACCTAGGCTATAATGGCCCTAAGGATGTACATGCATCCAGTGTAGTGTGGCTAATATACTAATAGAACAAGGCTTCTCACAGAAAGTACTACACCCTTCTCATACCAAAGGAAGAACCCTGGATTGGGTAGCAGACCATAATTGCAATGTTACTATCTCTTCCATATCCCCTCAAATATGGTCGGATCATCACCTGATAACTTTTACGCTAGTCACGGACAAACCCATCTCTATTCCAGTTTCCATCGCACCACTCATTCCCACTCGGAATAAAAAGAATATCACCCGTAACAACCTACTCCCACTTATCCTACCCACACTCAATGCCATCCCAGATAACTTGGGTCCTGATGCCTTGGTCAGGAAATATAATCATATTATGACTACCTCCTTAGACGCCATTGCACCACTCAAACTCAGACAAAGCAAATCCAAAGCACACCTCAATTCCTGGTTCACCCCACACCTGAAAGCACTACGTGCCAAAAAAAGGTTATGTGCAACATCCTGGAAAACTCTCCCATCTGAAGAGAACAAAATGAATCTCAGTGCTATCACAACACTAAACAAAAATGAAATTTTACTAGCCATTCCTGAATCCTATGATGCTAGAATTTCCCAAGTTAACTCCAGCACTAAAGAACTTTTAATTATCCTTAAAGAATTGGAAGCCCCCATCCCTGTGCCAGACAATTGCATCAAGGACAAACACTGGCGTTCGAATATCCAGAAAGCATTGGCTAACAAAGTTACGACTCTTCAAGCAAAAATGTCTAATAAAAAATTGTCATTAACTAATACCATGTCTATCAGAACCTCGCCAGACTCCCCTAATAACACAATTAAATCACCTAGATTCAAGTTCTCCAAAGTTACCACAATTGATACTGAAAAAAACTCACTATCACTCAAACCATCCAATTGTCAGGGAGACTCATGCCCTGCTCAACTGATAAAGGATGCAGCCAGAGATCTATCACCTTTTATAACAAAACTTATCAACGCATCATTTGCATCCAATACTATCCCATCTGACCTCAAAGAATAGCGGGTTCCCCCACTTCTAAAAAAACAGACTCTAGACCCCCTAATCGCTACTAAGTACCATCCTATCATGACGGTACCATTTCTCCTGAAAATCCTAGATAAAATGGCCTATTCACAAATCCAAAAACACCTTGAAGTGAACTCCCTACTAGGATCAAGGCAATCTGGCTTATGACCTCAGCACGGAACAGAAACTACCTTAATAGACCTGAGGGCCCAGATAGACGAACTGAGGGACAGAGGAGACTCAGCCCTTCTTCTACTCTTGGACCTATCGGCCGCTTTTGATTTGGTTGATCACCAGGTCTTATGTAGTCATCTGGACTCGGCATCAAATTTTTCTACTGAAGCAATAGCCTGGATACAATCCTTTCTTAGTGAACACACTATGAGAGTCTTCTCACTCACAGCCGCAGCCAACCCTATCCCCATCACTTGCGGTGTACCCCAGGGATCCTGCGTCTCACCTACCCTCTACAACATCTTCACGAAGCCCCTTTTCAATGATCTGGATCATCTAGGTATCACCTACACTAATTATGCAGATGATACACAGATCCTCCTACCTCTTACTGGTGATTATGAAAAGGATTTGGCCTTGGTGAACAAGATCTATCTCATCATCCAGGCATGGATGGCCACCCATGGACTATGCCTGAATGATGACAAGACTGAGATCATGATCCTGGGTACATTATCTTCCCTCAAAAAACTGAGCCCTCAATATTCAGCCTTTAACATCGACCAAAACATCATCCCAGTTGCCAAGGAAGTTAAAACCTTGGGGTTTTACTTGGATTCCACCCTCTCCCTTAACAAACAAGTAAATGCCATGGCATCGGCCACAGCCTATACCTGCAAACTGATACGAGCAGGTAAAGCCTTCCTCTCCAACGACAGCTGTATTACCCTTGCCAGAGCACTTATTCTATCAAAATTAGACTATTGTAGCGCCATGTACATAGGTTCAAACAAACAAATAACCAAGAAGATCGAATTTCTGCAAAATAATGCTCTCAGAGCAGCCCTAGGTATGGCTAGGAGAGAACACATTTCTGAGACGAGAAAAGCCTATAATTGGCTATCCACAGACGATAAAATCAAACTAAAAGTGGCCTCGCTCACTCATAAATGTATCTACAATGCAGCTCCTCTCTACCTTTCGGACAGAATTAGCTTAAAAACCATGACAAGAACAACCAGACTCTCCAATACAAACTGTCTACTTACTCCCAGATTCAAACTGTCCAGAGTGGGAGGCAGCAGCTTCCAGGTCAAGGCACCCCCGCTCTGGAACTCACTTCCCTCCTCTATTAGACTGGAGCAGTCTTACAAAAAATTCCGACTCAGTACAATAAAGTGGCTTAAAGACTCTGACCGCTAACAGTCCTGCCTTTCGCCTATGCCACACCTGCCTGCCCGTCATTGTACATATACTGCACTATGCAACCATGCTATTTTCACCATGTAACTATATCGAATGTATTCTTTCCTTCTCAAATGTAACTAAGCTCTGAGTGATCTTGTGCAATGCTCTCTGTGTAATGTATATATTTTCTTCTTGCTTGTGCAACTAAGTTTCAAGTAATCTTTGCAATGCTCCCTAATACGCTCGGGTCTGGTGCGCTATACAAATAATAAAACAAACAAACTAACAAAGCTGTGGACCTCATGAGAACTTTACAGTCAATTGTTCTTTTTGGTTTTTTTCATTTTTTTTGTTTTAATGTTTAAAGTGAAGGAGGGAAGATGTGTAGTATCTCATATACGCTGCAAGCTTGTGACAGCTCGTGAAGGTCTAACAGGACTACGTGATAGAACAGAGAACACAGGTTGAGTGGACAGAGAGCAGTTGAGCCGGAGCCAGGAAGCACTCAGACAAGCTCCCTCCTATTTCACTATTTAACTTAATGTTTGTAACTGATAAATATCTATATAACACAGCACTTTGCGTATACGTAATAACCTGCCACATAAATATATACGACCTAATACTATAATGTTGAATCTGGATTTGAACCCAAGGAGCTGACTTATGAAGAAATCAGAGACTGCATAAAGGCCAGCATCCATGCACCTGAAGGAAAAAAATACCTGTATCTGAGAGACCACAAGAAGTATGTGGGAAGATGAATCTACTGCGGCCCAAGTGGACAATTGAGGCTTATGCCCTGTAGCATTGATGACCATGTAAAATCAGCAGGATCTTTGAAAGGTGTGATGAAGATATGGACTCCTAAGAAGCACTTCTTCAAGAGAAGATGCCTTGATGCGGAGACTGGTGAGAGAGTGGTCGATGAATCGGAAGTCCCACCCCTACATTGCCTATATGTTGGGATCCAGAAATAGTGACAAGCAAGATACCTGTAATGATGCCTATAACACAAGCAGCCTTTGAGGCAAAGTATACAATGTGAAGACCTTTCTTTATGTACCCACAAAGAACTGACAGCCTTTTGGGAAAGATCCCTGAAGAGCACGTGAAGACGGATGAAAGAAAAGACTGGTGATGTCACATGAAGAAAGTGACACACCTCAGAAAAGATGACAAGAGAAAAGATCAATAGGCCATACAGAAACTGATGACGAAGTAAGAACCGAGTAAACGTTGTGGGGTACATTTACCAGCCCAGCAGAACTCCTGAACATCACCAAACTGCATTTCAGCAGTTGCAAGTAGAATGGCAGCGCTGGATCTGCTGAGCACTATTCCCTTGAATCAAAACTGTGTTTGCAGCTATAAAAATAATGGCTGTGCTGTCTTTGCCAGACACATATAGGGCGAGATGAAACATAGAACATCTCTAGAATTGCTGCAAGTTATTGTCTTGAGGTGCACCAAAGAAAATAATTCAAAGGCAGTGCTGCTATGCTGCCAGCTTAAAACTTCCAACAACAAAAAAGGAAATGTTCTGCATTTAAAATGGCTTTATACTGGGGACATTTTTCATCCTTCAACATTACACAGTGGCTCCAGATAAGACACATTCATGCCCGTCTATCTTCAGGCTACACATCAGCAAAGGAAGGCATTCCTTTCTGAAAGGCATTTTATGGCAAATGAAATCTGTGAACTAGCAGAGAAACTCATTCCAGGCCGTACGGCAAACATTTTACTTTTGCAACAATCTAACACAATCCAAACTCTTCACAAAAAGCTCTCTTTCACCTTTTGCTTGATTTCAGTTTCAAAGAACCCTTTACTTGAACAGATTACTGTTTATTAGAAATTGACTAGGGCTATGCAAGTGTACAGAATATAGATGCAAGGAAAAACCACATCTGTAAAGGGACTTCCAAGAAGAATTAACCCACGTGTGAAATGGTGCTTTTGCCGAGCAAGTGAAATGTTAAAATGAGGCCCTGTGCTTGCATAGAAATATGATGGGAGATGGGTGTTTGCTTTAAAAATATACATGATATGCACTTCCAAAAAGACTTGATTTCTGTTTAAAGAAAGGAAAAGAAAAAAAGAAAATGAGTTTGATACCAGCAGAACAGGTTTGGCAGGCACTGGCTTCAAAGGGCCTGCCTCCCCTGAGAACAGAATTACTTTCCCCAAGTGGCCCAGCCGCTGGGAACATGAAAGTGGCTAAGGTGTGGGATGTGGCGACCTTGTCAGACTTTCTGGCATTTCTCCACCCAAGAACAATGGATCAGGGGAACTGCCCTTGTCACAGGCAAGTGTGAATTCCTGGTGACACTTCTCTTCAGCTGCATCTTCCAGAACAAAAGGTTGCTATGGTAGCCCTGCTGCCCAGAGCTGACACGGGGGGTAGGATGATTGGGGAAATCTTAAGGGCCGTCCAACAGTGACAGATGCCATCCATTTGATTTAAAGGACTTTTTGATATGAAAGTATTTATTTCAGTAACCTAAAGAAACAGTAATGTGGGATTATGACAGTTTAAATCTCATGTTTGCACCATTAAAATAAGACATTGTAAATTCTTCTGACATGTTGTGGAAGCAAACACCAGGGAATTGTCATTTCTGGGCGAAGCACACATGCTGCAGTTATAAAACTCGAATTCAAATATTCCCGACGCTGTTAGGCTCATGTATATCGATTTGAAGGATGTTTGATAAAATATTTTTCATAGAAATCATGAAAGAATGCCAGGAGAACAAAGCCATATCGCACAAACTTGGCATTTGGACAGAAATGTCCCTTGTGAAATATGGAATCTGTTTATCTAGTTTTGATGATGACATTTGAAAATATAAGTGTTTTGCTCCATAACGGATTTTGGCAAAAGTAACTTTGGTAGAACAAAGCACATTGTAAAAAACACACACACTAAAATGAGTCACTGCCTTCAATCCAATCTGCTGAGAGGGAGGCAGCGACATCCACAGGCTGACCTATCTGATTCTTAGAGGTAGTTCTAGCTTAGTTCTGCTCACATCGTAAAAATCCTCTGATGCCATCCGGCCTTTATAAGGAGTAAATTTAGGGGGAGTCAGGACATTCAAAAATCCAAGATTCAAGAAATTCCAGGATTCATAAATCAACTTCCAGAAATCCAGGCATTCCACATTCACCCTGCAAGATTCCAGATTCTAGAAGCCAGTCCAGAGCTAACTGACCGTATCCAGGCAGAACCTCTAATCCAGAATTAAAACCCTAATAAAATTCCTATAATTCAGGGAGCGAGGGGGAAAGGCTGTGGTACCCTTTTTGGGATTATCCTGTGACCAGACCAGCTTTGCCCCGCTACCTGCTCGCTCAGCTGAGGCACCCACTGTCTACCGTGACCCGACTAGGCCCAGCTGTTGCATTCCAGGAGAGCCCACTGCTGAACAGTGACCAGACCCGGCTGGCTGTCCAAACTACACCATTCAAGGCTTTTTGTAAGTATTTCACTTCCCCAGTAACTAAAAACTGCATCCCTGGCTTTGTTACCTGGTATTAAGCCCAATATCATAGAAATCCTATAAATACCCTAGTAAATCCTTAAAATTGTCAGAATCATCTGTGTCACTAAAATATAGTTTCAGTAAAAGAAATCACTTTACTAACAAAACCAAGTTGTCTTGTGAAATTGTTCCCATTTAAAAACCGAGTTTCCTTTCCCTTTAGGAATCTCATACTGTCATCCATCCAGAGTTACCCTTTCACTTTCATATTATACCTGTAATGTGCCTTTTTACCTTAGCATCAAAACCACATTCTGATGTTGTCTGTTTAACCCATTTTCCAAGCCGTTTTGCTATTTTTAACTGCGAAACTGAGCAAATGTAAATTCTCCACGTGTGATTTTGCTGCACTGTGTTGTTCCTTCCAAAGTCGATTTTCTGAATTGTACGCCTGTTATTAGTACATTGCCTTGTAGTTGCTAGTGTTCTTACTTCTTTGATACGGCCATACTAATTTCGAACCTCATTCATTCAACCGCACATGGAAAATAACTTGTTAGTAATTCCAAGTGTTATTTTGCTCAATTTCAAGTGTTTTCAATCCGATTTTGCCTCCCATTCAGGGGTGGAAGGACGGATTTTCATTCTGTTTGTTGCCTAGTATACCTGACTCCTTGCTACTCCTCTCTACCCACACAAAGTTATGTTAACAGGGGTTTGAGGGAGTGTTGCAGGGGGAAATACTAACTGTGGTGCTAGCTGAAAATAATACCCGAAAAGTGATCTTGCTTTTATCAATTGTGCATTGTGTATCTGAGGTAAAAGGTCAAAGTAAGTGTGCTCTATCATTTTACAGTGTAATTATCACCACACTGGTGATTGCTGCCCTATATTGAATGTGTTTGATTTTTATTCCAAATTAAAATAAGTAAATATTTAATTATCAGACACCGGCCTGGTTCATGATCCATTGTGACACGGGGTGTACGTTAAGGGGGTTGTGAGACGGATTGGCTGCCTTCTCAAAGCTGAATACAAATTCATGAATTTAAAAGTGTTTTAATTGTGCGCTGCATCCTTGGCCAGTATCAAGAGTCCTGGTCTGGAGTGTGATGCCTCTTTAAAATCCTTAACAACGTTCACAATGTGAAATGAAGATCACATGTGTAAAGTAGATGAAGTAATTATAAGAGTGGCTATACGTTGCTAAAAGATTGATGCGATGCACCAAGCTATATAATTGCATAGGAATATTGAAGTTCTACATCGTATTTCAGCAAACTGGACCCCGAGAATGGAAGGGCTGGAAAAGTGTGGCGCAAACAAGATAAACTCAGTTGACAACAGAAGGAGCATCGAGAAGCCTGCTTGGCCAAGTGTCAAGGGGTGAAGCAGCAAAAAACTAGTCAATTATAATGGAATGATACAATGTACAAGAAGGCGAGAAGCCGAGCTCCTGTTAAGGTGCGGCAGAAGGACATTGGGTGCCAAGTTCTATTAGTTTAATACCAGTCTCCAGTCACATGGTTCGATGAAAATAGACTTTTTGGCAGCCTGCACCGAGACCAGAAGATAAAGTCATACCCACACTCCCTTTCATTCCCAGGAGCAGTGCTACTTTACAAGGCCGAGTACAAAGACTATTATCATGGCAGACAGCTTAAGTGATGATGGATGATGGGCTAATTGGGTGGGGAGGCATGGCCAAGCCCGACCCACTGGCACCTGGGGTACCAGCATGCATGCTGTTAACAAATGGAATATTCCAGAATGGCACATGCGTGTCAAGAAATTATAAAGGGCCACGTGTCAAAGAGCCCTATAGTTTAGAGACCCAATAAGACATTGTGTATTTTATGACGCTCACAATGACTTGCACTAGGGGTGGGCAGAGTTGTCCACCTGACAGTAGAGATCCAATCACAACGCCAACCCTCATAGAAAATATATGATATGATAGGTTATTTACAATGCGCTTAATATACCTAGATGTTTCCCACTACCCAACCACAACCCTCCATAAATTTCTTAGTTTGCCACGTAGGATGACATCACTGATGGTGAATATTTACTATATAATCATGTTTTTTATGAAATGCGAAGGAGACCTTACTGCCAGATGTCGGATGATGTCCGCTGTACTCCCTGTTTGAGATAATTGATATTAAAAGAGACAAAAGTATTTTGCCAACTTCCTGAGTTGGTTGAATTATTGATGTTTGAGTAATTTCTACATCCCCATCCACCCTGTAGAGTGTTACCTCATCTTAAAGGACCTATATGGTTCACTATGAAGAACTATGTTTACATGCAAGTAACCCTTTCCCTCTGTGATGTCATGTTGTGTGGTGTCACATCCTGTGATGTCATGTCCTGTGATGACATCAAACCGAAATTAAGGGGCCTGCACTTAATGTGTCACACTTGGCCCCGCAAATCCTAAGACTGTCCCTGTCTAGCCATGTGTCCCTTTCCTACTCATTCTGCAGCTGTGGATCTTTCTTCACCTAGTCTGCCGCCATTGAAACAGAAAGAGGGCATGATTTATTTTGGGCAAGCTCTCTTTGTCTGTATGCATGGTGGCCATTTTGATTTGTACTTTGCTGCAATCTTTTTTGCCGTCTATGCTAAGTTCACATTAGTGCAGAGCGGTGTTTAATGGCAAAAATACATTATAGGGCAGGCTGTCCTGGCCAGCAGCTGTGCCGCACCACTCTTGTTAGTGGTCCTTCCTGTGTTTGTGTCCTTAACTTTGGCAATGTATGATAACCCTCCCTGCCACGTATTATCACGTCCCACAAGTTGATTGTACAATCATTAAATTCGTTAAAGGAAAAGCTCTGCAGTGTTCCATGAAGCGTTTCAGACAAAGAAACAGCATAAATACTCTGTGCCATGCTCGAAAAAAGTGAATATTTGGTTTAAGTAGCCATACAGCATTCTCACATTTCCCATTTACTCTGTACAAGCTCATGCTCTCTGGTAAAGCACTGTAAATGTTTTAAAAAATTAAACATTTGCACATCATACAGATTACCCAACACAAGCTCACAGCTGCTATTAGTTAAGTATGAAGACAAGTAAATGTAGTGTGCAAAGTAAGGCACTGATGTGTGGGAGGCATGACCAACAGCTGGGGGTGAAATTGCCCTGAAATGGATTCAGTCCTCCCTCATTGATAGGTCCCAGTGAGTGGCTTTACACCCTTTTGGAATCAAGCGAGTGCCTTTAACATGTGGGATCCCTCCTGGTTCAATCATTTTTCTACTTTTTAAATCTATATCCAATTCCTTTAGTAAGACTTATTAGATTCTTGGATCTTAGTATATGTACATCGATTATGCCCAACTCCCCCTTGTAACGGTTTATTGAGAAGGCACCCTCAACACAGGGAGTTCCTTCCCTACCCACTCAAGTGGTTATTCAACAAACTGTTTAACAGATTCATTCTTTTTTAGCCCTAGCTCAGACACATATCATGTCCCATGGATCCCTCTCCCCTGAGAAAACAATGAGCCAAGAACCAGGCCGCTGTACGGGAAATATATTGGTATTTATTTAAATTAATAGTAATAGAAATCTGCATGAAAATATCGAAAAACACCATTTTAAACATGGCACAACATAATCAACTTCTCTCAGCATAAATACATCACAAAAATGAGTTAAAAAGAACACAATCACAATTGTACACTTTCTGCCAATTTCACTTCCCGAAATAATGACACTGATCAATAGTTTAATTTCACCCACACTTTTGGTTTAAAACAAACACAGGATGATTTATCGCTTTGTTTTTTAGCCCCCCCCCCCCTTGTTTTGGTCTTTGTTGGGAAGTCAGACAGAAAAATTGGAATGCTTTGAGGAATTTTGGATTTCAGACTCCCACTACAGAAAGGCCTTTCTTGGGTAAGCTAGATAAAAAGGTTGGAGTACTTTAAGAACAAAGACACTCCTCTTCCTTAAAGAAGACGGGGTCAGCTGGACAACAAGGTTTACCCAATTAAATTATAGGCTATAGTTTTCAGCGTACACTGGGAAGTGAGCTTTGTTCATTTCAAATTTTAACAAAATTCAGCCTGAAGTGTTTTGCCAAATTGGGAAATAATTACATTAATATGTTTGGTTGCATAGGCTAAGGATCTACAGAGTTTTGCCCCTCCCCCCCACCCACTATATAGGGAAAGGATTCAAGGCAACCAGACTCCCCCACCTTTTGGTTTCCCGGGGCTCAGTTCTACTTACAGAGCAAGCCTCTGTTTAAAATTCAGGAAAGTCGGCTGCATCTCAGGACACTCTGGAAAGATAGGACAGGGGTCTGGTCACTCCACTCTCAAAGATGGCCTCCCACTCTCCACCACAGGACCCAGTCAGGTTTGAGGCCTTCCTAAAGATAGATAGCTCCACCCAGATGCACTCTCACCAATCTCCTCTGGTGTCTCCTTTGCAGCTGTCAGATGGTAAGTTTCAGCAGCATTACTGATTGTCTTTGTCTTCTCTATGTCCTCCTGTCTTTCTCCTTTTTCTGTCTCCCCAGTTTTTGTGTCCCTCTGTCCTAGTGCAGTGCCCCTTATATAGCAGCAATGACATCAACAATTTTACAATCTTGGGGAAGTAACCTGCAATAATCCCTGCCACTAGGATTGGACAGATACCCCTCTCTCTCCTCCCAACCCTTGGTTGCTGAGAAAAAGATCTAAATGATAATAGTCCTTTTAACTTAATTGTGAATCTTCCCGTGGGACGAATGGCAATTTCTGCTTCAAGCCATTTGTTTTCACTGGGTCAGCTTGTACCTTAATCAGTCTCCTTTGTGTTGGAAGCTTGCTCTTTGAGGTGGGTGCCCCCACCAGTCCGTTTTTGTTTTCAATGTTTAAAAATCCTGTTTTCCATGTGGCAGGGATTTTTGATTCCTCCTTCTTTTCTAAATTAAAATGCTGCGTGTCTGTTGGTAATGACAGGTAGGGCCCGTTCCACATGACTCATTAACTTTACTTAAAAATAAAAAGGTGCTTTTGTTTGTGGCCTTTGAATGCACCCCAAACCCTTCAGTTTTATGAGTATTTGTGATGTATTATATGGTGCTATTAACCCGTTCCACAGGTTATACAGGGGTAACGGCCCAGTAGCCTGAGTTAAAGACCTGAGCAAAGCAAGTGCGTTTAATGAAGGCACCAGGACGTTACAGCCCATGGAACAGGTGAATAACTGTGGGGTGAAATATGGACCCTGGATGCCAGAAATAAAGAGTCCAGAGTCAGTTATGAAGGCTCTCCAAAAAACAAGGCCAGCGCAGAAATGATGTCGGACATAAGGCCTAGTGAACCTAAATCGCAAAGGAAATAAAGTGGTCTTCAATTTCAAAATGCAGAGATGTGCGCAATCCATTTCATGAAGGCAAAGAACGGTACTTGGCAATGATGTTTGACAAATCCATTGAAAGCTGCACCCACACATATAAAATAGCAGCACTCAGTATCGTCAATGGGATGCCAGACTTGTGTTCAAGCAGCTGCAATAAAACTGAGCATTTTACATGAAAATTGAATAAAAGAATGTCAGCTCGTTTTTCCCTCCCAAAATGGACAGGATGCCAAGCGAAATGCCCACCAGATTTTCAAGCTTGGACATGGTGTTCTCATGTAAATGTACCATTCAGAAATAATATGCATATATTGTTACATTGTGTGCCGTATAAGATGCCATTTAAAGCAATTGTGTGTGAGTTTGAAAGGCCATGTGCTGCTGGCCATTTCTTCAGATGTGAAACCTCCCTCGGTTGTCCTGGAGATTCAGGCCTGATTGTCTCCATTCATCAGTGCCCTTCCTTAAATATACAAGCAGGAAGACTTTTTAGATTCGAAATGCGGTGGAGACCAGATAAAGTCAGGTCTGTTCTGCAGCAGAAATGACACAAGTCCCATAAAAAGAACCATTAGTGTGGCCATTAGGCTGCTCTGCTAGGTCACATGTTTGAAGAGAAAAGAAACTGGGAGAGAAAGGGTTGGGGCCAGAGGGACAGAGGATATGCAACTGCAGTTTGCTTCAATGGGAGAAATACATTTTATTGCATAAAAGGAGCAGCATACATGTCACAACGGTCATTGGAAGCTTTTATTAAAGATGACGGTTAGCCCCTTGTAACCATGCTAAAACAAGTTTGGTGTGATGAACACAACTAAAGTTATTAAGAAAAATGGGATTTCGGCTTTCCCGTGGTCCCGAGAGATGTGAAAGTTGGTAAAAGCATGCCAGTAATTATTAATATGATGACTGTAAAATGGCATATTTTTCACTCATATGGTTCCTGGGTAAATGAAGAAAAACTTTATCTCTGTACAGGAAGGACGTGCAGACTCCAAACTAGTCTCATCTGATTCGCTTTAAAATGTAATTTAAAAAACTGCATTCCTACATGTAAAGATTTGAAAATTAAGCCATGTGGTGAGATTTTTATATCCTAATGCAGACCAGGCCCACCTGTCAAAGTGAGATGATGAAGCTTTTTCCTCCCATGGCCATTCCAAAACACTCCCCATCCCCTTGTCCTATCAGCACACAAGTGGGAGGGGGTAATGAAGACTAGTTAATCCCTTTCACAGGAATCATGACAAGTTAGTGATGTAATTTGCCCTATAAATGAGCCAGTTTGCATCAGAGCTGGAGTGCTTCCACTAATTCCTAGAGTTGAGCTACTACCAAAATCTGATGAGAAACATCACAGCAGAGAGAGGCCTAATCTTGCAGTGGAAACAGGAGCCAGGACACATAGAAACTGATCGGGAACCCTTGGAGGAAAGAGAGGAGATCCTTGACTGACCCCATTGCTGTCGCAGTGGTGTGTTCTGATGCTTCCTGATGTCCAGCATAGATATCTCCTGTAAGCAGAACTACCACCAAAGCCCTAGATTGTATAGGCCCTATATGTTTCATGCATTGTGTTAGTTATTTCCCCATTGAAAAATACCCTGTTTGCCTGTGTAGATCCTTAGCATATTTATCAAATTAAATCAATTAATTCCCCCATTGAATTCACAGGATCTGTATTGTTGGCATTCGAAACCAACAATCTTTTCCCAGTGTGTTTTGAGGCGGTATAGTCATAAAGATTTGCCAAAAGAATTAACCCCACGGCTGTGTTCCACGTGTGTCCACAGGGAATAAAAACAAAATTCCCCATTGATCCACTTCATGGGAAGCCCGGTAGTGTGTGTGCATATGCAAGGTGCAAAAACGAAATTTCCTCTGTGTACCCATTGTGCTCTGCAAAACGAATTTTCCCATTTGTATTTTCTGTCTTACATTGCACCTGTGCTAAACATCCCAAAATCGATTTTCCCATTGTGTGCTGACTAAAATCCCAAAGCTCTGTCTGTCATTGTTAGGTGTGGCAAAACGAATTGCCGTTGCTTTTCTTCCTTTCAGATAGTTTCTGTGAGTAATATTCAAAATCCAATTTTCTAATTGTGTTCCCACTCCCTGCCACTGCCTTCCATTCAAAAGAGTCAATCCTAATTGATGTTTGGAGGGTGAGGGTTGCTTGGAGAAAAGCATAACCCTGTTTGAAATCAATGTGTGTCTTGAATTGTTCTTTCCTTGTATTGGTGGGTGATTTAAAAGGAAATTATTTTAACTGCATATGTTAGTGTCATCTCTGTGTTGGTACTTTCCAAAAAGGTTATTTTGTTTTTGTATTGCCACAACATTTGTGGCTGATGTAATATATTTGGGATATTTTCTAAATAAATTAATTAATACATATATTCTTAATACACACCACCCTGGTTCTGAGTCCAGTGTGGCACCGGGTACTGGTTGAGGGTGGGTGTGAGATGGTGTGGAGACCTTACAACATTGAACTGTTAAAAACAATGAATAAGCGCTTTAATCTGCTTCACATTCATTGTGGGGGAAGGAGCGCCCTGACTTTGGTGTGAAAGTGTAATAAACGGTGACATAACGCCATTAGCACCCCGGGCTACCAAAGCAGTAAACCAGGGTGTTAATAAAAGTATTTTCATTCAAAGAACGGGATGCGTATGGCATCCCGTTCATTGAATGAAAATGCTGTGCAAAGATGGCCGCCATGGTGGAGGAAGGCGGGGCTCCATACAGAGCCTCTCTTCTCTTTCCATGGTAGCCAAATTTGAACAAGGAGAGAAACTGCAGGTGCTGTACCGGCAACTACTGCCGCAGCAAACTTGTAAGTGGGGATTTGGGGCTGGAGGGCAAAATGACTGTGGCGGTGGGGGAAGATGGCTGGTTGGGGAGCCGGCGATCAGGCGGGTTGGAATGCAGGCTAGATCAGGAATTGGCCAGGATTGGCTGGCTCCACCAACAAGGTGCTAATTGTCCATTTTAAATCATGCAAGCAACAAGATGCATACAAAGAGTTTAAGAGGCATGCCAGAAAACAGTCTAAAAGTTTTCTTGCAGCTAGAAAACTTTGGTGCCTGTCCGATTCTTGTCACTCAGGTTTACAACTGGGGGTGTCATTTTGGACTAAGCTTTCTTTCAGACTGCAGATAAAGTTAGAAAAATCCTACCTTTCCCTTTTCCACCTAATGGCATTTTCAGCACAAGATCAGAAAATCATCTTAATGAATACTTTGTTTCATTTTGGGCCTATTATTGCAATGCAGTCCATTTGGATCTCCAGAAAAATCGGATACCGCTTAAAAAAGCGGCAGCGCAATTATTAGTCTTTTAGCTTTCTATATGACCAAGTCTCTTCTGCCCAATGAGCCCTGCACTGGCTCCCTTTGGCTAAGCATATCGAATTCAAGGCATTATGCCCAGTGTGGCACATGACCTACATTTATTTCTGATAGATTCTCAAAAAATAATCCTTCAAACGTGTGTCTTTTGAATATTCCACGCCTTCACCGCCTTAGAACCAGGGACCGATTCTTCTCTATTCTGGTTCCCCATGCACTTTTTAGACCAATTTTTTGATCTTTCGTGGACAAATAAAAATGTGGCTTTTCCTTGAATATAATACTTAGTAATTCTATTTGTATTTCTCAGCTGTCAGTTCTTATGTCCTCAAAGTTATACTGATTTTGCACAGTTCCATGAATCAGGGTTTGTATCAGCAGTCTCAGCAGTGCAAAGTCACTTTGAACCTGCCACAAATTCAATGAATTGGGCCCTGTGTGTCTGTCACCAGGCTGTCAGATCCTTTTGTGAGAGGATGCACAATGGTCTGTGGAAAGAATCTGAAACACGCCCCACAACTGGGCTTTTTTCAAAATGTTAATGGTTTCGACAGAGGCACCTTTAAAAGTATTTCTTAACAGATCTTTTTGTCTTATACATTTCCATGACATTTCCTTTATTTTTAGGCCGGGCTGTGACATGTTTGGGATATACAACTATCACAGAAACGCCAAATAGACTATAACCGAAAATCTATATTTGTTAGCACATACGCTGCGGGGTCTGCTCTGGAGATCCGAAATCCAGTGGTGAGGCCTCTGATGGGAAGGGCACTCCAGAGGGGGACACGCTACTGCTCGGACACTCCAATGAGGGGGCCTCTGATGGGAAGGGCCCTTGGGAGAGAGACACGACACTGCTCGGATCCTCCAATGAGAGGGCCTCTGATGCGAAGGGCACTCCAGGGAGGGACACGCTACTGCTCGGACACTCCAATGAGGGGGCCTCTGATGGGAAGGGCCCTCGGGAGAGAGACACGACACTGCTCGGACACTCCAATGAGAGGGCCTCTGATGCGAAGGGCACTCCAGAGAGGGACACGCTACTGCTTGGACACTCCAATGAGGGGGCCTCTGATGGGAAGGGCACTCCAGGGAGGGACACGCTACTGCTCGGACACTCCAATGAGGGGGCCTCTGCTGGGAAGGGCCCTCGGGAGAGAGACACGACACTGCTCGGACACTCCAATGAGAGGGCCTCTGATGCGAAGGGCACTCCAGAGAGGGACACACTACTGCTCGGACACTCCAATGAGGGGGCCTCTGATGGGAAGGGCACTCGGGAGAGAGACACGACACTGCTCGGACACTCCAATGAGAGGGCCTCTGATGCGGAGGGCACTCCAGAGAGGGACACGCTACTGCTCGGACACTCCAATGAGGGGGCCTCTGATGGGAAGGGCACTCGGGAGAGAGACACGACACTGCTCGGACACTCCAATGAGAGGGCCTCTGATGCGGAGGGCACTCCAGAGAGGGACACGCTACTGCTCGGACACTCCAATGAGGGGTCTGCCACTGTGGGGGAATCGCACCAAAAATCTTCAACAAACCGACAATGTGACGCAAACTTCAATTCACAGCACAAACCAAAGTATGTGCGCCATGAGAGAACACTGCTGCAAGGGTGTGCTCCATGTGAGGGAGGCTGCAGACGAGTTACATTGTACAGTAGTGGCATGCACTGAAGGGCCACTGTCAGGACAAAGGTCAGGGGTACACATGCTTCGACAACATCAGAGGGACGATTCCAGACTCCCTTACATGTTTCTGAGCCAGGGAGTCAGCAAAGGGCGCTGTGAGTGTATTTCATTGAACAGTCATCAAGGGACGTGTGTGCAAGCTCAATTCTCTATTTGAGCCAACACAAGGATATACCTTCAGGGATGGCCCAAGCCAGGTGAGAAGGTGCACACGTGCTTACATCACGTGATATGTGCCCTGTGAGGAAGAAGTAGGAGAGAGGGGCCACCATGGCCACTGGTCCCCTATCGTTACTTGCCAGTTGCTGCGTCCTAACCTTAGATGGTGTACACACAGTCACCAAACTTCTTCGCCCGGGTCACCAATGCCATGAACTTGTTCTCCACAACTTCGACACTGTCCGCTGAGGGAAAGCTGTTGCGCTGATCCCCCAACATCACCCACAGCTCTAAAGCTAAGTTGAGCAGTTCCAGCGGCAATAGATTTTCTAAGACCCGTCCAATTTTCCACAGCCTTGTCTTTCCCTGCTGCACTGGCCCACCCTGGACCTGCAGCCCCCCCTGTCTTCCTCATTGCCACCTCAGCTCCGACTGTGCACGGCATCTCCCATGCACAGCATTCAGCTTTCTATTCAGGGCGGCACCATATCTGTTTCATTCGTTTAATGGTTTGCCATTTTGCACATGGAAACGTATACATGTTTTGAGAGTCAATGCGAGACTGTTGTGTTCCCTCCAAATCTTCTCGACTAAAGACTTAATTAGACCCACGTGGCTGGGGCTGGCCCTCATTGGAAAGTCATCCTGATCTGGATGCCTGCTTGGCGTCACCACTACAGCAATCTCTTGACTGCATCTGTACCTGGCATTGCGCTTTAGGCATTATCTTATGTTTTGAGGAAACATGAAGTATAATGTGTAACACGGGGTTATGTTGACCACTTATATATCCTTGATATCAAACTGAAGGGGCCCTTCGCTAAACTGATATGTGTTATCAATAACCAAACCTCCTCAATAAGAGCCACTCTGGCTTCCAGAGAAGGACATGTGGCTATGGCGGCCCTGCTGGGATTCGATATCTGAGCTGAATCTGGTCATGGTGTGTGTCGGAAATGCCGTGTGCAGTAACTTCTATCTTCCCTGCTGCTTCAACACTGCATGGGCCCTCCTCTGGCTGGGTGGCCACCTTTGCCATGTGTGAGCAGTGGGTGTCTTCTGCCGGTGATGCTGTTGATGGCAAGTCTGCAAAGTAGATTTTACAGCGCATTGCACCTAAAAGCATCCTTTTGCCGTCATGCAATTGTCACTGCTGGAAAGAAATGCGAGACCAGTCCAAGACTGCGTGAGTTAAAGTTGGATCCTCTATGCATGCAGAAAATGACCAAATGTGGCACATCCTGCGGGAACAGAAGCGTCCGAAGTCAGTGTTGTATTTGTGCTATTGAAAATGAATTGAATGCCTTATCCACAATTCCTGCATTTGTCCTTTTCTGGGACGGGGTAGTGGGGGCTTGGCACAGGGGGAGGGCAGCCCCTGTCTCATCTGTGCGGTAGCCACTGACAATGTAGCCGTGCAAATGGCCGCCAGGTGACGACATTTCCCTAAAAATGCACCCATCAGACAATCAAACACTTTCCGCATTGTAGGATTGGAGGTAGTAATATATCATTATGTCCCTCCTAGAATATTTGGGGAAAGAATGTTAAGGGTCAGGTAAAAAAAGTCACTTACCTGGTGACATGTTCACAACAACATTATCACATGGAACCAACTGTGCCGGGGCGGCGGTTCCTGTGTCAACTGTGCTCTTTTTCTGAGTCCTGTACCGAGCATTTCAGGAGTACAGTGGTCTGTCATCAAACATCATACTTTTCTTTGCTTTTTATGCCTCCTGACAAGCGGAAGCATAGGCTTGAACCCGGATCAGTTTAGCTGCAGTGTACTATGCCGTAACACACGCACGCCAATCAATGTTAGGAGCAGAAAGGGCGACTCATGGTACTTCCAGGGATGCCACTTCCTGTGACGTCACTTCCGGTGGGGCCACGCCAGATGATGTCCCTGCCTGTAATGTTCCATCCCATTGTTTATGTTCATAAGTCACCCCATTCTTTTTGAACTTGTGCCCTACTGAAGGGACAGTGCACTATAAACAGGGTTGGATTGGGCTCTCGGCCTTTTCGGCCCGTGGCAGGGCCGAAACCGTCGCTGGGGAGTGGGGGCCGGTTTCTGGCCATGCCTAGGCCGGTTTGGAAGAAAAAACAATTGAAACAAAATATTTATTTTTTCACATTCTCCCCCAGCCCCCCCAAAAAGCAGCCTTTCATCCTTCTTAGGTCGATGAATGCGTACCAACACAGGTTGGGTGATATTGTATGCATATTTGTTCTATAAAAAGAGCTTAAGCATAAGTGCTATACAATAACATATTCTCATTTGGCCTCCAACGTCTGCTTGGATTCACTGTCATTTAGTGTACTTAGGAATAATGCTATTTGATGCCACTTCCTGTTTTGTCAAGGGGTGAAAGGTCATGTTTCATTGCTTCCCGGGATGTCACTTTGGGGTGATGGTCAAATGACAGACATCACTCCTGGTGATGTCATCAGAGGTCAAGGGTCGTGAGGCGAGGGTGGGCCTTTTTTTGGGTGACCGAGCCTATTTCTTGTCCCAGTCCGACCCTGACCATACAGAGACTGTAGTAGAGGTCTTCTTCTTTAGGAATCATGTAATAGTGGACTTGCTTACTGATTAATGCTCCCACAAACAAGTAAAGAATAATGAAGTCAGAATACAAAACAAAACGCAGAACTAGTTTAATGGTTGCACGGGCCCATTTGTCCGTTTTTCATGTTGCCATCAGAAAAGCACCTGCAAATTCCTATCAGTGACACCATAGCACTTAGCTCCAAGGCAAACGCCCAGGGCGAGTGTGGCACGACACGTGATGCAATCCAACCACCAGGGTAGTGAGGCTTAGTACATCTAGACTTCCCGGAGGATATGACTGGCTTGGTAAGGCTGTTGGAGATCACAAAAGAGGAGCTGAATCATAAGATCTGTAGATGGAAATTAGAAAATCATGTGCTATGCAACTGACTTTCTGTTTTTAAACTCACAAGCGAGCACTGTCTCATGATTGCGTCTCGCCGAACCTCTGGGAAATGGACTCACTGAACCTTTTAGAGAAGCTCTGTCCCTACCCATGAGAACGGGACGTGTTTTTGGATTCTGCTAAATCCCTGAAGATCATGCCTTGAGCTTCTGGGGCTCTCTCGATTATTCCCTGTCCAGCACAGAGCAGATGTTCTTGTGACAAACAACAGGTTTATTAGCTGGGTTAATCTGGGCGGTCAGGCCCCTCTTCAGGGACTTGACGAGCTTGTCCAAGCTTCTGCAGCCAATCAAAAGCCACACTTTTTGCAAAGGAAGTTTGTGCCCTTATATAAGACACAGCGAAAATGAATGTTCCTTTGTAGGTTTTGCTAGGCTGTGGGGGAAGGCCTCACATAGTCCAGAGGCAGAATCACAATTGGAGGGTGGTTGGTGCTTTTGGAGAGTTTTGTGAATTCCTGGGAGGAGTTGGGGGGAGTGTTTGCTGTCTTTTCTTGGTCCTTTGTGTAGTAGCTTGCTCTTTTGTGTGTTTTTAAGCCATTTATCTGTTCCTTTTATCTAAAGGTTTGATCTGTGTTCGTTAGTGACTTGTGTTAGTTTACCCTTATAACAAAAACAAGGTTACAGTGCCCTTTTGTGTCCCTTCATAAAAGTGTTGCTGTAGGAGTGATAAGACCATGCCCCGAGCAGCATGTAGCTGCCTTCTCCTCACACATTTAAGTGCTGGCGTGGTGTTCCAAATGTGTCCTCCCAGGAGCTACTGATGGCAAGTGTTTCATCCATGCTTCAAGAGACGGACACTGACTGGTGCATCACCCGGCTCCCTAAATCTCTGCGACTCCCTAAAAGCAAATCCATTGTTGAGAATGTTGCTCCCACAAGCCACTCTCAGAGATTCCCGGCTCCTCCAACTGCTCCTTCCCAGGTGTCAACCGAGACCATGAGTCTCATCCACTTGCTTCAAGAGACGGACACTGACTGGTGCGTCACTCGGCTCCCTAAAAGCAAATCCACAAGCCACCCTCAGAGATTCCCGGCTCCTCCAACTCCTCCTTCCCAGGTGTCAACCGAGACCATGAGTCTCATCCACTTGATTCAAGAGACGGACACTGACTGGTGCATCACCCAGCTCCCTAAATCTCTGCGACTCCCTAAAAGCAAATCCATTGTTGAGAATGTTGCTCCCACAAGCCACTCTCAGAGATTCCCGGCTCCTCCAACTACTCCTTCCCAGGTGTCAACCGAGACCATGAGTCTCATCCACTTGCTTCAAGAGACAGACACTGACTGGTGCGTCACTCGGCTCCCTAAATCTCTGCGACTCCCTAAAAGCAAATCCACAAGCCACCCTCAGAGATTCCCGGCTCCTCCAACTCCTCCTTCCCAGGTGTCAACCGAGACCATGAGTCTCATCCACTTGCTTCAAGAGACGGACACTGACTGGTGCGTCACTCGGCTCCCTAAATCTCTGCGACTCCCTAAAAGCAAATCCACAAGCCACCCTCAGAGATTCCCGGCTCCTCCAACTCCTCCTTCCCAGGTGTCAACCGAGACCATGAGTCTCATCCACTTGATTCAAGAGACGGACACTGACTGGTGCATCACCCAGCTCCCTAAATCTCTGCGACTCCCTAAAAGCAAATCCATTGTTGAGAATGTTGCTCCCACAAGCCACTCTCAAAGATTCCCGGCTCCTCCAACTCCTCCTTCCCAGGTGTCAACCGAGACCATGAGTCTCATCCACTTGATTCAAGAGACGGACACTGACTGGTGCATCACCCAGCTCCCTAAATCTCTGCGACTCCCTAAAAGCAAATCCATTGTTGAGAATGTTGCTCCCACAAGCCACTCTCAGAGATTCCCGGCTCCTCCAACTGCTCCTTCCCAGGTGTCAACCGAGACCATGAGTCTCATCCACTTGCTTCAAGAGACGAAGACTGACTGGTGCACTACCCACCTCGCCATATCTCTGGAGATGTCATTTTTTAGTAGTTGTATTGTTTACTAACCTACTCCAATTCAGTGAAAATATCACACAGTGCTTTGTAAGCAAAACGAACCCTAACTTTCACTCTCTGTCTGGGGACAAATCCCTCAAAATGTCTCCCTACCCTTCATGCTACAGCTATTCCAAATACCCCTAATGTCCATAAATATCCTAAGCCCACCCCCCTCAAGGAACCTCTGCCTCCCTGAACGCTAAGACTGAGTACCAGCTCACGCCATGTGTTCCCCTGTAAGCCATGTGGACAAACACTAGATACACTTTTTCAAAAGTGTGCCCGCGGCTTGCCCTTGATGAATCACCCATAATTCGGGTAATTTGGGTTTGTTGCCGGACAATTTGTCTAGTCATATTAAGCTACAACAAGCATGGGTTCCTCACAAGTTTATAAGGGGATCAAGTCTCTGGTTCCAGTAAGGATTATCTTCTGTGGTTAGCTGGTGCCCAAGAGTTGTCAGCCAGTAGCCTTACAGGTAACCTGGGCGTGGCCTGCAAATCATGTGGAGGTCAAGGAGCACCCTATGGCGCTAGAGCAACATTGACATCATGAGGTATGAGCCACACTGCGCAAGACTTTCCCAGTCAGCATACAGTGCGTAGGAGCCACACTGCGCAAGATTTTCCCAGTCAGCATAGAGTGCTCATTTCTCTCTCTGGTATTTGTACAGTGCTTCATGCTAGATCTCTCTCGCTTCTATGCGCTATGATAAAAACCTTTTCTACCATCCTATTTAATGGAACTCAATTAATCGACCTTGGAAAGTTGAGGGCTGAGTCAGTGCTGCCCTGACATCCATGTTCGCATTCCTTGTCCCAATACGATCACATGTTGACATATGTTAGTGCTGTGCGAGTGCAGCCGAGTTGAATGAATACAAGCAAGTGTCATCCTCGAAAGGAATGGGAGTACGTTTTCATCTTTTCTCCAGTTTAGACCATCTCATTTGTAAATACAAATGCAAATAAATAAGCAAAATATATAGTTCGAAGGACAAATAAACAACCATTGTATATTTTGTTATTTATTTAAGTTCATTGTGGTTCTGACATACACACTTTTACCCTAGTGAATAAAAACATAATATATAAGAAGTACCTTGTACAGTAACAAATAAAACAAGATAAAGCATTCATATATAAGGGTACACATTATTAAATATAAAATCACTTATATAAACAACAATTGTAATTAGTAGTCAATTCCCAAGTGAATACAGATTAATTAATGGAAATTCTGGCAAAGGGAACAAAAACAAGGCGATGATTAATGGCCCCATTGAGGAATTAAATAAAGAATACACTTGACATTTGAAGGAGCTCGACAGAGTACTTAACACATATGGAATTAGTTGTCAACAAGCGACCTTGTAACAGGTGCAGAGAGGACCGTCCATTGTATTCGGATGAAGAGAGGCAGAGCAATTTCCTGTGTTCTTTAAAACACCTGTGATCAGCGCAGTTCTCAAGGCCTATTTCTCTTGGCAGACGCAAGGTGTTCACTTGGAGACTCGGAGCAAGCGCATTCCCAGGTCTGCCGAGGCCAACGGAAACAGGAAGGCGGGGAGAAGTTCATTGTAAGTCCTGCGTCTCCTGGAAGAAGAGCCTTCTTTGTATTCCCTGCCCTGACCTTACGCTCCACATTCTTCTGCTTAATCACCCGCCCTTTATTTAAACTAAGGTATTGGGTTTTGCAAACCGTTTTTTTAACTCTTGACGGGGGAGAGGAACGCCGGCATTCTTTCCACGACCTCCTTGGGAGGGGATCCCTCTGCCATACTCAGGAAAATGATATCCTTAAGCTTTAAGGTTCCGGCCATTTATTTTCCTCGCCTCAGGCCCATGACTTTACAAAAGCATGTCTGCTCAGAAAGGTTAGGTGAGGGCACGTCGGTGGTATATGCGATCCCAGATAGGCAGCAGCGATAGCTAATACTTGTTGATGGGGAAGGCTGCCTCCCCCCAACACACACACATATCAGCTTGCACACAGACCTTTCCCTCCAATTGCTAAACATTGAGCACTTGATTACCTAGGAATGGGCACATTCTTTCAACAGGAACACTGCCTTCAACTTTGAAATGTTTACATTTGCTATAACGCAATACAGATGTTTTTGTACCTAGGAGACCACTTACATTTATAAACATTGATTTGAATCTCTGTTAAAGATTATTTCGAACACACATTTCCATGCATCTGGGCGGATTCCGCTGCGGAGGGCAGTAACACAATATCCTGGTAGGCTTCTCAAATATATCCTGCGGACAAAGGTATGCTCTCCCTTTCTCATTGCGGATAATAAGGCATGTACTGAGGCCTTAACAGGATGAGGACAACAGGTGGCACAGGGGCAACATTCTGCTGGTGGGAGCCACAGTTACTAGAAATGGGGCGCTGCCCCCAGATCATCAAGGGCTGAATCTATAGTGGATGCGTGATGGTAGCGATATGGGTGGGGGACCTTCGGATTGGGGCGAGCCGGAGAGATCGTGGGACCAAAGAACTAACATATTGTGCTTATAGTAATAATATTTGAGCATTTATATAGCGCTACGAACCCTCAGGCATCTGAGCGCTGCTTATTATTACCCACGGTGTGTGCAGGGACGTCATTTCACCAAAATGCCAGGGGTAGCGGAAGTGACATCACACAACCCTTGACCCCCTGATGACATCACAGGCAGTGATGTCATTTGACCCCACCCCGAAGTGATATCGTGGGAAGCGATGGAACACGACCTTTCACCCGTTGCCAAAACAGGAAGTGACATCACAGCATTGCACACTACGAAAAATATGGTTACGATATCACTATAATGTGATGTACATTTCATGCAAGAATGGATCGCCATATGTAGCGTTAAGATCAGTGTGTATAGGCCCATATTACCAAATTACTGTGAATGCAAGCAGACGTCTATGACCATGATATGTTATTATATAGCACTTACGCGCTTTATATAGAAAATAATGTACACCCAATATCACCCAACCTGTCATGGTACTCATTTATCGACCTCAGAAGGAGGAAAGGCTGAGTTGAGGCGTTTAAGAACAGACTAAATCAGTGACTCACCCCCTGAAGTGTGCCTGAAATAAACCTTTAATGAGTATAGCTATTATTGTACAGAATTCCAGAAAGACACATTATTTGGTTTCCTATTCTTTCTTATTTCGGGTCAGTGCTGACTTGTGGCACTCCTGTTCTTATTTTTTTTTTTTAAAAGGGCCTGAACATGAGAGCCAGCCACTCCAGGACCTTGCATTACAAAAAACGGATTTTTTTTTTTTTTTTTTTACAGAGGTCGCAAGGGAGACCTCAGAGGTCGCAGTCTGGCAACCCCCAAATGACGTCCCTGGGTGTGTGGTGCTCATTTATCGATGTCAGAAGGATTAACGGCTGAATTTGGCCCTGCCGGGATTTGAACCTGCGTCGGCAGGCTCTGCACGGATGTTACTCGCTGTGCTATCTGACCGGCTTGTGCAGCGAAGAGATAACCTATACAGGGGGGAATAACATGGGGGCAATGACCACAACATTCAAACACGGGTGGATGCCAGGGCAGTTAGTGACTTACTTGTTGTAGCTAGGGAAGGACTATCGACTGGGATGGCTGCACAGTGAGGGAAGGATGGAGAGCTTGCATAGACCGTGCAATCATGGAGCTCAAACTGAGAGGTTCATTGGGATGCATGTAGGCAAATAGCCCCATATACAAGGAATTGCATTACATGAGGGTAGCGATGGGAAAAACAAGGCTACGGACTGTGCCGCATTTTGGAAAGAGCCTGGATTTATACTCTGTTGGGTGTAGCCGTATTCAGATTGGAAATAGTGTGAATGTGAGAAGATGGAGACATCAGCAATTTCGACTATGGGTGGCATCAAGCGAGGGATGGGAGTGCTTAGTTGGGGCTCCTCTATATGAATGTGCAGGGGAATGGGAGATTGAATGTTGTATGAAGGCACGTGAACGGGATGGGAGAGGGTGTGGCTATGTCCTTGAAGGGGGAGTGGGCCATTCAATTGAGGGTATGGGGGGCTGGCGCCATGGCTTGCTTTACCCTTCATGCATATAATTCTTTACTGTGCATCAAGGGTGAAGCAAACATAAGTGTTATTACGTGACTAGACTGGACTACTTTGGTAGAATATTATTTCTTACTGTGGCATGGCATTTTTTTTTGTCATGAAGGGTAATGCAAACATATTAAGAGCTATTATGTGGCTAGAGTAGCCTTTATTGGAAGATCCAGTCTGCACATATTTTCTTGCAGTGGCATGGCGTTTTTTTGTGTCTTTTTTTTCTTTTTTTTGAGGTGGCATGGCAGTTTTGACCGGGCCTCAAGGGTAAAACAAAAATGATGCATGTCATATGTAGCTAGACTGGCCTACTTTGGTGGTGCCACTCTCCATATACTTTCGCACTGTGTCATGCCATTCTTAACTGGGCATCAACGGTAAAAAAAACATGATAAACTTTGATTATGGGGCTAGACTGTCCTACATTGTGAAGCCAGTCTGAATATACTTCCTAACTGCAGCATAGCATGCTTACTTGCTAGGAATGCCGCCAGGAGTAAGCTGTTATATGGTACTATTGGCATATATCTGTGCAACCTGATTGGAGATGCATAGGCACTGCCAGCAGGAAAGTATGTTTTATACTGGCATCTATCGTTGGCAAAGGCATCTTGAACATGTATTGGAAAATGCTCTTGTGGGTGACTTGCATCTATTGGATTTTTTCATGTGCTACCATACCCCGATTACAAACTGTGTGGCTTGTAACCACATTTTTCTGCAAAAGTGTGCTTTAAAACACACAATTTGAACCCATTTATTTTAAACTTCTCTCAGGGGGAGAACCCCCTTCAAACCTCGCTTGGTTGGCTGAGGAGCTCTCACTATACTCTCTCGCTCCCACATGTTCGGGGCAAATTCTTTTTTATCTATGCCCCTACAATTAAAACAGGTTGCATACGAATTGTTCGTTTTACAACTGTTCGAATTACAATTGACCTTTTCACAATTGACCGAATTGCGAAGGTCAATTGTAACATATATGTGGGGGGAAACCCCCCACAACCCATATATATATATATATATATATATATATATATATATATATATATATATATATATATATGGTCAATTATGAAAAGGTCAATTGTGACCCTTTAAATTCGGTAAATTGTTCATTCGAACAATTGTAAACGAACAATTTGGGTAATACCTTAAAACATACACTGACCACTACTGGCAGTGCTGCATTGAGATATGTCGTAAAAATAATGCTGAAAAAATGACTTACAACGAAAATGAAGTGATGCAAATAACCTGCAATGAAAATAACTAATCTCAGAAATAGAAACACATATTTAGCCTAAAGGCACTTTAATACTTTTTTAAAAACATAAGCCAGTTCAAAATGAAAGGCAAAAGACTATTAGAACATTATTGCGCAGATCTGATGAGGAGGATATGATATGTCATTTATAACGCGCCTGTACACAAGTGATATGAAATGTGCTGTTGTGAGGTGCCTTTCACCCTCTTCAAAGTATATCATCATGGCTGAAAATATGAAGGAAGGCTCTTTTGACCAAGAGCACATTGGTGTCCAGGGGTGAGTAGGAGTTTAGTAGCGCAAGAGTGTCTCGCATATTATTAAATCAACCAGTAACCAATAAATAATACACTTTTAAGACAAAACCTATTTTTGGACAGAACTTCCTTTCTGAAAAGCATCGCGTTTGCTTGTTTGTCTGCACAGATGGAAACAAGCCATTGGTTCTGCCACCATTTGATCTCCTATACTTTACATTGAGCTGTTTTTAGAATTCCTGGCATCTGCCCCCTCCTCTGGGCTGATACTGCTATGGAGGCGCACCTGGTCTTTATGGGTTTTTTAAATTAATTGATTAACTGTATTTTATTATAAAGCATTGTGTAACTATTTTACCCATGTTCCGCTTTATATCATTTCAATTCCACTCTCATGTTTTCAATAGCTTTCCAGTACCATACTTGTGGCCCCATCACAAGTCCGCCGGTAACCCTTAAAAGTGGCGGTAACGGAATAAGCGCTGACATTACTGCTCCGTCAGATCACAAGCCAACGCAAATACTGCCGACTGTAAAATCAGCTGGCACTATTACATCCAGTGCTATAACAGCTGGTCACACGAGGCGCAAACACAGCCACATCACAAGTCCATGTCCGGCACTAATAGCGCCGAAAACAGCTGGAGGGAAATGGAAACAGGAGGTAGAAATCAACGCACAGGTGCAACCAATGCAATCCAAATCGCTACATAAGGCACACCCCTACCCACACACTGTTTCCCACACCATGCTTCCATTTGCCACTGTGAGCTGGGACAGGCAGTTGCTCATGCTGCGTCTGGTAGCATAGAGGCAGGAGGAGCAGGCCAAGGCACAGGGAGAACTGGGGGGTTGGGAGGAGGAGGATGAAAAGGAGAAGAGCACAAGCACGGCAAGGCATGCACCCATCCCCATCGACAGGCCCTCAACTTGACCCTCACTGACACCCAGTTGGTGACAATGGACTGCCTGAACAGGTAGACCATCACAGAGCTACTCACCACAATCCAGGATTACATAGTGAGCAGGATTACCATCAGTACAGCTGTGACCCCAGTGCTGAAGCTAGTGTGAGTACCACAATTTCTATTTACAAGCACTTTCTAAATAAGTGCCACATAGAACCTCAGTACAGCAACTCTTCCATGCACCCTTGTACAAGTACCACTCCAATGGTGAGCCACTGCACTCAGAAGAGTACAGATTGCCAATAAGCGACCCAGCATGCCCCATGCACCAGATCAATACACCCACACAGGACTACCGTCATGTCTGCATCACACGTCACTGAAAGACACAGCACACAGCACGAGCCTGTAGGGTACAGGGCAAATGTGAATTGAATGAGGCTACATATACCTCAGGACAATGTCAATTTCCATGATACAGCATGATACTGCAAAACTCTACCTCCCATGTTACACAGTGTCTAATGGCCGAGTCTCTCCCATGTAGGTGACTCCAGATATCCACAGCTGCCTTGGCTTATGACCCTTGTGCGAAATCCCCAAACACCCCGCAAGAGACAGCATACAATCACTCACACAGTAGGACAAGTATATGCACTGAGTGCACCTTTCACCTGATGAAGGCCCATTTCCGCTACCTTGATTGTACTGGGAGGGAACTGATGTACGCCCCTGATAAAGTTGGCCAAATTGTGCTACTGTGTTGCATGTTGCACAACATCTGCATGCAGCAAAATTATACCGCTGCCTCCAGATGTGGAAATGCCACCCCCAGAGCATAAGGATGCTGATCATGATGCAGGGGCTGCAGTACACATCAACAGAGATAATGTCAGGGAGGGCAGAATTGCAGGCCAGACTCTCAAGGGCAATGTTTTCTAATACATGTACATGGCGCAAGACATTGACCAGTGAGCGAGACCCACTATTGTGAATAAACACGGCTTTGACACAATCAGCAATGTCCTCGCATTGATGCAGTTCAACACCTTTATTGCTGCTAACTCCCCAGCACACTCTACCCCCTCCCACCACCAACTCCCAGCCCACTATCCTCCCTCCCACCACCAACTCCACAGCACGACCAATCTGGGCAAGATTTGTCACTGTGTCATTTCTGTGGCCTTTTTCCACCCATAACAGACACTGGTGAGCCTGGACCCAATTGGCGCTGGGACTGGAGCCTGGGTGTATTCTGCTGCGAGTCCTCAGTGGATGTCATGAAACTGGAAGGTATTGACCCTGGAACCCGGATGTGCTGCAGTGTGACCTTGTTTATATGCCAGTGTAGTTCAGTCATCTCCCCAGCCTTAATTGCATAAGCCCTTCATTCTTGTAGCAGTGCATCCAATATTTCCCCATTGAAAATCCCCATTGAAAATTCCCCATTGAAAACCCACAATTGCCAGTGTATTTCAGTCATCTCCCCAATGAAGAATCTCTTGCTTGCCTGTGCATGTTAGCATGCCCCTCGTTTGTCTGTGTAAATCCGTAGTGTATTTTGTAAGTAAATCAATGAATTCCCCCATTGAATTTCACAGCAGTCTTTTCCCCAGTGTTTTTGTTGTTATAGTTATAAAGTGTTGCCCAAATAATTAATCCCATTGTGATCTGAGAAACAAATGTGTCCCTGTGTTCATATTGAGCCCTGATAAACGAATTCCCATTTGCCACTGTCATTCCTCTTTGCATTTGTCATCCTGAACCAAAACCGATTTCCCTGTTGTGAGCTAATCCCTTTCCCAGAGCCTACCTGTCATTTGCAGCCTCAGTAAAAACGAATTTCATTTGCATTTTCTCTTCCATTGAAATTAAGCTTAACTTCCCAAAAACGGATATTCCGTTTCTGTTCCTCTTTCCCTATTATGTGGTCAAAACGATTTTTAATTTGCATTCCATTGCTCATGTGTTGCATATTCGAAAAATCGATTTTCTGTTTATGTGCTGATTAGTATTCCCTAAAAAGCTCTGCCTGTCTTTCTAAACATAAGCAAGAGAATTCCCTGTTTTTCCATCGCTTTCCCCCAGCAGTTGTGAGAAATAATAAAAACCCCATTCTTTCAATGGTGCTCCAAAAAGGGATATGCCCCTGCTTTGCTGACTCCGCATCTTGTTTCTGTGGGCACTACACCAAAACGGATTTCCCCCCTGCATTTCCTAGTCCATTGTGACACAGGGTGGTTGTGGAGGTTGGGTGCGAGATGGGTTGGGGGCATACCCAAAACAAATCTGTAGTACATTGTGCGCCACATTCATTGTAGGGGAAGGAGTTCTCTGGCTTGCGTGTGCCGTGTAATAAACCGTGACACCTTTGTGTGAGACACTGCAGGTGCAGAAGTGGGTTCAGTGGGCCTGGAGGTGCTGCTGGTGGCCTGTGGTGTTGCTGTGGGGCCTACGGTGCTACCTGAAGGCTTGGCCTTGCTGGGCCAAGGTGTTGAATGGCAGTCCATGTGCCTAGGCATAGCCTGTGGGCACTTTTGTGGGCTGGTGGTGGTGGCTGCCCTTGAGGGCCTGGAGGCACCACTTCCAGATGGGCCTGCCCCCTCATCCTCCTCCGATGCCTCTGGTGATGCATGAGTGCCTGTTGAGGACATAGGAAATTCTGTCAGGTACAGTTCTATAGTGTGTGCTGGCATGCAAGACACATTTGCTGTGGTACAGAATGGGACACCACACATTTGGATTGATGGGCATGGTTGGTATGGGGACATTGCATGTGTGCACAGCATTGTGGTGATGATTGCAGCAATGTGTGTGTGACACATGGCCAGGTGGCCCTTTGCATGTGTGTGGGGATGGCAGGGTGTCCATGCTGGGGCTGATGATGTATGGCATGCATGTCTGTGGTCATTCATGCCCCCTCATCCCCTCCCTGGGTGGCACACACCTTGTGGGTGTGATGGCTTTCTCTACGGCACTTCAATGGCTCTATGGGGTGCTCCTATGCAGCCAACAGTGTTGTGCTGTAGTGTACTGTGTTTGGCTAGCTGCGCCCATATCTGTGTAGGGGAACATGTACTTCTGTGTGGCTCGTCTGCCATACCAGCATGGGGCAGTCCAACTGGGCCTGCAACATGTTGGTGTGACTGCTGCACGGTGTTGTGGTTACTCACGCACCACATTCCCTCTAGCACATGGTGCACCAGTAGGGGTGTAGTGTGCATTGCACTTGGATTGGCCACTTGCCACCCCTTCACACTGCTGTCATACTCACGGGGGTACTTTTCACCCTGACCCATGGCTGCTGGGAGGAGAGCTCATGTGGCACCCCGTCACTTTACCCTGATTGGCCTACCGAGCTGCTGGGTCTGCTGACATGTGTCCCTGTCTACTGGGACGTCTCATTCTAGGCTAACATTTGTGCATGGACTCCCTCTGGAGTACCAGAAAATGGTATGGCATCTGGTAGAGGTAGCATTGTTTTAAGGATAGGAGGTACCCTGTTGTGTTGCCTTTCCAGGCTGCCTGATGGTCTGGCACCCTATCCTACAGTCCTTAACAAAATGCATAGTGTGCTGGGGGCCTGGGATATGCCTCTGTTGCTTGCCTTGTTTTGCCGGCACTGGCAGTTGTGCCCTGAAGTCTTGTTGCTGGGTGTTTTTCACTGTGCCCTATCCTATCCTGCTCCCAGGCTGAATTGCTGTTGTGGGGACTCAGCTGAGGTAGCTTTGTACCCTACTGAGACGCAGCCCACATTGGCCTCTGATGGAGCTGCTCCAGCTCAAAAGCCCTAGAACCAGAAAGGAGTGGGAGAAAAGATCTAATGGGCTGCCCCTTCGATGACTGCCCTGTCAAATGGAACTCTCTAGCCCCAAGCGAAAGGTTAACAAGACTGTCCTTTGCTTCACCTTGCCTGCTGCAGTGTCTGTAGACCAGAGGGGTACAAAAGGCTTTTCCAATGGCTGGGAAGCTTCTTCCCAGCTCTACCAAAGACCTGCAGTAGAGTTCTGGACCAATTTGCCCTACACCCCCCAAGTCAACCCCTAGCAGATCTTTCCCCAAGTAACATCGGCATTCACCCAGGCAGTGTTTCCCAGTAAGTACTGGTCCGATTATCCCAATGTCTCTAAACATATAGACATGTAACTAAGTGAAGTTATTGCAAATAAGCCCCAGGTAATGAGCACAAATATTATATAGGAATGAGCATATACTATGTGTATGGAGTTATCCTGATCCCCAGCACAGCTACTCTTATATAGGAATGAGCATATACTATGTGTATGGAGTTATCCTGATCCCCAGCACAGCTACTCTTATATAGGAATGAGCATATACTATGTGTATGGAGTTATCCTGATCCCCAGCACAGCTACTCTTATATAGGAATGAGCATATACATAGTGTATGGAGTTATCCTGATCCTCAGCACAGCTACTCTTATATAGGAATGAGCATATACTATGTGTATGGAGTTATCCTGATCCCCAGCACAGCTACTCTTATATAGGAATGAGCATATACTATGTGTATGGAGTTATCCTGATCCCCAGCACAGCTACTCTTATATAGGAATGAGCATATACATAGTGTATGGAGTTATCCTGATCCCCAGCACAGCTACTCTTGGGTACATATATTTTGAAGATGTGTTTTACTCATGTGAAATGTATGAAGCACTTTATTGTCAACAGTGACATACAGGGAGCATTTTGAAGAAATATACCACGGTTCTAAGAATGATCTTGTGTGCAAAGTCTTACCTCATCGTGTTTAAGTAAAGGTGATTTAGCGTCCCTGTTGAAGTTAGAGTGTACAGTAGTTCATTTGAACTGTTTCAGTTGCCTCTACATATAGAATATTAGTCCACCTGTGTAATATTCAACCTGATGTAGAGTTTTCCCTATTGACATTTTAAATACGACTTTCATATTATATCATATTGACAATAATAATAATTTGGCATTTATATAGCGCTACGAACCCTCAGGTATCTGAGCGGTGCTTATTATTACCCACAGTGTGTGGTACTCATTTATTGACCTCGGAAGGATGAAAGCTCGGAAGAGGATGAAAGGCTGAGTTTGTCCCCGCCGAGATTCGAACCTGTGTTGGCAGGCTCTGCACAGATGTCAAAGTGAGCGCTCTACTCGCTGTGCCACTTGACCGTGCAATTTACTCTATCTGACACCATGTCAGACAGAGTAGGTTGCTATTACTCTGCCTTGTTGTATATTTGTATTTTCTGTACATTGTTTTCTGCCAATTCATTTTGACTAAAACTAAGTTCTGACCGACAATCCTTGTATCAGTTATCACTGCCTTGGATATGCAGCCATTTTTGTGTGGGCATTTAGTCCCTCGCTACCTCTCTTTATAGTGAATGTGTTTCATTTTCTGCATTTATTTCCTATTGGCACTAGTTTTGCACCAATGTTCTCACCCCCAGTCCATTGATTCCCCTCCGTCAGATGTCCCCAGTGGTGAGGTTTGCACAGTACCTCTCCTACCTACACAGTTGATTCGTGGTCAGGAACATTTATCATGTAAACTCTTTTTAGTTTTGAATTAATTTGAAGGAGGCACTGGCTATTAAGGACCAGGTTTGGTCCAGTGAAGTCCGTTTGGGTAATCTTCACCTCTCACATAAAACATTATTACAATGTGCACAGAGGAGGAACTAAGACAGAAGTAGTCAGGACATAAGATGTCACAGTAGCTGGTGACATGGGTGCTGTGCTAGCAGCGAAAAAGAACATGTGAACGAGGGACTTGCATATCTCATTTGGGTAAGTGGGTGGAAGTTAACTGTGTTGGAAGTAGCTAAGCATTCCCTTAGCAAAACATACACTGCAGAGGTTAACCTGTTTGGCATGAAATAGGTTATTTTTTAGACGTGGTTTTGAAGGGGAGCAGTGTGACCATACAACAGATTGCTTGGCATGAAGAAGTGGCTGGAAGCTGAGGGATAAGCACTGAGGTAGGATGAAAGTAAGGATCAGACAGCTTGAGTAATATTCACACCAGCATGTGCCTTCCACTGGGATTTTGGGCGTATTCTGCTTGAGGCGGATTCGTGCATTGTGATCACTGCCATTCGCATTCAGTAATGCTTGACCTCATGTACAAACATGGCAGTCCCATTAAATGGGATCCTTCTGGATTTTGCCTGCCTTTTTGCTCTTTTTGGACCCGCTCATGCTGAGTGACCTGGCATCAGGTCTGCACAGAAAGAAACCTTTTAAATCACCAGGGATAGATGGTGTCCCAAATGACCTATTTTGCTCACTGGCGGACCTGTGGGGACCTTTCTTAGTGCAGGATTTTAATGCATTTAGCTTTACCAATCGATTTCCTGACAGTTGAAACAATGGAATAATCGTTCCTATCTAATTAAAGGGTAGTCAGTCCTCCCCCTCCCCTTACCGATCAGTTACACTATTAGACGGTACCTAAAAGTTGTTTTCAAGCATCATTCTAATACATCTGGAGGAATGGGGATAGATAACATCATGCTATCTGATACACAGTTATCTTTCAGACCAGGAAATGGTATGGTGCACAAGTGCTTGAATCGGTATCTTATTTTGGCCAAAGATGTTCAGGTCCTGGATTCAACAATCTATGTGGCCTTTATGGACCTCAGTTCAGCTGTCAACCACATACATAGGAGGTTACTTTGCAAGGCATTATTTGATATTGGTGTACCAAAACCCTTAATCCAGATGCTGGAGTCACTACATGAGAACTCTAGGGTATGTGTGCATTATGTGTTGGTTGGGGAATTCACTAAATGCATTACGGTAAATAAGGAGGTTCGACAATGGTGCATCCTCACCTCACTTATTTTTAATATATATGTTAATGCCCTTGCCCTCATCTAGAGTCACTTATTATTGATGTTCCTCAGTGTGGAGCCAAGAGATTGCCAGTTCTCAGCTATGCTGACTATACTGTTCTGCTGGATAAGACCCCTAGATCAGTACAGGCTCTGATAGGGAAGTATAATCCCTAGGGCTAGGGGATTACGGGCTAACCCCTACAAATGGTTTACGATGTGTGTCTCTCGGAAACCTAAACAGTTTTCGTTGATAATGCTGAACGGACAGCGACTGGAATGCTACTCCACGTTGGATCATCTGGGTCTTAGATTCAACATCATGCTGAAGTGGGATGACCACATTGTGAAGCAAGGTGTTAAAATGAGCCACACTATAGTGGGTAGTTTCAGTCTAGCTAGGACCTTGCGACACTCTCCCATAGAACACACGATTATGGTCTATGAGAGCAAAGTTATTCTGACAGGAAATTTTGGATGTGAGATTTGCGGGTATGCAAATGCAGATTGTCTCCAAAGGTTAGAGAATTCCTTCTTAAGATGATTATTGATTGTTCCTCAATCAGCATTGGTACCCTTTGTACTCTTGGAAACAGAAATGATTTATCCAACGGATACAATATACACAGGACCAGGCTCGGACTGGCCTATAGGGCAATAGGGGAATGCCAAAACCAAAAACACAAACTGCTAGATGGGCCCATTTTTTTGGGTCAACCTGGGCGCTTTTTTGGCCAGTGTGGGCCTGTTTAATGAGCTACTTCACAGTGCAGCTAGTAGTTTTGACAATTGTTGCTGAATAAATATTCTTTAAATTCAACAATTTGCATTACATTTTATCGACAAAAAAAACCTTGGGTACTATACAGTCTGTCACAAAAGGAAGGAATTGCCTTTTGCAACGGTGGGACACTTTTTCATTAGTGCCCGAGACAATTGTATGCCCCAGTCCTACGTTGCGCGAGACAATTCTAACTTGGGTGTTATGGAATGCTAATCACTGTGATATGATATGATATGATATGGCATTTGTTACGCGCCTATACACAAGTGTTTCAAGGCACGACGAGGCAGGGAGGGGGAACAAGGGGAAGACAGACAACAATCCTACTAGGCCAGGTGTCATTTAGATCGTGCAAGTACAGGGGTAGGGGGGAGGGAAAAAGTGCAAGGGGAAGGGGGAGAGGGGGAAGTGCAGGGTAAGTAGAATACAAATAAATAATAGGGCCAGCTGGTGGCAAGTGCAAGGTAAGTGCAGACAAGTGCTGGGAAGGGGGGGCTGTAGGGATACAGAGACAGTCCCGCAGTGCAGGGGTTGCCAGGGAGGCAGTGCAAGTGGAGAGTGGCTGGGCCAATGACCGAGGTCGGTGAGAGTGGCCCAGTTGCAGATTCAGTGCAGTTTCAGTGAAGAATTTAGCAGGGGAGAGGGAGAGAGAAAGCAAAAGCTAAGAGGAAGGGTTTGAGATGCTTCTGGAACCGGAGATGGTTCTCCTCAAGTTTCAGGGAGGCAGGAAGACTGTTCCAGAGGGAGGCTCCTGCCGCAGAGAGAGATCTACCCCCAGCTCGTTGCTTCGAGAAGCAGCTGACCCTGAGGGAGTTGGAGACGGATGAGCGAAGGGCTCGGGAAGGAAGATATTTAGGAAGAGAGAGTTGAAGGTATTTAGGTCCCAGGCCCCAGAAGGCCTTGTGGACAATGCAGAGGGTTTTGAACTTAATCCCTGCAGCCACAGGGAGCCAGTGTAGAGATTTCAGTCCTGGAGAGATACGGTCCCTGGGCTTGAGGCCAAGGACAAGTCTCGCAGTCCTGTTCTGGATGAGTTGCAGAGGGCGGAGAGTGGAGGCAGGCAGACTGAGATAGAGGCTGTTACAGTAGTCCAGCTTCGAGAGAACCAGGGCTCGGGACACAGTGAGCTTCTGGGGGAAGGAGAGGAAGGGAAGAATACCTCTGAGGAGGTGCAGCATGTAGTGTGACTTCTTAGAGACGTCAGATATATGAGGAGAGAAGGAGAGTGTGGAGTCGAAGATGACCCCGAGGTTTTTTGCCTTGCAGGTAGGAGCAGGAAGAGGGCCAAGAGAGGCTGGCCAGAGAGCTGCAGGGAAGGAGGGAGTGGGTGTGCCGATTTGTAGAATCTCAGTCTTACTGGCATTAAGGCAGAGGTCATTGGCGGCACACCATTCCTGGATAGCAGACAGACAGTCAGAGATGAGGGAAGGAGAGGAGGAGGCCGAGGGTAGCCTGAAAATGAGCTGGGTATCGTCCGCATAGCACTGAAAGTTGGGGCACAGTGCGGCGATGCGGTGGGCAAGGAGTGCCAGATACTGGTTGAAGAGCCAGGGAGAGAGATTAGATCCCTGGGGGACACCACAGGTAGAGAAAAAGATGTCAGAGAGGAAGGACCCCAGTTGGACCTGGGAGGGTTGATTTGAAAGGAAAGAGGTCAGCCACGCCAGAGCCTGACCAGTGATACCCAGGTTATCACGGAGACGGTTGAGCAGGATGGCATGGTTGACAGTGTCAAAGGTAGAAGAGAGATCGAGCAGAATGAGAACACACTGAGTGTTGGAGTCGAGGTTCGAGAGCAGGTCCTCACGGATGTTCAGGAGAGCAATTTCCGTGCTTCTGGCAGCTCTGAAGCCAGATTGATGGTCATGAAGACTACCAACAGATTCAGCATGGAGGTTAAGCTGGGAGATGGCCAGTTTTTCCAGGAGCTTGCCCAGGAAGGGAGTGATGGAGATTGGGCGATAGTTAGCCGGGCAGGAGGGGTCGGAAGAGGGTTTCTTAAGAAGAGGGTGCACAAGGGAGTGCTTAAGGGGGGATGGGAAGACTCCAGAGGCGAAGGAATGGTTGCAAAAGTCAGCCAGGGCAGGAGCCAGGGAGTCGATGTGGTCCGTGATAGTTTTGGAGGAACAGGGGTAAACCTGTTTAGACAAGACCTTCATAGATCTGACTTGTCTGGAAACCTCATCAGCAGAGAAAAGGGGAAAGGCAGAGAAGGAGGGAGGAGGGGTGGCTGCAGAAGGGCCGGAGGAAGAGCCGGGAAGAGAGGGAGGGAGGTGATAGGAGGAGAGTGAGGACAGGATGTCCTGAGTTTTAGAGATGAAGTGAGAGGCCAGTGCAGTGCAGAGGGCCTAGGAGGGGACAGGACAGGTAGAGACTGCAGCAGGGTTGGCAAGCTCCTTGCAGATTTTAAAGAGTTCGGCCGAATTGTTAGATGCCGCACAGATGCGGGCTTGGATAAGGGCTCTCTTCTTGGTGAGAACGGATAGACGGTATTGCCTTTGGAGCAGGCGGCAGGCCAGTTTGTCAGAGGATGAACAGAAGCACGCCATTTCCTCTCTGCCACCCTGCACTTGTGTTTTAGGGTGACGAGATCCGAGTCATACCAGGAGTTACATTTGGCTTTGGGCTTCAGGCGGATTCTCATGACAGGGGCAAGGATATCAAGAGTATCAGATATAGCAGAGTGGAGCATGGAGAGGGCTGTGTCAGGGTGGGAGTCAGCCGAAGGGGGAGGGGGGTCGAGAAGGTGGCAGCGAAAGCCTCAACTGACACGCGCTTCATGGGTCGGATGACTGAGAAGGTGGGTGGCAGTGATGAGGGTGGCTTTGCCTGTGGGGTAGGGAGGGTGAGGTGGGAGGATAGGAGAAAGTGATCACTCCAGGAGAGAGGAGTGGAGAGAGGCAGGGAGAGGGGAAGGTCAGAAGAGATCAGAGCATCAAGAGTGTGCCCTGCAGAATGAGTAGGCCCAGACGGGAGAATAGAGAGTGAGAGAGAGTCGCAGAGGGCACGAAAGAGTCCAGAGGGGGGACAGGAGGCATCCAGGTGGATGTTGAAGTCACCAAGAAAGAGGAGTTGTGTGGTTGAGGACAGGAGTGAGGAGGAGAGGTCAGCCCACTCAGAGAGGAAGGAGGACATTTGACCAGGTGGCCGATAGATAGTAGCCACGGTAAGGGAATGGCTAGGAGAGAGAGAGAGTCGGCAGACAAGACATTCAAAAGAGGAGTAGGTCTGCGTAGGAGTGCCAGTGGCAGGAATCCACTCAGGGAAGATGAGGGCCACACCCCCACCTGAACGGTTGGGCCTGGGCACGGAGAGGATCTTGTAACCGTCAGGTAGGAGTGTGTCAAAGCTGGTGACAGAGCTGGCCGTGAACCATGTCTCAGTGAGACCAAGGACGTCAAGGTCCAGTTCCTCAAGAAGGCGGCAGATATCAGAGGAATGTTTGGTGGCCGAGCGGGAGATAAGAGTGGCAATGTGGAGAAGGTTGCCATCCTTGAAGGACTTCCGGGGAGGGGTACAGATCAGAGGTACGCCCTGCGGAGGTGAAGAAGAAGGAGGTGAAGAAGCAGCAAGAGAGGGGGCAGGGAGGGAGGGTAGAGGCAAGGTAGCCGAGGACAGAGGAGGGGGGACAGCAGGAGAGGAAAGGAAGTTGATGAGGCGTGGGAAGCGTCTATCAAAGAGGTGAAGGTTGGCCTGAGGGCCTTAGACCAAGACGGTCCCATTAGCGTAGACATTAATGATGGCCTTAGAGGAGTGGAAGGGGGCCAAGAGGACATCCCAACGGGTGCCACCATTAATGGGAGAAGAGGAGAAAGGAGAGAGCACAGAGACCATATGAAGGGTCCATAGGTCAGGCGAAGGCACAAAAAAGAGGATGTCAGTGAGAGTTTCCTTGGAGGAGGCACTAGTGTAGGTGTCAGCGATAGGGAGGCCTGGGTTGGAGACCAGGATGTCTTTTTTAAACGTTTTCCTACCAGATTTAGTGAGGAGAGCAGGATAGTCAATAGAGAAGCAGTTAGAGAAGATAGGCGAGAAAGAGAGCACCATGGAATAGGGGTAGAGGACAGACGAGACGAGAGCATGCGGACAGGAAGTGAGCGGCAACCCCAAGTTTACCACATTTCAGAAAACAACAGTAAATGCTTATTAGGTACCCAGTGGAGAGGCCACCTAAGTTTGAGAATCCTGCGAGGGGAGAAAAACCCTAGTTTACCACATTTCAGAAAACAACAGTAAATGCGTATTAGGTACCCTGTGGAGAGGCCACCTAAGTTTGAGAATCCTGCGAGGGGAGAAAAACCCTAGTTTACCACAATTCAGAAAACAACAGTAAAACCTTAACAGAAGACTACATTCTGAATCTGTTCACCCTACATGGTTATAGGAAAGTAGGATGGTTGCCCCATATCAAGTCATGCAAACTATCCTGGGTGCTGTATTTTGACAACCCAGTAAGAATCTGAGATGTTTCTAAAACAGAGATAAAAAGTAGCGCCATACCGGGCCTCTTTGAGGAAAAATGATCTGACTTCAGAAGCACAGGTAAGGGCACACCTACCTTCAACTCCTGTGGTTGGGCCCGTAGCATAATTGCTGCTTGCAGGTTCCCATGCCTTTGCACAGATCACTTCTTGGTAAAGACACATTTAACCTACTCCCAGTAAGGGCAGTATTCCAGAAATGGTCTAAAGATAATGGGGTTGGGTTGGATTGTAAATGTTTTTGTGGGGGCACAGAGACTCTGACACATTTTGTTCTGTTTTGTCCACTCTTCTATGACATAGAAGCAAATATTTATTGAATATACACAGAGAACGTGGAATATGATCTCATCGTCTGACAATGATGTTTTTCCTAAAATCTATCAAGCTGGTGGTTATGTTTGCATTTGCTTGTTTAAAAAAAAAGGCTTGGTGGAGATGCACCATATTGAGGGATGGCAGGTTAGGCTCTTATTAATCTTCGGGGATAGGAATGTATTGTTAACACTTTATATTTAAGGATGCTGGGTGTTAGCAGTGTTTATTATTACTGATCAATTTTAGATTCTTTGCTGTATGTAATTTATTTTATGGACTACCCAAAATGTGAATGAATGTGATTTTTTTGGGATTTGCAACAATCCAAAATAAACTTTGTTGATGTTGATAATGCTTCCTGGGAGTGTTGGAAACAGCCTCTGAGGTGCGATTTGACACTCGTGTATGACGGTGCAAGGTGCTTTCCTCTAGCCCTGATACTGTTGATTTATTTATTTATTTAAAATGTATAAAGCGCTAACTACGGCCCAGAAAGGGCATCTAGGCGGTGACAGGAGCGAGAGGGGAAAGTTCAGAAGAGTTACAGCAAAAGGAAGAAAAGAACCGTTTAAACAGATGTGTTTTCAAAACTCTCCTAAAAACAGGATAGTCAGGCTGAGTTCTCAGGTCAATAGAGAGGGCATTCCACAAGCCGGGAGCCAACACTGAGAAAGAGCGACCTCCCAGATGTTTCCGGCAAAATTTAGGGACCTTAAGAAGCAGATGCTAGAATGAGCGCAGGTTTCTTGCTGGAGAATATTTTTTCAATTTATATTTCAAAAAGATGGGACCAGCATCATAGAAGGCTCGGTGTACTACAGAGAGAGTCATAAACTCAATGCGAGCAGTCACAGGGAGCCAGTGCAGATGGAAAAGCAGTGGTAAAGACCAGGTTAAGTGAGGGGCCATCAATGCCAGCCGAGCTGCAGCATTCTGCAAGACTTGCATCCATTGAATTTGATACTTGGTTTGGCCCAAGTATATACCATTACAGTAATCTAATGAACTGATTACCAGGGAGGTCACCAAGGAAATCCTATTTTCCGCTAGGAGCAGAGGAAGAATTTTTCTGAGAGCATTCAGTCTCCCAAACCCTACATTACAGACAGCAGAGATCTGGGCTTCGCAAGACCCATTGGGGAGAAGATTGACTCCAAGACTCTTGACAGAGGAACAGGGGGCGGGGCAGGGGCCAAGGGACTCTGGCCAGTAAAGCGAGGTCCAAAGACGGTCACTCTCCTGGGGACCCACCACCAGCACCTCCGTCTTACTGCCATTCAATTGCAGCCAATTGGCTGCCATCCAGATTCCCACTTTCTCAAGGCAGTCTCGAAGCCTTTCAAGGGGAACAGTCTGCGGGGAATCAAGGCGGATATAAGCCGAGTATCATCTGCATAGGAGTAGAAAAGTACTCTGCGTGCAGTGATGAACTCAGCCAGAAGCCGCACATATAAGTTAAAAAGAGGGGGAGAGAGCTGACCCCTGTGGAACACCACAGAGTAGCTCATCCCGAGCAGAAAGGCAAGCATGAAAAGAGACAGTCTGAGAATGGCCAGTCAAAAAGGAACAAAACCAGGCAAGGGTAGATCCCAAGATGCCTGCCTGCTCAAGCCTGGACAGAAGAATCTCAGTCTCCAATGTGTCAAAGGCAGCAGAGAGATGAAGGAGAATAAGGACTCTAGTCTCTCTGTGGTCCTGAAGCATCGCTAGATCATCAAGCAGGGAGATCATCACAGATTCTGACCCCATCTTTTTGCAGATGCTGGATTGAGATGGGTGAAGACAATTATTTTCCTCCAGGAATAAGAGAGACCTGTGGGGCAATCACTGCCTCCATCGGCTTCATCATGGCAGAAAGCAAGGAAATGGGCCTATAGTTTGCAGAGACTTTAGGGTCCAGTGTGGCTTTCTTCAATAAGGGGAGAACCACAGCATGCTTCAACTCAGCGGGGACCACCCCATAGAAAAAGAGTATCTCACGGCTTCGGATACCAAGCCTATAACTTGGTTTGATAACACTTTTAGAATATGTAAAGGAACAGCATCCTGAGGGGAGGCCGATTTCAAACTCAAAAGCGCCTTCCTGATATCTTCATCCAGAACTGTCCAGCGGCGGGCTGGCCAAAAAGCTGCTAATGTCCTGAAGCACAGCAGTCGACACCTCCAATTGACGCTTGCCAATAGCAGTGCGAATGTCAACAATTCTTTCCAAAAAGAAGCCACCTGATGCTACCCGAGGAGAAGGTAAGTCGATGGTAACCCAGAGAGACTCTGTAACCCAGTGAGACCCGGAGAGACCTGGAAAGGTAGATCACTCGATGAGGGGGCTATTATATCTGGGCCCTCCAAAGTGCCTTAGCCTCTTACATACGCCCTGAAGTCCACTGCTGGCCAGAACCTGCCTGTTGACAGGTTAGAGTGAGTTTTGGCTGGGGTTATTCCAGGGGAATCAGGTGTGTAGTCTCCCTTCCCTTGGCGGTGTGGGCTTGGACAGTCTGATCTATAGTAGACATGAGGATATAAGGACGTTTAAGGATTTCAGGCTAGATGATGTATACATAGTGTGGTATACCTTTCTGTATGCCCGTGGCATACGTCCTGCTGGTCTTTTTTAAAACACACAATTGTCTGTGGTAGCTCGACTGTCTTTTGAAACCCTGATTTATTCTTGCAACAACAAGTGATATTGTGAGTGCTACAGAGATGCAGAGCTAATGAACTATAGTGATATAGTGTGTGAGCTCTGCTGAGGTTTGCAGTTGGCAGCAGGAATTGCTCTGTGGGAGCTGTGTTTCCAGACAACTGTTTTGGTGTTATACAGGGCACTTGAGTTCTGCTGGAGTTGATAAAAACCCCTGTGAGAGTGGAGTGCTGCAGAGCTCTGCTGAAGTCTGCAGTTGACGGTAGTTCGCAACAGATCGTGGCAGCTGTTTTTATCGGGTTTACTGTGAAAGAACCACAAACATACAACATCAATGGCAGGTAATGGCTTGTTTACATGAGAAGTAACTCTGAGCCAGCTTCTTACTCTGAAGTTGGGACACAGTCTATGCCTGGCCCGGTAGAGTCAGTGAACAACGCAACACTGCCGAAAGCCCATGGAGACAGGCAAGAATTCAGGCAAGAAGGCGTGCAAGATGGGGCTGCAGTAAATGCTGCAAAATTGTGTTCGCAGAATTGTACACTATCCTCAAGGTGCACTGAGGGGGGTAAAAAGGTGAAAGGGAAAACTAAATATAGGGAAGAGTACCCTAATACTCCAACCGCAAGACAGAAAATAACATACTTCTTCCCTTTGTCAAGAACCAGTACTGAAGTCAGACCTGTTTCTAGTAATCGTCCCCACTGTAAGGAAGGTATGGTATCAACAGTAAGACAGACACAAGTGACCACAGTTCAAGGGTGTTTATTGAACTTCAACCAGTGTGTGATAACCGCCTATCTAATCCTAAATCTACAGATATGAGCAAGCTACGACCATCAAATAATAATAATGCAGTCCTAGTAGAGTCTCATCAAAATAAAAGGACCTATACTAAAGAAAAACTATTGCCAGTTATTACTGCTAATTATACATAGTATGGGGTAGTATTCATGAAAAAGAAGGAAGTGTTCACAAAATGATATGTCAGAATATGTCAGCACGGGAGAAGGCGGTCCACTCGAGCAAAGCACACACTATAGCTTATTTGGCACGAGGATACAGTTACATTATCAGCATCAGGGCATTCTGTAGTGCAAGTCTCTTTACTCTCAAAAGTCTCTTGATTCAGAGTACCTGATGTACAAAAACAAAACACAAAGTTCCTTTCCTCTTATAAGTATTCAATTTGGCTGACTCACCCTGGATCCCCCCCAGCCAGGCTCAGATCCTTTTTATATCATGGTCATTATTGTGGATCCCCATCTTCCTGTCTCAGATCCCCTTTTATACAATGTTGAGAGAGTGTTCGTTCTCAGGTGACTCATGGTTCAACCTGGATACCCCTTAGTGGCTTCAGTCCTTCCTCGTATACAATTAGTCTCCCTCAGCCAGGCTCGGACCAATTGCAGTTCGCATTAACCTATTGAAGACTTTCAAATATGCATGGGGTTTAGCTTGACCCGTTGTAAGACCACTTCGATCCCAAAATTCCCTTTTCACAGTTGCCATTCAGTTGGAAACCTAACAGAGACCTTCGAATGAGCACCCACATGGAGCCGGACCACTCGGTCTACAGTATCTTGCTAGGCCTCCCAAAGTTCAATCACTCCTCTGGTTTTCAATTATATACGCGTCGCTTGACACATACGTTTCACACACTGTTCTCTTTAGATCTCTGCATACAATGTTGCCGCTTGCAATCTTGGTTCTAACACAGGCTGGTTTGATATCAGTCTCTCCGACTCACCGGCTGTGCTGTCTTTACTGGCACTGCTTTGTTTTAGGAGCCAAGGACAGTACCACTGCCTTGGTTAATGACGCAGGAGTGCCCCGGCTACCTCCGACACACAATGCAGGTTTGTTCAGCTTTTGTTCCCGGTCTTAGGTTGCTTACTTTACATGGTTCACAAAAGTAACGGTCTGAAAAGATCAAGGTTACTTCCCTCCTTGCAACCCTCTCTGGTCTCGCCGTCTTTCTCCTCGTATTAAACTGCCATCTTGGAACTGCTGTTTCCTCTTGTGCTTTGCCTTGCTCAGAGTGTGCTTTCATGCTCCGCCTTTTATCCGTGTGGGGAAGTGTGATGGAAGTCAGGTTTGTGTAATGATCAGTAATTGCCTGACCATTTTATTGGGACATATCAGGTAAACAGCTCTGGTGTTAGTCCTTTTTCGCTCATGATGAGCTGTCGGGAAAGGGGGGTTGAATCCCTAACTATCTTTCCTGGTAGGATGGGGAAAATGTGTTACAGGGTAGGGGATATTGCGTCTCGCCATCCGGTGTGCCACTTCACCTCCCAGAAGACCCCTCATCCAGGTGATCCTCCTGCACTGGTCCACCCCCAGGAACTGTATGCAAAAGCGATGGCCGTGTCCTGGCTACCTGGATGACAGATCCCTGGGGACTAGCGGGTGAGACACCTTCATGTGTCTCACAGCAAGTATCTATGGATAATAATAGTATAAATGACTCCAGCATTCTTGAGATGGATGGGGTTGTGACTAGCCCCTCTCAAGGGCCAGATAACATTGAGACTGATTTTAATGGCAGATATGAATTAAATTAGTTATCGGGCGGTGTCCCATTCTACTACACCATCTATGCTGACTGAATTATTAACATCAAATAGTTCCTGTTCCTCAACCTCTAGGATAAATGAGGGAGAACCATTATTGCACTATATGTTAAGATAGGCAGACAAATGGATTAAATTATCAGTGCCTACCATCTCGGCTCTAAATGTAGTCTTTAGTGCTTTTTTCAACCTCGATGACAACATCGGAGATGAAGTAATGTCGAAATACAATGTTTCTTAGCTAAATCAAATTAAAGCTGGAAACCTTTGATTTTTTTTTACACGTGTGCTCCAAGACAAAGGGGCCGATTCATGGAACAAATGTGCACCGAAATTCGTGGCGCAAGCGTGAAAAAGCAAGGGCACGCGCATGAGTGCGATTCATGGAAGGGCCTGCGTGTGTTTTCCCTGGGATGTGCGTGAAATCCGCGGTGGCGCACATGGGCGCACACGTCATTGCAACATCCAGAACGTTAGCGCACATGCCAAAAAGGGGGCGGAACATGGGGCGGTACACGCTGAATGGGGAACAACGCGTGAAAATAAGGGCATAACTGGGGAAGTACTGCTGGGAAGTACACAGAACGCCCACACGCACGCGAACCACACGTATTCATGGAATCGAATAGGGAAAACCCACGCACGGCCAAAGACACACACAGGCCTAAACACATCCGCCACACGAAGGCAGGCGGTAGCGTCCGTGCGCATTACAAAAGTGCGCGCAAACAACAAACACGCATATACAGCTATGATCAATGTCCCATTCTGTGGCCCCCTAGAAGAAATGACGTGTCATGCAATGCTTAGGCATCCCAAAAAAGCAAGAAAAAGAGATACGTGACCCCTGTAGCCCATGTGAATGTAAAAAAAGCACACGCAGTGCGCTGTGGCAGCCAGGAACACAAAAAATGTGCACATGATCAACACGCATGCTAGTATGCCCAAAAAAAGGGATACACGACTAACAGGGACACCCGCAGTAGGAAAAATAGCATGTGCGACTCACTGTCTGCCTTCCTTACGTGTAGAAGAAGAATGCATAGCCAACACCCACGCCAAAAGAAGAAGTACGCACTGTAGCCGCTGTGAAGTAATCGCATGTGAACCCCAACGTCTGGAAAACACACGCACCGCTTTCCACGAAGAGCACGTACAGAGCCATTGAAACCCACATGGGACCTTCAACCTGTGGCAAGGGAAATGCCAGCGCGCACGTTATGTCACCTACGCGCTTACACGCTAAGGGCCTTTCCTCAGAATTCACGCAAACATGCTTTTTTTCACGTGCCAAATCACTCTGTATCAAGCTGACAACACACGGAAGTCCACGCTCCTTCCCAGAAGGCCAAATTACTGCCCCCAGAGCCCTGAGAATCCTCCCAAGAGCCATTTGCTCCTGCCTTCCTGCTGCCACTGTGCCCTGCCATTTGGTGCCTGCACATCTGCCATCTGCAGGGGTCCAGGTGCTCTGACCACCCCTGCTGGAACAGAAGACATTCCCGACTGAAGTTCCATCACTTCACAGTCCAGCCCCAGGACCCAGTTGCCCACCCACACCTGCCTCGGGGGTTGCCATGTCTGACACAACACCTTCCGGCACCAGTGGCAACCCCCCAGCAGAGAGGCAGAGGGCTACCAGCTTCAGTGAAAAGGAAGTTGGTATCCTGGTGGAGCAAGTTCTGGGGCATTATGATGCCATCTTCACACCATCGCGCGCCGACAAGGAAGGACGGAATAGGACCTGGAAGGACATAGTGGGTGCCATCAACACAGAGCGGGTGGCACCCCGTGACATCAAACACGTCCAGAAGCACTGGGAGGACTACAAGTCCAGGAACCTCAAGAAGGCCCGGCGCCTCTTGGAAGCAGCGGATCCAGTGGGGAGCCGGGTCCAGCTTACCACCCAGCAGATGAGGGTCCTGGAGCGCATTCGCCCAAAGCTTCACCACCAGATCCTCAGGATGCAGGCCCGTCTGAAGTCGAGCAGTAAGTGGCCATGCATTCACGTTTAAAAAAGGGCATGTTGCAGTGGGCATGTAGTTAGCTACTTGGCTGCATGTCTGACATGGGTCATGTTTGGATGTGTGTGTGCAGGGATATGATGCATGTGAGTCCAGTCAGGCGTGACCTACATGGATGGTGTATGTGTTACAATTCATCATGCGGAGCAGCATGCGGAACGCACACATGTATTCACATGTGTCTGTACTTTGACATGTTTGGGGTGTGAGAGATGTGTGCTGCTGTCATGGACATGCATGATGTACATGTCCGTGTCTCTGAGTAGTGTGTGCGCCATGGATGCATGACACATGTCCGTGACGATGAGTCACTGATACAGCCTAGTCATCCTTGTATCCACTGTGTCTGGGGGTATACCGGTTAACAAGGGGGGTCCTGGGAGTCCCTCTGCCAGACATTAGTCCTGGTTGCGAGAGACTTACCCAGAGTCTTTAGCTCACTATCTTTCACAGAGAAGAAATATCCCGAACATATCAGGCTTTGTCCTGCCTTGGGGCAGTCCAGCACCGAAATGCTGGGCAATTCTCCTCTGAACAAGAGTACCAACAGCATCCCCAGACACGTGTTTCAGTCTGGTTGGACCTCATCAGTAGGGAGGAGCTGTGCCTCTCTAAGAATAGTGAGCAAGGGGTCCACGTCTGGATTCCCCTAGTAACTTAGGGTCAGACCCAAAGTTACTTAAATATGCAAATTAACAAGGGGGGTCCTGGGAGTCCCTCTGCCAGACATTAGTCTGGTATACCGGGCCAGGTGCATGACTCTCTGGTGATGTGTGTGCATGTGACCAGCATGTCCCATGATGCATGGGAGTATCAGCCCATCATTGGATGCCACTACGGTGCCTTGGACATGGATGCCAATGTATGTTACATGTGCCATGCCTGTTCCTGCATGTGTGTTGCCTGCACTGACCCATGTGTTGTGGAGGAACATGATGGAAGTGACGTTTGACAGTGCCACTCATGTGCTATTGCTTCGTGTCTAGGGGACTATAGTTCAGTACCCTGATGCTTGTGTTCAATGTCTCCCTTTACATAACGCTGAGTGAAGAAGTGGGCGGAGATGGCGCTGTGGAGGAAAGCAGCAGGGATGCCTCCACCGGCCGGAGACGCAAGGCCCAGTCACCCTCCCAGGAAATTCCATCATCTGGGAGTGAGGGGACTCGTGTCGCGTCTGCCACTATGGCTGCAGCGGAAGACGCGGATGAGCCCCCACAGGGGCTTGCAACGGCGGAAGATGGTGCAAAGCCATCCAGGTTGGTGGTGTGTTTAGAGGAGGAGGCTGCTACAGAGCCGCACATGGGGCCTGGTGGGGGTGGTACCACTGATGCAAGTGGTGCAGTCCAGGAGCAGGGGCAGGAGGCAGCAAAGGTCACCGTGGAGGTGCCTGTGCATGTCTCTGTCCCTGACACTGTGACTGCATCACCATGCACCAGTAGGGATGCCCTGTCCCAGGCCCGTCAGCAGGTAGGGGGGAGGTCCACGTCATCTGGCACTCCTCTACCTGCGGATGAGGGGACCCATGACCGGATTGAGTCCGTCCTGATTGGTGTCGCGTTGCGCACCCGTGACATTCGTGATGACGTGCGTGCTTCCTGGGGGGATCATGCACGTCATCACAAAGAGCTGTGTGCTAACGTGGCACAGTTGGGAGGTTCCATGCTCGGGGGTTTCCTCCATGTGTTGGCCAGTATTGCAGCCCTCTCCTCCTCTGTGCACACTATACGCCAGTCATTCTCTGTGCTGTCTTCTGGCCCAGACTCCACCAGGGCCCCCTGTGGATCTGCCCCAACCAACGCAGCCAGCCTGGTGGAGATCCCATCCCTGCCACAGTCAGGAGTCGGAGGTCCAGCAGGGGTGGCCACCCCACCAACTGGAGCCCAGCGGATGGAGGATGTGCCGGCATCATCGGGCAGGGCACGTGCACGACAGCACCAGTGGATTCCATGAGCCCGGATGCCGTCATGGTGGCAAAGGCAGTTGCGTTGGAGGCAGCAGCAGGCTCAGCGTGGGAGGCATCATGGCTCGGGGCAATCAACATCACAGGGGCAGGCATCGGCCGGAGGGTAGGAGGACCCTCGATTGGGAGTGTCTTCCATTTGGCAGCGGTTGGGCCAGCAGATAGATGCGGAGTGGCGGCGGGCGGAAGAGGCGCGGCTCACTATGGTCAGGGCGGACAACTCCATGCGCAGGGTATTGAGGTGGGCTCAGGGCCTCAAGGCAAGTCGCAGGGAGTTGGAGGAGGGCATGGCTGCATCCCTGCGAGACCTCGAGGCCAGGGAAGAGGCCCGTCTCTGGGACGTTGAAGAGGAGTTCAATGATGCCCTGGCCCGCAACATTAAAGAGTGAGCTCTAGGACTTGCCCACCGCCTTTGTACATAGTTCTTTAGGGTTAGGTTTCCTTTGTTTAATATTTTTATTTGGAGTTCATGGACATTGCTCCACTTTATGTATATCGTTATTTATTCATAGGACTTTTTTGTAGGTTTCCTTTTGTTTGTGGATCATGGCCCCTTTGGACGTCCATTGTATATAGTTGCAGACTTGTACATACTTTCTTTCTTTGGACATTCCATGGAGCAATGGTTTTTATATTTTTTAATGTACTTTATATGGACAATGGCAATGGACCACTTTCTTGTTTCCGGTTGTCGATTTTTCTTTTACATTGGAATTTTTTCAATTTTTTTTTCCTTTCATTATTTCTTGATTTGCACATTTGATTTTTGCATTTTATTTCATTATGTTTTTCAATACATTTCATATTCCTTCATTATTGGTGTGGTGTACTCTCATTGTTTTTTGCATGTCTCTATGAGCATTGCCTCAGTCATGTGTTGCCACTGTGTGGCTCTGTTGTACACTCATGCATGGCCATGCTGGTTCTTTTGAGACTCTCATGGCATGGCTAATTTGGGAGTGGGTGCAGTGGATGTTTGCGTGCTTGTACTGGGGGCAGAGGGATTTGGGTTGGCATTAGGGCCATGGGTCTGTTTTGTTACGACATGGTGGGCCATGTGTCGTGGTCTGCTGGCAGATGCCCATCAATGGGGGACATGAGTCGGGGCCTGTTGGCAGGTGCTCATCTAGGGGGAAATGAGTCGGGGCCTGCTGGCAGGTGCCTGTCACTACTGGGTCGGTGACATGAGTCGGGGCCTGCTGGCAGGTGCCCATAAATGGTGGGGGGGACATGTGTTGGGGCTCACAAGTGCATGGTGCCATGTGGGCTGCCTGCAGGGCATGGTCAGGGGTGTAGGGTAGTCCCCTGTGGTATGGGCTGCCTGTAGGGCATTCCCAGGGTGGATGGGCTGAATGCAGGGCATGGTCAGGGGTGTAGGGTAGTCCCCTGTGGTGTGGGCTGCCTGCGGGGCATGCCCAGGGTGGATGGGCTGCCTGCAGGTCATGGTCAGGGGTGTAGGGTAGTCCCCTGTGGTGTGGGCTGCCTGCAGGACATGGGGAGGGAGGAAAGGGCACACTCGGAAGGGCCCACACTGCCAAATTGCGTGTAAAATTCCACGCGCACCCCTCAGAATACACGTACCACACTCGCGCTAGCGAAATCACGTGTAAAAGTCCACGCGCACCCCCGGAATACACGTAGGCCAGCAAAATCGCGTGTGAAAGTCCATGCGCACCCCCGGAATGCACATCCACCGCTCGCGCTAGCGAAAATGCATGTAAAAGTCCACGCGCACCCCCTGAAAAAAGCGCAGGCAGCCCATCCACCCTCCACATACCCCACAGGCAGCCCACACCACAGGGGGGACTTTTTCCACACATGTTACCTGATTTGAGCGCGGTACGTGTATTCCAGGAGTGCGCGTGGACTTTTACACGCCTTTTCGCTAGTGCGAGTGGGGTACGCGTATTCCGAGGTGTGCGCAGGGAGTTTTCCACGCGTTTTTGTGGTTGGGGGACTGTATGCTGGTCCACTGTCCTTTGCGCCATGTATGGGATCTGTGCGATGTTTTTGGCACGCGGGGTTGGGGCGTAACTGGAGGTCGCAGCACCACTCTGCGCCACGGCTAGTTATGGATGTTGAAATCCATGAATATGCTGTGCACTGAAATAGGTTCAGGCGCACGCGGCTCGTGCAGACTGCCGCATGCGCACTCTGTGTGCCAGCCGCACGCACCACTTGTGCGCCGAATTCTATGAATTACCCCCAAAGTCACTAATGTAGGTCAATAGAATAAAAAGGTTGTCTCATGTAACACATAGTTGTATTGGGATCGCAATACAGGATGCAGTTCTGATTACCTTCCTGGTGAAGTGTCAGCAATGAACCGCTTAATATAAACCATACTACCTTGGACATCAGTGCTAGTATTAAAAACAAAGAAAAAGTGTGCATAGGGCTGCAAGGTAGTCAACTGAGGGAGGTGGCGCGTGTTAAGAAAACCAAAAATTTGAAAAGTAAAGGAGGGAACAATTTAAAGAATTCTTGAAAATTCCGATACTTAGTTTACAGTAGTGGCAGCAAATAAAGCACTGGGAAGCACTGACAACATCTATCCTCTAGTCAAAAACAATAAGCATAACCAAACCCGTTCCATGAAGAACTGCATGAGGAAATAGAGGGAACGGAACTTGAAATGAAAGAAGCAGAGAGTGTAAGGCAGAAGAATGAGCAAAAGAAGAGCTATTGCCGAGATCAAGTGACACAAACAAACACTGTATTGGATAATCTTAATTAAGCAATATGCCCCGAGCGGCGGGGGCATTACCGACTCAGGTAATGCCCCAGGTCCATAGTTATAGGCCCCGAGTGAAGCAAGGGCCTTAATGAAGGTCCCGGGGCATTACCAGAGTCGGTAATGTCCCCGCCGCGAGGGGCATATAGCTATTAGTACCCCAGCCTGCAAAAACTGCATGACCGGGGGACTAAAAGCTTTTTCTTTGTCCCGAAACGCTCCAGCATTTCGGGAGGAAAAAAAAAGATGACAAAGAAAATGGCCGCCGCCATGGAAAGGGAAAACGGAGTCCGTTTTCCCTTTCCATGGCGGCCATTGGGTCCGCTCCCGAAAAAGGGTCAAAAAGAAGGTAAGTGGGGTTGGGAGGGCGGGAGTTGGATGGGGGAAGAAAAAAAAAACATACCTGCGTAGGCGCGGAGCGGGGATGGCCCCACTCCGAGTCTCCACACGGCTGGTGGCTTCCCTCGTCCCCCGCCGGGGACGCAGGACAAGAAGGTAAGTTGGGGGGGGCAGGTGGGAGGGAGGGAAGGGAATTTAAAAAAAAAAGACTTACCCGAGTCCCCAGCAGGGGGCGAAGGCAGCCTCTCAGCCGCAGGGAGGCTCAGAGCGGGGATGGCCCCGCTTTGAGCCTCCTTATTGGCTGAGGGGCTGCCACGCCCCCCGCTGGGGACAAAGGCCGTGGAATCCCGACGGAGGGATTCCCGGCCTGGTATTGACTCGGCGAGGGCCAATCAGAATGGCTCTTTCATTCTGATTGCGCCCTCGCCGGGTACTAATAAGGAGTAACGCACCACCGCTTATCGCTCCAACGCCCTGACATCGTATGATCCAGTAGCTATTACTTCCAGTTCGAAAGGTAGCAATATAGTTCCAGCCTTGATGATGAAGGCCAGAGATTGGCCGCAAGGATCTTGTGACTGTGGAATCAGGTCTGAAATTATTAAAATGGATGTAAGGAAGGAACCATCTAGTCTCTTTTCATGCTGTGATCAAGTGACACAAACAAATATGCCATTAGACAGCTCCACTACACTGAGAAACATGGGTTATAACTTGCAACCTAGTCCTTTGAATCCTCACCCACAGACAAATTGTGCTATTTCTTGTAGGAAATATCCAGACAGTCAGAACAAATATATGTGTATGACATATCCATCGGATGGTTATCCTGAGGGAATAAATTACATCTCAGAGGCAGTTGGTTGAGGATTGGTGTGATGCTGGAAATGCATTGGAGGGACAGGGAATCCTTGTCTGTGTCCTGTACCCCATTAAACTGTGTGATCTGCTTATTTTCTGCACAGGAGTCCAGTCTGGTCCGCTGGCAGTTTTGTTCTTCATTTCGTGCTGCCAATGTCCCATATCTAACCTGACATTCTACAGTAATATCTATGCCAATATCCCATATTTAATGATAATGCCTATGCTTTTTAATAACTGTCAGCAGTTGGTGGTGCATTCTAAATTGAATCTAAAGTATATTGTGGTAACACATAGATGTGTATATATTTATCAGTATTAGGATAGTGTTACCTGAGTGCAAAGTGTGGACAATTATGAACAAATAAATGTAGGCACTTTATAAAATGAATGAACAGTTGTTCTCTAATCAGCTGGTCTGTGCATGTGGTTAAAGAGTGCTTGCCTTGCAGGAAAAGAAAACCCTTTTTTGTTTGCACGTTCACATTTATTCTTGGAGCAGGCTCCAGGAGTAGAAATAGCGAGCTGATAGTTGCATGTAGTAAGTTGAGACCCTGGCCAGTGTTCACAATTAGCCTGTGATTTAATGACCTGTCATGAAGTTATGTAGAAGCGAATGTATGAATGCTGTTTGTTCTCACAATAACTTCAGAAGCACAGATGAAGCAGTTGCCTGTCGTCCGAGCCCCTCTTAAGTGTGTTATGAATAAAACTGACTGTGACCTATGTCTCATTAAGCTGCATATGGACACAGGTGGGTATTATGAAAAGTATTGCCCACAAATTGGGTTCCCCCTCATGGAATTTGTTGCAGTTAAGATCCAGTTGGACTAATCTGCAATGGTTGGAGAGCAGGCAGAGGTTGGGAGGAGGTCATGGGTCACACTGCATAAATTGGACAAGAGGTTTCCTGCAGCCACATCCTTCACCCACCAGCTGGTCTCATTCGACACATTGATCTCTGGGACCGAGGCTCCCCCTTCTGTGTGTGGAAGGGAGACTTGCACTCCTGATGAAGCTCTGGCACAGAATACTGCAGTAAAAAAGGGTGAGACCATTTCATGCACAGAGTGTGATGATTTAATGCAGAATGATGATGTGCGGTCTGATGTTATGAATATATAATGTTGTATTTTCTATGGGAGCATACTTTTAATGACCCATAAAGAAATACAACTTCTGTACACAAGTTGAAACCATGGGATGGATGAATCATGAAATGAGCGTGTAGTTTGTATTGATTGTGGGCACACTGTGCTAAGTGGGACATTATCAATGCAACCTTGTGATCACAAGAAACATTTACTATGTCAAAAGTTGTAAATTCATGCACTATGAGATGTTGTGGGTTGCAAGAGTCGTTCGTAATTAGAAAAGCGTGTGTCTACTCCCCTGAAAGGTATGCCAGGATAGGAGATGATGATCAAGAAAGGCTTGAGGATAGTGTGGTTTTTGCGCAAATGGCATGAATACACTGCCAACAACCCTGATTTACAGTTCCCAGTGCATCAATCTTTTCACCTAGAAAAAATAGGATATTTAAGGGAAATCTTAGCCTCTAAGGGTGACAAAACCATTAGACCCCTGCAAAGGGAAACATATAACAATGAGAAGATTATGCTAGACAAAAATCTATGAGAGAAGTACAGATTAAAAAATGTAAACCATAATCCGAAAAAGATAAAGCACGCACATATGATCATAAAGAGATGAAAAAGGATTGAGAAGTGGGAGACTGTGAAGATATAATGAGAATTAAGGGTGTGTATGTAACCAAGGCTTTCCCCTCAGCCCCGACACCTGAATCAAAAGTGACCTTGGAGGATGAGACAGACCTGTTACTAGAATGTTTACCTATTAAAAGACTTCATCCACCCCCTTATCAGAATCAGAAACCTATTGGCAAAGCACCCTCTCCATCACCTTGTTCCAATAGAATCACGCTGCAGATGCAGGCACTGCGGAAAGAGTAGTGACCGCATGGATCCAGAAAAAACAGGAAGGGATACAAATGGATAAAGCGTATGTGCCCCAGCAGCAAGACCCGCTTATATTTGCAATAGTACAGGAGTTATGCAAACAAATGTGATGGTTGCTTAAAAGGGTAAACGCTGATGATGAACTGTATCCCTGTAAAATGATTATGAGGAAATAGACCAAGCAATTAAGGATTATAAACTAGATTCGGGCCTGTGCCCTGCAATGCCGTTAACATTTTTATTTTGGATCATAAATGCCCCAACAAAGTCTATGGTAATTCAAGTGTTTCCCATGAGAGAAGTGCCTGGGTTTAATAGCCATGGCCACAGCTATCTGCACTCCTCTCAGCAAACACACCTTCTGCCAAACTCTCTCCTTACATACCACACCCAAGAAACCTTATTGGCTAATCCCCTGGCCTGCACAGTCCCATTGCCATGCCTGGCATTCTCAAAGACGCGGATGTGGCACATGCCATCTGCGGGCTACCACGGTGTCCGCGGACAGATCGTCCAATTGAAGGGGGTGGGGACAGAAATTAGATGCAATGTAAGTTATTTACTCTTTAGTGGTGGCTCTGAAAAGAACCTTTTTTGTATTTTGTTTCCTATACCTACTGACATGTACTCTACATCATTTTCACAAGACCTTTCTGAGTGCATTTTGAATATTGTCAAGAAAGATTGCATTGCCACAATCAGTAAAAGTGATGCCATCACTGAACAAAGTACGTCCACTATCCACCAGAATGTTCTCCTTTGGGAAGGATGTCATCCCAACACCATGCAAATATGAACATACCCCTTTGTTCACAAGGCACCTTCCTGCATCTTGTTGAGGACAAAAGACATCGGGGCATCTCCATAGTGCTTTAGGAGGTACATGTGAAAAGATTACCTTTCCACATGGAAACAGTTCCATTAGTGCCTTCAGCATAAACTTCACTGCAATCTGCAAATTTATTGCACTAATATACACCAAACTATGTCCTCCACAATGACACCTGGACATTGGAAAAGAGACATATTTTTACAATGTGAAATACAGTCTCCCACCGTTGCCCAGGCACACCACACACCAAAAAACCCCGACTCCCTCCAATCCAAGATTAGCAGAAATGTCACACATGTACCTTTTCAAAATCACCATGAAAGAATCTCCCACCAACCGCACAGTAAGCCTTCTCATCTGTTCAACCATATCCATCTTCACTACACACAGCAATGAAGCAATGATAATAACTGTTACCCTCTCTTCCCATAAAGCACAACCAGAAGGCCTCATTGGCTAATCCCCACAGTCCCCTTTCCATGCCAGGCATCCTCAAAAGATCTGGATGTGGCACACCCTGTTCGCGGACTACCGTGCTGTCTGCGAACACCGTCACTCAGGCAGCCCTTCTTCCCTTTCCACTTCAATCTTTGTAGAACTCCCTCATTGGCTACTTTCAAGCAGTGACACACCCATCCAGCAACCACATCCAAAAACCGTACATTTAACTCCATCATCTCAGTGGGACACTGCAGATGTACTGTTGAACACTCACAGTATGTCTCCTGTTACTTCCAAGCACCTGCATGAAAAACTACTGTAAACATCTCCAAGATTTCTATTTGCAGATTCAACCACATTTGCCTCTATCAACGCAAAGTACAGCTATGCATATATTTTTAAAATTACATTTCCAACTCTTTTACAAATGCACATAAACAGGGTTTCTACCACTTACCCTGAATTAACCTACTCAATAATCATACTCTCATGTGTCCCACCTCCTGACATCAACTGGCAATTACTTGCAATGCTGTGTGGTTGCAAAGTATTCTTTTAATGAGCTTTTTCATAACAGTTTCAAAACATGTTTGCAATGTCAGCAACACTCTCTGTGTCTTGTTTGGGAAACAAAATAAACCACATTTAAAACATATCCACAGCATGTTTAAGTGCCACATTCTGTGTCAAAGTTCAATATATTACCAGTACATGCATACTTGACAATATGTCTCTTTAGAATCTACAAGGTGTTATTTTTTCATTCATTCTGTCACTTTCAACAGCACTTCTCCCACTAACACAGTTACACTAAATCTCCCTCAATACACACTGAAAACAAAAATGGCATGTATGTTACCAAAGCATGGCATGTAAATGGAATGAAAAATGGCAATATGCAATGTGTTTATAAATATTTATTTCAGAATCATTTCAAGTAAAACAAATAAATGCATGTATATTTTTACAACAGTTCTGTGTGTAATTTTTAATGAGTAAATGGAAGAAAATGGAAGCAATATCTACAACATATTGCAATAACACTCAGTGTGTGCAATTTCATTAACTTTCCCACACATGCATACTTGCTAACATTCCCCTTTCTAATCTGTACATGCTTATTGGCTCCTCGATTTTTCTCTGCATTCCGGGACTAGTAGTGCACCTTTTCTAATGCAAATAGTGCAACCACAAAACCCACAATACAAACCAAAGAACCAGCATTTAATAAGCAAGTACACATTAAAATACATCCCATTCGCAAGTATGCATGGACTGACAACATAACAAACCTTCACACAAGTGCCACTTAAAAGTGTTCTACAAATATTTTTCATCTCCATTTCTTTTTTTACAGAAAAGTTACGCACAGTGCTGCTATAAATCCACAAAACCCTTTTTTTACTTTCATGTACAGCCTCCCAAAAAGGACCGCTTTTTAAACGCTCAGCATTTTCCATTTAGAATGGTATAAAAATGTAAAACGTTCATTTCTATGGCCCCATTGGGCATACTTATCACAAGACCACCAGCCCCATTAGCAATGCTGCCAGTGCGCCTGTGTCCCCATTGCCATTGTGCCCTATGGGACTCCACAGAAATAGGGACTAACATTTTCCGACACTTGAGTTTCCAGGCCAACAGGACCTGTAATGTCCTGGTGGCACCAAGCTAGGTGCCGAAAAACTATTAGGAATCTGGTGGCAACCTGTCTGCAGCAAAGGCAGGGTTACCGCCATACTCGTAACGAGGCCCAATGCTATTAATTCTTCTTCCCAAAAACTCATCCTACATTCACAAATAATGTCTTCTTGTACTAAAATTATTTCACCATTACATACATACCCACTAACCTTCTTCTTTCCCAATTGCAGTGAAGAACAACCTCCTGGAAGACAACAACCTGAAGAAAACTTCACATTCTACTAAGTCCACTTGTGCAGTAGTATTCTTTCTGTTACTCATACAGTACAGTGTAGCCGCATAGTAGACTACAAAGTTCATTTCAAACCAACATTTACTTCACTCTTATTCATTGCACCTCAGAATGTACACTCTTTGTATTGTCATCTGAACACCATTATCATAACACCCGCTATTATCGTGAACACATCGTAAAATGTCCTTACTTATTCATCCACTCTTTTACACACTAACCCAAACCATTCACACATCTACACACACAGCTACTCTTACAACCTTCCCAACCACAACTAGCAGAGCATTGCACAATCAGACAGCCCTCTATTTATGTCTGCCCTCATATTCACACACTCATTCACAATATACGCAAATATATTCCACAACTTTCATACTCACCATTTTCTTTTTTCTCCAACAGACAGAACAGAATGCTTACTAAAAAGCAACTCCGTAGAAAACAAAGAAAAAATAGAGCAGATAATAATAAAAGCATCCACCCCTACAGAATGTGTAGCAAATGTCAAACAAAACTGCTAATACAATCAGTCAACAAAACTGAATCAGCTAGCACTAAAGAAACTAGGGGGACTTTTCCAAAAACTAAAAATGAAAAAAAAATTATAAAGAAGAATAAAACTGCTAATAACCCTACCACTATATCTATCAATGTTAACGTAGCCACAGGTAAGCGTTCGAAAAAATGAATTTGACAATAAATATTCCACCGGAGAGTACTTCACAATCTTATGAAAACAGTGGAAAAGTCACTCTCAAACCTTGAAAAATACTGCAGAAGACTAACCCTGGAAGCTCCCATTGACAGCACAATTTTGCTCAAAAGAAAATTGTTTATATTAATTTTAACCAAAATGAAACCACTAAAAATATTAATGAGTAAACTACAAAAAGTACTTCTAAACATGCGCAATGTCAACATAGATACCTTTTGCGTACTTCTGTGAAGGTGAACGGATTCACACAAGCAGCACAGAACCATATTTCAATGAAGAGCCTTATAAACAAGAACAGAAAAACCCAATTGCCATACATAGTAATGGCCAATTGTATGAAATGCTAGAAAACACCATTATGAAACATGTTCATATTGAAAAAACATCCCCAACAAACTTGCAATCAACTGTTCTTTCCACTCCCAACGACCCAACCAATCAGTCCACTCTACAAATGGACATGCAGCTCAATGTGTAACATATGGAAACAATCCTTCAAATCTTTACAACAATTCCTCAATCACCATGTGAAAGTAAAAGACAAAATTAGGATAAAAATGTTACAAACCATGGCATCTTCCACCACATCAAAATGTTAGCAACACACCATTCCACTATACAGAATCTTCTCCAGAGACTGTACTATGCAAAAGGTCCTGCTTTACAACAACAACTTTTAAATAAAATTCTCCTACATGGGACAGGCAAAGAACTCCTTCAAAAATAGACCATATCCAAAGTAAATATTTTGGAAGTGAAGATGACTTAGTAAATTCAGTAACTTTAGAGAACCTTAGTGAAAACATTACACACACCAATCTTCTAATAAACATATTGCAAAAAACAAATAGCAAATTTTAAAAGCACATCTGCTGAAGTACCAAAACAAGTATGTGTGTGTTGTTGCAGAAGCTTTTATAAAAAGAGCACAAAAATTGTAGACATGACTTACAATATAGAAGACAATGAGGAATCTCAATGGTTTTATTTAACTCTATATCCTATAACAGAAATCAAATACAAAATAAGTGACCCCTCAATACTTTGCATATACTGCAATAAAGAGCTTGATAATAACCAAATGCCTTCATGTGCTGTCACTAATAACTTGCAAATATTCCCACTTCGAAAACCTCTCCAACAGCTTAATTTGTATGAGAGCATTATAATCCAAACAGTACACCCATTTCAAGCTATAATACGTCTTTAACCCAAAACAGCCAAATTGCTTCCTTTTGAATTACTAAAAGGCATTTGTGGCAAAGTAGTATAATCGCCATTAGATCTTAACCAAAATGTAGAAACTCTAGGAGTGCAACGGCCAATAGATCAATCTTTGATTATCCTAGTTAATGGTGTACCAAAGAAAAACAAAAACATTTGGCAACAACTAGTAGACTTAAACAAAATTAAACAAGCCCTACAATATCTAAATAAAACAATGACTAATACAAAGATATAAACATTGAACAGAACTTAATGGAAACCACCCAGATAATTCAGGATTCATCACCAACTTGCCAATTTGAACCTGTAGATCCTATCACGGCATCCAATATTCACCCACTACACTCCAAAGACACCATAGATGATGCATTAAAAACATATCAAATGCATTAAGCCAAAGGATCTCCAATCAGCATATGGGAGAAAAGTGTAGAAGCACAAGCCTTTCCTCTACTCTTTCCTACGGGAAAAGGGAGAAGATATGATGAAAGATCCACACAAATAACAGCATCAGAATACCACTCTTCACAAATGTATTCTGAAGACCCCAGATTCAGAAAAAATGTTGAATACATATTCCGCCTCCTGTTCGAAGGTAAACTAGCAACTCTATGTTATGAAGTTGCACACACATTGAAAACAGGCTTCAATTTTTTACACACATCTGCTACCCAACTACTTCAAAAGATAAAAGACAAAGGTGAAGTTTTGCAGTCAAGTATCACAAATCTCTTGGCAAACATACGTGGTACAAAAGAATACTGGCTCCAACGTCATGCTGATGTACCGTGTATGCTAACGAACCTCGGCCCACCCACATGGTTTGTTACTTTAAGTTGTGCAGAATATGCATGGGATGACTTGCACAACTTCCTACCCATAGCAAAGCAAAACAAAGAAGGAACAGACATAAAAACACCAGAGAACTCTGCTCTCTTGACCCTGTAAATGTATGAAGATACTTTCACCACCGCTTTAATGCCATGCTGCACTTCATCTGCAATAAAAATATCCCTCCCATTGGAGAAGTGGAACACTTCTTTTGGAGAAAAGAATATCAATCCAGAGGAGCAACACAAATCAACATGCCTTTATGGATGAAAGATGCTCCTAAATTTTGTCATGACAGTAATGCAACTGTTTTGCAGTTTATTCACAAATACGTAACCTGCAACATCCCTTCAGAAACTACACATACTGAGCTACGTACACAAATGTTATGCTTCCAAAAACATAAGTGCGGCAAATACTGCCGATGCAGATATAAAAACAAAGGTAAATACTACACCAAATGCTGCTTTCATTTACTCACACCAGTTTCAGCAAAAGGACAAGTTAAGAGCTTCATGACTTCTGTTAGACACAATGTGAAAGGCAAATCGCCTAAAACACATACAGCATTAAAAGAAACGTAGCTTCAAAGTACATACATGATTACAATGCAATCTTTGCCCTCTTGTGGAATGCAAACATAGATATACAATATATTGCAGAAAATGCAACTGCTGTTGCAATATATGTCACAGCCTACCTAACCAAAGCTGAGAAAACAGCTACAAGACCTCTGGGATGACGTATCATCTGACAAAACACTGTCACGACAATTGTACAGCTTTGGCATTAAAATGCGGATACTACAAAGCTGCAGACCATTTAACAGGCAATGCCTTATATGGAAAATCTGAACATATAGTCTGGCTAAGCCTAGGTCCAGCTGCATCTGGAACCTTTAAAAAATCATTTATTAGACACATACTACCCAAACAGAAGTACTGCTTTGGAAAACATGTGCCTGTACCACATAACCCAACATTTCTTCTACAAAAATAACGTGAAACCTGGTGAAAAAAGTGGAAAATACGTGGTCTCAGCTTGTGAAGGGAGCCTCGTCAAACTTACCAAACCCAGCCTAATTAATCATATGAAGTTATCATTTATAACTCCTCAACATAGAGAACTTTACTACATGGCCCTACTGCAAATTTTTAAACCATGGAGAAAAGAAGTGGATTTATTAGGCAACCATGAGCCATTTGAAGCTGCATTCAATGCAAATGAAAGCAGTATAACAAATGTCAATTTCAAGCAATACAAACACATGTTGGACAATGGACGCCAAAAAGAGGAAGAAGTTCAAGCACATCTAAATGAAGACACTCCTGAGGGCCCTCAACCGTCCGGTACAGGAAGCCAAGAACCACTTGGAGAGCCACTCATAGTAAAGGAAGCAGAATTAGCCATGACTGAAGTAGAGAACACCATGTATCAATATGAGAATTCAGAAGAAAACTTGCCAGTGCTGAAATCACAGCTAAATTATGACCAATTTAGCAGTGCCTAGAAGTGACTAAAGAAATGAAACATGGTTTGAAACATGAAAGTAAAACTTGTTGCTGTTAAAATTATTATATAATTATTTCTGCTCCAATGTGTAAATGGTGAATCTAGTTCTGTAAAAACCTGCTTAATTAAAATCATCAGCAAATTCCTATGTAATTGAACAAACAACAACCTTTCAGCTGTTGTAACAGCACCCACAGGTTTAGCAGCTTACAACATAGGAGGTGTTACTTGACACCAACTACTGCTCCTCCCAGTAGAACACCAAAAGAAATTAGAGTACTACAAACTATCAACAGAAGCTGCTTCTGAAGTACGCAGAATACTGAAACAAATAGAAATTCTCCTAATAGATGAGGCAAGCATGGTTTCCAACCTAATGTTTAGCTTTAATTCATCTAAGATTACAAGAAGTTCTTAAAACGACTACAAATAACTCTTTGGAGGAACACACGTTATTATTTTTGGAGATCTCCTACAATTAACACCAGTGAAAGGTGAACCTATTTTTAAAACCTTACGACGCAAACAGTGTTGCAACACACTTGGCAGCATAGGAAATGTAAATCTCTGGCAACATTTCCAATACAGAGAACTAACTCAAAATATGCATTAGTCTGCAGACCTCACCTATGCTAACATTTTAAAAAGCATTAGAACTTGTCTTCTTTCTAAAGATGCACAATCTATCTTAAAAAATAGACTCATCTATGAGCTACATGGGCATGATGCATCTGCTCCTGATGTCATGGAACAATTAACACAAACATTTTTTTAAATGTGTGTCCTTAATGCCAACCCTAGCAAGCTGTACGTATTTCAATGAGACAATGTTAAAAAAAGAAATGCAACTAATAGTGCATATTAGCTCCACAGACAAACTGGAAGTGCACTGCATGACACCCCCTATGCGTCAACAAGCAACAGCATGGGCCTCATTACGACCCAGGCGCTAAGTGGTTAACGGCGCCATAAAAGGCTGCGGTGCTGTTAACCACTTAGCGCCTTACTACGAGGTCCCTTTGCAGGACCCGACCTGAACGGCTGGTCTGGACCAGCCGTTAAAGTAGGGATCCACAAAGGGACCTCGCGGGTAATTACGGTACCACAATTTGCGGTACCGTAATTGACGCCTTCCCCATTCCCATTGAGCCCGATGGGGCAAACATGGGAATGGGGAAGGGCCATGGTGAAATGGGGAAATACCGCCCCGCCAACCTTGGAATGGGGCGGTATTTCCCCATTTCACCATGGCGGACTCGTTACAACACCGGCACCAACCATGGTGCTAATAGCGCCATGGTTTACCGCCGGTGTTGTAATGAGGGCCCATGACTAAATAGCTTAGAAAAATGTATCTCCAACCCAGCTGGTTTGGAAAAATGTTTAATGTTGTGTTTAAACTGTAGATTCATTCTAAAATGTAACCTTAATGTGGATCACGGTTTAGTAAATGGAGCAATTGGTACATTTGTTGCCTTCCAGTCGTATCCACATGACAACATTCCGTTTGTCAACATTCACTTTGACAAACTTTCAGAAGTTAAAACGATAGGACGCTCACAGCATGATTACTTCTTTTCAAAGACAAGTATGTAAGCAGAGAGCAATTTTCTCTCTCTCACTTGCATATGCAGTCACTATTCACAAATCACAAGGTCTAACCCTAGATCAGGCATTGATTTACATTGGCAGCACAGTCCTTAAACAAGGTATGAGTTATGTGGCGCTTACATGTCTACGTACACTCGAAGGACTATTTCTAGTCAAATTTGATGCAAAGAAAGTCAAGGCTGACAATCCTTGCAACCTATAGTACAACACACTACGTGCACTCTATGCACCCCATCTCGATATGTACGCTATTCATGAAAAGGGTACATTTAAAAAAAAGAAAATTAATGCAAACAGAACTTATAGGAGATCTCCCAGCAATAACACCAAAGAAAATAAAAACAACTGCTACTCCATCGAGTAGTGCAATCCCAAAACTATCTAGTGCAAACACAACTGCAGATACAGCAGCAGATATAAAGAGAAATATTTCTTCTAAATGAACAAGTGGAGGTCCAGCAAATGACACAGCGACAGAGCTCTATGGTCCATTTACATTTTCCAATAAAACTGGTGTAAATTTCTATGCAAATGTACCAATCAATCTTCTGTTCCAATTGCCACCAATTGTTCAATGAATTTTCTTGAACGACTCAGAGCTTTTGTGTTTACATATGCTCATCCTGCATAGAAATGCCACAAATAATCCTGACAACAGTGTCTCAGGAATACGGCAAGTATTGGACTACTGTGCAGGAATGGTAACATTCACCATAAACACACAGGAAGATCCACAAGAATTTCTAATGTACTTACTGCAAGTACTGGAAACCAAAAACATAACTATAAATGAAATCTTCTAGATTTCATACACATGGAAACATACATGCACTCCCTGCAGCCATGTTGCACAAGAACACATCCCTAATGAACAATTTGTGTATGTATCTGTACCAAATTGTGAATCCATTCCATTTCATCAACTGGTGCAAAATGCAAATCATGCCATATTATGCACTGTTTGCAATTCAGACAATCGTTCCATCTTACACATAATCTCACATAGCCAATATGTGATACTAATGCTTTTAAGGTACAATGCAGATGGTTCCAAAAACAACTGCAAGCTTACTAGCTTCACACACGGGTAAGTATCTCTCGGGAAAAAATGTTTTCACAACAGTAGGCATAATCTACCACACTGGTACTACAACCACTGCAGGTCACTATACTACATACATTAAAAAAAGATGTGGTTGGTTTGAATGCAACAACACTTCCATTACTCTAAAACAGAGATTACATGCAAATCTAACAAATGCCCACTTAATATTCCTTAAACCTAAATGTAGTCACTGACCTGTGAAACTATCAACAGTTAGTGCACTTTAGACATTCCCTTAAGTACTGTGCACTTCAAACAAACATACTGTCAAAGTTAAATTCACAAAATTGTAGTATTTTTGTTTTAATGCTGTAGCGATTTTTTCCCAATGACCCAATGATTATGCAAACAGAAACAACTGTGCAAAACACACAGTAATGCTGTTTCAGCCATAGGACTTAGAATGTACTGATTATGAGTGCCTACAAAGTTTAGTCACTGACCTGTACAACTATCAACAGTTAGACTACGTCAACTGGTATCTGACTACTACCCTACTACCGCAATGCTCTTTTTATAATATAAAACAGTTTCAATACAGCAAAAGATATAAACAAAGTACGTTTTTGTTAATGCTGTATAGATTTGTTTCCCAATGATTATGCAAACAGGAACATCAACTGTGCACAACAACCTGTCATGTGATTTAAAACATAGTACTTTGAATGTACTGGTGTACTATTATTAGGATTATGTACAAAGGTTAGTCACTGACCTGTAGAACTGTAACCAGTTTGAATACACCAACTGTTATGTAACTGCTTCCATAGCACTGCAATGCTACTTTTGAATAACAAAATACTTATAATACAGAAACAGGAATCAAACTGCTTCAAAACATACCCTTCAGAACTGTAAAACTATCAGCAGTTAGAATACACCAACTGGTTTCTAACTGTACCCATAATACTGCAATGTTACTTTTCAATAGTACAATTATTAGAATACACCAACAGCAATAAAACTGCTTCAAAACATACCCTTCAAAACTGTAAAACAATTAACAGTTAGAATACACCATCTGGTATCTAACTGCACCCATGATACTGCAATGTTACTTTTCAATAGTTAAATAGTTAGACTATACCAACAGGAAGCAAACTGCTTCAAAACATACCCTTCAGAACTGTAAAACTATTAACAATTAGAATATGCCATCTGGTATCTTACTGCACCCATGATACTGCAATGTTACTTTTCAATAGTAAAATATTTAGAATACACCAACAGGAATCAAACTGCTTCAAATCATACCTTTCAGAACTGTAAAACTATCAACAGTTAGAATACAATAACAACTGGTTTCTGACTGCAACCATGATACTGCAATGTTACTTTTCAATAGTAAAATATTTAGAATACACCAACAGGAATCAAACTGCTTCAAAACATACCTTTCAGAACTGTAAAACTATCAACAGTTAGAATACAACAACAACTGGTTTCTGACTGCGGCCATACTACTACAATGCTACTTTTGAATAGCAAAACAGTTAGAATACACCAACAGGTATCGTACTGTTTCAAAAAATACCCTTCAGAACTATACAACTATTAACAGTTAGGATGCACCAACTGGTATCTAACTACATATTTAGTACTGCATTGCTCCTTGTGAAATAGGAAACAGTTTCAATACGCCATCAGACATCTAAGAACTTCAAAAGAGTCCACCAGCAGTTTCAAAAAGCAAAACACTTACAATACACCAACAGGTATCTGACTACTTCAAAAATACCCTTCATTTCACTTTATTCCTACTGCAACACTGCTGGTAACAACAAATACACTTATTTGTGCACCTTAAACATTCCCTAAAGTACTGCACACTTCAAACAAAAATACGGAGACACGTAACGTCAAGTAAATGTAGTACGGTATTTTTAATCCTGTATGGATTTTTTTCCCCAATGACCCAATGATTATACAAACAAAAACAGCAACGCACAGTAATGTTGTTTCAAACATAGTACTGATTATGAGGGTCTAAGACGTACATGAGTATGTGCGATTGTATGCAATGCAACATTGTAAACTATCTTACCTAACATATTATGCTATGTTTATTTTCACAGAAGAAGCAAGGATTTCTCCTGCATTACCATGTACAAGAAACTCAACCTACGCCCCCAATGTTACAGCAATAAAAAGCACTTCAATTGTATTGTCGCCATGTTACAAATACTATACTCTGCACACACACTATGGGCCTCATTATGACCCTGGCGCTGACGGAATCAAGGGGGCCGGTACGGGACCAGGCCCCTTCATTCCGCCAGGGCCGATTACGAGGTTCCCTTTGCGGGACCCGGATCAGACGTCTGGTAAAACCAAACGTCTTTTCCGGGTCCTGCGAGGGGAAGACGGAGGTAACAACGGGACACTTGTAATGTGCCCGTTGTTACCTCCCTCCCCATTCCCATTTGAGCTATGTGGGCTCAAATGGGAATGGGGAATGGTTCTTTCAAGGAGGAATTACCGGGTCCTCCTATGTCGGAATCACCCGGTTATTCCTCATTGCAGGAACCCGGTAATGGAGCCCGGTTTGGAGGCAGCCATGGAGCTAATAGCTAATAGCTGATGGGCTAGTGACCAAAATGTGCAGTCTGATAAGTGCCCTTTTAAATGTGACAGCAAGCAAGAGGCATAAATCATGATTAAGTGGCAGAATCCATGCATTTTGGTTCTCTTGCTCTACCAAGAAGGCCTTACGCATTAGATTTTATTTGAGTCCTCATTTTAGTACTTTTACATAAAGAAAGTTCCTGTTTAAACTCACTTTAGTCCTGCAATGTGATCAGCATTACCACGCGCACTGTTGTTTGTGGCTGTTTGTGGCTGCCCCAGGACCTGGCAAGAGAAGAGGAGTTAGTCTCACCCCCTATGAGCAGGAGGAAGGAAGCGCTGAGGGATAAACTTGCTGCACCTACACCCTTGCGGCGTAAGCCTGCTGCAAGGGCGTGGCTGTCTGGGCTGTGTGCATCTCCCCCAGAACCCAGCAAGAGAAGATGAGCTAGCCCCACCCAGGGCTCAAGTCAAGGGGGATGCAGTCCACCCACTTTTTTCAGAGGGTGGAGTCAGTCACCCCCCAGCTAAAACGAGAAACATTGAATATCCCCTTTAAATGTATGCTAAATGCAGGAATCAAACCACACTCGTCAGGTTTGTAGGCCAGACACTACACCATTGCACTATATAACCTGATGAAAAATGGCAAACAACTGAAGGTGAAATGCCCCATTTCGGTGTTACACGTCAGCTGCAGTGCCATAAGACTCGCGCCAAGCAGCGGATCTTACCGCATTCATATTGCTTGTCTGCACCAGCCTGGCAGTGGTGGAAGTTGCCATGGCGTTTGGTTTCAGCTACCCATATACGTAGAATGCGTGGGGAACATCACACGATGGGTCACGTGACTGCATCAGTGACGCATATGCGGAGTCTCTGCCCAAAAACACAAACCATAAAACGGGTGCGGTCATTGTCCACGCTGCTTCTTGTTGTAGCGTTACTGACTTTTTTTACTTTGTTCTGAAGTTTCATCCCTACGGACTTCATCTCATTCCCTCGCCTATCCTTGATCTCCTGTTGCCGACCCAGACATCCTCTACGTTTTGCTTACAGACCTCGCGTGGATTTCTTTCATGGACTGCTTGCGTCAATTCCTCTCCAGTGTGGTTCCAACCGTCCGTTTCCTCTGCCATCTTGCAACTGAAACAGACTTGCTTCAGTTCCACGCTAACAGCTTACAGCATATACTGTAAGGTCTGGGGAGATGTGTTGTTCTATTTGTCTTTCATTGCTCTTGGGATGCATATACCTTTTCAACCTCCGTACTGAAGATACTCGTACTTCACTCAACCACCCTCAACAGCCTATCCACTACTCATTTGTTCATTACTCTCCTCTGGCTTCTGGACAATTAGGACTTTCATCTCCACTCCTCAATGTGCACATATTGAACACCTTGCTGATTACCTGCTTTAGTGCACCAACTGGGACCTAGCACGACCCTCATGCCATCCGTGTTAGATAATCCATACTAACCTACCTGTTTGTCGTTTTATCCACGCAGTTGTTTCATTCCTTTGTCCCTGAAATTCAGACCTTGCTGTGGTTTGGCTCTGGGTTCCGACTCCATTACTTTAAGCTGGGTGTAAGCGGTGTGTGTGTGCCCCGCTCTGTGGTGTGACTCACTCCTCTGACTGTTACTTCTTACCAGCAGAGGGGTGTATCATAAGAAAGGGCTCCCTCGAGTTGAGGAGGCCTGGGTTTCAGGCAGAACCCAGGCTGGAGTTCAGACGGTTTTCCCGTCATACTGTTCTTGCCTGATCGACCTGAGGCTCTTCTTCCTGAGATCCTGCCGGGACGGCGGTGAGTAACATTCGGTACTGCAAGTTCCAGGGAAAACATTTGTAGTGTTTCTTAGAGTTTAAAACATGCACACCTTTTAACATTTTCAAAAACACTATTAGAAGAAAATATTCTCTCTTGGTTTTGTGTGTGTGTTGATTTTATGAAAGACAATTGCCATTCAATCTGTGCAATTTTGGTGATTGTGCAAAGCCAATTTTATGAAATGTGCATATTTCACCTTAATATTCTAATTCCTGGCGACATTGTATCCCATTGCGTTTGTTGATGAGTCCCCCACTTTCATTTTTAGAACTTTACCCCTGGCCCCACCCCCCTACGAGCCAGAGGAAGGAGCCGATGGAAGAAGGGGACATGGTGCCATTTTGGAAACTGGTTTCCCCTACCGAATTAGATGGCAACCAGTCTCTACAATGCTGTATCTCGGGTGTTGTCTGGAGACCCGAGATGTCCCTACACAGGCGGGGAAGGGAGGTTGTCCAGCATATTGTGAAAGACTTGGCCACAAACCCCCTAGATGCAGCTCTGTTTATACCACATAATGAGGTGGAGGAGGGATTGGGTTAGAAAAAAGGGGAAAATTCAGAAATATAGAAAATTATTGAAAAAATTACATTACATTTTATTTTTCTGGACCTGAAAACGGCGTTTGATTCTGTCCCAAGAGCACTACTTTGGCTAATTCTAAGGAAGCAGGGACTTCCAAGAGAGTTGCTCAATGTTATTAAATGACTTTACGTTAATAACCAGGCCACTGTGTGATATGGCCTGGGAAGGGCTCAGACCGATCCTTTTGATGTACTGAAGGGGGTACGGCAGGGATGTGTTATACATCCAGGAAATCGTGGATGCACTGGAGGCAGGTGCTTTGGATGCGCCTAAAATTGGGTAAGAAAAATGCCCCACCTTATTTTTTGCTGATTACGCGGCCATTCTCGCCACTACTCCAGCTGGGCTGAGAGTGGCCCTTAACATCTTCATGGCAAAATGTATGGGCTTGGCCTTGAGCTCAACAGTACTAAAACCAAAGTAATGGCTTTTAAACTGCCCTTTTCTAAGTCCTGCCCGATGAAGGTCAAAGCCGATGCCCTCACACTGGATCAAGTTGGGCACCATTACTGCCTCAGGATTGCGTTTAACGAGGTGGGGGGGGAGTGGACGGACCAACTTGTCAAATCCAAAGTAAATCTAAGTAAATATAGCAGGGCAATTCGTTCTTTTTTCACAGGCTATAGCAGCGGGGTAATTACACCATCTCTAGCACTGTTTGATAAACAAGCACTGCCTGCGTCACTTTATGGTGCAGAGATTTGGGGCTTTGTAAATACAAAAATACTTTCTTCTGTCGAGAACACCTTCCAAAAGAAGCTATTGCTTTTGCCCAAGAACGCTCCACCCACGCTGATCCTTTTGGAACTCCAAATACTGCCTATAGCCGATTTGATTGCCTTCAAGCCAACCCTGTATTGGGTGAGACTTTGGTCTTCCTCGAGTCTGGCCCCCTACAAAGAGGCTGGGTCCTTCACGTAAAAAAGATGTTGTGCGGGCTAGGTGCTAGAAATTTCTGGGATAATCCTAGTGAGTGTCACCCGTCACTTAAAGTGGTGCTTAAAACAGCTGCTAAATGCAATGCCTTTAGGAATTTAGAGATCCAAAGGCATGCTTTGAAAAATGCCCCTGTACTCCTCCTACCTAACTCGTTGGGGAATAGCAAACCCTTTTTGGATGGAATACATCCCCCCTATGAGCGCTCCCTATATGTTTGTTTTAAGTTGGGCTTTTGGCCTACTGCCTGGTATACTCATGATTGGTCTTCTCAAAAGTCTGGCGTATGTCCACTCTTTAAGCAAGTTGATGAAACCTTAACCCATTTCACCCTGATATGCCCACTCCTAATGGAGCTTAGGCGTAGGTATTTAAAACCCCTCTTAGTTGACACGGGGTCAAGAAGCACAAGGGAAGCAATGCAGTTCCTCACCAGCACGTTGCAATGGAAAGTGGTATTTGCCTCAGCCAGGTACATCCATCGTGCCTGGCTCCCCAGAAGCAAGCTGATGGGCAATGTCCTGCTCCAACCATAGATCACTTTGAGTCTGCGAGCGCTGCTCTCCTCATAAGGCCTAAATCACATTTGTAGACACACTCTTGAGGTTGCGAGCTTTGCTCTCCTTCTGAGGTTCAAATCAAATTGTACAGATGTTTTTCTAACTTGCACCATTTTCTTTTACAAATCCGTGGATTTATCTCTTTCGAGTAATTGTCTGTGGTCCCCATTGTATTTTATGCTAATTTAATGTGAATGTATCAATTGATATTGTCATTGTGATGATTTGTGGTAAAAGACCACTCGGAATAAAGCTTAAAATCTACTAAATTGTACTGAGATTTATTGACTTCCAGATAAATATAATTTCCAGCATTTTCTTCAGCTTCTGGCGAACCAGACTTTCGTTAATGTTGAACACCTATAATTTGCATATGCACGCCTAGTTCAATTTGACATTTGTTGTAAAAAGCCTTACAATATCACTCAAATAATGACTTTGCCATGAGGCACATCTTATTTGTGTCCTCCAGAAATGGGCACAGAAACCAAGATATTGGCTCTATTACTAGACAGAGATGTGGCCTGTAGTACTGGGCACAGTGGTTCATATATGTCTTCCAATACTGGGAAAAATACCAAACCAATGAACTAAATACAGGACCCGAGACAAGGCATCTAAGAACAATGCAATCAACTCGTAAATGGCCTGCAGAAATGGATATAGTACTCAAGAAATAGCCTCCAGACCTGGACTCAATAACCACATGTGCATACTCACGAACTACACTGCAAACAAGATTTCCTGCCGCTCGGCTATTCAGGAGGACATGGGAAACCTGGGTCAAAGAAGACTTACAAGCTCTGCGCCTTTCCCCCAAGGCTTGGTTGGGGAAGTTGATTGGGGATGAGGATGTGTTCATCTCAAAATGTGCATCGGTAAATGCTTCCAGTCCTATTTTCCCTGTGCTGTCTTTTCTGTGCTCCTGTAACCTCCTTCTCAATCTCAAAGCTCTCTCTAGACTAGATATTGAACCCCATTTTCTTTCAATGTTTTCTATTCCGCTCTCTCTCATTGCTCCTCATCTCACTTCCCATTTCCCCTTCCCTTCCGCTGTTTACTTATCTGTCAACATACTCTCTCCCAGCTCTCCTTTTGCCATCTTGTATGCATTTCTCACTTTTCTCCCTATCGTTCCGTTCTCACTTTTTTCGCACCGTCACTTTGCTTTTTCTTTTTCCCTTTTGCCTCACTTCTTTAAATATGTCCTTTTCTCTCTGATATCTCATCTTTCCTCTTTGTGTCATTTTTGGGTGACTCTTAGTTGTATTTGTTCATTCCCTCTTTCTTCCTCTTTCTCTCATTTGTCTCATTTCTTTCTAAACCAGATGGCCCTGTTCTCCTTTAATTGTTCACCGTCTCTACATTCTCCCCATACCTTATCTCTCCTCTGTTTTTCTGTTTCATCCATCTTCCTTTCAAACCTCCTCCGACTTTCTTCTCTGGATTTCCTAAACACCCCCTTCAGGCTTCTTTCTTCTCTGCCCACCCCTTTTATTTGTATGTATTTTATTTTTTATTTTTTTATTTGCAAAGCGTACTACAGCCCAAGGGCATCGAGGCGCTGTTTCAGGCAGATGTCTTAGTTACAGATAAGAAGCTTTGCTCATGGGCCAAAAGGCTTGAATGAAGGAGGTGCCAGGTTTGCTAAGGGGCAAAGCTCTGTTCATTTCGGAAATCTGGTTTTAATTGTGTCTGCCCTCTGTATACCAGTCCAACAGTCCGAACCTCAGTCGCATCACAATATGGTACGGGCTGCGTGGGTGTACTCCTGAGGAAAACATCATCAGTGAGCCAAACCTGCCCTCAGCCGAAGGACAAGGCCCGTAAAACTGGCCCAACCAGCTCTCTCATCGTAGGGAGCTCAGCCAGGCCCCAAACCCATCTTAATGAAAACATGAGGACCTAAACATTATGGTCCTCATTGTAAATATAGTGGTGCGGGTAAAAACGGTGGTAATGTGGCAGTAATTCCCTTGCTGCTACATTTCTGCAGAAAATCAGCAACAATTAGCAGGATTTCCATGGCAGAATTATCATTAGCAATAATTCCACTGAAGTCACAGAGGAGTCTCATGGACCCCAAAAATGGGGACTTACACCACCCTACCACCACTTGTAATATTGTGGGACAACCGAGGGACTAGGTGGTGGTAACAGTCATCGCGTTTGGCAGTAATTCAGTGGATTTACTCCCTAATTACTGCCAAACTCGTAATTAGGCTATTTATTTATTTATTTATGTATTTATTTATTTATTTATTTTTATATGCTTGCTGTAACCAAAAATACACACAACCAGTTGTCAACTTGGATACAATCTTTTTCATGAGCAGGCACTAAACAGTTTCTAACCAATTAATTGGAAGAATATTTCAGTTAGAGTGCAAAAAAGTCAATTAGTACCCGGCGAGGGCGCAATCAGAATGAAAGAGCCATTCTGATTGGCCCTCGCTGAGTCATTACCAGGCCGGGAATCCCTCTGTCGGGATTCCACGGCCTTTGTCCCCGGCGGGGGGCGTGGCAACCCCTCAGCCAATGAGGATACTCGAAGCAGGGCCATGGCTCCCCACGGCTGAGAGGCTGCCTTCGCCCCCCGCTGGGGACTCATGTAAGGCTTTGGCTTTTTTTCTTTCCCTCCCTCCCTCCCTCCCTGCCCTCCCCACCCCACTTACCTTCTATCCCTTGTCCCTGGTGGCGGACGATGGCAGCCTCCTGCCGTGTGGAGACTCGGAGCGGGGGCATCCCCGCTCCGAGCCTCCACACGGCTGGAGGCTTCTATCGTATCCTCGGCCCTGGGGGTGGGGCTGGTGCCCACGGAGTTGGAGGCCATCAAACCCCTCTGCACCGTGTACTCAATGAACTTCCCCCCTCTATTTAAGGAATTAGAAAAAGATCTTGACTGCTGGACCTCCCAGGAGATATCACTTGTCAGGTGGATCATGGCCTGAAGATTAATCTTCTTCCACGGTTCCTTTATTTCTGCTCCGTTTTCCTTTTCCATGGTGGCCATTTTCTTTGATGTCTTTTCTTTTTTCTCCCGAAACGCTGCAGCGTTTCGGGACAAAAAAAAAGCTTTTAGTGCCCCGGTCACGCAGTTTTTGCCGGCCGGGGTACTAATAGCTATATGCCCCTCGTGGCGGGGGCATTACCAACTGTGGTAATGCCCCGGGGCCCGCTTCACTTGGGCCTATAACTATGGGCCCCGGGGCATTACCTGAGTCGGTAATGCCCCTGCCGCTCGGGGCATATTGCTTAAGTAATGCCTTGATTACACATTAGGGATCATGGTTTACTGAAAATCAATGTTAATAACCGCAAAAAAAAGCTTTTCTAGTCCTCAGAAACTCAGACCTAAAACTACTTTGTGCCCACCTCTTAATATTGACAGACGCCTATTTCCTTTGCCCTCAAACATCATAATAATGTTATTCAGGAAACCACAAAACAGTCCATTTTAGCCAAGAGCTGAACCTTCAACAAACTGGCAGCAGTGGTTATTTTGTGCCCCAGTAATTGCCAGGGACCACAAGGTTTCTTGCGATGTCGCTGCCCACTTCTGCTGGCAGCCCCATCTACTGCCAACACTTGTGCTACCACCGTCGCTGACTGTGCAGCCTACTGCCATAGCCGATTACTGCCCCTCTTGGTGCCATCCATAGACACCACATTTGGTCCACCTCCGCCAGCCAGAGTTCTGGTGGGTGAACGAGTAGGGGAAATTGGGGTGGTTGTGCATTAAAATGTTCGGCTTAGTCTTATTGCGATAGATAACATGATGAAGCTTTACTAAAGAAATAAGCTATTGGGGCACATTTGCAAACTGTTTGGTCCAGTAAACTGAGCAAAAATAGACCATTGTCATGTGGAAGTTTAGGGATCCTCTTTCACCATTCCTTTTCTTTTCCCCTTCCCATAGAAACCATCTAACAATAGCATAAAAGACCAGATGTATGTTTCTCCGATACAGTAGCTCCACCTTTTGTCACCACTAGAGGGAGCGGTGGCCCCAGGATACATCGAGGCAATCCCAATTTGCATAGCTTTGCCTATTGTCACATTTAGAGGGAGCTGTTGGATTTGGATTTATAGAGGTCCTCCTTTGTCTCAGGAGGATAGCTCAGGGGCAACGTGCCGGAATAAAACAGGTTCGAACACCCGGATCCGCGCTTAGAAACCTCTGGGTATTAAGCGCGTTATAAATACCTTATCATCGCAAAACCTGCACGTTGGCCCGTATAGTGCCTGTACACTAGTTTTAAATAAAAGGGAAGAAAACTGTGGATGTTTAGTGTATAGTTTTTCCTCAACATCTTAAATGAACAATTGTAAAGGCATGGGACGCTATATTCTGTCTCTAGAGATTGTAACTGGGAGGAGTCTATACTGTTGTACCGAATATTTATAATGTCCCATTTCTTTTTTTTTAACCAACTTTATTTTAATTTTTACTAATACCATAATTGGTCTGTAATTACAACATGTGTTATGAACATTGTTACCCTTAAGACCCCCCTATTCATCACTCTTGAACCTTAGCGTTGAATCTAGTATTGTCTTCATACTTTACCCATCCCCTCCCACCCTCACCCACCCTACCCACCCCCCTCCCCATTATTGTTCGAACCAAACAAAACCATGGTTTGTAACCATGTAGTCCACCCCCCATCAGAGATGGAATCAGAATGCTTATACAAATGTTCATCCTGCGGCACTGCTTAGATTGCAGAAAAACTCTCTTTACTGAGCTGGTTCTGCAACAGAAGGGACGCCCTCCCTAATAGCGCGTGTCTGCTTTGATCCATAGGACTATCCCAAGGCTCAGGAGTCGCAATGGTGGGAGCTGAAGCAGTGCAATCACTGTGGCTGGATAAACAGCAGACGGATCTGAACAGGAGAAGGGAAGCACAGAAGCTTGCTGGAGCAGCAGCTTGGGCAAAAGCTCTGTCAGTCTCAGCAGCACATTTATTTCTGATAAAAACAAGGAGCACACTACGCCCCGCTAACAGGTAACAACAAATACACCTCTGATCATGAAATGCAGTAGTCAAGCAGCAAACTGCCCATGGAGACACACCTGAGAACACTGAAAGTAACCTGGGGAAAACAATGAAACCAGGGCTGAAAGGCATTCCAGAGTGACTCCCCCTGCCCACTTTGTTCATCGTGGAGACAGACGTTTCTCCATACATGGCCCCCGAGCCTGGAACGCGCTGCCCCCTGATCTCTACCTCTGCTTAGGAAGAAGCTTAAGTCTCACCCCATCCAGGACTTTCCTATTTTGCTTCATGACTCCACTGCCATTGTGCTCTAGCAGTAAAAAGCTGCGCCTAGATGCATTCTCTGTCCGGTTCCCTTTCGGGTTTGCGCATAAAAAATTATCAAAAGCAAATAGGTAATGTAATGGACTATTATTTATTTTTTAACACATTAAGTATTGACTCAGAAAGGTGACAGGCAGGGTTGTTGCTAGGTCTGGAAAGGATCCTGGGCTACACTAATGTCGGGATTGTAGGGACTGGGGGCTAGCTTGTCTTTTGGTTGTAGACCCTGAGATTCTATCCGGGGCTACAACCAAAAGACCCGGGCTATAGCCCCCTAAGCCATCCCTAGCAATGCCTCTGGTGACACGGAAGATTGGGGGGTGGGAAAGATTGAGGTAGTACGGCAGAGTGTGTGCTGGGGTGGTGAGAGGCAGGATTAGAGTGAGAGTGAAGGATGGGGTAGGATGTTCTCAAAGTAAGGAGTTAGATGGAGAGTGAAGGAAATGAGAGAGCAGGAAAGGGTTGGAAGGCAGAGTGCAGTGATAGGAGGTTGTTTAGTGTTTAGGGAAGGAAAGAGTGAATAATGGGTATGGGGGGGGGGTTAGAATAATAAAGTGGAGCAGCCTAGAAATTACAGGGTCATGGGACCGTGCACACAGAAAGAGGAGAGGGCTGGGTTTTATCTGGAGGAAAAGGGCATTTCACATCTGGTGTTTGCTCTGCAGGTGTCATCCCGGAAAACGCATACGTCCATGTGCAGTGCTGCCCTCTTTCACCAGAATTACTGCACGGGACATCAGCCTTTATTTATTTACTTATTTATTTTGACATTTTTATAGCGCACTTAACCCGCAGGCATCTAGGCGCTTTTGCTTAAGAAGGATAGTTACATTGGTAGCTTGCATAGGTACTAGATCACAAATGTTACTTGCATAGGTTGCAGACATTAGTTACATTGGTTACATGAATTACGTCATGTATTAGACTGCAGGGTATAGTAGAGGTGCCTTTAGGTGTCTTGGGAGAAGAGCCAAGTTTTGAGACTTTTGCGGAAGGACCAGAGGGAAGAACGGTCTTATCTCAAGCATAGTATATCATACATTTATATAGCTTGGTATTACATGTGATAAAGTTGCAGAGTTTATAAATAATATTCTACATACTCAAGATTCTTTTGAAGCCCCACAGCGTTAAATCTAGGAGGGCTGTATTACCTGCAATCGTGATACACAATTCACGTCATATAGGGTAGGAAGGGGCTTTTTGTACCAGTTCGATTTAGGGCTAAAATCTGATAAAAATAGAATAAATAAAAGGGGAACCCAATGAACATGCTTGCTTGTCGCCCTTATTGGCGGGGACGTTTGGTGCATGGAAAAGGCTTGTATTAAATGTAGAGGACCTTGTGGGGCCTGAAGGGTTTTCAACTTCCTCCATAGGATGTTCCTATTTATGGAGTCCAACGCCTTCTCTGGATCCAAGAAGGCAATGTACAGTTCTTTCTACTAATACATTCAATATGAAACAGTGGTCAAGTGTTGAAAAACCGTTTCTGAACCCAGCATGGGAAACAATCAAAATATTGTTAGCTTCAGCCATTTGTTGAAGCCTATACATTATACATGTATTAAAAAGCGTATTCGTTGAGTTCAGCAGGGAGATGAGACGATAACAATTTGGGTCCTCAATGGATTTTTTTTTATTTTTATGGGGATAATGAGGCTCCTGCTCCATGATTTCAGTACATTCCGCACTAGGCAAATAGCGTTGAAGAGACAGGTGAGCAAAGATGTCCACCAATCTGGTCACCATTTATAAAGATACGATCGAAAACCGTCAGAGTCTGCAGTTTTTCCAGCGGACATGGATTTCATGGAAAGTGCAAATTCATGCTTGGTAAAGACTATATTGCTTCCATTAAAAGGTTTCCCCTATTCCCTGGTATTCACCACTGGATCAAAAAGATTGTTTGGAAGTGATTAATCCATTTGTCTCGGGTTATAGTCCCTTCCATAGCCTCACCAGGGTCATTGACACATTTTGTCACTAGTTTCCAAACATTTCTAACAGCTTTCTTTATAACAGCCTTCTCCCTAATTTCCCAGAGACGGATTATATACAGTCTCTTTCTTCTTTCAGAAGAAGTATATATTATTTTTTGAGTTTGGGCAGTTCTCCCTGTGTGCTCACCCACATCTTTACCCCCTCATTTAGCTGAATTTTATGTGTTCTACATTCCGAGAAGCGTCACTTCGGATTTCCATAAGGGATTCCAATTCTTTAAGCTTCCATAAGGGATTCAAATTCTTTAAGCACTATGTCACCCTGTTGATGCTCCCTCTGAATTGTTTCCAATCTAGTCCTACTTTCTGGGAGATTAATTATAGTCTCAAATGGGGGGGTTCTACTTTTATTTAGGTCCAATGCAGCTGGGGTGACAAAAAGCAAGCGTCTGAGACTGCCGTTGCTAGGAGGGTTACTGAAAAGGTAAGAGGAAAATTATCACTATCTGGGCGAATAACCACTGCAAAATCCTCCATCCTCGAAAAGAGGTAGCAATTCACCATAGAGTAATCAATGCTGCATACACTGTCTCCATGCTTAAAGGTACACGTGGGAGGTTTGTCGCCTTCACAGCAGCCATTGAGCTCCACAAAGGCATGTGAGACCATAAAAGAGTCGAGCTCAGTACTCCGTTGATCTTGTTGTTTGTTTAAGAAATTCCTAACTGGAATTCTACAAACCTCCTCTGCCAATCTTCTACCCTTGTTGTTATTCCTTGAGGATCCTATTTTGGTGTTGGAATTCTCCATCACTGTTATATTAAGGTACCTATTGTATTGAGTTATAGCATCTGCCATTTTCTTTAGATCCTCTTTGATAGATTTATCCTTACAAGGTGTAAAATAAAAATTCCCAATTAAAAACCACTATTGATCTTGGAAATCCTTCAGGGCAACCCCCAAGGAATCCCTAGTCTCAAAGGTTGCTCTCACTGTCTTAAATGGGAGGGAGCTCTGAATTAATGTTGTAATGCCGTCACTTGGTCTTCTTCTGGCGTCTTTCTGTTCATTACACGAGAAACTATCATATCCCTTGACGGTAAACCCAGACTGTTAGCAAGTCTCTTGTACGCTTATAGTATTGTAAACATCCTTAAACATGTTAACCATTCATTAACCTCCACTTTTTCTTTTATAGCTGTGAACATTCCAAGACAGCAATTTCAGCAAAAAAACATGGATACTCAATAACCTGTTTTAGATTTGCACTCTTGGACCTCTTCCTGTGCCCACCTACAAGGCTAAAAACTTCGGGGTCATCTTGGACGCCACACTCTCCTTCTCTCCTCGCATCTCTGACGTCTCTAAGAAGTCCCACTACCAGCTGCACCTCCTCATAGGTGTTCTTCCTTTCCGCTCCTTCCCCCAGAAGCTCACTGTCTCCAGAGCTCTGGTTCTCTCTAGGTTGGACTATTGTAAAAGCCTCTTTCTAAATCTGCCTGCTTCTACTCTCCGCCCTCTGCAACTAATCCAGAACAGGACTGCGAGACTTGTCCTTGGCCTCAAGCCCAGGGATCATATCTCTCCAGGACTGAAATCTCTGCACTGGCTCCCAGTGGCTGTGAGGATTAAGTTCAAAACCCTCTGCATCATTCACAAGGCCTTCTGCGGCCTGGGGCCTCAATACCTTCAACTCTCTCTTCCTAAATATCTTCCTTCTCGAGCTCTTCGCTCATGCGCCTCCAACTCCCTCAGGGTCAGTCGCTTCTCCAAGCAACAAGTTGGCGGTAGATCTCTTTCTTCGGCTGGTGCTGGAACAGCCTCCCTGCCTCCCTTAAACTTGAGGAGAACCATCTCCTGTTCCGGAAGCACCTCAAAACCTTTCTCTTTGCTTCTGCCTTTTCTGCTCCTCTCCTCTGCTGACCTCCTGGCTGTAACTGGAACTGCACTGCCTACCTGGACACTCTCTGATCTCGGGCCCATGTCCTTCCCCCGCCAGCGTCACACACCTGCACTGCCCACCTGGCAACCCCCGCTCTTGCCGACTGTTCTGTATCCCTACAGTCCCCCTACCAGCCCTTGACACCTGATGCCCGCACTTACCCATGCACTTGCCACATTCTGGCCGTTTATTTACTTATTGTTATCATCTTTCCCATGCACTGCACTGTGTGATAGTGTCATTGTGCATCTTCCCTTCTGGTTATCCTCGGTCGGCTCACTTGCTGGCTTGGTCTTCAATATTAAGCCTGTTGATCTTTCTTCCCTTCTGCCCCCCCTTCTGCCCTCATTGTATGAACACAGTACTCCATATACACACTATTATACAGTAAGAGATTGTACCATAGGTCATGGATTTGACAAATTTGAGCATTTCCATCTAGGTAAACTGCGATACCCATAGACACCAATGCTTCCCTACATTGGATAATGCAGGCCCTGAGATGGGAATTGTTGAAAACTATAGGCACATTTCAGCCCACGCAATAGAAACAATAAGCTAAAATGCGAATAGAAGAGAAAAGTTTGAAAGATAATTCGCTAACCAACCCTCAATATATTTCGTAGCGCATTTAAAAGAATCCTCTAGTATGAGATTTTATTCCAGTGTGACACTCCTTTTAAAGTGCAAAATGAGTTCCACTTTCTCCAGTCCTCAAATGGATCTCTTGGAACATCAGAGTGCCAGGAGATGATCAACCATCAGACTCAGAGTCTTTTAGGGATTGGCTTATCATCATACTCAAGCACCAAGTAATTTGTGGGGGGCCTGAGAACTTCCTTCAATGCCATGCTGATTTCTGTTCTTCTCCTTAGATGATTCTCCACCACTAGGAGTGTTAGGTAAGGGGAGCAGTTTGCCCTCAACCATAGAACATCTGGGCAGTGGGAGCCCGGAGCACACAGATCACAATTCCTCACCCTTTTGTTGTGTTGTCAGATCCTCCTCTTGGCTCAGCATTGCCAACCTTTCTTTACCCTCTGACAGTGCCTCCTTAGTGGCAACATTTGCTCTCTGGGGTGGGAGGGAAAGGAAGCCCCTTGGAAATGTAGCCTCTGGATTGAGCATAGAGCCATTGGTTTGCTCCAAATGTGCTGTCCCACAGCAGAATTACAGTATAGAAGACATTGGGCCTCATAATGAATCTGCCGGTCTGGATATAAGGGTACCAGTAATAACATACCGGCACCCTTTCTGGACCGGCAGACTACAACTCTGACTGCCGGGGGCCCATGCACCCAGAAGGGTCTGACCTGCCTGGCGCATCGGCCCCAATAGGCACAGTTTTCATCAAAGCACTGGCACCATTGCCAACGGTGCCGGTGCTTCCATCTCCCCACTCTCATAGAGTCCTATGGGACACTATGGGAATGGGGACTCACGATTTCCACCACCTGAGATCCCAGGCCGCCGAGGCTTTTAATGTCCCAGTAGTACCAGGATTTCAGGCAGTGGAAACAGTGTTACCAGGTTGGCGGCAATCCGCCGGTGGCATTGGCGGGTTAACGCCAACCTCTTAATGAGGCCCATTCTATCTAAAATTCCTAAAGTAGCATTGTGCTGGGTTTGAACTTTGGCCTTCCGATTTTTTTAATAAAATAATAGAAGTTCGATTTCCTCCATGCAGAAAGCCTTTGGGATTGATAGTTGTTAGAAATGTGGGGACGTTTGTTTCAGTGCCAGGGCCAGCATTGTGCTATGAGTAAACAAAAGCCAAAGGCTTATCCTTCTCCATTGCTGTTTAATCACTGGGCCCAGTAACTCATATGTGGTTGAATGTGCATGCTGAGCTAATCAGGTTGTCTTTTGAATTTGAGTCGGTGTCACAAATTATGAGCACTGGCACACCCCAGCATCTAACTTGTGAGAGATTACAAATGGCTGTGCTGCAAGTGAGAAAAGATCGCCTTTATATGCATGCACCCCATCCCTCCATTCTCCTGCCCAAAGGTCATGGGTGGAAGAAAAACCCCTGCTCCGGACCACTCAACTGTTCAGACTGTGCCATGGGTGTAATTTTAGGGGGGGGGGGGGCAGTTTGCCCCCCCCCCCCCAACTTTCATGGCACACCATTTTGTCCCCATTCATTTGGCTGGGGCACCTTTTCTTCAGATGGCATGTCCCCCCCCCAACATGTTCAGCAAAGTTACTCCACTGAACTCTGCACCCCCCTGTCTTGTCACAGCTACCAAAAGCAGGCAGCCATGTTTATAGAGGTCTGCAAAGTCTGAGCAAAACCAGCAAAGGATTCCCAAGGATGGGGAATGATTCAATGTAAGAAAGGATTCTGTAGGGTCCCAACCTAATCATAAAAGTGTTCTAATCATAAAAGGATATTTGTAAGTCATGGACAGCCCAACCAGGGTTATCTAATCTGATTGCACTCTAGTAGACCAGTGGGGAATACGACTGCATGTTTCCTGCAAGCTGAAAAAGTGCTGGTGCTCAGCCACAACCTAAAGGAGTCCCAGGGCTGGGCCCCGGTAAACACTGTCATACATTAAGAATTGAATGGCAGGCAAAGAATGTGTTTCCAAGAGTCTGCTCTGTCTGAATGCGCCGGAGCTACTTTCCAGAAAGCCCTCTGAAAAGTGAAACTAACATGAGAATAACAAGACTCCAGTGGGAAGGATTGCAAGCCAAATGACATGTTCAGTTGTGTGTGTGTGTATAAGAAACTGTCTTCATGTTGTGGAGGAATAATAAGTAACAATGTATGTACCTCTTATTATAATGGAACTGTATACCATTATATTCTGTTTGCCACTAGCCATGTTCAAACCACTGTCTCTAGCTTGCATGAGAGGAGAGGATAGATTGCCCTGCACATGTCACAGTTTGAAAAGCGATATGCCCACCAGGAAAGAATGCTTGCCTTCCCTGTTCACACTTCTGACATATATCCCTCGTGGCATGGCTAAGCGTGTTCTCTGCTCTCGCTTTTGTCTGAAAAGGTGCCTACAGCTGGCTGAAGTCCTCATATTACAAGCACTCTCACCTGCCTTGAAGCGGGTGTGAAGTTTTAGGGAGTATATTCACTGTGGAGACATGTATTACGCTATGCTTTTCTCACTGATTACACTAACGAGCATGGCAGAGTGCACTTGGCATCAAAGTGTGTATAATGAAGTTTTCTGTCAACAAAATGTTGCAAGGTGTGACCTTGCCAGTTTGGGCCCACGCCCCCTGCCAATGGAACTCATGTATTCATGTGGGTATAAGAGGGCACAGGAGGGAGGGGGTTCACTTGCGCTGAAGTCTCATGTTGCCATTGGTTATTTGTCTGTTACTGCTTTACTAATAAAAAGTGTTAATCAATCCACGGGAATCCAGAGTGGTCATTTTTTTCCACCACAATCTGTAAGCAATTTAGCCATGCAATATATACACTTCTCACTATGTAGTATATAAAGACAGCAACATATAGATGCATCTATTTAAATTTGTACAATATTTTTGTACATAGCATGCATGTTTTAATGTACAATATATGCGTTTTACTACAGTGTATATGATAATTTTCTGTTTACAGAATGCCATGTAGTAGATGCATTTTAATATACCAACATGCGTGTCTCGGTATATAGCATAATCAATGTGTCATTGTATCAGGAATGCATTTCATTAGGCTGTACGTATGATTAATTTGAATGCGCCATGCACATCTCTCTTTTCATAATATATTTAGCTTGGTATAAAATGTATGCATTTCACCGCGCACAGTATGCATTTGAATGTAATATATATGCATCTCAGCATACAATGAATGTATCTCTAAGTACAGTGTATGTGAATATATATATCGATATATAAAGTATACATTTCAATATACAGTGCATACATTGCATTATACAATGTATACTTTTTTCCTTTAAAAAAATGTTTCCTTTATTGTGCATTTGGCTATTAAGCAAGCCTTAAGCACATAAAATCAATATCAAAAGCGATACAATAAATTGCTGTAACATAATATTAACATACATCAAATTAAGATGTTTGTTTGTTTGTTTTATTATTTATAATGCGCGAGCGTACCCGGGGGTATCAGGGCGCAGCCTTTACAGGAATTTTCGAAGCTTGGTTACAATACACGAGGAATATACATAATACAGAAATATGTACACAAATGTTATATACAATATATACAAATCAGCAGTAAGGCCAGCAGGCCGTAATGTAGTATACAGGTAAGCAATAGGCACACGTGGTTATAATGTGTGCGTGTAACGCTGGACACTACCTAGTCTTAGTGGGTCTCCAGTTTCAGCCAGGAGACTAACTTGGAGCGGAAGTTCTGATAAGGCAGGTCTACTCTAAGGTTTGGAGGCAAGGAGTTCCAAAGCTTGGCAGCTTTTACCGGGAAGCTGTTGCCTCCTATGGTGGCCCGTTTGTAGTGGGGAACAGATAAACAATCTTTGTATGCGGTTCTGACGGGTCTTGAGGAGGATTGTTTGTGGAACCTGTTGATCAGGTAGGTTGGGGCTGCGTTGTTAAGAGACTTGTGGGTGAGAGATGCCGTTTTTAAGAGAATTTTATCTCTGGTGGAGAGCCAATTGTACTGTTGGCTGAATCCTGTGATGTGTTCTCTTCTGGAGATGCCCAGAGCTGCTCTGAGAGCGTTGTTCTGAAGGGTTTGCAGTTTATTGGTGGTGGCCTTGGTGGATCCTAGGTAGAGGGCATTACAATAGTCGAGGCGAGACAGTATGAGGGCTCTGGCGAGTGTCAGACAGCTAGTATCCGACAGGAAAGGTGTGGCTGCACGGATTAATTTGCACGTGTAAGCCGTGGAGGATGCAAGGGAGCTCACTTGTCTTTTGAGGGAAAAATTGGAGTCTAGATAGAATCCCAATGTTTTCACCGCCTGTCCGACTTTGATGTTGTTCCCGTCAATCATGAAGGAGTTATAAGCCGGGCCAAGTTTCTTTATACTGATTGTGGTGCCTAAGATGATGAGTTCTGTTTTATCATCATTCAGGCATAGTCCATGAGTAGCCATCCATGCCTGGATGATGATGTACACCCTATTTAGCAAGGCCAAATCCTTTCCATAATCTCCTGAAAGCGGAAGGAGGATCTGAGTATCATCTGCATAGTTAGTGTAGGTGATACCGAGATGATCCAAATCATCGAAAAGGGGCTTGGTAAATATGTTGTATAATGTGGGGGAGACACAGGAGCCCTGAGGAACACCGCATGTGATGGGTATAGGGTCTGCTGCCGCCGTGGGAGAGAAGACCCTCATAGTCCTGCCGTTAAGGAAGGATGTGATCCAGGTGATGGCCTCACTGGAGAAGTGAGCTGAAGTGTGGAGGTGTGAGCAGAGGACAGAGTGTTCGACCAGATCGAAGGCTGCAGATAGGTCGAGGAGGAGGAGTAGGGCGGCTTGCCCGTTATCTCTGAGCGAGTCGATCTGCGCTTTCTAGTCAATAAGGGCGGTTTCGGTCCCGTGTTGTGGGCGGAATCCAGATTGTCTAGAGCCTAAGAGGTTGTGTTCTTCCAGGTGCTTCTGTATTTGTACATAGGCAACCTTGTCCAGAATTTTTAGTAGAAAGGGAACAGTAGTTATGGGTCGGTAGTTTGTGGGTATGACTGGGTCAAGTGTGGGTTTTTTCAGTAGAGGTAGTACCCAGGATTGTTTTAGGTTGGTAGGGATGGAGCCAGTGGCGAAGGAAGCATTGATCAGTTTTGTAATGAAAGGGGAGAGGTCGCGGGCAGCATCTTTAATGAGCTGTGCAGGGCATAGATCTCCCTGGCAATTAGACGGTTTCAGGGACAGGATAATTTTTTCGACTTCCAGTATGTTGACTTTGGCGAATTGGAAGCGGGCTAGGTCGGTGGGCATGGGTTTGTCCGGAATTTTTGAGTTGAGGGTGTCAATCAGGGATGTTCTTTTGCTGGAGATTTTACTTTGAAGAGTCGCAATCTTGTTTGCTAGGGCACTTTGAATTTCTGAACACCAGTTTTTATCTTTGGTGCACGTGTCAAGTGGTGCTATGGGGGTTTCTATTTCTTTAAGGATGGAGAACAGTTCTTTCATGTTAGATTTAGCTTGGGATATACGAGAGTCAAAGGAGGCTCGTTTGGCCAAGTAGATTTCTTTTTTGTAGAGTGCAGCTACTTTGGAGAGTTTTAGTTTGTTAGAGACTGAGGGGGATTTTTTCCAGATGGCCTCGCAGTTTCTTTTTTGTTGTCTTAGTTTTTTGAGGAATGGTGTGTACCATTTGTTAAGGTGCGTTTTCGGTTTACTGGATCTCAGTTTAAGGGGGGCGATGCGGTCCAGTGAGGTGGCCATAATCTTGTTATATTCATCAACCAAGGACTCAGGGTCCAGGTTATCAGGAAGTGAGTTGAGTGTGGGGAGTAGGTTAGGGATAAGTCTTTCTACTGTCATGTTCTTCTTGTTTCTAGTGAGAGTGGGTGGGGCCTTAATGGTAGGCAGGGGTGGAGGTCTGTCGGTGGAGAGCATGAATGATACCAAGTGGTGGTCAGTCCAGGCTTGGGGTGAGATATTTGTGATGTTCGCTAGGCAGTTGTGGTCGGCCACCCAGTCAAGTGTTCTGCCTTTCGTATGCGTGGGTGTCATACATCTTTGCACAAAGCCTAATTCAGTAAGAGTATTAGCTATGGTGGTAGCGGGATGGTCTTCTGGGTCATTGTTGCCCAAGTTAAAGTCTCCTAAGGTGAGAGCTTGAGTGGAGCTTTTGAGGTTGCTGGATAGGATGGAGTTAAGGTCTTCATCGAAGGTGCCAATGGGGCCTGGCGGGCGGTAGATCAAGTAGATGTTAAGAGTTTGGGAGTTAGTGAGTGGTATTTTGACTGCTAGTGATTCGCAAGAGAGGGCATTGGTCGAAGTAGCTAGTCTCATGGTAAGACTGCACTTATGGATAAAGGCGACACCACCTCCTCTAGAATTAGGGCGGTCTTGTCTCAGGATAGAATAGTTATCTGGGACTGCCAACATAAGCATAGGGCCTGCTGCTGGGTGTAGCCAAGTCTCAGTGATGGCGAGGAAGTCAAGGTCTTCAGTGAGGATTAAGTCTGCAATTTCTGTAGCATGAGCTACTAGCGACCTGGCATTGATCAAGGCTCCCTTGATATTAGGGCTAACTGTGTTTTTAGAAGTAGTGGCTATGTTTTTTGAAGTAGTAGTATGGCGTTTGTCTTGTGTAGGTTTAGGGGTACCCTGGTTGCGGGGGTTCTGAAGGGTTTGTAGTGGGTTACTAGTTTGTGTGGAGGTAATTGGTCACGGTGGCAACGTTCTAGAGTTTTGTGTAGTGGGCAGTGAGCGAGCAGGGGGTTCATGGATTTTGGCTAGTCTAGCTCTAAGTCCTAAGTTCCTTTCTGTAGTGGTGCGAGGGTGACTGGAAAGTAGCAGTACCTGAAAGTCGTTTAAATCTAGGTATGGTACTTGGTTGTTAAGCCTAGGTAGGGCTGGCATGTTGGGTAGGTGTGGAGCCATCTTGGTTGGAAATGTGGTATTGAGGCAGATCAGGAAGTAAGCAAGGAAGATAAAGGTGAGTAGACACATGCTAAATGGTGGGGTCGAGAGTGTTATGAAGCGGTAAATAATACCTGAATTAAGGTGGCCACGCGTGGTTGGGATGGTCTATGTAGCCCCTAGATAAGGGTAGTTGATAGGGCTGTGATGGCGGGGGCGGCCTGGGTTAGAGGTGTAGGGCAAAGTTACTGATAATACGTTGAATAACACCTGGGAGGTAGGACAGATATGGCAGGTTAGCTGCAGTGCCTGGGTGGGCAGGTAGGTGGAGGTGGTGTAAGTTGGCTAAAATATGAATGACGCCTAAATTAAGGCCGCATAGATTGGCCACAGTTCCTGAGTACTAGCTTCGAGGTATGGCAGTTTGTCTAGAAAGCATGGATAGGCTGCTGGATTCAAGATGAGGCAAATTGGCTGGAGTGCATGGATATACAGTTGGAAGTCAATCAGGCAATCTGGTGCCACTTAGTAGGTGACATTAGGATCAGCATATTCACACAAGATGAAAATGCAGTAATTCAAGTGCAGTTCTATGCAGAACAGATTTGCAGGCAGTCTGGATGCAATTTCAGCAAATGAGGTTAGAATCAGAATAGTTACAGCTTAGCAGCTTAATATAGTCAGATAGGCAGAAGTCATTGTAAGACTATACTGGAGGTCGTGCTAACATCTAAGTGGTAGGTTTAATGTGTGTAGAGGGAGCTTCAGTGCTATGCCTAGCAGATGCTAGTTATGGTTGGAACCCTTCTAAGCTAAGCAGTGCAAGAAAAACACAAGTGCAATTGTGGCGCTAGGCCCAACTAGACTGGTCAAATGTGAAAGCACACATAGGCTAAATGCAATTGTGGCGCGAGGCCCAACTAGGCTAGTAAAGTGTAAAAACACACATAGGCTAAATGCAATTGTGGCGCGAGGCCCAACTAGGCTAGTAAAGTGTAAAAACACACATAGGCTAAAGCAATTGTGGCGCGAGGCCCAACTAGGCAAGTAAATTGTAAAAACACACATAGGCTAAATGCAATTGTGGCTCGAGGCCCAACTAGGCAAGTAAAGTGTAAAAACACACATAGGCTAAATGCAATTGTGGCGCGAGGCCCAACTAGGCAAGTAAAGTGTAAAAACACACATAGGCTAAATGCAGTTGTAGCGCGAGGCACTAAGGCTAGTTAATACAGTAACACACATAGGCTATATGCGATACACAGGGCATATCTAATGTATGTTGTGGGCAGACATAATGCTTGGGTAGTAAATAATGAGACTAAGCTATTATCAACAGGTATGAAGTACTGTAAGCGGGCTGTGCAGTGATGTAGTGAGTGAAGCTCCGGCTCTCGTGGGCGAGGTGGGGGCTTCCTACTCGCATACTAATCCAGTGCTGTCAAAGCACATGTGCTGCTTACAACATATAAACACCTATTTGCAAATGAGATGAAGCAGTTGAGTAAGTGTGTGCATAGTGAGTGAACAATTAGTGGCATTCGGTTATCAGACAGTATAATGCTAAGCGGTTTTGGTCGAGAATCATCAGTCCGAGTGTTAGCAGAGTGTGACCAAATTATGAATGGGCATATAGTCTCTATAAGTCGGTGCATGCGCACGCTTATTGATGATAGTGGAGCAGTTTGCAGGTTACCTTATGTGGAGGCAGATCGAGACGTGCAGGGGGTCTGGCAGACGGCAGACACGTAACAGGCATGAAACAGGCACTAGCCTTGTTTCTGTGGGCCTTGGAAGAGGTGGGCCGGCTTCGCCTGCCGGTGCCCAATCAGAGGGAAAAAGAGCTCGGCAGCCTATCAGGATGCAGTGCATGGTTCTAGTTAGGCACTGGAGGCACACAAAGGAGTGCAGGCAGCCATCTTGGAGCACCTTGGTACCTCGTGTACCAGACTGGCGTTAAGGTGATGTGGCAGAATTTCTCAGCATGAAAGACGGTGGGGCAGGCTGTTCCGCATTCCGTTTGCAACGATCCAACAGCTGATAATAAAGAGGTGAAAAAACGAACGATTTTCGTGAGGAGCGCATCCGATGTCAGCGCTTACCTAAATGCTTCAGGGGTGGCATGGACTTCATGCTGGGGGGTCCGCTGCTCCAGCAGAGGCGGATCCGTGACCTGGAGCTCCTGCTCCTAGGCTGGGTGGGTGGGAGTGGATCCAGGCATGAAACAGGCACTAGCCTTGTTTCTGTGGGCCTTGGAAGAGGTGGGCCGGCTTCGCCTGCCGGTGCCCAATCAGAGGGAAAAAGAGCTTGGCAGCCTATCAGGATGCAGTGCCTGGTTCTAGCTAGGCACTGGAGGCACACAAAGGAGTGCAGGCAGCCATCTTGGAGCACCTTGGTACCTCGTGTACCAGACTGGCGTTAAGGTGCTGTGGCAGAATTTCTCAGCATGAAAGACGGTGGGGCAGGCTGTTCCGCATTCCGTTTGCAACGATCCAACAGCTGATAATAAAGAGGTGAAAAAACGAACGATTTTCGTGAGGAGCGCATCCGATGTCAGCGCTTACCTAAATGCTTCAGGGGTGGCATGGACTTCATGCTGGGGGGCCTGCTGCTCCAGCAGAGGCGGATCCGTGACCTGGAGCTCCTGCTCCTAGGCTGGGTGGGTGGGAGTGGATCCAGGCATGAAACAGGCACTAGCCTTGTTTCTGTGGGCCTTGGAAGAGGTGGGCCAGCTTCGCCTGCCGGTGCCCAATCAGAGGGAAAAAGAGCTCGGCAGCCTATCAGGATAACAGGCATATGTGCATACATACCATAACTAATATCTTATGCACTCAGTCAAACCCTAATAAGCTAATGATCTAAATATTATACATAATAAGATCAAAATAATTTCAAAATTTCTTTCCAAATATGAAAAGCTGCGGCCGTCATGGTCACCGACTCAGCTATGAACAACGTGTTCCAGAACTGATCTATATCAATATGGTCTAGATGTGCAACAGAATTGCTGCATCTTGACACTAAGTTTTTTTTAGATCACGGCAGGAAGAAAGAATATGGCGGCTAGTCTACATTTTTCACCCCACAGAGGTGACAAACGGGCCTCTAATGGAATTCTTTTCCAAGCCCCAAAAAACTCCCATGTATGTAGGGGATTTGAGTGCAAATGTAGGATAAAGCACTTCAGCTCGATTTAACACAATTTGGTCAGATAAGATTGTGGAGAATCAGATAAGAAGCTTTGGCTTTAGCAATCTTTGTACCTCCTCATATTGGAGACCTTTTCTATGTTATGAACTTTGTCCCAAGTCTTAGACCATTTCTTCACAATCACATCAATGTTAGGAGTTATCAAAGCATCTTCCAGGGGGATTTCTAACTATGTCATATAGTTTGAAGCAAACTGTTGCAATTAAAAAACAAACTTATTTTTTGTATTCATATTGCAATTCTTACCAATCATCGTAAGTACATCGTTTGTGTTTATGGCACTTGAAACTGTCTTTGAGAAGTACTTCAATGATTACCCTTTGTATTTGTTCAGTGTATAAACCTGTAGGTGGGCCGTATACATTTATAATAAGAATTTTCGATAGAGAATTTTCACATGGTCAGAATATGGCAGAGAAAACATAAGATGAAGTGACATATTCTGTAAAAAGTAACAGTTGTTATCTACACTCGATCTCAAAAGCCAAACACCTGCTAGCACGCCCCTTAGCAGAAGGCTTAGCTAAATTATGCAGTATAGTATAGCCTTTTATCTTAAAATGTCTTGTTGTCCATGTTTCCTGCAGAACAAAAAGGTCAGAGGCTGATATTAGCAAAGCCAAGTGGATGCATAAGAAATTATCTATAGCCCCTCGTATTCGAAGATATCCATGTAATCAAGGGCCCTTAAAAGATTGTCAGTTGGTAGCATTGTGAATCCTTTCAGGAATACAGTCTGTAATTTCCTGGGTTGACATCAGAAAAATACAATGCCCACAATGTAGCACGTTCAGATCCATCAGGGTCCACATCCTTTGAGATTTTCTTCTTTGAGTGGAAATCATTTGGAAAATGTACAGTTTTCTTGGTTTTGTGGCAAATGGACAGTGAAAGGCCTTTTCCTCCAGAGTGTAATATTAGATTTTTTATTTTATAATTTTTGTATTAGTGTTGTATTGGTTAATTAAACCTTTAACACTTAAAACAAAGTACAATCAGTACCATGCACTCATTAAAAACCAATGCAAAACAAACATTAAAATATTAGATATAAGAGAAAATTCTACATCACAATAGAGTTTCACATATAATTTAAGTCCAATCAAATACTCCATATCAATTAATAAGATTATGCTAACATTACTTTAACATTTCTTGCCACATGTAATATATAGTTGACAAGTTCATCACAAGATTATTTCCCGTAAATATTCTGCTCCAGAACTGATCAGTTTGTATCAAGCAAAAATCATGGGTCAAATGATCAAATCCCCTTGAATATATCCCCACTAATGTTTTACAACTCATCAACAAATGACACAGATTCTCCACCAATAAGCCACCCAATCTGCATAAAAAGGCACTCCACTGGAATATTGTGCTAAGCGCCCTGGTTCGACATACTAAAGAGCTGAATTAATCTAAGGTGCATAATAAATCACCTAACTCTTGAATCTTGGACATTTAACATCTAGCAGCAAGGCGACTCTATAATAAAAGATTGTGATGAGAACTCCTTATAAGTAGACTTGCTGTTCAACTTGGATTGGCAACTGCTTCGATCCCAATCCACTGTCTTTTTCTTGATCTCCCTTTCCTTCGGTGTAATATTGTCCAAATCAGTAGTTGCACATCCAATTTCTTTTAAAAATACAGAAATATCCTCAATCCAAGGTTTTAACATTGGGTGAGAGTTTAAAATGTCTACTTGTTTTGAGATTTAAGAACATGTTTAAGTAAGCATTAGATTTTAGTGGAGCCACCATTATTGGAGAGTTGAACTCTATAAGTGCCCAATTTGAAGCACTGCCCAGATTCGGTAGTTCCATTTGAAATTTTTCAACCGAAGAAATAATACTAAGCAGGTTGGTGATGCTAAACAGATGTAAAAGATGATTGCAGTTTAAATAAGGGCTATAGTTGGGGGTATTTCGTTCTTCCAATATTACCCATTTTCCCAAAGCATGAAAATCTTCATCCTTCATGTGAGTTCTCCCTACCTGGTGGTTCATGATGTTGGATTCTACTACACTGATGTATGGTGGCTGAAGCTGGATAATGGAATTTCTGGAATGTGCTGGATAATGGAATTTTCTCTAGTTTGAAGGGATGAGTCAACCATTACTTGCAATGTTTCTTCGGGCAGCTGAAAGGTTTGTGCAGCTGTGTTGCAAGAATTAGAAGCAGTACCATTCGTCTTCACAGGATTGGGGATAACGGATTTAGAAGCGACCCCCCCCCCAAAAAAAAGTGCTTTCTATTTTATTTTTTTCGGCCCTTTTGATTCGAAACAATTGCAATTCGACTCTTTGTATTCGATCCTTTCACCCTAAACCGTTTTTCCACTAGTAGGAGGTCTTTGTAAATCTTCATTCAGGTTTTTTGCAGCCGCTTTAGGATTACAATTTGTGAACTTCGGATTAATTATCATACTTTGATGTTATGTAATACCCTGAGTAGACGCAGAATTCACAGAAGATGAGGGATAAGCGTCTGTGTCAAAAGTAGAATTTGCCAAGCCCAAATCTACAGTCTTTGCCTGTATGCTTTTACAGTCGGCTTGCTCTTTTGCAATGGTTGCAGTCAAGGTCATAAGTGTATCTACTTTGGAGGCAACTAAATTTGCGTTAGAAAGTGTTAATAACAACACAAGAAATGTCAGCATCATTTTCAGAGAATTTATTATAATGAAAAAAATAAGTAGAATAACTGATATAACAAAATTTTAAATAACTAATAATGAACTGTGTATTATAATGTGTCTTATTATGAATCTATAAATAAACTTTTCAAACTTTAAACAATAGAACATTTTGGTAAATTCTATATCTTTCTTGGCCAGTAGGTGTCACTCTGTCGACGGCTTTTTCCCATTTCCATAGACCGGAAACTGAGACGCCATTTTGGACTTCTTCGTTAGATGTCTTTGAAGTGCCTTTCTGGTGTTCCTGTTCTTGTGGATGCCCTTTTTTTCTTTGGTTTTTCTTTTTTTGTGTGTTTTTTCTCAAAATATGCTCCCTGGATTATGGATTGAGACTGGATTCTTCATTTTTACCAACTGGATTTTTTCTTCTTTGATTAATTTTTTTGATGTTTTTGTGTGTTTACACTGGATTTGTAACGTCTGTTTTTTTTCGGATTTTATCTTTTTTCAGACCTTGGATTTGGGGCTCTGGATTTGCTTTTTTTGGGTGGACTTTTTGATATTTTGCATGTTTTGGGAAATTTCCTGGATATAGTTGATGCTGATGGCTTTAATGGGTACAGGATTTAATCGGATTTGTGTTTCAGTGTGTTTCTTGGATACAGAGGATTTCTGGACTTCTACTCGTAAGTTTAGTTAAACTTTCTGCAAATATGGCATGTCCTCTACTTTTTCAAAATTTAGAATACATTGCTTTAGACGCATTTGTGAGTTTCTTTGCTTTTTTCTTTGTATTCCAGTCTTTTCTCTTGCTATAGACTGTGTTGGCTGCTTTTCATGGAAGGATTGTTCCTTTCTTAAATGTAGAAAAAAAGAACACAATGTCAGTCTATTGGTCTTGAAGATGTGTCTAATTCCACTGTGCCACCCCTCTAAACTGTTATTTGTTTTGGCTGTTTCATTTTTACTTGCTTTGAAACAATTCCATAGATTTTTTGGGAAACGTATTCTCCTCCTGTTGCCACTTCTGTTCAGTTGCCCTATCCAGTTTGATCGAAATAATCCAATAATAGCTCAAACATGTTCTCGTTTTTCTTTAACTCCTTAAGTGCCAAGGACAAGCTAACTTGTCCTTGACATTACGTACCTGTTACCAAGGACCAGATAGCTCATCCTTTTTGGCACTTCATTTCTGCCCCCCATCCATTTGGCGTGGGGGAGAAGCCACCAGAAATATTGGCAGAGCCCCCTGCCAAGCCTGGGGCAGTATGTTCTGCCCCCCTGGGGGCAGATGGGCACACTAATGTGCCCATCTGCCCCTAGGGAAGGGCTAAAACAACAACAAAACATTTGAAAACAAAGATGATTTAGGGGTGATGGGGGAACACTAAACCACCATTGATCATATATAATTAAAAGGGGGTGGCCCTCTCTCTCCTCCTCAAGTGGATGGGGACACCTCATGTAGCCCACCCTCGGGGCAGATGGGCACACTAATTTGTCCATCTGTCCCTAGGAAAGGGGCAAAAATAAAAGATAAATAAAAATAACTTGTTTTGGGTGGGAGAGATGGGCCACTACACCACCATGGATGTTTTTAGTGGAAAGGGGGGTGGCCCTTTGCACCCTACCCCAAATGGGTGGAGCATATCATGTAGCCCTCCCTGCGGGCAGATTGCTAGTGCATGAGATGCCCCCCATCCATCTGGGGTTGGGGGGGTGATTGGGCCACCAGTAAACATTGGAATGGCCCCCCAATGCATGGGGCAGTATGTTGTGCCCACCCTGGGGTCAGATGGGCACACTAATGCGCCCATCTGCCCCTAGGGAAGAGGCAAAAAAAAAGAGAACAAAAAAGAACATTTGTACTGGGTGGGGTAGGGGCGGGCACTAAACCACCATGGATGTTTTTAGTGGAAAGGGGGTGGCCCTCACCCCACCCCAAATGGATGGGTGGCATCTCATGTAGCCCTCCCTGGGGGCAGATTGCTAGAGCAATCTGCCCCCAGGAAGGAGTATATGAGATGCCCATCAATTTGGGGTGGGGTGGAGTGGCCCACCAGAAAACATTGTAATGCCCCCAATGCATGGGGCAATACATTTTGCCCAGCCTGGGGCAGATGGGCACACTAATGTGCCCATGTGCCCTCACGGAAAGGGCAAAACAGAAAATACATTATACAAATATACATGAGTTATTTGGGGGTGTGGGGGGACACTAAACCACCACAGATGTTTTTAATGGAAAGAAGGTGTCCCACTCCCACTCCACCAAAAATAGACGGGGGCTCTCATGTAGCCCTCCCTGGGGGCAGATTGTTAGTGCAATCTGACAATCTGCCCCCAGAAAGGGGCACATGTTTTTTTACTGAGGGGTGAGCGTCAGTCGACCACCAGGGATGGCTTGAAAGGGCAGGCCGTGATCGGAGAGTAGTAGTTATGATTTGTTTTTGCTGGGATGACCATAGGTAACAAATGTTTTTCTATGCAAGCAGCTGCAACTTCTGACTTTTTCGGGGATTGTGGGTAATACATTCTGGGGCAATTCACGCAAATCTGACCTGTGTGGATTCCCGCGGGTGTCGTCTTTTCAGAAATGCATGGGGTTCCCTGTTTTCTGCTCAGCCGAAACACTTGGGTTTACCAGTGGTTTAGCTTTTTCCCTTTGCCCCAGGTAGGTGAACCCACACATGTGAAGTACCAATTTCGTTGGGACACCTGTGAGAATGTGAGAAGGGAGGACATTTGTTGTGTTTGCGTGGTTTTCATAACGTTTTCAAACATTTGCTGCTGCACTCTGGCACACAACCCTTTAGTTTCCCAAATGTGACCTACATTTACAGGCCGATTCATGGAACAAATGTGTGCTGAAAATTGTGGCGTAAGCCGGCGCAAGCGTGAAAAAGCAAGAGCACGTGCACGCATGCGATTCATGGAAGGCCCTGCGCGTGTTTGCCCCGGGAAGTGCGCCAAATCCGTGCGTGGCTCACACGGGTGCACGCGTCATTGCAACATCCAGAACGCAAGGCGCACAGCGAAAGCGCACAACGTTAGTGCACACACCAAAAATGGGGTGGAACACGGGGCGTAACGCGCATAATGGGGAACAACGCGTGAAAATAAGGCCGTAACAGGGGATGTACTGCTGGGAAGTACACGGAATGCCCACACGCACGCGAACCACACATATTCATGGAATCGAATAGGGGAAACCCGCGCATGGCCAAAGACACGCACAGGCCTAAACACGTCCGCCACATGAAGGCAGGCGGAAGCGTCCCTGCGCATTACAAAAGTGTGCGCAAACAAAAAACATGTATATACAGCAACGATGAATGTCCCATTCTGTGGCCCCTTAGGAGAAATTACGTGTCACGCAACACACAGGCATCCCAGGAAAGCAAGAAAAAGAGATAAGCAATGCCTGTTGCCCACGTGCATGTAAAGAAACACACGCAGTATGTTGTGGCAGCCAGGAGCCCAAAAAATACGTACGCGATCAACACGCAGGCTACTATGCCCGTAAAAAAGGGGTACGCGAAAAACATGGACACCCGCAGTGGGAAAAATAGCGTGTGTGACAAACATGGACACCCGCAGTGGGAAAAATAGCATGTGCGACTCACCGTCTGCCTTGCGTGTAGAAGAAGAACGCATAGCCAACACCCACCCGCTGTGAAGTAATAGCGTGTGAACCCCAACGCCTGGAAAACACATGCACCACTTCCCACGAAAACCACGTACAGAGCGATGGAAGCCCACGTGGGATCTTCAACCCATCCCAGGGGAACACGCTTACGCGCTAAGGGCCTTCCTTGAATTACACGCTGACGTGCAGTTTTTTCATGTGCCAAATCACTCCGTATCAAGCTGGCCAGATGACAACACACGGAAGACCATGCTACTACCCAGAAGGCCATTTTCCTGCCCCCCAGAGCCCCGAGCACGCTCCCACCTGCCATCTGCTGCTGCCTGCCTGCTGGCCACGTGCCCTGCTATTTGGTGCCTGCACGACAGCCATCTGCAGGGGTCCAGTTGCTGTGACCAGCCCTGCTGGAACAGAAGACTCCCGACTGGTATTCCATCACTCCACAACCCAGCCCCAGGACCCAATTGCCTGCCCACACCTGCCTCGGGGGTTGCCATGTCCGACACAACACCATCTGGCACCAGTGGCAACCCCCCAGCAGAGAGGCAGAGGGCTGCCAGCTTCACTGCCAATGAAGTTGGCATCCTGGTGGAGCAAGTCCTGGGGCATTATGATGCCCTCTTTGGAAGTTCACGCGCCGACAATGAAAGACGGAAGAGGATCTGGAAGGACATTGTGGCTGCCATCAACGTGGAGGGGGTGGCAGCCTGTGACATGCAACACGTCCGGAAGCGCTGGGGGGACTTCAGGTCCAGGACCCTCAGCAAGGCCCGGCGCCTCTTGAAGGCAAAGCATGCAGAGGGGTGCTGGGTCCGCCTTACTAACATCCCGATGAGGGGCCTGGAACACATACACCCAGCGCTCCACCTCCAGGTCCTTCAGAGGCAGACCCATCCGGAGTCGAGCAGTAAGTGTCCACGCGTACTGATTGGACGCAGTGCATGTTGAGGTGTGCCAGGAGTGTGCAGGTTGGACATATGTCTTGAAAGGCCCATGTATAGATGTGTATGTACAGGGACATGAGCCTGCCGCATGTGAGTCCAGTCATGTGTGAGGCACATCAATGGTGTATGTGTTCAAATGCATGATGGCTAAATGCATGTGTAGGTGCACAAATGTATACATTTCTGTGTATGTACTCTGGCATGGTTGTGGTGTGACACATGAATGCTGGTTCCACCTTCATGTATGTGCACAATGTACATGTGCGTGTGTGTATTTGAAATGTGTGCCACTGTGATACACCATGGATGCATGTGACATCCACATGTAGGAGGCTGATTGGCAGATGTGACATGGATGGGGCTGATTTCAGCGCGACAGGTGGTGGAGATGTACAGATGCATGTATGTCTGGTGGCGTGTGTGCATGTATTCGTCACTCCCCGTGTTGCATGTGACATCAGGCTAACCTTCGGATGCTCATGCTGTTGTATGTGTATGGATAGTGCTGCCTGCTGCAACATTCCTGTTGATTTGCGCATGTGTGTGGGTTCAAATGATATGTGTGTTGGGGAGTGTGATGCCATGTGCGAAGTTTGAGACTGCCACTCATGCGCAACTGTCATGTGTGTATCAGACCATTGTACAGTGCCCTGATGCCTGTGTTCTGTCTCTCCCTGTCTGCAGCGTCAACTGATGAAGAGGGCGGAGACAGTGCTGTGGAGCACAGCGGCAGGGATCCCACCGCCAGCCGGAGACGCAGGGCCCAGCTCCCCTCCCATGCTGTCATCTCGTCAGGGAGTGAGGTGTCTGGTGCCGTGGCTGCAGCTGTCGAGGGTAGGTACAAGAGACGGAGGTCGGAGGTGGACTCCTCAGCATCAGAAGGAGCAGCTGAGACCCCACAGTGGCATATGAAGTAAGATGGCACCGAGTCATCCAGGTTGGTGGAGGGTTTGGTTGAGGAGGAGGCCATGGAAGGCCCATGCACGGGGCCTGGAGGGGGGATTCCAGTGGTGCTAGTGGTGCAGTCCAGGGGCAGGGACAGGAGGCAGCACAGGCGGCCGCGGAGGTGCCTGTGTGTAATCATGTGCCCGATCCTGTGACTGCATCATCCCGCAGCAGCAGGGATGCCTTCGTCCAGACCCGTTTTCAGCGAGGGGATCCGCTAACAACAACTGGCCTTCCTCTCCCTGAGGACGTGGCAATCCGGGACCGTGTTGAGTCTGTCCTGGCTGGGGTGGCGTTGCGTCAACTTGGCATCCGGGATGACGTGCATGGTTCTCGTGAGGACGCTGCACATTATTTCAGATGCCTCGCTGACCGCGTCAACCGACTAGGAGGGATCACCGGTGCTGGGTTCATCCATGTGCTGGGCTTTCTACCGACCCCCTCCTCAACTGAACCCGCTATGCGCCAGTCGTCCTCGTGCCATCTTCCTGGCCATGTATCACCTGGCCACCCTGTGGAGCTGCCCCTGACCCAGCGGCCAGGCTGGTGGAGGACACATCCCTGCCACAGTCAGGAGTAGGAGGTCCAGCAGGGGTGGCCACCACAGCAACTGGACCCCAGCAGGAGGAGGACGTGCAGGCATCGACAGGCAGGGCACATGCACAGCAGCAGCAGGCTCAAGGCTCGGGGGCATCAACATCAGAGGGGCAGGCATCGGCCTGAGGGCAGGAGGACCCTGGATTGGGAGTGTCTTCCGTGTGGCAGCGGTTGGACCAGCAAATAGATGCGGAGCGGCGGCGGGCAGAAGAGGCACGTCTCACTATGGTCAGGGCGGAGAACTCCATGCGCAGGGCATTGAGGCGGGCTGAGTGCCTCGAGGAAATTCACAGGGAGTTGGAGGTGGACATGGCTTTATCCCTGTGAGACCTCGGGGCCAGGGAACAGGCCCGCCTCCAGTACGTTGAAGAGGAGTTCGATGATGCCCTGGCCCGGGACATCAACAAGTGAGCCATTAGACTTGCCCGCCGCCTTTGTAAATACTTCTGTAGGTGTAAGTTTCCTTTCTATTTTTTTTCCTTTGGGGCGCATGGACTATGCCCCACCTTTTTGTATATAGTTATTTTTTAGGTAGGCTTTTTGGTAGGTTTCATTTGGATTGTTGGGCTCATGGACCCTGGATTTTTACATTGTACATAGTTCTGGACTGGGTTTGACTTTATTGATTTTTTTTCCATGGAGCAATGGTTTTCTTATTTTTTAAACTTTGGATTTGGTTTAATGGAGGAACGCTTTGGAGCCATTTTAATTTGGAATTAATTGGACTCAGCATTCACATTTTTTCATTCATTTTGGACATCCAGGCTTTTGTTTATTATTTCTTTTCTTGTGTGATTTTCTTTCATTCCTTAAATTTCATATATAATACATTTTTTTCATACTTCATTTGTGTGGTATTCTCTCATTGGTTTCGTGCATGTCATGATGTGGGTTTTCTCATTCACGTGCCCCCATTGTGTATGTCTGACCGACATGTATTGATGTGCATAATTGTCATTTGGGATCTATCATGACATGGGGATTTCAATATGGAGAGGATGGAATGCTTGGTTGGGTGTTTGGACTGGGGTGGCGTGGGGTGGGATTTGGGTGGCCATAAGGGCCATGAGTGTGGATCGTGATGACGCGTTGGGTGGGGAGACATGAGTTGGGGCCTGCTGGCAGGTACCCGCCACTGGGGGTGGGGTGGGGTGACATGAGTCGGGGCCTTCTGGCAGGTGCCCGTCACTGGGGGTGGGGGGACATGAGTTGGGGTCTGCTGGCAGGTGCCCGTCAATGGTGGGTGGAGGACATGAGTCGGGCCTGCTGGCAGGTGCCCGTCAATGGTGGGTGGGTGGCTATTTGGGTGAGTTGAGTCAGGGCTCACAGGTGCGCTCATGAGTGCATGGTGCCATGTGGGCTGCCTGCAGGGCATGGTGAGGTTTGTAGGGTAGTCCCCTGTGGTGTGGGCTGCCTGCAGGGCATGGGGAGGGTTGTAGGGTAGTCCCCTGTGGTGTGGGCTGCCTGCAGGCCATGGGGAGGGGGGAAACCGCACACCTGGGAGGGCCCACGATGCCAAATCGCATGTGAAACTTCCAGCGCACCCCCGAAATACATGTTCCCCGCTCACCCAAGGCCTATCGCGTGTGAAACTTCCCACGCACCCCTGAAATACACGTTCCCCACTCGCCCAAGACCTATCACGTGTGAAACTTCCCGCGCACCCCCGAAATACACGTTCCCTGCTCGCCCAAGGCCTATCGCGTGTGAGACTTCCCCCTGGGCATGCCCCACAGGCAGCCCACTCACCCTCCCCATGCCCCACAGGCACCCCATCCACCCTGGGCATACCCCACAGGCAGCCCACGCCATAGGGGGGTGCTTTTTCTACGCAATTTACCTGGCGTGAGTGGGGTACGTGTATTCCGAGGGGTGCGCAATGAGTTTTACATGCAATGGGCCTGGCGCGAGCGGGGTATGTGTATTCTGTGGCATGCGTGGGGAGTTTTACATGCATTTTTGCTGGCGCGAGCAGGGTACGTTTATTCCGAGGGGTGCGCGGGGAGTTTTACACACATTTTCACTAGTGCGAGTGGGGTACGTGTATTCCGAGGGTTGCACAGGGAGTTTTGCACGCGATGGGCCTTGTGCGACCCGGGTACGTGTATTCTGGGGCGTGCGTGGGGAGTTTTACACACAGTTTCGCTGGCGCGAGCGGGGTACGTGTATTCCGAGGGGTGCGTGGGGAGTTTTACACGTGATGGGCCTGGCGCGAGCGGGGTATATGTATTCTGGGGCGTGCGCAGGGAGTTTTACCCACTCGCTGGCACGAGTGGGGTACGTGTATTCCAAGGGGTGAGCAGGGAGTGTTACATCCATTTTCGCTGGCACAAGCGGGGTACGTGTATTACGAGGGGTGCACAGGGAGTTTTACACATGATGGGCCTGGCGCAAGCGGGGTACGTGTATTCTGGGGCATGCGCAGGGAGTTTTACATGCATTTTCGCTGGCGCGAGCGGGGTCGTGTATTCCGAGGGGTGCGCAGGGAGTTTTACACGCAATGGGCCTGGTGCAAGCAGGGTATGTGTATTCTGGGGTGTGCGCGGGGTGTTTTACACGTGTTTCGTGGTTGGGGGATGTGTGCTGGTCCACTGGCCTTTGCACCATGTACTGAATTTGTGCGATGTTTTTGGCACATGAGGCAGGGTTGGGGGCGTAACTGGCGCTGCTGCAGGGTCGCTGCACCGCTCTGCGCCATGGCTGCTTATGGATGTGAAAATCCATGAACACGCTGTGCGCCTGAATGGGTTTTGGCGCACGCGGCTGGCGCAGACTGCTGCACGCACACTCTGTGCACCAGCCGCGTGCGCCACTTGTGTGCCGATTTCTATGAATTACCCCCTTAGTCGCTTCTTTAGGCACTACACTTTTGTTTCCTGCACAAGTCAACTAGCCTCTAAAAGGTCTGCCTGTGCTCTTTCAAACAATGTATGTGTGCCATTCCTCACCACATTTGTTTTCCTTACTTACACATGCTAAGTATGTCTGTTCAGGCCATAAGCATAATAAAACCTGTGTACCATGGCTCAGGTTTTGGCTTGTGATATTGCTTGTTTTGTGAAACATTATGAAAAATGTGTGATTTCCTAACTGGAAGAGTAGGGGGAATGTAGTGGGGCATTGCTTTTCTCAAAATTCACAGAAGCCATTGCCGTACCAAGCCAACCATGTCCAACACATACCTTTTTTATCTGTCATTTTCCCAATTTTTCCACAAACTATGGAATGTTTCCCTACATAGTTGTTGTCTGACCTGCACAAATCACCCCTTCCTAAACTTGGAATTTTGTCTACTTTTCACAAATCTATGCCTTTCTGTCTTCCCATTCATCTTTCCTACCCTCTTTTTCCATTCTGTCCACGCATGACCTATTGGAAAAAAAGGTCCAAATCACCTGCCTATCACAAAACGGCTGGTAACCATATCAAAATATGCTTTTTTGGTTTCCACTCAACCTGATCTTGAAAGCCTGGAAAATGGTAAATTTCAGCACAGCAAACCATTTGTTCCTATCTCTTACAAGGAAAAAAACACAGGCTTCTTTGTACATCATTTTATTGGCATTTTCTGAAGAAAAAAAAATGTTCTCGCTTTTTGGTTATTTTCTCTCACCCCCCTACAGAAAACTAGGATTCCTTGATGGCATTATGATATGTGGGAAGAAAAGGGGCCAGATTTGTCCAAGATATCTCATGTAACAAAAAGGTTACAAGGAATTGAATGGTGACATACCGAAATCACCATAAAAGGCCTTGGCACTGGGGGGTAAACCCTTGGCAGTTAAGGGGTTAAAAACACACTGTTTGCGTTAATTTCTCATAATATCTGTCAACATAATTTTCTGGTACAAATTCCCACGCAAATAGAAATGTGATATTGTATTGAAATTCCAGCACCTCGATTCAGTTTCGTTATATCGATCTGTCATTGTTTTTATTTCATTATAATGACACTTTACATTCCATTTAATGCATTTAATTGTTTGTGGTTTCGTCATTTGTAATTCGTTATTGAGAGATGTTGACATTTATTATTCATTATTGGTACCCGGCAAGAGTCAAGCAGAATGCTACACGCATTCTGATTGGCTCTCGCCGGGTCCTTACCCGTCCGAGAATCCTTCGATTCTCGGCCTGGATTCCAGCTGCCTTGTCCTCGGCGGGGGGGTGCGTGGTAACCCCTCAGCCAATCAGGAGGCTCGAAGCATGGCCATCCCTGCTCGGAGCATCCCCACGGCTGAGAGGCTGTCTTCGCCCCCCGCTGGGGACTCAGGTTAGTTTATTTTTTATTTTTCCCTTCCCTCCCTCCTCCCTACCCCACCCCACTTCCCTTCTAGCTCCTACATACCTGGTGGGGGACTATGGCAGCCTCCAGCAGTGTGGAAACTCCACACCTCCACACAGCTGGAGGCTTCCGTCATCCCCTGCCGGGGGCGCAGGTACGTTTTTTTTCTTTTTTTTCTCTCCCCCCTTTCCCCAAAACACTTGTGTTCCCAGCGCGTCCGCACCTGGTGGCCGCCATGGAAAGAGAAAACGGACTCCCGTTTTCCCTTTCCCGGTGGCCATTTTCTTTTTTTCTGTCCCGAAATGCCGCGGCTTTTCGGGACAGAAAAAAATGCTTTTAGTGCCCCGGTCACGCATATATTGCGGGCCAGGGTACTAATAGCAATATGACCCTCGTGGCGGGGGCACTACCGACTCAGGTAATGCCCCAGGGCCTTCGTTAAGTATATAACTATGGGCCCCGGGGCATTATCTGAGTCAGTAATGCCCCGGCGCTCAGGTCATATTGCTTAATTAAGTCATGTAACCAAATTTGCAATGTTGTTGGGTATGGGTTCCTCTATCCTTTGAGCTGAACTAGGCTGAGGAGAGGGGCACAAAGCGTTGCCGAAGAAAGAGTATTACGAAGAATCGGAGGAAGATACCAGGGTTGTCAAGTTCGGAGTCATAGATATGTTCGTACCAATAATGTTTTCATTAACATTGCTCAGTGGTAAGGCTTTGTCCCTGCTGAGTGACGCTCGCTGTAAATCTAAACACATGTTTAAAAGCAAGTTATTAATATCGATAGCAGGCGATCTTTCTGAAACCCTTTTTCAGAGTTGGTGTGGGAGCTCATTGGATTGAGTTGCAAATCAACTTTAGAAGATGTTTGGGTGAAATCAAAATAACCTGTAATGGCAGGCTGAGTGTCTGTACTCGCCTCAAGCCTAGCCTTCTTAGGGCAGGCGTCTTGGATGGTATTTTTGGAGGCCATGGCCAGACTCTTAGGTCTTTTCCCAGCGCGTGCCACTGCAGTGCAGAGGCCATATTTGCGTGTAATTGAGCGCTTCATAGGAGGACTTGAAATATTGGAAGTATAAAGTCTTTCCTGGTGCGGGTTCACCCAGGGCCTCCCACTCTAATCCCCGAGCCGCCACATACCAGACACTCCACCGCACTCAGCCTACACGACGCTCACATGATGTCTTTGTGTTCCCTCATATAATGTATTATGTATCTCAGTGTACAGCATATAGATTTCACTATACAATGTAGACATCTCAATATGTGATAGATACATCTCGGTATGCAATGTATTCATCTCATTATGCCGTTTATATATTTATGAATCTTAATCTATGAATTTAGTAGACTCTCATAGTATTTCCAGCTGGAAAATTAATTTCCCATAATGTGGAATAATTCATGTAATATGGGTTTAAATAGTTAAAGGAGAAGATGATAATTTCGCTGACCCAGAACAAGCTGTTGACTATGTATCCTCCCGAAGTGTGTTATTGTTCTCCCATTCCATTTGACGGTTAAAATGCTGTTACTGACAGGCACCAGCCTAAAATGAAAAGAGTAACCTTGAACAATGTCACTCGGGAGCGTGATGAGGCCTCGATGGTGCGGACCAGGGTGACACATTTTTCAAATTTCACAAGATAAGGCTTGAACTGCATGAGCCATACTCGTGCATATCATCCATCAGCAGCCTGGCGTGAGCGGTGACGCCCCCAGCACGTGCAGCGTCCGTTAGCCATGTTAGTTTCTGTTTTACTGCGCTTCCACTGAATGACCTCATTTTCAGGTGAAAGTGCATGTTAATAAAGATTAGCATAAAAGCAAGTGCTGATGTCATGTCACGTTGCCTTTAATTGCCGTGCCATAAAAAGACTTTGGAGTCATTCTCCAGTGCCAATGACCCCTGCCTGTCAGCAGTGATAGCATTGTGTAACCCCTTAGTGTTCACCTCGAGGTTGATTACATGGCTCACTCTCAACAGAATGTGATGAGGCACAGATTTTAAACACTCATTATACAGTAGGCGAAGGACCAAGGTGTTATTAGCACCTTGGTCCATGCCGGTAAAATACCAGCACCGCCTTGGAGGAAAGGGGAATTACCGCCCTATTCCAAGGTTGACAGGGCGGTAATTCCCCCTTCCCCCATTGCCCTTCCTCATTCCCATTTTTGCCCCATAGGGCTCTATGGGAATGGGGAAGGCGCTAATTACGGTGCAGCAAATTGCGGTACCGTAATTAGCACCATGGTCCCTTTGCGGGTTGGTTTTTAACGCCTGCTAAACAGCAGGTGTTAAAGTACCAACCCGCAAAGGGACCTCGTAGTAAGGTGGTAAGGGTTTACCGGTACCAGTGCCCTTATCGGTACCGGTAAACCCTTACCGCCCTCCGTGTAATGAGGCCCACAGTGTCTCGGGGTCAATAGCATTTCATGTTCAACGGTTCTACTGTTATTTGTGTTCATTCCTGGGATCAGAGTAACACGCTTCTTTTAACCCTGTGCTACCAGAGCATGGCAGTGACTGGATTGAAGGCCCCTGTTTCCATCACAGATGAAAGGTGCTCATTGGCTTTCATGAAATTTTGTTAAACGTTCGGGACTCAAGCAAAGATTTGAGTAGACTAAAAAAAATATGGAACATAGAAGTGTATTTGAAATCCTGTAAGGCCGATCAACAAGCATGACACATGTTTTGTTGGGCCCTTTGGCCAGCATTAGTTTTGATGGTGGGCTACTTTATTTGTTTCTCTCAGGTGCAGCTGCTATGCGGAAGGCAATGGGATCTCTATTGTGGTGCCTCTGCTTGAAAAGCAAAACAATGGAATTGTGAAACTAAGGAAATCCTAACAAGAACTATGATTTTCTACTCCATTTAGAGATTTTTTTTAAAAAACACTTGTCATTCTGAATCAAATCACTGTGATTTTCTGCTTCCTTAGGGGAAAAACATATCATCACTCTTAAGTAATCAATGTGATTTTCTCCTTTCCTCAAAAAACCCAAATGCGTGTCATTCTGAACCTAGTCACTGTAATGTACTGCTTAAGCAGGGCATTTAGGATCCTGCTGCTTCATGAAACTAAGACAAGTTTGACTTTCAACCAAATTATTGTGCTTTTTTCTTGTGAGGAAAACACATGTGTCCCGCTTCGAGGTCAGTCACTGAGACGTTCTCCTTCCTGAGGAACAAAACACGTGTTCCACTCTTGATTAAGTGTGATTTTGTAAATCATTATGAAAAACACCTGTGTTACTGTGATCTCAGTTACTGTACTGTTCTGTTCTGCACTCTCAAGAAAGAATATGCCTTTCGGAGCCATGCCACTTTGATTACTTGTTCACTCAAAATAAAGAGTGTCACTGTCAATCCAGTCACTGCAATTTTCTGCTTCCCAAAGAACAAACTATGCATATCACTCTGAACCCAGTCACTGTGAATGAGTGCTTTAGCAGGACATTTCTGCAATACCAGGAAGAAACTCTGAGTCCCTCTGGACCTGTGCCTTTGATGTATTCTTTATAAGGAAAATACCATGTGTGTCATCCTGAACTAAGCCACTGTAATGTTGAACTCCCTCAGGAAAATAATCTTGTGTGGCACTCTGAAACCAGTCACTATTTGTTTCTTCCCCATTAGTAAACAAGCATGTTTCACTCTCAACAGTCTTCCTCTACCTCAGGAAAAGGGGCCCCAAAAGGTAATCAGGCCTAGTGATCCTCCTTATAGGAATTCAAGTAAAATTCTGTCTTGCATAGTTTCTCGTTTCTGCTCAAACCTCTGCTTAACTTCAAAACGTTGAGCAGAATTTCAAGAAAGCTGATAAGCACCCTTCAACTGTGATGGAAACAGATGCCCATAAACCAGTCACTGAGATGTTCTCGAACTGCAGGGTAAAAAATGAGTGTTTTACTCTGATCCCATGAAATATGATTTTCTGCTACATTTCGAAAAAGAACATGTGTCACTCTCAGTCAAGTCGGTGTGTTTTTACACTTCCTCAGGAACAAAAATGTGTTGCAATCTGAACCCTGTCACTGTAATGTTCACCTTAAGCAGGACATTTATGATTCTACAGCCTTAAAAAACGAAAGGAACCTTCAATTTCAACCCTGTTACTGTGCTGTATTGCTCCCCAGGAAAAAGTGATGCGTGACACTCTCAGGTCAGTCACCGAGATGTTCTTCTTCTGGAGAAACAAACCATGTGTTTCACTGTGTACTTAGAAACAAGTAATTGTGATTTGCTGCTTCCCCCAAGATAAGAAAGCATGTTTGTCACTCGGAATTCAGTCCCTATGATTCTACTTCCCAAGGAAAAAAACGATGTCATGCTGAAGCCAATCACTGTGATTTTCTACTACCTCTTGGTGTTCAATATGACTACGGTATTTTTTCCCATCATTGTTACATTTTACTCCTTCTGGGATAAGTGTCAATCTAAATTATTCTGATGGCCAAATTTGTGAATATATCTGCCACACTGGATTCAAGATTATGCGTTCTGATATCAGACTTTTTTTGTAAATCTGCGTTGAAGCAACAACCTGTCTACTGTATAATTTTCCACAAGGACTTATCAGAATGTAACCTACATGATCCATGGGTTATATGGCATAATGGTCAATGGAATACATGTGCTTTCTGCTGGATGGAAGAATGAATCTCCTTGTATATTTTCACAACAGGAATAATCCAGAGAAGTGTATGTGCCCATTTTTGAAGTAGTCAGATATGATCATAGATCGTAGGTCCTTTGTTTGAATTAAATCAGCTTGAATCAGAATCAGAAGGTTTCCTGGATTTGACTTGAAAGATTAAAAATATTGAGGCTTAATACCACATAATAGAAATACGCCAGTCACGAGTCCAAAGGTACCATGTACATTTATTAACAGGCAGCTGTCTGGCTCTCAACACCCCGCAATGTGTGCAAGCAGACACCGTGAGATGAGAGAGTGCTGGACATTTCAAATACACGTACATTTATACCGGTTTTCCACAATCCCAGACACATCATCCAGCCCCTCTTTGTGTCATACATTTACCTAGGTTTCATGGCCAATCCACATAACTAAGTCATGTTTAAACATCTTTGAATAGTTTGTTGTTTTCCTTTAAACACTTCATATGTTTTCCAAATATAGGACACAAAGGTAACATTCCTTATTTTGTTCGCTTATATTTGTCTATCATTTGTTCTTGAGTTTAAAGTCAGCTTAGTTTCAAGGAGTGAAAACAAAGATTTCTGCAAGAAGAGACCGTTCAACTATTCATCATTCTACTTTGCTGTTTGAACGGAGAAGGCACTATTGGAACAGATGGTATGTAAATTACTGATTACTATGGCTTTTGTTTAGCTCCAAGGTTTTTCAGTGTAGGATAAAGAATCCACTTTAGCAGCTTCAACATTCTTATCCACGTTGACATCATGGAAACAGTACAAAGTTCATTTTGTTCTGCTGGAGCCAAAAACACAATTCTAAACATGGGACAGAAAGCAAGAGGTGATCAAAATGGCAGATAACTCAAAATGGCGGTGTATTCAGCCTGTTTCAGGTTCATTCAATGCAATTCATAATGCGATGCAAATGTGCATAGGCCAATAGTTTACTATCAGGAGGTATTCATGCAAAATATACTTTCACAGACTGGCGTTTGCAAATGATTCTAATTTGTTTAGAAGATGTGTGATGATGAGTATTATCTAACTCAAATAAATACCAATGACATTGTATGATGTTTTGAAGTGTTTTATAGCAGGGCCAAATGTAACAATACAATTGATGGTAGAGGTGGAAGGGCATCTTTCATGATATAGTAGAACCTGGGTTTGATTGATGTGAAATGTCTTTGGTAACACAGATGATAACATTTATGTTGCGCCTCCTTGCTGAATCAATGCAGAAGTCATATATTTTGATTGCTATGAACCAACTGGGTGGTAGAAGGCATGATACGCTTAGCTATTTGGAATAGGGCATCCCTTGTATGATTTGCTCATTAGAAAAAAATTACTTTGGTCATTCTGAACCAAGTCACTGTGATCGTCTGCTCCTCTAAGAAAAAAGCATATCTATTACCTTTACTCTGATCATGCTGATTTATTCACTCTTCATGGGAACATTTATATCACTTTAAACCAAGTCACCTGACATTCTGCTCCTTGAGGAAATAAACATGTTTCACTCTGAACCCCATCAACATGCGTTTCTGCTCCCTTAAGCACAGTCAAGCCAATCACTTTTTTTTCATCCCTCCTGAAAAATAAAATGCTTCAGTATGAATGTTTATGTTCTGATGAGAAAAAAAAAAACTAAAGCCCAGGGACAACATCTCTCTGGTTCTGAAATCCCTGCACGCCGATGGCTGCAAGGATGAAGTTCAAGACCCTCTGCATTGTCTACAAGGCCTGTGGGGTCAGGGCTCACACTAGCCTCAATGCTCTCTTCCTAAGTGCCTTCCTTCTAGAGCCCTCTGCTCGTCTACCTCCAAGCAGAGACTGGGTGGTAGATCTCTTTCCTCTGCAGGTGCCTCCCTCTTGAATGCGCTCCCTTCCCTTCCGCCTTGAGCCAGACCTCCTTAAATTTTTGGAAGCTCCTCAAGACGTTCCCTTTCTCGTCTTCCTTCCTTCCAATAATTGTAGCATGAATCAGTGTTTTTCTAATTACTCTACTTACTCTCATGGCATGATCATAATATTCTATATAAGTTTAGGAGATTCATTTTTGACACAGCTGTTTTTTGTTTTATAATATATAGCCGGTTAATAGGCGACCACATCACATTGGTGAACGTATATGCCCCAAATCGTGACAATCCTGCATTTTTTACCTCCTTATTCGCAAAGTGCTGAGACTTCCTTGAGCAGTGTATTTTAATGGAAGGTGATGTTAACAACATTTTGAATCCCAGTTTGTACAGCTCCTCTCCTAGCATCGGATCAGGTACCCAATTGTCAAAGGTTTCTGGAGAGGTTGTGGAGCAGCTGGGACTTGTCAATCTGTAGCACATGATACATGGTAATCTATGGGAGTACACTCTGTATTATACTGTCCTTGGCGAATTTTCTAGATTAGACACATGGCTTGGATCTGTAAAGATCTCTACTGATCTCAATGACTGCCACAATTTTCCCTGAAATCAGACAAGGTCCTCGGGCCGAGAACACTCTCCTTCTAATTCCCAAACCTTGAAATCCATAGTCTCAACAGGTCCGCTGTAGGGCACTTCCCCCCAACCACGTTCAAACCCTAATTATTGTCTTTTGACACCTAATAAGGACAACAAATATTGCAGGAAAAAAACATGTATAACAACCTGAATCCAGTCATTTTGATTTTCTGCTCGCTCAGGAAACAAATGCATATCACTCTGAACCATGCAACTGTGTTTGTTCACGTTCTGAATAAAAAGCACGGTTAGTTTCTGCTTATTGAGGAACACAACACGTGTCACTCTGAATTCAGGCATTGTAATGCCCTGCTTACTTGGGAAAACATATCTAGCAGTAGTAGTAATGAGCTTTATTCCGGTTAACATTCAACCATAAAGGCTTTATACCAGCAACAATGTGAAATTAATCCATTTCCGTTTTTAGTAATATTGCAGGAACACATCAAAGAGAAAAACACAACTAGCAGATGGAAGTTCACATACAAAACTATTTACAATCAAGGCTTCTAAGGAACATCCTATTGAGTAAAGAGCAATAATAATAATTATAATAATAATAACAATTAGAATCAAAGAATCAAACATTAAGCAGCATCACTTAGCGACCTGCATTGCAGTGCAGCAAGAAAAAAACTGAAAAAATAAAAAGCAAAAAGTGCAAACAAGAATACCGGCGGAGCAATTATTCTAACCTATTTTTCAATCCCTCTTTGCCTCTGCTTCCAACCTTTTACGAGGTAGTTCAAAGCTGCATAAACCCTGCAAATACTAATTGGGCTATTACAAAACTCCAAAGCGCTAGCTACCATATTTATTTTGTTCAATTTAAAAAGTGGTACTAGCCATTTCCGCCATAAAGGTTTCAGATGAGGGCAAAACAAAATAAAATGATAAACATCTTCCTTGACATTTCCACACATTGGACAAACAGCATTTCCCTCCTTTGTCCAATTCTTCATAAAGTGTTTTAATTGGAGGGTTCCAAGACACATATTTACATACAAAGACTCATCCACAGGTTTTGTGATCAGGTAAGGTATCGCTCTAGACCGACTGTGCCTCTTATTGCGCATGTACACACGAAAGAGGCCTTTAGGCTCGTTATCATGCAAAAAGTCCAACAAAGCCCATTCCCAGTACACTGACTTCATGATCTGTAAACTCCCCGGCTTCAAGGATTCAACAGCAAACCAGAAACCACTCAGGCCACTCTTCAGCAAAAACATTTTTACATGTTTAAACCATACCCAAGAGTTGGAATAATTATTACTCAAGACATCTTGCACTGCCTTGTGGTACAGCCCCAATTCCGGGGATGGCCAAAGTTTGATCCAAAATATAACTGGCTTTAATTGAGCATGATAAACCATGCATGTTTGGCCTAGCTCCAGTGCTACTGCTGCATTTGAGGTGTCTTGTGGTAGACCCAACTCACAAACCTTAGGCATAACATCACTGCAGCCCCAAAGCTCAGCAGCATACAATGTGGCTGAAAGAGCCTGGGTTCTGTACGGTATTAGCCTATTTGACCTAAAACATTTGACCTAATCACCAAATTTACCTCTTTAGCTGGATTTATTTGTACTTACCTGGTTTTCCCTTTTTTCTTTCCTTCTGTGTTGTGCATTTTTAAGTTGTAAATATTCCAAATGCCTATTCCTTTATTTCTTATTATAATGCTTAGTACAGGTTAATGTGGCATAATTATAATCACAGAATCTCTAAGCTCTATTAAAGAAATCAGACAATTTGTATCTTAGCAGTGTTACATTGCCTACACTCAATGGTTCCCTACCAGCAAAACTCTGTAATTTTTCTTTTTTTTGGTTACATCTCACACTTCGCTTGCGTGTATCTCTGCTAATAGGCTAATTTTCTATTGAGTACACGCAACGTCGGTGAAAATAATAGTGCGATTTTAAAGGACATTGGTCAATCTCTCTGCAGTAATGTTTTCGTTTGAGCTTCAATGAACAGGATTACCATTCTGATCTTACTCGAAATCTCGAGAGAAGCTTCGCGAGATGGCCTTTCCTCTTATATCGCATTAACTTCCTTCTTTCCGAGTCATTTCCATGTATGCGCATATTATGGAACATATTTTAAAAAGTAAGGGCTTTTTTATAATTTCTTGTAAAGCGTCTAATCTCCGAATGCAGCGCAACATATATTGTGCATTTGCTGATTCTTGCAAACCTTACCCTGCGATCAGATCGTTTCTGCGTGCAATTTATTTTCAGTCACATTGCTGTGATTTACTTTCATACGGTCAATTACACCTAAACCCCCTGTACACCTTCAAAGTGGCTTCAATGGCCACACTACAACATCTTTTTGTGAAGCCAAATAGTGCACTAATGTTTCTATTCAATATTACATTACATTTGTTTTTTTTTTTTAACTTTGTTTATTTTAAATCAAGGCAGAATGATAAATACAGACATTACATGCAAGGGTTATCTCAGCAAGTTGACCCCCAGACTTTAGACCCCTCCTATGTCTTCTCTCTCTGTCCTCCTCCCTGGATTATCAGTCCCACAAGCTCTGCGAGCGGGTTCCTCCCGCCCGGGCGATCTGGCCGGAGTCTCAGCGGTCAGGAGTCTCCCTCTGGGCTCGCCTGGTTTGTCAAGATCCAGAGGGCTCTAGCGGGCCTATAGGTCAGGGCGGGGAAGCGCTGGTCGAATTCCAGGACTGGGGCCCAGATGTTTTGAAAGCGGTGTAGCATCCCCGCTCGTGCTGCCGTTACCTTCTCCGCTATCAGAATGTCCCATACTTTGGTCCACCATTGAGCAATGTGGGGGCCTTCCGGGGATTTCCAGGTTCGGGCCACCACCGTTTTCCCTGCCAGTAGGCAGTGAGTCAATAGTTTCGCTCTGGGTCCGGAGCGCGGGTAGATCCCGGGAATTGGAGCTCCTAACAGGATCGGCTCCGGTTTCAAGGGAATCATTGTTCCGGTAATCAGCGAAATAGACTCTAGACAAGCTTTCCAGAACGGTCGGATCTTCGGGCAGTCCCACCACATATGGAAGAAAGAGCCAGGGAGGCCGCATCCTCTCCAGCAAGCGTGGTCTATCTGGGGGTTCATATGGTGGAGTCTGAGGGGTGAATAGTACCATCGCAGCATGATTTTGTATGCACATTCTCTGTTGGTGATGCAGGTGGATGCGGTATGTGTTCGGGTCCATATGTCCACCCAGGTTTGGTCCTCTATCGGGTGTCCCAGGTCCGCTTCCCATTGGGCCATACATCGGGTTCTTGTGGTTAGGAAGTCGCTTAAGAAGCGTCTGTAGAGGGTGGATACGCTGCCGCGGGTCGGGAGGTCTCCTAGGGTGAGTTCCAGGGCAGTGGGAGGACGGGTCGCTGCTTGCAAGGTTTGGGGGTGTGAGCACCAGTGGCGTAGTTGGATATAAGTAAATCTGTCACATTCCCAAAGTTGGAACTTCTCCTTACATTGGGCGAATGTGAGCGGTTTCTCCCCTGAATACAGCTGGTCTATGGTTTCTAGCCCACCTTTGGTCCAATTTTGGAAATTGCCGGGATGCATGCCCGGTGCGAACATTAGGACCGGGGAGCATGGGCTCAGTCCTCTTGGCACTCCCTTTCGTTTCAGGGCCCAGTCCCAAGTGCTAAGGGTGTGTTTGGTCGACAGCAGGAGCTCTCCCCCATGGGACCTGAGGGGGGGCGGGATATGTGGCAGAAACCGCAGAGGCAGGGGGGTCCGCGACTGTTCCAGCTCCACCCATCTCGGGCGGTCTGTCATATTTTGCCAGGCCTGGACCCGGGCCAGTTGGGCTGCCACTCTGTAGGCCTGAAGGTCTGGAACCCCCAGTCCCCCCAGTTAGGGGCTCCCCAACATAGTTCTAAGAGGGATTCTCGCTTTCTTACCTCTCCAGATAAAGTTCAGCATTTTCCGTTGGATCCCTCGGAGAATCGGAGTGGGGATTGCCACTGGTAGTGAGGCGCATATGTATAGAAATCTCGGGAGAAGGTTCATCTTGCATGCCGTGATGCGTCCAAGCAGCGAAATCTCCTGGGTCCCCCATCGCTTCAAATCGCCCTCCAGTTCCTTGAGAAATCGGGGAAAATTGGATTTGTACGTCTCTTTCGGATCAGCCGGAATGTAAACCCCCAAATAGGGGATGGCGCTCCTTTCCCATATTATCGGACATATCCTAGTCAGCTGCTCTCGCTCTGCTGGGGTGAGGCCAATGCCCAAGGCGGAAGATTTCTCGAAGTTTATGGTGAGGCCCGAGACTTCGCCATAGCTGGTGATTTCGCGAATCGCATGTTCAAGCGATGAGGGGGCCTCCGAGATCGTAAGTAAAATGTCATCCGCATACAGGGCAAGTTTATGATGTGAAGGGCCGCTTGTTATGCCCTTGATTTGGTCATTCCGCCTAATTTTTTGTGTGAAGGGCTCCATGGTGAGTGCAAAAAGCAAGGGCGACAGCGGACAGCCCTGCCGAGTCCCGCATGACAAGGGGATTGGAGCCGAGAAGTGGCCGTTGATCCTCAGGCTTGTTGTAGGTCGATCATAGTTGGCCAGCACCATCGTTCGGAACGCCGGTCCGAAGCCGAAGGCCCCTAAAGTGTGTCCCATAAACGTCCAATCCACCCTATCAAACGCCTTAGCTGCATCGAGGGCCACCAAGATTAATTTTTGGGAGTTCCGGGAGGCGAGGTCCACCAGGTTCAGGGTTCTCTGGATATTATCGCCTGCGGTCCGGTGCCGGATGAACCCAGCCTGGTCTGGATGAATGATATTCGGCAGGATGCGATTCAAGCGGGTCGCCAAAATTTTCGAGTAAATGTTCGCATCTATGTTCAAGAGTGCGATGGGTCTATAAGAAGTTATGCTTCTTGGGTCTTTTCCGGGTTTAGGCAGAAGGATGGTGGTCGATTCCTGCATCGATGGGGTCACCGCCCCCGTTTCCCTGAAAGAGTTGAGTAGGGTGGTGAGATGGGGGGTCAGTTGCGACCTGAATAGTTTGTAAAACCTGGTTGAGAAGCCATCCGGGCCAGGGGCCCGTGATTTGAGAGATTTGATGGCGTCCTCAATTTCCTCCCCTGTGATGGGCTCCTCCAGTTCATCTCTCATTGCGTCGGAGAGCTGGGGCACCTCTGCCTGCCGAAGGTATTCCTTCTGTTGTGCTGGGTTTCGTGGGGTTGCCTTCACGGTTTGGGCCAAGTGCTCAATTGCGAGGCGTTGCTTCTCGGGTTCTGAGTATAGTATGACCCCGTTGGTGTCTCGCAGGCCCATGATCGCGATGCTGCGTCTTTGCTTGGCTAATTTGGCCACCAGGAACCTGTTCGCTTTGTTGCCCTTCGCATAATACGACTGTTTGACCTTCGCCATTAGCTGGGCGGTTTGTTCCGCGTAATGGGCTTCCAGCCTTTTCCGTGCCGTGCAAATGGCCCGTTGTGTTCTGGGGGACCAGCCTTTCTCCTTGTGGAGTGCCTCGGCCTCTCTCAATTCGAACTCCAGGGCTGTCCGGGTTCGTCGTCTATCTCGATGGTAGGCCGCACCCTGGGCTATCAGGGAGCCCCTGATTACTGCCTTCATGGTGTCCCAGTTGTTTGCTAATGAAGTGTCTGAGGCCAGGTTTTCCACAAAGAAGTTCTTTATTTCCATTGCGATCTTGTCTCTGGTGGCCATGTCGTTGAGGATTGGGTCGTATAGCATCCATTTGCGCGGGGTGGTGGGGTCAGGATTCTGAACCCGAAGCTCCAGGAGCACTGGAGCGTGGTCGGAGATCGCTCTTGTGCCGATAGTGACCTTCTTAACTGAAGGGAACGTGTGAGGTGAAATCAGGAAAAGGTCAATCCTTGAGAAGGTGCGGTGGACATACGAGTAAAAGGAGAAGTCCTTATCATCAGGGTGAAACACCCTCCATGAGTCTATTATCTCCAGGGTCCTAAAAAGACGAAGGAGGCTGAGTGCTTGGGCGTAGTCGCCTGGGGTCGGGGGGTGTGATCGGTCTTTAGTGGGGTCAGGGACCCCGTTGAAGTCCCCACCGACGATCGTTTGGCCCTCCACGAAGTTGGCGAGCGATGTGCCCAGGGCGTCATAAAAATGTGATTGTCCAGAGTTGGGGGCGTATACTGAAACGAGGGTGTACAGGTCTCCCAACAGGAGACATTTGATCGCTATAAATCGGCCTTCTGGGCATGTCTTTGTTTCCAGAATCTGTGGGTTCAAGTCTTTCCTGAAGAGAATCGCCGTGCCTCCTTTTTTGCTTGTGCCAGAGGCAAAGAATTGAAGCGGAAATAGCCGAGACCGAAGGCGGGATACATCAGCGGGCAACAGATGGGTCTCTTGAAGCATGGCAATCGCAGCCTCCTCGTCGCAGAGTTTTAATAGAATTGTCTTTCGCTTGTTAGGAGAATTCAAGCCATTAACATTCAGGGAGAGGATCCGAAGCGACTGAAAGTCCTCTGGGGGCTCACTCTCCGTTCCCTGCGTTAGGGGGGGGTCCTGGGGTGGAGGTTCAACTGCCATGACTGACGGAAGCACTCACAAAATCATTCTGCGCTTGAGGTTTTAACACGAGATCCCAACGGGGGATCTCAACTTTAACAAGGCGGTAGACCGACTTTGTTAGTACGGTCATACCTAAGGCCAACAGGGCCAATTGTCCCATATTGTGGGTTCCCAAGGAACAGAAGATGGAAAGTATCCTTGGGGTGGGTATGAACCATGGGAATGCCCCGCCGCCGTCGTGTACTTAAAGGAGGTTGGCATGTAGGTAGCGGGTTCTGATTCAGACAAGCATATCTGTGTCCCGGCTAGCTCATTGACGGAGCCTGGGACCGTGGAGGCGTCCACGTTCATCATTTCTTATTGTTTCGTTGTATCGACGACCAAGGCGTGCGTTTAGTTTTAGGGGAGGGAGGCGGACAAGGGTTCTCAGTCCCCTCTGAGAGTGGCGTGGAAGGGTCCCAGGGAGCGGTCGAGTGCAATATTTTCTCCGCGTCTTCCAGGTGGCTGATTCGGCGTAGGGTGCCATTATATGTGAATTGAAGAGCTGTCGGGAACAGCCATCTGTAACGGATCTGTTGCTCCTGGAGGAATAATGTCAGAGGCCGAAGTGCTCTTCTTTTCTGGAGTGTGAGTGCCGAAAGGTCCTGGTAAATTTGAAGAGGGGTGCCCTGGAAGGTGATCTCTTCACCTTGGCGGCTGATCGCTGATATCGCTTCTTTCGTTGTAAAGAAGTGGACCCTAGTGATCACGTCTGGAAGAGGGTCCAAATCTGTCCCGCGGCGCTGGCGAAGCCTGTGGGTGCGATCCAATATGAGCCGAGATTTGTCCAGATCTGGAAGTAGAGCCTCGAAGAAGTTTGCCACGTAGTCCGCTAGCTTGTTATCGGGGACGGAGGATGGGATGCCCCGGATGCGGAGATTATTGCGTCGGGCCCTATTTTCGAGATCTTCCTGTTTAAATTCCATGATCTCGCATTTGTGATGCAGGGAATCGATCGATTTTTGCATTTCCCCCAGAGCGGTGGTGTGCTCCTGGGCATGATCTTCGATCTCTCCAAGCCTCTGCTCGAGTTCTGTGACTCTCTGATCTGTTTGGTCAACTTTGGTGGCGAGTTCCGAGAGGCAAGCGCGGAACTCAGATTTGATGTCCGCCATGAAGGCTATTAGGTCTCCTTTAGTGGCAAGCTCGCCCCTGTCCTCTTGTTGCTTCTGTGGGGTCAATTTGGGAGGTTCCTGTTTCTTGGGTTTCTCTGTAGCCGTAAACATGGCGGAGATATCCGTGCCTTTGCTCACTTTTGTTTGTCTCGATATGTTGCCCACGCCAAACAGTTCCAGTCGGGAGACTAGCAACAAGGCCCAGGACGGTGGGAGATGGCAGCTGGAGAAGATGGGTGGGCAGGGGCGCCCCAGGAAGGGTGGAACGGGGGGAAGGACTTCGGTAGGGCTGATCCAAGATGGCCGCAGTGGTCCCGACTTGATCTGCAAAGTAGGGAGAGGAGTGTGGACCTGCTCTCGGTAGCAACCCAGAAGGGGTCCAGGCTGCCCCACCGAAATCAGGGGGTTCTATATTAGGTACCGCTCCCCCTCTCCGGCTCTTCTGCCTCCCAAGGTCCCGCTACCGACAGGTGCGGAGCGTGCTGTCGAGCCCCGGTACGGCGGCCATCTTAGTTTCGTCCGTCGGGTACGGGAGAGAAGTTCAGCTTCAAATTTCTAGTAGAACGCCGCCACGGTCGAAGACAATGTTTAGCCAGGTTATGCCATGTCGGTTCCGGTCGCTGTAGATGGCATTAGCGACACGAAACCCCGCCTAGAACCGCCAGATTTCGACGGCGGCGTTGGGCATCCCACGGGCGGCCTCAGAGGAGCGACCACATCAATGGCGCTCCAAGCCACGCCCCCGCTTACATTACATTTTTTAATCTAAGTACTCCAAGAGTCAGCCATGTCAAAACATACTTCCAAATAATCATAGATTCCACTTTTTCTATTCTTAATCCGTCCAGTTCAATGTCTAATGTGGGTAGTGGTATTCTAGAACAGGATATTATTTTGGTTTTCGACACATTAATAAGTAGCATTTTATCCTTACATAATGCTGCAAATTTTGACAACGTTTTTTTAGTTTAGACCTTGAGGAGATGTAGATAGCAACACTGCATTGTCTGCAAACAACAGTTTATTAATGCACTAATTCCAGATTATAGAGGCTTTGTTTTTTTTAGCTGAAAGATATATTGCAAAGCCGTCTATATTAATTATTATTTAATGCCTGGATACACCTAACTAACTTGACTTCCGATGTTTGATAGATGTTCCCTTATTCTTATCTTGATTTCCCTTATGGTACTGCCTATATAGATTTCCTCACAGTAGCAAATTATTGCAGACCAAGCATAATGCAAATAATTCACGAACGAGTCAAAGCAATGTAAAACTGTGCGCATCTTTAAACAAGACCATGTTGGTAACAACAAACACTAGGTCTATCACTCAGCTTGTTTTTATAAAACGGGAATTTATAGCCGTATGTTATGAATGGACAGTCACTAGTCAACTGTAAATCAGCGGATTGGTCACAATAGACCCTCCAAAGTAAATAACATTAACTGATACAATGCTAGCTAACTACAGAGCCGCATGAGCCCAGGCGGCTCTCACATTTCTTGATGTTTTTATTTCAGGGATTTAACCCATGACTTGAAAGTTCCAATCACTAATTCAGACCTTTAGCAATGGGGCCGAAGCCGTGAGGTGACTTTGAAAAACTTAAAAAGTTGAATACTGAATCAACAACATTAGGTAAGAAGTTAAATGAAACTGTTACCATATTTATCAGCATATTTAGGAATTTTTGCACACATACATTTTGAAAAGTGAAATGGGATTGTAATCACTAACCATGTGATTTTTTCTTTTGTTTTTTTCTTTCGCTCTATTTATTTATTGTACCCTTTTTCTCAACCATCCCTAACACTCCTACCCTTTTCCCCTCCCTCAATGGCCATCTGAATGCATACATTTATGAAATGAATATGTGAATTTCATATGTTATCCGCATACAACCAATTGGGTTATTTTGCTTTTAAAAATGGATTGTACATTTTGAAAATGTGACATGATTATCTCTGATTTGAAAAAGACGTTGTGAACGTCGAAACACATGTTATCACAAAGGGCACCATAAGAAATACTAAATATGTTCAATTAAAGTCAAATGCTTAAAAAACACAGAGAAGAAGGTCTGCTTTTGTCTGCTTTTTTCTCAAAAAACAAGGGCGCATGACAATATTTTAAGTAACCAAAGGTTTTTTGTATTGTAAAAGTTGATTTGCAAGAATTTTAGCATACACTTATTCCAGACAATTCAACAAGGAAATTGTTCTATAATTGGAGGGATTATTTCTCTCTCCTTTTTTAAATATCAGCACTATTGTGGCCAATCTATGCAAGTCAAGCAGATTGTGAAATGTGTTCACTAGGTTCAACACTTTTTGTAATAAGGGGGACCAGAAATAAGGATCTACCTTAAAAAGATCAATCGGAAAGCCATCTGGCCAAGGTGCTTTATTTTGTTTGTGTGCATTAAGAGATGAAATCACCTCCTTCTGGGGGAAAAACAGGGGAGAGTCCTTCCAAATATTTGGAGACAGTGGCACAAAAAATATAAAGGTATCATCAAAATTAGATCCATCCAATTGCTTAAAGTGCTCGAGCCAAACAGACTCAGCAACAGTCATAATAGGACTAACGTTCACATTTTGTTCACATACATAATTATCTTCCAGCAGCTCTCTTGGTCTTGTTCCATGGAAGCTTCTTTCCGATGCTCCCATTTCTCTTCAATTACAGCTTCTTTTTTAGTCTTGGCTAGTGCCTTATATTTTGACCTCATTTTTCTAACTAATGCCCCTTTATTATTACATTTTGATTTAGTTGCTCTTATTAAATTGCCTTTGGCTATTCCGCAATCATTGTCAAACCAGCTTCGGCAACTCTCCCACAACTGACCTCTGAGTCGAGTCATTGGTCGAGTAAAAAAGGAGCTACTGGTATCTCTTAATTTATCAAAATGGCAATAATGATAAGGTTCAGACAAGGATATGTCATTAATAGGGGCAGGCAAAATCGAGATTACTGCTCTGATAATCTCATTACTGAGATGTTCACTTTGTTCAGGGTCCCATCTAATATTACGCCCTTATTTGAGTTTACTATGTCCGTCTCAAAGGCTGCAGATTGTTTATTCTCTAGATCATAATTCAATGTGATCGCAAGGGCACTATGGTCACTTTCTGTGTGTTCAATGACATGTAGCATCTTAGATAGATACCAATAATGGACTCTGGGCAAGCTATAATCAATCAGGCTAGCGTCATTCACAATCAATGTCCTCAAACCTTTTTCAGCAAAGAGAGTTATAAGCTCCTGTGCATGGCCATAATGTGTTCTAGACATGGGAGCCAGAAACCTCGGAATACCCCACAATTCATCCTCTGCTTCCAGTGAGCCCTTAAGCCATTCCTGGGGTTCTAACTGAGCATTAAAATCACCATTAACCATAAAATCCTCAGCTCTATCTGCAGGCCTAGGGACTTGGAGAAAGTCCGACTAATGTGCAAGAGAAGCAATTGTTGTAATAGCTGAAGGTACACCAATATACACATTTAACAATATGATCAAGAGACCGTTGGGAAAACATGTTTTCACATTTGAATATCAGGACATTCCGAATCGATGGTCAATATATTGGTATTAATTCTTACCTAGGTTAGGAGTCCCACGGTCCCCCCTTAAAGCTGGAACAGCATAAGTAGCATATCCAGGCTTCACAGTGGAAACCATATGTGTTACTATAAAACCAGTCACTGTCATTAGCTACTCCATCTGAAAAAAAGTATATAGTTATTTACTCAGTCCCTGTAATTTTGCTCTTTGTGGAAAAAAAACATCTGTCTTGCTCTGAGCCCAATCACTGTGATTTTCCGTTCCATTTGGCAAAAGAAATACATGCCACTGTGTAACATGGATTTTATGCTCCATTAAGAAAAAGCATATGCACCAATTTGAACCCAGGCATTCATGTTCTGCTGAGGCAAAATAAAAATGTTTTTCGCTATGAGCCAAGCCATTGTAATTGTCTTCTCCCTCCGAAAAAATTCCATGCTATTCTGAACTCTGCCACTCAGAGATTGCTCTTTGAGGCACAGAATATTGTTTTATTCAGCACCTGGTCACTTTATGTTCAGACTGATGCATTTATTTCCAAAGGGAGCAGAAACCCAATCACTATGGTTTTCTAAGGTCTGCACCCAATATGTATCCTAATAATAATAATAATAATAATAATAATAATAATAATAATAATAATAATAATAATAATAATAATAATAACACAATCCAGGTCCTTTGATTTTCTCCCCCTCATCCAAAACAATGCATGTGTCATGTGTTGCTCAAGTCAGTGATTTGCTTTAATGAGCTGGAAATTCCGATGGGCTGTGTTACATCAAATGGGCCTACCACCCCATCTTACAATGTATGCATGACATATGTGTGCGTAAGAAAAATGCATATACATACAAAAGAATGTCTAAAAGAGTGTTGATGGGAAATGTAAGTGGAAGTGAATGCAAATATAAGTGGAAGAATGGTTATCTTTAGAAGACTGAAAGGGTGGCCTTGGGTGGCTACGCGTGCCTTTCTCTACACAGGAGGCCATTGTGCTAATAGGGAGGACTGAAATCCCCCTCAGCGGAGTCATAGGGGGTCATTAGTAGCGCCACGGTTGCCACCAGTATTTTACCGATTCGGCCATGGTGAATGGCAGAATTACTGCCCCATTCCAAGGTTGGCGGGGCGGTAATTCCCCATTCACCATTGGCCCTTCCCCATTTCCATTTTTGCCCCCATTGCGGTACCATAAATACCTCCAAGGTCCCTTTGCGGGTCCAATCCTTAACGGCTGGTAAAAACCAGCCGTTAAGGTAGGGACCCGCTAAGGGACCTCATAATTAGGCAGTAAGGGGTTAACAGCGCCGCCACCTTTTACGGCGCCATTAACCCCTTAACGCCTGGGTCGTAATGAGGCCATAAACTCTTCCACTCATAGAAAAGTCAATGTACTGAAAACCTATAAAGGTAAAGGGGTGGGATAACACAGTGTTGAGATTTATTTATTTATTTTACATTTATAGCAGTGCACAAAGCCCTCAGGCATCTAGGCACTAGTTAAAAAAGAAAGCGGCTACTGGTCATAGTTACAAGGGTGTCATGATCCTGCCCCTCATGTCCCCAGCCCTCCAAGATGTCAGGCTGGAGCCAGGCCACGATCACCTACATGGCCCTCAAGGGCCTCTCCATCCCTCCAAAGACCCACTTGGAGTCAGACTTGGCGCTTGTGGCACCAGACTCACTCACTCCCATAGGATAACATTGGGGATTGGACTTGTAGTGCATTGATGGGGACAAGATGGATGCCCCCACATATTTCAGTTCCCAGAACTGCATGTGCAGTCTAGTCTTTTGGGTGTGGTTCGGCCCAGAGACACCTAGGATACCCAGAGACTATTTAAGCCATGCCTAGGCTGAGAAACATGCTTTGTGTTTTCTGCACCTGCAGCGTGACACTCACCGTGTTCGGATCGGTCTCCAGTAGGCCTGCCTCTTTCTTCTGCGCTCAGCACCTGCAAGAACAAGAACACCGTTAGGAACAGCCTTACCTTGCGGCGCTTCTGCCCATCATTCATCGCTCCTACTGTTCTGCGGACATCTTCGGCAGTGTGGAGAAGGGAAAAGAACAGAAAAACGCATTAGTAAGCATTCTGCAAATCTTGGCTTGTTTTTAAATACTGTACGAGCTTCAAGCGCTTACCTGAATACCAGCCACTCTGGGGGAACTCTGTCTCCGGAACTTCTCATCCATCTGCAAGAGGGAAAAGACACTCCAGGTTAGCGTGGAAACATCTAGAGGCAACGCATACTGCGCTTACTCACCACATTTGTTCGTCATAACCGGCATCCAGGCTGAAAACGTCGCGCCACCTAAAAGACTCAGGAAAATAACTCAGTTCAATAAAAATACGAAAGGGGTGCATCGCGCATCATGCTCTCACTCTCCTTCAGCGCTACTCATCTCAGGAGCACGCCGCCATCCCCGGCCATCATCTAAGGAAGGAAAGTAACGAAGTTAGAGAACTGTTCAAAAGACTCATTATACTTACCTGTCGGACTCTTGCCAGTCAAGTAACTAGGCAGCAACGAGCCCGCATCAATCAACGCGCCCCTGCGCTGAAAGCAGGATGGAGAGCACACTATCCAAGAAAACAAGGTGAGCTGTGGATCAAAGGTAAGGGTTGGACCCCCGGGGAAGAATGGGTTCAAGCACACAGAGACAATAGGGAGTTAAACTCTACCAATCCTGTGTTTCAGGCCCAGTCTCCAGTTGAATAGCCTCCAGGGAAGGGCTCGAGGTCGTAAGAGGTCAGAACAGGCTGAGTGACGTCCCCGTGGATACCAGGTGAGCGTTACAGGACACAAAGCCTCACATCAAAATCCACCTGGGCGTCATGAAAACATCAGAAACCGACCAGTTAGCCCACATGTTGGGGCATCTACGTTCTGAAGTACATGTGGCCAGGCAAGAGACCAACACCCCGAGGAGAGAGCTGATAGTAGCCAAAGAATGCACTGATGATTTAAGCCGGCAACTTCTCCAGACACAAGCAGGACATGCACCATTGCCGGGAAGTGTGCCCTTAATGTCAGCGCCATCAGCCAATCCCGTTCAGATAACCCTTCCTGGGGCAGTTCCCTTGGACCCACCCGAATGATTTACGGGGGATCCCAAGAGGTTTGCAACGTTCATGAACCAGTGCCACCTGCACTTCCTTTGTAGACCAGGGGCCTTTCCGAATGACCAATCACGGGTCACTTTTGTGCTATCCTACCTGAGTGGTAGCGCCGCGGACTGGTCTGTACCCTTTGTGGCCCAAGACGATCCTTTGCTGCATGACTTCAGGGGCTTTCAGCAGGAGATGGAAAAGCTGTTCGCCCGCCGAACTCATGGGCAGGCATTAGACAACAAACTTCTGTCCCTACGCCAAGGGAATCAAGACCTATTAACATACATAGCCACGTTCAATAGATTCATAGTTGAAGCAGAATGGCCAGTGGAGAAGAGAACCATGTTATTTCATCAGGGGATGCGGGGGGAACTCAAGGATGTTCTCACACAAGTAGTGAACCCCCGAAAGACTGCTCAGAATTCATTGACCTTGTTGTTCAACTGGATCATAGGTTGCAGGACCGAAGAGCAGATCGAACCAAACCGGACCCTCGCCCTATGTATGTGCGTTCAAAGGACAATACTGCCGAACAACGGAAAGGTCAGGAGCATCAATGCAAATCAGGGGGGTCAGATCCCCCTTGACTAAAGCGGAAAGGATTAAAAGGAGACAGCAGCAGTTATGTCTGTACTGTGGAAGGTCAGGTAATTTCCTTAAAGAGTGCCCTGTGAAGCCACCGAGTAGGACGGTAGGGGCCACAGACAAGGAAGATATCATCAAGGAATCGGAAAACTCCCCAGCCCGGCAAGTGTAGCGGTACACTTGTCGAGCGAAGAAAGTGAACTACAGACCTCCCATTTTGCACTATCTGTGGTCTTGATCAATCACCAACAACCATCTCAGATGCACGCAGTAAGAGCGTACATAGTGGAGCCATTGGGAATTACATCGAACAGGATCTTGCGGCAAACATGGGGCTTCTGTTACGCCCTAAATCAACCACCGACACTGTTACCACTGTCGACGGCACGGAAATAGCTTCTGGTCCAGTATCCCAATGCACTGCAGCTTTAACCCTTCTGTGCCAGGATGGACACCAAGAATCTATCGTTTTCGACCTCATTAAGGCACCACAGTTCCGGTTGATTTTGGGAATGCCATGGTTGGTAGCTCACAATCCTCGAATCAATTGGCAGGCAAAAGAATTGGCCATTCCCGAGACTGGCGCCCACACATGTTATCGCCAAGAGAAACAACCAGTAGACACCAGAACCTCCACGCTTGCGACTGTGGCAATCGGCACCCTACCAAGTGAACACCAGGACTTTCAAGATGTCTTTCAGAAAGAACAGGCTAATACCCTGCCACCGCATAGACCATACGATTGCCAAATCGACCTGATACCCGGCGCACAAATCCCTTGTGGGCGAGTTTACGCACTCACGGAACCAGAAAACCAGCACCTGAAGGCCTATCTTGACCAATACCTGGCCAACAGGTTCATCCGTCCCTCGAAGTCTCCAGCAGCCAGTCCTCTATTCTTCGTACCGAAAAGAAGGGGGACTTGAGAACGTGCATCGACTATTGCGCACTGAACCAGGTTACTTTAAAAAAACACTACCCCCTGCCACTGATCCCTGAATTGCTTGATCAAGTCAAAGATGCCCAAATCTACACAAAACTAGACCTGTGGGGGGCATATCACCTTGTTCGCGTAAAACAGGGGACGAATGGAAAACCGCTTTTCGCACCAAATATGGCTTGTACGAATATCAAGTAATGCCCTTTGGCCTTTGCAATGCACCTGCTGCATTTCAATACTTCATGAACAATGTCCTACGGGAATTGATTGATGTCTGTGCTCTAGTGTACATCGACGATATCCTAGTATATTCTGCATCAAAGCAGGACCACGTTAAACACGTCTGATCCGTATTGGAGAAAATCTGTCAACACCAGCTCTACGCCAAACTCGAAAAGTGCTCATTCCACTTCTCCGAGGTGGAATTCTTGGGCTTTATTCTCAGCCCAAATGGAATCCGAATGGATGTACACAAGGTAGATGCTATCCTGAACTGGCCATCCCCAAATTCATTCAAGGGGGAACAAAGTATGCTGGGCTTTGCAAACTTCTACCACCGGTTCATCCCAGGATTTTCGCAAATCATGCATCCCATCACATCATTACTAAGGAAAATCAACAAAAATTTCCAGTGGACGACAGAAGCCGAGGAGGCTTTCAGGGAACTCAAAGCAAGATTCACATCTGCCCCAATCTTACGCCACCCTTGCCCTGATCTCCCATACTTAGTGGAAACGGACGCCTCAAGCATGGCTATGGCAGCCGTCCTCTTACAAAAGGACTCCGAAACAGGCCAGTTACACCCTGTTGCCTTCTGGTCGCGTAAATTCACACTCCCTGAACTCAATTACGCTATCTCTATATAAAGAACTCCTGGCCATTAAGTCAGACTTTAAGGCATGGCGGCACTACCTCTTGGGCGCCAGGCACACAATCACCGTAATAACTGACCACCGGAACCTCCAGTACCTAAAAACAGCAAAGCCCCAATCCTCACGACAACTACGTTGGGCTCCTTTTTTTGCTGAATATGACTACGTGATTACATTTCGACCAGGGGTGAAAAACGGGGAGGCCGATGCCCTTTCCTATATGGGGGTGGAAGAGCAAGGGTATCAGACCCCAGACCCAATAGCAATCATCCCGAGTGACAAGCTCCTAGAAATCACAGCAACCATAACTCAGAAAGAATTACATGAAGAAATCCAAAACCTGATGAGTCGGAATCAATTACAAGCGTGGAGTGCACAAGGAGAACATTACATGATAAAAGATCAGTTGCCCTACTTCAGGAATCGTTTATTCTTACCAAACCAAGAACTACGAGAACAAATCATGTCCCGTTATCATGATTCCTTGATCGAGGGCCACCCCGGAATCGCTAAAACCCTAGCCAAGGTAAAACAAAATTATTGGTGGTCCAGTGGCGTAAAGACATTATCCAATTCATCCTATCTTGTGGAGTGTGGTCTCAAAATAAGTCATCCAAGCAGAAACCGGCTGGGCTATTACAACCATTGGAAATCCCACCAGCACCCTGGCACACGTTGTCCCTCGATTTTATTACTAATTTACCACCCAGTCAAGGGTTTAACACTATTTTTGTGGTTGTGGACCTATTTTAGAAAAATGGCACATTTCATTCCTCTTAAGGGGCTCCCAAATGCTTCCACTCTGGCAAAGGCATTTTTTGAAGGCATCGTACGGCTCCATGGGTTTCCTTCAGTTTTGGTCTGAGACCGAGGTACTCAATTTGTATCTAACTTCTGGAGAAAATGCTGCTCTATGGCCCATATCAACAGCCGGCAATCCACCAGTCACCATCCCCAAACAGATGGCCAAACTGAGAGGACAAATCAGACGCTCGAGCAGTATCTGCGTTGCATGTTACACCAAGCTGAAGGAAGCTGGTTCGACCTATTCTGGATAGCTGAATATGCTTATAATAATTCCCTACACACCAGCACTGGGCAGACACCCTTTTATACCATGTATGGCAGGCACCCACGTACTTCTGAGTTGGACATTCCTACAACCCTGGAAATGCCAGCAGTCAAAACCTTGCACACGACCATTTCTCAAACCTTTAAAAGGGCAGCTGAACACCTACTTCAAGCTAAGAATCACCTAAAGAAGTTTGCTGATCAACACCGAGCAAAGGCCCCCAACTACCAAGTGGGAGACAAAGTCTGGCTGGCGTCTAAACACGTGTCCATTAAAGGAACCTGAACTTTCTGTCCAAGATACCTGGGTCCATTCACCGTCACCTCCGTGATAAATCCTGTGGCGGTCAGACTAGCTTTGCCATCAAACATGCAGATTCATCCTGTGTTCCACTTGTCTCTCCTTAAACCTGTTCAATCTGGGACCCGGGTAGAAACGCCACCACAGCCAGTAGCAGTCGCCGGGGAGCCAGAATTCAAAGTCAAGGACCTCCTAGATTCAAAGTACCTCAGATCCAAATTATACTACTTAGTAAACTGGAAGGGGTATGGTCCACAAGACAGGACATGGGAGCCTTGTGAGTACATCCATGCACCTTGCTTGCTTAGATGATATCATCAAAACCATCCAACCAAACCAGGACCAGACAGAAGAGCCACCTTGAGAGGGGCCTTGGCGGGAGTGCTGTCATGATTTCTGCCCCTCATGTCCCCATCCCTCCAAGATGTCAGGCTGGAGCCAGGCCACAATCACCTACATGGCCCTCAAGGGCCTCTCCATCCCTCCAAAGACCCACTTGGAGTCAGACTTGGCGCTTGTGGCACCAGACTCACTCACTCCCATAGGATAACATTGGGGATTGGATTTGTAGTGCATTGATGGGGACAAGATGGATGCCCCCACATATTTCAGTTCCCAGAACTGCATGTGCAGTCTGGTCTTTTGGGTGTGGTTCAGCCCAGAGACACCTGGGATACCCAGAGACTTTTTAAGCCATGCCCAGGCTGAGAAACATGCTTTGTGTTTTCTACACCTGCAGCGTGACACTCACTGTGTTCGGATCGGTCTCCAGTAGGCCTGAATCTTTCTTCTGCGCTCAGTTCCTGCAAGAACAAGAACACCGTTAGGAACAGCCTTACCTTGCGGCGCTTCTGCCCATCATTCATCGCTCCTTCTGTTCTGCAGGCATCTTCGCCGGTGTCATTCCCATCCCGGCACGCCGCTTCCTAAGGAAAGGGGAAAAGAACAGAAAAAAGGCATTAGTAAGCATTCTGCAAATGTTTGCTTGTTTTTAAATACTGTACAAGCTTCAAACGCTTACCTGAATCCCAGCCGCTCTGGGGGAACTCTGTCTCCGGAACTTCTCATCCATCTGCAAGAGGGAAAAGACACTCCAGGTTAGCGTGGAAACATCTAGAGGCACCGCATACCGCGCTTACTCACCGCATTTGTTCTTCATAACCGGCATCCGTGCTGAAAACGTTGCAGCACCTAAAAGACACAGGAAAAGAACTCAGTTCAATACAAATACAAAAGGGGTGCATCGCACATCGTGCTCTCACTCACCTTCAATGCTACTCATCTCAGCAGCACGCCGCCATCCCCGGACGCCGGCCATCATCTAAGGAAGGAAAGGAACGAAGTTGGAGAACTGTTCAAAAGACTCATTATACATACCTGTCAGACTCTTGCCAGTGAAGTAACTAGGCAGCAACGAGCCCGCATCAATCAACGCGCCCCTGCACTGAAAGCAGGACGGAGAGCACACTATCCAAGAAAGCAAGGTGAGCTGTGGATCAAAGGGAAGGGTTGGACTGCCGGGGAAGAAGGGGTTCAAGCACACAGAGACAATAGGGAGTTAAACTCTACCAATCCTGTGTTTCAGGCCCAGTCTCCAGTCGAATAGCCTCCAGGGAAGGGTTCGAGGTCGTAAGAGGTCAGAACAGGCTGAGTGATGTTCCCGTGGACACCAGGTGAGCATTACAAAGGGTGATGTTAGAGAAGCCTACGCGATTAGACATACGTAGGCAGTTGATTCATAGTAAGTTAGAGGCTTTAGGACACATTCCCTGCTCCCTATTTAAATAACCGCAGTGCACCTGATGTAACTGTTACAATCTTGCCTGTTGTGCTCCAAGTTGTAGTTACAGGTGATGTTAAAGCAACAAAAAAGGTAGTTCACGCAGTTACTGAAAAGTGCGTGATTTGACATAGATTAACTTTAAATGCACATACCCTGCTTGCTGAGTTAAAATAATTGTGACGCACGTGCAACAACATATCAGGTAAGGTGGGGAGTGGTTACAAGTTGTAATTACAGGTAATGTTGAAGATACATAGGTGGATGATGCAGTTATGGTAAAGTTTATTATTCAATCATAAATAACATTAAGACGAAACACACCCTGCTTGCTGGGTTCGGTGCAGGAATACATCAGACAAGATAGGGAGCGGTTACACATTATAGTTACCAGTGGTGTTCAAGATACATAAGTGGTTAGTGCAGATTACAGTGTAGTGCGTGATTCAACATAAGTATGCAGTAGATTCCTACTAAGTTAGGGGCTTTAGGTAACAATCCCAGTTCACTAGGTTCAAGTATGCGCAGTGCGCATGCTAGATCACATCAGGCAAGATAGGGAGTGGTACGGGTTAGAATCACAGGTGATGGTAAGAAAACATAGGCAGTTCACACAGTTGCTGTAAAGTATGAGATGCGACATAAATTAGCTTTAAAAAAACATACCCCACTCACTGGGTTCAAATAGGCGCAATGGGTGTGCGGGATTGCTGGGGATTGTGTTCTGTCCATTCATGTGCTCAACCTGCAGCGCTGCTATTAAAGATTTACCAAACTAAACTCACCCAAGATTCAATTCCTATGTCTGATATCCACGATATGTATCGAGGTGTGCAAACACATTTAATTATCAGGGAAGAAATATTATTATTATTATTATTATTATTATTATTATTATTATTATTATTATTATTATTATTATTAGGCCTCAGTGCACACAAAAGAAATAATCATAGAAGGGAGAAGGTCATACCGGGATAACACAAGGCATAGCTAAAAAACATTAATCCTTAGAATTAAAAAGAAACATTTTAATGGATTTCTTGAAGTGACAAAGGTCAGGAATATTTCTAAGGTCAAGTGGAATCGAGTTCCAGATAAGTGGCCAAAAAACATTGAAGCTAGTGCCACCAAAATTCTGTAACTTAAAGCATGAGAAAACTTTTCAAGACCATTAGAATCAAGGGCCCGAGTAACCAGAGCCTTCTGAATTCTCCTTGACAAATAGCCAGGAGCTTGATTAGACAGACATTTGTAGGTCAAAGATAACATTTGGTGGGTAATACAGTGTTTAACGGGAATCTGTGAGTCTGAGTTGTGTTCTGTTCTCGCGAGTCCGCATACAGCCCTAACTGAACAAACTTAAGAGGCGTGAGCCTTTCTGTCACTGCACTGAGAGAGTTCATAAGCGTGTGCGAGACCTCATCCACTGATTTTGTATTAGAGATCTCAATGTGCTCATTGGACACTCTGCCGGAGATAGCAGAGGAAAATAACCAAGCTACACCAAGCTACACACACTTCATTTAGAAAAGCAGAAAAAAGAAAATCACTGAAACTAAATCCAATCTTCATTTACGTTGTTTTCCATACGTTAGACATTTCATATCTGCTGTTGCTGTTGATTGGCTCTGGGAGGTGTTGTAAAGTCTGGTGGACAGATTGAAGATCACTCACAGACCAGCAATGGAGCCACTTGTATAAAACCGGCTAGTCTTTATTTACCTATGTACATTGTTGGGTTCCAGTTACATGCACAGGGACTAGGACAGTTCACAAGGAGCACACCCACCAGCCATTCTTACACACACGCAGCTCAGACCCCAACACACACACTCACAATATCACTTACCAACATTCTACCGAGCTGCCAATCACTCCAGCACCAACATTCTACAACATATATAGGTGGCCAGCACGACAGGACAATACCACATTAACATATCATAACAGGGGGGCAGCATCAATCAGTAAAGCAACCGACATTATTTTGGGCCTAGCCCATAAAAGTAGAATATAAAGAACAATTGACTCAAAGAAAAATATGAAACAATACAATTGCAGCCTGTAGAAATACGTGTAACTAGCCATCAGCAATGTACAGCCATGCCATGTGATCATTACATTATAATAAAAGTCCAAGGATAGAATGGTACATATTTAAGGTGCTTCCGGCCAGGTATAAGCATTTAAACGGATCCACCATGCCTTGTTCAAAAAACAAAAAAACTGCAAATATGACATGCTCATGTTCTCTCATTTTGCATGGGGTATACGGGCTGGCTGCGAAGAAGGCCTGGTGTTTTAAAAAGATCAGGAGGGCCATCTCACTCAATTTTGCTTTTGCCAAGCAGAATAGCAAGAAATGCATGATGGATTCTTCAAAGGTGGTGCAAAAAGACAGCTTTTTTGAGAAGCTCCAAGACCAGGGTGGTATGACTGCTGGGAAAACCTTCAGTCTGAATTTGATGTAAAGTACTCTGGAGTAACTGCAGAACATATAGTTCAGGGAGGGCTGAGGATCCACGTTTTAAGTTTGAACGCTGCATAACTGGGGAAGCTAGCTAAAGCACTTGAATCAAAAATCAATAGTACTAAGAGCAAAACATCTAATTCTGTTTTAACTACTCTTATTGCCTAATCTGTAATGTGTCAGTTTCCATCCAATAGATGGGAACATCCGAATTCTCACTAGGACTCTAGGCAGATTTCTGTACAATAGCCATGAACTGCCATTGGGGGGATCAGTTATATCTTTAAAAATGTCAGAATAGATAGAGTTGAGTTTTTTCAGATGCAGCCAGAAGTGGATGGGTCTGGTCATGGCCAGGAATCGGAATGGAGTGACTCCATTTTCCATCCTTAATGAGGCCGTTGGATTACTTGTGTGGAGACTAAAGGTTTTCTTTACACATTCTTTTTCTGTTATGGTTACAGAGGAGATAGCCTCGTACCCCCAGATCTCGCTTCCATATAGGGGAGCAGACCATGTCTGTGCCGCATACACATTTCAAACCTCCAACAGATGACGATGGGCAGTTTGTAGGTCAATAGTGTGCATTGCGCCAGGTTATATTTTGACAGTAAGATCACTTTTATCTAGTTGAAAGGTCCTTTTCACATTTTCTTGGAATCTGACCTCGAAATAGTCATGTAAATTAACCTGCAGCAGCCAATCGCCTTCAATGCAGACGTTGGTTTAAATTTTTCGTGAGGCGTTACATACCTTGACTACTGTCTTGGATCGATTTATAAGGAGTCTTTTTTCATTACAGAAGTCTGTTAGGATGGCTAACTGTTTAAAAATGCCAATCTTAGTCTTTGATATTAAAACAGTGTCATCTGTATACATTAAAAGACCTACTTTGCACTTGGCTTTAGTGGGAGCATCCGAGTTTATTTTTGAAATTCTTAAAATTAAATTGTTAATGTAGATTAAGAATAAAAGGCAGGCAAGGACGCAGCCCTGGCACACTCCTTTTGGAACTGGGAAGGTAGTAATTATTTCTCCTCCCTGGATGAATGTAACAGAGGCAGAATTATTTTTGTAAAGTTTTCTTATTGGGTTTGGAATTGCTTGAGGAATTTTAAGGTCCTGTAGGACTTTCCATAAAATATTCCTATCAATAGAATCAAACAGAGATTTAAAACCAATGAAGACCAAGAAAAGAGTTTTTCTTTTAAGACAACATGCTTGCTTAAAATAGACAATTATCAAAAAGCTTGCACAGTTGTACCCAACCCCCTTTTAAAGCCAGCTTGGAGGTCAGAGACAATACTTTTTTTCCTCTATCCAGCAGTCCAAACGGGAAGAAAGCAACTTGCTATAAACCTCAGAGAGCCCATCTATCAGACTGATAGGTCTATAGTTACTTGGTACTTGGGTGTCAGCTTTTTTATAAATAGGGACAATCTTAGCCTGCTGTCAACTGGAGGGGACATAATACATAAAATTCAGTTAAAAAGTGTGTCAGGATTGGTGCCCAAATGTAGATCTCTTCCTTGAAGAGATCAACTGGGATCTTGTGAACGCCAGGAGCCTTACCCTTTCTTTGTGTCCCAAGTGTGATTTGCATTTCTTCGGCAGTTAATGCCAGGGGACCCAAGAAGTATTCATTAATGAGAGAGGGATATTTTAGTTTTCTTTGGGAGAGCAATAGAAGGAGCTAAAATGTGAGAACTAGACCTCCTGAGGGATAAAAGATTCCATTTCTTGGTTTGATGATGACCCCAATATGATTTCTGAGATCAGTTTCCAGAAGGGGCAGGAGTTTCTATGTGCTGAAGCATCTAGGAGGAGTTTGCATTTCAATTCCTTTGCCACACTTTTTTGTATTAATTAAGAGCTTATATGTTCTTCTCAGTCAAGGGATCTGGTCGGAGTGTCTGTTAGGTTTTGGTTCTCTAAGGAGAGTTCTCATGGCCAGGCTGCAATCCGGTCATTCCATGAGTTCATGAGTTACAGCACTGCTCTGTATACTTAATTACTGCTAGCGGTTTGGTGACCACAGGAGTAATCTCTGCAGTCACCGAATAAACGAGAGCTTCCCTTGGCACTGGGGAGACAACCTCTTGTGTTAGAATGGATTAAAATATAGGAAGAAGAATATCAAAGATCAGGGAGGTATTGCCAATATAATCAAAATGCTCCTACCTGATCTACCTGCGGTTATTTGTAAGAGTGAGTTTGGAATTATCCTTTTGAGCAAAAATTAACGGATCATTAAAAATGTACATGGCTAATTTCACACAAAGAGGGTCATGGTCCCAATATCCCAAGATTCCAATATAGCCATTCACCATTATGCAGACGATACTCAGTTGTACATGAGAGTAAATAGCACACAGGACTTGTCTGCGCGATTACCTAGCCATCATCTAGGCTTGGCTGTCAACTGCTTACCTCAAACTAAACCCATTCAAGACTGAATTTGCCCTCATTGTTCCGGCCACTAAAAAACAACTCGTCCAACAATAACTCAATGATATGCACCTGCAAGGATTTGTACCACAGCATCAGACTCAGAAAAATCCTTAGGCTTCACCATTAACAGCATTCTGTCCTTCCAGAACCACATAACCAAGAAGGCCCAAAAAGCCTGGCTCAGAAACTCTACCCGTTGAAAAATCAAACACTTCATCCCGCCGAAGGAATTCTAGACCATACTGCAGGCCCTTATGGTCTTGCACATTGATGGGGGAAAGGCTCTCCTGACAGGGCTCCCATATACTCATTTGGCTCCCCTAAAAGTGGTACACTACACTGCAGCATGTCTTATTACGGGAGCACAGAAATTGGACTGAATTACCCCCATCCTACGCAAACTAAATTGGCTTCCACTCCAAGCCAGGATACTGTTTAAGACTTCCTGTGTCGTCTGCAAAGAAGTCATGAGTAGCATACCAGCTTACCTGGTGGCTAAGCTACAGATATCCGGTGCCACATGCTCCTTGTGCGAAAATCAACCAACTGGCTTGAATCACAACTTGTCTGCAAAGAGAGGGCTCACAAACAATTCTTCTCTTGTCATGCACCCACCCTCTGGAACTCGATCCTGGTGTTGGCTTTGAATGCCTCCACAATTCTCCAATTTCGCAAGTCTCTTAAAAAAATAGCTCTTTCAACAACAGCTGACCAGGGACTAATTCCAATGGATGCGCATAACGATGCTGAGACCTCATAGTACTGCGCTACTGACAAGAAAATGCTAGCCCAAATGTCAGCTAGCCACACTCTGTACAGCGCTCTGCTGCTCTCGTACTAGGTCTGCACTTTAAACAATAAAATCAAAATAACTTTCAGGGCGGGGGATAACCACAAAGGATTTCCCAACTTTCCAGTAGTTCATAGCAAGGAAGATATAATCTATGTGACTTGATATTTCACCTCTTCTAAAGGTGGGTTCCGCTGTGCAGCCTCCAGGCAGATGCCCATCGCATTCATGCATACATAGTAAAAAGAGAGCAGTTGCAATCTCTTTTGCGTGGGGGTATTTACCCTACATAGAGGGGCAATCCAATTCTGGGATGCACCACATCTGGTCCTCCTCATTAAATAAAGTTGATAAACTCTGGATGGGCTCTATTTGAGTGTTAAAATCTCCCAGAACCTTTTTCTGAATGGGAAGATATTTAGCGTCCTTAGTGACTTTGAGTCCTGAAATGATCCAGGAAATAATGCCTAGGTCTAGTGAGGGCTCATTATTGGGTAGCAGAGTGCTTGGGGGAGTGGACCCAGAGGCATAGAGTGTGGGATGTAAATCTATCTCATCTATGGTGGAATCTGTTGGGCCCATTGTCATAGCAATATTATTGTTTCAGGGTTTTCTAATTTGTGCCAGGTTAGAATGGACAGTGGGTGATCTAGTTGTACAAGGTTGAGGCAGGAGCTGATATCTGTTTGGAAACTTGCTAATGGTAATGTCTTTTGTTCGATAGAAAGAAGACCTTCAATTAACTAGGTGTTTTTAAGTAATGCTTTGATCTTATCCATCTCTGGGAAATCTACAGACATCAGCGATGCCTTCCTGGATAATAGATAATCAGCCTTTTTTGTGTCAGAGCCAATGGGCTACTTTATGGGTAAGAGAATCCCAACTTCACATCATAACATTTAAAACCTCAGGAATATTTGTCATGAAGAAAAAGCAAATGATGCGGTTTTGATTTAAAATAGCCATGCGATAGATTTGGAGCATGTGGTGATGGTGTTCTCTGGACCCTTGGGTTCAATGTTCCACATATATTATTACCTTTGGTTGGTCTTCTAGGTAGGTGCAATGATCCAATGTACCTTTTGGCAAGTTGAGGGTATTAGAGTTGGCATTAATTACTCATGCCTATCGATTACTTTAAGTAGCGGGAGAAGAGATGGTTCTGACATTTTTGGGGTGCGATAAGATGTTAGGAGCAATGTACGCATGGCCCTGCAGGGCTAAAGTGTGAGTGATCTGGCCTATAGGGTTGTTTGTGACTCCTTCTCTCAGTTGAGGTTTATTCTTTGTGAGCGGTTCAGCCAGTAGTATGAGACAGTCAACTTTGCAGCTAGGACCTAGGAGGGTAGGGCCTAAGCTATTTTCTCAACTGTTCCTTTTAATTAGACAATCCTGCCTGATATAAGCGAAAGTTCATTGACAAAAAACGAATGCTTGTCTAAGTGGCTATCACCACTCCCATGCCCTAAATCCTTGATGGGAAGTGTTAATGTAGTTTGCGTTTGGTGATATCTGACCCTGTTGGACGAGGTCTTGTTAAAGCTGCAGCATCCTTTGTTAGGTGAGGAGCCCAAATGTGACATTGGGATGCTATCGAAGGGCAGTCATTTTAACTACCTTAGTTGTTGCAGGATGTTATGTTACAGAGGCTTCTGGTTCAGTTAACAGGTACTTCCAAAACAGGTCACTGGTGTGTTGTGTTTTCTTCAGTGTTTCTAAAGTAGTTTGATCACTTACTTTGTTGGGCGGTTCTTATGGTTTTTTTTTCATCCTACATTGTGTTGCCCACCTATAATACACCTTGACGTGCGACTGGAAAGAGAAGGGGTTCTGCACATGCTTTCTGTAATGTAAGCAACAATTTCACCAGAATCCGTGTAGATAATTTACACCTGCTAGTAACTCTCTACAGGACTTGGCGGTGTGAGAAACCTGAGGCATCTCCCAGGTTATTCCCGGGGATCTTTTGTTCAGGTGGCCAGGGGAGGGCCATCACTCTTGGATCTCAACCCGGGGGGCGGACGAGCAATGTAGGCTCACCTGTGCAGTGGGTCCTTGGGGACTATGGGAGACACGCCATTGGGCTGGACATGGTATTCCTCCCGTTCCGATACACGCCTACCTGACATCCCATCAGTTGTCATGGGATATTGTAAACAGAGTCCCATCATACACCAGTACCTTTCTGTAAGGAGAAGGCAAAGCCATCAGGGAAAACAAAGACCATCCCTACATTCAAACATGAGTTTTACCCCGCTTTCCTCAAAATCCACCTTTCAACAACCCTACATTCAACCCCCTTTTCCTGACAAAAATTGACAACATTTTTATCCCTTTTTGGTAGTACACCACAAATCCCATAATCCCATTCCCCTATCGAAATACCCAAGGACTAGGACGAAGAAGTGGCATGTGGGAGTCATGGGGATTACACATAAGAATTAATGGTAATGGATTTCTATGAGCACTCTCCATGTTGTCCCGATAATGAGGTCAGGCAGGGAGGGACAACTACTCACACCTGACTCCAATCAACTCTAGATGTGAGTATAAAAGCAGCAGCCAAAAACAGCATTTTGAGCGAGCTGTGGATGCTGAAGGGTGCCGAGATGCCAGAGGGAGACCATTGTTGCCAAAGAAAAACTGGAAGGCCTGGAGGAGGAAACATTGCTTAGATGCCGGACTGCTGAACACAGGGGAGGCTGCAGTGTGGAGTAGAAGCTGTGCCTCTAGGAGGCCAAACCGGGGGTAGCTGGGGTCACCTGGCAGCACCCACATCAGAGCTCCTTCCCTGTGCCAAACCAGAGAGCCGAGGGCCTTTGAGGGGCAGGTGGTAGGACCCTAACCTTAAGTAGAAGATGCAACGTTTGCTCCTAATGCTCCCAAATGGTGGGAGTGTCATTTTAGGGAGCTGAGGAAGGGAGAGCAAAATATGCAGAAGTGACTTGAAGTCCAAACACATTTATTTTGAAAACCGTCAAAGAGGAGTCTAAACCTGGCTGAAGGAGACCCCTGAGGAGTCTGAGCCTGACTGAGGGAGACCACTGAGGAGTCTGAGCCCGACTGAGTGAGACCCCTGAGGAGTCAAGAGTGAGGCAGAGCACGAGAGAAGGCTGTACTTCCAGGGCAGAGGCAAAGGAGGTGAAGGAGAGCGAGAGACCAGGGAGCTGAATCCAGGCTGCTGGAGAGTGAAAGCCATTTGTCGAGAGACCACTACCGCCTAGAAGCCAAGGGGGCTATGCAAGCCAGCCCAGCAAAGAAGGAGAAAGATGGAATACAATACTAAAAGGTTACCCACAGGCCCTCCCGGGTGAAAGGCAGAGTTGGGGAGGCGCTGAGGTGAAAAAGGGTAACAGCCTTTGACTACAACAGCAAACACTTGCAAAAAAGGGAGACTCCTAAACCCACCCGGTGAGTTAATTGAAGCAGCGAAAGTCAGATCTGTGGTTTGGAGTGCTTGCAACATTGAATGTGAACTTTGCTTTATAAAAACTTCAAGTACCAAAAGCCCTTGCTTTTAATAAGTTGTGAATTGAAGTGGTCCTGCCACAGGTCAAGCCAAACCCAGTGCATATTCGAAAGTCTTTGATACTTGATTGAAATTGGTCCGAGCCAGGATGATGGGCGACTAATTGTGTTAAAAAGGGATCTGAGCCCGGCTGAGGGGGATCCAGGTGGACCGTGAGTCACCCGAAAAGAATATCTGCAAACATTGTGCAAAAGTGATCTGAGCCTGAATGAGGGGGAGCCACAGGAAACAAACATTGTACTGAAGAGATCTGAGCCCAATTGAGGGGATCCGGGTGAATAGTGAATCACCTAAAGTGAATACTTTCCAATACAAAGAGGAAAAGAACTGTCTTTTTTTGGTTGCATCAGGCCCTCTGAATGAAGAGACTTTGAGAAGCAAAGAGACTTGCGTACAGAAGGTCGTGATGCTAATGATCGAACTGTATCCTTGTTCTAAAGAAGCCAGAGACTCTGCTACACTCGAGTGAACAGCCTTGTCCCCCACACTATTCGTATTTAGAGGTAAGCATTGGCAATAGGTTTATTAGTATAGGCCCCATTTATTTTGAGAAGACACCGCTAGGACTGCGTTATCTTTTGATGGTCATAGATATCTCCCATCTGTAGATATAGGATAAGATAGGCGTCTTTTAAAGCCTTCTTAAGTCAATAAACACCCTTAACCCCTTAAGTGCCAGGCTATTATGCAAGTCTATGCACAAAGGACAAGCATACTCGTGAGCACTTGTGTCTGTCGTCTCACTGTTGATACCACAGTTTTCTTACAGTGGGCATAGAAAGATAAATCTGTCTGGGAAGGGGGTTAACAAACCCGAAATGTCAATGTGAACACAAGGTGGCCTCTGGCATAAGGATCTCTGGTGAAAAGGATCTCTGGTGAAAAGGCTGATGCTACTTTATATCCGGAATCGGTGGCACTGCACATTGCTGGGACATTCGAGACTCCAAGTACATGGGCACTACCGGACCCAGGCACTGCAGGGAAAAGCAATCTGCACTAAATGTCCCAATACTTTCAATAGAACTTCCCTAAAATCCCCCCCAGGAAATTCAAAAGTTGGCTCCCCTGGTGGCCATGTTGTTTGTGTGCAAACGTTTAGAGATGTGTTTGATAAATGATGTGCACAGTAAAAGAGGGTTGCTTTGTAGGGCATGGAAAACCGAGCTGTAGTTAACTGTAGCCAAATAGTTCTGTGTAAGAAAGTGGAACTGAGGCCAACAGGTGGCTAGTTGTGTTGTATCTCAGCATAGCTGTGAAGTGGCCCCATGGCATGCAGAATATCCTGAGTCAGTCCTAGATTTTCACTTTGTATACTGGGCCTTGAAGTTTGTCTTTCCCTTTTATACGTATGGGCCTAAGTGCCTCAGCCTTTGAAGCGAAAATGCAGGACAGTCTCATGGTGTCATACATGGCATAAGGTGTTTGACATCTTTGTATATGGGATTGGAGGTGGTATGTTTTTGTATTGTAGTACAATTCTGCTAAACTCAAGAGAGTGATGATGATAATGTTCTCTCAAGATTGGTGGTAGCTAAAAGATTCTGGCATGAGATATTAATGCAGTTGTACATTTGTAACTGGGGACAGCCCATGGTAGACTCGTGATTTTTAACATGAACACTAGGTAATGCTGAGTGGAGAAGATGTGTGTTAACCTACACGTGAGGCTGTTGGTTTTATTGTGTGCAACGAGCAATAGGTTTTTACTAACGAGTCGGATATTAAATTAGACTTAAGCAAGAAAGGGCATTGCCCCAAATGCACTTAAGAATAATTCAGATTTAAGCCATGCAGATGTGGAGCTTCAACTATAGTAATCATGCTATCTCATGGTCAGTCAGAGATGCATGACGTGGTGCTGTGTGACACTCTTTCCACAATAATGTAAGTTGTTGGTAAAGGAAACCTTTAAATAATATTGCATTTGAAATGTGCATATATGTTAATTTCTGATGTATTGCATTGTTATTGCCAACAATGATACAGCACTATTGCACCAATCAACCTTATTATGAAGCCTAATGAGCTTCACAACCATGTGTGTCATTTTACTGGTTGCAGGAAACTAGATAGGCTGAACATGCTGTCTACGTTTGGGCAAATGTATCTGGTGAATCTGGAATCGCCTGCATTTCTGCTATGGTCAGGATCACCCAGAATGTATGGATTTGAAAGAGATTCTGGTAATTGCGTTCATGTAGCCAGATGTGCCTGTCTGTATTAGACATGTGCCTCTGGGTTCTGCAGCAGTCACTGAGAATGTTTTGAGAGGGAGGAGGGTGATTTATGTTGCTCTTCATTTAAGAGCTGGAACACTTTACAGAGGTCATGCTTTTAGGCATTGATTTTAGTAGCGGTTTTAGGCTGTGCTGAATAGAATATAATGTAATGTTTTTGTTTTGGAAACTTTATAAAGACTACCTGTATTTCATTGAAACAGGCAGTCTATGCAGACCTTACTAGGACAACTTGCTTGGATATTTTGTGCTTGGGTGACTTGATTGAAAGCGCACACTGATGTAATTTCTTGTCAAATCTATTGGCACACTTTGAGGGAAGTTGAAAAGGGAAAAACATTATCTGCAAGGTCTTGTGGATCACTCAAGCAATTGTATTAAAGGCAGGATGATTGGGCGTGGGATGCAACTCACATCACCTGCCTCTGGAGGAGGAGTTTGTCAAACGTATTAACGTGCTTTGGAGAGCACTGGTTAATTAAATGTGTGCTAACAAATGACTTAGGGGCCGATTCATGGAACAAACGTGCGCCGAAAATCTTCGCGCAAGCATGCACAAGCATGCGCAAGCATGCGCAAGCGGAAAAAAACAGGCGCACGCGCACGCGTGCGATTCATGGAAGTCCCTGCGCGTGTTCACCACGGGATGTGCGCCAAACCCGTGCATGGCGCACAAGTCACTGCAACATCGCGAAAAGGCGTGCGCGACGCGCACAGTGAAAGCGCACAACCTCAGCGCACACACCAGAAAGTGGGCGGGACATGGGGCATAATGCGCGGAATGGGGAACAACACTCGAAAATAAGGGCGTAACTGGGGATGTACTGCAGGGAAGCAGACGGAACGCCCACACGCACTCGAACCACACGTATTCATGGAATCGAATAGGGCAAAGCCACACACAGCCAAAGACACGCACAAGCTGAAACATGGCCGCCACACGAAGGCAGGCGGTAGAGTTCCAGCGCATCAAAAAAGTGGCGCGCGGGAAGTTAAATACGCAATTGAGCGGGGTACGTGTATTTCGGGGGTGCGCGGGAAGTCAAATATGCGATTGAGCGGGGTACGTATATTTCGGGGGTGCGCGGGAAGTTACACACGCGATTGAGCGGGGTACGTGTATTCTGGGGGTGCGCGGGAAGTCACACACGCGATTGGCCTGGGTACGTGTATTTCAGGGGTGCGCGAGAAATTCTACACGCGATTGGCCTGAGTACGTGTATTACAGGGGTGCGCGAGAAAATCTACACGCGATTGGGCTGGGTACGTGTATTACAGGGGTGCGCGAGAATATCTACACGCGATTGGGCTGGGTACGTGGATTTCAGGGGTGCGCGAGAAATGCTACACGCGATTGGCCTGGGTATGTGGATTTCAGGGGTGCGCGAGAAATTCTACACGCGATTGGCCTGGGTACATGTATTACAGGGGTGCGCGAGAAAATCTACACGCGATTGGGCTGGGTACGTGGATTTCAGGGGTGCGCGAGAAATGCTACACGCGATTGGCCTGGGTACGTGGATTTCAGGGGTGCGCGAGAAATTCTACACGCGATTGGCCTGGGTACGTGTATTACAGGGGTGCGCGAGAAATCCTACACGCGATTGGGCCTGTGCGAGTGGGGCAGTGTATTACGTGGGTGTGTGGGAAGTTGAAGAGGTGAATTGCCAGTGTGGGTCCTCCCAGGTCTCCCCTCTACCCCCTCCACGACCTCTGCAGGCAGCCCACACCACAGGGGACTACCCTGCACCCCTGGTCATGTCCCGCAGGCAGCCCATCCACCATGGGCATGCCCCCCAGCCAAGCCACATGTCCCCTTGCACCCCCACCCCCCAGCACTGTGGGGCACCTGCCAGCAGGCCCCCAACCATGTCCCCTTGCACCCCCACCCCCCAGCAGGCCCCCACTCATGTCCCCCTGCACCCCCACGCCCCAGCACTGTGGGGCACCTGCCAGCAGGCCCCCAACCATGTCCCACTCATGTCCCCTTGCACCCCCACCCCCCAGCAGGCCCCCACTCATGTCCCCTTGCACCCCCACCCCCCAGCACTGTGGGGCACCTGCCACCAGGCCCCCACCCATGTCTCCCAGCACCCCCACCCCCAGTCACCAGGGGCAGCCTCCACCAGGCCCCCACCCATGTCTCCCACCACCCCCACCCCCCAGTCACCAGGGGCAGCCTCCACAAGGCCCCCACCCATGTCTCCCACCACCCCCACCCCCCAGCACTGTGGGGCACCTGCCAGCAGGCCCCCACCCATGTCTCCCAGCACCCCCACCCCCAGTCACCAGGGGCAGCCTCCACCAGGCCCCCACCCATGTCTCCCACCACCCCCACCCTTCCAGTCACCAGGGGCAGCCTCCACAAGGCCCCCACCCATGTCTCCCACCACCCCCACCCCCCAGCACTGTGGGGCACCTGCCAGCAGGCCCCCACCCATGTCCAACTCATGTCTCCCACCACCCCCACCCCTCCAGTCACCAGGGGCAGCCTCCACCAGGTCCCCACCCATGTCTCCCACCACCCCCACCCCCCAGTCACCAGGGGCAGCCTCCACAAGGCCCCCACCCATGTCACACACCACCCCCACCCCCCAGTCACCAGGGGCAGCCTCCACAAGGCCCCACCCATGTCTCCCACCACCCCCAGTCACCAGGGGCAGCCTCCACAAGGCCCCCACCCATGTCTCCCACCACCCCCACCCCTCCAGTCACCGGGGGCAGCCTCCACAAGGCCCCCACCCATGTCTCCCACCACCCCCACCCCCAGTCACCAGGGGCAGCCTCCACAATGCCCCCACCCATGTCTCCCACCACCCCCACCCCCCAGCACTGTGGGGCACCTGCCAGCAGGCCCCCACCCATGTTTCCCAGCACCCCCACCCCCAGTCACCAGGGGCAGCCTCCACCAGGCCCCCACCCATGTCTCCCACCACCCCCACCCCCCAGCACTGTGGGGCACCTGCCAGCAGGCCCCCACCCATGTCCAACTCATGTCTCCCACCACCCCCACCCCTCCAGTCACCAGGGGCAGCCTCCACCAGGTCCCCACCCATGTCTCCCACCACCCCCACCCCCCAGTCACCAGGGGCAGCCTCCACAAGGCCCCCACCCATGTCTCACACCACCCCCACCCCCCAGTCACCAGGGGCAGCCTCCACAAGGCCCCCACCCATGTCTCCCACCACCCCCAGTCACCAGGGCAGCCTCCACAAGGCCCCCACCCATGTCTCCCAGCACCCCCACCCCCCAGCACTGTGGGGCACCTGCCAGCAGGCCCCCACTCATGTCCCCTTGCACCCCCACCCCCCAGCACTGTGGGGCACCTGCCAGCAGGCCCCCACCCATGTCCAACTCATGTTCCCCACCACCCCCACCCCCCAGCACTGTGGGGCACCTGCCAGCAGGCCCCCACCCATGTCCAACTCATGTTCCCCACCACCCCCACCCCCCAGAACTGTGGGGCACCTGCCAGCAGGCCCCCACCCATGTCCAACTCATGTCTCCCACCACCCCCACCCCTCCAGTCACCAGGGGCAGCCCCCACCCATGTCTCCCACCACCCCCAACCCTCCAGTCACCAGGGGCAGCCTCCACCAGGGCCCACCCATGTCTCCCACCACCCCCACCCCCCAGCACTGTGGGGCACCTGCCACCAGGCCCCCACCCATGTCTCCCAGCACCCCCACCCCCAATCACCAGGGGCAGCCTCCACCAGGCCCCCACCCATGTCTCCCACCACCCCCACCCCTCCAGTCACCAGGGGCAGCCTCCACAAGGCCCCCACCCATGTCTCCCACCACCCCCACCCCCCAGTCACCAGGGGCAGCCTCCACAAGGCCCCCACCCATGTCTCACACCACCCCCACCCCCCAGTCACCAGGGGAAGCCTCCACAAGGCCCCCACCCATGTCTCACACCACCCCCACCCCCCAGTCACCAGGGGCAGCCTCCACAAGGCCCCCACCCATGTCTCCCACCACCCCCAGTCACCAGGGGCAGCCTCCACAAGACCCCCACCCATGTCTCCCAGCACCCCCACCCCCCAGCACTGTGGGGCACCTGCCAGCAGGCCCCCACTCATGTCCCCTTGCACCCCCACCCCCCAGCAGGCCCCCAACCATGTCCCACTCATGTCCCCTTGCACCCTCAACCCCCAGCAGGCCCCCACTCATGTCCCCTTGCACCCCCACCCCCCAGCACTGTGGGGCACCTGCCAGCAGGCCCCCAACCATGTCCCACTCATGTCCCCTTGCACCCCCACCCCCCAGCAGGCCCCCACTCATGTCCCCTTGCACCCCCACCCCCCAGCACTGTGGGGCACCTGCCTCCAGGCCCCCAACCATGTCCCCTTGCACCCCCACCCCCCAGCAGGCCCCCACTCATGTCCCCCTGCACCCCCACCCCCCAGCACTGTGAGGCACCTGCCAGCAGGCCCCCAACCATGTCCCCTTGCACCCCCACCCCCCAGCAGGCCCCCACTCATGTCCCCCTGCACCCCACCCCCCAGCACTGTGGGGCACCTGCCAGCAGGCTCCCAACCATGTCCCACTCATGTCCCCTTGCACCCCCACCCCCCAGCAGGCCCCCACTCATGTCCCCTTGCACCCCCACCCCCCAGCACTGTGGGGCACCTGCCAGCAGGCCCCCACCCATGTCCAACCCATGTTCCCCACCACCCCCACCCCCCAGCACTGTGGGGCACCTGCCAGCAGGCCCCCACCCATGTCCAACTCATGTTCCCCACCACCCCCACCCCCCAGCACTGTGGGGCACCTGCCAGCAGGCCCCCACCCATGTCCAACTCATGTTCCCCACCACCCCCACCCCCCAGCACTGTGGGGCACCTGCCAGCAGGCCCCCACCCATGTCCAACTCATGTCTCCCACCACCCCCACCCCTCCAGTCACCAGGGGCAGCCTCCACCAGGCCCCCACCCATGTCTCCCAGCACCCCCACCCCCCAGCACTGTGGGGCACCTGCCAGCAGGCCCCCACTCATGTCCCCTTGCACCCCCACCCCCAGTCACCAGGGGCAGCCTCCACCAGGCCCCCACCCATGTCTCCCACCACCCCCACCCCTCCAGTCACCAGGGGCAGCCTCCACAAGGCCCCCACCCATGTCTCCCAACACCCCCACCCCCCAGTCACCAGGGGCAGCCTCCACAAGGCCCCCACCCATGTCTCCCACCACCCCCACCCCCCAGTCACCAGGGGCAGCCTCCACAAGGCCCCCACCCATGTCTCATACCACCCGCACCCCCCAGTCACCAGGGGCAGCCTCCACAAGGCCCCCACCCATGTCTCCCACCACCCCCAGTCACCAGGGGCAGCCTCCACAAGGCCCCCACCCATGTCTCCCAGCACCCCCACCCCCCAGCACTGTGGGGCACCTGCCAGCAGGCCCCCACTCATGTCCCCTTGCACCCCCACCCCCCAGCACTGTGGGGCACCTGCCAGCAGGCCCCCAGCCATGTCCCACTCATGTCCCCTTGCACCCCCACCCCCCAGCACTGTGGGGCACCTGCCAGCAGGCCCCCAACCATGTCCCCTTGCACCCCCACCCCCCAGCAGGCCCCCACTCATGTCCCCCTGCACCCCCACCCCCCAGCACTGTGGGGCACCTGCCAGCAGGCCCCCAACCATGTCCCACTCATGTCCCCTTGCACCCCCACCCCCCAGCAGGCCCCCACTCATGTCCCCTTGCACCCCCACCCCCCAGCACTGTGGGGCACCTGCCTCCAGGCCCCCAACCATGTCCCCTTGCACCCCCACCCCCCAGCAGGCCCCCACTCATGTCCCCCTGCACCCCCACCCCCCAGCACTGTGGGGCACCTGCCAGCAGGCCCCCAACCATGTCCCCTTGCACCCCCACCCCCCAGCAGGCCCCCACTCATGTCCCCCTGCACCCCACCCCCCAGCACTGTGGGGCACCTGCCAGCAGGCTCCCAACCATGTCCCACTCATGTCCCCTTGCACCCCCACCCCCCAGCAGGCCCCCACTCATGTCCCCTTGCACCCCCACCCCCCAGCACTGTGGGGCACCTGCCAGCAGGCCCCCACCCATGTCCAACCCATGTTCCCCACCACCCCCACCCCCCAGCACTGTGGGGCACCTGCCAGCAGGCCCCCACCCATGTCCAACTCATGTTCCCCACCACCCCCACCCCCAGCACTGTGGGGCACCTGCCAGCAGGCCCCCACCCATGTCCAACTCATGTTCCCCACCACCCCCACCCCCCAGCACTGTGGGGCACCTGCCAGCAGGCCCCCACCCATGTCCAACTCATGTCTCCCACCACCCCCACCCCTCCAGTCACCAGGGGCAGCCTCCACCAGGCCCCCACCCATGTCTCCCAGCACCCCCACCCCCCAGCACTGTGGGGCACCTGCCAGCAGGCCCCCACTCATGTCCCCTTGCACCCCCACCCCCAGTCACCAGGGGCAGCCTCCACCAGGCCCCCACCCATGTCTCCCACCACCCCCACCCCTCCAGTCACCAGGGGCAGCCTCCACAAGGCCCCCACCCATGTCTCCCAACACCCCCACCCCCCAGTCACCAGGGGCAGCCTCCACAAGGCCCCCACCCATGTCTCCCACCACCCCCACCCCCCAGTCACCAGGGGCAGCCTCCACAAGGCCCCCACCCATGTCTCATACCACCCGCACCCCCCAGTCACCAGGGGCAGCCTCCACAAGGCCCCCACCCATGTCTCCCACCACCCCCAGTCACCAGGGGCAGCCTCCACAAGGCCCCCACCCATGTCTCCCAGCACCCCCACCCCCCAGCACTGTGGGGCACCTGCCAGCAGGCCCCCACTCATGTCCCCTTGCACCCCCACCCCCCAGCACTGTGGGGCACCTGCCAGCAGGCCCCCAGCCATGTCCCACTCATGTCCCCTTGCACCCCCACCCCCCAGCACTGTGGGGCACCTGCCAGCAGGCCCCCAACCATGTCCCCTTGCACCCCCACCCCCCAGCAGGCCCCCACTCATGTCCCCCTGCACCCCCACCCCCCAGCACTGTGGGGCACCTGCCAGCAGGCCCCCACTCATGTGCCCTTGCACCCCCACCCCCCAGCACTGTGGGGCACCTGCCAGCAGGCCCCCACTCATGTCCCCCTGCACCCCCACCCCCCAGCACTGTGGGGCACCTGCCAGCAGGCCCCCACTCATGTGCCCTTGCACCCCCACCCCCCAGCACTGTGGGGCACCTGCCAGCAGGCCCCCAACCATGTCCCACTCATGTTCCCCACCACCCCCACCCCCCAGCACTGTGGGGCACCTGCCAGCAGGCCCCCAACCATGTCCCACTCATGTCCCCTTGCACCCCCACCCCCCAGCAGGCCCCCACTCATGTCCCCCTGCCCCCAGGTCCTGACGAAACGCAATCATGGCAGTAATGGGCAGCATACCCAGCACAAACACCCAGCCAAGGATTGCATCCACCCACATAGTAGATGCAATTACATGATACAACTCCAATGGCAAGTATGTAAATGAACACATGTCCGTCACACACACATACACAATGGGTGCAAGTGAATGTCAAAACCCATATCATGACATGCATGAAACCAATGAGAAAATACCACAAATGTAAGTAATAAATATATGTATTAAAGATGAAAATGAAGTAAAGAAATAAAACACACAACAATGGGGATGACAAAACAAATGGTCCATGTCCGAGAACTAATAGAAAAAATAAAAAAACAAAGGAATCCAAAAACTAATGTAGTCCAAAGCAAAATAATGGGGGGAACAAATAAGGAAAAACCATTGCCTCATGGTGAACACAAATATAAATCCAACAAATGTTTTTCAAACATCAAACTATGCACAAGAATATCCCAGGGTCCATGAGCCCAACACCATAAATGAAACCTACTACTACTAACTAATAAAAAAAATATATACAGAAAAGTGGCCATTGTCCGAGCGGTCCGAAAAAAACTTAAAAAATAAAGGAAACCTAACACTAACTAACTAAAGAACTATATACAATGGCAGCGGGCAAGTCCTGCGGCTCACTCTGTGATGTTGCCGGCCAGGGCATCATCGAACTCCATGTCGATGTCCCGGAGGCGGGACTCTGTCCTGGCCCCGAGGTCTCGCAGGGACAACCCCGTGTTCACCTCAAACTCCCTGCGAGCTTCCTCGAGGCACTCAGCCCGCCTCAACGCCCGACGCATGGAGAACTCCGCCCTGACCATGGTGAGCCGCTCCTCTTCCGCCCGCTGCCGCTCCGCACCTATCCGCTGGACCAACTGCTCCCACACGGAAGACACTGCCATCCCAGGGTCCTCCTGCCCTCCGGCCGATTCCTGCCCCTCTGATCTTGATGGCCCCGAGCCATGATGCCTCCCACGTCGAGCCTGCTGCTGCCTCCGACGCCACTGCCTCTGCCAGCACGACGGCATCCAGGCTGATGGAATCCACCGATGCCGTCGTGCATGTGCCCTGCCAGATGATGCCGGCACATCCTCCATCTGCAGGGGGACAGTTGCTGGTGTGTCCACCCCTGCTGGACCTTCGACTCCCGACTGTGGCAGGGATGGGGTCCCCACCGAGCTGGCTGCGTTGGTCTGGGCAGGTCCACAGGGGGCCCTGGTGGCATCTGGGCCGGAAGACGGCATGGAGCACGACTGGCGCATGGCCTCCACAGAGGAGGAGAGGGTCGCCAGAAGGCCACACACATGTAGGAAACCCCCGACCATGACGGCTCCCAAATGGTTCACGTACGCACGGTGCTCTTCGTGATGATGTGCATGCTCCTCCCGGGAAGCATGCACCTCATCACGAATGCCAGCCGTGCGCAACGCGACACCAATCAGGACCCTCTCCACACGGCCAGGGGTCCCCTCGTCCGCAGGTAGAGGAGTGTCAGATGACATGGACATCTCCCCTACCTGCGGACGGGCCTGGGATGGGGCATCCCTGCTGGTGCATGGTGGTGCAGTCACAGTGTCAGGGACAGTGACATGCACAGGCCCCTCCACGGCGACCTGTGCTGCCTCCTGCCCCTGGCCCTGGACTGCACCACTTGCACCAGCGGGGATGCCCCCACCAGGCCCTATGTATGGCTCAGTAGCGGCCTCCTCCCCCTCTGTGGAAACCACCAACCTGGATGTCTCCATGCCGTCTTCCGCCATTGCAAGCCCCTGTGGGGGCTCACCCACCCCTTCCGCTGCAGCCGTGGCGGCATCCCCGCCGCTCTGCTCCACAGCACCTTCTCCGCGCTCTTCTTCACTTGCCACTGTGTAGAGGGAGACATAGAACACAAGCATCAGGGTACTGTACAATGGTCCCCTAGACAGGCAGCAATAGCAGATGAGTGGCACTGTCATACATCACTTCCATCATGTCCCTCCACAACACATGGGTCAATGCAGGCAAAACACATACAGTAACAGGCATGGCGCATGCCATGGACATTGGCATACATGACCAAGGGACTCATGATTCATACAATGTTGGTTTTAAACTCACATGCATCATGGGTCTTGCCATCATATGCACACACCTCACCGTAGTTCCATCCATCTGGCCTCGTACACCACAGACGCAGTGGATACAAGGATGACTAGGCTGCATCAGTGAATCTGAACATTGTCACAGACATGTGTCATGCATCCATGGCATTTACAAGTCACAGACACGCAGGTCAGACACACACACATGGACACCATACGTGTACATGGGACCAGCACCCATCCCTCACCCCCACCCATGTCCAGGAACAGAGACTGCCATGCTTCCATGTGTCCATTCCGCACAGAGCCCCCCATGTTGCTATAGAACACATGCACCAACCATGTGGTTCACACATCACTGTACTCACATGCCTGACCATGATGTCCCTGCACACACACATACGTACATGGCCTATGTCACACATACAGGCAGGTATCAGACAACCAGCACACTGCAACATGCCCTGTCTCACACAGCAATGCTTGGCCACTTACCGCTCAACTCCAGATGGGTCTGCCTCCGAAGGATCTGGGCGTGGAGCGCTGGGTCTACGCGTTCCAGGACCCTCATCTGGATGTCACTCAGCCGGGCCCGGCCCCCCTCCGCGAGGCGCCGGGCCTTATTGAGGGTCCTGGACCTCAAGTCCTCCCAGCGCTTCTTGATGTGCTTGATGTCGCGGGTTGCCACCCCCTCCGCGTTGATGGCAACCACTACATCGTCCCAGATCCTCTCCCGTCCTTCCTTGTTGGCGCGTGGTCTTCCGAAGAGGGCATCATAATGCCCCAGGACATGCTCCACCAGGACACCAACTTCCTTCTCACTGAAGCTGGTGGCCCTCTGCCTCTCTGGCTGGGGGTCGCCACTGGTCTCAGATGGTGCTTGCCCCGACATGGCGACCCCCGAGGCAGGCGTGGGTGGGCAACTGGGTCCTGGGGCTGGGCTGTGGAGCGATGGTATCCCAGTCGGGAGTCTACTGTTCCAGCAGGGGTGGACACAGCAACTGGACCCCTGCAGATGGCTGATGTGCAGGCACCAAATGGCAGGGCACGGTGGCAGCAGGCAGGCAGGCAGCAGCAGATGGCACGTGGGAGGCTGCTCGGGGCACTGGGGGGCAGTGATTCGGCCTTCTGGGCAGGAGCGTGGTCCTCCGTGTGTTTTCGCGTGGCCAGCTTGATACGGAGTGATTTGGCACGTGAAAAATCTGCACGTCAGCGTGTAATTCGAGGAAAGGCCCTTAGCGCGTAAGCGCGTCTGCACGCATACGCATTTTCATTGGACCGAAGGCCCTCTGCGCGTGAGCGCGTCTGTGACGTGACGTGCGAGGGTGTATCCCTCATTGCACGTGATGACAGAACACACGTGGATTTCAACCAATCGCGTGTGAAAGTTCACGGCACCCCGGAACACACGTATCCAGGCTAATCGCGTGTGGAACTACCCGCGCACCCGGAAACACACGTACCCAGGCTAATCACGTGTGGAAATACCCGCGCACCCGGAAACACACGTACCCAGGCCAATCGCGTGTACGCTCGCTCCCCTCCGATCACACGCGATGACACCCGAATACGGGAAACCCGTGCACGGCAAAAGACGTGCACAGGCGTCAACGAGTCCGCCCACACGGAGGCGTCCCGCGGACAGCATAAAAGTGCGCGCAAACAACAAACGCGTATATACAGCGACGATGAATGCCCCATTTGTTGCTGCACTGATCGTGGGACACCGCAGGAGGAGGAGAATAGCCAGGGCACGCATTTTTGCACCACGGACAAGCCTTTTTGGGATGCCTGACGACCAGGTCTACGGCAGGTATAGGTTTCCACCCCATATCATCCTAGACCTGGTCAGGGAGTGGGAAGATGACCTCACATCCCCCACCCTTTGCTCCCAAGCATTGAGCCCCTTGGAGAAGCTGCTCAATGTCTTGCATTTTTTGGCCACTGGGTCGTTTCAGCGGACCACTGCCATAGTGGGGGGGGTCTCACAGGCCACGCAGTCACGCTGCCTACACCAGGTACTGGCAATCATGACAGCGCGCCCCTCAGTCCGCAGGCACATATACATGCCCAGAACACCCGCAGAAAGGCAGGCCGTTGTCCTGGATTTTTTCAGGGTGGCACACTTCCCCAAAGTGCTCGGTGCCATAGATTGCACCCATGTGGCCCTACGTCCACCTAGGGCCACTGAGCACATCTACCGAAACCGCAAGCACTGGCATTCCATCAATGTACAGGTGGTATGCGATGCAAAGGGAATCATCACCTCTGTCTATGCAAACTACCCTGGCTCCACCCATGACAGTTTCATATACAGAATGTCTGCCCTGAGCCGGGCCCTGGAAGCTGGGCAGCATGGCGACACATGGCTCCTAGGTCAGTACAAATGTCCTTGCACATGCATGCAAGTCACACACAGACAAATATCCCAACCCTAATAATCTCAATTATTATCACCTCCCCAGGGGACAGTGCCTACCCTCTGAGCAACCACATGATGACGCCAATCCGGAACCCCACCACACCACTCCAGGTAAGATACAACGCCGCCCATATTGCAACCAGGGGCATAGTGGAGCGCACATTCGGAGTGCTCAAGTCACGTTTCCGCTCCCTTGACCGCTCTGGTGGGCAACTACTCTATGCACCACCAGTAGTGTGCAGGATCATTGTGGCAGCATGTGTCCTGCACAATGTTGCAACACGGCAGGGCGTCCTGGTGGACATGGTGGTGCCCCCACATCCCCAACCACAGGCACAGGCGCTGCCCATGGGAGGGGACAGGGCACGTGGCGAGGAAGCCCGGACCCAGCTTGTGGCCACATTTTTCACCTAAACTCCCACCCCTGCGGAGTGCACACAGGCCTGGCACATACCAGGTGACAATCGATGATGACAAAGTGACAGTCAACTGTCACAACCCTACCACCCTGAGATAGTTGCCATGGAAGTGCCACATCGTCTGCATCCCTAGCTACTTAAACACAAGCTATCCTGTGCAACCAAAATGCACACATATGACATGTGACATGACATGGGCCATACACAAGTATTCCAAGGCGCAATGAGGCAGGGGGGGGGGAACAAGGGAACACAGAGAACGGTACTACTAGGCCAGGTGTCATTGAGATTGTGCAAGTGCAGGGGTAGGGGGAAGGGAAAAGTGCAAGGGGAAGGGTGGGGGGGAGTCCAGTACAGGGGAAGTAGGCCAAAAAAATAATACATAGGTCGCCTGGTGGCAACTGCAAAGGTAAGTGCAGACAAGTGCTGGGAAGGGAGGGCTGTAGGGATAGAGAGACAGTACTGCAGTGCAGGGGTTGCCAGGGTGGCAGTGCAAGTGGACAGTGGCTGGGCCAGGGACCGAGGTTGGTGAGAGTGTCCCAGTAGCAGCTCCTGTGCAGTTCCAGTGAAGAATTCTGCAAGGGAGAGGCAGAGAGCAAGCAGAAGCAAAGAGGAAGGTCTTGAGGTGCTTCCAGAACTGGAGATGGTTCCCCTCAAGTTCAAGTCAGGCAGGAAGTCTGTTCCAGGGGGAGGGCCCTGCTGCGGAGAGAAACCTACCCCCAGCTAGTTGCTCTGAGAAGCGGATGACCTGGACATGCAAGGTGTGCATCACACACACCTGCAAAACAGGCCATGGCCATCACTGTCATGTCAGTCAAACCCTCCCAAACATCAACATGACATGGCAAGCAACACCCATACACCGACGCAGTAACGATAAGGTACACATTGCCATGTCCTAAATGTACAGTGGCATCGGACAATGATGCCTGACCTGGAATCAGATGAAATGACAGACCAACAAAATGTCCCACCCAAAATAAGTCGTTTCCAAATGCATTGCAACAGTCGTAGACGTAACATCACAATGAATGCCTGTCTATATGCACATTATGCATTGCAAAATCAACACTGCAGCTCATGTGTGCAGTGTCCTACTCCTGCATCACACTGCTCAGCGCACAGCACAGTGAACAGCCATTGCATGTGATGCACACCCTGAGCATCATATCTAAGTGACAGACTACATCAAACATCAAATTAGGCATGTACTGGAACCATAATCGGTCACAGAACATGTGCTGCCGGGACACAGTGGGCACCAGAAGGCAAACAGTGTACACGTGGATATGCAAGGGTGGGAGTACATGGAGTGCATCCGAGTGCAAGTGTGTGGTTCTGCAGGGACATGCACTCCACATATGCATGTGCACTCAAGTGACCATCAGTGTTCCCTACACATCACATGTGAACATCCACCATGTGTACACCCCAGCATGTCAAACCACAACTATCCCCTCGCACCTGAAAGGAAAACACAACACATGAACAGGCATTGATCAGCAGAACACAACATGTACATAGGACAACAACATTACAATGTCAGAGTTCCCATCACACTGCAGGGCAATGCAACTATCAACAACAACCCACCCCTCCCTCGCAAATGACCATGACCCACTGAACAACTGCACCTGGGTCATGGAGCCTCCAACCCTCATTTCCACCTGGCCACAGAATCACCTTTACCCTTCGTGTCCATCTCCCACCTTTTGTGTAAAAAGATGCCTGAACCCTCAGAATCCACACTCATTTCCAAAATCACAAAATCCAAGGCATGAAAACGAACCCAAACACCCTCCAGTAGATGACTTGACGTAGCAGTACCTCACAAACGCCAAGTACTACCACAATGATGCAACAACCAAGGTAGCACAGCAGAACAATGTCACGACAGGATGTGAGACATGTGTGGTACATGACATAGGATGATGCACCATAAATGGATGTGTACTGTCACAGGTCCCCTGTACAGGCGCGGGAGTCTCATGAAACAACCACCCACACCATGTCCCGGGTGCCTGCAAGGTCAAACTCACACAGGCCCCTGAGATCATGGTGGGGAATGAGGTTCAGGGATATGCAGTCGGGACAGGTGTAGACACACTGGATGACTGGAATGAGTGGCAGGTGAGGGGAGGAGGAATGACACATGAAACTAGGGAATGCACGAAAATGTACAACCTGCATGAACACATACACAATCCAAACAAACTTAGACATCATTGTCATGGCCTTCTGTAGTCCAGGCTCAGGAGTGGTACGAACCAACCACCCCCTCTAGGGTTTTGGCGCCTGCAAGTTCGGGGCTTACACAGGCATCCGCAACCCCAGTGGGGAAAGAGGGTCAGGGAACGTTGCTTGGATAGGCACGGGAAGCAGGAACACCGGGTAGAGGGTACAGGTTTCAAAATTGCATAGGATCACGGGTGATTAGGGAAAAAAACATACCAAATAGGACCACACATACATCCTTGCATTAGTACACTCCCCAGCAAGCCTATGCAGGGCAGTTTGTAAGGAAAACAACAAGACACTTAGCTCTGGTTTTGAGTGCTGGCCTCCTGCCTGCGCACTCTCAGGGCCGGTTACAGGAGCACTGCAATGCTGCAAAGAGAGACACAGTCAACAACCTGTATGTGCCAATTACACAAAAACACAACACAAAACATGCCCCATAGCAACAAACTACTCTACAAACAGACAATCAGTGCTCGATGCTTCGTACCCATATATAACATCACCCCTGTGACGGGTCATACACAGTCAATGCAGTAAGTCAGGCGCTGGTGGGTGCGTGGCAAATGGAACACCAATGTGTCACAATTCACACAACATGCAATGTTCCCTGGGTAAGCAGACAGACCCATATGGCAAGCCATGACTACAGAGCAAGTTGCGTACCACCATGACCAAAACAAAGTTGGCAGTGCATTTATCATGAAGTACGTGGAATAGACATGCACTGCACCCAAGTATGTCCCTTGCTGTATGTCCCTGTGAGCTGCCCCTTTCCATGTCTCGGAAGGCTACATGGTTGATAAAAGTGCCTCAATGAACCTTGGTGTACCGCAGGGTATGTGCCACTGCCCCTGCATGTGTCCCAAACAACCCTACTATCAACAACCATCAGTCCACAAACACATCTGAGCTGCATTGTGTGCTTCAACACCAATATTCGTCTAAGCTCACCCTCAGTGCTGTGACTAAGCCTGCATGTGCAACTCGCCTGGTGCAAGCTTTGCTGTGTCGTGGCCCCCCTGTGATGCTCACCTTGCCTGGAGTTCCTTGGAACATGTCAGCAGTTCTAGGATGTGGGTCTGCAATCACTGTGGCTCTGCTCGTGCACACATGTGCATGTGGGCACCAACAAACGGGTCAGGAATTCCGTCGTCCAATGGGCCATGTCTGCTGGCAAAGGTGCTCTGGTGCCTCATCCCCCTGCAGAAAGTGCATGAAACAAATGATTAATGCATCAAAGTGATCTGTGTGTGTCTCATCAGGCATCTCATTACTTGACCATGTCAGAGAGTCACATCACAAATCACACCATCAGTCCGTCTTTGACTTCCAAAGTGTGGAACACTATCTACAGCATGAATTGCAACAAGCACGTGTACAGGAAAGATATGAGACATAATACACAATGCATAGCAATCAATGTCCACATTAATCATGACACACCCCATCTAGCAAAAGCTGAACAGTGGACAATTACACCTAAATCATCCCCACTAGGGGTGTCAACACAAGTCACAAAGCACCAGACATGCCACAGATATGACAGTCCAAAGCCCTTGTGTAAAATTCTGTAACACCGAACCATCCTTGCGAGCCCATGGATAAGGGAGGCAGGAGTGGCATATGTGAGTCAAGGAACCCAAGCAGCAAACACATACACAAGACAACCATGAAGGGCCCAGCTGGAACAGACAGTGGATGCCTTCAAAAACCACAAGGCACCGCACTGTCACATGAAAGCACAATAGACTACAAATTTTAAACTAACTCAACTATTAACTAATTACACTAACTATGGAAAACCTACATTACCTATTTAAACTAACTATCAAACAGAAACTTAACTAACTAAACTAAAAGAAAAATCAAAAATGGCCACATACGACCCGGGGGGGAGGGGAGGCACCCAGGAGGGGGGAGGTACAGGGTGCTGCTCAACATCCACATGCGATGATGCTGAGCCAAAAAAAAATACCTCCATGGGCTCAACGCCTGCACAGCACGACCTATGTGGGAGATAGATGGTCGTCCGAGTCTGGCTCATCCTGTAAAGGAGGACGTGGCACAGTAGCCTGGCCACGCCTAGCCGCAGCTTGCCCCTCTTCGGCAGCAAGTCTGCCGGACAGGTGAGCCTGGTTCTGTGTGGCGATGTTACATAGGTCTGCATGCAGAACCTCACGTGATACACGTGCTTCCTCTTGCAAGGTAGCACGTGTAACACGGAGTTCCTCCTGCAAGGCCTGGCTGGACAACCGCTGCACCTCCCGGCAAGCCTGTAGCTCAGCCGAGATGGTGCGCTCAAGCTGTGCAAACCTCTCCCCTGCCTGCTGCCTCTGGGACATCATAAGGACACCCAGAGTGGATCTGAGGGAGGCATACTCCTCCCTCAGGGCATCCATGTGCGCCTCTGCGTGAGCAGCAATTGCTTGACGCAGAGACGACATTTCAGCCTGGCGTGCCCTGTCTGAGGCCGCCATGCCCAGCCTGAGCGAGCGGACCGTGGACCGTGCCGCCTGCTGCTGGAGAAGCACCTGCCTAGCAGGGGGGAGCACAGATCGGGCCACACGCTCCATGCTGTCAGCGATGTTCTCCATTGCTGCCCCCTGCTGTTCGGAATTGGCAGTCATGTCTTGCTCCCACTCAGTATACAGCGGTTGCGCGCGGCGACCGCGTTGCCGGGCTTGACCCCTGCGGGACCCAAGGACCGGGGGTCCTCGCTGTGTTGGCACCGCCTGCGGCTGCACGACTACATGCCCCCGTCGACGTGATGTCCCAGGCACATCAGTGACTGGTGTGGAGGGTGACCCTGCGTCCCGATCCACCACGGGCGGAGGAACCAAGACTGTCTGATCCCTCAGTGCAGGTGTCGCAGACAGAGGAGTGTCCACATCAGAATCACTCACCCCTGACACATGGACTTGATGCTCATCCAACTCAACATGGACGTCAGAGTCGTCATCAAGGCTGGACTCATAGGCAGCCAGAGACAGGATGGACTGCAGGTTTTCGTGGCCTACCACCCCACGACCCCCACTAGTGCCGGGTTGATGTGGTCTTACCAACCCTGTGTCTGGCATGACAACACCATCCTCTGCATCCATTGCGTCATCACCTGAAAAATAGAGAGGAAAAGGTCACTACACATGTCAGAAACACACAACACACACACACACACCGACAGCAAAGGCATCCGGCAGACATGTGACACACAACATATGACCTGGCATGCACGCTGGGTCTACTTTGAATAGCTTCTGTGATCAGACCTGTTGAAAGGTGGCAGTTTGCATGGAAGTGGGTCTATGCAGTGCTGAAAATGTGTACGCCACTCACTACCTACATGTACAAGCACTCCATGGTGTGTGCCAGGAAATGTGAAGGCAGTGCAATGTCAAATTCAGACATCACGTGCATTGTGTATTCAATGTGTACCATGTCTAGAAGCCAAGCACCCCTCCACCCCAGTACCAAAGCAGGGATGCCTAGCATGGTATCAAAAGGCTGCCCATACACCTGTGTATTGACATGCAGTGTTGACTGGCATCAACAGCTTAATGTGATTCAAATTACAACACTGCAAATGATGCTGGGACAGTGGGCAGGACACATGATGGAAGATCCGGAGGCCGGCCACGTGTGAAGAAGACACGACAAGAGTTGGACAGAGTCATTGGCCATTGAACAGGCTGAGGCCTGTGAGCCACACAGATTGTCAGAGCCTAAACATGTGTGCAACGCAGGACTGAGCCACAGTTTACATGGGGAGGCCGATAATATGGCAGGCAATGTATGTAACCAAGGACTCATATTACAGTGATCATCCAGTCAAGGACACATAGGGGCATGCGTGCAATGCACATGGAGCATGAATGGGCACTCATGTCCCTGCGGGACATCTGACCCATGCACAGTACAAGTGGGATACCCTGCATCGAGTACTAAGGCTGTACCACACGGCATATGTCTGGCAGTTTCTAAGCTGGAAGTTAGCATCTACACAGGACACATGAACAAGAAACTACACATTGGCAAGAATGTAGCAGACCAGTGCAAAGGTGGAACTGGGGTGCAGAGTGGCGGAGGAGGGGCAAGGGAGCATGCCCACATGAAGTCCCGCATGCAGGCAGAGGAGACATGCATGACGGTAGCATTGCATTACTTACACATCAGAACCATGTACACGTCACATGTAGCAGCAATCATGCACAACACATCCCACAAGTGAAACACACACGTCCTCAACAACTACGCATCAACACTCACTGGACTGGGCATCAAAGTCCAGCATCTCTCCCACACCTTCGACCAATTCTGGTGGTATGAACTCCGCAACGAGAGCCTCATGCGGAGTGAGTTCTTCCTCCTCTGGTGCAGGCCCACCGCCAGTCACCAGAGTCAAGTTGTAATTTGAGGCACGCTTAGCCTTAGTGCTGCGCTTGATGTCATTCCAGCGCTTTTTGCACTCCTGCGCCGTGCGCACCTCATGGCCGAATGAACTGACATGTTCCGCAACATGCTTCCAGTGGGTGTCACGTTGGGCAGCCGTAGTGTGACTATTGGCACCCACTAGCATGTCACGGCTGTGTCCCCGCACGTAGTCCACGAGGAAGTCCAGTTCCTGCTTACAGAAAGGCTTCTTCCTCGACGTGCAGGAGGTTGTGGCTGTGTGTGGGGTCCCAGCCTGTGCTGCAGGTGCAACCTTCCTCCTCTTGGACTGTGGCGCAGACCCTGGCTGGCTAATGCTGCCCTGACCAGTATGGCCAGTATGGCCAGTGGGTTCGGTGGATTGAGCCGAGGAAGTGGCAGGTGGAGGGATGACCAAAGGCCTGACTTGTGTCAGTGGCAGCTGGGTGCCCACTAATGGACCCTGCGCAGCAACATCAGCTGTGGCAGGGTCATTGACCGCAACGGTCCTGGTTGGCAGACTCACAACCGGGGTGCTGTTGGGTGCATCTGCCCCTGCACTTGCCAACACCCGGCTGTTCGGGGCAGCAGATGACATGACTGCCCCAGGGACACGTGTCTTGGTCTGAGCAGCCCGGTGTGCCCCTATGGTTTCCCCCCTGGCCTGTTGGAGATCTACCAAGGGCTCTTCAAGTGCCAACGCAGCCTGCGCTGGCAGACCCTGAGCCTGGGTGGCGGTGTCCACAGCTGCACCTGCAGCTACCGCTACCCTTGGGCCCGTGGCAGTCGATGGAACGGACTGCCGGGTCATACGGGTGCCAGTGCCAGATGCAGGAGCTGCATCCCCCGGAACCACAGGGGGTGGTGGCATGGCTGCACCAACACATGGCACAACATTGTGCTCAAGTGGCGCACCCCTGCCTCTTCCCCCTCTGTGGCTGCCCTGGACACCCTGGAGTCCCCCTACTCCCTGGTCACCACAGCCATGTCCCCGACCACGCCCGCCACGAGGAGTACGCCCAGCTGAGGCGTCCCTCACCTTTGGTGGCCTCCCAACCATGGCACAGATGTAATAGTGCTGGCACAGATGGAGTGGTGCCAATGGGAGGTGTACAGCACAATCGACCTGGGCAATTGGGGTGAAGGGGGTGGGAAGCAAGATGTTAACAGCCCCCCTGCACCTGCAAGGCTGTATGTGACCCCGGTGATGTGGTGACGGGTCACGCAACGCTCAGGCACCCCAAAACTGCAGTAAAACCGTGCACGCAACCCTGCAGCCTACGTGCGTGGATTTAACCTCCCGCAGTACGCGGTGGCACCCAGTAACACGAATAACGCGTACGCGTGGGACACGCAGGCTACGATGACATCGGAAATGGGTGCAATACACAGGGGCACCCGCAGTGGGAAAAGGAGCGTTTGCGACTCACCGTCTGACTAGCGCGATGCAGAAAAACACGCGTAGCCAATACCCCCGCCAAAAGAAGAGATACGTCCTTGAGAGCTGTGAAGTAGATGGCGCGCGAAACAACTGGAAGCAGCAACACACGTCGGTCTCCACGAAAGGCACGTACAGCGAACTGCTGGGCCCGCTCACCTTTAACCCGTGCTGAGGGAAACGCACGCGCGCGTCACGTCACATGCGGACATGCAGTTTTTCACGCGCGATTACGCGCATTACACGCGGACGTGCAGTTTTTCACGCGCGATTATGCGCATTACACGCGGACGTGCAGTTTTTCACGCGCGCTTACGCGCATTACACGCGGACGTGCATTTTTTCACGCGCGCTGTAATGCCCATGCACATCTATACGCGTCACGTCACAGGGGCGCTTGCGCTGGAGGGGCCTTCTGTCCAATGAAAATGCGTATGCGTGCAGACGCGCTTACGCGCTAAGGGCCTTTCCTCGAATTACACGCTGACGTGCAGATTTTTCACGTGCCAAATCACTCCGTATCAAGCTGGCCACGCGAAAACACACGGAAGACCACGCTCCTGCCCAGAAGGCCGAATCACTGCCCCCCAGTGCCCCGAGCAGCCTCCCACGTGCCATCTGCTGCTGCCTGCCTGCCTGCCTGCTGCCACCGTGCCCTGCCATTTGGTGCCTGCACATCAGCCATCTGCAGGGGTCCAGTTGCTGTGTCCACCCCTGCTGGAACAGTAGACTCCCGACTGGGATACCATCGCTCCACAGGCCAGCCCCAGGACCCAGTTGCCCACCCACGCCTGCCTCGGAGGTCGCCATGTCGGGGCAAGCACCATCTGAGACCAGTGGCGACCCCCAGCCAGAGAGGCAGAGGGCCACCAGCTTCAGTGAGAAGGAAGTTGGTGTCCTGGTGGAGCATGTCCTGGGGCATTATGATGCCCTCTTCGGAAGACCACGCGCCAACAAGGAAGGACGGGAGAGGATCTGGGACGATGTAGTGGTTGCCATCAACGCGGAGGGGGTGGCAACCCGCGACATCAAGCACATCAAGAAGCGCTGGGAGGACTTGAGGTCCAGGACCCTCAATAAGGCCCGGCGCCTCGCGGAGGGGGTCCGGGCACGCCTGAGTGACATCCGGATGAGGGTCCTGGAACGCGTAGACCCAGCGCTCCACGCCCAGATCCTTCGGAGGCAGAGAGCCCGGGAGGAGCATGCACATCATCACGAAGAGCACCGTGCGTACGTGAACCATTTGGGAGCCGCCATGGTCGGGGGTTTCCTACATGTGTGTGGCCTTCTGGCGACCCTCTCCTCCTCTGTGGAGGCCATGCGCCAGTTGTGCTCCATGCCGTCTTCCGGCCCAGATGCCACCAGGGCCCCCTGTGGACCTGCCCCGACCAACGCAGCCAGCTCGGTGGGGACCCCATCCCTGCCACAGTCGGGAGTCGAAGGTCCAGCAGGGGTGGACACACCAGCAACTGTCCCCCTGCAGATGGAGGATGTGCCGGCATCATCTGGCAGGGCACGTGCACAACGGCATCGGTGGATTCCATCAGCCTGGATGCCGTCGTGCTGGCAGAGGCAGTGGCGTCGGAGGCAGCAGCAGGCTCGACGTGGGAGGCATCATGGCTCGGGGCCATCAAGATCAGAGGGGCAGGCATCGGCCGGAGGGCAGGAGAACCCTGGGATGGCAGTGTCTTCCGTGTGGGAGCAGTTGGTCCAGCGGATAGGTGCGGAGCGGCAGCGGGCGGAAGAGGAGCGGCTCACCATGGTCAGGGCGGAGTTCTCCATGCGTCGGGCGTTGAGGCGGGCTGAGTGCCTCGAGGAAGCTCGCAGGGAGTTTGAGGTGAACACGGGGTTGTCCCTGCGAGACCTCGGGGCCAGGACAGAGTCCCGCCTCCGGGACATCGACATGGAGTTCGATGATGCCCTGGCCGGCAACATCACAGAGTGAGCCGCAGGACTTGCCCGCTGCCATTGTATATAGTTCTTTAGTTAGTAAGTGTTAGGTTTCCTTTATTTTTTAAGTTTTTTTCGGACCGCTCGGACAATGGCCACTTTTCTGTATATATTTTTTTTATTAGTTAGTAGTAGTAGGTTTCATTTATGGTGTTGGGCTCATGGACCCTGGGATATTCTTGTGCATAGTTTGATGTTTGAAAAACATTTGTTGGATTTATATTTGTGTTCACCATGAGGCAATGGTTTTTCCTTATTTTTTCCCCCCATTATTTTGCTTTGGACTACATTCGTTTTTGGATTCCTTTTTATTTTTTGATTTTTTCTATTAGTTCTCGGACATGGACCATTTGTTTTGTCATCCCCATTGTTGTGTGTTTTATTTCTTTACTTCATTTTCATCTTTAATACATATATTTATTACTTACATTTGTGGTATTTTCTCATTGGTTTCATGCATGTCATGATATGGGTTTTGACATTCACTTGCACCCATTGTGTATGTGTGTGTGACGGACATGTGTTCATTTACATACTTGCCATTGGGGTTGTATCATGTAATTGCATCTACTATGTGGGTGGATGCAATCCTTGGCTGGGTGTTTGTGCTGGGTATGCTGCCCATTACTGCCATGATTGCGTTTCGTCAGGACCTGGGGGCAGGGGGACATGAGTGGGGGCCTGCTGGGGGGTGGGGGTGCAAGGGGACATGAGTGGGACATGGTTGGGGGCCTGCTGGCAGGTGCCCCACAGTGCTGGGGGGTGGGGGTGGTGGGGAACATGAGTGGGACATGGTTGGGGGCCTGCTGGCAGGTGCCCCACAGTGCTGGGGGGTGGGGGTGCAAGGGGACATGAGTGGGGGCCTGCTGGGGGGTGGGGGTGCAAGGGGACATGAGTGGGACATGGTTGGGTGCCTGCTGGCAGGTGCCCCACAGTGCTGGGGGGTGGGGGTGCAAGGGGACATGAGTGGGGGCCTGCTGGGGGGTGGGGGTGCAAGGGGACATGAGTGGGACATGGTTGGGGGCCTGCTGGCAGGTGCCCCACAGTGCTGGGGGGTGGGGGTCCAGGGGGACATGAGTGGGGGCCTGCTGGGGGGTGGGGGTGCAAGGGGACATGGTTGGGGGCCTGCTGGCAGGTGCCCCACAGTGCTGGGGGGTGGGGGTGCAAGGGGACATGAGTGGGGGCCTGCTGGGGGGTGGGGGTGCAAGGGGACATGAGTGGGACATGGTTGGGGGCCTGCTGGCAGGTGCCCCACAGTGCTGGGGGGTGGGGGTGCAAGGGGACATGAGTGGGGGCCTGCTGGGGGGTGGGGGTGCAAGGGGACATGAGTGGGACATGGTTGGGGGCCTGCTGGCAGGTGCCCCACAGTGCTGGGGGATGGGGGTGCAAGGGGACATGAGTGGGGGCCTGCTGGCAGGTGCCCCACAGTGCTGGGGGGTGGGGGTGCTGGGAGACATGGGTGGGGGCCTTGTGGAGGCTGCCCCTGGTGACTGGGGGTGGTGGGAGACATGGGTGGGGGCCTTGTGGAGGCTGCCCCTGGTGACTGGGGGGTGGGGGTGGTGTGAGACATGGGTGGGGGCCTTGTGGAGGCTGCCCCTGGTGACTGGGGGTGGGGGTGGTGTGAGACATGGGTGGGGGCCTTGTGGAGGCTGCCCCTGGTGACTGGAGGGGTGGGGGTGGTGGGAGACATGGGTGGGGGCCTGGTGGAGGCTGCCGCTGGTGACTGGGGGTGGGGGTGCTGGGAGACATGGGTGGGGGCCTGCTGGCAGGTGCCACACAGTGCTGGGGGGTGGGGGTGCAAGGGGACATGAGTGGGGGCCTGCTGGGGGGTGGGGGTGCAAGGGGACATGAGTGGGACATGGTTGGGGGCCTGCTGGCAGGTGCCCCACAGTGCTGGGGGGTGGGGGTGCAAGGGGACATGAGTGGGGGCCTGCTGGGGGGTGGGGGTGCAAGGGGACATGAGTGGGACATGGTTGGGGGCCTGCTGGCAGGTGCCCCACAGTGCTGGGGGGTGGGGGTGCAGGGGGACATGAGTGGGGGCCTGCTGGGGGGTGGGGGTGCAAGGGGACATGGTTGGGGGCCTGCTGGCAGGTGCCCCACAGTGCTGGGGGGTGGGGGTGCAGGGGGACATGAGTGGGGGCCTGCTGGGGGGTGGGGGTGCAAGGGGACATGGTTGGGGCCTGCTGGCAGGTGCCCCCACAGTGCTGGGGGGTGGGGGTGCAAGGGGACATGAGTGGGGGCCTCCTGGGGGTGGGGGTGCAAGGGGACATGAGTGGGACATGGTTGGGGGCCTGCTGGCAGGTGCCCCACAGTGCTGGGGGGTGGGGGTGCAAGGGGACATGAGTGGGGGCCTGCTGGGGGGTGGGGGTGCAAGGGGACATGAGTGGGACATGGTTGGGGGCCTGCTGGCAGGTGCCCCACAGTGCTGGGGGGTGGGGGTGCAAGGGGACATGAGTGGGGGCCTGCTGGCAGGTGCCCCACAGTGCTGGGGGCTGGGGGTGCTGGGAGACATGGGTGGGGGCCTTGTGGAGGCTGCCCCTGGTGACTGGGGGTGGTGGGAGACATGGGTGGGGGCCTTGTGGAGGCTGCCCCTGGTGACTGGAGGGGTGGGGGTGGTGGGAGACATGAGTTGGACATGGGTGGGGGCCTGCTGGCAGGTGCCCCACAGTGTTGGGGGGTGGGGGTGGTGTGAGACATGGGTGGGGGCCTTGTGGAGGCTGCCCCTGGTGACTGGGGGGTGGGGGTGGTGGGAGACATGGGTGGGGGCCTTGTGGAGGCTGCCCCTGGTGACTGGGGGGTGGGTGTGGTGGGAGACATGGGTGGGGGCCTTGTGGAGGCTGCCCCTGGTGACTCGGGGGTGGGGGTGGTGGGAGACATGGGTGGGGGCCTGGTGGAGGCTGCCCCTGGTGACTGGGGGTGGGGGTGCTGGGAGACATGGGTGGGGGCCTGGTGGCAGGTGCCCCACAGTGCTGGGGAGTGGGGGTGGTGGGAGACATGGGTGGGGGCCTGGTGGAGGCTGCCCCTGGTGGCTGGGGGTGGTGGGAGACATGGGTGGGGGCCTTAAAGAGGCTGCCCCCGGTGACTGGAGGGGTGGGGGTGGTGGGAGACATGGGTGGGGGCCTGGTGGAGGCTGCCCCTGGTGACTGGAGGGGTGGGGGTGGTGGGAGACATGGGTGGGGGCCTGGTGGAGGCTGCCCCTGGTGACTGGAGGGGTGGGGGTGGTGGGAGACATGAGTTGGACATGGGTGGGGGCCTGCTGGCAGGTGCCCCACAGTGCTGGGGGGTGGGGGTGGTGGGAGACATGGGTGGGGGCCTTGTGGAGGCTGCCCCTGGTGACTGGAAGGGTGGGGGTGGTGGGAGACATGGGTGGGGGCCTGGTGGAGGCTGCCCCTGGTGACTGGGGGTGGGGGTGCTGGGAGACATGGGTGGGGGCCTGCTGGCAGGTGCCCCACAGTGCTGGGGGGTGGGGGTGGTGGGAGACATGGGTGGGGGCCTTGTGGAGGCTGCCCCTGGTGACTGGGGGGTGAGGGTGGTGTGAGACATGGGTGGGGGCCTTGTGGAGGCTGCCCCTGGTGACTGGAGGGGTGGGGGTGGTGGGAGACATGGGTGGGGGCCTGGTGGAGGCTGCCCCTGGTGACTGGGGGTGGGGGTGCTGGGAGACATGGGTGGGGGCCTGCTGGCAGGTGCCCCACAGTGCTGGGGGGTGGGGGTGGTGGGAGACATGGGTGGGGGCCTTGTGGAGGCTGCCCCTGGTGACTGGGGGGTGAGGGTGGTGTGAGACATGGGTGGGGGCCTTGTGGAGGCTGCCCCTGGTGACTGGAGGGGTGGGGGTGGTGGGAGACATGGGTGGGGGCCTGGTGGAGGCTGCCCCTGGTGACTGGGGGTGGGGGTGCTGGGAGACATGGGTGGGGGCCTGGTGGCAGGTGCCCCACAGTGCTGGGGGGTGGGGGTTCAAGGGGACATGAGTGGGGGCCTGCTGGGGGGTGGGGGTGCAAGGGGACATGAGTGGGACATGGTTGGGGGCCTGCTGGCAGGTGCCCCACAGTGCTGGGGGGTGGGGGTGCAAGGGGACATGAGTGGGGGCCTGCTGGGGGGTGGGGGTGCAAGGGGACATGAGTGGGACATGGTTGGGGGCCTGCTGGCAGGTGCCCCACAGTGCTGGGGGGTGGGGGTGCAGGGGGACATGAGTGGGGGCCTGCTGGGGGCTGGGGGTGCAAGGGGACATGGTTGGGGGCCTGCTGGCAGGTGCCCCACAGTGCTGGGGGGTGGGGGTGCAAGGGGACATGTGGCTTGGCTGGGGGGCATGCCCATGGTGGATGGGCTGCCTGCGGGACATGACCAGGGGTGCAGGGTAGTCCCCTGTGGTGTGGGCTGCCTGCAGAGGTCGTGGAGGGGGTAGAGGGGAGACCTGGGAGGACCCACACTGGCAATTCACCTCTTCAACTTCCCGCACACCCACGTAATACACTGCCCCACTCGCACAGGCCCAATCGCGTGTAGGATTTCTCGCGCACCCCTGTAATACACGTACCCAGGCCAATCGCGTGTAGAATTTCTCGCGCACCCCTGAAATCCACGTACCCAGGCCAATCGCATGTAGCATTTCTCGCGCACCCCTGAAATCCACGTACCCAGCCCAATCGCGTGTAGATTTTCTTGCGCACCCCTGTAATACACGTACCCAGGCCAATCGCGTGTAGAATTTCTCGCGCACCCCTGAAATCCACGTACCCAGGCCAATCGCGTGTAGCATTTCTCGCGCACCCCTGAAATCCACGTACCCAGCCCAATCGCGTGTAGATTTTCTCGCGCACCCCTGTAATACACGTACCCAGGCCTATCGCGTGTGAGAACACCCGCACACCCCTGAAATACACGCTCCCCGCTCTGCGTTTGCTGCTGCCCTTTGCGCTGGATTGGGGATTTTGATGGCTTTTCCCTGCGCGAGGGGCGTTCTGTGGGATGTATTTACCCATGCATCCGAGCACTACCTCAAAACTGTGCAGTACTGACATGAAAACATCATGATGGCCAGAGCTTCCCAGAAAATGCACAGGGAAGTGCATGAAGAATAGGCTGCCACCCATTTTTGCCGATGTTATGGGCACAGAAGGACACTGCCTAAAACCACCATTGGACTACCCGCACAGTAGTCTGAAACCATTGGGAATGGAAATGCTGATTGCCAAATGCAACCTAGAATGGTGGGGAATTCATTTCTTAAATCTCAAAAATGGGTGCAGTACCAGTACTCACCACTATCCAAAAGCCGGCATTTTAAAACCACACCAGATTTTACTTTTTTGTGTAAAACTGAATGAACCCAAAGCAGGCCAAAGAAAGACTTACTGAGAGGTGGATCCAATGTAAAGTTATATTCTGAAGTGACTTGAAGGTTTATAACAAGACTGGCTGCGCTGTGGATTTCAGCAGTTTAAGTAAATTTGGACTGAAAGACACTAAAAAAAATCTGAATGTTTAAATTGACTGAGTGACCTACTTTTGAGTGTCACATAGGTTGCAATTGTTTAAATGTCATAGTTTTGAACTTAGAATCAGCCTTCTAGCTGCATATGTGAAAATGTTTAGTTTTATTTGAATGCAGAAACTGGGGAACAAAAAGTGACATTTTATCTGAAACTGGCTTAAAGAGATTCCAATTCTGCCTGGCAACTACCCCCATCAGGAGTGAAACTTGAGTCACAACTGTGTTCCCAGGCCCATCTGCCTTTTTGCTGGCCACACTAAGGATATGCCATCTATCTGATAATTGAATTACCTGTGCTCTGCAGGAAAGTGAACAAAGCCCTGTCCTTGCTCAGGCAAAGGTTTTATTGGCAGGAGTCGTAAATGGTCGTAAAAAGTGGCTTCCTCCTGAGGAAAGGGGAGGGGCACTGCCTGTGAGAGCAAGCTGGCTTGGCAGAACTGGATAAACCAGTATTTCTACCTTGTGCTGAGAGGAAACCACACCCCTTTGGAGCCAGAACATAACTCTAAAAAGATGAATAACTCATAGTACGGACATGTGAAAATTTTATAAATGACACCATAATTCTTGTGATTTTTCTGCCCACATTTTAAGAGGTTTTTAGAACCGGTGGCGTGTTCAGGGGGGTTTTAGCGGAAAAGTGGATATTACTCTAAATGTATGCATGTTAAAAATCTGAAACTTCATCAGTTAATGTCCATACTCCCTGCGCACATGTATGTAAAGTTGGGTCAATGTCAGAAATTGAAAAATCAGTTAAAAAGTGAAATATGTGCCATTTCTGAATGCAAGCTCTTAGAAACAGCAGATTTGGACAGAGACATGGCTAAATTCAGCCACACCATGTATATGTAATTTCAAGCAACTGTGTAACTGTGAAATATGTCTTTTATTATCAAATATAGAATGTGTGCAATCTGACAGAGGAGTGTCCTATCTGCAAGCCATAAAATGACATCCCTCTGACTCACAGTTCATTCCCCAATCAAATGATAAATGGAAGTTTGACCAATTAGAAGCTGAGAGAGAGGTAGGGTCAGTGATGCTAGAACACACCCACATTCTAAACACATAAAAGCAGACAGACAGGACAGATAGGGACCTTCAATTCCATCTGCAGCGGGACGCTCTGCCGGAAAAATCCATACTTTACCTCCATCAAACCTTCAGAGAGCAACATAGAGACTTCAAATCCATCAGGCCAGACCAGAAGCAGAGTAGAGCTGACCTGTTAGCAGAACCAGAGAGAGCTGACCCAGATCACTGTGAAGTGCAGAGACCAGAGGCGAGTTTAAAACCTGACCAGATCCATGGCGAGGCCCATTTCACTCAAGAATATAGTGTGAGTACCTAGAAACTGTGCAGAACCAATCTCCTAGTTAAAATAATATAATTCAATCTATTTAATCTAAGTAGAACTGCCTCCTAACTGTCACCTGTCATTTGTAAAGCTGTCACTTGTCATTTCCTAGTTGCAAGCTGCACTTGTCTTTTTGAACTTTAAAATTTCAAATCTGAAAAACGACCTTCACAAAATCGCTCATATCTCCGTAACCGTTTGTGCTAGAGACTTGCAGTAACTTTCATTTTGAAGCTGAGATCCTAGGCTTTCCTAGGACCCCAAAACGATAGAGATAGTCCTTGTGGTTCCTCTGTAATAGCGCTCGGCGCATCTGCGAATTTTGCCGCGATTTGCAAATTTCTTCACGTGTAAAAAGCTGCTGCTGCTTGCCTTCCATTTGCCAGAAATTCGTTTAACCTGCTAACTATCCCTGCATCATTGCTAGTGTGAGCCTGGACTAATATTAACTAGATACCACTCACCCTGAACCTCTGAAAGGGAATTAAAAGTATTTTAGCATATTTTTCAATTCATTGCCAGCACATATCAGAGCAATTTGGGCCTGTGTTTTCAAAACTCCTATCTGTGTTTTAAACTTCTGTTGTCTAAGCTTGGGGGGGATTGAACTGATTACATTGATTGCATTTCTGAGAACTGTGTGCTTTCCTCCCATTCCCTTGCATTGCATAAAGAGGGGGGGAGTGAATAGCCAGAGAAAAGTGATTACATTGTTTTGTTGAAATCATATTGAGTATTTTCTATACTGCATTTCATTCATTCAACCTTGCATTTCCTTGAACCCTATAAAGCATTCTCTACCACATTATACTTCTGTACCTATTTACCAGTGTGCTACCTTATCCATTTCATGTCAACTCCTTATTGATTATAGAGAAGTGTGTTAGTGCCAGATTCTCCGTTGTTAATCTTCATCATATCAGATTAAGTGTGCTATTCAATTATTAATTTATTATAAAGCGTGAAATAATATATATTGTTTAAATTATCAAATAAACCTTTTAAACTTGCAAAACAGAACTACTTCTTGGCTCAGTGGGGTCAGGGGGATTCCAAGAGAGGGGTGTTATATAGGGGTAGTCATCCAGAACGCATGAACTGGACCTAAAGATATATCAATAAGGGTTTTCATTCAGTATTATAGACTAGGCGTTGACTTAGCTGTAGTGTTGAATTGAATCCTCTTACAGTTCTTGGGGGCGTAACTGACGCTGCTGCAGGGTCGCTGCGCCACTCTGCGCCACGGCTGGTTGTGGATGTTGGAATCCATGAATACGCTGTGCGCCTGATTGTGTTTCGGCGCACGCGGCTGGCGCAGACTACCGCACGCGCACACTGTGCGCCAGCCGCGTGCGCCACTTGTGCGCCGAATTCTATGAATTAACCCCTTAATGTCTTGTGAAATTTATTAGCACACTTTGAGGGAATGGAAAAGGTCCTTGGAGCATGCAAACTCATGCACGACTTGGTTCAGCACAGTAACTGACACACATGAGCACTTGAATTTCTCGTCATATTTTTTTATCACACATGCCTCATTCCGAGTAGGGCGGTAAGGGTTAACGGTCACCGGTAACGAGACCGGTGCCATTAAACCCTTACCGCCCTACTACGAGTTCCCTTTGCGGGTCCTTCCTTAACGCCTGCTTTTAGCAGGCGTTAAGGACGGGACCCGCAAAGGGACTTTAGTGCTAATAACGGTACCGTAATTTACGGTACCCTTATTAGCGCCTTCCCCATTCCCATTTGAGCCCTATGGGGGCTTAAATGGGAATGGGAAAGGGCCCTGGTGAATGGGGAATTACCGGTCCCTCCAACCTTGGAATGGACCGGTAATTACTCCATTCACCAGGGCGCAGTCGGAACGATTTTGGAAGCAGCCATGCCTCAAATAGCGGCGTGGTTACCTCCAAAGTCGGAATGAGGGACGTCTTTGGGGTGGGTGGCTTGATTGAACGTGTACTCAAACATAGGGCCTCATTAGAGGTTTCCCAGTATCCCGCTGGTAATTCCAGCGGGATACCAGGAAACTCACCTGCTGTTACCAGTGCCTGATATCCTGGTATTTCTGAGATGCTGGCAACGTTGGGACATCCTTGTAGGACTCCATTGAGAGAATTGCAGCATCATATTGCCGGTAGGCACCTGATTTACTGGCAGCTCAGGGCTGGAGGTAAATCAGTGCCCCACCAACAATCGTGTTTTGCCAGTGCAGGAAAAGTGCGGGTGCTGGACTAGCACTTTTACCAGCAATTTCCCTGCACCGGCAAAATTGTAATGACCCCTAAGTCTTACGCACATGAGCAGTTGAGTTTCTTGTCAAATGTTTTAGCATACTTTAAGGGAAAGGTAAATGCCTTTGAGGAACATTGGTTGATTGAATAGGCACTCATGCATGACTTGGTCAAGCGCTTTAGCTGACATGAGTATTTTAATTTCTGTTTAAATAAAAAAATAATTGGGCGTAGGCTGAACATCTTTGTGGTGTTCTGGTTGATGAAATAAGTGTTCAACATTACTTGGTTAAGTGCAATAGCTGACAAGAGCACTTGAATTTCTTGTCAAATTAATTATCACAATTTGAGGGAAGGGAAAAATAGCTTTTGGTTGAGTTGGTTGAATGAGTGCTCGCTAAATGTACAACTTGGTTATGCACAATAGCTGTCATGAGCTCAAATTCCTTGTCAAATGTATTAGCATAATTTGAGAGAAGTTTGTATGTCTTTGAGGGACACAGGTTAACTAACTGAACACATGCTCAGCTCTTGACTCTCTTACCACATTTTAGCACACTATGAGAGGAATGCAAAGCTTTTTGAGGAATGGTGCATGCTCGTGAACAGCTTTGTTCAGGGTGGTAGCTGACACACACAGGCACTTGAATGTCTATCCAAATATATTAGCACACTTTGAGGTAAGGATGCATGCTCACGCACAATTTGGTTGAGTGCAGTAGTTTCTCGTCAAATTAGCACACTTTAAGGGCTGGGCAAACATTTGTGGACCACACAGGTTGATTGAACAAGTACTCATGCACTACTTGGTTGAGCACAACAGCTGACACACCAACATACACACAACAACTTGAATTTTTTGTTTACTTTATTAGCACATTTTGAGCAAAGGGTAAATTCCTTTGGGGAATGACGCTTGATGGACATGTTGCTCAAATGTGACATACGCCAGCTGCCAGCATGGATACAGCCAACAGCAGGCATGCCAGGTGGCGGTAGAACACATGTCATGGCGGTGGCATGACACATACATGATCGATCCTCTTACTCCCTTCCTTTCTCCTCCTTCGCTTCATCATCATCTTCACCATAATTCCCACACCGCTAATGCCAGGCCCATCATAAACAACCACAGTAAAAGCAATAACCATTGGAAGAGGAGGTAAATAGCCTTTTTCACTTGACCAAATATGCTATTTTTTGTATTTTTGTTTGGTTATAATTTTGAATGAAGAAAATCAACCTTTACAATTTCACAAATATAAATGTTATGATATGATATGGCATTTATAACGCACCTATACACAAGTGTTTCAAGGCATGCAAATTCATACAAAATACATGCAATATACTCACAACAAATTCATATAAATATGCTTGCGATAGGGGATGTCCACCTGTGCCCCCATATCAAGGTCATCAATTCAGTGATGGATTACACAGCATCTTCAGTCTCCCACCTTGCCATTTTCTTCAACAACAAAAAAGTACACAACAAACCGCTTGCCTAGCAACATAACAAAAACATTGGTTTCCCAAAACAAATTGGTGTCCGAAACTGAACTGGCTTCACCAATTAAATGACGTCACTAAATTAAAAAATGAGGTTTCCCCACACAAATAACAGTTGTGCATAACACACAGCACACACATACACATTCTGACAAGAAATTAAATGGCTGCATAATTTCCCTCCAAAACCTCCAGGTCCTCTTGATCAGCCCTCCCTCCCCTTCCTACAGCCAGGTAGTCACATTTTGCTTCATAGCCATCTGCACTTGCTAGAAGCTTCGCGAGAGGACCTGAATCATAGGAGAGCAACACATTCGCCCCCAAATCCTCACAGGAATACCTGAAACATTGAGCGAGTACCCGGAGACTCGGGCAGGCGCACACAAATGTACCCAATCCAGAGATTCAGTCAGCCGAGATTTACTGGTGGGTTCAGGGGGGGTTCAGTGAGGCATAATGGTATCTCCCTCAATCTAAGGGTCGGCATGGTGTCTCACAATGTGCCCAGAGACAATTGATTAATGTTGATCACAGTGAGGCAGTGGGAGATAAGGGCACTAGTCCTTGATGACGAGAGCAGAGACCATGGATCGGTTTATTTAAACCTGGCGCTTCCCAGCCCACATCTTGTGATTTCAGCAACAGAGCACACATCTTGCCAAGAACAGAAGGAAACTAGCAGACAGTCCTCATTGCAAGGCACAGCCACCCACCCCTAAATGGTTCAGTCTATTTGCTTCTGCTACAAGCGACGGGGGGAGGATAGCTTAGGGGCAACCCGTTTTTCTTGGAAGCAAGATAACAGAACAGCACAGGTTTTAATCCCGTCCCGTGGTTAGAGCCTGGTCTCCATTTTTAGTGTGTTTTAAAGATGAAATAACGAATTGCTCTCTGTACAGTCTGTATGCACTGCATTCTCTAGAGTTCTTACTAAAATTGCAATCAGATACATTGACATCCAAAAACAAAGTGTTGAAATATAGTTGCTATCGGGAAAAAACATATCTCTCCTAAAATGTACCTCTGGGGAAGACACTTCATCGGTGCCCATCAGCTCAGAGAGCTGACAGGCAGCATAGTGACCCAAGCATTCTGTCAGGCTGCAAACTCGTCAGATCTCGGGTACAAGAGATCTTGTGGGATCAAGCAGCACAAGCTCGAAGAGCGTTCAGGGTGGCCACTGGCGCAGAGAGAGTGTAGAAGAGCGGCAGCTCTGCCAGGGCGCTCGAGATGCTGCAGATGTTAAGAGTTTATAATGAAGAGAGTATCATTAAACTTGCATACAAGATTGAAATTCCTGCCTGTGTGAATAAATAAAACACATTGACACCAGCATAGAGAGTCCAGTCATTTAGTGGTGCGCAAGGCCACACCACTTTCCCTTCTATGGCCCTCATTACAACCTTGGCGGAGCACCATGGTGCTATTAGCACCATGGTCCATGCCGCTAAGGTTACGATTCTGCCATGGTGGATGGCGGAATTACCGCCCCATTCCAAGGTGAGTGGGGCGGTAATTCCCCATTCACCATTTGCCCTTCCCCATTCCCATTTTTGCCCCCATAGGGCATAATGGGAATGGGGAAGGCGCTAATTACGGCACCGTAAATTACGGTGCCGTAATTAGCTCCAAAGTCCCTTTGCGGGTTGGATTTTTAACGCCTGCTAAAAGCAGGCGTTAAACACCAACCCGCAAAGGGACACTTGTAATCAGGCGTTAAGGGTTAACGGCGCCGACGGCGCCGTTAAACCCTTAACGCCTGAGTTGTAATGAGGGCCTATGAGTTCTGCGGCTATTTATGCAGGATGGTTATGTAGACATATCAATTGGTTTCTCAGCCACACAGAACAAAACTGCTGCCCCATGTGAACACTGAGTCGTAATTATTGGATTGCTTTTAGCACAATGAATAGACATCAGTATTGAACCATGATAGCGTTGATGCGTATCTTAATCTGCACAACACCTGCATGCGGGCCTTCCTGCCTTTGTGAAAATGATTACATAGCACACTCTTTTCACTGTTGAATTGCACACAGTGGACTTTGGGCAGGCAATTGGATTGTTTTATTGCTGAGTAAAGTACTTAATTGTGGTAAGTATAAAGTGTGATCATTAAACTACGGAACAAAGATCAATCAATGAGTTATCGGAGACGTCAAGCTCGCTGCACTTCCTTGAGTGCGCCATTTTCACTTCAGTGCCTTCCAGCCTTCAAACAGGCTCATTCCTGGGGCAAAGCACATGTGCCCAACCAACCTCACGACTAGTGGTCGTGCTGAACCCCAGTAATCCTGAGCGTGCGCCATGCTCAGAGGTCTAGAAATGGGGTCTACCCCCTGTGTAGGATACCTTTCATTGTACAAAGCAACGCTGTAAGTCAGGGAGGTATCACTGGTGGATTTATTGCATGGCAAATACGCAGATTTTTGGAGGTAAAGTGGCGTATTTACCTCCAGCTTCTTGCTGGGGGTAAATCCTCCACTTTTCCTCCAAAATTATAATTTGGAAGTAGGGCAAAACAGCAAAAATTCCATTGCCACCAAAAAAGTGGCAGTAATGCCATTGCCCCCACTTTTGTTCCGTACCGCCAAACTTGTGATGAGGCCCTATGTTCAAATTAAGGTCCTGCGTTTTTTACTTTACTATTTAGATGGTTGACAACAGCCAAGGTTACATGGCCAGCAATGGCCCAAGATAATATGCATGCCACAGAATACAAATGAATTTCTTATTTGCCTTTTGGATCGAAAACATGCCAATTTACAGCAGATCCCAGGATACCGCAACAATCAAAATAATTTGTTTCGAAAACACCCTACTAACTTTTTTCCTTGCCATAGCTATCACTGAAATATAACAATTTTTAGGGGCATCTAGATTACAACTGTGGACATAGTGCCCTCCATTATTGAATAATGACCAGTTGCTGCCACTGAATATGCTGTTGTGTTTAAACACGTATGCATACATACATTCAACATGTATGTTGCGCTCAAATCCTGAAGTATCCAATCACTGAAGATTGGCAGGATTCTGGAAAATTTGCACTGTGCTGGTGGATCACTAAGAAAACCTTTGGAAGTGTGTGTTCATGCATTATTTCATGATATATTGTCTTTTGATCTTTGGGTTCTGAAGGTGGAGAGTTACATTTTTTTTCCCAGCAAAAGTAGACAAGGCCCTTTTTCTGATGGTGTCTTTTGATGTTAGAGATTTTGAGGTTGCTTTTATGGGGCACCTCAGATTTCAGGTTATTTTGATAATTCGCTCTGAGGTTTTTGCAGCGAGCCATTTTGTTTTTGGTAGATAAAAGAACGGAATCAGTGTGGGATGTAACTGCGCTCCAGTTTAACATTAGCATGGATTTGTTTGTTGGAACCTATGATATGATATGATAGGTTATTTATAATATGCTTAATACCCAGAGGTTTCTAAGCGCAGACCCGGGGATCGAACACGTTGCCCCTGAGCTATCCTCCCGAGACAAGGTAATGGATGCATTGTTTATTCAAATTTCTCTTTTTTATTGTGTAAGAGTTCATATTGAAGTTTTTCAAATAGTAATTATTAGATCATTAAGCACACAAGACATAGAACAAATTACTTATCAAGGAGAAAACAAAAATAAAATGAGACAATTACAATTACAATTGATACATATATCATAATAACATTTTACTCTCATTGGATAATCTTAAAAGAGGTCAATATAATTAATAGTTAAAAAATGCAATCTCTGTTGTTTAAAAATCTCTTAAAAAAATATTTTCAAATTTAATTTCCAATTTACTTGAGGACGTTCTAACAATCTTTACCAAATAATCTCCAGAGGTGTATTTTTAAATTCCTTTAGGAGATTACCCAAGAAGGTTGTTCTTAAATCTTTAAAGTTGTCACACACCAAAGCTAAGTGCATTTAAGTTTCTATCTCACAACCTTCACAAAATCTACAGATTATTTCCTCTCTTTGTATGTGATGTCGAGCACCCAAGATTTCATTAGAGTCGAGGAGGTTGAATCTTATTCTTAAAAAGTATCCAAGCCTATGAGCATTTAGGAATGTTATCAAGTAATTTGGTAACTAATTAAATGCCTTTGCATCAAGGTTAATCTCATGATGGAATTTATAAATTGTACATGTCGCAATGGTAGTAATCCAATCTATTTCCATAACCTTGTTTTCACCTGACTAGGGCAATCAATCAACGTATTCATTGTCATATCTGCTTCTGCTAATACCTTTATAACCAGCTGTTTCCCATCTCTTTAAAACCATAGCTTTCTTACCCTTAAAACAAACTTCAGGTATCCAAATAAAGAATGCTCATTGGCTATTAGGATCTAGAGAGGACCTCCCACGCTACCATTATGCATAGCAATAACAGCTCTAACTCAAAGCAAATTGGAAGTAGGGATGTGCCTACCGGAAGCCTCAATACGTGCTTCCAAACGCCACCTTCTAGTCTTCCCCAACTCATCTCTTCCCATCTCAACAAAGCATCATACCCATAGGTCAAAACTGCCAAAATATTGTACAAATGCAGTAAGGGCATTATAAAATAATGCCTGTAGCGCCTATCAATCATTTCATTTTCCAAGCTTCTACCATGTGAAGTCCATTTAAATGTACGTGCCCATGTGTTCTTTGTGGGTTTCGTCATCATTACCTTAGATTTCTTTGTATTAATCACAAGCTCTTTTTTCTCTGTATATTGCAACAGTGATGTAATTTGGTGCTGTAAACCAACAAGTGTTTGATCACATAACAGCAAGTCGCCTGCATAGAGCAACCTCATTTTTCCTACCGACCCCAAATTAGGGGGAAATGCAATGAACAAGTTAAACAAGACAGAGGCGAGAACGCACCCTTGCTTTAATCCTTTTCATGTTATTATGGGGACAGAGACAAGACCATTTATATTTAACCTGACTCTTATCGAGGTTCCTGCATATGGACCTTGGATCATTTCTAGCAGATGCCTCATACAACCCTACTTCCCACGCTTACTCCATAGTAGGAGGCAATTGACAGAGTCAAAAGCCATTAATAAATCCACAAACAATAAATATAGACTAGAGATTCCTGAAAGGGATTTAGTGTGCATTAGATTCATCTAGAATCCATTGAGGGACGTTCCCGCTCCAAATACGAACCCTGCCTGAAACAGATCCAAGATACCAACTTTGATGGCCCAGTTCCTTAGCTGAGATTCTACCAGTAAACAAAAGATTTTACCTGGGATGTTCAACAGTGCCATAGGCCTATAACTGTCTGGGTTTAAACAATCTCCTTTTTTGTGAATTGGGACACAATTGGATTCTTTTGGGGTCGGTGCAGAACCCAGCCACAGGGCCAGGTAATTGTAAAGATGTTCCTGCCATTTTGTTTTGGGACGGTTGCGAGTGCCTTGTTTTTTCCGTTTCACTAGCGGAGTAACTTCTTGTGCGCATGCCAATTTCATCCCAAATACGCCAAGGGAACTTTTAGAAAATGACTCACCATATAAAGATGATGTAAGGGGAGGCCACCAGGGGGCGCGCAGATGATAGTCATCTGATTGCGCTCCTGCGTCAGCCAGGCCTTATGAAGTGAATTTTCCCCCACTCATAGCCCCCATGGTGCTGAGATGACCCATGCAGTGGACGTTCAAACCAGTGGTATTCAATCTGTCCAAAATCCAACAGAAATCGGTGCCTGTATAGAGGTGATCCAGCTCCCTCTCCAGAAGGTGTGAAACCGAAGGTGAAGGGAGACGGCTTGGTGCGTGGGGACACCAGAGTGTTTCTGATCCTGCGGACCCTGCTTGGAGGTGGGTCGCTCAGCGCCTGCTCCCCTCCCAGGATAGGAGGGGGTTTAAGGTGAGAAGAGGGCCTTTGTGTACCTCCCAAACCCTGGAATTGTTTGAGCCACTCCGCCCCGCTCCTCCATGGTGCATCTACATTAAAGAAACCCGGCCTGCACGGGGGTCTAGAGGGAGCCACGGGGGTTCAGCCTGGGTCACCGGACCGGACAGCCAAGCCGACATGCCCTTGAGCCCCTGGGTGGTGGAAGGCTTGCAGTGAGGGACGATCCCGGACCACAGCGTGTGAGAGGCCAAGGCAAAAGGCAGAAGAGGGACATAGGGGCTGCAACCCCCCCCCCCCCCAGATCTGGGGCAAGTGCCTGCTTCGCCCACCCTGACCCAGGGCCCATCAGACTTTTGCGTGGAGGTGGTGTAGAGTCTAGAGCACTGGGGTGCAGTGAAACACCTTAGGTCTTCCTCCTAGGTGGGTGGACCAAGCCGGGGAACGGAGCCAACTTCGGGGCCACCCAGAGGAACGGAGGGTGAGGTGTGGGCCCCCAGGACTGGGGTGTGTGCCCGCCTCACTGGATCTTAATACGGTGGAGTGGCGGACATTGGGTAGGTATACTTAGTCTCACCAAAACCCTGGAGGCCCTGGGACCCCAGTCAAGGGCTGGAGTGCTGGTCTGTGGCCCCCATACTCGGGGCGTGTGTCCGCCTGCACAGGCCCCACAGCATGAGGAATGACATTCCAGAGGATGAGGGGTGCCTGAGACCACAGGCTGGAGGAAAAACATCTGGGGAGCCGCTTGGCACAGTGATCTTGAATAGACCCTGGGACGCCCGACTGGGGGCACAATAGAGCCTCATCCCTCTCCATTTCTCCTTAGGAGATCGGACAAGCTGTTGTGCATTGCACAGGTGTAACCATCTCTCTGACCCTTCCCCCTTGGGAGACCTGGTGCTCGAGAAGCTCCAGCTATGTTCCCTATCTGAACGCGTCCCTGCATGGACCACAGATCGTGACTGGTAGAATCTCCGTACCAGAGCAGGACTGAAGGGCCACACAACAACAAAGAAAGGGCAATGGCAGGTGGGAGTGAGGACTCAATGGCGACAAAGAAATTAGAGGTATGAGGGCCGATATTGGAGGCAAAGTCGACAAGATCAACGTCAGACTCGATAAAATGGAGGAAAGGCTGCATGTGATGGAACATAACCAGTCCTCCCTGGACACTCTGGAGACCCAAATAGATGTAACGATGGGTGAACTGGAGAGAAAGGAAGCTGAGATGGTGTTAAAAATGTACGACTTTGAGAATTGTGAGAGGAGAAACAACCTCCGAAAAGGACACAGAAAAGGATAGGGAGAAGGAAAGAGACCTCAGGAGAATGATACACAAGATGAAAAAGCTCCTCTTCAAAGACGACTCGATCGCCGAAAAAAAATTGAGAGGGTCCCCGGGGCTGGTGGTCCATTTGGAAGCCCTAGATCAGTTCTGTCATGCTTCCACAATTAACCAGATAGGCTCAAGGACTTGGAGAAAGCGAAGGCCCGGGGGCCATTGATGCTGGGCACGATGAGAATTGCCATGTTTCCGGACCTGTCCTCTCTCACCCTCATGAAGAGAAGGCTGTGTCTACCCCTTACAAAGTGGCTGAATGGGAAAGGAGTGTGGTACATATGGGGATTCCGTTCTCGATTTCCTTCGAGCTCGAGGGACAACGGCACAGGCTTTTGACGGAGGAGGAAATAAACAGAGTCACAAGGGAACTACTCGCTTAGGGGGAGCTGGCCCCGGGTCCTCAGGGACCAAAAAGAAGAAGAATTCCAGGATCTAGGATATTCATGAAGTTGAACACACACCCCAGCACATCCTGAGTACACTGCATAAGGTGGCCCGAAGGTGGCCTATGGAAACTTTACTTATGGTCTGAACTGATGGGGGGGGGCGTGGCTTGGAGCCGATGGAGGGCAGAAGCTGATCTGCCGGGCTCCGGCCGAGACGCCGCTTCCTGATCCTTTTTCTCCGGTACAAGAGTGGTTGCAGCCAGCGGAAAAGCACGCATCGGTGGGGGAAGTGCTCCCCATTAGGAATTACTCGAGTGTTGGAATTTTCGGAGCCCCCGTGAGGAAGAGCGGGCTCCGGATCCCACCCTCCCCTCCGCCGCGCATTGATCCAAGATGGCGCCTGGTACAGCTTCACGCAGCCCCTGAACCAGCGTCCCCTGACGGAGCGCTTTGGGGATCGGCAACAAGGCCGGGGGGGGCGACCCCTGTCTGACACTGGTTCGGAATCGACACAGGCCCCCAGGCCCCTGACTCCGTTACCCCTGGGCTGGCCCAATTTATGCAACGCGGACTACAACTAGAACCACGTGGATGGCATCACATAAAGAGAAACTCGCCACCTCTGAGAAGCAGCACCCCGCCCCACGGCCATCACCCGAACGACCAGCCGAAGCACTCGGGGGCCCTGAAACTCAAGGTGCGTGAGCCTACATAATACCCTTTGGTGGGCCCCTGACCACCACCGCACCCTTGGGCCGCCTGCACTTGACTCCCCGACTCGGCTGCCCCGGGGCACGCACTTGCCCCTGCATGTTCGGCGATCTACGTCCAGCGGCTTCAAGATGGCCACCAAGAACAAGAGCAGGGCCGCCACCATGGACTCCTTTGTCTCGACCAAGGCGAAGACCTCCACCCAGTCCAGACCTAGCCTCTCCGAAAACACTCATCCGAACGAAGGGGAGGTCAACGACAATCGCTCTCAGATATTGGATGCCATTGCCTCACTGAGAACCCACATTGACTCCAAGATTGATGAGTTCAAAATAGACATACAACTCATCCGCCAAGATGCCCGCAACTTGACGGAGAGGGTAACGACCGTCGAGAATTCCACGACGGAGCTGTCCGGGGCCACCACAACCCTGAAGTCCGAAGTCTCCGATCTAAAGAGGAGGGTCGCCTTCCTGGAGGAAAGGGCGGAGGAAGCCGAAGGACGGGCCAGACGGGGGAACATCAGGATCCTGGGTATCCCGGAGGGAACAGAGGGCCTAAACACCACATCCTATGTCGAAACCCTTCTGCTACAAGAGATCGGGGCCGGAAAACTAACCCAAGGCTTTGCGGTCGAAAGGGCACATAGATCCCTCCAGAGACGTCCTCCCCCCGGCTCACATCCACGGCCAATAATAGCCAAAATATTGAATTTTCAAGATAGAGAAACCATCCTACGGCACTCCAGGGAAGCAGGTCCCATTGAAAGGGGGGACTCAAAAATTACTATTTACCCCGACTATACCCAGAAAGTGCAGAGGGAAAGGAACTCATTCGTCCCGATCAAGGCGAAGCTTCGCCAACTGGACATTAAATACAGGCTCCTTTACCCCGCGCGCCTGAGAGTTGTTTATAATGGGCGAGCGATATTTCTCGAAAACCCGGAGGCGGCCAATATGTGGCTAGAAGATAATAATCTAGCCGATGGCAAGAATCCTCCTCGGAATGATGATTAAGTCCCGAGTCTCCTCGCACCACCAGTAACCGGACCCCAGCAGGTAATCCAAACAACAGTTTAACTTGCGGAAGCGGCCCTCGCACGGCCCTGCCGCCTCGCACCAACCCTACCCCCAGCAGAAAATCCAATTGGGCCAGTTCACCGCCCGACCCAGCTCACGCCCGATTCCCGGATGGGTTCAGACGGCTCGAGAGCGCCTGAGCACCGCGACAGTGTTGTAGTCGCTGGGCGCACCAGTTTGTGTTATGTTATTAGTTTAGTTGGTTTTGCAGTCTACGAATCATCAATGTTGGTAAAGTACAAGATGGTGGCAAGTTACGACACAAGACTTCATGAACCAGGGCCCCCCCGCCCGCAGAACGCCACCTGTGGTTCGTTGTGCCACCGGGCCAGCGGGCCAGAACTCCAAGACGAAGTCAGAACACCGATCCGATGGCGTCGCAACTTGTTGTGATGACATGGAATGTGAGGGGAATGGCTTCATACCTCAGAAGGAACCGCGTACAGTCCTACCTCAGGAGGAAGAAGGTCTCGATTGCGCTATTACAAGAGACCCACCTTACAGCGGACTCCATGTCTAAGTTAACAGATCGATGGGATGGGACCACGAGGGGGTCTCCTTACTCCAAATATGCGAGAGGCGTACTGATATGAGTGAACCCGAATGTGCCTTTCCAGCTAGAAGGCTGGGATTCTGACAAGGAAGGGAGATATACATCAATGTGGGGCACCATAGAACAAACCCCAGTGTGCTTCATTAACACATACTTTCCGCAGCATGGAATCCCGTCATACTTAAGCACGTTGAGTGCTAGACTGGCACAACACCGAGGCAGGACCTTCGTGTGGGGGGGAGACTTCAACTGCGTCATGGACTTAAGCAAGGACAGATCGCGCCCTCCTCCTCAGCCAAGCAATCCCGCATCCACCTCCTTGACGGAAACACTCGACCAGCTCAACCTGGTAGACATCTGGAGAGTGCAACATCCAGAGGCCAGAATTTACTCACACTACTCAGCTCCACATGGCGTCCACACAAGGATCGACTACTTGTTTGTTGATAAGGAACAATCTCCACTGGCCACATCCACTGAATATTTGGGGAGATCGATCTCCGACCACTCCCCGCTCGCCATGCATTGGCAGCTGCGTGGACCCAAACCTCCAATTCCCATGTGGAGGATGCCTGCAGCAGCGTTGGATGATCCGGAGTTCAGAGAGGACCTTGCTGAGAAGCTAGAGGAATATGTCGAAATCAATAAGGGATCGGTGGCTACCTGGTCCACACTGTGGGAGGCCATGAAGGTGGTTACCAGGGGAGAAATCATTTCAAGAGCGGGCGGAACCCGCAGACAACTACAGTCCTCTCTTGAGGCCCAGGAATTAGAGATCGCAAGACTAGAGTCTGCCCCTGACATTTCCCCAGAGTCCGAGAAGATCCTTAAAACAGCCCGTATAAAATGTCAGGAATCATGGGTCAGACTGGAGAAATTTGACTTCGCAACACATACCGCCAGATCCCACAGCGAGTCTGACAAACCCGGCAGATTGCTTGCCTGGCTCTGCAAGCGGGAACACCCTAAACACCTGCCAACGGAGATAAAGGACGAAAAAGGAGTAACACACAAGACGCAGATGGAGATCAACGAGACTTTTGCTAAGTTCTACTCCAAATTGTATGCCCACGAGTCCCAGGTGCCCGCCGCAGAATTAATCGAAACATTGGAGGAGATAGGCCTCCCTCAAATCTCCAGCGAGCAGAGGGAGGAACTGGACTCGGAAATCACTTCCGAAGATGTGACAGCGGCCATCAGATCGCTCGCTAATGGCAAAGCCCCCGGCAGTGATGGTCTCCCGCCCAAATTCTACAAGACCTACGAACCCATTCTCACCCCCATCCTGCATGAAGTTTATCAAGAAGCCTACACAAATGGCATCCTGCCCAACACCATGAAAGAGACCATAATTATTCCAATGCTCAAGCCGCACAAGTCACCCACCGATTGTGACTCTTATCGACCTTTGGCCATGCTGAATTACGACAGCAAGATCCTCACTTCTATATTAGCCAACAGACTCGCCAGAGTGGTAGGATCCATAATTCACGAAGATCAAAATGGATTCGTCCCAGGACGCAACACCACGGCCAACCTCAGGAGACTACAACACATCATGGCCGAAACCCATGACCGAGAGGAGGACCTGGCGATACTGTCACTTGATGCCATCAAGGCCTTCGACTCTATCTATTGGGAGTGGCTTGTAGAGGTTTTGAGGGGCTTCCGCTTTGGTGCGGGCTTCATCAGATGGATCCAGGTACTTTATAATTCGCCAATGGCAAGGGTTAAAACAGGCAGAATTGTCTCGGGATCCTGGGCAATACAAAGGGGCACAAGACAGGGGTGCCCACTCTCGCCCATGCTGTATATATTGGGCCTAGAACCAATAGCCATATACTTTCGCCAACAGTTTTTTGATGCGGGCATTAAGGTGGGCAACGTTTACAACATAATTTCATTATACGCGGATGATGTACTTCTCTACTTGAGGAACCCTGAGCTCAACGCACCCACAACGCTAGAAGTTCTCGACAATTATGCAAAGTACTCAGGGATACGATTCAGCAGACACAAATCAACTGCATTCCCCCTAGCTAGCCTGAGGGGCATTGCAGTAGACGACCTCCCGCCTATCGGAATACAGTGGCAACCTGACAAGTTCCGGTACCTGGGAATCAATGTGGGTCACACCCCGCTACTCACACACGAACATAACACTATAGCAGCAGTCACCGGCCTTCGGCGTTCAATCAAATTTTGGTCCGAACTACCACTGTCAATGGTGGGTAGAGCAGCGATTGCCAAAATGATAATCCTTCCTCGATTCCTGTACTTCTTTGCCAATATTTGCCACTACGTTCGCCCGCCTTTCTTCAAGACACTAGAGGCCATCATCAAGGACTTCTTGTGGGGTCCACGCAGACACAAGCTCACACTGGCCACGCTGTCTCTCCCACATAAGGAAGGCGGAATAAAACTCCCAGACCTTCACCTTTACTACTTGGCGGCCCAGCTCAGTCACATTACGAAGTGGCTGTCTGATGACACATCGGCCGAACTGGAACTACTCAGGCAATCTTCCACAAACTTAATCCCCAAAGAAACTCTATGGTTTCCCCCTCGGCTACCTCCCGAAACTCCGCTGATTGTCAAGCTGGGCAGGCAGATATGGGCCAGGGCCTGTCACATAAGGCAAGTGAAACATCCGTACTCACCGGATAACCCCATAATGGTGGATGTGTGCAAGTCGGAGGCGGAACTTCCCACTCCCAGGAGATGGGAGGAAGTAGGCATATATACATGGGGAGACATGTTCACTGATGGGGAATTCAGGGACTTCGAGTCGTTACAGAACATTGAAGGACTATCCAAGGGCCAGTTCCTCTGGTACCACAGGATCAAACAGATCGCTAAGAAGCAGTGGAACAGCTGGCCGGAAGAGCCCACCCCAGACCTACTGCTACAGGAAATGCACGACCTCTCAGATGGATGGAGACCAGTTTCCAGACTTTACAACAGACTCATAGACAAGCCTAACCCCAAAGGTCAGGCACTGAAGGCGAAATGGGAGGCAGATCTTGAATCACCACTTACTGACAAGGAATGGGAGAGAGCACTGATCTACCCCAAGAAAGTGTCCCGGAATTCCAGATTCGGACAAATACAGCTGAATGTCCTTTACCGGACATATATGACTCCCCACAGGATCGCCTCATTCAACCCGAACATACCCCCGACGTGCCCATGGTGCGGAAATGACAAGGCAGACATGATCCACATGTTCTGGTCCTGCATCAAAGCGAAATCACTCTGGTTCAAAGCCAAACAATCCTGCGCAGAAGCTGGCATGGTAAGACACGACTGGACGCCCGGAGAGTGCCTACTAGGTATATATCCTAGACCGGGCAAATTTAAACATTTGGTGAAACTAATGGACATCTCATGCATTTTGGTCAAGAGAACAATAGCGATGGCCTGGAAGACTCCAGCGGGCCCCAGCCATGCTCGGTGGCTGAGCGAACTGGCGAGATGGACGACTGCTGAAACCAGGGCCTGGCAAGACGGGATCACAACCAGCGGAGAAGCCACAAGTGGAACCCTGGACTCCTGGAAAGCCCTCCTGAGTGAAATGCGCTTCAAGGCAGACTATAAGCCTCCCTGAGGGACTGTAGCGTCCTACAACACCCGATTTTTCATAATGATACAGAGATGGAATTACCCGAATCTGTTCCCCTCGCTTCCTGTAACATCGGAACTATAATTTTTACTTGCCACCAAACATCTCATAATTAACGCTACATGTAGACTGCTGTTGTTTTGGTTGTTCTCACGTTACTTTTTTTTTGTTGTATCGTTACTTTATTACCACACTTGTAAGTTTGTAATGTTTCTCACTTTCTTGAAAAAACCAATAAAATACTTTACAAAAAAAAATGGTCTGAACTGATGGTGATCACCTGAGGAATGATCACAGTTTGCTCTACAAGGGGCATAAGTGTGCTCTATTGTGTTGTCGGGGGGCTTAAGAAGTGTTTTGGATGACAGGTTTGCAATGTGTTTGTTTAAGGTTGCGGGCTAGGGTGGCGGCACCCATGTTTGTTGTGCCGAGAGCGAGGCCTGGGTTTTGGGCTTGCTTGGTGGTTTGGACTCACCTAGTAATGGTAACTGGGAGGGGCCGAGCACCGTGGGGGAGTGGGAAGGGGAAGGGGAGGGGGAAGGAGGCTGGTGGAGGGGGGTTACAAAGGGGTTTGAGATTACTCATGTTATGTTCACCTCGGGAATTGAGCACATTGCTTTAAGGGGGTCCGCTTTTGTTATGAGATTCACTTCAGTGTTGGGGATTGGTCATGGCTGACTGAGGTCGAGTCATGATGGGTGACTGCATGCATGCATACTGAATATTGAGGGGCTTAACTCCCCCACCAAGATGTCCCTGGTTCCCAGGGAATTTAGACGGACAGATATCGACGTCTTGTTCCTTCAGGAAACTAGATACCAGAGAGGAGACAAGTTGAGGATCCCTTGTGGCCTTATAGGAAGTGAACATTGGGGTCAGGAATATCCAGAAAAGCAGGGGTGGGGCTTCTGGTCTGAAAGGGCTATGGATGGAAGTGACAAAGGTATGGTCCGATGCAGAAGGCAGAGCTGTGCTGATCTCGGGCCTGATCAAGAGAATCCGTTTTACTTTTACAACAATATACGCTCCAAACCAGGGGAGGAAAAGATCCCTGCAAAGAACCATAGAGAAAATGGTGGGCGGGGGCCAGGGGCATCTTGTACTAGTGGGTGATTTCACTGTGTGGATGGATGTCAGTCTGGATAGGCAGGTCAGACATGAAGGGGAACGGGAACCACAGAAACAAGGAGAGGGTGAGCTGGGAACGGCTATGGGGTTGTACGGGTTGAGGGACATATGGCGGTACTTCCACCCACAGGAGAGGGTATTCACTTTCTATTCTGCTCCACACGGCACTCTCAAGAGAAAATATTATCTGTACATATCCAGGGACTTATGGGACGTGGCGGGGGTCTGAGGGATTCACCCGGTGTTATGGTCGACCATGACATGATGTCAGTAGACATTAATTGGGGAGGTCTGTGCCCTAGAAACTCTAAATGGAGGTGTAATGAGACGCTGTGGAAGGACCCGGTCTTCAAGGAATGAAGTATTTGAAAACGGTATCAAGGAATTCTTTGTCATTAATGACACAGGGGAGGTGGGGATGGAGGATGGTATTGGACGTGGCAAAAGCCAGATAGAGTTTTATTTTTTATTAGGGAGGGGGCTCGCAAGAAGTGGGAACGTACACTTGTAGGGAAAGGGCTCAGGGACAAAATGGGAGCCCTGGAAATACTTGCTCAGTCCTCTCCCGATAAGAGGGAGCACCGTATTCTGTAGGCGAGGGGCCTGAGAGAGGTGCTGACAGTGCTTGAGGAGGGGAAAATAACCCGCACTCTACAGTTTCTGAAACAGAAATTCTATGAGAAAGGTGATAAGGCAGACTCTCTCCTGTCCACGAGATTGCAGGACAATGGGCAGAGAGATGGGTCTTCGAGGTTGAGGCTAGGGAAGGGACTATGGAGGGTACAGAGGAAGGAATCCAAGAAACATTCGCCTCATTCTATGAGGACCTATACAGAAGTAAAAGAGGGACCATTAAAGGGGCGGTCGATGAGTAACTCTAGGGGCTTCTCTACTGTCTCTGTCAAGGGACAAATCTGGGGACATGGAGGCCCCAATTACTGGTGAGGAAATAAAAAATGCTATAGGGTACCTCCGGGTTGGGAACGCACCGGGAGACAATGGGCCTCATTACAAATCGCCCGGTATGGAAACAACGGTGGCGGTAAACCCGCCGCTACTGTTGTTTCCATGCCGGGCGATCACAACTCCTGCAGGCGGGAGGTGATGTTCCCGCCAGGTCTGACCTGGCGGGTTTAACACCGCCCGCCTGCAGGCAGACTAGGAAACACCGGCAGCATTACGAGATGCTGCCGGTGTTTCCATGATCCCCATTCTCATCGAGTCCCATAGGACTCGATGGGAATGGGGATTAACACCATTCCGCCTCCGTGATTCCCGGAAAACCAGGGTTTTAATGCCCCGGTAATTCTGGGAATCACGGAGGCGGAATGGTAATATGAGTCCGGCAGTAACCAGGTGGTTTTACCGCCGCGGTTACCGCCGGACTCGTAATGAGGCCCAATGTGTTTACCCCAGGTTTCTATGAAACCTTCATGTCTGCCCTGCTCCCCTTCTTGACTCTACTCTTTAATGATATTATGGAAACGGGGAGAGCACCTGATTCATTCACCCAGGCCCTCATCACAGTGATACCTAAGGGTAGTAGAGACCCTGGGTCCTGCCACTCATTTCGCCCAATTTCAATCCTAAACATAGATGCCGAGATTTATGCTAGGGTCCTGGCGGCTAGGCTGGAGATGCACTTACCGAAGCTCATCCGCTCTGACCAAGTGGGGTTTGTAACTGGGCGACAGGGTGCGGACACTATGAGAAAGACACTTCACCTGATTAACAAAGCTCAGGGAATGCCGGGTGACCCCACTCTCCTCTCTGTGGATGCTGAGAAGGCCTTTGACATGGTGGAGTAGGATTTTATGGAGGCGGTCCTTACAAAAATAGGGGTGGGGAAGAAATTTCTCAGTGGTATCATGGCAATTTACTTCTCTCCCAGTGCCTGTGTGATGGTTAATGGGGGATAATGGAGGTGGTTTAACCTGGGCAGGGGGACATGGTTGCCCACTTTCCCCTGCTCTTTTTGTGCTCTTGCTAGAACCTCTTAGAACCTCTGGCCCATAAGTTGAGACAGAAACCGCAAGTGGAAGGGTTTGCTGTAAGGGGGAATACTTACAAATTGGGGTTGTATGCAGATGACATGCATCTGCATGTGGTAAACCCGCTGATCTGGGTGTCGGCGGTGGTAGCTGTGATTGATGAATGTGGCCGCATGGCAGGGTACAAAATAAACACGTGGAAGTCGGTCTTTTTCCCTTTGGACAGAAGCAGGGACAGTGATGTTGGGCGATTCTCATCACTGGGCATGAGGGTTAGTATAGGGACGTTGAGGTACCTGGGCATTACAGTCACTAGATAATTGAAGGATCTATAGGAGGCAAATGTACCCCTGTGATGACTGAACTGGAGACAAACCTAGAGAAATGGGAAAAGCTGACCGTCTCATGGATGGGTAGGTTGAAAGAGATTAAAATGGTAATGCTACCCAAGATACTTTACCCTTTCCAGATGCTCCCAATACAGATCCAGGAATCCTACTTTAAAATAACCAAGGGCACTCTCATGTGATTTCTTTGGCAGGGGAAGAAACCATGGGTCTCTAATGTTGCACTGAGTTTCAGGAAGGACAGGGGGTGTGTGGGTCTACCGGACATACAACTGTACTATAAATCTACTCAGTTCAGGATCCTGATTCCACATCTCAGACGGCGGGAAGATTTGCAATGGGTTGGTCTTGACAACTACCACTTTAGCCTGGCTACTGTCGGGGAATGGCTGTGGGTTCCGAGGTCAGAGTTGCTGCAGAGGATAAGGAGTCATCCCATTCTCTGTACCATTTGTAGTATATGGTGACAAGGAGCCGGAATGGGGGCGTTACAACGTGCCCTTCAACACTGGGGCATTTGTGCGTACCGAGGGTTAGGAATTCCATTCCAAATATGGAGAGGTTTCAGGGATGGTACGAGGCGGGTCTTGAAATCGTCGGTCAACTGTGCAGGGACGAGTTGGAAGAGATAATTGGAATGGGCACGCTCTCCGTCTTATCATACCTACAATTGAAAGGGGTGTTGACAAGAGAGGTTTACAAAGGGAAAATCCGAAGGGAACTCACACCCTTTGAAAAGATCCTAGACACTGCATCTGGGTCCAAAAGGGTTCATTATACATATGCATTATACAGGGCCCTGGTGGAGACAAGAAGGTGGCCCTGAGACAGGTTGAGGCAGCGGTGGGAGGGAGATTTGGAGGTGAAACTTCCACCCCGGACATGGCAAAGGATATGCCGGTGAGCGTCCCAAGCATCATTTCCTGCCAATACAAACTACATGTCATCAAATTGTTGCACCAATGTCAATATGACCCTGTTAGGCTCTCCAGAATGTTCCAAAGTGCGAGCCCCATGTGCTGGTGTGAGTGTGGTTCGAGGGGCGACTACTGGCATATGTGGTGGGGATGTGTGGTGGCCGAGTCCTACTGGGATGAGGTCCTTAGCTGGATAAGGACCATATATGGGATCCATAGGGTGAAGACACTGATGTTGATATTGTTTGGTTTACAAGAGCATGAGGGGGATTAGATAAGGTTGCCAAAAATGGTACATAGCTTGCTTTTGGTGGGGAGGGCTTGTCTTGTCGGACACTGGAAAAGGGAGCTCCCTCCTGGGAATAAAGAATGGATCAACACGGCTCGGAATTTATATCTGATGGAACGCATAACAGCAGCAATACATGGTGACCCTGGGTCGGTTGAAACAGATGGTCTGATTTTTGTGAAAAATATTCCCGATAAGTAGAAAGAGCAACTGTCCCATTTCTCAGTGGAGAAGAGGGGTCACAACCCCTCGACCCTCTCAACTTTGAGGTTACCATACACAGAATGGAATTGACACCTGTCCAAGAGATTATTGACCCCTCAAGAAGTATAAACAGAGTTCAGGTGGACATGTGCAAGCCTTTTTCTTGTTAATGTGAGGGAGAAGGGAGAGGGGTGAGGTGCGAGAGGGGCGTGGGGCAGGGGAGTTGAATAAATCACACCGTTTACGTGTCCCTGTTGTAACAGGTGCTATAATGTTGTATTTCGTACCTTGTCATTTTTCTTGAAAACTCAATAAAACTGACATTTTAAAAAAAAGATGATGCAAGGGTGTAATCAGTTCCCGACAAGACTCATCAAGCGAGAAAAGCACAGGCACTGTTGCTTCCACAGCGGACTGCAGCAGACTGCACATTGCCCTTCACACTCTGCCAGCCTGATTTAGGCCCCAATAGAAGTTGTAGCTTTTGGTTGCCCCAGATGACCAGGCAGCGGTTTTAAATTTGTTTTTTGTTAGAGAGTTAGATTTAATTCCTGCTCCCCCAGCCAGTGCACAGACAGTGCTAACACATCAGAAGGGCACTGCCAGAGTGTGGACTATGATTCAATGTTCTCAGAGGGGGAAGTGGAACCGTCAGGGGAGGAATGGGAGACAGATGAGGAGCAGAGGGATATACCACGATGGGGGTGTCAGACACACACCACGCCCCAGACAGATGGTGGTAGCAAAGAGCAGGAAAGGAATGAGAATTTCCCAAAGCACCAAGAAGGGGACACAGTTTCCCTTATTACAGTGTGAGAGGAGCAATGGAGATGACGGCCCACTTGAGACAGAGCTACTGTCTGGATACGCGGACTGCGAGCTGCAGTCTCTTTCTGGCCACACTGATGGGAATCCGGAGCAAGTGACAGACGAGGGGAACTTGCAAGGCCAACTCGCACACTCGCAGGTCACGGGTGCGGCGTGGGCCGAGAAACACCAAATTGCGGCCGCCAAAACAATACCGGAGGACACGGGCCAGCTCGGGCCCTGGCAAGCCAAGGTTACGGCAGTTCTGGAGTACAACCGAACCGCGGCCACCGGTTAACCATACGAGGACGCAGACAAGGGTCAGCTCAGCTAACCCTAGCAGCGCCAATATGTGAACCAAGTCAAAGCAAGGAGTACTTTCCTTCATACATGCACCTACCTTCTATTCCCAAACCACAGCACTCCCTGGGGTAGATGTTCCACTTCCTTTTCAGACACCGCCTGGGGAGGCATCATGGAAACCGTCACTCTGGGAAGAAGGGGCTTGGGAGGGTTTATCTAGACTGCCAGATAGTGTTGATTCTGATTGGTTGAAAGCCCTCCAGCCCTCATATGAGGCAGACATAGAAGAAGGACTAAGTGGTGTTTTTCTATCCTGTTTTAGAACGGCTGAGAGATGGAGGAGAGAGCAGTCACTGAGCACACCTGGGCATATGAAGATTAAGGGCAGGACAATTTCTGGACACCCTTACTTAAAGAAAACCAAGCAGAACACTCCTGCACAAGACTGAATGAAATCTAGGAGTTCTGAGCAAAGAACTTCTTATATTATTTTGATCTCTGGCTTCTGTCAACAAAGACCAAATTGTGTTCAGGCGGCATTACCCAAATTGTTCGAACACAATTGTTCGAATTACCGAATTGACCGAAAGTCGAGGGTCCGAATTGCCCTGTGCACAATTGACCGCACATATATATATATATATTGGTAATATATATATATGTATATATATATTTATATATATAATGGGGGGTTGCGGGGGGTTTCCCCCCCGCATATATGTAACAATTGACCTTCACAATTCGGTCAATTGTGCAAAGGTCAATTGTAATTCGAACAATTGTAGTTCGAACAATTCGTATACATCCGTTCAGGCATCTACAGTTCTACGGTCTTTATCACATAATTTGGTGACAGCTGTGGGATTCAGAAGCACGTTGTGGAAGGAATCATCAAGGCCCTAGCAGATTGGCAACAACAACTCCAACAACTGATACAGGTGCAAAGCCAATCAGGCTCAAACAGACCAACAGACCTTACAACAAGCCATGCAATTGTAGGTCGCCAACCAGGACGCGTTGAAGCAGGTTAATGAGGCTATGGTAACCACCACAGGCAGTCCCTTGCCCCTACTTCCGTTTTGCAAAAGTTCCAACCTGGTGAGGACTCAAGCTACTTCTTCATCAACTTTGAGCGTGTTGCACATATGGCCGGTCGAAAAGTGGGGACATTTTATTGCACCTTTGTTGACTGGCTCCATGCAAGGAGCGTATCAAGCCACAAACCCGGCTGGAGACACCTCTTATGCAGACATAAAAAGAACCATTCTGGAGTGGATGGGTGTAGACCACGAAGCATACAGAGTCCAACTTAGAGAGACCAAGTTACGGGCAGGAAAAACCCCAAGGCAACTCTATTATAGGATTCATGATCTGACGGACAAGTGGCTAAAACCTTAGACCAGCCATGAACTGGAAATAATGGACAAAATAAAGCTTGAATAATTTATAGACGACCATCCGGCATCCATGCAGCACTGAATGCACCAACATCACAGGCCGTCAATGGCTGAAGCAATCGACATAGCTTCCGCTTTCCAGATGGCGGGTAACACCAGAACACCTCTGGTAGAGATACCCAAGCCGGTAGTCCCACGAGGCCAGAACTCAGTCGAGCACAAACCAACTCGTGTTGAGCCTAGAGGAATACCTTGGCCCAACATAAACCGCCCACCCCAATGCTTTGACTTTGGTGAGTGAGGTCATATTGCAAGATTTTGCCCAAGTAAGCCCAAACCTGAACCGATGGTGATCGGGTGCATACAAGGACGAGAATACAAGAGAAGCAGAGAACCATATTTCGTGGAGGTCCGGGTTGACGGAGACCGGAGGCAAGGACTCCTTGACAGCGCGAGCAAACAAACAGCCATCAGGCCAGATGTAAGTGATGCTGGGAAGGTGGGGGAGCCTCTAATACCTGTTAAATGTGTGCACGGGGACACTAAGCCTTATCCATCAAAAGAAGTAATGCTGGAAGTCAAGGGGGTCAGATCCAAAATGAAGGTTGCCATAATGCCTCACTTCTCGGCTCCGTTTTTGACAGGGACTGATCTCCCCACCTTCCAAGATTGTGTAACGGCAGCAGAATGGCTCCGAAGTGCCCCTTTCTTGCAAATAGAGGTACCACCACACCCTTTAAAAAGCCAAAGAAAGACCAGAAGGTAGGTGAGAAAAGTAAAAAGGGATTGGGCAGAAGCCAACAAATTCAGTGGACTCATAGATTGGTTACCAGAGGACAAGAAGTCTTCCTTCAGGAATTAAGTCCTCACAGACCCCACTCTGAGAGGAGACAGGAAACAGGTCTACACCGATCCTGACAAAGGTATGGAGTATTCATGGTTTAAGTTACATAGGGGACTCCTCTATCAGGTAACCACCAACTAGGCCAAACAAGAAATTGAACAGCTGTTGGTTCCTGTGGGATTCCGCCAACCTGTACTCATGTTGGCCCACAATGAAGCCTCAGGGGGGCATCTGGCCCGGGAGAAGACACAAGAAAAGTTGCTAAAACGGTTCTACTGGCCACGGGTATACTGAAAGGTGGCTAAGTACTGTGAATAATGTCCGGTATGTCAAAAAACCAACTCGAATTAACCTCTTCGGGCACCCTTATGACCCATGCCACTCATTAAGGAGCTGTTTTTTAGAATTGGAATGGATGTGGTGGGTCCACTGGAACCTAATAGTCATGGGCACCAATATTTACTTGTTGTGGTAGATTGCGCGACCAGGTATTCGGAGGCTTTCTCGATGAGAGGAATCAGTGCCACCCAGGTATGCAATCAAATGGTACCGTTTTTCGCCAGAGTGGGTCTGCCAGCAGAAATAGTGACAGATCAAGGAAGGAACTTTTTGTCTAACATCATGAGGAGGGTTTGCCAACAACTAAGGATCAAACAGATCCGAAAGTCTATCCTCCACAGATGGATGGTCTTGTAGGACACTACAATAAGGCAATCAAGCAGATGCAAAAGAAAGTAACTGGGCAAACAGGGGAAAACTGGGGCCGAATAGTACCATGGGGACTCATGGTGCTAAGAGACACCCTGCAGTCTTCCACAGCGTTCTCCCCGTCCGAACTTTTGTTTGGGCACAGGCCCAGGACCGTCCTAGACATAGCACAAAGTGAGTGGGAAGAGGAAACACACCTAACTGACTCTGTCGTGGAGCTACGGTCACACCTTACCAAGTTGAGGGAATTGGCATCAGGTCCCAGGTGGCACAAGAAAAATATTACAATAGGAATACTCAGGTTTGTACTTTCCAGGTGGGAACCAAGGTGTTGGTGTTGGTACCTACCACAGACAATAAGATGATAGCCCAATGGAGAGGGCCATACAAAGAAGTTGCTGTAATGGGACCTGTGAATTATCTGGTTCAACAACCGGACAGAAAGGAGAAAAGAAAGAACTACCATATCAATATCTTGAAGGAATGGAAAGAACCCAGTAACCCGTCTTCAAGAATGCATGCTACCACATGTGAAGAGTCAGAGAACAATCAGACCGCTCTACAGGCAGTACAATGGGGTTCAGAACTCAGCGAAGTTGAAAAAGAGGAGCTGAAAACATACCTCAAACCACTCAGTCACGTGTTTTCTTACTATGCCGGAAGGACAACTTTAGTACAACATACTATAGATACACTGCCAAATCAGTCTGTAAGAGTGTGTCCTTATCGGTTTCCAGAAACTAAACGGGTCACCGTTCAGGAATAAGTGGATGAAATGCTCTGACTGGGTGTTATCGAGCCCTCTACCAGTCACTGGTCCTCACCTATTGTTCTAGTGCCAAAACCAGACGGGTCCACCAGGTTTTGCATAGACTTCCGGAAATTGAATGCAATATCTACCTACCAAGAATACCCTATGCCTCGCATCGATGAACTTCTTGAGAGGCTGGGTCCTGCACAGTACACGAGTACCATAGATCTTATGAAGGGGTACTTGCAAATACCCCTATGACAGAAAGACAAGATCAAAATGCCATTTTCCACCCCATCTGGACTTTATCAGTTTACAGTTCTACCATTTGGCCTACATGGAGCCCCTGCAACCTTTCGGTCTCTTATGAATAAAGTTGTAGCACCCCACGAATCGTACAGTTCTGCTTATCTAGATGACATCATAGTCTTCAGCAGCACCTGGAGTGAACATCTCGAACATCTAGGGAGGGTGGTGATGGCACTCGAGAAAGCCGGGCTGAAAATCAATCCTAAAAAATAACACCTTAGGAGCAAAACAAACCCGATACTTAGGTTATTTGTTAGGAAGTGGCGTTATCAGACCCCAGCTGGACAAAGTAGAAGTAATTCTGCGGTTACCCAGGTAAGAGCGGTTACAGGTCTGAGCCTTTTTAGGCTTTGTAGGCTATTTCAGATGATTTGTACCGTTGTTTTCTTCGATTGCCTCTCCGTTAACAAACACTCTCAAGTCCACTTACAAAGGCTTTGAAGATCCGTTCTTTTTACAAAGTGATGCCTCGGGTACCGCCTTAGGGGCCGTGTTCTCACAAGGAGCTGGAGAGGACTTGTATCCTGTAGCTTTCATCAGCCGCATACTCTTGCCTCATGAGACGGCCTATTCGACTATAGAAAAACAATACCTCGCCATTAAATGGGCATTAGAAACCCTTGGATACTACCTATTGGGTAGGACATTCACATTCTTCACCGACCACCATACCTTTACAATGGCTTGTGGTGCAAAAGATTTCCAATCAACGTATTTTAAGATGGTTCCTTACCCTACAGACTTTTTGTTTCCAAACAGTTCATAAATCAGCATCCTTTCAGCTGATTCCTGATTACCTCTCGAGAAGTGTGGATCAACCCGATCAGCTTGATTCTTCGGGGAGTGTCTGTGAGAGGAGCAATGGAGATGATGGCCCACTTGAGACAGAGCTACGATCTGGAGATACAGACCAAGAGCAGCGGTCTCTTCCGGCCACAGTGACGGAAATCCGGAGCAAATGACAGACAAGGGGAACTTGCAAGGCCAGCTTGTACACTCGCAGGTCACGGGTGCGGCGGGGGCCGAGAAACACCAAACCGTGGCCGCCAACACAATACCGGAGGACACAAGCCATCTCGGGCTCTCCTATGCCAAGGGTATGGCAGTTCAGGGGTATAACCGATCCACGGCCACTGGCGAACCATACGAGGACGCAGACAAGAGTCCGCTAACCTTAGAGGCGGCAATCAATATGTGATGTCAAAGCAAGGAGTACTTTCCCTCATACATGCACCTATCTTCTATTCCCAAACCATGGCACTCCCTGGAGGTAGATGCTCCACTTCCCTTTCAGACACTGTGTGGGGAGGCATCATGCAAACCTTCATTTTGGGAAGAAGGGGAAGGGGCTTGTGAGGGTTTATGTAGACTGCCTCATAGTGTTGATCTTGATTGGTTGAAAGCACTCCAGCACCCATATAAGGCAGACATAGAAGAAGGACTAAGTTGTGTTTTTCCGACCTGTTTCAGAACATCTGAGAGATGGTGGAGAGAGCAGTCACTGAGCACACCTGGGCATATGAAGATTAAGGGCAGGACAATTTCTGGGCACCCTTACTTAAAGAAAACCAAGCAGAACGCTCCTGCACAAGACTGAATGAAGTCTAGGAGTTCTAAGCTAAGAACTTCTTATATTATTTTGATCTCTGGCTACTGTCAATAAAGACCAAATTGTGTTCAGGCATCTACAGCTCTCCGGTCTTTATTACATAATTTGGTGGCAGCTGTGGGATTCAGAATCACGTCATAGAAGGAATCATCAAGGCCCTAGCAGACGGGGAGCAGCAACTCCAACAACTGATACAGGTGCAAAGCCAATCAGGCTCAAGCAGACCAACAGACCTTACAACAAGCCATGCAATTGCAGGTCACCAACCAGGATGCGTTGAGCCAGGTTACTTAGGCTACAGTAACCACCACGGGCAGTCCCTTGCCCCTACTTCCGTTTTGCAAAAGTTCCAACCTGGTGAGGACCCAAGCTACTTCTTCATCAACTTTGAGCGTGTTGCACGTATGACCGGTCGAAAAGTGGGGACATTTTATTGCTATTGTCAATAAAGACCAAATTGTGTTCATGCATCTACAGCTCTCCGGTTTTTATTACATACAGAAAGGAGCAGGCAGGGCAAATTCCACGCCCTGGCCAACATGGATCGAAAGAACCTGATGAAGGCATTTCCCTCCCTTACAGCGGCAGCAGGCAAATGGATATATTCCCTGGAGAAGCAGACAGTAGAGGTTTTGTTAGCGGTGGGGGACAAGAAGAGTTTGCTTGCAGCAATATTAGGAGAGCAAACAAATATCATCTGGGATAATGAAGGATATTCAGAAGTACTATTATGACACACGTGATGGTGTATCATTTAATAATTGTCGAGCTTGTGTATGACAGGCTCTGAGAAATGCCTACCCAGAAACACCAGATATAGCTTGCATTATGGCATGCACAATGAAGCCAGAAGATGACCCAGCACTTTACATCCACTATGGTCAGGAAATGTGGCGCAAAGAGACAGGGGATGCTTGGGACAAGAAATACCTGTTTTCTATCATGTGCTACGTAAGGTCCTCCAGACTGAAGCACAGGTAGAATTAGAGAAGGTTGTTGTCATAGAAGCGAAGGGCGAAGGAGTGGGCCGAAATACAGGCACGCATAGTGTATCATTGTGGAAGCAAGCAGAGAAGGAGAAAGAGAGGGTAGATCAAGTGCAGCAAGCAGAAGCCAAATAAGTGCAGAATAAGTTAGCAAAACTGAGCATGGAAGCAGCAGTGATTATCAACACCACTAAGGGGCAACCCCTGCAGGACCCGCCGATGTAAGGACAGCCACAATGATGCGAAGATGGCCAAGGAGATGATAAAAGGGACATGGGGGATTACCAGAGAGGAATAGGAGGTTTTCAACAAGGAAGGGGACAGGAAATTGGAGCACAGAGATCTAGGTTCAGGGGGCCATGCTGGGTTTGTGGAAGAATTGGGAAATTTGCACGAGAATGTAGAAGTTGACATTCCATGCCTTATTATCCAGACGTTCCAACATAGGCCAAGGCCACATACCAGGTCCAGCCCCCTGTTGCCCTACATGCTCCTGGTCCCATGCAGGTGCCAGTTCCCATGCAGCCACAGCCCATTCAGAATCCAGCACTGGATGTCATGCAGACAACCATTCAGCAAGTACCCGCACAGAACACCACACAGCATTTGGATAAGAATTCCCTACCGCACAGTACAGTAGCACACTACACAGGACACACAGCTGTCCACAATAGGACAGCCCACAGAGAGCTCTGATGTGTTCAGTACTATCTGTCACTTACAACCCAGAAGAGGAGCCCCAGGTGTGAGTGAAGATAGGAGATAGAACGTTCACCTTTATGGTTGACACGGTGCCACTGAGTCCTGTATCAGGGAAGGGAGAAAAGAATTCTGGACACACAGGGATTCACTGAGGCTTTCATTATGGTTCTTTTCACTGAAGATGTACCCATCATATTAGATGCACTCAAGTTATCAGCACCCTTGTTGTATTCTAATGACAGCCCAGTTAAACTCCTGGGTAGAGATCTCTTGAGCAAATTAAATATGACCATTTCTTTCACAGATGAAGGGATAGTATTTTCGGCACCAGGCATGCATTACACGAGAGTAGCAGCAGTTTTTCAGGCACTTTGTAGTGACAGTACAGAACGAGGGGTACTCCTTCATGAAGACTTATTGCTTTACAGAAAAGTGGTTCTGTTAGGATTTCTACTCGGGATTCAAAACATGATATTTCGGTAACCCTGAGACTTTTTGTTCAGACCAGTTGTCACTCAGAAAAAGGAACCTTCCACTATGATCACTCTAGATTTGGAGGTTGTGGTTACTAGAAAGGACACAGTAATTCTGGCAGGCACAGATGAAGAGGGGGAGAGTGGTGCACTGTTCTATGCATAGAACCGACTTTGCTATCAAGAGGGGTGTCTGATGAACAGCTGTTCTAGGACACAGAAGAGGAAGGGGAAACGTTGTTTGACATATACATAGCCTGTCAGGTCACAATACAGCACAAAGAAGTACCACACACAGTGTAAGTTCCTAAAATACCACTATCACTGTTGTATGAAGAGATAGCAAACGTGCCGAGTTGTTTGTGGAACAGTAACCCTCATGATGTAGGATTATTAAGAGCATAGGAGTGATTCCCCTCAAACTTAAACCAGGCACGGTATTATCCTGAGTGAGACAGCACCCAATGTCCAGAGAGCCCAATGAAGGGAGTTATGACACCATTGTTGCATTATCGAACAAGGCATTATATTGGCACTGAATGTTGCAAACAAGTTTAGATTGTGCCTGGTCCCTTCATTGTAGATATTTAAAATTGTCTGATATTTAATCTCAATTTTGCTGGATTTTCTACAATTAATGTTATCTTCAGATGATTGATTTTATATCTGCTACAATCTAAAGTGTGATTACATTTAATATATATAATTTATTTAAAATATTATTTGTGTACTTCCTGGAAATTCAACATTTCTGAAAGAAGACTAATTGTATTGATTTTGTAAAAGATAAACATTGCAATCAGTTAGTGGTACATAAAGGTGAATTCATTTATGACACAGAAGAAATCACTGTTCTTATGATTAGATTAGACACACAACATGTTAGTTAATTAACAGCAGAGTCATACCATTAAGAAAGGCCATTTCTGTAAAGTTATGAGACAACGGATTCACCCAAAATGTTCAAAAAAAAAAAATAATGAATGCATGATTTGGCCGTATTTCGGCTGTTCGAAAAATCTGAACGCCCGAAAAGTTTGATCATATCACGCATTCGGTGCTGTGGTCTGCGGGGGTGTCCCCGTACCCTTGCTTACTATATTGTGAGCAGGGGTTGTGGGGGACACCTCCACTACTGTCCTGTGAAAAAAAAGGAAAGCACCGTGCGGCGCCAGTTCCCAATCACGGAAGTGAAGGGGAACAGGCATTGCAGGACCCAGCGAGTTTGAAGGAAGGGAAGTAGGGGGTTAGGGGTGTGGGTGTGTTGTGGGTGTGGGTAGGGGTGTGGGTGGGGGTGTGGCTAGGGGTGTGGGCCAAGTCAGAAGTGTTCAGGGGAGAAAAGATATTTTGAAAAAAAAGTCTTTGGTCTTTTCTCCCTCAAACATTCCTAACTCGGTCAATCAACCCCAAACCGGGACAACTCCATTCACTTATAATTTGTTAGTCACATGCGGGGGCGGCTTGAGAATTCTTTAATTGGATGAGTGTACACATTTTCCCTGAATAAGCGGGAGTGGCCGAGTGTAGCGAGGGTACCCGAACCAACCAATAGCAGTCCAGGAGGGGGGGGTACTCAATCTGAGAACATTTTGAAAAACAATGGGTAAAATGGTGCATTTTGATGAACACTTTTAGTGAAAAATTGCGTGAAAAGCCACACATTTTACAGTTTTGTAGAGTAACACATGAAAAAAATCCAATGGATACCAAGTCACCAACAGAACAAAAGAGCATTTGTTGGTGTATTGTCCAACACATTTTCATGATGTCTTTGCCAACAATACAAGGCAGAATTCTGCTAATGTAATATTTTCATGCTGGCTGTACCCATACATATCCACTCTGGATCACCCAATATGTGCTTGCAATTATAGAGCGGTGGTCACAGAACTATAGTTGAGCATTGAGATACATAGGAAACCTGAAAAATGAATTTCTAATGACTTTTCACTCGCATGACAGATTTGGCTTAAATTTCCAAACAAAAGTTTGTCACCGGCCCCCCAGACTAGACATTTTGGCAAAGATTAAAAAATGAAAACCTTATTAAGAAAGTTCAAAAACACTGTTTTCGGCATAGTCCTCATTGATTTACAGAATAGAGAAAAATTCAAAATGTCTGTTCAGGGCACAGCAAAAAACGCTGGACGAAATTGGACCAGGTATGAAACAACTTCGGCACCAAGCCTTGACTCGATTTCTGGGAGGGGTCTGGGGTTATTCCATCCAGTGGTTGTTAAAATATTTGACGGGGAAGAGGGTGCCCTCTTCCCCCAAAATTATAGCTCAACCTCCCATGGTGCTATGCAGTAGCGAGGCTTTTCAGAAATGAAAAAACACATATTTTTGTGGTTCGATGCGAGAGATATTCACAAACTTTCTTCTTCTTTTTGTGTTTGTGCCTGTGAGCTTTTGTGAGCGCTCTGAGGCCTTCGGGTATGTGGCTCAATACAAATAATCAATAGAACAGAATAGAAATGAAATGTTCATGAATATCCATAAACAAAATGTTGAAAAAATGCCTTTTGGAGGAGGAAAAAGGAGGAAATGGTATCCAGCTAGAGGCGGGGAGGGGGAAAGGGGACACCGTGTGAAATTGCGGAGCTACTGGGGATCAAGTTCAGAGCTGGAACGGTTTTGCATATTCAGGGTTATTTCTGAATATTCCGGGTTTTTTGCTGCATATTTTTCATATTTGTGTTATAGTGGAAATGAACATGTATCACACGTCTAATGACCCCAAATATTTTTAAAATATTGAGGGTTATTTGTATCCATTGCTAATATAACTGTGGCTATTGGAAAAAAAGGGTTTTAAAAAGAAAATTAAAAAAAATTAGATTAATACAGAAAAAGTGGAATTTTATATTTATTGTGAGATGTGGGTAACCTATTGGGGCAACATGTCAAGGGGTGCAATATTGGCGTGCCCATTGAGCGCAAAGGCTGTACTAACTGGCCAGGGCCAAAGGCCTTGTTGAGTGTGCCAACAGAAATATATAGTGGACACGGCTGAACATTGTGGCCACCTAGTGGGTTCAAAAGAAACATATTTGTGGAACATGTACAGTGGCCATGCCTGAAGGCCAAGGCTAGTGGCTCGGTAGTGGCCAGCTGGCCGAAAAGACATGGACCGTGTACATGGCCAAATGCCGTGGCCATGGCTAGTGCCCGGAAGTGTTTTAAAATATACAGTGGCCAGGGCCGAAGGCTAGTCTAGTGGCTAGTTGGTCCAAAAGATTATGCAAATATGGGGGGAACATGTACAGTGGACATGGCCGAAGGCCATGTTTAGTGGCCCGTAGAAAAACGATGGTATAACAAAACCCTTGAAATACACTGAAAACTTTAGTTAAGGTGTAATTAAGTTGAGAAGATTTAACTTAACAAAACCCTTGAAATTAAGCAGATGTGGGAAGTCATGATCCGCTTAACTTGGCGTATTCCCATTACAAAGCCCATGAGCACACACATATTATAAGAGAAGGTATTCACAATGAAATACAAAATGGCAATATGGGGGACATAGCAATCCCACATCTGCTGAATTTCCAGAGTTTTGTTGTGTTAAATCTTCTAAATTGAACTACACCTTAACTAACGTTTTTCAGTGAATTCTTATGCATGAAAAAACCGATGTTTGCTTTGCCCATGTTGTGAACACAAACCAGTTATCCTACTGAATACAAACACTCATTATCAATAGTCTGGACTCCATGGGAAGACACGTCACACACAAGGTGAGCATGTGGGTCTCCTCCTACAGAGGGAGACTTTCTCCTGAGAGTGCAGCCTGGGGAAAGCATATAGAATCACCACCAGGCTAGGGGCTCAGATGAAAAGGCAGGAGAAAGCGCTCAGCCATCTTATGAGAAAACAAAAACTATGATGATACATGCTTACAGTGTAGCTCCCCTTCGCCACCCCTTGTCACATGTATCCTACCTGGGTATGTTATGCGAAGTGCGTTGTAGCAATACTTGTTGCTTTTCTCCTGATGAGTAGGCAGGAAGTTCATAGGCCAGGTTTGCTCCCCGACGTCAGATGACAGAGGACGCCAGAAGTCCAGTGACTAACCCGAATGGCATGAGGGCGCAATCTACAGTCCAGGAGATGAAGGGGACTACCCCTCAATGGCCCAAGGAATCAGCTAACGATTGGTATCCAGAGGAGAAGGAAGGTCCAGTAGGCAGACAACGTGCTGTGTACCAGGTAAGCAGTTCAATAAAAAAAAATTCAGTAAGCAATCCAGCAGCCAGGCAAAAAGGTCTGTGTACCAAGGAAGTTGTTCAATAAAGGAAACACAACAGAGCTGGGCTAAGTGATAGCAAGGTCGTGGAAGAAGCCGGGTCCAAAACAGGGAGTCAGAAAAGAAAGCAAGAAGGTAAGTAGGATAAGATGAGGTAAGGAGGCAACGCACTGCATCACCAAACTCAGTATAGTTTTTGTAATGAGAAGGACACAGCAGTTCCTGCTGCTGGGAGAAGAAGAGGGCAATAATGTCACACGTTGCAATTCTGAAGGTGTCGTAACATGGGGCTTGTGGTCCACTTTGTTCTCTGGTATAAGTGCTGGCCGAGATGCCATGGAAGCCGCCAAACCTGCTGCAGCTGGCGCCGTGCATGTTTATGTAGTGGGATCCTGACAGCCAATAAGGGTAATATTATACAAAAATATGTTAATGCTGACTTTGCCAATATATCCCAGTAACTCCATGCAAGAAGATACTCCTGTTGGCCTAGCTCATTATGCCAGTAAAAAATGTGATGCCACTGTAAGAAAACATGGCCGGACCGGCTGCACCACCGTAGGCTAGTATGGCCATATAAGAAGACTCATTATGTTGGCTTTGTCCATAAGGTCAGTAAAAATACCATGCCACAGTAAGAAAAACGATAGATTCTGTCCAAAGGCCTGCACAGATTTAACACACCCATAAAACAGACACTATCACATTCACATACACGCCCATACAATATACACGCTAGCTCAGTCATATGCCTACACATATAACATAAGCTGCAGTCACACTTCACATGTGACGTGGATCCATGCCCGCAGCCCTTGTCTGGACTCCAGACACTGCTTCAGTATCCAAGTCCCTCACCTCCCACGATGGACCTATGACTCGTACGTGGCATGAAAAAAGAAAGCAGACAGCAGGGAGAGTTTCATGGTTCGTGTACATTTGCCCCAGAGACAGAGTTGCACCATCTCACTGTTTTAGGCCCTGGTAATGTGTGCAAAGTGGCCAGACAGTTCCCTTGCCGCCTTTGGCATTGCAGTTCTCCAGCCTGCATCCCCAAATCACTATGGTCCATTCTGCATGCATGCTGGAGAACTGTTCTGTTTTAAAAGGCAAGCCATGCTTACTTATACAAAAAAAGCCATCCCACGAGAGCTTAGTGTTTTCACTGGGGTGTCTTTGCTCCTCCATAGTGGGTCCGAGCCCCATTGCCCGTTATGGAGAAGCGGCCGATGGACACCTGGGGCCTTATAACTGAAAAATAGTGTTTGCACAAAAGCATTTTGTGAATGTGTAAACAATGTCTGCACGAATGGAAATTAATCAGCACTAAATTTAAACTGCTAATACTTCAAATGAGCATTTGCAAACACTGTGTGCATGTGCACAATGCATTTGCACGGCTGTAATGTTTTGGAAAGCGGGCCTGTGTTGGTCCCTCCCCCACCGCAGATCTTCCCTGCTTGTCTCGGCACCCACACTCTTTGACCAACAGTTGTTGATACCTCATCATCTTGCCGGCGCCTTCTTTCCACCTTGCAATGCTGAGAGGAGCGCCTCTGCTTACAAAACGCCCCTTTTTGGTGACACATGATTGGTTCTCAAGACGACATTGCTGTGACTGGATGCTGGATGCTCTATCCTCTGTATTCTGGTGAAAACATGAGCTGTCTCCATCCGTCACCAGTCTCCGCTACACTACTTCTGAGACCTCGCATTCAGCCCTCGTGGGGAGCAGTGATAGATAAGAGCAGGATAACCATGCATGCCAAATTCTCCTGTCTCAATCCTGGACCCTAAATAGAGAGCATCCAGACTGTACCACACCTTGTACAAGGGAGGCCATTATTAAGAAGCTGGGCATGGGAATGTTAATGTTACTAGGCAGCACTGGTAGCTGATGACTGCTTTGTGAGGGGCTAGCAGCTGCATTATGTGCTTATTGATCTCCATTTGTACATTTCCATGGTGTCCAGATGCAACCGTCATTGGTCAATTTTAGCTCACACGTTACCGCTAACTATCGCGAATAAAGGGGTTGCATTGTCCCACAGTGCGTGAGGTGCCCCTCTTCATCCACTTCATCTTGCAGCGCCAGATCACGGTGTTGATGCGGCCTCCCAGGATTTTGACGTTGTGCCTCATCTTGATGTTGGTTCTATCCAGGGTAAAAGTGGTCTACCCAAGAGAGATTTGCTCAAGCCTGTGTTCGTGGCCACAGGCATTTATCCTGGTGATGGCACTGTGGTCATCTGTTAATAAGTCCAAAGATGGTGGGGAGAATGGTATTGTCTGGAAAGAGGTCCCCAGTGAGCTGTGAGCACCTTTGAGTGTGGTTTGGATGTGATTGATAGCACTTTAGAGAAGGGTGATATGGATGGCGTTGATGTGCCTTTTCAATTGTGCTCGGCTCAGGTCATGGTCTGCTTGCATATTTTAGGTGACCTCATTAAAGAGGATGCCGAGTCTGATTTCTAACTTGCTTGTGCTGAAGAAGAGGGTCCATATATACCTGTTTGATCTGACATTGCATGCTCATTTTATTCTATTTATTTAAAAACTTGAACCTACGAGGATGTTCAACAGAGCACCTCAAATAAAGGCCAAAAGAATGATTTTCAAAAAGTTAAAACTCAAGTAGCAAGAATGTTGAACCTAAATGAATAAAACATGTTTTTAGCTGGTGTTTGGGAGAGAGGCCATTAGGACAGAAAAAACGTTGGTAAACAACACAAATAAAAGATATTTTTTAATTGTCTTAACAAATGTAGAGATGTGATGTTCAAACACAGTTCCACCGCTAGCAACTGTAAAGATGGGAAACGCTGTGAGAATTTGCTTATCTGCAAATTCAGAATTACCTGGAAACGAATAACATCCTGGGGTTACGTCAGTCTGGTTTCCGTCCAAGACACGGGACAGAAACAGCACTACTGGATTTAAAAATCCAAATGGACAATCTGAGGGACAATGGGAAACTAGCGGTGCTTCTTCTCCTAGACCTCTCCGCAGCGTTTGATCAGGTGGACCACAACATTCTGTGTAAACACCTAACTTCAGCAGCAAGCTTCTCCCCTAATGCCACACTCTGGATTAATTCCTTCCACAGCGACAGAACTATGAAAGTCTTCTCCCCCAAAGCCAAAGCCCGCACACCCCCACCCCAGTCGCCTGTGGAGTGCCACAAGGATCCTGTGTGGCCCCTGCCTTGTATAATATATTCACAAAGCCACTTTTTTGAGCACCTCGATGACTCGGGTGTCATCTACACCAACTACGCAGATGACACCCAGGTCCTCATACCCATCTCAGGAGACCAGGACACCGACACGGCCACCCTCAATGCCAAATACCGGTCTATCCAAGACCGGATGGCGCAGCACAGGCTATGTTTAAATGATGATAAGGCTGAGCTGCTTATCATCGGCTCTCAACACAAAATCTCCAAACGTAATCACCTCTTCAAGTCTTTCATCATAGATGGACACACCATTAAAGTCACCAATGTCTACCTAGACTCCTCACTCAACCTCAACAAACAAGTAGATGCCACCACCTCAGCCACCACATACACTTGCAGACTCATTAGCGCTTGCAGAAAATTCCTCTCACCGGACAGCTGTCTTACTCTAGCCAGAGCCTTAGTCCTTGCGCCTCGACTACTACAACGTACTGTACGCCGGGACAAAGATACAGAAGATCCGGAAGTTACATGTCCTACACAATAATGCCCTCAGGGCTGCACTCAACATCCCCAGATCTGCACACATTTCAGCCACGACACACCAACATCACTGGCTCCCAGTACAGGAACACATAATCACCCTCACACACAAATGTCTCCACCAGATGGCCCCAGCATATCTGTCCAACAGCATCATGCTGACACAACGCTCTAAACCCACCCGAGCAACCTATCAGCACCACCTAGCCACTCCCAGATTCAAGCTCCAAAGCTTCCCCACATTCGCCAGCAAACTCTGGAACTCACTGCCTCTCCCACTCGGAGCTCAAGACTCTTTCTGGATCTTCAGGAAACAACTCAAAATGCACCTCTTCACCCAAAGCTTAAGCAACCAAGCACCCCCTCTCACCTAGCTCGTCACCACCCTCCTGCTCGTACCTGTACTCGAAAACTTTGTATGTTATTATGCTCACGCCATCTTTTTGTAAATGCCATTATCTTAACTGTGTCTGTCTTGTACTTGCTTTGTAACAACTGTAACCTCTTAAATCTGTAAGAAAGCACCCGGTTTCTTTTTTGGCATGGCACACTATATAAGCTTCAAAATAAATAAATAAAACAACTTGCTAATAGTTTTTGCTTTCATTTCCATCTTAAATATTTAGAGGACTAAGGATACACTTTGAAAAGCATGGACCCAGCAGAAGTACCGCATTTCTCATCAAGGCACCAAGGCATCTTGTCTCTCCAGGATAAATAGTCTTGCTGGTAATGCAGGAGTGTGGGAAATGAATTTGAGCTGGCAGAGTGAGCCAGTAGAGGAAGGCCAAGATGGGAGCCATGGGGTGCGAATAAAGGGCTTGGTGATCAGCCATGTCAGTTGGGGAAACAATTAGGGGGCATTTTCTGATAACCAGTGCATTTGGCCATTACCATTACCAACGGTGAACTGGGAACCAAAAGAGGCCCTGGACATGTTTTTCAAAGTAGCTCTATATTACAAAGTGTGAGCAAGCCCAACCCCTTTCCCATTAGTCATTTTGTAAATAAAACATGTAACCACACAACAGAGGCCCATGATGGAGGGGCCCAGCGGGAAACACCAGCGTTCACTGTTCAGCCAGTATAGCCCTAGTCATTACCATAGGGTGAAGTGGGCGGGAGCAGTTGGGAGCGGAGCTGCTCTACTTTTTTTATTAAGCTTCACCATTCCTATACTTTTATTTTTAAAAGAAACTGCTCCAGAATGGCTTTGTTTTAAAATAAAAGTGAAAGAAGAAATGAAACTTACACTTCAGTGCACTGCACCGGGGGCAGATGGGAGAGGTGGCTTTATCTGGGTAAAATGCATTCTGTGGGGGACAACAAATAAAGTGAATGCATATTCTTTCACTGTGTTTCTTTCAGCCTTTACACAATGCTGGGGGTAGAAATGAGGAAAGGCGGGGCCAGGTATAGGGTTTGTATTGTGTGTCGGAGGGGTCATGGTGATGGGGTTTCTAGGGGCACGGGCCATCAGGGAAAATAGTTCCACTACTTCCTTTCATACAATTCAACCAATGGTCATTACCCCACAATGCTCTCTTTCCTTGTTGCTCTCTCTCTCTGCCCAGCTGGTGCGCATTTGTAGCTTTACCAGTGAATTTCAAGTCAAAGGGCAAGGTACTCACAAGAGTGCACTAGTGGGATAGCTGTGAATTGTCTTGGGCTGCCCCATGTGGTTTTACCCCAGGCCAACTCATCACAAACTCTTGAAAACACAGGAACCGTTGTAGCCTTTGACAATGCCATTTTTGTCTTTTAATACAAGCCAGTGACTCTGACTTGGAGACCCCAGTACACTAAGACAGTTACGGTGATGTTGTGACATGAAACATGGCAAGCCCACCTTACGAGAAGAAGAGGAAAGCCAAGGGCAAGGGAGAGGAAAGAGCAAGTGAAGGGGTGAGTAGAGCCCGGGACAGAGAAACTCTGGAGAGGGCATTCAAGATGGTTGAAGAGCTTGCAGTCTCCGTGTGGTTCTGTGAACATTGTGTGAGGCCCAGGCGAGTGGAGCTCTAGTGAAGGGAGGCCAGCCAACCGCAACTGGCAACGAGGCAGAAACGTGATCCACGCATGAGGGGGATATCCTGATGACTCTGATGTGAAAAGAACGCTGGAAAAGGTAAACGGGACGGCAACGAGAGAGACTGCCCAAGGAGGGGGCCACGAGAGAGACTGCCCAAGGAGGGGGCCACAGGAGAGACTGCCCAAGGAGTGGGCCACAGGAGAGACTGCCCAAGGAGGGGGTCAGGGAAGGGAATGCCCAAGGAGAAGGAGGGGGGTCTGAAGAGGTACCAAATAAAGGAGGAGGCAGGAGCCCCTGTCACAGGCGACAAATAGACGTCCCAGGCTGTGTGACAGTCATTTGTGTATGCAAACACGGCAGTGCTGTCAACAATATTAACCAGCCTGGCTAGCAGGGGAGGTCTCCATGGCTCCCCGTCACAACAGTACAAGAAGCCAATACTTGCAACCCATGCATTTTGGAATTGTAAAACAAGATGCTTTTGTGGCCTTTACCCCAAGATTTTGGTGGTGCAGCTCCCAGTACACCACGCTTGCAATTTAGGGACGAGCTCAGGGCTAGTGCCCTCATGGTGGTCCTTTATTACTGCACCGTGAGGCTCGGCCCTCAACCATTATTATCAGGGTATTGACTGAGCGCAGCCCGGTGCTCTAAAACCATCACAACTCTTTGAGCTGAATACTTGCCTCCCTGCGGAATCCATTTGAGATTTCCCTTCCTGACTGCATCGTTGCAAATAACATTGAGTGCTATCCCTGGAAAAACAGGTGTTGTGCATTAACATATCTGCTCCCGCTTTGTGCAGCTCTTCACTGCTGCTCCTCGAAACAGAATTGTGTTGTACAATTTCTCACATAAAATTTAGTAAATTCAAAAATAAAATAAATAAGCGTTTAAAATGTGTGCTCGTGGACTATCAGGTTTTTTGATGCTCCATTTTGTAAACATCGCTCATGACCGATCAATGAGTGTTATACATATGCCATAAAACCCTGGAAAACACACATTCCCTCAGAGTTCAGTGTTCCTGTCTACAGGCCTTGGTGTACTAAACAGGGGCCAGTTGACATCAACACTAGACCAAACTTCCTTTGGCTTCTTGCATTACAGGGAATGGATAAAGCGTGGTTTGCTTTAATCTAGTTGAATAGCAAATTCGATCTACTGATTGTATTATAGGCGTGAGGGCGAACTTGACATGTTACAAATAAAGCTTAAACCATTCGCCATACGTTTTTTCAACCAGAGGAACATGTCTTGCTTTGCTATTGTCGTGATTGCTCCCCTTTGCAGCTGTGAATGATTAGGCAGCATGGTTTGCTGAGTTTCTTATTGGAAGGTAACGCAGTGTTCGCATCCTTCGCCTCCCAGTGCAACAATCTCCTAAATGGATTGGAGACAATCCTATATGCTCTTTTCCATATTACACACGTAGAAAACCAAGTACACTATTTGCCAGAGTAGTCCAAATTTAAACCCAAATTTTGCAAAGCAGAGTGTGATGCTATCCCCTGCTTGGCCCTCAGGGTGTGTGTGGGGGGACTCAGGAGATAGACTGATGTGGGAGCCTGGAGCAGTATGAGGGCAGGGACAGAGGACCGCCACATGGCTTATACTGCCGCTACTCCCCTCTGAAGGATCATCTTCATATATTGGCATCTGTTGTCCTGGTAAACCAAGACCCATGGCATTTGGCCAGTTGAGAAATTCCGGTAGAGCTTAGAGTCAGAATCAAGTGATAACATGTTTGCGTCTCCTGCAAAGTTTGCAGGGCTCCTGCCAGCTCCTCCTGTGGAGGTTGGGACATGCGCACAAAACATGCATGTGCGATTCTGTCACTTCCAAGAATGCGGACTGTCCTTTTGACGTATGAGTGGCAAGTTAAAGTAAATACAACGGGGCAGGGTGCCTTTACTGGAAAATTAAGCAGGCTTAGCTACAGACATGTATAACGAGACCAGCAAGTGGGATGGAAGGCACATCTATGAAAACCAACACAGGGAGCAGTGGGGTTTGGGACCTTCGAACAGCAGAGCCGTGATTGCAGAGTCCGAGCAGTTGGTGGTGTAGGAGGGGTTGGAGCTGTGGGAGGGGTTGGGTGTGTTGGAAGAGTTGGAGGTGGAGGAGGTGTTGGGGTGCAAAAGGAGTTGTAGGAGCAGGAGGAGGAGGAGGAGACAGAACAAGAGAGGGGGCCTCATTACGAGTGAGGTGGAAGGGGTTAACGGGCTCCGCTAAATCAGGCGGACCAGTTAAACCCGTTCCGCCTCATTACAAGCTCCCCTCGTGGGACCCGGTAAGTAACGCCTGGTCAAACCAGGCGTCCTTACCGGGTCCCACGAGGGGAAGAGGGAGCAAACAACGGGCCGCTCGTAATCGGCCCGTTGTTTGCACCCTCTCCCATTCCCATTGAGCCCTATAGGGGCTCAGATCGGAATGGGGAAGGCCCGGGACCGGGTTCCTGGAGGGAGGAATTACCGGGCCCTCCAAACTCGGAATGGCCTGGTAATTCCCCATTCTTGGAACCCGAACCCGATTTCGGCAGCAGCCATGCCGCCAATAGCAGCATGGCCACCGCCGAAGTCGTAATGAGACCCAGGGAGTTAACAAGAACAAAGGAGAGAGAGCAGGAGAAGTTAAAGGGAGGAAGAAGAGGCCGTTGGAGACAAGGAGGAGAATGAGATGGCAAGAGAGGAGGACAGTGGAAAGTCTCTTGAAGGGAGAGTGCCAAACAAAGAGCAAGACAGCATATACCTATTAATGCCAGGGAGAGGTGGGAAGAGGAACAAGAATGTGGGGGAACATAAAAGGGGTTAGAGGACAGTCAGCTTGAAGGACAGAGAAGAGGTCTCAAGTTCGACCCATAGGATTGAGTGAGTGTTGGCTCAGCACAGAACTGAAGAAACGGGACCCTGAGGTATTAGGTTCAGGACCACCTTAAGACAGGCAGTTGCGCCTGAACTCCAGCAGGCATCTAAACAACCTCTGGGCACCCCCCCTTAGCAAGACAATAGTTAGGCCAATATATTTTGTAGCAGAAGCCCCTGCTAAGAAACTAACAAGTGTCTGTCTTGAGGGTCGTCAGAAAATCCCGTCATCCAAGCTGCATTTTATGTAGAGAAATGACCTCACAAATCATGGAAGAAAAAGCCCTTGTATACTGTTTTGCCTGCTGAAATCTAGGGCCTCTGGCAAGACATTAGCCCAATTGAGTATACTCGCCCAAAGTGAAAACCTTGAGAGATATAATCTCCCCGTGGAAGAACACGGAAAACTACTCAAGCCCTCCATGATTTCGGGCATAGACAATTGATGATCCACGCAGATCAGGTCTTTCCCAAGGAATTAGTACCCAATTAGGTAGTTTCTCTCATCTGAATTCATTGGGATCAGGAACTATATCCAAAGATCTGGATACAGCTAGAAGTCCATGGAGGAACCATCAAAGCAGAAAGATCCGTGGTGCAGGGCCTTCCTGAACCTGTGCATTTTGGAACATATCTACTGCCTTTTCAATCTTAGTTTCAGCAATAAGAGAAAGAGAACTTCCAAATCATGGTAAATAGCGTAAGTCTATTGAAATGGATTTGGGACAAAGAGGTGACTGTCGAGGGTAGTTTGGAGTAGCTCCTTGATTTCCCTGAGCGAGGCTTCAAACCCTATCTGTTTCAACCATTTCCCCACAAGAGGGCTGGAGAAAGATTTAGGCCAGGAAAGCAAATCCTCTATACATTATTTCCTCAATTCACCCTGAAAATCCCCAGGGGGCACTCAACCGGATGGGGAAAGCAGGTCACCTGTATGACCCTCATGGTGTGTAGGGGCAAACACATGATATGGGACATTGAGTAGTGTAGAATGGATGCCCTGGTCTCTCTCACAACACTGGGGGCCGGGGGCCACACAGGCTTATGCTGCGAATACTGCCCCTTTAAAAAGTCAGACTGCATGATTTAATGAATTCCGCCATATCCCGCCGTACTGGTGAACTAGGATCTGCCGTATTTGGCTCATTGTGACATTCCTGCAGTTACTGAGTCAGAATCCAAGAAAAACATGTTTCTTTCTCCCAAGATGATGCAGTGGGCGCAGCTGCTCCTGTGGCTCTGCCCATGGAGCTTGGCGCATGCGTGCAAGCACACATGGAATATTCTGTCAGCATCCAAGGTAGCGGGCTGGACTCTTCGAAGCTGGAACCACATTAAGAGGGAGATACAGAGAGAAAGTGACACATTTAGAGTTAATCCAACTTGGCGCTGGTGGCCCAGCGTGTGTCTTCTCGCCTCCATCCCCACCAAGAGATCATTCATTGAGGCAACCTTGTAAAGAAGACTGTGAGTGACGCTCGGGAGAGACTCAGACAGATACATTTTGAGCCAGAGACATTCACCCTGTGGTAAATGGCTGTGTGTGATACCAGGGAGAGACCTTGACAGCCTATTAAAACCAGAGACATTCTCCCTCTTGATCCGGGACAGCCGACCCAGCCCTTTAAGACGAGGTAGCAATACTTTGAGATGAATGGGGATGCAGAAGATACTTCAACATCAATAATCAAAACGACTCAGGAAGTTGGCAAAGTTAACTGTTTTAATGTCAATTCTCTAAAACAGGGAGTACAACAGACATCAACAGACGTCTCACAGCATGATCTCAACAAAATTCATAAAAACATCATCTTTATAGCAAAAACTCGTCACTGCTGATGTCAACCTACAGGGTAGCCAACTTCATCCTACGTGGCGAACTACAAAAACCTAGTGGCAAATTTGATAGGCTTAGAGGGAACATCTAGGCATACATTCCATACTAGTCTAAGAAAGTGATAGGGTCTCCAATATCAGGTGGGACAACTACGCCCTCCCCTCAAACAGGTCACAATGAATGTCACTAAATGCACAATGTCCCATTGGTTACACAAACTATAGGTCCCTTAACTACGCAGCCCCCTATAATTTGCTGGCACACTTTCATCCGTGAGTACTTTTCCACCTATGTTAGCAGCACGCAGGCTGGACTAACAGGTGCTGGTGGGGTTGTCATAACCATAGCTTCCCACCAATTAGCATATCATCTATCATCACCTCAGTGGTCTGCACATCAATTAAGGCTTTGAATTTGGCCTTGGAGATGCGCCTTGCTCCGGGGAATATGAGGGAGTGGAGGCACGCCCTGTCTCCTTGCATAGGTGTGGTTCGTCATGTTAGTCCAGCTTCATCCCTCCACATGACTGAAGACCACAAACTTGAGATTTTGTGCATTTAAAATACTATTATTTAATAAACCTCTCACGTCATCCTTGTGTTTGTGCATGTCTTCTGAACAGGAGTTTTATTCATATATATATATATATATATATATATATATATATATATATATATATATATACACATATTTATATATATATATATATATATATATACAAATTGGCGCTTGCCGCAGTCTATTCACTACTTAGCTTGCCTCAAAGTATTCTTGAGCCTCATTAAGGGCATGGCTGCCTCCAAACTCGGCCATTCCGACTTTGGAGGGCCTGGTATTTCCCCATTCAAGGAACCCGGACCCGGACCATCGCCATTCCCATTTGAGCCCCCATAGGGCTCAATGGGAATGGGGAGCATGCTAACAACGGGCCCGTTAATGACGGCCCCTTTGTTAGCATGCTGGTCCCCTCGCGGGACCCGCAAAGGACGTCTGGTCTGACCAGACATCCAGATCGGGTCCCGCGAGGGGACCTCGTAATGAGGCTGTACAGGGTTAACGGTACCGGCACCTTTACTGGTGCCATTAACCCCTTACCGCCTCACTTGTAATGAGGCTCCTTTGTCTGGTTGCATTTCTTTGCATCTGTACATGTGTAAAATAACTTGAAATCTTCATTGTTTCTGTAGCATAAGCCTCTTCATCTCGAGCCCTAGATGTTGCTTATCTTTGATACTTTCTTGATGCCTTATAGAATATCTAAATCCTCTTGACTCTGCATCTCTTCTAGGCAGTATTATTTTGTGTCACATCACCAATCTGCTTGTTTGCTCCTTTTTCATGCTTCCTCTGGGATTTCATTCAAATGCCCATCACACTGTCTTGTTTTGTCAACAGGAACCTTGCCTCCAGGATTCGTCTTGGTATCAGTATTTTAACTGGTACTGCATGTGTTTCACACTCTGGCTCCCAACATATAGGTAATATGGGCGAGATGCTTGGGGCAGGGTGGGTAATTGGCTCCTTCTCTAAACTCTTGAAAAGGGCTATGTGTAACACCGGTGTGAGAACCTGACAGAGACTATTTGATACACAGTCTTCACTGTGATTTAGAACTTGACTATTCCCCCATGAAGAGGTTTTAGAATTCCTGGGGAAAACTGACTAGAGATTAATAGAGGCATACGCCATAGGCTCAGATAAGAATATGAGAAAGCCCGCCAGTGACCTTGACATTCTGACCACAGACTAGTCAAGCCATGAGGAATGTCATGGGGGAGGCTTAATTAGTAAAGTACTTGGAAAACAAGAAGGGGAAGAGGGAAGAGAAAGCCTGAGAAGGAGGCTACGCTTCTGTTGTTCCGCATGCTGAAACACTTGTTAGTAATCCAATGTAAAGATGTTAGGTTTATTACGGTGCTTTGTCTCTTGTCTTTTCCCCTTGGCTTTGTAACACAGTTACTTATGAAAATAAATCAAATGTAATGCCAATGGAAGACAGAGTGGCCATGGAATAAGTGTTCTTCTACAGAGTGGAGGTGGTCTATAACTGTCATGGCCACATGCCCCAGAACACAAAATCCACACCATCTAGTGATGAGGGCAATGGGTCACTTGACTCACTTATGTCCCTTTGGGACCCATAAACACAGAGGCCGGCACCAGGCTCATATAGAGATGTGAGCGGGAACACTTTATTACAGTGCAGGAGTGCTTTTAATTTATTTCAGTGCAGGAGTGCTTTTATTTTACAAGAACTTTCCAGGAGCTGAAAGCCTTTATTCCAGAGAACATCCTTATGTGCTGACTCATCGGGTGTGGCAGGCAGGCTGAACCTAGTGAGCGTGGCTTCAGAAGCTCAGCTATATAAACTGTTCCATCCTTAAGGCTGGTGCTTCGCATTACTGTGCACTCACATGCAACGTGACGCTCACCGCCGCTTGGACCAATTTACTTACCTTTGAAACCAGGCGTTCTCCTGCATACTCACCTCCAGGAAACTGGTGCTTCATCACTTCATCTGCAGGCTCATCTCCTGGCATCCAGTGATCTTGATCCCGACGCAGCAGCACTGCACTCCGCATCCATGAACTCAGACCCTGTGAAGAAGAAAGACAAGGTTAGAACATCCGCCCTAGGGCCGCGCCGCATTTGAACACTGTGTTGCCCCTAGTTAACAACTTACCAGCTACTGTAACACTGCAGCTTCGTTCCTCATTGCCTCAGACTGCCGCCTCGAGCTCCGCAGCTTCTTCTGGGCCAGCAACATCACCTGCAAGGGAAGAAAGCAAAAGAGCAAACATCAAAACTGGAACGGACAACAATACAAGACAACAAACTTTACAATACAACAAAAACAGACGAGGAAAGACAAAGGCAAACAGGAACACTTACTTGAAGTATAGTGGCTTAGTCGCAGCAGGACTGGACTACCACGTGGGACCAGTGAAGGAACTCGGTCCAGATCATACAAGCACCCCTGCAAGAAGCCGCAGGACGGAGTGCTCGCCAAAACTAATCAACAGGTGAGCTTTCCAGGGAAAGCGCATCCCACAGGTACCATGGTTTGGGAGAAGGGGTCTGGAAGGGGATAAGGCGCACAAGCTGGCATACTCACACCCCCATTCTCCACACAGGAGCAGTCCCGAGCAGCATTACCTATTACCACCAGTCATCACATAAGCGCAGAGGGTGAAGTCGGACCCGAGCGACCTCACCCCTGGGAGGGCTGCAACCATGCCCCATCGCCTCCCCAGAGACAAGGTGAGCGTATCAGAACATAAAGCCTCTTCGAATCTCTGCCTGGGCATTATGGAGACTTCTGAAATGGACCAGTTGGCCTGATTACTGGGAGAGTTACAGGCTGAAGTTCATGCCTCAAGACAGGAAACCAATACCCTAAGGAGGGATCTAATTGTGAACCGGGAGTGGACAGATGAACTAGCAAGGCAAATGCTCCAGGCACAGGCAGGCCAGGTCCCACTGCCGGGGTGTGGCCCTCCTGCCACGCTTCCACTGCCCACACCAGAACAGGTGGTTCTTCCAGGGGGGGTTCCCCTTGCCCCACCAGAACGCTTCACAGGCGATCTGAATAAGTACACCATCTTTATGAATAAATGTCATCTACATTTCTTGTGTAGACCTGGGGCATGCCCCAACAATCAAGCGAGAGTGGCATTTGTATTCTCATATTTGGGAGGTAGTGCAGCAGACTGGTCAATACCCTTGGTAAACCATGATGATCCTTTGCTTCGAGACTTCGGTGGTTTCCAGCATGAAATGGAGAAACTGTTTGCACGGCATACTCAAGGGCGGGCTCTGGACAATGAATTGTTATCACTACGGCAGGGTAATAAAGACTTACGACATATATTGCTTCCTTCAATCATCTGATAGCACAGACTAACTGGCCAGAGGAGAAAAGAACTACGCTCTTTTACCGAGGCTTGCGAGGGGAACTTAAGGACGTATTAGCCCAAGTAGTAAATCCCCCGGAAAGATTTGCTGAATATATCGACCTGACAGTGCAGCTCGATCACAGATTGCAGTATCAGAAGATGGATTGGGCCAAGGCCGAGGGGCGGTCAGTCTACGTGCGATTCCGTGAGAATCAAACCAAATCACACGATTAGTCCGAGCCAATGCAAATCAGAGGCTTGCGGAGCCCACTCACCAAGGCAGAAAGGGAGAAAAGGAGACAGCAGCAGCTTTGTTTGTACTGTGGTAAGGCAGGTCACTATCTCTGAGAATTCCTGGTGAAACCACCCAGGAAAGTAGTTGGAGCAACTGACATGGGTGAAGAAGAACAGGACTCGGGAAACTCCAAATACCCAGCAAACAAAGGGGTCCACTTGCCGAGTGGTGAAAAGGAACCTATACAGACCTCACACCTAGTCATCCCTGTGCTCCTGGTAAACCACTAGCAATAGTCAAAAATACATGCCTTGGAGGTATACATTGACAGTGGGGCTGTGGGAAATGAGATGGACCAAGATCTGGCTTCCCGGATAGGCCTTCCTCTCTGACAGAAGCAGGTTTTGGAAAACATCACAGCAGTTGATGGATCTCAGCTATCATCCGGCCCAATGACGCATTACACCAAGAAGGTCACGCTTCTGTGTCAGGACGGTCACCAAGAGGACATCACCTTCGATCTCATTGCCACTCCTCTGTTCCAGATGATATTGGGAATGCCCTGGCTGGAGACCCACAATCCCAGGATTGACTGGCGTAAACGAGTTCTGACCTTTCCCCAAGACTGTGCCGACACCTGTTATAGCAAGGGATTCTCATTAAAAGGTCTTACCAACCACTGAGGTTCGTCGAAGAAAGAAACCATACTGGGCCACACCAGTTCACTATCACCTGAATACCGGGATTACCAAAATGTCTTTCAAAAAGAGCAAGCAAACACCCTACCTCCGCACAGACCATATGACTGCCAAATTGATCTGGTACCTGGAGCTCAAGTTCCCTGCAGCTGAATTTACGCCCTAACAGTACAAGAAAACCAGCATCTAAAAACCTACCTCGATCAGTATCTGGCAAATGGCTTCATTCATCTGTCCAAGTCCCCTGCATCCACGTCCCTCTTTTTTGTGCCTAAAAAGGAGGGAGACCTGAGAACTTGCATTGACTACAGAGCACTTAACCAGATCACGGTAAAAAAACAGTACCCGTTACAGCTTATCCCCAAGCTCTTGGATCAAGTCAAAAATGCTCAGATGTATACAAAACTAGACTTACAAGGGGCCTACCATCTAGTAAGAGTCAAAAAAGGAGACGAGTGGAAGACGGCCTTTCACATGAAATATGGCCTTTATGAATATTAGGTTATGCCCTTTGGACTATGTAATGCCCCGGCATTCAATTTGTCATGAATGACGTGCTCCGCGAACTGTTGGACGTCTGCACTCTTGTATATATTGATGACATTCTTATATATTCGACCACGTCAACTATGTCCGGGCAGTTTTGAAGAAACTGCGGCAACACCGGCTATATGCCAAATTGGAGAAATGCTTCATTCATGTGACAGAGGTAGAATTCCTCGGCTTTATTCTCACACCACTGGGCGATAGCATGGACACGCGCATGGTAGATGCTATTTCCCTCACCGACATCCATAAAGGGAGTACAGAGTGTACTCGGGTTCACCAACTTTTATCAATGGTTCATTCCCGGGTTCTCCCAGATCGTCCACCCAATCACCTCTTTATTACAGAAAAATAAACAATTTAATTGGTCCGCAGAGGCAGAGAAAGCCTTCCAGGAGCCCAAAACAAGCATTTACCACAGCACCAATTTTACGGCATCCTCGACCAGAACTACTATACGTGGTCGCAACTGATGCTTCCAACATAGCAATGGGAGCAGTCCTATCACAACGAGACCCCGAAACAGGTCAGTTGCATCCCGTGGCATTCTGATCTCGCATGTTTTCAGCCCCTGAATTGAATTCTGCAATCACTGATAAAGAACTGCTAGCAGTTAAGGCAGCGTTCAAAGTCAGGAGACATTATCTTCTTGGAGCTAGACATACAGTCACTGTCATCATGGATCGTCGCAATCTACAATATCTGAAGACCGCTAAAGCGCAATCATCACGCCAACACTGCTGGGCTCTCTTCTTTGTGGAATACGACTTTGTCATCACCTATAGACCCGGACTATGCAATGTAAAAGCGGATTCAATGTCTCGCATGATTGAGGGAGAAGAGGCATTCACTACACCAGACCCCGTGGCCATCATCCCTGAAGGACGAATCCAAGGCTCGATTGCTGCAACCACCACTCTAGACAACTTAAAATCTGACCTGCAACACTTGATGAGTCCACCAGTGCAACAGGAATGGCTAGGGAAGGGAGACCGGTATACGATCGTGGACAACGTACCATACTACCAAGGATGATTGTACATCACGGATAAGAAATTACAGAATCAAATCATCGCAAACTATCACGATTCATTAGTAGAATGGCATCCGGGAATAGCCAAAACCCAAGCTAAAATAAAGAAAAATTACTGGTGGCCAACTTGGCGAAAGGACATTGTCCAGTTCATCGCAACCTGTGGCACCTGTGCACAACACAAGTCCCAAAAACAAAGTCCCACAGGTCTGCTAGGTCCTTTAGAAATACCCCCAACACCTTGGCATACGCTATCAATGGATTTTATTACAGACATTCCCTCCTGTAACGGATACAATACCATCTTTGTTGTCGTAGATCTGTTTTCCAAAATGGCCCACTTTATTCCCCTGAAAGGTCTCCCAACTGATTCTACTCTGGCTACCATGTTTTTGGAACAGATCGTCCGGCTACACGGGTTCCCATCAATATTGATAACAGACCGAGGAACTCAGTTTGTCTCTGCATTCTGGAAAAGGTGTTATAAAATTGCCAAAATCGACCTCCGGTTATCTGCAAGCCATCACCCCTGAACCGACGGCCAGACCAAACAGGCTAACCTGAAATACATAAGTTGTATGCTGAAACAAACCGAGGATACCTGGAAGGACATACTTTGGTTAGCAGAATACGCATATAACAACTCCATTCACACCAGTACAGGACAAAGCCCATTCTACATAGTGTACGGTCGACATCCACAGACATCCGTTTTTGACCCACTTGAATCATTAGAATTGCCCACTGTAACGACCTTACACAAAACCATCACCCAGGTTTTTAAGGAAGCAGCAGAGCATCTTGCCAGAGCCAAAGAGAAACAGAAGCAGTTTGTGGATCGACACTGAAGGGAAGCTCCCAACTACCAAGTCAGAGACAAGGTTTGGTTAGCATCCAAAAACATCCCCCTGAATGGACAATGGGCGTTCTGTCCCAGATATTTGGGACCCTACACTATCAAGGCTGTGATCAACCCTGCGGCCATGAAATTAGAATTACTGGCCGACATGCGGATCCACCCTGTGTTTCATGACTCCCTCCTAAAACCATTGAGACCAGGTACACGGATCGATACTCCACCAGATCCCAAAATAGTTGAAGGAGAACCAGAATACAAAGTTAAAAGGATCCTAGACTCTAAGATGGTCCAGTCCAAGTTATACTACCCTATAGACTGGAAAGGTTATGGACCCCAAGATCGGACCTGGTAACCCATTGAGCATGTCCACGCTCCATGATTAATCAGGCAGTTCCACCACAATAACCCCATGAAACCAGGGCCAGGGGGAAACCACCCATAAGAGGGGCTTTGAGGGGGAGTGCTGTCATGGCCACAGGCCCCAGAACACAAAAGCCACACCATCTAGTGATGGGGCCAATGGGTCACTTGACTCACTTATGGGTCAAGTGACCCTTTGGGACTCATAAACACAGGGGCCCTGGCTGGGCTCGGTCCTGGCGCCTTTGGCGCCAGGGTCATATAGAGATGTGAGCAGGAACACTTTATTTCAGTGCAGGAGTGCTTGTACTTTATTTATTTTACAAGAACTTTCCAGGAGCTGAAAGCCTTTATTCCAGAGAACATCTTCGTGTGCTGACTCATCGGGTGTGGCTCCCTAGGCTTGGTCTTCATGTGCTGACTCATCGGGTGTGACAGGGTGTGGCCGGCAGGCTGAATCTGGTGGGCTTGGCTTCAGAAGCTCAGCTATATAAGCTGCTCCATCCTTAAGGCCGGTACTTTGCGTTCCTGTGCACTCACGTGCAACATGACGCTCACCGCCACTTGGGCCAGTTGATTTACCTTTGAACCAGGCATTCTCCTGCATACTCACCTCCAGGAAACCGGTGCTTCATCACTTCATCTGCAGACTCATCTCCTGACATCCAGTGATCTTGATCCCGACGTCACAGCACCACACTCTGCATCCACAAACTCGGATCCTGTGAAGAAGAAGAAAGACAAGGTTAGAACATCCGTCCTAGGGCCGCACCGCATTTGAACCCCGCAAGCCCCTAGTTAACAACTTACCCGCTACTGTACCGCTGCAGCTTCGTTCCTCATTCCCTATGGCTGCTGCCTCGAGCTATGCAGCTTCTGCCGGGCCAGCACCATCACCTTCAAGGGAAGAAAGCAAAAGAGCAAACATCAAAAGTGGAACGGACAGCAATACAAGACAACAAACTTTACAATACAACAAAAACAGACGAGGAAAGATGAAGCCTCCTTGTCGTGTCATAGAATGACTAATCCCCCTCCTTATCGTGAGCGAGGGGTTTAGATTCTATTATAGACAAGGAGGCGAGTATTATCCCATCCGCCTGCCATGTTCTGTTTCTCTTATCTGCAGCATTGGTTTAGGAGGTCCAGGTAGAGGAGTCTTGCCAGGTCCCAGATTGTTGGGTGTGTAAGGATCCCTAAACTGGTCATCCATTTGACAGTTCTGGTTAATTTTTCTTAAGGATGGCGTCAGAGTGCAGCTTCAGAAGAGGAGCTGCTGTTAGAGAAAGGGACTTTTATGGGGGTGGATCCCTGCTGATTCGTTCCTGGGGGGGGCTTGACCTGTGCTCCATTTTGGATTGGGATTGCTCTCCTGTGACTCTAATGGAATGTTGTGGTTTCCTTGTTTTTTCTTGTAAAGATTTTTACAAAGTGTTTTTTTCTTTGCTGCTATGTGTCAGTAGTAAAGATTGTTTTGCATAATACTCACCTCCTTGTCTTTAATAGAATTTAAACCCCCTCTCACGATAGTGAGGGGGATTAGTCATTATTCCTGAATGTGACTATGATATATACATTTTTGACCTTGTGATAAATGTGTTCTTAATATTTTCTATATTTACTTGTTTTGGGTGTTATATTGAAATGCTTCCAACTATCAAGATTTCAGAAGTTCAGAATCACAGTTGTTGTTTTGAAGTGTGGTGTACAAGGAGCTCATTTGCTGTTTTTTTTGGCCCCGATGAATGCCTTGATATAGGAGTAAGAGAAACATGGAGGGGTGGCAGTGCCCTCTGCCTTGTGGCCGAAACACAATGTGTCGATGATGTTTATATGTTCTAGAGAAGCCAGTGATTAGATGTTCATACTGGTGACCAGGTCTGGAGTTGATATTATCTAGTAAGGGAAGATTGTCATATTTAGCTTCACCTCTAGTGATGTCGAGATAGAGAAAAGAGAATTCCCTAGGGTGATCACCGGCAATATAAATGAAGACCCATCCAATTGTTTAACATCTATGTTAGATCGAGTTAAAGAACCCGAGTATGAATTTTGAAGAATGTTAATTGATTTTGCACTTCAGCACACTGCACTTTACTCACCCCCTGAGCACTATAATTGGATGTCCTTTTATGAATATTGGGCCTCATTACGACCCTGGCGGATAGCCGTGTTGTAAAACAGGCACGGATGCCACTGGAGTCGTTATTTTTCTGGAGCCCTGGCATGGGCAATTACCGGGGTATTACGACCCCCGCGGACCCGGTAATTCCCCATTCCAGGGCGCCAGAACACATTCTTCCCCATTCCCATTTGAGCTCCATAGGTCTCAATGGGATTGGGGAAGCCGCATGCACCGTCACCATTCGTAAATGCTGTCGGTGCATGCGGCATGCTGTGCTCGCGGGTGCCGCTCTGCCCGCCAGGTCCGACCTGGCAGGCAGAAAGGCACCCGCAAGCACAACTCGTAGTTTGCCGGTACGGGAGCTACGGTACCGACAAGCTTACCAGTAGTGTAGTTCCCGGACAGGCAAACTTGTAATGAGGCCCATTGTGTATGTTTTTGATAAAGGTTTTCATGTATTGATATATGTCATAATAAAAATTGAGAACAATATTTTTCAATCCGAAATGATTTCACGGTCCCAGAGTGTTTTTTTTTAGAATAGTCATGTGTGCAAACCATGAGACATCGATGCAACGTTCGACTGTTAGCTTGAATTTGGGCTGCCATGGTGACCAAGGGACGTCTTTCAAATGCAGTTTCTAAAGTTGTTGCACATCGTGGCTCGCATTCAGACTCTAACTGCATTGCGTCCTCAACCTGGGGGAGTTTGGGCCTCGGGTCAGCACGGAAGGGCGCCAAGGCAAGACAATTGTTGCAGGAGCACAACTCAGTCTTGTTCTGGCGCAATTCCTTCCCTGATTCAACTGGTTTAGATCCAGAGTACTCAAACCTTGTGTAACAATCCATTGAATTACTTAAGGTCTAACAGGGAAAGGTGCCAATTTTTGGACGACATATTTATTATCTTTGTTTTGCTACTGAATTTAGTAAGTGGGTCTGTGCAGTAGGTACACATACTGCCAACGCAGTGGCCTCGGGGTAGGCACGGGAGTAGAGGTGCTGGAGACCCCTGCAACCATTGCTCTGAAGAGACTTCAACCTATCCCATCACAGGCAGGTCGCGCACCTGCATGACACAGAGGGGTGGCGGAGGACTAGTGGGAGCTGGACACACACTGATTGCCTCCGGCCCTGGCTGGCCTCGCCGCCTCAGAGCTGGCCCTTGAGGCATTCGAAGAATTTTAATGGCATGCTTGAGAGGAGTGCTTCTGAGCCCAGGCCGCGCGCAGCTCTCGCCGCCATCTGCTGCGGACCATGGAGTTTCATAGCAACAGCTTCTCGAGGGTGATGCTGTTAATAAAAGAAGGCCACTCATGAATGAACAGGATAGGCCGTGGATTCCTCCTGCACAGTGATGAGCATTAGGGGCCAATGCCCTTTATTTCCTGGTGTTTCTCTGGCCAACTAAACTAAGGAAGTCCGGCGAGATTAAGAACATTGATGCACGTGATTTAAATGTTGTCCGTGTTTTATTTCGCCAGCGTTTTGCTTCACAGGAAGTGTAGACGTGGTTTTGCACGCGTAAAGCGGGTGAAACAAAAGAAAAACGGTGTTTGTTTATGTCTGTGATAGGCTGAGCTAAATCGAAGAAGGTGGTTAACCATAAAATAGTAATATCTGCTTTAATATAGCACTTTATGCCGTGTTCCTCCAGCTTCTAAACACCGTACGAACAGCTGCCATTAACCAATCTTACGTTATCCACACTGTAAAGATAGATGGCTGAGTCGGGCAATCGGAATTCGAAGTGGAGAATTGCAGGCTGTCAGAAGCGAGAGCTTACCTGCTTTTTACTAGCAAACTGCAATGCTTAATTCCATTGTACAGGTTTGTTAACAATACAAGCCTGAGCGGCCCCACGGTTTAATGGTTTCCGGTTGAAGCGTGATTCAGAGGGGTGACATATGGCATTGATGAATAATTTAGGGAGACAGGTGCCCGGCGGCGTTCATTGACTTAATTGTGACTAATGAGACATTGATCAGTACCGGCCCCTTTAATATGAGACTTACACCAGTAATGCTGGCTGACGCGTGAACGACGAGGCGCAGCGAGGGAGCCCGGGGAGAAGAGGGGGGTCCAGCAGAGACATTTTTTTGTAATGATGGGTAAAAATGGTGGATGCATTATACAGCACCCGTTCTGTGAAAAGTGGTGTAAAAGCCAAACAGTTTGCAACTGATTTTGTACGGTAACTCCATTCCAAAAATGTAAGTCACCAACAGTGCCCCCGGTCCCACCACAACATTGGCAGGATGCATTCTCCTGTCGCAGCCGTAGCCGCGACGGGAGATGCCCCCGCCATTAGGTCAGGCAAGCTGACAGAATTGTCAGCCAGTCACAGCATCTCTGTAGCTGGCTGGCACTTTTGTCAGTCACTGTAACTTCCTATGGTGACCTCTCGCGCGGGGGGTCACCAGAGGAGGTTAATGTGCCTTTGTTTCCCCAGGTCGCCAAGGCGTCTTTAACCCTCGGCGAAATTGGGAATGCCTCGACATATATCGAGGTTTATAAAAGATGGCTTGAAAAGTGCACCATTCAAGCCATCTTTTATAAAGCTTTGCAGATGGACAAAGACGCCTCTGGCTTTGTCAGGCGGGAAAGCTTTATAAAAGATGGATTAAATTTTGCACTTTTCAAGCCATCTTTTAGAAACATAGAAATGTTTAACAAAGATGGCTTGGAAAGTACACAAACCATAAGGTACGCACACAAATATATAAATGTAAGCATTTATATATTTATGTGCGCACCTTACTATGGTTTGTGTAGTATGCAAGCCATCTTTTATAAACATAGAAATATGTTACATATTTCTATGTTTATAAAAGATGGCTTGCATGCTGCAGAAACCATAGTAAGGTGCGAATACAAATATATAAAATGTTTGCGTACCTTACTATGGTTTGTGTAAGTTTTTAAGGCCACGCCCATCCCACAAGCCACGCCCCAAATGAGGCCCCCCCCTCGATTTCTTACCCCACTTAAGCACTGGCGGAGGTGCAGCGTCCAGACATGCAGTTACTGGGGGCACCCCGTCAACACACACCGTTACAGGGATCATACTGTTGCACCGTGGTCACATGGTGGGATCATGACCTGGGGGCACCCAGGACATTCCACACACAGCCAGAGTTGCCACAAAGGGGCTCTGTGGGACACAGATGCAGAGTTGACAGTAGGGGCTCTGCTGGTTGCAGGGGTGCCAGCGTTGCCTCGCATTGGGCACTGCCATGGTGAAGGGATCTGCAGGGCAGGGCCGCTGCCTGGGATGGGGCACTGGTGCAGCACTGCAAGGAACACACATCAGGCAGAAGTCTGGTGGAGTGACTGATGAGCAGGAAACCACTCGTCCCTTTTGTTGCATTTGTCACTTGGTGCACAGACACGTGACACCAGCACGAGCCCTTAGCAGGGATTCAGTCATCTTAAAGGGGGAGCACACCACACTCCTCCTTTTCCATAACAAAACACTGAGAAGCATTATCAAACATAAATTAAATTAACAGTCACGAAGCGCAATACTTGGAATCATAAGTGCAAACAATGACCACATACATTGGGAATCAGACTGTGGCAAACATAAAACATATAGCTGGCACTCTATACATGTAATGAGGGTAATCCTACTGGTTAGTGGCAAGTTAACAGTTCCCCCACTTTTGAGAGGAACTTTATTACCCATGGGAGGATGGAACTCCAACCACCAACTGACACCATTGTCATCTACTGGCACCATATAAAGCTTGCCGACAATCTGCAGGTGCACAGCTTCACATAGACATTGTATTAAAGACCACTTTGAGCATATCCATGACATGCAGGTGCACAACATCAAAATGCATGTTACTGAGTGCACTTTAAGCACTTGCAGGGCTGCAGGAAACCAGTTCAAACTCAAGTATCCGTTCATAACACTAGATAACACAATTCAGGGGCCGTCAAAGCCGCACCCGGGGGCACCGGAGGCCACTGAAGGCACACCCCTGTATGCTCAAGCCAGATAAAATACAACCCGCTAGGGAAAAAAGGCCAAGAGATTTCTTGCAAAGATAAAACGTTTTAATTGTACAAAAAGTAACGGTGCATGCATAGAACTCTGCTGCTCGGGAATGTTCTACCAGAATCTGCATGAGCAACACATTATAAGGGTACACAGCATCATCTGTGACATCAGTACATATGGCAGAAACCCGTGTGGCTGGTTGGTGAAACCTTATACATGGGCCTGCTCCATAGGGTATGCCAGGCTATGATTGGCTCCAGTCTTGTCCGTCTGTCTTCCCTCGCATGGGGTCAGCTGAGCACATCTATCCAGGGACTGAAGGTCAGGCTCTTCAGGTGTTGCTTTTACAGAGTTACTATTGTGCGATAATGCTACTACATCATTATGGCATGCACCTTGGAAACTTTGGGACTGCCACAGGGGGAGGAACATGATCAGGCTGACCCACAAAGTCTTTTCTCATTTCATATTGCACTCTCCGCACCTAAGGCTACCACCCTCATTTTGAACCATAATGTATCCCTCCTGGTACCTCGTATTACCAAGGGTGTAGTTATGGGATAATGTGAAATGGTCGTGTTAGTTGAGAAAAAAGGGAAGATTCTATGGGAATCAGCAGTGCAAGATCTTCTATTCTCAACGTTTGGGCCTGTCCAGGTTTCTCCACCGGGCCTATGTTTAACCGCACAGCCATGCACAACTGAATATGTCTACCATAACTAGAAAATGACATCTCTTTATCTGCACACACTAAGCCTATGCATTTTTAATTTCCTGTAATATTGTGTTCCCGCTGGGTTTCTTAGCACAGCCCTCTCCCTCTGGTATGTTGCACGTCTATCTATGGGACTCGCCACACTCTAAAATGCCTAGGGGGGTTGGAAAGGCTAATTTTTGTCCCAACATTCCCCCCTTTTGTTACTTCTACAGTAACTAATTCCTCTGCATACTTGCACTCATTTTCCCTTCTCACTGTGGCTTCATATGGGGGTGTTCCATTTATTGGCATCCACGACCTACATACATTTCACAGGCTTTCTCCTGCTTGTGCATACTCTTCGGCAGTAGATCTCATATAGATACATCCACCATCTCCTGCTAAACCTACCCATATAATTTTCAGGGTCTAGGGGAGGAACAATGATTGTGTTATATACTCTGTCTACTTCATTTCCATAGGGTATGGGGAACATGTGGGGAATGGGGTGGTCGGTTTGTATTTCTATCTCCTTTGTGCTTTGAGGTACTTTTGAAACGCCAATTGAAACCATCATCATTGTGCTATTAGGCACTGCTTTGGCACAACATCGTCAACCCAATTGGCAGGTACAAAAAAGGACCAGGATAAACACGATGACAGGTACCAGCTTTACTTTACTTTACTTTAATACATTTATATAGCACGGCCACTGACCCAGAGGCTTAAGAGTGCTAGACATCGAGGACAGAATACAGACACCCAGGAGCCGTACAAAGACAAAATATGAGCAGAGTTAACAACCAGAGAGGTGTTTAATTAAACAGAAGTTTTTTTAATCCCCTTCTGAAGACCATGGTGGAGGTAATTTCTCTCAGGTGGTGGGGCAAACCGTTCCAGGATGCTGGTGCTACAGCATAAAAGGCTCCAATTTTCACCTGTGATAGCCTGCAGGCAGTAACCTTTAGTAGTGAATGATAGTTAGATCTTAGATTGGAATTACTGATTTTTAATACCAGTTCATGTTAAGGTATGTTGACCCTGCATTTTTCAGACAATTATGTGTAATCACCATAAAATGGAACTGAATCCTCTCCCTAATTGGTAACCAATGTAAATCCCTTCTCGCATCCAAGATATGATCCCTTCTGCTACGATCAACAATAACTCTCACTGCATTATTCTGCATTACTTGGAGCCTGTTGATCTCACAGTTGGGTAAACCAGTCAGTAGGATGCTACAGTAATCTAACTCGATCCCATGAGGGCACAAGCCAAGGTTTCCCAACTTGTTCTAGACAGAAAGGGACGTGCGTGGGACAAGAGTTTCATGTAATAGGCTGAAGAGGTGACTAGACTGTTAACCAATGCTCCCAGCCAGGATGGGCTCAACTGAATGCCATTTTAAACCAGTCCTACTCTTGAATGCCAGCTTCTTTTTTCATTTTGATCCCCAGGTCGTGCACTGCAGGTATGACGTGTGACAGGGACCCATTTTCAGAAGGCACGAACATGCAACATGAGCTCCCAATCTTTTGCACACGCCTCCTTCCATCGCCGTAAGCATATCCAAGATGTAGCAGTTCTGCATCGTCATTGTGAAAATGTGTTAATTCAGGTTAACCTTAAGATCCTCCATTTGTGTTTCATACTTTCCATTCCATTTTGCGATCTCCTATTTAGAGCTGGGGGAATATATTCACCACACAGAAATTCTGAGCCACACAGAAATGTTGTTGCAACGAATGATGAGCTCATTGTTTATGCAGCCTTGGGGCTTGAACAGCGAGGACCAAGCACGATATGAAACACAGGGTGCCTTCCTGTCTGCAGCTGCTACATTGCGTGGGTAATTTATGACACAAGGGATGTTCTGTATGTACCTGGAAAGGGTTTTCCTAAATAAACTGGTTTTGAAAAGGGCACAGGAACGTCATTGCATCCGTTCCTGATGAACTTCTTGAAGTTGAGAACAACACTAAAGAACAGCACAAAACTTTACTTAACGTCAGTGGACCTCTCTCAAGGATTTGATTCAGTGAACCAACAGGTCATGTGGTATAAGCTAAGAGCCTGGGGCTGCCATAGCGACCTACGAGAAGCAATATATGCGCTTTATTCGGGAACAACGATTCGAATATGGCTGAACAAATCGGGTGACATGACGAACCCGATCAAGACAGCAGTGGGCCTTAAACAAGGTTGTCACCTCGCACAGGCAATTTTCAATGTATATGCATCAGACATGGGAGATGCCTTTACAGGGATTAGATGTTTCCTGACATCTATATCAGGGATTCCAATAAGCAGACTCTTATACGCAGTGATAATGAATGAAACACTAATAGGCCTCCAATGTCAACTAAAGGCATTGGCCTGCTTCCTGTCAGTCAATGACCTCCAGCTTAATACATCCAAATCAGCAGTCCTAACTTTTGGTAGGGCCTCAGGGAAAGGCACAAAAACTCACGGCTGGTTTATAAATGGAGGTAAAATCTCTGAGACTACCCAAATGACTTACCTGGGTATATCTATAAACGACAGCTCAAATGATGCCCCCAGAGTGGCTGACTTAAAAAGGAAAACAAATATTCTTTCAGCACAGGTCAAACTTATTAGATCACGAGTTTGTAAATTTTCACTGCTCACAGTGATCATATTTTATCGTATGAAGGTTATTCCCATCTTAACCTATGGGGCTGAAGCATCACTCGCATTGAGTTGGAAAGTGTGGCAGGCTTTGGGAGGCACATTCTGGAGATATGTCCTTGCCTTACCTAACTGTACTCCAGTCACAGTGATCTGGAAAGAGTTGGGCCTCAATTCGCTTTTGGCAGTATATGTCTGGAAGTCTCTTTCCTTCTACCAAAAATGTTTATTGCCACCTGCAATAGGAGGGTTTTCCTTGCTTGAACAAGCACTTCACACAAGTAAGGAACGTATTCTGGTGGAATGGAGCAATACATGTAAAGGACAATTGGAGTCTATTAATGCCACAGAGGAAATGCCCAACGACAATCCTGATCTTGTGAAATGAAAACTCTACGATCAGGACTGGATCGACACCTTAGGCGCTATTTCCACTCTTAAAATCTATGGGAAGCATTGTACTGTGGTTAATAGGCGTGGATCCACTTTACCATACTTAACAAAGTTCCCTATGGACCACTTACAAAGTCAACTGCTAAGACTGCACTTCAATTTGTTGCCAACGCGGGAGGTGCTTGAAGCAAGGAAAACAAAGGAAGCAAGAGACTATCACTGCAGACTGTCTAACTTCAAAGAAGAAACCTTGTATCATTTGGCCATGGATTGTCCTACTGTCGCCCATATTGGATCTTACTTGTTGGGCAAGTTCTTTGTTAGCAACCAAACGCTAGCAAGATGAGAAATTTGGCTTTTTTTGATGCAAGGAATTCGTCTTTCATAAACTCTCGCTCTGTTGGAATATGTTTCAATAATTTTCAAATTAGTTGACACCAGCTCTGGTGCCCAGCCTTCTTGACCTGTTTAGAATAGGAGGGTTTGACACTATATTTTCAGGCTGATTTGAAATTATGTTGGATATGTTACACACTGTTCTGTTTCTTTTTGTTGATTAATAATTATGTGGAAGATGACAAACTGATTTGTATAAGCTAAAAGGTTTCAATTTGAAATCATATACTAAATAAAAAAAATATAAAAAAATAAATAAAAAATATAAACTGTAAAACACACTGATGCACAGTAACCCTTGGTCATGAAAACAAAGATTATAGCGAAAGGAACAGTTCTTTCTGTGGGAACAGTTTGGTTTCTTGTAAGGTCAGAAAGTTAGTAAGTACAAGCATGAAATCACAGACGAATGTAAGTTTTCACAGAAAACCCTATACATAGAATCAAGCTGTAACCTATCTATGACATTGCACTTGGAGCATAACTTATGTAAACTGGGTGCATAAAAGACGTGATTTCGTTCTGTAAATTGCTCACTTCTACATGACTATTGTGTTGAACCTGGGTCCACTTGAAGCAAATAAACTTGGTTGTTTATACTTGCCTCTATGTCTGATGGTCTTATCGTATTTGCAGTTACCAGATTTTGGTTCTACAATTGGGGCCCAATATAGGACCCTTTCGAGGATGATCCATCACAATTCGAGGACGGAGTGATGGAGCGTTGGGACCACTGTGTACCGGGATCCCTGAAAAATCTGAGATGAAGTTTCTCAGAGCTGCTACTAGTGATCCACATCGGCCTCTCTGCCGAGTGATAATCCCGATGAGGGTTCCAGACTGTAGCTCTGCAACTGGGTTTAGCTCTTTTGATGAACACCAGTCACGGATTGCGTTTGATAGGGGATGATTGTCTTGATTGCAATGAGGTGAGTTTGTTTCTAGTTGGTTGTACAAAAACGTTTTGCAAAATATTTTACCAGCTGAAATACTGTTATTTGGAAAAATGCCTGGGTTCAGAACAATTCACACTTGTTGGGCAATTCTGTGCTGTTGTAGAAAACAACCCACTGGTTTAAATATGGACAGCCTGCCTCACCAGAAGGTTCTCCCGCTTATAACATGTATATTAAATATGGGTTAGGAGCCTTTGTTTTCAATAGTCTTTGGCACTGCCAGACCAGACAAGTATCTGATTTACAATAGCCTGACAATCGTTCATTTACACTCGCAAGAATACAGCATTTGGAGTGAGTTTTATTGCAGAAAAAGGCTAGGCCAGCTGCTTTTGATGCGGTTCGGGCTTGGCACAAAGACGTAAGCCAGCGCATCAAATGTAGACAGAAGCAAGCTCGCAGACATATGACCCAAGCAGAAATGGCTTTAGTACATGACCAAAAGCAACAGGAAGACTTTGATAGGGTGACAGATCGAGCCATACATTTTGACATGTACCCATCCAAAGAGCTGCACACAGCTGATAAATTAATAGACCCACTGTTGAGTGAAAGACGAGAACCTCGGACTGCACCACCACCCTATGTACCTTCACCGGCAGCGCTACCTCAACCAGTGCCATGTGTACCCGACACCGATTCTTGGCCGCCTGCACCTCCCACACGGGGGCTCCTGAAGGCTATGCCACCTAACTCCCCTGCTGCTTCCAAATCCGATACCCCTCTATTGCAATATACACACCCACTTAGTGATGAGAGAGCAGGGCTTTGTAGTACACGTATGGAGAAGAAGTAGTCAAGGTTAGAAGTAAAAGCAGAAGGCTATATACTGGAAGGGACTGAATTAGCTGTCACACAGTCTTTGACTGACTACCACACACCTGAATGAAAATATTTGCTAGAACACATGGGAAGAAAATCTACCCAAGAATGGTGCAAACTCACTGATACCACAGTACCTGGAGAATTGCAACATTTAAATCATTCAGCATGCACCATCAATACACTAAAAGAGGCACATCAGCACCAATCTGAGCTGTTCTCACATAAGGAGGAACTACATGAACTACAGATAGCAAAACTAGATGCTTTTGAAATATCTTGTCCTTTAATAAACAGCGCGTTCATTCAGAAAACCACTCTCCCCAAACACAGTGATATTACTGCATAAATGCACATAATTACTAGAGACGCTCTTAGACAGATTACTAATACATCCCTTTGACCTATGGAGATCCATGACATATTTAAGCAATACTCCCCATCCATTCAGAAACATGCCTTACAAACAATGGTTGAATACCTTCAAGACATATCCATTAAGAGGAAATTGGTGTTGTGCAGCAGATGTTATGAAAATATATAAGCGCACTGTCACAGATGACACTGCACTCACTTCCCTGTCTCTCGACTTAGCTTTACTGCTCAACAATAGGTATGAAAAGGCCACCCCTCAGATGCCCATGAGAGAGGTGTCTCTGACACTCGTCCAACAAATAGAGAAGCGAGCCAATGGTGACGTGCATGCTAGAACAGTTGCCACACACTATATTTAACAACTTGTATATGTCCCCTTTTCCATACAAGAAATGAACACGATTAAGCTATCCATCCCTGACATAAGGAAGAATCCCAATGGGTTTTATAAGGAAATACACTCAGTCTTGGCTTCTTCAGAGCTGTGGTCTAACAGCAATTCTCCCTTGACTGGATGGCGTATGTCTATGAAAAAACCTTCTGGAAATGACCGGCAGCTCTATAGAGCAATTAATGTCTAACCCATTACGGGTTAAAAGAAAATTGTAATATTGTGATTGGATTTCAACACAAGAGCAGGCAAGCACTTATGCTCACTTGCCTTTGGAAAGTTGGAAACTAAATCCACTGCGTGAATACCTGAAACAATTCCATGACAAAAAGCTGAGAAATCTGTTTTTGAGAACTCGTCTCAATTTACACTCGACCAACGAGATCTGTGCAATTCAGGGTCAATCAACGGTTTTAACATTGTCGGGATTGTAACAATAATGAAAAAATTTGAATCCTTGATCCATATAGTGACATTTTGCCCAACTTTGACAGTTGAACGCTCTAAACATTTAAGACTGCATTTTTCCGATTTTGAACTTTCTGACACTGATGGATGGTGGAAGGCTTTTAACAGGCCACAAACTCAAGTACATAATGGCAGTAGTCACATTTCAGATCCAAGTTCTCCCAGAGATCGGAATTGTTAAACTTTCTTGAATTTTATGTACGGGCATATCTGTTTAAATCTTTATTTTCTTCATTTTCTTTTATCTGCTTATTTCTTCGTTGTTGCCTATTTTTGTTACTGTAAAGTTCTAACTTTGCTAAAAAATTGTTAAATACATTTTAATACAAATAAAGAAATACATTTAAAAAAAGATATACATTTGTTATTTCCCATCATTTTACCTTCCGATTTATGGAAGCAAATCAGGAACATAGATGACAAAGGGGAATTGGGGGGAACATGGGCAGAACACATGGCCGCCGACATACAGAGAAAAGCAGGTGAGAAACCTCCCGAGAAAATATTAGCATTACCTAATGCCATCCTTGCTAAACCTAAGACTTTAGTACCAGAGAAAAGGATTACATTAACGTCCTGCATGCAAGGGAAATCTCAAGCAGCAGCAGAGTATTTCAATAGATTTGAACAGGTGTTTGCTGACTACAGCAGACAAGATTTGAGCATGAAATCAGGAAAAAAATAGTTTCTTGACAAGTTTGTACGTGCTCTATTGCCCGAAATTCATTGTAAAATCACGGCTTCAGAGAGTGCCTGGCAAACAAAGACACCTTACGAAATACTGCTGATGGCTCAGTATTATGAGAAGGGAAAGGATGGAAAAGAAGAAAGTGGATCTTAAGAGTAGGGTGTTGTTACAGCAGGTAGCTAGGGGATCATGAAGATATGCCCAAAATAGGGGACAGGTCATGCAACACACTGGGATATTGAATGAGAACCAGTGCACCTACTGTAAGCAGGAAGGCCACTGGAGGGCGCGGTGCCTAATACTCCAGCAGAAGACAAACAGTATGAACACAAGAAGAGAGAGTGGACATAGTAATGGCATGCAGGGACCGAATAGAAGCCAGTTTTCCCAGTATCCACAGTTCAGCAATAATACAGCAAATGCAGCCACACAACAGCCGACTAAGGATAGCTCCTCTTCTCGTGAGGATTGCTCAGGGGCAACATGGTCACCTTGGAAGAAAGACGATGCAGAGCAACACAGGTTTGATCCCTGGGTCCGCGCTTAGAAACCTCTGGGCATTAAGCACGTTAAAAATAACCAATTAAAATAAAAAATGTAAAAACAATAAAAAAAGAAGCCTGCCAACATTTTCGATAAAACTCCCTCACAGAATTATTTTTCTGAGGACAGCACATCTGATTACATATTTTTGGGCTAGGACAGCCCGAAACGCGCTGGGACCTACCCCTATCCCTGTCAATCAAAAAGGACCCTACGTGCCAATGAAAGTTGGGGATAGGCTACACACATTTCTAGTTGATACTGGTGCAGAGAAGTGCTCCATTGATCACTTATCGGTTCCACATATTCTACTTTTAGGGCAACAAAATGTTTCGATAGGGTTTGCTGGCACACCTGCAATAAATCCGGTCTCCAAACCGGTAATTATTTCTCCAGGACCATTCACTGATGCCTGTCCTTTTCAATTGACAACTGTGCTGAAAACTTGTTAGGTTTGAATTTACTGAATACATCATATGCTGTTATTTACTGCTCACCCGATGGTGTATATATGACTATTTCACCGCAGCACACTTCTACATCTCAATTGCTAGCACTCACGCTACCCAGTGAATTGCAAAGTATACCCACTCGTTTGTGGGACCTTAATGATAATGATGTGGAAATGCTCAGTGTTGAACTAGTAAACGTCCAGTTAAAGCAACATGTCACATTACTGCGCATACCATAATACAAGGTTTCAGTGGACAGAGCCACACTGAAAGTGATAATTTCAGATCTTGTACATCTAGGTGTCATTGAATGGATTACGGGTAGTATTTGTCACAGTCCCATACTTTCTGTATACAAGAATGGTGACAACATACTGCCTTACTGTTTTGTAATTGATCTATGGGTCATCAATACAATTGTCCCCAATACCCTTTTTGCCTGAAATCACAGCTGTTTTGACTATGATTCCTGCCCAGGCCACCCATTTTTGTGGTGGATTTAAAAAATGCATTCTTCAGCATTCGGATACATGTTGATAGTAGGTACTTGTTCGCCTTTACTCTGGGGGATTGTAGTTTTCATTCACTAGACTATCTAAAGGATAAACTGAAAGCCCTAGCATTTATAGTAGGGCCCTCAAGGAACAACTGAATACTCTAGAATTACCTTCATCTTGCACATTGGTACAGTACATTTATGACCTAGTTATTGCCGCAGATTGTGAGGAAGCTTGTAAGAACGGCAATGTGTTGTTAACACATTTGGCTAACAACGGTCACAAGGCTTCTTTGAAGAAATTCCAATATTGTCAACAGGAGGTTGCCTACTTAGGATGTCTCCTGTCAAAGGAGGGTAGGCGTCTTGCACCAGAAAGAATACAGGCTATTTCTGACATGGCGGTTCCAAACACGCACACTGAAGTTAGAACATTTATCGGGATGACTTCTTGTTGCAGGCAGTGGATTCCGAATTCTTCCTTTTTTATTAAGCCATTGTTAGCACTAACCAAAAAAGTTGTAGCTCAACCTCTACCCTAGAATGCAGCTTGCTTAGATGCGTTTGATATGCTCAAAACTGCTTTGTGTTCCGCGCCAGTTTTGGGCACACCAAATTGCACTAAGGAGTGTGTGTTATTTATGTATGAAAGAGATGGTTGTGCTTAGGCTGTTTTAACGCAGGAATATGGGGGAAAGAACAAGCTGTGCAGTTGATTTTCCTCCACGTTGGACCATGTTGCATGTGCTTTGTCAAAGTGCCTTAAAGTTGTGGCTGCTGCCGTTGCATCAGTAAAACAGAGTGAAGGCATGGTTTTGGTCAGTCCTTAACCGCCATGGTGCCTCTCTCAATAGATGTACTATTGAACACAACGCAAACCCAACATCTCACATCTGCTCGTCTCACTAGATACAAGCTCATTTTCTTTGCACCTCACAACAAAATTAAAATATTTAAGAAGTTAAACCCAGCTGAACTGTTACGTCCCCTAGAGGAGAGTAGCCTTCCTGATACCAATCATGATTGCATCTTTAGCACCAAAAATTAAACAAAAGGGAGAATCGATTTGACTGACACACCTCTGCCAGCCCCAGATGGAGAAATAATTTGTGATGGTTCTTGATTTAAACTTCTGGATGGCACTTCTACTGCTGCCTATGCAATCACCACAATAGATACAGCAGTAGAAACTAGGAGAATTCCTTACAACTCTGGCCAAGCAGCAGAAATAATTTCCCTGACTCGAGCTTGTGAGGTATCTTAAGGGTTGGAAGTAAATATTTATACGGACAGTCAGTACGCCTTTTGTGTAGCTCACAATTTCGGGAAACTATGGGCCGAAAGGGGATTTCTAACCTTTCATGGCAGCAAGATTCAGCATGGTCCCTTTATAGTGCAGCTTTTATCAGCACTAGCATTACCTAAAGAGCTAGCAATAATGAAATGCACAGATCACCAGAAAATCACTGGCAGTATTGCGGAAGGCAATGCTTTCACAGACCGAATTGCCAAACAAACAGCCACAGAGTTACAGTCTGGAATGTATGTATTGGGGTCCTTCTAGATGGGTCGCTGAGACCTCTGCATATGTAAAAGCTATAATGACCATGGCCCATCCCACATAAGCTCAAAAGGCATCTGTAAACACCTACATCCGGTATGGAGGAACTCCAACATACCTAAAATAGCGGACCACCTGGTCAAGAATTGCATGATCTGTTTACAGCATAACATAGGTACTGGTGTTCCTTTCCCAAAGGACAGCTTTGGTGCACCTTCCATGCCCTTTAAAGTATTTAACTTTGATTTTATTGAGATGGAAAGATGTCAGAATGGTAAATATGTCCTGGTGGTAATTTGTGCATTTAGCAAATGGGTCGAAGCTTACCCTCTGAAAGATAACACAGCAATGTCCACTGCAAAAGTAATGCTAAAAGAGTACTTTTCCCATTTTGGTTTACCAAGGGTGATCTGGTCCGATAACGGCTCACACTTTATAGCCGAGGTCAACAAGCACGTGTATGAGGGATCACAGATAAGAAAGACATTTAATTCCACAAATCAACCCCAACCGGCAGGATTAATTCTGAGACATAACTGTACCCTGAAGAACAAGTTAGCCAAAATGTGTGCACACAGCCAGCTAAAATGGCCTGAAGCCTGCCATTTGCCTTAATGTCATTGAGAATGACAGCCCAAGTGAAAACAGGTCTGTCCCCGTATGAGATTGTGATGGGCAGACCTGCTAATGTGTGGAATGTACCCAGGACGTACCCAGGCCAAAGAAATTGTCAGAGATTGAGTATCCACTTCTGGTAGACTTTTGTAAACAGTTGACTCAAAACTTGCGTTTGATTCACCAACAGGTGCGAGAAGCATTGCCTGATTGATACGTGGGTCTGGGTCACACCATTCGGCCTGTCAACTACAATTGGGTGAAAGACTTCCAGCGGATATCCAGCCTTGAGCCGCATTGGAAGGGGCCACTGCAAGTACTATTGGCCACCCCGACTGCCATGCGTGTGGAAGGCAAGAAACACTGGATACATGCAGCACATCTGAAATGAGTTCCTTTGCCTTTGCCCTATGACAGATGGGTAAAGGAGGGGATTGGTGATTGCGAAAGTGAATACGTCCCTCACACGTACCCTTCAGTGACGGAGAATGCACTAACCCAAATTTTAAGCACTCAGACATTTCACCTTCCCCAACCGCTGACATACTGTTCAACGATCACTCCATGCCTGAGGTGTCCAGATATCATCTTCAAACATCGAAATAGCTAGGGAAGGACTTCTGGAAGGTAGGAAAGTGTGGTATTTTTAGTGCTGCCCCAATAAGAAACCAACAATATTCCCTCCATGCCCCTCAAAGACACTTGGAGGTAGAGGGGGGCAGGGACAAGAAGACTCCAAGCAATATAGGCCACCTGGACAGGTGCCACCCACAGATGAACGTATAAAGTCTATATCAGTGAGGCTTCTAAATAGACACTGATAGACTATGCCTTTGTTTGAGGTATACAGAAGTGCCGAAATCGAAAGTTTTACCATTGGAATGACCAGGTCCGAAGGATTGTGCTCGGCTAGCGATAAATGTGCAGTAATAAGTATGGTAGCATCTATCATACTTATATTAATACCTGTTTGATGGTTTCTGGAGAACTCACATTCCCTCAGCTCACTATTGCCTATGTTCACCTTCACTACTATGTCTCCTTTCTATTTGCGCACACACACACACTACATCCCCTTGATCTTGAACACAGAGAGGGATATCTCAATAATACCTTCATAAGAATAATGAACGATACTCATGCAATACTGAACAAAACCAACTATTGGGTATGTTCCCACCTTCTAAAACACAGGGAGAAAGGGTTACAATGGTATATATATCTTCTCCCATTGTCCGCTGCTTGCTATGCATCCTTTAAGACCATGTTTTTTGGTAGATGGAAGGACCATACCACAGGTAACTTTGATGAGACAAATATAAATACTTTTGATCAGCAGGTGCTACTTCCTTTGGGATGCTCTGTGTTTGCTAACAGGAGCATTACAAACTCTGCCTCGACCAAATGCACAGACAGAAATTCTAGGCCATACAAATCAATGATATCCTTTCGAATGGCACCAGCAGGGAATAGGGAAGCAACTCCTCCAGCATACACAATGAACAATAATCCTGCCACGGTACCCTTTTGTCTATCTAAGGAAGGTTCTAGGTACATGGGTACATATGACAAATGTATAAATACTACAGTTTTGGTGAACAAAACAAGGCCCTTGCACATTAGAGAATCAATTCACTGTGTCTGAAGGGAAGCAAGCATATCCATGATTACCCAAAGATTGGAAGGGAACATGTTAATTAGGGATACTGTTGCCTGGGGTTTATTTAATATCAACATCAGAAATATTGAAACACTGCTATTGGGCATTCGTCTTCCCACCGCACTCATGTCAGAATACCAACTATTTGAGTGCTCGGGATGACGAATATCTTCCAGGCCTAGACCATGGTATGCATCATATTTGGGCCTACGCGCTTGTCTTTTCATTATATCATGGCGTGATATATACCTACTCAGTGATATACTACTACTAACACTGGTACTACTGCTACTATTTGTGCTACAAAAGATGTTTTTAATAGTGTGAAGTATTATTTCAAAATTTGTACTCATGCACACACTCATTCGGGTACTGGTGTTACTTGTTTGGGACGTATTGTACATATATACAGTTGTGTTTGGCAGTTCGGTTATATTGAGAGGTGTACTTTCATTCCGGAGGGGTGTACTTTTAGTCAGGTTTCCCCTCCCCCCTCTTTTAGATGGCTCGGCCAGATAAAAGATGAACCCCAATGAATTCCTTACATAAACATAAGTATGGTGAACAGCACAGCAGCAAGCCATAGCTATATGAATACAATCTAGTAGAACTAATAACATTTCTATTGCTATTCAATGAATAGTTTGATGTTGAACACTCCATTTTCTATTTCCTGTGATGGAAATAAAATGGGTGGGGAACAGAGAGAGTGGGAAAGGGAAGGGCAAAGGCCAGGAGTGGGAGGGCAAAGGAGGGAGGAGGAAAGATAGAGAGAGAGACAGAGAGAGAGACAGAGAAAGAAGACACAGAGAGAGAGAGAGAGTTCTAATTTACAGAGCTTATGCTTTTAGGAGCAATGCATGTTTGGTATCTTTTACATGCACTCATATTGGCAGCATTAAGCTAAGTATGGTGAAGTAGACTAGTTGTTGTTACCTTCACTATGCTCCTAAAGATGGTATTTGGAATTTCGATCATACGTTTGGAAATCCTCATCCACAAGTGTGTACCAGGCTGGAATTAGTCTAATTGAGCCGGATGAATGCATGTACTTTGGTGTTGACTCACGGATACAATCGCCTCAGATATCATCTCTGCTGTTCCAGTACACCTACCCTCGCTGATTATTCTCCTGTATAAGGATACTATGTGATGACTAGAGCTCTGACTAGTAATGCATTCACTTTGCTTGTAAGGATGGCTCTTTAAAGCATTATCATATGCCTTGAAACCTGTGGATTTCACTCCCCTCACAATCACTTCCTGGTTGTGGGTTCATCGTGTAATAATGCTTAAAAGTTGCAGGTATTGGTCCTTGGATATGCATGCTCCACAGAAAGGGAATAAGTCTAGAAATGTAATATTATAGTATATTACTGTATTCATGTTTTTGATCCTAAGCCTGTGGAGGTCTGGGGTCGATGATGGGGTTTGGATTGGTAGTCTTCAAAATTGGAGCTTAATTGTTTTCTCTAGATTCTAAATATTATTGTTAAACTAGCGCTGTATGTTATGATTATTGTATGGGAGGGGATTGGTGAGGGTTTGTTGAAATTGAACTAGGTGATTGTAAATTCAGATAATTTCATGGATTCCGAGAGGGCTCGTCACGGTTATCTGCTGGGGTCTAAATATAGAGCTGTCTCAGTCTTCGAGGAATCCGCAGTTTGGGGGGACTTGGAACAGTTCCTGGACAGTCCATGATGGAGGCTGGGAAAATGTACATGTGTTTTAGGGAATTATAAGTAATGCAACCTACAGTCCCTCACTTTTTGATTAGTGATATGATACTCTTGATGTATGACCTGATGTGAACAGTATTTTGTTAATATATTTCATGTGGGGGGGGATTGGGGTTGGAAGCCTTCACAATGCAGCGCACTTATTTTCGCAAGACACTATAAGTGATCATCAAAGGTTTGGTTTTATAATATGGTTATTAAATGGGAGGTGATTGGTAGGGGGTTTGTAGGTACTAGACCAAGAGGACTGTAATTTAGAGGGTTTCATGGTTTCAGGAGGGTTTGGCATGCTTATATGCTGTGGTGCCTGAATAGTGTTTTCACAGTCTTTGAACGGACTGTGGTTTGAGGGGGTGTGGAGCACCTCCATGGTGGCGAATGGGAAAGTTTAAATATTATTGGAGAGGGTTGAGTAATGCCACCTCCAGTCCCTTGCTCTTTGATTAGTGGAATGACATACTTGAGGTGCGATTGGGTGTGAGCAGATCTTTGCTAAAATATCTTCTGGGGGGGTTGTGCTTATGGGTTTCAATTTTTTGATATGCAGTATATTGAATTTTGCATTTCCTTCTATTTATAGTCAAGCCTAATGCTTTATCTTCTTTTCAGGTGGTTACTTGCGATGTGGTTTGTTGGAGATGTATGAGTGGCCTCAGGAAACATTTATGGATTATTTCTCAGGAGGGAAGGGAGATTGTTTAGCTATAGTGATTTCAATCATTGGGTATTTGGTCAAGGTCTTTGAATGATTTGTTGTGTGCTGGTTGTTGGGTGGGGTGAATTTTGGGGTTAAGACTTTAATTTAGACTGTGGATTGATTTCCGGCGGGGACAATGGTTGGGTCAATTGAGTTTTAAACTTGTTTTTAGATTTAAGCGTGAGTTCATGAGGATTTAGGAGAGGTGCTCAGGGCACTTGTACTGTTCATACTCCACATTACAGTTGTTGTTGGTGTCTTGCTTCTGTTTCAGAGGGAGTGGGTTTGGGTTCACTTTTATACATTTTTTATTGCGTCTAGTACCTTTGCGTGAGTGGGGTTTGTATGAGCTGAATGGTATGAGCAGAATGATGCAGATGGGTGATGAATTGCATGTGGTCACATGGAATGTGAATGCTTTAAATAATATAAATAAGAGAAACAGGATTATGACTTATTTGAACAATCTGAAAAGTGATATCTGCTTCATTCAAGAGACACATCTTTAACATGGGGAACTAGAAAATTTGAAGAAAGGTTGGATAGAGAAAGTACATGGCTCGTCTTTTAATTCTAGATAAAGAGGGGTAGCAATTCTTCAATTTTTCCTATAAAGGTTTTGAGAGACATTTCGGATTGAGAGGGGTGGATAGTCGCCTTGTTGATCAACATTAAGGGGTCCAATACGATTTAATGCAATATATATATGCACCGTCAATGGATGACGGGACTTTCTTTAGAAAAATTGCACAAACTATACAGGACTTGATGTCCCAAAACATCGTTCTAGGAGGTGATTTTAATGTAATGCTGGATCAAGGATTGGACAAGAGTAAATATAAGCCACGTAAGCAAAATGAGAACCATTATTTGGCTTTGTTAGACCTACTTACTGAACATAACTTGAAGGACAGCTGGAGGTTGGAACATCCCTGGTTTCTTTTCTGGGGCGCACACCGTTTACTTCAGGCTAGACATGTTATTGACGGCAGGGAAAATGACTGAGAATGATAGGACGAGTGAAATTGGTAGCATCTTCTAACTGATCATGCGCATGTGGCCAAGCATTTAAAATTGGATTTCACCTTGCGCAAACACTACACGTGGAGGATGAATACTTTGCACTTACACAATGAGGAGGTGGTGAAGAAAATAGTTGCGGAAATAGAGTTCTTCATGGAAGAGAATTATAATGGGCAATTTAGGCCAGAGTCTGTGTGGGAGGCTTTCAAGTGTACAGCAAGGGGGATTCTCATTGGCTTAGCATGCATACAGAGGTAAAATATGAGAAGATGCAATTAGAACTTGAGTCAAAGACAAAGGCATTATCACAGAAGATTGTTGTTAATCCAGTACAATCGGATATGGTCCAGGAGCTTCTGAAGTTGAAAAAGGAACTAAAGACACTAATCACAAATAGGGTAGAACGGAAAAACATTAACCAGAAATGTACATATTTCGAAAAGGGAGAGAAGTGTGACCACTGGTTGGCGTGTAGATTGAGAAGAAGGGAGTCAGAAAGATCCATTACATCAATTTGAGGTCAGGATGGGCGGATCACCTTTCTTCCGAAGGAAATCAATGATGTCTTTTAAAAACTTTACATGGAGTTGGACCTTAATGAATCAGACATTACTGGCAAAGGTGAACAGTTCCTTGAAGGGTTAATGATTCCAAAGCTCACAAAGAGTGCATCACAAGCGATTGAGGGAGACATTACGATTGAAGGAATTAAAAGAGCCATTAGTAGGTTGAATGTTAGAAAGTTGCCGGGACCTGATGGTCTACCGGTGGAATTCTAAAGATTGCTGCCAAATTCAGTGCTGCTTCTATTAAAAGAAATGTTTACAGCATCTATGGTGAAAGGCTGTTTACCGCCAACCACAAAACATGTGTCATTGTCAGTCTTTCTAAAGAAAGGACAAGATGATACCCTGCCTACGAAATACAGACCAATTAGTCTGATTAATACATATAATAAGATTCTGTCTGAGGTTTTGGCCTTAAAATTAGAGAAACAGCTTCCTATACTAATACAAGAGAATCAATCGGGTGTTGTGAAGGGAAGACAGACTTCAGGCAACATTAGGAAGTTGATTCACACAATATCAATGGCTGCTGACTCTCAAGATGACACCGCGGTCCTGGGTAAACTGGGATTTCCTTTTTTCGGTGCTTCAGGGAATGGGGTTCGGAGGGAACTTTGTGTCATGGATAAAGCTACTATACACCAATCCAACAGCTCATGTTAATACCAATGGTTTACGATCAGATTCTTTCACTTTGAAGAGAGGAACGAGGCAAGGGTGCCCTCTGTCCCCTTTGTTGTTTGTTATTGCGATTGAGCCTTTGGCTGCTGTGCTTAGGCTGGAATCTAGATTGCTCGGAGTGAGTTGTTGGGGGGTACAACAAAAATTGTGGCTGTATGCTGATGATTTGCTTTTGGTCCTCAGTAATCTAAAACAATCTCTACCGGTGTTTATGGACATTTTGTCGTTATTTCATCTGTATTCTGGCTACAAAATAAATTGGACTAAGTCGAAGTGCTACCTCTGGTGCCATGCTGTGATAGGCAGTTCATAACAAACTTGGGATTCAAGTGGTGTGCCGAAAAATTGTTGTACTTAGGGGTCTGGATTACGCATAGGATTACAGACTATGCAGATGAGAATTTGAAAATAATATGTACTGATTTCAGACTGGATCTGGAACGCTGGGGATTACTGCACCTTTCACTTTGAGGGAAGGTGAATGCTCTCAAGATGGTCTCTACTCCTAACATCAATTATGTTTTGAGGATTATTCCGCTGAACATCAACTCAAGATACTGGAAAGAACTAGATAGGCTACTACAAAATTTCCTTTGGGACCAAAAACCACCCAGATTAAATCTATGGAAATTGCAATTGCCATTGGCAAAAAGGGTGGGTTGGGGGTCCCTAACTTTAGGGCCTACCATCTTGCATTAGTTTCACACTTCATGGTTGCTTTTCTTGGGGCTGAACCGGATGAGTGGGTGACTGCTGAAACTAGCTACAATAGGCCTTTCTCGCACAGGGCAATTTTAACCTCAATATCCAAGTCTAGCTGTGTGAAAGATCCCTTGATTGTTTGTTTGAGGAGTTCTTGGAAAAACTAAGTGAATTTTTAAAAATAGATGCGCTTAAGGATCCCGGGGCATCGATATGGATGAATCCAGGTATTGAACTGGAAGGAAAAGTTATCTTTTGTCCTGAATGGTTTCTAGATGGTGTGAGGTGGATTGCTGATCTTTTCAGGAACGGGAAATGACTGACTGCTAGAGAAATTCAGGAGAAATTTAGTATTACTGATTTCAATATCTCTGATTACCGGAAACTCAGAAGAGCTATTGTGAGATTGATTTGGGGTGCAGGTTGAACCTGGATTTGTTTACCATGAAACCAAAGTTCGGGAGGGGGGCTTCGCCAGCTGAGTTTAAAGTTTGATTGTGGCAGAATACAAAGGAAATGACTCCCTGAGGGTAGAGTGGAGTCGAAGAATTGGAAGTGATATAGCGGATGAGCTGTGGTCAAGAATGTGTGGGAACGTTAGACTCTGTTTGTTGGGGCTTGGTGAATGGTCACGTCAGATTAAGATTTTGAATCAAATCTTCTGGACACCTGAGTGGTTGTGCCAGAGAGGTCTGTCGGTCAACTCTGATTGTTGGACATGTGTGCATGAATCTGGCACCCTTGAGCATATGTTGTGGGATTGTATGAAGGTGAGAGGATTTTGGTTGGAATTTGATAAAATCTATGAGAGGGTACTAGCAGAGAAGTTTGATTTTGATTTTAAACTTTGGTGCTGGGGAGTGATGAGATACTGGAGGGGCTCACATTATGCCAGAAAAAATGGTTATTCAGAGGTGCTATGATGGGGAAGAAACTAATCCTAAACAGCTGGAAGTCTGCTATCCCCCTGAAAATAGATGTTTGGGTCACAGAAATGCATAATCTGGCAGAGATGGAGAGAGTGATATATAGAAGAGAAGGTAAACTCTTGCTGTTTGAGAAGATTTGGGGGAAGTTTCTATCAATGCACTAGATTCAAAATGTGATATATGTGGACCTGGGAGGGAGGGTTGAGGGGAGGGGGGTTATTGTTATTGTAAGTATTTAATGATGCTGTGCATGGTTCTTATTGTCTAGTTTTGTTTGATTTATTCCGATATTTCAATGTGCTTAGATTTTTTTGTATTATGTCAATTGAAAAAATAATAATTGGATCTCAAAACATTGCACACCCCCATCAGGGAAAGAGCTCACGTACGGGGAATTTTGCGGCACATTTGGCATCTGGTTGGGCACAAGGGTCGGCTTCAACCCACCAGGAGAAAGAGCACTACAATAAGATATTGAGCTCCATAACATCTCTCCCTCATTTCTGCATAGTCAATATGGAGCAAGGGGAACGGCTCAATGGGGCGAGGTAGAGTCCTTCATAACGTTTGAAGCATCATGCCAGTGCTGGATATTTGGCATGTTGTGCATTGTTGTGCCATCGTTGCTAAGTGTTCCTGAATATTCGGTATGAACCAGTCCTCTCGAATGTCTGCTGCAATGTGTTGCTTCGAACTGCGAGAGGGGTGTGCAATTGCTCAAATGGCATGTGAAGTAGTTCAATTGGCATTACTGCTTTGCTTTTGAAATTGCTGTCTCCATAAGACATCAGTTGGTTATTGTACGCACACTCGCTTGAGCCAAATGTCTTTCTCCTTCTGTGGTGCTCTACATTGAAATTCAATTATTTGTGCCTTGGGCAGTGTTGTGTATAGGTCCTTCTCTGTTTGTGTCCAAATGGCAGTGACAACATACTCAGCAGGTGTGGGCACTGGGAGGTACACTGCGGCTGCGCTTCCCAAAGAAATGTTGTCATTATTATTGGTATGTGCAGAGCATTTGACGGCCGCCTCTACAAATGGCTCAGTCAGGGTGTCAATCAGGGCATTTAGTATCTCTGCATGTTGCACAGGTGAACTGTCTGCTTGTTGGAAGCCCCTTCTTTTCCAGTGTGAGAGACCAGCGTGCACCTTTGTGATAATGTATGCTGAGTCTGAATAGATGGTCACTTGACAGCCCTTCGATACTCTAAGTACTTCTATGAGCGCTATGAGCTCTGCTGCTTGTGCTGAGTAGTGCATAGGTAGTCTTTTCATTTCTAATGTTTCACACTCCCCCCGCTTCTAAGTGCACCAATGCCGCCCCAGTATGCCTTTGTCCTGTGCCCTGGTCAATTGTCGCTGACCCGTCAACAAAGAGCACTTCACCCTCTCCTAGTGGACTGGCTTTGGCTTTGGGGATGCCATCCTCTTAGCCCTCATATGTGGGACAGTCGTGTTTTTCTAAATCTGTGTCTGTGCATGCTTCCGTTAGGAACGTGGCAGGATTTACTGTTTTGCATCGTACTACATGGACATTCAGGCTTGAGATGATAATCTCATACACCAATGCTCTCTGGGTGGCCGGGGTGGACTTCGATCTTTCTAAAATCGCAAATACTTAGTTCTCCACGTACAATGTTACTGAGCACCCTGTCACTATTGTGGAACTTTATTTGACAGCAAAGGCAGCTGCAGCAAGAGCTTTTTTGGATGAAAACTGTCCTTGCATCACTGAATCTAGTGTGCTGCTGTAGTAGGTCAGTGGCATATGTCCCATCATGCTCTTCTATGTCAGTACTGCAGTCATAAGTATGCCATTTCAGTGTGAAAATATGTAAAGGTCCTGTGTGTAGTCTGGAGTGGCGAGAACTGTGTCTGTCGAAATCACTTCTTTTAAGTGAATGAAACTTTGTATCATGTCTGCTGTCCATTCTAGGTTACGGCTGCCTTTTTGTGCTTCCTTGAAGCCTTGTAAGATTGGCCTCAGGTACGCTGCATAGTCCAGAATCCAAACCCTGCAGTAGTTGCATAACCCCAGGAATTTCATACCTTTTACTGTAACTGGCTTGGGCGTGGTGCGCACTGTCACTGCTCTGTCAGGTATGATTCTCTTGTCGTCTTCTGAAATGAGCTGTCCTAGATAGAGTATCTCCAGCTGGCAGTATTGGAACTTGGCCTTGTCAACCTTATATCCCTAGCGGGCTAACAGTTGGAGCAGTGTGATGGAGTCTCTGTGACAGTTCTGCTCACTGTCACTGCATAATAACAAGTCATCTACGTACTGGATGACCGTGCTGGGTACATGGATGCTACTTAAATACTCGTGCAGTATCCTGTTAAATATGCAAGGGCTCTTTCAATACCCCTGGGCCAAGCAAGTGTGCTCATAGCACTTTCCGCCATGTGTAACTGCTGTGAGGTACTGTGAGTCTGGATGCAATGGTATTGAAAAGAAAGCATTCTTTAAATCGACCACTGTCAAGTGCTTCGCTTCCTTGGGTATGCTGCACAAAATGGAGGCAGGGTTCAGAATGAGAGGAAATTCCTTCTGTACTACATCATTGAGAGGGCGGAGATCCTGGATCATACTTCAATTACCCCCCTTTTTGACAGGGTATATGGCTGTGTTGCATGGTGAGGTAGAATGCACTATGATCCCTTGGTGCAGTGAAGGCTGTATTGTGTCCTTTATCCCTTCTTCTGCCTCCCTTTATAGTGGGTATTGTTTCACTCGGGGTAGTAGTGCTCCATTCTTTAGTGTGATTCTCACAGGGGTCACTTCTTTTAGTAGCCCTACATTGTGTGGGTTAGTTGTCCACAACTGTGTCGGCATATGTTGTAAGTCACCCTGGATGAATGGTGGGGGGGCGGTGTGAGAATGGCCATTAGGGGGCGTTGCACTCTCCTATGCTGCACCATGATATCGCAGGGGATGGAAATCTCAAGTATTATCTACCCATCACCATCATTGCCCTGAAAAGATTCTACATATGCAAATTCATTGACAGGGATGGTGGAGTCAATGCACAATACAGTGCACTACTGGCATCTCCAGTTGTCTGTGCCAAAGACGACAATTACTTTTTGCTGACACCAACAATCCTTGCAGATCTAGGCGCAGTATGGTGCCTTCCACTAACTCTGAGGACACTACAGAGTGGGAAATGAAATCAGTTGGCACTCTACAGCAGGCCTTGATCATTTGCGGCACTTCTTGCACAAGCACTGTTATGCCATACATGAACATGTCTGGGTCAACGGGAATGCCTCACAGCACTACATCATGTGCCATGGTATGTATTACAAGCATTGCCCTTGTGGAGAACATGCCCGGCGTGGCGCAGACAATGCCGATGTCTTTGAATGAGATTGTCATGTTCAACTTGCTGAGCAGATCCCTGCTGAGCAAGTTGACAGGGGAGCTCTCATAATACAGTAGGTGAGCACGTACTACCTTTCCTCTCATCTTTACATCTAAATATTTTGTATATGGAACCATTAAAACAGTTCCAGAGAATCCCTGCATGTCGAGAGTTTTGCAAGATAGTGGGAAGTCACCGTCACTAATGTACGATTTCTTGGATCCTGAATCTACCATAAAGATGAATTGTTTGTTTCCTATCTCCACCCCCACCAGGGGTTCCTCTTCTGGGCGTAGGGTCATTGACAGGACTGGATACGCAAGTGCTCTCTGTAGGCTGTCCTCGTCAGGATAGGTGTCTGTTCCTGGGAACGAGAAAAGGATACCCCCACACCACTGTAGCACCTTGAAACAGGCCCACTGTGCCATTGGGTGTGTCACTGAAGACGTTTGTTCTTCCTGTGTGCTGCATGTTGGTGCGAGGCTGGTAACGCAGCATTGCCTGTTGGGAGTGTCATGGCGGGGGAGGGCCTGGGATTTCTGGGGGTAACTGAGTGTAAGCTTGGTGTATCTCATATGATATTGAGGCCCTTCTGGGGGTGGTCCTTCATGGGCCCCTTGGGGCTGTGGGCCATAGTTCTGCTGGCCATAGCTATACCCCATATCTTGTCTACTCCTGCACTACCTTGAGAAATGCCCCCACTTCCCAGAGGTCCAACATTACCCCATTCCCCCTCCTCTGGGTCCCTTTCCTCCAAACCCCCTGCCCTTGATCCTCTGAACCCACCTCATCCTCGCTGATATTCTCCTTGCCACTGTGGCCCAGAGAATTGCGGGTTTCCGCCCCACTGTCCTTGTCCTCCTTCCGTCCACACCACGGCTATTCTGGCATTTGTAAAGCTAGGGGAATATCCTTCCTCCCTCTATCTGTGTTGGTGTCAGTCCTGATGCCACAACAGCCACTTTGGCTAATTTATTCTGTACTAGTTTTGCTTCCTCCGCCTGTCACTTCTGAAGGGTTTCTTTTTCATGCTCTTTTATTCTCCTACAATGATGCACTATAATACTTTGAATTTCAGGCCACCCCTTCGCCTCGAGCCCCACAATTGTGTCGAGCACTTTTTCACTTCTGTGGGCAGGCCTTGTTTTACTATGAAACAGAAAAAGGGTATTGACTGGTCCTTGGTGTTACCCGTTTCTGCCCTCCACATCTCTTGGACCTTAAGCATGAATTGTGCGGCGTCCTCAACGTCGCCCATTGTACATCACAGGATGGACTGCAAATCTGGCGTATCTGGGAGCGCTCGCCGCAGCGCATCCCATACTTTTGCTCTGATCTTGTTAAACGATGCTAGATCATGAGCGTCGTTACTCAGTGTTACTCCCGGGTACCCCACCTTTACCCACACATCGACCGCCTGATCCCCAAACCCAGCCACCAATTGGCTCTTATGTCTCATATTGCTAGGGATACTCCCACTTTGTGCTTTTCAAAAGTGTATATCCACTTCCCGGCACCCACCGTTAGTGCTGAAAGTGCCTTTATTAGGTAATTCTTGTCCATCTGTGCCCATGATACATATTGCGGCCTCCCTGCCCCCTTGTATATTAGGATTTGCATTTTCAGTTGGCTCTTTAGGCCCTTTGCTGCACTTCCCTTTTTCCTTGCTACTGCCATCCGGCCAAACTTCTCCCTCAACCTGACGTTCCATAGGTTTTCCAACCTCTCGGTGTTTTGAGGCACTTGCTCTGTCCCTCCATCCTCCCCGTCCTCAACCTCATCAAACTCACTCCACTCATCTTCGTCTCCGCTACTGGACCCAACATTCTCATAAACCAAGCTGTCTGCGTCAGCGTTATGCTCTACGTGCAAAATTTTGTATGGCTGCATTGTCTATTCTGAATAAAAAATCTCCTGACTTCCACTCATCCATCCCATGTTGCACTGGCGTGTCTGCCTTTGTTACGTCACATGCCGACCACAGTCTGGCTTGTTCTGTAAGTGTCGGTGGCAGTGCTATTTCTAGGTCTTTTGGGCTTACATCTGTGTTCCTTACAACAGCTGGAGGGGAGACATAGGGGGCGTATAGGGGGCGGTGGTGCTGTCGCTGGTGTCGCTACATTCGAAAACTGTTGACACATATATAGGGTTTGTGTATACCGCTGCAGGACAGGCTGCTAAAGGAGATATTCCCTCGCTTTCCATTGAAGCCTTCCCATCTTTGCTTGGGCCTGCGCCTTTACTATTGTCGCGTGCCACTCCTTCCCCCTTGCACAACTCTGTATCCTCGAACATTTTCCAGAGGTTCAATATTTCTCTTCTGTTCTGTAATTGTTTCCCTTTGTACTTCGAAGTCAAAAAGATGGACATGTGTTCCAGAACACTTCTGTCAAAAGAGCCCTGCTCTGGCCAGGGGTGGGGAATCCCCTTTCCCCTAGTTCCGGTCACCCACTGGTTGTGATTCTTCCTAATCTTATTGCAGTACAATGGCAAAGCCTTGCACATGTGCTCTATGGTTGTTTCTCTCCCCATGGTCACGTCTCCCGTGTGCCTGCTAATAGTGCTACTCCTGTACTAATGTGCCACAGTTATGCAGATGTTGTCAAAAACACAGTTCAATTCCCCCCCCCTTTGCCCACACAAAAATCCAAAATACTCTTTTTTTCTCCCCCCATCCACCTGTTCCCCTTTCTGACTCCTTGCGCACACAAACAACACTCTCCTCAAATGCATACAATCTACACAATGCCCCTCCTGGGCCTCCTCCCTACACAGTAAAAATACATGAATAAAACAAACTAAAATAACAGGCAAAAATAACAATCACTACTATGCCCGAATTCTGAAATTATACAGATCGCCTATGTATTTCCTCTTTTCTTCTTAGTTAAACAATGGTTGTGGTGCCACCTTTCCCCCTCACTTGGGAATGCTCCCTATCTTCTCATTTTCTTCTCCTTATTATTCTCCTTAAAAAATTAATAAAACAAACCACAGGCTCCCAACTTCAATCTCTGTGTGTTCACACCGTTCACACTTTCCCATAAATCTGTCGCCTACATGTTATCACTTGCAAGGCTATAATCACATGTACGCTTTCACCCATACTCCTCCATTCACGGGTTCCACCACCGGCCTGCACCTCTCCTTGGGGTCACACCCCGCTCCAAAGTGCAGGCAGGATTCTACAAAGACAGCTATTGCACGACCACTGGGAAGTATGTGTTTTTGGGACTGGTTGCTGTAGGTGGGAGCGGCCCTTCCGGAGAGGTTTCCTGGATAACTCTGCAGATACAGGTGGCGCCAGTATCATGCCAGGGTCACTAATTGAAGGCACGTCCCTGTACGCTCAAGCCAGAAAAAATACAACACGCTAGGGAAAAAATGCCAAGAGATTTCTTGCAAGGATAACAAGTTTTAAGCATACATAAAGTAAGGGTGCAAGCAAAGAACTCTGCTGCTCGAGAACGTTCTGCCAGAATCTGCATGAGCAAGACATTCTAAGGGTACACAGCATCATCAGTGACGTCATTACATACGGCAGCAACTTGCGTGGCTGGTTGGTTAGACCCTATACATGGGTTTGCTCCATAGGTGATGCAAGGCTATGATTGGCTCCAGTCTTTTCCACCTGTCTTCCCTCACGTGGGGCCAGCTGGGCTCATCTCTCCAGGGACTGAAGGTCAGGCTCTTCACATATTGCTATTACAAAGTTACTATTGTGCGATAATGCTACTACATCATTATGTCATACACCTGGACAACTTTTTTGACTCGCACAGGGGGAGGAACACGATCGCGCTGACCTGCACATTCTTTGTTCAGTTCATATTGCACTCTCTACACCCAAGGCTTCCACCCTCAATTTGAACTATAATTTAGTCCTCCCTGTACCTCACATTACAAAGGATATATGTATGGGATAAGGTGAGATGGTTGTGTTTGTTTAGATCTTTTATACCATTGGTTTTATGGTTGGTGGTCTGAGGTCACCTACTGTTGCAGAATTCAGAGGGTCTTGGACTGGGTCAATTGTGGGTGCCATAACTCCTGGTGGGCTGGGTGGAGGTTGGAGATCTGCTGTTGGCCTGGCTGTGATGAATGTGTGCTGCGAGGAGCCTGGTGCTGTCTCAGGGCCTTACAGGGCGCATTCCTCTCTGGGATAAACAGTAATTGCAACAGTTAAGGATCAAAGGGAACTTTCCATAGGAATAAGCAGAGCAAGTTCATCTATCCTCAGCGTTTGGGCCTGTCCAGTTTTTCTGCTGGGCCTACGTTTACCTCACAGCCATGCAGGACTGAATATGTCTACCATAACTAGAAAATGACTTCTCGTTATGTGCATGCACTAAGCCTATGCATTTATAATTTCCTGCAATTTTGTGTTCATGCTGGGTTTCTTAGCGCAGCCCTCTCCCGCTTGGTACATTGCATGTCTATTTATGGGACTCACCTCCGTCTAAAAAGGCCTAGGGGGGTGGGAAAGGCTGATTTCCTTCCCAACACCACATCAACCTTGTCATTCATGGTGGGACAGGCAGCACCAACACTGGTGACAAGATATCTGATGACACTCATTTCACTCCCCCACCAAGGCAGGGGCTGTTGGCATAGAAGGGCACACAAGCACTCATACTGAGCTGCAACCCTCATTTGCTATTCCCTTTTCCCAGAACCACTTGCAGCAGGGCACTGTTGGCAGAGTGTCTGGTCCACATCACTTATTTTGCTCCCGCAGGCAGGAGTTGCATTTTTCTAATCATTGCTGTTGCACCACATGCAGGGGGGGCACCTTTGGTCTGTGCAATGCCATTGTTTAATTTCTTTGTAAGGCTCCAAACCCAGAGCATGCACTAAACAACTAATCACTGACTGAGGCCCAAGTGTGCTGTAAGAGAGGCACGGGCAGCTGCGGGACATCTTTTCCCTTTATTCTTTTTTTTTCCCAAACTCCAAACTCACCGCCTGTTTGGCCCAGGATCTTCCATGGAGCTTTACAGTTGCTCCCAGTGCATTGGCCACACCGTTTCTTTCATCATTTTGTCTTTCTGTTTAAAGCTCACCACCACCTAATCAGCGCTTTCTTTCTCCCATTTATACTCACTGCCAGTTGGGCCCAGGATCTTTTGTGGAGCCCATCAAGTTCATGGTGCATCTGCTGCAGCGCGGGTGCCTCCTTTTCCTCATTAGCGCATATATATATTTTTTCTTTCAGCTCCAAAATAGAGCACTTCACATGTCACCGCCGGCCGGGCCTGGGGACTTTTTAGGGCCCAATGAAGTTACTTATTTATTTATTTTACTTATTTCAAGAGCGCTTGGACGAAGCCCGTAGGCATAGAAGCGCTAAAACATAGACAAACAACACAAAACAATCAAATCAAGTGGCTAAGTCAACATCAAGTGCATAGGGGAAGTTATTTAAAAAGTATGGTTTTCAGCTGATGCCTAAAAGATGGTAAAGAGGAGGAAGATCTAAGGGCCGGAATTAGGGCATTCCACAAAGAAGGTGCTGCTCTTTTGCCGAAAACCAGGGTCAGTTTTGAGCAGGTGATCTGCAAAAGACAGGAATTGTTGGACCTTAGCGTTTACCTATTGGCGAGCCAGGGAAGATGACTGGAGAGATAGACTGGGCCTTTCCCTTAAAGGCAGGCATGTGTAATACATAAGGTCCTAAAAGTGATCCATCTGCCAATAGGTAGCCATTGCAGGGATCTCCTCGCCACCGTAACATGGTCCTTTTTTCAAAGCCCCTTGACAACTCGTAAAGCATTGTTTTGCACCACTTGTAGGCAATTTAGTTCACCTTTACCTATGCCCTGGAGCACGCTGGAGCAATAGTCAATGCAAGCTCCTATGATGGCACAGGCTAAAGTAGCACAATTGGATCTATCAAGGAAAGGTCTAATATGAGCTAGAAGCTTGATGTAGTATGATGTACTGATATCAAGGTACTGATATGATCTTTCATAGTGAGCTCTTTGTCAAGGACTACTCCAAGAGTCTTGATCTTGGGCAGAATCGCTAAGGTCTAGTCAGCGATTTGAAAAGATTGATAGTCTGTATCCAATTTGTGAAGTTTGGATGCAGTGCCGACAATCATAATCTCAGTCTTAGAGCTGTTGAGTGCCAGCCCATTGCACCACATACAAAAGTGTATGTAATTATAGATGGTATTAATATTCAAGGTGTCTTAAGTATGATTACCTGTGAGTGGTATAAGACACTGGGCCTCATTACGAGTCCGGCGGTAACCGAGGCGATAAAACCAATTCAATAGGACTCAATGGGAGTGGGGATCATGGAAACACCGGCACCATCTCGTGATGGTGCCGGTGTTTCCTCGTCCGCCTGCAGGCGGGCGGTGTTAAACCCGCCAGGTCAGACCTGGCGGGATGGACGCCTCCGCCTGCAGGAGTCGTGATCACCCGGTATGGAAACAACGGTGGCGGCGGGTTTACCGCCACTGTTGTTTCCATACTGGGTGAGTTGTAATGAGGCCCACTGTGTATCAACTGCATAGTTGGCATATATTATGCCTTTGGTCTCCAGTAACGTAAAGAAAGGCAATGTTGAACAGGACATGAGAGCACATGACCCTCTGTCATAACTTCTTCATGATGGACTATAGCTGTCCTATTAGTCAAAAGGAGTGGACCCAAGATGAGGCTTCACATGAGAATGAGGCAGAGCCCTATAGTCCTGTTATGATGGTGGCGCAATGTATGGGGTGAAATATGGCCCCTAAAGTCCAGAAATAAAAAGGCCAGAGTGATTTATAAATGCCCATTGAAATATAAGCCCAGCAGAGAAATGGTGATGTCAGACATGAAGCCTATTGAACCACAAACAGGCCTAAATCACCAACGAAAGAAAGTGGGCTGTAATCAAAAGTGCAAAGATATGCGAAATGCATTTCAGCATGGAAAAGAAAGACATGTGGCTGATAATGCCATTTCACTCAATCCACAGAGAGCTGCACTTTTACTTCAAGAGACAGCAGTGTGTACATTATCTTCAATGTAATAGCAGATTGTGCTCCAGTCATCTCAAGAGAAACCAAGCTCGCTGCATTTACAAAAAATAAAATAATTTCCTTTTCATTTTTCCCTCATCCGAATGACAGTATGCAGAGAAAAATGATCACTAGACTTTCAAAGTTTGAACATGGTTTTCTCATATAACTGCCCTATACATATGGACAATCCAGAAGTGATACTCATGTATTTTGAAACTGTGACCTTAAAGAAACTTTGTAAATATAGATAAGGCCCAGGTGCCTTACAAGATGTTGTGTAAATTTAATTGAGCGCGAGTCTAACAGGCCATTGCTTGCAGGGTACATGAGCCGGTTATTTCTCCAAACATGAAAATTAACCTCCAAGACCTTTCCTCTTCTGCCCTGAAGAAAGGGGCCTGGGTGACAACCATCGATCAGGGCCATTTCTTGAAAATATAGAAAGAAATACACAGCTTAGATGTAAACCAGGTTAAAGACTGATAAGGCTATGTATGTTCTTTCAGCAGAAGTGACCTTGAGGTCACAATTGCCATAACATGTCCATTAGAGTTGCTATCAGACCTTGAAGGGGGAGGCGAACATAAACATGAGCCAGGCTCTGGCTGTCACATGCTTAATGGAAAATGAAACGGAAAGCGAATAAAGAAAAAGACTGCAGTTTAAGTACATGGAAAAATACATATTATTGCATAAAAAGGGCAGCATAGATGCCACAACTGTCATTCCAGACTTTTATTAAAGGTGACAGTAATTCCCTTCGCACCATGCTAAAACAAACTTTGTGTGATAAACATAACTAATGAAAATGTTATTTTGGCCTTCCCTTGATTCCGAGAGATTTGAAAGTTGGTGTGAAGATGAAGGAAATAAGTAACATGAAAACTATGAAGTGGCATATTTTTCAGTGATACAGATATTTCTGCATAGGAAGGGTGTGCGGACTTCAGATTAGCATCATCTGATTTGCCTTAAAAAGCAGTTCTGAAAAATATATTCATACATGTAAAGAGTTGAAAATTTAGGGTACTTGCCATGTTGATAGATTTTTAGATGTTTGTCCTTGCCGAGCCCACCTGTCAAATTGGGATGACAAAGCATTCTCCTCCCAAAGCTTTCCTGACTCACTCCCGCCATCTCCTTGTCCTATTATCACACAGGTGGTAGGTGGGTAGAGAAAAGCAACCAATCCCTTCCGTGGGAATTATAGCAAGTTGGTAATTTGCCCTATAAGTAAACCTGTTTGCATTAGAACTGGGCTTTCAGTTAATCCTTGGAGGCAACCTGCTGTGAACTCTTGCGAGAAACATCCCAGCAGAGAGGCCTAAATCTTGCATTGGAGACAGGATCCAGGAGACATAGAAGCTGACTGGGATCCCTTGGAGGATTCAGAGCAGATCCTTGACTGACACCCTTGTCCCAGCGATGCCCTGCTGTTCTCCGATGCCCATTCCAAGGCCTTTCCTAAGTAAAACTATCGCCAAAGCCATAGATGGTGTAGGCCCTGCATTTTTCCAGTGTTGTTCTAGTTATTTCCCCATAGCAAAATACCCTGTTTGTTTGTGTAGATCCTTAGCATATTTAATTAAAGTAAATCAATGAATTCCCCTATTGAAATCACAGGAGGTGTTTTGTTGGCGTTCAAAACCAACAAGCTCCTTCCAGTGTGTTGTGAGCCGCTATGGACATAAAGATCTGCCAAAAGAATAAATCGCCAAACCCTGTTTCCACGTGAGTGTACAGGGTGTAAAACGAAATTCCAGATTGATACCCTTCATTTTAAATCAAAAGTGTGAAGCCTGGTAGTGCCTTTGCATGTGCTGGGTGCAAAACCAAACTGGCCCCTTCTTCTCATTGTGCTCTGACCAAAACCATAAAGCCCTGCCTGTTCTTTTTAGGTGTGGAAAAATGAAATTCCCATTGTTTTTCTGTCCCTCATATTGCATCAGTGGTAACAAGTGGAATAGGAAAACTGATTTTGCCTCTTGAATCCCCTTTTTCCAAAGAGTGCAGTTAATATAAATCCTAAAACGATTTTCCCATTGTGTTCCACTCTCTGCCACTGGTCTTCAATTCACAGGGGTCAGGTCTAATTGATGTTTGGAGGATGGGGGTTGCTGGGAGAAAAGTAGCATAACCAAATCAGCAATCACTCTGTGTCTTGAATTGTTCTTTTCTGTATTGGTGGGTGATTGATTTAAAAATAAATAATTGTGACTGCATATCTCAGTGTTATTTCTGTGTAGGTCCCTTTACAGGAGTCATGTTTGTTCTTGTGTTGCCACAGCATTGGTGGATGATGTTAGTCTGTTTGTAAAATTTGGTTTAAATAAATTAATAAATCTATACTCTTACTACACGCCGGCCTGGTACCTAGTCCATTGTGGCACTGGGTATTTGTTGGGGGTTGGGTGTGAGACGGGTTGTAGGCCTTACCAAACTGAACCTTAACAAAACTAATAGTGCTTTATTGTGCGCCATCTTCATTGGGGGGAAAGGAACTCTTTGAGATGAGTGTGACCAAATAATAAACCGAAACAGGTCTATGAGATCAACCGCTGCAATAAGATCAAAAAGCATCAGAAGCAAGGTCTTCCCCTTGTCACAGCATTGTATGATGTTGGTTTTCAGGTCCAGAAGGGTGGACTTGGTGCTGTGGTAGCTTCTGAAGCCCAATTGTTTAGGGCCTAGGATGTTGTGTAGGGCTAAGAACATTTGGCCATGGGCAGTTTTGTTGAGTATTTTCAGAAGAAATGGCAAGTTAGTGATAGGGCGATAGTTGCCCATTAGGTTAGGATCTAATGATGTTTTTTTTCAAAGGTGAGAAGGTACCGTGCCTGTTTTATCTCAGAGGAACATAGCTCTCTTGAAATGAGGCACTGACAAATGTAGTGATAAGAGCAATAAGAGAAATGACACAGGTCTTAGCAATGGCAGCTGGACATACATCACCTCTAGAATTAGTAGGTTTAATTATCTCAAGAATATCCAACATCTCTGCTTCCCCTACCTCCGTGAACTTGAACTGTTGTATGGATGTGCTTGGGCTACCACATTAGCCTGTAGAGGATGGACTGCCCGAGGCCCATAGCTTGGTCATGATAACACTCATTATTTTCTGATTTTGTGTACCATCGCGTTCTGGATGAAATTACACCAGTTTAGATCTTTGACAGCTGTGGGAACCAAAGGATGAGAGTTTTTCAGTTCTCTCAAGATTTTAAATAGTTCCTTAGAATCAGATGCTGCGTCTTTGATTCTTTTGTAATACGAGGATTTCTTTGCCATACAAATAGCAGTTTTGCAAGCCTTGGCAGCAATCCTGCAGTTCGTTTTGTCCTCCAAGGACAAAGTATTTTTCCAAATCCGGAGAGCTTTGTTATTCTGATGTTTAGGTTTCAGGAGTTCCTTAGAGAACCACACTTTAGATTGTTGTGGTTTCAGCAGCCTAGATTTCAGTGGAGCTAGGCTATCTACTGCTAAGGGCATCATGTGATGGTAAATAGCAGCCAACTTGGTGGCTGAGTTGTAATTTACAAGATTGTCTCGAATGGGATGAAAAAAGGTAACAGAAGAGAGAGTAAGCTTCCGCCAGTTACGACATGTCACATTTGATGGTGTGCCTCTTGAACTTCTCATACATCCAGTCCAAGGAATCTGGAATTTTATGAAATAATGATCTGTCCAACCACATGGTTCTATTTCCATCTTATCTACCAATACCCTAAGAGAGACTACCCAATCCAAGAACCTACCCCCAGTTTGGGTGTCTTGTCTAATGTGCTGAATGAAATCAAGTCCCTCCAGAGTAGACTTAACAGTTTTTTCAAGGGTATCTGGAGTGTCTTCAAAACCTAAATTACGGTCACCCATAATCATCTTAAAATGGGATTTGAGGGTGGAAGAGATAGTCACTTAAATGTGTTAGAAAATCTGGCATAGTATTTGGCGGCCGATATATATATATATATATCACAAAAATACTCAAGGTCATAATGTAATCAATGGTAATCTTGATTTTCAAGACTTCACAGTCTGGTATACTGACCTCATTAACTTGATGTATTTTAATAGATTTATGAAAGCTTAAAGCACCTCCCCTTCCCTTTCCATGAAATTGATCTGCTCTTAGGATGTTATACTCCGGGGGTAGTGCTAGTATCAGGAAAGGCCCCTGCAGCATGCAGCCAGGACTCTGTGATCGCACAGAAGTCAATCTTATGAACTAAGAAAAAATCAGCCACCTTGGTTGCATGCCCAATCAGGGATCTAGTATTTAATAGGCAGCATCTTGAGGTTTTTCTGGGGCTGTCTTTTCCAGCCACCTCAGGCAAGTCAGTGAATAATTCAGCATGAGGGGTATTTGCAGCAGAATCTAATCTCTCAGTCATGTAATTAGAAGAAACCACGTTCTGATTACCAGAGATATTTTCATGGGCAAAGTGATCAGTAAATACTTATTCTTTGGGTTCAGTAATGGCTAACTTGCAAACTGAGTCATGTAAGCTGGATTCCAGTCTGTCCCCCATAGACCTGAGTGGGCAGTCATCAATAATAGCCAGAAGGGCTTCGGGGAGATATAAGGGAGGTAGAAAGTCTTCCTGCAAGTTAACTATGCTGCCCATAATTTCCCCAGACAAGACAAAAGGGGGGAAAGAAGCACAGTGGGTCAAAGTGGTAGACTCTGCGCCCTGTATATTAACAACATTGTCACATGAACGGTTTGGAGCAAATGAGGCAATATGTGATATATGATCACAGATAGAGGACAAATCTGTATCCAAAGTGGAATCAGCGGTTGAGTTTGATGGTAGGGCTAGTTTCATATATTTCTTCACAATAACAGACTTCCTGGACCCAGTCATGTCGATCACCTTGATGAGGTGATTGGTGCAAAATACAATACTCGGAATAGAGCATTAATCTTACCTACAATTTCAACTCCTAAATCCGGACGAGAACCGGCGAAAACCGGCTGTGCATATGCGCCAGCGATGACACAATGCCAACGGAAGAAAAATACTGCAGGGAAACTGGGAAATGTAGTTTGAGTAAACTACATGCCGTAGACAGCTAGCGAGTGGCAGAAACACTTAAAATCTTATCAGAACTGTTTAGCAAAGCTCAATCGAGCTAATCGTCAATTGGGTAACGTTTTAGAATATTCGATGTTAAAACATTCAACACATAAAGCATGCAATGCATACAGCTTAAGGCAATCAATAGTTAAGTCCCCGTGCAGTGCGGACCACTTCTTACCTCTCCGGATAAAAGATCATCTCATTGCCCACCGGTGACACAATACTCCTTGCAGCGCTTGTGCAGGGGCCTCCGCTGCACCATTCCCCCCCCCCAGGCGGGAGTCTTGTATGCGAAACGGCGGCCTGCCACACTCATCACTGCCGCTCCCATGGGACCGGGCACAGCTCCTCCATCAATGTAGAATGACAAACGACGCAGACGTTGCGCGAGATTAATAATTCAAAGAAATGACTTGATCCTTTTCAGCACCATCTAGACGAGACACAGAGCATGGAGCCCATGACAATTGCTGTTCTGCAACCTGGCGTCTTAGTCACCAATGTTATGTCTGCACCCCGGAGGTACCAGGTCCAGACACGCAGTTGCTGGGGCCACCCAGCCGACACACACCTTTGCAGGGATCACCCTGTTGAACCGTGGTCACATGGTCGGATCATCCCACACCCACACACGGCCAGAGTTGCCACGCACAGGCTCTGGGACACAGATGCAGAGTTGCCGCCCAGGGGCTCTGCTGGTTACAGGGTGGACAGCGTTGCCTCGCATTGGGCACTGCCATGGTGAAGGCCTCTGCAGGGCAGGCCCTCTGCCTGGGGTGCAGTGTTGGCACAGCGCTGCAAGAAACACACATCAGGCAGGAGTCTGGTGGAGTGATTGACGAGCATGAAAACGCTTGTCCCTTTTGTTATAATGGTCACCTGGTGCAGAGACACGTAACACCAGCACGAGCCCTTAGCCTGGACTTGATCCTCTTAAACGTGGAGCACACCACACACAAGAACATTTCCCAATTCATTTTCATGATGCTGTAACGTCCTACCTCTATTGTTAATATACGTTCAGAGGAACAGTCCTCTTTTACTGCAGTTGATATTGGGCTGCGCCCCACGTGACGCGGGGAGGCGGGGTTACCGCCTCCGGCTCAGTTGGGTTTTGATTAAAGTCACATTAACACCCACGCGTGTCCGCTCCTGTCTTATTACTCACGCTGTGCCTGCCAAGTGTATCTATGCGTATTCCCACAGCGAGAACACATTGCAAGAAGATAACAATGGCGACGAGGTCTTCCTGAAACGGCGCCGGAGCCAGAAGGTCCTGCCAGCTGTTAGTCGTTGACTTCAGGACTCCTGCCGCCCGACTTACAGCACCGGAGCCGTTTCGCTACGCACACGGCGCAAGCATCCGCCAGAGCAAGAAGCCCCGGCTCATTTCCAGCGTTCACCCGAGCAGGTACAAATTTGTTTACCCACGTGTTACGCGCGCCGCGTAATACACGTGGAGACCTGCTGCACCATCGCGTGCATCCCGACACGCGTTTAAAGAACTGCATTCAGGCCCAGTACGAGGAATCCTGATGTAACAATAACATCAAGGGCCAGCCACGCGTGCGTGCTCTACAAAGCACGCGGCCCGCTTTGATACACACGGCAAGGCTCGCAGGCCCAACCACGTGCGTGTGCGCCTGATAAAAGCACAGTGCCTCACCAGGACAATTTCCTGCACACGACCAACCTCCGTCTCAATAGTCTCCATTATAAAGCTGCACGCTAATTAGCAGTCAGTCAAGGCGTCACTGGCAGGGATCAAGAAGCAACCATGTCTGATGATAACCCGGACAGTGGAACCCTGAGCCCCTCCTCCAGCTCCACACCTCGCCAAGCCACTCACAAAGAGGACTATGGCTCAGAATCTCTTCAACTACTAGCTGTGCCACCATTTGACATGACAGACACCAGCAGCCTCGCTCCCAGATGGGCCAGATGGCTCAAAGAGCTGCATGTCTACATAGACGCATCAGGGGTAAGGGAGGAGCGCCGACTCAGAGGAATCCTACTCCACTCCCTAGGACCAGTTGTACGGGACATCGTTTTTGAAATGCCTGAATCTAACACAGACACTTTTCAAGGTATCATTGATGCTCTAAATGCATATTTCGCACCATTGCGAAATGTTGACTACGAACGACATATTTTCCACACCTCCACACAGGACAGCAGTGAAAACATGGACAGCTTTGTAATGCGTCTAAGAAAAAGAGCAAAATATTGTGATTTTGACAGATATTCAACAGAAGAAGCAATAAAGTCCCAAACCATTGCCGGCTGCGCATCTCAGGAATTCAGAAAGAAACTATTGCAAAAGAACAGGACATTAGAAGAGATACTACAACTAGCACGAGCCGATGCTGCCCTCACGCAACAGACAGAATCACTTGATAACATCAAAATCTCACAGTCCGGTTCCACTGCATCATTATGCCCCATCAGAACATCAAAAGTATCACACCCTACTGAACAAAAGAAATGTTACAGGTGCGGTTTCAAATTTCCGCATGTCGGTCCATGTCCCGCCATCGGACACAACTGTGACAAGTGCGGAGGTGAAAACCACTTCCAATCTGTGTGCAGAAACGTAAATTTCTTCCAGCCGACAGAACCGCAGAGGAACACGAGGAGGCTAGACCGACCTTCAACAAGAGAAAGCCCAAGATCTCGCAGGAGACAGTCACCCACAGCATCCAGACACCATCTCCAAAGCTCATCCCGCGAGACGCCACGAGAGGGTAGAAGGCGAGAAGAAAGAAGAGAACACGCAAGCCATACTAGCACCAGGCATGACTCACAAAGGAGATCTTCCAGACAGAAAATCAGACACCTAGAAAATTCGCCTCTCAGAAGACGAAACTCGTACTCATCCTCATCCAGTGGAGACAGGAAAAGGGGATACGTGCATGCTATTGGAAACAGCATTGCCGCGGAATATAGTCCCACTTTGCTATTACAAATAAATGGACAAAACAAAGAATTCCTGATCGACACGGGGGCAACAGTTAATGTCATAAATGATGAGACTTATGAACGCCTCAACTACAAGAAATCATTGAAGGAAGCAGACACGCTAATATATTCATATGGTTCCAACAAGCCTCTCAACTGCCAAGGAATGTTCATGGCACACTGTCAGTACAAAGACAAGCATCAAAAGATTAAAATATATGTCATAAAAGGGGACGTACCAGGTGGCAGCATCTTGAGTTTCAAGTCTGCAATTCAAATGGGACTCATTCAAATCATGTATCAGTTGATGTCGGCATACACGACCAGCCCCAAGGACATGATAAAACAAATGTTTCCCTCCCTATTTAAAGGGTTGGGAAAATTAAAGGACAAACAAATAAAGCTACACATTAACCCTCAAATAACCCCGACCGCGCAGCACTACAGAGGCATACCTCTAAACATACAAAGGCACGTGGAAGATGAGATTCAGTCACTATTGCAGCAAGACATCATAGAACCAGCATCGGGACCAACCCCCTGGGTGTCTCCCATTGTACCCGTGCCGAAAAAAGACAACAAAGACAGCATTCGCATTTGCGTAGACATGAGGGCCCCGAATGTAGCCATAGAGCGAGAACGACATCTGGCTCCAAGAATGACCGACATGATGCACCTACTGCATGGATCCAAGGTGTTCTCCAAATTAGACTTAAATAAGGGATACCACCAGCTAGAGTTGCACCCAACGTCAAGGTATATCACCACCTTCTCAACGCATTTAGGCTTGTTCAGATACAAAAGGCTCAGTTTTGGGGTATCGTCGGCCGCCGAAATTTTCCAAAATGAAATCCATCAAATAATAAAACACATCCCCAACTGTCTAAATTACTCCGACGACATTCTAATTTTCGGCACCACGCAAGAAAGCCATAATGACACACTGAGGAGAGTATGCATGGCGTTAGAAAATGCCCACCTCACACTCAACCCGGACAAATGCGAAATCAGCAAATCCACTCTTAAATTTTTTGGACACATCTTCTCAAAAGATGGCCTAAAACCAGATCCGGAAAAAGTTCAAGCACTAGTGGAGACTCCCACACCCACATCAGCCTCAGCGGTACGCTCATTCCTGGGAATGGCGAGCTACTGCACCCGATATATACAAGATTTCGCCTCAGTGAGCACGCCCCTGCGGCTGCTAACAGGGAAGCACGAAGAATTCAAGTGGTCGGATACATGTGAAGAAGCATTCCAAGAAATCAAGAAAAGAATCGCAACGGCCTCATGCATGGCATATTACGACCCTGATTTTGACACGGAACTCACGGTAGATGCTAGCCCAGTGGGACTAGGAGCAATCCTAGCACAATCCAGACGCGGAGCATCACCGGACTCACCAAAGAGAATTGTAGCCTATGCCAGCCGCAGCCTTTCTAAGACAGAATGCGCTTACTCCCAACCTGAAAAGGAGAGTTTAGCGGTAGTGTGGGCGTGCAAGCATTATCACTTATTTCTGTATGGACGACCGTTCACCATAGTCACGGACCACCAAGCTCTCACCACCATCTATGGAAAACCGACAGCAAGAATGCCACCACGAATTGCCAGATGGGGTTTGAGGCTACAAGAGTACTCGTTCAAGATAATACATCGACCGGGTAAGGACAACAATCCCGCAGATTTCTTATCACGCTACCCACTTCCAGCTCAAGATGAACGTCAATCACACAAAGCAAACCAATACCTAAGATACCTGATCAGCAGTGCGCTACCCAAATGCATCACCACGGCACAACTGCTGGAAGCAACCCAAAAGGACATACTGCTCCAGACAGTGCAATCTTGCCTAAAATCGAATCAATGGCAGATCAGAGCAAAAGGGGCATCTTCCCTATCCACGGAAGAGGAACTAAACTTCCGCACATTCAAACTTATCCGTCACACACTATCCACATCACCGGAAGGTCTACTATTAAAAGAAAACAAAATAGTCATTCCAGAAACCCTCCAAGATCAGGTACTAGACATCGCCCATGCAGGACACAGAGCAATAGTGTCGACCAAGAGGCAACTTAGGACAAAGGTATGGTTCCCATCCATAGACGAACGGGTAGAACAACTACTACGAAAATGCCTAGCATGTCAGGCAGTGGCCCCGCGCACATTCCCTGAACCTCTCAAAACATCGGAGATGCCGCTGCAAGTGTGGGATGAGGTAGCAGTGGATATGTTTGGACCGCTGGCAAACGGCAAATACGTGCTGGTGATCATTGATGAAATGTCGCGATTCCCAGAAGTACATCTCATTCACTCAACCAGTGCACAATCCGTCATACCCGCACTGGACAAGACGTTTGCCGACTATGGCATCCCCTCCAGGGTCAAACCCGATAATGGACCTCCTTTCACGAGCCATGATTTTGCCATGTTCGCAGAACATCTAGGTTTCCAACACCACAAAATCACACCACTGTGGCCCCAGGCAAATGGAATGGTGGAACGTTTCATGGGAAATCTTAAACGCACCCTACAAATCTGCTCCATCACAAATGGATCATTCATGCAAGCCATCTGCACCTTACTACGAGAGTATCGGAACACACCGCATAGCTCAACCGGTGAATGTCCATCAATGCTCATGTTCGGGCGCGTCATCAAAACAAGACTTCCACACCATGTACGAGCAAAGGATGAGTCCACGCACACAAAGAAGGCCAGAAGTAAAGACCAAGAAAGTAAAGACAGGATGAAGAAATACACAGATGCAAGAAGACACGCTAGACCCAACACTCTCTGCATTGGGGACCAAGTACTAGTACGGCAAAAGCAGATCACGAAGGACACGCCTGCTTTCAAGCCAGACCCCATGACAGTGACTCACATTCATGGATCAATGATAACTGCCGTTAGCCCAAGTGGCACAATCACCAGAAACTCATCCTTTTTCAAGGCTTTCAACAACACTGACACCATCATCAACACCTCGACAACAGCGATAGATGACTCGTCAAACACGGACTCGGAGTATCATGAAGAGGAAGGAGACGCAGACGACAGTGGCAGTGAAAGCGACAGCACACCAGCAAAATCAACCCAGGTACGCAGCCCGTCCAAGAGGGTCATCCGCAGACCCATCAGATGGATTGAAGAAGTCAATTGAATATCGTTGAAGTGTTTAGTTAAGGAGGGGGGAGATGTAACGTCCTACCTCTATTGTTAATATACGTTCAGAGGAACAGTCCTCTTTTACTGCAGTTGATATTGGGCTGCGCCCCACGTGACGCGGGGAGGCGGGGTTACCGCCTCCGGCTCAGTTGGGTTTTGATTAAAGTCACATTAACACCCACGCATGTCCGCTCCTGTCTTATTACTCACGCTGTGCCTGCCAAGTGTATCTATGCGTATTCCCACAGCGAGAACACATTGCAAGAAGATAACAGATGCCTTTGCCCACAGAATATGCCAGTATGAAAATGTGTTCACGCTGGCTGTGCCCATACGTTTCCTTGCTGGCTGTGCCAATATATGGCAGTATTCCAATATAAGAACCTACTCATGTTTGCTTTGTGCATAATGCTAGAAATGATATACGAAAAAAGTCCATGCTAGCTCAGCCAATATATGGCAGTATCACCACATAAGAAAACACTTCTGTTGACTTTGACTTCAAAACATGTCCAAACTTGCTGCACAATGTAGCCCTGTCTACAAATGTAATAACAGTTATCATGTGTGATTTACCCTTGATGGGCAGTAAAAAATGACTTGCCACAGTAAAAAATAGTTAGACCCATTGCACCAAAGTGGAAATCTCGCCACATACTAACACTAATCATCCTTGCTTTATCATAGGTGTTCAGTAAAAAATGCCATACCACAGTAAAATAAAATGGCTATATGGGCAACACCAAAATGGCAGTCTAGCCATGTAAAATGTTTTATCATGCTTGCTTTATCATAGATGCTCAGTAAAAAATGTCATGCCACAATAAGATATGGCTAGACAGGCTGCACCGAAAAGCCAGTACAGCCCCACAATAACACTTATCATATTGGCTTTATCATAGATGTCCAGTAAAACATGTCATGCCACAGTAAGAAATGGCTAGACCTGCTGCAGCAAAATGTCAGTCTAATCCCATAATAACACATGGTGTCCAGTTATAATGTCGACTGCAAAAAGTATAATGCAAAAATGTCAGAAAAAAAAATGGCAAAAACAAAATTCAAATGTGTTTTTTTTTATTTGTATGTTTTTTTGGGGTCTAGCTAGTAAAAATAAACAAGGGTTGGGGGAACCCCCCATTAAAAAAATACATTAAAAAAAACATTTGGAAAAAACATTTCTACATCTATTTTTCTACATTTTTGCAGTCGACATTTTCACTATAAACCATGACACATATCATCCTTTATTCTCAACAACATTTTTTACTGGGCATCTATGTTAGGAACTAAATAAAAAATGTCATTGTTGCCGTGCACCCCCAGCCTCCAACAGCCGCCACCAAAATCCATTCCTCAGCCCAGCAAAACCACAAGCACACACACAATCACACATTTACTTGCTCCTTTGCACACAGCATTTAAACATGCAATTCCCCAGCCTGGATTCCCAATGGACCATACACGACTGGGGAAGCAAAATGCCCACTGTCTTGCAAGGCTCATTGGGCAAGTGCTGGGAAACTAAGCTGTCAAAAGGAAACCACGTTTCCCATTGACACTTTATGCCAGTCCAGGAGCACTCTCTCAGCTGCTGCAGAAAGGAGCTGACGAAAGTGTTTCCAATGGGCTGGTGCAGCTCCTCCATGATGAGCAAGGACACTGGTGGGTCAGCACCCCCTCACCCATTATAGATGAACCATCCCTACCAAATGCAAGGGTACATTATTAGCTGTCAAGCTGTCATCACGAAGAAGGTTTTTTATGTATTGCAGAAAATCACCAAGAAGCTTCCTTTTCCTTAATGAGAACTAAATGAGGTCTGTTGACTTTCATCTGAACAATTTAGACACAGGGAATGTTCTTGGTATTTCCTGCCTGCCCTGTTTCAGGGGAATGTACTTAAGAACATTGGCTGTAGTAATAAAGATGTGGATCGTTTTGAGGTTCTTAAATGGTTGAATATTGACTGAAATCCTAAAATTGGTAATGAAATAAATATGCCAATAGATTTTAGAGGGACTCAATTATTGGCAAAAGTGACGCTGCAGGGTCACTGTTAGGGAGAAGTCTCATTGATGTGGTAATTTCCTTCTACCTTAGAGACCCCCAGCTATTTTGCTGGACTTTAGAACTTTAAATTTTTATCCTGGAGTGAGTGAGACCTTTTTCTCAGTCTCTCAAGTATTTCTATCTGATTCAGACTCTGTGTTTCATTTGGTTTTGGAGTCTGACAAACTCCACAGGCATCACTTTGTGTATTGTGACACACAGCACCTTCAGTGTGGTGTCACAGAGAAGTCCTTTGGATTTCTCTTAAGGTTTAAATACTTTCTCTTGGGTAAACTACTGTTCCCAAGAGTAGTAAAGTGAAATTGACTTTACCTACCAGTTTTTCCTATGTAGGTCCAGTACAGCCCATTTTATGTGGAAGTACTGGGGGGTTACTTAGTAACCCCTTTTCCAACTTACTCATATAACCTTGGCTGGTGGCAGTGGTTTATTGTTCCTACCATTGTGTGTGTTTACCGCAGGCTGAATCCTCAGCTGCAGTATTGCACCCATGGGTGCCCATTTTGTCAAAATGGCCCCGGTCTTCTTTTTTCACCATTTCTTGCTTGTGAGGTCTTTCTTGGGCTTTACTCTGCGTGCCAAACCAGGTTCGGTCCCTTTGTTCATTTTGTCTTTGGTGGGCTTCAGTGCTGAAACCCGCCTCTCGCTCCAGTATATCTGGCAGGGCAGGAAGCGAGGGAGGTTCCCAAAACACCCTGTGCTTAGTCTCATTGGTTACAGGAATACACCCAAAGGTGATTGGCTGGCATGAAGTCATTGGAGGAACGCCACCCTGCTGTGTGAGTGACAACTACGCTGCAAATGAATGGGAGAAACCTGAATAAAAGGCGAGGTCTCTTGGAGAGAAGGTAGAGTTGACCACTGGATGAAGGAACTGTAGAAGAAAACTGGAAGAGAAGCTTGCTGCACCCCCTGGACCATTGGCTTTCCCGATGAAGCCCTGCTGCAGTGCTGAAACTCCAATTTTCCTATATACTAGTGAAGCCCGGAACGGACGACTTCTTCCCTTGGGTTGGTGGGACCAACTGACCCCAAGACGAACTTGTCTGGAACCCCTCTCCCTGCTGAAACCGAGTGCCAGGGGACAGGAACACCAGGAACAAGTGCATCGTCTTTAAGCCAGACGCAAGCTCCCGGAAGATCCTGAGGACCCTCCGGAAGCAGGGTGGCCCAAGCCTGAGCCACCTCAACAGAATGCTGGACCCCAGAAGCAAGGAGAAGCCCACAAGGTGTCCAGGAAGCACAGTGGTGCTATTTGCCGGTAGATGAAAGAGCAAAGTGCAGCTTATCTGAAGTAAGCCCATTGCCGCTGATGACCTTCAATCTGCAGTGCAGGATTCCTACAGACATCCTCCATCTTGTCACCACGACTGAGGCCCAAGAATACAGGAACTGCAGGACTGAAACCAGAACAGAAGCCAACTTGATCCCTATTCTTCAGACCTAAGGTACTGTCTAACTAGTGGTACTTACCTCTTGTTGTTTGTAGCTTGCTTGCTCTCACTGCAGACTTGCATTAGCTGTCTTTTGCAGAGTTGCTTGCATCTTTGCTTTTCACAAGCCACCCAGCTTGTTGCCTTATAGAGATTGTTTTCTACAAACTCTCTATATAACACTGTGGAAGAATTCTGTGCTATCTGCAAGAAGTTTCTCAGCTACCCAAGACTTTGTTCCATTGACATTGGCTGTCCTTGCTCCCTGCAGATTCTTCTTACCCTTTTACTTTGGTTTATCTGTCCCTCATAGGTGGTACATAAGCTTCCTGTATTGCTGAGAAAGGGTTTACCTATACTTCATTGGGGGTTTGTAAAGTACGCACCTGTTCAGAGAACCTGCCTAACCTTTTCTTTTTTCCACAACCTCAGTATTGCATTAAGTGTTAAAGTGATATATCAATGTCCACAGTGTCCTAGCAATTGAAGTCACCTCAGGGTGTAGGAAGTGTGTGTGTGACATCCCAAAAGGGTATCTACTTACTTAACTGAAGGCCGAGGAAGTGCATTTTTGAAGTGTATCTTATTGTTGCATATTGCCCTTTCTAAAGAAGGCTTATTTTAAAACGGACTGTTAAATTAATAAATAATAATTTTACTAGAAAACCTTGAGTATAAGTGTTAATTGAATACTTGTCATTGTGAATCCCTATATCTCTACACCTCTATATTACCCTTCTTGAGTGGCTGCTCAGTCACTCTACCAACTCGTGTGGTACAGACCTATAACAATGGTTGGGTATCTATTGCCTAGAGGACAAGGCTGGTGTAGTCTCCCACAGGGTTACTACATACAATATTGCATAGTAGTCACAACATAGGGGCATAACTCACCCAAATATCACAGCTCCTAAATTGAGTCCAACCTGAAGGTTCCCGGTGTCTTCCCTGGATACTGTAGCGGGTGCCTTCTCTCATGTGAATGTCCCTCAAGAGTTTAAGCTATTGCTCAATGCAGGAGTGAAATGACTTGGCAGTCCTAACCAGGGGTAGTAAAGTATTGTAGACGACCCTGGCCAAAGGCTCAGAGGTTGGCAAACTGCGCTTGAAGCACTTATATAAACATTTCTATTGATATTGAAATATTACAAATTAATAATTTGTCAACCACGATCAATAAGGCTGCATTTTTTAATGTAGAGGACAATGTGATACATTCGCGAAGCAAAAGCGTCACGTATAACGGACGGTTCAACTTTGGGGAAAATTGATATTTAATACAAATATTACACTGTAAATTGAAGAGCAGATATGCCATATAGTAATGCATTGTCGTCAAGTGCACCTTATACTGTAAAATCACCCCTCAAGCAGAGTGTACACAGTCACAGGTACCCAAGGGCGCTACTTGGATGTATTGATGTTGCATAACACAAAGAGAGGGAAACTCGACTACTTTGATGCCAAAATGCTATCCCATGCTGATGCCGAAATGAAACCAAGGATAGTGAGGTTATGCCATGCTAATGCTGAAATGTAAAACAAGACTAGGGAAGATATGCCATGCTGATAACCAAATACAAAAAAGGAAAGGGGAAAGTGAAGCTATGCCACGATGACGCCAAAATGCAAAACATGGAAAGGGCAGGCTATGTCATGATGATGCTGACATGCACATAAACAAGGGGAAGCTATATCATGCACATGCTGAAATGTAACACAAGGAAAGGTAAGCAATGCCATGCAGTTGCTGAAATGCAAGAAAAATGCAAATGGGAAGCTAGACTATGCTCATGCTGAAATACATTGGAATGTGAAGAAACTATGCCATGCTGAGAGGCAAAACATGAAAGGGAAGCTATTCCAACAACACCTGACCAAGGACTAATTCCAATGGAGGCATGTAGCGACCCACAGACCCCATAGTACTGCGCTACTGTTAAAAGACGCCAGCCCAAATGACGGCTACCCACACTCTGCACAGCGCTCTGCTGCTCTCAAGCTAGGCACGCGCTTTAAACAATTACAACAAATCCATTCTAATGCTAAAATGTAAAAGAAGGAAAGGATGGCTATGCCATGCGGATACTGAAATGTAAAACAATGAAAGGAAGGCTATGCCACGCAGACGCTGAAATGTGAAAGAAATAAAGTGTGGCTATGCCATGCGGATGCTAAAATGTAAAACAAAGAAAGGGAGGCAATGCCATGGTGATGCTGAAATGTAAAAGAAGGAAAGTATGGCTATGCCATGCAGATGCTGAAATGTAAAACAAAGAAAGGGAGGCAATGCCATGCTGATGCTGAATTGTGAAAGAAGGAAAGTATGGCTATGCCATGCGGATGCTAAAATGTAAAACAAAGAAAGGGAGGCAATGCCATGCTGATGCTGAATTGTGAAAGAAGGAAAGTATGGCTATGCCATGTGGTTGCGGAAATGTAAAACAAAGAAAGGGAGGCTATGCCATGCAGACTCTGAAATGTGAAAGAAGGGATGGCTATGCCATGCTGATGCTGAAATGTGAAAGAAGGAAAACATGGCTATGCCATGCGGATGCTGAAATGTAAAACAAAGAAAGGGAGGCAATGCCATGGTGATGCTGAAATGTAAAAGAAGGAAAGTATGGCTATGCCATGCAGATGCTGAAATGTAAAACAAAGAAAGGGAGGCAATGCCATGCTGATGCTGAATTGTGAAAGAAGGAAAGTATGGCTATGCCATGCGGATGCTAAAATGTAAAACAAAGAAAGGGAGGCAATGCCATGGTGATGCTGAAATGTAAAAGAAGGAAAGTATGGCTATGCCATGCAGATGCTGAAATGTAAAACAAAGAAAGGGAGGCAATGCCATGCTGATGCTGAATTGTGAAAGAAGGAAAGTATGGCTATGCCATGCGGATGCTAAAATGTAAAACAAAGAAAGGGAGGCAATGCCATGCTGATGCTGAATTGTGAAAGAAGGAAAGTATGGCTATGCCATGTGGTTGCGGAAATGTAAAACAAAGAAAGGGAGGCTATGCCATGCAGACTCTGAAATGTGAAAGAAGGGATGGCTATGCCATGCTGATGCTGAAATGTGAAAGAAGGAAAACATGGCTATGCCATGCGGATGCTGAAATGTAAAACAAAGAAAGGGAGGCAATGCCATGGTGATGCTGAAATGTAAAAGAAGGAAAGTATGGCTATGCCATGCAGATGCTGAAATGTAAAACAAAGAAAGGGAGGCAATGCCATGCTGATGCTGAATTGTGAAAGAAGGAAAGTATGGCTATGCCATGCGGATGCTAAAATGTAAAACAAAGAAAGGGAGGCAATGCCATGCTGATGCTGAATTGTGAAAGAAGGAAAGTATGGCTATGCCATGTGGTTGCGGAAATGTAAAACAAAGAAAGGGAGGCTATGCCATGCAGACTCTGAAATGTGAAAGAAGGGATGGCTATGCCATGCTGATGCTGAAATGTGAAAGAAGGAAAACATGGCTATGCCATGCGGATGCTGAAATGTAAAACAAAGAAAGGGAGGCAGTGCCATGGTGATGCTGAAATGTGAAAGAAGGAAAGGATGGCCATGCCTTGCGGATGCTGAAATCTGAAAGAAGGAAAGGATGGCTATGCCATGCGGATGCTGAAATCTGAAAGAAGGAAAGGATGGCTATGCCATGCGGATGCCGAAATGTGAAAGAAGGAAAGGATGGCTATCGCATGCTGATGCTGAAATGTAAGGAATAGAAAGGGAAGCTATGCTATACGGGTGCTGAAATGCAAAACAAGTAGAGGGATGCTGTGCCATGCGGATGCTGGCATGCAAAACAAGAGGGAAGCTTTCCAATGATGACGTTGAAATGTAAATCAAACTAGTACCCGGGAGGGGCAATCAGAATGTAACAAACAATCCGATTGGCCCTCACCAGGGCTTTACCCGACGGGTAATCCCTCGCTGGGATTCCTTTCCTTTGTTCCCGGTGGGGGCGTGGCAGCCCCTCAGCCAATGAGGAGGCTTGAAACAAGGCAATCCCTGCTCCGAGCCTCCACACGGCTGCAAGCTGCCATCCTTCCCCGCCAGGGATTCAGATAAGTGTTTTCTTTCTTCCTCCCCCCTCCATGCAAACAATCCCCTACCTGCCAGCCCAACCCCACTTACCTTCTTTTTTCTCCTTTTACGGGAGCGTGCACACTCGGAACACTACTTTCCCCAGCGCGTCCGCTCCCGATGGCCGCAATGGAAAGGGAAAACTGACTCCGTTTTCCCTTCCCTAGCGTCCAATTTATGACTTTTTTTTCTGTTCCGAAACGCTGCAGCATTTCGAAATAGAAAAAGAATGCTATTAGCACTCTGGTCTTGTGGGCCGGGTTACTAATAGCAGTAATCCCCTCGCTGTGGGGGCATTACGGAGTCAGGTAATGCCCTCGGGCCTTCGTTAAGGCACTCCGGATAACTATTGGCCCCGGGGCATTACCTGACTCAGTAATGCCCCTGCAGCTTGGGGTTTATTGCTTAAGAAATGGAAGCAATGACTTGCTGATGCTGAAATGTAAAACATGGAAGTGGGAGGAATGTCATGCAGCTGCTAACATTTAAAAGAAAGAAAGAAACACTGTGCCATGTTGATGCGGAAATGTAAAACAGGAAAAAGGATACTATGCAGTGATAATGCTGAAATGGAATATATGGAAAGGAAGATTATGCCAGGTTGATGCTGAAATGCACATCTGTAAAAGGGAATGTATGCCATGCTAATGCTGAAATGAAAAACAAAGGAAGGGATCCTTTGTCATGATGATGGTGAAATGAAAAAGAATTAAAGCAAAGCAATACTTGGCTAATGCTGTAATGAAAAACATGTAAAAGCAAGCTATGCCTTGCTGATGTAAACGTGCAACACCTGTGACGGGTAACTACGTCATGCTGTGGCTGAAATGTAAAACCAGGTAAGGGAAGCTATGCCATGATAATGCTGAAAAGCAAAACAAGGAATGGGAAGCTATGCCATGCTGATGCTGAAATGTAATACTAGGAAAGAGAAGCAATGCTATGCAAAAGCTGAATTATCACAATGGGGCCATGCCAACTGCAAATAGAACTTTGGAGGCCAGCACCCTTACGGGAGGGTGGGGTTGCTCACTGGAGCTGAGCTCAGTAGTGCAAGAAACAGGGTGGGAAGGACATGGGTTAACTGGAGTTGGTGGAAACAAGCAGGTGTTGGGAACACAGGGAAATGTATGCTGGGGCACAATGGCTGGTTAAGGCTAACACGTGAATAACAAAGCCCTCTGTTTTTTGCCCACTAAAAACACTGCATGGTCTTTCTGGAGGTGTTCATGGAGGGCCCACAGGTCTTTGTTGATATATAGATCCGCGTATGGGAGCGAGAGGCAAGGAACCTCATGGGGCCTGGTACCAGAGATTTTTTTACATTACCCCTGTGGGTAGGGTCATGTAGGCCTGATCTGTATCACCAGGACAATTGCTACTAGGGGGCATGCGCCACAGCTGGTGTGTGTATGTGACTAGGTAGTAAGAGTTGCCAATCAATGGCTCATTCACTGACCTCCATCATGTCAAATTATGGCCTCCCCATCCTAGCCGCATTTCCCAGCATAGTACAGAGCAATAGGCACACACGTCTTTCCTATGCCGTGGTGGGTTTATCCATAGCCTCCATCATCTCCTTTGATTCCTGTTCATGGGTTCTTCCTGCAAAAAAAGTGATGGGATAGGTAGGTATGCCTTCAGTGTAGCGTGCTTGCCCCCGACACAGAGGTGACAGGAAGGGAGGCCTAGTGCTGCCTTTAAAGCCTTGTTATGTCTTGTTTTGTGTTTTATGAGTTGATGAGTTGATGCACTTTGTTCAACAATGTTATGTAATGCTAGGCTGTGTAATTCATTCTGGTCACTTTATGCTAAAACTAAAATTTGGGCCAGCAATTTACAGAAAATTGGCCAGGGCCTTCCTAGCAAGGTATGAAGATGGCAAACGTAATTTTACATACATTCCAATAAAATAACAAGTCAATACGGAGGCTGGCAAATATTGCCTCAGGATATCCATAAGAACAAGAATGTGCCCATACAAATGGCATCACATGAATATTGATGAGCCACTATCATTTACACCTTCACAGTTTTTCATTGTATTGGTTTACAAAAACATTACACAAATCCAACAAAAATATACATTCCTAACGAAATATATATATTCAAATTCCAAATTCATTAAAAAAACAGTTAATCACGAACAATTATCAACTAAAATGACCTATATACCTAAAATTCATCTAATATGTTTAACACTTTCAAAAATGTTATCATATTTATTAAAAGAGGAGAATTTCATCCACTGTAGATCAATATCCAGAAATCATCATGATTCAATTGGTCACTTTCATATACAACATTTTTTTTTAAATGTCTGAAGGGTTGTATAGCTAGACATTCAATGACAATGGGCCCTATTCATGGAAAAGAGTGCATTAATCCTATAAAGGCTGCATGCCGAGAACAACACTGTGCAAGCCTGCACGCATAAGTAAATCTGCGCGCTATACGTATTATTGCCAAAAAGTTGACATTGACATTGGAAAATTACATTTTAGATGCTATTGTGAGCTATGTAGAGCTGTGGAGAACCCAAAAACACACATCAAAAGACTGAAATAGTCTGCGAGTGTGTAAAAATGTGCCCACTCATCGAGGTGTTTGAAAACATAACACACCTCTAAAGCACAACGTTCTGGAAGTTATGGGGTTGACACAAATCAGGTGATGGATCATTGCTATGAAAATCGTACCCACCATAGGCCTTCAATGCCAGTACCAAGCACTGCATATATGGTTTGCGTCTAGAAGAGGGTTTGGCAGACACCAAGCCTCAGTGTACCATTGGCTGATGGCAAATATCCATTTGCCCATCAGTATTTCGGCAACCCAAATGGGTAGTGCAGCACCTGTCGGAATTGAAACAATATTATGCCTCCTATCGCAGCAATTGTATGTGTATTGGCCTACGCCAAGTTGTCTAAAACATCATATGCGAACAAACTCTGCGGCAAGGTTTTGACCTTAGAGAAAGTAATGTAAGTCACCATCTTGGATTAAGCTGCCATTTTAGGTTCTCTTCTAATATGGAAGTCACCCTGAACATCAAAATGGAGGCCGAATGACATTCTGAGTAAGATTCTGGCCATTGTGACCTCCGTACACACTAATAATTAATATGCCTGCAGGCTACTTGTCGGGGTCGCAAACTGAGACCTTGTCCTATTGTTGACCTATGTGTAAATGTACAACTATATCAGCGAAACTAATCAAAATGCATATATTATAGGATTGACCTGGCTAGGAACCCATAGGCCCGATCCCTAGAATGGTTAACCCGCGAGGGGGTTGGCCAAGGGCTGGATAAAGAGTATAAAAAGCCCAAGTATTCCAATGTACGGTCTCTCTCACTAATGCATCGAACCTTCGTTGAAGTTTGTTACGTTACTCTGAGAGCCGAATAGCTATCCATTAGTCAATTGACTTTGGTAACTGTTGTAGCTTTTAAATAAAGCATTTGTATGTTCTTTGTAACCTGTGTTGGTGTGTTTCTTTTGGGCTTCCCGGCCTCATATTACTTTTCTGTTTCCACAGTTGGCGCCCGAATAGGGACCCTCAAGATTGATACCGGATCATTGAAGGTTGACGCAGACTATCGATCCGGGATCGGACGGTGTGATACTGCGGGCCCGACCGAACGAGATGCGATACCTCAGCAGCGCTGCACGATCCGATCTTGGACGATAGTCGTGTGGTCTGACACGGCATCTTGACGAGGGTCCATTTTTTGAGGCGGGCAGATTTGTCGAAACCACCAAACACAAGGTCAAATTTGTTAGGTAAGTTCTTTGGTAAACCGTACGGTCCTCCTTAGGTTTGGTCAGGTGCAGTCGTGACCCGGCTCTTAGTTTAACCCTGACAATTTGAATTTGGCGTATTGTATCTGCAGACACAGTTATTGACCAGGTAACACCAATTTTTTGTGAAATGCCTGGGAAATTGTCTAGCTGCTTTAGGGCTCTGTTCCGCAGCGATCGACAATCTTTGGAATTTAGCCGCCCGGCACCACAGGAGGGGTCGCCGGCATGTACTATGTACTGTAAGTATGGCATTGGAAGTATAGTATTTAATGATATTTGGCACAGACAAACCAGACGTGCATCCGAATTTTGGTGGCCAATCAATGGTAGTTTCGAGATCCCCCGTATTGAATACCTAGAATCGGTCTTGCTAAAAAAGAAGGCCAGACCTGCAGCATTTGATGTTTTGCAGAATTGGAAAAAAGAAGCATTGCGCAGCTTAAAAGTAGGGATAAACATGCACGCCGTCATAAGACAAATGCCGAAAAGGCGTTGTTATATGATAAAGAAAAACATTCGGAGTCAGTTAGAAACATGGATAGGGCTTTCTCACTAGGTATCCAGAAAATGTATCCCTCTAAATATTTCCATGTTTCCGAAGAATTTATTGAAAAATTGTTAAACGAACGCAGGCCTGGTGCCTCCGCGCCACCTCCGTATGATCCTCTCCCGGGTACTCTGCCCATTCCTGCTGTTATTCCTGCTGTTATTCCTGTTCCCCCTGTGCAACCTATTTTTCCCATTCCTCTAGTTGTTGTTCCTCCACCTATCGCACCACCCCTTTCTCCTACGCCGATCGTTGCACCCCCATTGAATTTGCCCACACCTTTGCTCCCGAGTGGTTCTGTATTGATTGAAGTTGATCGGGGTGCGGGGTCGAAGATTGTCACTCGAAATACTGTTTCTACAGGCAAGAAACAGGAATTATGTGCATGGGCTAAGCACTGTATGGAGAAAGGTGATCAAGTTAACGTTTTTTCCACATTATCAAATATGGAAAATTTTCCCGAGAAAAATGTTTTTATGGAAGGTTTGGGGACTCATTTATGTGTAATGTGGGGTAGATTACACAATTCGGATCTCCCGCAAGGGGTGAGGGATCTAAATACTTTAGCGCTTTCGAGGGACACAGAGGAGAAAGTGCAAGGTCATGTTGAGAGATTGTTTGAGTATAGGAGGGACTTCGAAAGATTACGAGATGAGGATGAGGAAGACGACAGTATGTATGTGCAGAAACGGTTCCTTCCGTGTCGTAGATCGGCACCTGAGGAAGTACGAATTTGTACCAAAGATGCGATTCGATGGATCTCGGATTCATCGGTACCGCCAGATGAAGTATATGACACTTATAGTCAGTATACAGTAGAAATGCAGAAGAAGGTGATTCAGGTAATGGTACAGTACCTACAAGATGAATGTGTAAGGAAGAAGGTTAGTTGTCCTATAGAATTATTGGGTATTTGTAAGAGGGCTTTTTCGCCCGACACCTCTTCAGCTGCCTTAGCGCTCGACCTGGCTCTATTGCTTAGTAAGCGGTCAGAGTTACCTACATCTCAGTTGCCTATGAGAGAGGTTCCTCCGACATTTGTCCCTAAGGTTGAGATTCCTGCTAACGCTGGGACTGGTGCACCCGCTGTGAACATCTCTGCACACTATGTATCGCAATTTGTTCACGTCCCATTTTCACGACAGGAAGTGAACACTACTAGACAATCAATTCCCGATATCAGAAAAAACCCAACAGGGTTTTACAAAGAGATAGAGTCCGTTTTGTAGTCCTCTGTGTTCACCTTAAGTGACATTGACTTGCTATTCTCTGTACTCCTGCCGGTAGATTTATGGAAGCAGGTTCGAACAATAGACGATGTACCAGGGTTAGGAGATACGTGGGCTAACATGACTAGGTTTGATGGGGAAAGACCAGCTGGTGAAAAACCACCTCAGGTAATACTTACTTTGCCTGATAGAATTGTCGCAAAATTGAAAACCATAATTCCTGAGAAAAGAATTATTTGGGACAAGCTTACGGCCTGTGTTCAAGGAAAGACTGAAGGTGCCACCAAGTTCTTTAATAGATTCGAACAGGTATTCTCTGATTTCAGTGGTCAGGACTTGGGGACAGAGTCCGGGAAAAGGTTGTTTGTGGACAAATTTGTACGTGGGTTGTTGCCTGACATCCAGTCACAGATTATGTCCTCTGAGAGCGCTTGGCAGGCGAAGTCCCAATCTGAAGTTTTGCACATGGCTCAGTATTATGAGAACCGTGTGAATAATGAAAAAGAGAAAATAGAGAAGAGGAAAGGAGATTTGAAGACCAAAGTATTGTTACAACAAATTGTTAGAAATCCCAGAGGAGGTACGTCACAGACCAGAGGTCAGTATGTCCCAAAAGGAAACGCTCCTTTGGGTTCTATGAATATTAATCAATGTGCCTATTGCCGCCAGGAAGGTCATTGGCGAGCACAGTGCCCCGTCCTTCGCCAAAGGTCGAGCAATGCATTTGGGGGTATGGGTAGACGACCTAGAGGTCGCCCCGGAGCAGGGGGCCCTGATAGAGGTCAGTTTTCGCAAGATCCTCAGCAACCTTTTCCACGGGAAAATCAGACTTCGATTGTGGACACGAGAAACATATTTGATCACCCTTCTGCTGCCTACCTTTCTGAAGAGCTTTCTTCCGATGACATTTTGTTTTGTTAGGACTGCCCAAAGCAGGGTTTGGAACCTTCACCTATTCCCGTTAATCAGAAAGGTCCCTACGTTGAATTGTTAGTAGGGAATAGGAAACATCAATTTTTGATAGACACTGGAGCACAGAAGTGCTCCATTGATCATTCCCGGGTTCCAAACATTCCACTGTCAGGGCAAACAAATGTTTCTGTAGGGTTTTCTGGTATACCAATTGTCTGTCCGGTTTCTTCACCGGTGTCTGTTTCTTTGGGTCCCTTTACGGACCATTGCCCTTTCCTTCTGACTTCGAACTGTGGAGAGAATTTGCTGGGGTTAAATTTGTTAAAGAAACTGAATGCAGTAATTCATTGTTCCTCTGATGGAGTACGACTGACGGTTTCACCACAGCAACTTCCCAGTTCCCAGTTTCTGACTCGACCATTGCCTCCTCAGTTTAGTGTTGTCCCGGAATGTTTATGGGCGGTTGACGACAATGATGTCGGGGTACTACAGATTGAGCCTGTTAAAATAGTTTTGAAACATGGAGTTAAATTACCACGCATTCCGCAGTATAAAATATCAGTTGAGGGCGAGCGTGCTTTGAAGTGCATTGTCTCCGATTTTGCGCACCGAGGGGTGATTGAGGATATTGCTGTTTATGTAACAGCCTGATTTTACCTGTATACAAGAAAGGCGACAATGCAATCCCATACCGTTTTATAATTGATCTTCGTGCTATTAACAAAGTTGTCGCCCCGCAATTTTCAATTGTGCCTGATGTAACAACGATACTAACAATGATCCCTGCTACAGCTACGTATTTTAGTGTTGTGGACCTAAAGAATGCTTTCTTTAGTATTCCTAGCCACAAGGAGAGTAGATATTTGTTTGCGTTCACCTTGGGGGGACGTTCATTTACATTTACTCGGGCACCTCAAGGGTATACTGAAAGTCCAAGCATTTATAGTAGAGCTTTGAAAGAGCAGCTCGACACCCTTGAATTGCCACCTACTTGTACACTGCTTCAATATGTCGATGATTTGCTTTTAGCTGCAGACTCTGAAAGTGCTTGTAAAGAAAGCACTGTACTGTTACTTATTCATCTGGCCGAAAACAGTCACAAAGCTTCGCTCAAGAAATTTCAATATTGTTGCCAGGAGGTCGCCTATTTAGGTTACCTCCTGTCAAAGGAGGGGAGAAGATTGACACCTGAAAGAATAAAACACATTTCTGGCATGTCTGTTCCAAATACGCAGAAGGAAGTCAGAGCCTTAATAGGTATGGCTTCTTACTGTAGGTTGTGGATCCCGAACTTTTCACTAGTGATAAAACCGATGTTGGCTTTGACGAAGAAGGGCATTTCTCTGCCACTGCCATGGAAATCGGAACATCAACGATAATTTGAGCTTCTCAAAACCGCGTTATGCTCTGCACCGGTTCTAGGTACTCCAAATTATGACAAGGCCTTTGTGTTGTTTGTGCATGAATGTGATGGATGTGCTTTGGCTGTGTTAACGCAGGAACATGGAGGGAAGAATAGGCCGTGCGGCTACTACTCCTCCACCCTTGATCCTGTCGCATGCGCTTTGCCAAGATGTTTGCGAGCTGTCGCTGCTGCTGCCGCGTCCGTAAAACAGAGTGAGGGAATGGTTCTAGGCCATGATTTAATTTTGATGGTACCTCACTCTGTAGATGTCCTATTGAATAAGACTCAAACGCAACACCTCACCTCTGCACGGCTGACAAGGTATGAATTAATTCTGTTTGCCCCTCACATTCAAATTAAGAGGTGTTGTGTTCTTAATCCGGCTGAACTTCTACCTGTCCCGCAAAATACTGTTTGCTGTGACGAAGAATTACATGACTGCCTGCATACCACTGAACAGGAAACGAAGGGCAGGATAGACCTTATAGATACTCCTTTGGACAATGCAGAAGGGGAGCTGTTTTGTGATGGCTCCTGCTTCAAACTTTCAGATGGTACATCTACAGCTGCTTACGCAGTTACTACGTTGAGTACGGTTGTTGGCCGCAGAGATTATAGCGTTGACCCGAGCTTGTGAACTCTCCAAAGGGCATATAGTAAACATATATACTGATAGCCAGTACGCCTTTGGGGTGGCTCACAACTTCAGGAGGCTCGGGTCGGAAAGAGGGTTCCTAACCTCACATGGGACCAAGATTCAGCACGGTCCCCTGATAGTGCAATTGCTCTCGGCACTCTCACTCCCTATGCAGTTAGCGATCATGAAATGTGCAGCACATCGTAAGGTCATAGATGATGTGGGAAAAGGGAACGCTTTTGCTGACCAGATAGCCAGGCAAAAGGTCACAGACCTTAGCGCAGACATGTATGCTCTAAGGGAAACAAAAGATGCCTATGTAATGGATGAGGGTATTGGGTCTGTGCGAGATATTCAAACTGATGCCACAATAGAAGAGTCTAAAAGGTGGGCCGAAGGAATGGGGAAACTGGATGATGATCGGTGTTGGGTGGATACATCTGAAGGAAAATGGTTGCTCCCTGATTCATATATGCTGGCAATGGTTACGATGGCACACGGTCCTACGCATGTGTGTGCTCAGCAGATCACGAAAATGTTAGAACAAGTATGGGTGAATGATAAAATTTCGAAGATTGCACAGCGCCATGTTCAGAATTGTATGATTTGCTTACAGCACAATGTGGGGAAGGGGACAGTAACTCCAAGGGGAAGCTTTGGGCCCCCTTCTGTTCCCTTCGAGGTCATCCACTTTGATTTTATTGAGATGGAACGGTGTAACAATCTAAAATATGTTCTTGTGATTATTTGTGCTTTTAGTAAATGGGTCGAGGCTTTCCCTGTTAAAGATGCTACTGCCATCACCACTGCAAAGACTATGGTAAAAGAATTCTTTCCACGATTTGGGCTTCCGAGGGTAATTTGGTCGGACAATGGTCCCCATTTTGTTGCAGCGGTAATTTTACAGATATGCACAGCGTTACACATTGAAAAACGATTTCACTCAGTTAGGCATTCTCAAAGTGCTGGGTTGGTAGAGAGACATAACGGCATCTTAAAGAATAAACTTGCAAAAACATGTGCCGACACCAAACTGAAATGGCCAGATGCCTTTCCTATTGTATTGTTAGCCATGCGAACCACACCTCAAACTAAGACTGGGCTATCCCCCTTTGAGGTAGTGATGGGGAGACCTGCTAATATTTGGGGTCTTCCGAGGCCTAAAACATTGAGGGAGGTTGACAATGTATTGCTTGTAGACTACTGCAACCAGTTGACTAAAAATCTGTATTTCATTTATCATCAGGTCCAATCAGCTTTACCTGTACTGTTTACGGGCCCAGGACACGATATTCAGCCTGGAAGTTGGGTCCTAGTGAAGGCCTACGAAAGGGCTTCCTGTCTCGCTCCTCGCTGGAGGGGACCCTACCAGGTGCTGTTGGTCACCCAGACAGCAGTGCGGGTGGCTGGAAAAAAACATTGGATCCATGCGACGCATGTCAAGAAACTTCCTCACCCGACGCCACACGTTACAGAAGAAGCAGAACCCCTTGCTGATGCTACAATCTCTGATCCTGGAGTAGCAAACAGCACTGTGAGTGTGCCGGAGAATTTCTCTGAGCCCGTGGAGCTTGGGGAACAGTCCATTTCGTCTCTGCACTCTTTGGAAAAGTCACTTCCAGAAAACATTGTTTCAAGTTCTGCGACTTCCGTCGCCTCCGATACGTCGCTTCACTCAGGAAGTGACGTCGCCTTGTTTCCGGATCAAACAGTTCTGGGTACCATCAGGTACAACCTTCGACGAAGAAAATAGAACTACGGCACGGGTCTTTTCTGTGCATTTGGAAAGAAGAAGTGATTGAAAGATTTCTCTTGTAAAAGAAAGTTCCTTTCGAACAAAAGGAAAAAAAAGGGATTCTGCTGGCTAGGGTTGGGAAGGACTAAGAAGTCGCGCGACCATAGTGCCGCCAGCAACGAACATTGGGGTCGTCGATTGAGAAACTACGATGCCTGCCACCTCCACCGCTGCTCCCCACACTGGACTTGTAAATAAGGGGGTGACCAACTCGGACAGCGAACAATGTGCCTGGGCCCCGAAAACGTATTGCTGTGTTGTGTTAATAATAATTGGAATTTGTGTAATTACTGCTGTGGGACTTTGGTACTTCGAAGAAATGTACCCTCTAAAACCTCTACTGCCAATTGAGATTGTACCTACTGCTTTGACTCCCTCTGTACACCTCCACACCTTGTCAACTAGAGACTCCCAGCATAGACGAAAGTATCATAATAACACTTTAATGATAGTAATGAATGCAATGCATGCCATTTTTAATATGAGTAATTGCTGGATTTGCACCCATTTACCGCAACATGGGAACAAGGGGCTAGGATGGTATATGCACCCTTTACCTTTAACGACTGCTTGCTATGCTTCTCTTAGAGCACTATTCTTTGGCGGTTGGAATGATATCGTCTCAGGGAACTTTGATGGAACAAATTTAAATGATTTTGAGAAACGTGAATTGACTCCCCTGGGATGCTCGCTTTTTGCAAATAGAAGTAGACCCAATGTTGCTTCTATTAGGCCATCTGATAAACTATCTCTTCCTTTCCAAACTCTAATTTCCTTTAAAATGGCTCTGATAGGCAATAAGGACGCTGTGCCCCCTTCCTACTCTATTAATCATAGCCCCGATTCAGTCCCCTTTTGTGTACAAAGAAATGGCACTCGGCCAATGGGAGATTTTGAAGGTTGTGTGAACATTGTAAATTTGACTGGGGAGAACAGGCCTCTGTATGTAGGGGGGCCTGTTTATTTCGTTTGTGGTAGTTCAGCATTTCCCTGGTTGCCCAAGGATTGGCAGGGAACCTGTTATTTAGGAATCCTGTACCCTGGGGTATTTGTAGCTAGTACATTGGAAGTTTCTAAGGCTCGGCCACGGCGGGACGAGGATGGGGATACCCCTGGGCAAGTATTGGGAGATATAGCGAAATCAGTTGTGCCATTTTGGGGACAGATAGCACACTCTGAAAATATTAGGGGACTAGCAAGAGTACTGGAGAGAACCATCAACCGGACCACGGATATACTCTACAATATGACACTATAACAAAAGGCAATAAGATTGGTAGCACTCCAAAATCGGATGGCATTAGATGTCATTCTGGCAGAACGTGGTGGAGTATGCAAATTAGTGGGGTCCGCTTGCTGTGTTTTCGTACCAGACTCCTCACCGACAATTTTCAAAGCAATACAGAACTTGCACATCCTTAGTTCTGAGGTGCATGTTCCTGTGGGAGATTGGAATATTAGCGCCTGGTTCTGGGATTCTCTACAATCCTGGGGTTTTAAGGTGCTTTCTGTTATCTTGGTTATTTTGGGAATCCTGCTATTCCTTTGTTGCTGTTTCCAATGTCTACCTAGTATGTGTGCAATGCTAGGGGGGTGTTGTGCTCAAGCGGTGAGCACAGTAGGGCACAAAATGTACGCCCCAGATACAGCATCTAAAGAGTTTGTGTTACAAGAGGTTCTGATGAACGACCTAATGGCTATAGACATTACAGATAATGATTCAGGATGTATAGACGACAATGCATGGAGTTATTTACAAAAGTATTAGAAGTGATATTAGCACTTGACATAGGCCAAAAGGAGGGTTTGTCGGAATTGAAACAATATTATGCCTCCTATCGCAGCAATTGTATGTGTATTGGCCTACGCCAAGTTGTCTAAAACATCATATGCGAACAAACTCCGCTGCAAGGTTTTGACCTTAGAGAAAGTGATGTAAGTCGCCATCTTGGATTAAGCCGCCATTTTAGGTTCTCTTGTAATATGGAAGTCACCCTGAACATCAAAATGGAGGCCGAATGACATTCTGAGTAAGATTCTGGCCGTTGTGACCTCTGTAAACACGTATAATTAATATGCCTAAGGCCACTTGTCGGGGTCGCAAACTGAGACCTTGTCCTATTGTTGACCTATGTGTAAATGTACAACTATATCAGCAAAACTAATCAAAATGCATATATTATAGGATTGACCTGGCTAGGAACCCATAGGCCCGATCCCTAGAATGGTTAACCCGCAAGGGGGTTGGCCAAGGGCTGGATAAAGAGTAGAAAAAGCCCAAGTATTCCAATGTACGGTCTCTCTCACTAATGCATCGAACCTTCGTTGAAGTTCGTTACGTTACTCTGAGAGCCAAATAGCTATCCGTTTGTCAATTGACTTTGGTAACTGTTGTAGCTTTTAAATAAAGCACTTGTATGTTCTTTGTAACCTGTGTTGGTGTGTTTCTTTTGGGCTTCCCGGCCTCATATTATTTTTCTGTTTCCACACACCGATGTGCTAGGGCAATTCTATTATCAAATATATCACCAATAGCAACTGCAGACATGTGTCTCATTGATCGAGGAACAGTAATATCAATGAAGGGAAGGTAAAAGATATGCATTAATGAATCATATACCAAATTTAATCTACATAACAAATACATTTTAATTACTTTTATAGCATTAGAATTGAGTATAATAGCATTCAATTGTTGATGTAAAATGTACAAACATTGGGGAACATATCGAATGTGTTATTGTGAGCAGATTATGAAGTCAGCTACTAATTGCTTATATCCGGAGGTCAACTTTTTTACAAGTTCCTCTTTTGGTGGACATGGCTCGCTTGAAATGTTTTGTGGCACTGTATGTGTCCTAGGAACAAAATCAGGATCGATTCCATTGGTATGCATGGCCAACACATTCAATGTCAAATCCTTCACAAATCTGAATTCCATTTCCTGGTATATTGGCTTGGCCACCCATTGTTTGCCTCGTTTTGTAAAGGCCATGAGCTAACGAAGCATCTCGAAGTTTCCTGCAGTTTTCGCTTGTTCCCTTCCAACGTCCTCATTATGCGCAAGTACAGCTAGTCTTATTCTGACTTTCATACCTTCTATGCCGAAATGCAACTTTTGGGCCTGTACTTTGGGCACATATTGTAGAACACCTCCAAATCTCCGGTATGACAGAATTCTGTGAGTCCCTTCAGGTCTCTTGAAAATGTTTTATCGTACATAATCTTGTCAAGAGCTTTGTGTGGAGGTGAACATGGCACCAACCACTTCTTCTTGCGTTCCTGCTCCTTCGATAAAGGTCCATGTTCACATTTGTGAACATTTTGGTTTTCTGTCCATAAGTGTACGTTGGAACAATGGTGCATCAATGAACGTCATTTTTCAAGTAGAAAGATGGTTGCTGATGTACTGACACCACTTTAAAATATTTTCCTAACCCTTTTTTCCACAAGCAGCTTTCATTATTTTATTGACTGATTTGGCAACGTGCCATACATCAAATTGATGATGAATGTGTGGAAACTGCTCACGCATGGCCATGGCTATCGAAACATGTCTGTCAGTGGCTATAAGGGCTATTTGCATTTCCCTGGATTGAAGATGTTCGACAGATTTGATGAAACCATGTTTCTCCATGGCCACAGAGGATGTACATTTGGACACCTGCACTATCTCTGAACTCACATTTTTTTTTTACTTTCCATGTCTTGAAAGTGGTATGTGCAGTACTTTACTGAAAATCCTGGGCTGTCACACTGTCCGTCGCCAGATAGCCAGAAAAGTTTGCCAGTTAATGTGCTTTTGATTGACATCAGTTCAATTTTCCTGGCTTCACTAATTGCGGGGAATAAGAATTCCCTTCAATATTTGTAGTACTGGGTTTAGCAAGGAACTCAACTCCCACAAATTGACAGAAACTGCAAATCTTACCAAAATTAGACCCGCTGAAAAGTAAAGCTGCTGAACATAGTAGATTTCCAGCTGCCCAGCATCGGTTGAGCGGACAATGAAAATGTATTATGGAGGTGGACACAGCTGGGTTGGATTTTCAGGTTAGTGCATTGTAATACACAAGACACATTCACCAGTGGCTCCCCGCATATGTTCCCCCTTAATGTATGGACACATTTCAGCATCTGTACAGTCTCTAGCAGGCAGCTGTCAAATACAATGTATTTTTGCTCCTTTAATAGCCATTCGTCCGGCATAAATGTTGTTTGTGACTCGACTGTGGTGGACAAATCACCCATACTAGGCAAACTGAAGTCGAGACCTTTAGCAAGTTTCTCGGTCCATTGAGTTGAAGCTTCAATCTCTGTTAGTTCAGGTTGTGATTTTTGCACGCAAATTGGAGAAACATTTAAAATCGGATGTTTCTTCAGTGGAACATTTTTGTTGGGTGTAGATTGTGTCAAGGGGTCTGCGAGAAATTGCAATGCTTCTTCATTGTATTGAGTTTCATCCTATCGAGTTGTCACATGGTAGCAATGGTCCATGGACACTTTGTAGGGTTCGCTGATCACATTCCATTCGGCTTCCGGCCATTGGGCATAAGCATCACGAGTCTGCTTATTGACTGGACCACGCTGCGCCTCAAATATTAGTTGCTCCATTCTGAAATCTGTTTGGCAAGCAACATCTTTGGTTTCATTTTTTGTCTGAATCTTTATACTTCTCTTCCTTCTGTGCCTCTAAGTGTTGTGTTGAAAAACATGATCTATGCATAGTACACAAACAGCACATACCACTTTAAAAAGAACAACGTATGAATAAAACGCCAGTCTAAAAACCTCTACAAAACACACTTGTTTGTTTGGTACCCTCGTTTTCTTGATTTTCTTTGAAACCGTGGGATTCTCTGGCCCATGTGCCTCTTCTTCTAATTCAACAGCTTGTGTACATTCCTTGAACCGAATATTCAATAAAAAAATAAAAAGTCTATCATACTGGAATATAACATTTTCTTCGTACAGAGAACTAACACACATAGCCTTGAATACATTGTACGTTATTTAGTCATAATATATATTTCAGATTTCACCTGATAACCTTCCGAGATGTCACATGTACTTGATCAAAGATCACAATGGAAAACATATGGACTGTAATGTTGTCCTCAAACTTTTTTTAAATGTATTCTGCATTATGAAGGAAGTGTAATGTTAGAACCAAAATCAGAAAAGTTTGAAACAGTGCACGGTCACATGCATTTCACTCTCTAATAATATACTTTGGGGGATTTACTTTCATTCTTGCAAGGGAACTGTAAGTACACATACCTCATACTCTGGACCAGTTGCAATGGAGGAAGTGATCGAAGTCGAAGTTCCAGCATCCCCCTGTAATACAGTACTTGTTTTAGTAAGGATAAAAACAGCGAAATTGAACTGAGACAAACAGATGCAGACAATGGTACATATAGAGAGAAACCCATGCATGCCATTTAGTGTTACTAACCGATAGCACACATAAACATTTTCATTTTATTTCAAATTGTAGGCATAACACATTCTCGTAAAGAACAAGTACAATAAAATTACTTGATCGGCGAGTGAACTTGATGTTGACTCCGGAAAAGAAATTGATGCAGAATCTTGCTCATTCATTTTCCGTGCATTGTCAAAAAGTGGTAGAAGGGAAAATTAAAGTTTTATTAGATATGAGGGCAGATCCAACACTCGAGAATATTAATTTGTGCCTGTTGGTAGGACTCACCATTGGGACACTGGACGTGTCAGTGGTTTCGTCACTTGTGAGGGTCTGTGCTTTCCTCACTGTGCTCTACGCAAAAAAAGGGACGTGTCAAGCAACCGATTACGAAAACATTATGCGACTGTTAAAGGGCACTATGGCATTGTTTTATAATGGTCATAATTGCTTGATTTATTAGAGGCTCAAGAAAATGGGCACTGATTTAGTATAGTGAAATGTAGTATAGTAAACATTCAATACAATCCGGTAGCTATGGAAAATTTAGTAAGACACTTTTGAAGTAAATATACACCGAAAGCTTAAATCCGTTCATGAAGTTATTCAGTACCCTACCAGATTTAGATCGAGAGGTCATAGATGGTGCTTATTTATGCAGCCCATCATCCTACATAACAGCAAACACAGCTAATTCATCATGACAGGACAAACCAGAACCATACAAGCAGGCATTCTTGATAAGTCAGTAAGATCTGTATACAAATATATAAATAATGAAAACAAAATACTGTACGCATGTGATTGATGTAATTATATTACAGTTCTCTATGCAATATGTGTTTTAGTCCAAGAAGGAAAACCTCTGTAACCTTGTCGAATGAAAACAGCGATAACTTGTTTACAGAAATGATTGGTATACCGCAAATCGTAAGGTGTTACTCATCCATTGAATGTAATTTCATGCATCAAAAGGGAACATGCTTAGAAAACATGAACCATGAAAGATTCCATTCTATTACAATGGACATTGATGCAATGTGCTATTTTTCAAGATAAAAATACTTGAAACATTAGACAATGATGAAGTAATTGAGCTAAATGAACATTACAATGCTCGGTACAATAGGTCCAAATAGAAAAAAAAATTGAGATCAGAATTTTGATGAATATAGAGAAGTAAATCGTGACCTACCACGACGAACAAACGAGCCGATTCAGCAAGCAGGGGAGCAAGTATCCGGGGAACAATTTGCACAATAAACAGATATCTTAGAGAGCACAGAGATGTTCTCCTGTAAAATGTCAAAGGATTAAAAAAGTGGGTTTGTATGTGAATGTGTGACGTGTTTGTTGCAGGGCCTTGCAGAGGGGAACCTGGAGAAACTGGGTCTGGGGAGGCCATGAGAAAAATGGTCACCGTGCAGAAGATCCCTTTTGAAGTGTACATGGTGTTTGGTACCTTGTCCGTTCACACCCACCCAGCCCCCTTGCGAGCACATGGCCACAGGTGCGAAATGTCATTGATACTGGAGGGGGGATGGATGGGCATGAGGCGAGTGCAAAAGGCCCGGAACACTGCAGAAGGCATACACACTTATGTGGATTGACGGGGCAGGGTCTTGAAGTGGGGAGCCTGGAGAATCTGGGGCTGGGGAGACCATGAGAACAATGGTCACCGTTGTTGGTAAGGAGACGATTCTTGCCCCCCACCCTTGCGTCATTCTAGTAACATACCATATATAACAACCAAGGGGGAGGCGTAGTCACCCCGCGGCATTCTGTTGCACCACAGCCCATAGAAAATAACCCATATATTATAGCCCGCAGCCCAGCCATAAGAAACCATTTTGAACTAGTCCCAGCGCCATATTTTCTACCAGGCCCGAAAATCCATCTCTATGTAGAAATGCAGCTCTCAAGGGGGCGGTGTTGCGCTCGATGAAGATGGCCGCCTTCTGAACAGCTCCGTTCCGCGAGGCGCTCCTTTTCTTATAATCATCCTGTTTGCTTTGGCGTTTCACCACCTAAGCCACGGAGGGGAAGGCTGGTGTGTCGGGGACCCTGCTGTTTTCATCCTGTCCTCCGGAGTTCACTTACCGCCGAGCTTTTGGCCCCTGCGGGTTGAGCGGGAGCGGGTGCTTCCTCCGATCCTCTGCGGGGCTCCAGGGAGTCTCATCCGAGTCCCGCGGCTCGCGGCCTCCCGTTGGGGGAGGGGCGTTCTTCCCGCCCTGCGCACCAGCCTACTACGGCCCTTCGGGAGAGCGGCTGACGGGCGCTGGACCTTCATCGGAGCCGAGAGCGGTTGCTCCGCCGCCCCGTCCTGGGCGGTGTGCCGATTCAGACCGGCTCCGGGCGGCGAGTGGGTCCCTGGTCTCCGCGGATTGCACCAGACTGGCAGGCGGCCTCCGTCGGAGTGGAACCGCTCCTGAGGTACGCATTATCCCCGCTGGACTCCCTCTCATGCGCGTGTGCACAGCGCCTAGCCTGGGGCAGAATCCACATTTTGACTGCATCCTGTTGCCCTCCCCGGCTGCCCCGTACCCCGGGCCCATTAACCTGCACCATAAACTGGCCGGGGGACGGCGGGAGGTGCCTGCTCCTACCTACAGTTGGTTTCTTCACGGTGCCAGGGTGTACCCCGACCCCCTGAATCTCCTGTACGGACCCACCTTGATTCGGGTCGACTAGAGGGCTGGCCGCCTGGCGGTCTTCCCGCAGCTCGGCGGCTGCCGGGGGCTACTCCTGGTTCTCTTGCTGGTCCCCCTGGCCCTAGCCTCCTCAGGGTCCCGGAGGTACACTTGTGGATCACTGGCCATTACACACAGCGGCTGGCCTGGACGACACTCCTGCCCTTGACCTGCGACAACACCGCATCTCCTGTCACATTTCTCCTTCCCGGCGTCCCTCACCCTTCCCTACCGCTCCGGACCTGGTTTCAACTCTTGCCGACATCATGTCAACGAGGACGGGAAAGAAGCAATCCTCTATCAACATGTTTGCTAAGCCTTCGGGGGGAACTGGTGCTGAGACGCTCTCACAGGAACCATCCACAGCACATGAACCGGAACCATCAGAATCTCAGAAAATGATGGAATTCATCCGTGAAGGGTTCACCACAATACACAGTAAACTAGACGACATGAATGGTACGATATCCTCCATCAAGGCACACATGGAGAGGACGGATGGTCGGGTGACTGAGATCGAATCACGTATGAGTACCGCTGAAGATGGTCTGGGCTCACTCCGGGCGGAGGTCTCCACGTTATCCACACGCTTGAAAGAGGTGGAGAAAAAGAATGAGGACCTCGAGTCTCGCTCAAGGCGCAACAACCTCCGTATAATCGGGGTTCCGGAGGATGGCATACAAGAACCCATGGAAGACTACGTGGAGAACATGCTCCTCCGACTCCTCGATTCCCCAAAACTCTCCACTCAATTTGCAATCGAGAGAGCCCACCGTGCACTTACAGCGAAGCCCAGACCTGGCGCTCCTCCTCGCCCTATAATTGCCAGGGTCTTAAATTTTCGTGACCGGGATACCCTTCTTAGGGCGGCGAGAATCAAGGGAGACCTTTTGTTGGGCTCAGCCAGAATCCACTTATACCCGGACTTTTCGATGGCGGTCCAGCGCGAGCGCAAATCCTTCCTGGCGGTGAAGAGACGATTACGCGACCTCCAGGTCAAGTATGCTATGTTATACCCCGCCAAACTCCGGATTGATCATGCGAACCGAGTATATTTCTTCACGCTACCGGAGGAAGCCTCTAAGTTCATGGATGAACACTTTCCCGGTTAAACCATACTTGCATTAATCCCTGCTTTTGCTTGGGTCTTGGTTCGTTGGCCCACATACTGCACTTTTGGTAAAGCGCGTAATGCTCTTGTTGTGGAATCGGCACCACATAGCCCTAACCCAGGACTCGGTTGGTCCCACAACGTGCCGTCAATCCTGGTTGCATTACTGCAGGGGCCCTGGGCCGGGGAGATACCACCTACCTCGTCCTGTGGACACCGTACTGAAAATATGCTTGTCTTTGTTTTTTCTCTATGAGATGCAGCTGTTGGTGTGGGTTGTGAATCTCCAAAGTAACCCCTTGTTTCCAATATCGGGTCTAAACACACACACCATCCCATACAAGCTGTTCGGATGACTCCTACATACAATCTTGTTAAATTGGTTCATTATTTATGATCATGCCTGCCTCCCCTCCCCCGAGGGGACATCCCCACATGTCTCACACCTTTATTCCCAGGCATTATGTTAATCCTCAAATTGCCTCAAGGTGCGGAGCTCCGCCGTCAGGCCGACTCACAGGCCCCCCAGGCGTTGATGCCATTGTGTTGTATTTGGTTTGTTACCTATGGGGTTTTCATCTCTCCGATTGGGGGAGGGATTTGGGAGGGGGTGGGTGGTAGGGGAGTTAACGTTAAAAAAGGCTTGGTAATTACGGTGAAGGTAGAGTTCAGAGCACCAGGGGATCTATGTCACCACGGCCCTGACAGCAATGGGGTCCACTTATGGGGGGCACTGTTCCATCCACCTGTGTTTTTCCATGTCTACTTCGAGGGTGTCGGGTGAGGAAACCCTTACATTCCTGAGTTGGAACGTGCGGGGGCTGGGGAACTTCAAGAAAATGAGGCTACTACAGCTTCAGGCCGAACGACATGGGACTAAGATCCTGTTTCTTCAGGAGACACATGCTGTAACTGAGCACTGTGAGAAGTTCGCCAAAGGATGGGGACCACAGAGGTACTATACCTCCTATTCCACACAAAGCCGGGGGGTGATGACCCTAATTCATAAGAGTATCAGATATAACCCCATAGCCACGACAATAGACCCCCTGGGCCGATTCGTTCTGCTTCATGGCATATTACAGAATAGGGAAGTGATCCTACTAAATATCTACGGCCCCAATATCGATGATCCCGAATTTTTCACACATCTCGCGTCCCTTCTGGATGGTTTCCCGTTGGTGCCCATTCTCTGGGGGGGCGACTTTAACACAATATTGGATGTGGATCTCGATAGATCTGGTTCTCGCCCTCGTCACCTTACCAAGGCCGCATATGCTACACTGTCTTCGCTTCCCCGCCTGGCCCTGTTTGATGCATGGAGGCTTCTTCACCCCGATTCCCGCACCTTCTCCTTCTATTCCTCGGTGCATGATTCCTTTTCCCGCATTGATAGATGGCTAGTCTCTGATACATTCATAAAAAGCATCTCAAACATGTCGATTCTCCCCAGGACTCTCTCCGACCACTCACCAGTAACTATTACCCTATCCTGGGGCTCGGATCAGGTCCGTACCAGGAACTGGAGGATGAAGCCACTCTCACTCCTCGACCCGGTCTTCAGTTCGGAATTGGAATCGGCAATTGAGGAGTTCTTTGAGATCAACTCCGGTTCCGTCTCATCACAAGCCACCCTCTGGGAAACTTTTAAAGCCTACATCAGAGGCATCGCCCTCTCTAAAGAAAATGGCATCCTTAGAACTATCCGTAGGGAGATTGCCGATAGCGAGGCCACACTGTCCGAGCTGGAGGCCCAATATTCACTGAAACAAACTTCTGAAACCCTTGCCTCGATCGGCACGGAGCTAGACACCTTCCGCGCTCTTGCGGATCGCGAACAGAGATTTCTCGATAACCCTGGGCTGGCAAGGAGATATGGTGAGGGTGAACGCCCGTCTCGTCTCCTGGCTAGGCTTCTCCGCCGCGAGTTTGGTTCCCCACCCATTCCTGGCATTGAGAGACCTGATGGATCCCTAGCCACTTCCCCCGGCGATATTAATTCCGAATTCCTCTCCTTTTATCAAACCCTGTATGCTAACTCAGATACAGCCACCATAGCTGAAATAGACGCCTTTCTGGACGGGCTTCCCCTCTCGGTTCTCTCCCCCGATACCATCGAGGCCCTTGAGAGCCCATTTACTTCCTTGGAACTCTCGGAGGCCATAGACTCCCTCTCATCAGGCAAATCCCCGGGATCTGACGGAATACCGTTTGAGTTCTATAAACGGTTTAAGACCTTGCTACTCCCTCAATTGGTCGCGCTCTGGGAGGAATCGTTGATGGCGGGTCAGCTCCCACCCACGCTCCGCGAAGCCACTATCACAGTCCTGTTAAAACCGGGCAAACCCCCCACTCAATGCGGTTCTTACCGTCCACTATCGTTAATCAATTGCGACGTCAAGATTTATGCTAAATTAATGGCTTTACGCCTGGCCCCCTTCATGCCACATATCATTCATCCTGACCAGGCGGGGTTTATTCCGGGACGCTCTACCTCCTTAAGTCTGAGGCGCCTTTTCAATATTATAAGTAGGGTGAGCCCGGACGTCCACGCCGTGGCCGCCACACTCGATATGCAAAAAGCCTTTGATTCCGTTTCATGGAGTTATCTCTGGCGTGTACTTGATAAATGCAAATTCGGTCCCACGTTCCTGTCCTGTGTCAAGCTTCTATACTTAAATCCAGTGGCCAGAGTCCGCACCGAGGACCGCTGCTCCTCTCCCTTCCAAATAGCTAGGGGTACTAGACAGGGTTGTCCCTTTTCTCCATTAATTTTTGCAGTGGCGATGGAACCGTTCGCGGACATGCTCCGCCAATTCCACTCCCATAGAGGTCTACGCACCGCCGGGGTCTCGGATATAGTTTCCCTATATGCTGACAACGCTTTACTTTTTATTCAGTCTCCTGAGTTCAACCTTGCCCCAATTTTGGAGGATGTTGTCCTCTTCGGTAGTATTTCTGGCCTGACGGTTAACTGCGCTAAATCAACTCTTTTCCCGCTCACCCCCAGCACACTCCCCCCTCCCGACACTTTTGGATTCACGTGGGCCCAATCTGAGGTTACATACTTGGGTGTAGTGGTGTCGCGACACATTGATCGGGTTCTCGAGAAGAACTATCTAGTATACCTCACAAATCTCATGCAAAAAGTTCGGGGTTGGAACAACCTCCCTATTTCACTGGCAGGGAGGGTGGGAATACTGAAGATGGTGGTACTCCCTCAGCTATTGTATAGATTCGCCAATATCCCACAATGGCCGGGAGTCGAGTTCTTTCAGTCATTAACACGGATCCTCAACACCTTCCTCTGGCACTCCGGGGCGGTCCGCCTTAAGTACAAGACGCTGGCCTCTCCGATGGAGTTGGGTGGTTTCGGTGCACCCGACTTTCTCAAGTACTGGCTAGCAGCCCAGCTTCAACACATTGCACATTGGTTCAACGTATCCGACCCCCCCCCCCATGTCAGGCTAGAAAGATTGTCGGTTGGTGACCGCGATATTAGATCCCTGGTGATCGCACCTATCCCAATGGAATCGGGCTCATTGGACCCGGTGCGGTGCACATCTCTGGCTTTATCCAAAACTTGGCAATTATTGGGCACCACCCATCCCTTTCATGGTAACTTCCCGATCTGGAACTTTCTCCCGGGAATCCCACAGGTTCCCCCCTCGGTTGTTCGCACATGGGCGGGGGCAGGATTTGAATTGCTCCGAGACATATTTGTAGATGGTAATTTCATAGAATGGCCTGACCTCCCTTCGCCCCTCAGACAGCGTCCTTCGGTATGGCTTCAATATTCATCCCTCCGTAGAGTCCTCAAACATAAGTACCAGTGCTTCCCAGCACTACCGCCTGATGAGCTGGCGATCACTGAATTGACCTCTCCTTACCCAATGAGGGGAAAAACTTCCAGACTATACACCTTGGTACAATCCAGATCGCCCCCTTCATTCTCTAAACTAAAGCATGCTTGGGAGTCTGACCTTGGGGTGGAAGTCACCGAAGACCGATGGTCCCATATGTGCTCACGTATCCAGAGGGTCTCATTTAACTCCCGATTTAAACTAATTCAATTTAAGCTACTCCACAGGTACCATTATACCCCAGCCAGACTACACCGTATGTCGAATAATTCCTCCCCTAGATGTCCTAGATGTGGCTTTGATGGAGCTGGCTACTTTCACATGATATGGTCATGCCCCCGCCTCACCCAATTTTGGGACGCTGTTTGCTCCACTGTCTCGTCGATACTCGACCACCCTATCCCCCCTAGCCCAATGAAATGCTTGTTCCATGACTTTCCCGACCTCCACCAAGATTCTAGGAGACTGGCTGGCCTCTGTATGCTTCTGGCTGTTCGGGCGATACTACTCTGCTGGCTTCGACCTACCATTCCGACACATGCAAAGTGGCTTAGAGCGGTCACTTGGGCTTCCGATACGGAGGAATCTTGGGCGGTACATCAGCCCGCCTGCTCTAGGCCCAGAGACATCTGGTTGAAGTTCCGATTATTTATGTCTCCCCCCGACACTGACTCAGGTCCTACATCCCCAGTGCCTTCCTCTTGTTGACCCCCAGCCCTCCCCTGAATGGCCCCTTACCGGGTCTTGCACTGTCCTGCTACTCCCCATTGCTGGCGAGTCGAGCCCCTCGACCTGTTCTATGAGACTGTGTTGTATTAAGTTGTTTGATTTTACATGCTCTTGTTGCTCACCTGTATCTGTTCTACCAAGCTGAATAAAAATAAAAGTTTAAAAAAAAAAGAAATGCAGCTCTCATCCATCATCCCCAGCACCTACCACAGCCAGCCCACTCCATTGCCTCCTCCTTGCCAGCTCTGCATGAGTCCTGTTCTAACAGAAGCCAGCCATGCCTTGTTAGAATCCTGTAGTATGATTTCCGAAAGAATTTGATCTGCGAAGAGCGTGAGACAATGAGAAGTCATAAGCCAAGTGCCCATTCTTCTCCACTAAACTGCCTGTGCCCTCTCAACCACCACCTGCCAGCCCAGAGCCCACCAGCTCCGACCCCCCAGTTCCTTTCATGGTGATACCCATCTGACCCTCCAGCAGCCCGATCACTCCAGGACCCCCACCACAGCCCTAATCCTGCGTGGCGATATATTTTCACAAAAAACAACAAACGTCTACCTATTTTATGAGGACCCAAGCGGGCCAGATGGCAGATCAAACCTTTGGGATTGGCACCTGGGTGCAGAGTTTGCGGTATTAAAGGGAACACAAAAGGGTAAAGGTGAGAATGCCAATATATTAGCTCATGCGACCTGATTATCCCAATTCATGCAAGAATGTATGTGTGCCATTATTTCTGCATTATCAGATCCTGTTGTTTAGTTTAGTTAGGGCAAGGGAGCACACAGCTTTCTGACCTTCAGACCGCAGAGATGAGCCCAGCTGACCCACGTGTGCCAAGAACAATTGAGAGATGGCGGCCAATTATCATCTTGTTTCCCATTTAGTATCAACTGTTCCGTAGGCCCCTCACCAATCCAATGCTAGAATGTGTACCCTATTCATAATGTCATCAGTGATGCTGGTACATTGATACTGGAGAGGGTATGGATGGGCATGAGGCGAGCGAAAAAGGCCAGGAACACTGCTGAAGGGTGACACACTTATGTGGATTGCCCGGGCGAGGTCTTAAAGAGGGGAGCCTGGAGATGCTGGTTCTGGGGAGGCCATGAGAACAATGGTCACCGTACAGAAGAACCCTTTTGACGTGTACATGGTGCTTGGCACCTTGAGCATTCTCACCATCCCTGACCCCTTGCGAGCGCATGGTCACAGGTGCGAACTGCCATTGATACTGGAGGGGGGATGGATGGGCATGAAGCGAGCGCAAAAGGCCCAGAACACTGCTAAGGGGAGACCCACTTATGTGGATCGCAGGGGCGGGGTCTTGAAGAGGGGAGTTTGGAGACACTGGGTCTGGGGAGGTCATGAGAACAATGATCACTGTGCAGAAGATCCCTTTTGAAGTGTACATGGTGTTTGGCACCTAGGCCGTTCCCACCCACCCAGTACCGGAGTAGGGTATAATGGAGGGGGAGGAATTGTTACGGACGAGTTGATTACAAAAGGGCACCAGACATTCTTTCATGTCCCTCATAAACAAGTGAGTGTGTTCTTGATTCACTGAAAAATTGAAACAACTATTTGTATATGCTCATTTGTATTTGATTTAGTTTGGTGATGTTGATGGCACAAACAAACAACAAATTGTATACTTGAGGTTGCAGCACAGTGTGTGAAAATCCCTTGTACTCTCTGCTGTCACTAGGGAATTTGGTGCAAATGGCTCCAACGACACAGGTGGGTATTACTCGTCCAACGCGGAATCCAAGCCTCCCATAAAGCCACCATGTAAACGAACGATAGGCCACCAGCCTGTACCACCTGTGGAAGAGAAACATACATACTGTAATTGAATTAACCATGCAAGCGTATCACCATTACCTAAAAATGCATCCTGAATTATATGGCATAGTTACAAAAGTTACTTCATGGATAAATGAATTTGGGCTTGGAAGTCTAGACACATTACACAAAAGTGAACACCCATTCAATCCATAAAAAGGTTTGGGCCACAGAGAAGTGTTGTTTGACAAACATAAATGTTAGTCATCTCAGTGATCAAAATAACTCCACACCTAGAGTACACTTACTCATTACTTGGATTGCGAGGGCAAACTGTTGCGTGAATTTCATGAATAAGCACCATCATAATCCTCAACACGGACCTTGTGAGGCAGGCTGCCCTGAAGTCATGCAGCTTGGTAACGCATAGCGGTGGTGTCTCTTCTTCTGATATGTATGCCAAGCATCCAGAGTTTTCTTTGCAGCAGCAGTTCTACAACTCAGTTGGCATGACCTCGCAGCAATTGCAGGTACACCAGGTGGAAACGCCTTCCATGCGACTAGGCTCAGCCTCATGCTCCGGTGATTCATCTTCCCAACTATCGTTCGATTCCGCATTGTTTCCGCATATTTCTCTTTCAATTACTTCCTCCTCAGAATACTCTGGCTCATACTGGTAGGGCTGTACTTTTGCCATTATATGACACATTCTTGAATAAAATAGAAGTAACGATTGAAATCAATAGTAATGCTAGTGTAAGTATCTGTTCGCATTGGCTTTGTGCTAAGAAAGTATCTGAACAGAGCAGAAATGAGACACAGGCAATACAACAAAAAGAAATAGTGAAATGATTGAAAAAGCAACTCTGATGTTGTCTGATGAGAAGGGGTCTGTTTATACTTATTGAGGGAATAGGCGCCAAGCCATTTCCATGAAGACATGTCAATAGCTTGCGCACAGAGAACCTTGACACGAGATGTGCATTGGCTTTGTGAAAAGGGGCGTCAGCGTCTAGTGATGTCAGCTTCCGGGGCGGGGGATATGATTTACTGCTGCGAGGGTACTCGAACTTGAGGCGATGCATCAACGGATAAGATTAGCACAAGATGGCCACGCCCAACCCTGCATTTTGAACTGCATTTGAAATTACATTTGAAATTGCATTTGAAACTTACGCCTCTCTCCCACTATACACAACCCTCTAAGTGCGCCCCCTGTATTTGAAAGTGCATTGAAACTGCATTTGAACTACATTTGAAATTACATTGAAATTGCATTTGAAACTTAGGCCTCTCTCCCACTATACAGGACCTTCTAAGTGTGCCCCCCTACTTTCAAAATACATTGAAACTGCATTTGAACTACATTTGAAATTACATTGAAATTGCATTTGAAACTTAGGCCTCTCTCCCACTATACAGGACCTTCTAAGTGTGCCCCCCTACTTTCAAAATGCATTGAAACTGCATTTGAACTACATTTGAAATTACATTGAAATTGCATTTGAAACTTAGGCCACTCCCCCACTATACAAGACCCTCTAAATGTGCCCTCTGTATTGGAAAGTGTATTGAAACTTCATTTGAACTACATTTGAAATTATATTGAAATTGTATTTGAACTTAGGCCTCTCTCCCACTATACAGGACCCTTCCAAATGTGTCCCTGTGTTTGAAAGTGCACTAAAGTGCATTTGAACTGCATTTGAAATTACATTTGAAATTGCATTTGAAACCTAGGCCTCTCTCCCACTATACAGGACCTTCTAAGTGCGCCCCCCTACTTTCAAAGTGCACTGAAACTGCATTTGAAATTATTTTAAACTTAGGCTTCTCTCCCACCATACAGGACCCTTCCAAGTCTGCCCTGTATTTGAAAGTGCACTAAAACTGCATTTGAATTGCATTTGAAACTACAATTGAAATTGCATTTGAAACTTAGGCCTCTTTCCCACTATACAGGACTTTATAAGTGTGCCCCCATACTTTCAATACTTTCAAAGTGCATTGAATCTGCATTTGAATTTACATTTGAAGCTTAGGCCTCTCCCACTATACAGGACCCTTCCAAGTGTGCCCCTGCATTTGAAAGTGCAGTAAAACTGCATTTGAACTAATTTTGAAATTACATTTGAAATTGCAATTGAACTTTAGGCCTCTCTCCCACTATAAAGGACCTTTCCAAGTGTGCCCCCTGTATTTGAAAGTGCACTGTAACTGCATTTAAACTGCATTAGACACCGCGTTTGAATTGCATTTGAAACTACATCTGCAACCTGGCCCTCTCTCCCACTATATTATACAAAAAAGGGGTGCCTGCTTATAGTCCCAGGTCCTTCAGGCGTTATATACTAAAACGAAAGGGGTTGGACCTAGCGGACAGGGAATAGCCACTTAGTACATTTATTTTTTCATAAATATCAATAAATGTTCAAATTTTGTTTCTAAAAACTTTTTATTCTCATAATAAATTCATATGCAATGCTAAAACATTTCAATAAACAATTAAATGTAAATTCGACTCAGACTGATTCACTCCTACCATTCATACTGTTTTTACTTTTTATAGCACACTGGTGACATGTGTATATTTAGGCCTCATATATAGAAGGCCTCTTGCTCTATTGAGACAATTTCACAAAAGTCCTCCATCCACTGTTCTGATGGTTCCGTCTGTGCGTGCTTATCACACCGACATTCGTCTACACGTGTTTCAGTTGTCTATTTTCAGGATGTGAATATTCGTCGACCCTTAATTCATACAACCTTCTTCAGGACAAGATTAATGGGAGTTTGTTTATTCCCACAGATATCAAGTAGGGTGAGTATCACCACCTAAAATACAATAAAATACTTTAGAACGCTAAAAAACTAACAAAACATTTAAAACATATTTCCAATTCATTCCCTGTTGGCTATTCGCTTTTATTTAGAACACATTTGATGTGAAGATGTGATTCTAAAAAGTTATCATAGTACAACATCCATGAGTGATTACCTTTACACCCACTCGTATTGCTACCTGGATAAATCCTATTTACATTTTCAATTAGTGGCCACCTCAATCTGCCCACCAACCTAGATGCAAACAAACAAACCGTTCTTTTTTTATTTTTTAGAACGTGATACTTACTTAGAATAGAATCCAATTGATTCTCTCTATTTATACGATCTTTTGGCCCTTTTATTTCTTCAAGAGGGGTTCTTCGCAACTCGGGTAGTTACCTATGAGGGAAATGGGAGAGTGTTACCGGGGAGTGAGTATTTAAATGTATCTCTAATTGGGCGATTAGAATGGGACTTACAACTGGCTTAAGTTCAATTCTGAATCCAAAGATTTTTCATAGAAGGCCGCCTTTGGTAGCGACCATGAAGTAAATACTTTGAGCAATCCTGTGGATGAATAGATAAAAATGCAGACATTAAGGTAATCCTGTTAATTTAAATCATCCCGCATCGGGCTATTCATAGAGATTACTTCGCTATATCCCCCCTACCTAGGAGTTTATATTTAGAAAAAGCCCCTTTGTACTCTGTATCTTTTTCATATATTTACATTCTTTATGGCGCCCCTTAGTCTACTTCCCCATGCCTTTATTTCCCCTATACCTAACCCATCCACTCGTCGCGTTAATTCAACGTGTGGTTGATTCTTTTGCATGGGAACGGCTTTCCCCGCTCGTGCGCTTACCTGGTAGTTCGATTCGTTCGTTCTGGAAGCCCGCAGAGCTCTGTTTCGTTCTCCCTCTTCCGGCGCTGTTTGTTATTCTGCGGCATGTATCTATTAATGCTCGCGTCACAGTCGTGATCGCGATAGAAAGGGGACTGAAGTACCTAAATAATAGGTAAACACAAAGGACGGACAAGTTACTCCGTTCCTAGACATCAACAAGGGACTACTTACCTTTTTCGTGTTTAATCATGTTCCTGAGTGCTAATGCTATTCGTTAAATAGGGAAACAACTCAATTTTCTCTGAGATTACTAAACCTTGTGGGAGGACCACCCACATAGTTAATTGTACATATATTTATAAATATACATGGTGTAGAGGTTACGTATATTTATTTGTTTATTTATGAACTGCAAAATGCAGTAATGTCAAATTGTTGTACAGTTGGAAAACCCTTGTTGACCCATCACCAAAATATATTAATATATTGCAAGTGGATAATGGTCAGACTCTTCCCTTTAGTGTGTAATGAGGGCTCCCCATTCCACCGAAATATTGAGGCCATTCTTTACTGTGTCAAGGCGATATATCCATCGTTGTTCCAGTTTATGGAGCATAGTGGATATATCCCCTCCTCTTTTAGGTAATTTTATAGTCTGTAGCACAAACCATCTTAGGTCAATATCTTTGTGTTGTTTCAGACTGAAATGGTCCACAAGTGGCTTATTAGCCACTTTATTCCGTATACAGCTCCGGTGTTCGCCTATACGTTGGCGCACCTCTCTAGTCGTTTTTCCTACGTACATCAAATTGCAAGGGCAACTAATAATATAAATGGCATTCTTGGTACGGCAATTGGTATGCGTCTTAAATTTCCATTTTACCGACCCATGATTATATTCATGTCTAGTCTCTGTCAATGGACAGGATACACAATTGCCATATTTATAGTGGCCAATAATGGGGGGTAACCCCCATTGGTTCAGTATAGTTTGCTCAGAATTCGAATCTCTGTAAGTGTGTACTAGACGTTGCCTAAGATTCTGATTCTTCTTAAAAGCAAAAATAGTTTTTTTGAGAGAGTTCCTGGTTGTTTGATTAGGTCCCAATTGCGGTTCACAATCTTTTTAATTTCATTGCTAACCGGATTGAAAGTTGTTACACACACTAATCTATCCTGTTGTTTCTTTTCTTTCAATAGCAGGCATTCATCTGTGTTCCTGTTCAGCGCCCTTTTTAGGTTATTCTTAACCAGTTTATGCGGATAGCCTCTCTCCAATAACCGTGCTTTCAGAACTTCTGCATGTCTTCTATATTCATCCTTCTCTGTACAGTTCCTCCGTATCCTTAAAAACTGTCCATAGGGTAAATTTTGGCATAGGCCTACGGGGTGAAAACTCGAATAGTGGAGGAGGGTGTTCTTGTCAGTTGGCTTCCGATACAGAGTGGTAACCAGCTTGGTATTGGACTTCTTGATAAGTAGATCTAAAAAACTTACTTGATCTCTGTGCCATTCCATAGTGAACTTGATATTACTGTCACATGTGTTAAGCCATATATGGAATTGGTTCAGTGTTTCACTTGTACCCCTCCATATTAAAAATACATCGTCAATATATCTATACCAAGCCCGTAGAATATTGCACAGATCCCTTTGTTGCTTTAACTGGCTAGATTCACCTGAGATGTATTTCTCTTCATATTCAGCCATGAACAGATTCGCCACATCTGGGGCAAATGTTGCCCCCATACTAACTCCTTTTCGTTGTTTGTTTAAATAGAAAAAAGTTCTCAGTCATAGCTATTCGTGCACATTCTTGTATAAACTTAGTAGGTGGAACATGTGGTTCTAATCTCTTATTCAAGAATGTGCCTAGAACTTCCAGACATTCTGTCTGTGGAATGGAAGTATACAGGGACTCTACGTCCATAGTGACTAGAATATCATTGTCATCTACAGTTAAGTTCCGAGTTATCCTTATCATATCACCTGAATCCTTCACATATGATGGCATCTGGCCTACAAAAGGTTTTAGAAAAAATTCTACATAAACCGAAAGGGGTTCTAAAAGTGAATCAATCTCCCACTATACAGGACCCTTCTAACTGTGACCCCTGTAACCTGAAAGTGCATTGAAACTGCATTTGAAATGATTTTGAAATTACATTTGAAATTGCATTTGAAACTTAGGCCTGTCTCCCACTATACAAGACCCATCCAAGTGTGCTCCTGTATTTGAGACTGCATTTGAAAATGCAATTGAAACTCAGGCCTCTATCCCACTATAGAGGACCCTCTAAGTGTACTCCCCTGTATTTGAAACCACACCTGAAATTACATTTGAAACTACATTTGAAACTTAGGTCTCTCTCCCACTATATAGGACTCGAATATCAGCGTGATCTCCTGTGGTATCTCTGAGGCCTAGGCCTCTCCACCTAAATACAGGACCCTCAGGTCCAACATTTCTATCCTATATCAACCTGCACTGTGAGAAAGAAAAATCTAGGTGTCCCCACCTCCAGTTCATAACTTAAACCTCCCACACGGTGAGGCCAGAGCCTCTCCCGCTGTCCATGTACTCCAGCCTAGGTGTTCAATTGCTGCCTAGGTTTTCCCAGTCGAGGTGTTTAATTGCTGCTGGCCACTTAGAGCCTTGAATCTTCCTCCGGATATCTAGGCGCCAATTGGGTGTTAATTACCACCTACCTCCCTCAAACCTAAACCTCCCCTGTCACCCAGGCATCCCCAACCTGATACTTGATCTCCCCCTGTCTGAATCTTGATCACTGCCTGCCTTGTGGAACCGAACCCAGAAATTAAGCTGTTCAATCATCTTTGGCTCCCACCGAAACCTACATCGCTTCAGACTTCTGATACCCCACACCCAAGAATACAGTCTCATTGTAAACCACCTGTAAAATTCTAAACTCTCCTCCTCTTGTCCCTCAGTCGTCTAGGTATTATCAGTAGCTCCTACAACTGAATCCTAGGAACCTGACACCAAGGACATCCAGCAAGAAACTAAGCCAGTAACTACTACTATACTCCCCTCCCAGATACCTGCACCCTTAGCCCAATCCATACGCCAAACCCTCTAACGTACAATACCCCCTAGAACAGCCCTCCCATTACAAGAGGAACACCATACCCAACTGACTGAACAAAGACACACCCTCGAAAACATGCAGACAGAACAACTTAAGAGGATTAGCACCAGCTGACAGAACAAAGTCCCACTGACCCAAGACCCAACTGAACAAACAAAGACACACCCTCAGAAACAACCAGACGGAACAATTTAGGATTAAAATCAACACTAGCGTGGCACGAGGCATCACAAGAGGAAACTGCCCCTATAAACCTATCACCCAGACCAACTCCTCCCACCTAAAACCAAAATGACCCGATGCAGTATTGGACGCAGACAAAAAGAAAAGGTACACAGAACAAATAACACAGATACACAAGCTCAACCGCCCCTAGCAGAAGACGCCTTCAACACGGAAAACACCCTGCAAAATAATACTATCGACAGAACAAACATTGCATGAGAAAAATCCATATACCTTACACTGTACCTCGCACCAACCAAAGAACCTAGATACTCCAACAATACCAACATTTCCACACAGATAAAAAAAAACACCTGAACAACGGAACAAAAGAAGAGGGGACCCGAGAAGAGAATGGGATGATGCCAACCCCCTTACTCCCTACATAACAAGAACAGATGGGCAAGAGATTAATACACAATAGAAGTCAGCAACCCAATTATCAATCTCACAGACCGATTCAACGACGAAACCGTCTTCACAGAACCTCTACCGCTCGGAGGCAACATAAAAGCACCCCAACTGAACACCCACAAACCAAAACCGGAAATAAAAAACAAACCAAATGACATCAAAAAGATCCACTGCAATCTAATCAATGCAAGATCAATGTCCAAACACGCCACCAAAATCTACGACCTCCTAAGAGACAGAGGCATCAACATCCTTTTCGTAAATGAAGCATGGCCAGATGACAACTACAAGATCACCCTCAATAACTGCCTGCTCGATACCTTCAAGTGCATCCAAGTAAACAGGAAAACCAAAAGAGGTGGTGAACTGGCAATCATCCACAAGGAACACCTGGAAATTAAAGCGAAAGACCCATTAAACATCAACAAATGTGAATCCCTAATCATACGTCTATCAACAAATCCCAGAACAAACCTGAAATTCATACTGATATACAGACCACCAACATACAATGTGGCCTTGTGATGCTGGAAATGCATTGGAGGGATAGGACCTCCATATCCTTGTCCTTTATTGCTTTATCATGTATGTTCTGTCTTGTTTTCCGCGCAGGAGTTCATGTGGGACTCCTGGCAGTGCAGCTCCTCCTCTTTTTGGTTGTGGTGAACAGACCCTTGGGATACCCTTATGGCACCCATAGGTAGGGGGTACAACCCTGTACTCCTAGTGTATGTTTTTGGGCCACTGTGTGTGGCCCACAGAGCAGCGTATGGGCTGGTGGCAGCTCCATGCTGAATTTGACTAGTGCTCTGAGTATCCTCCATTTTGGGGATACCCAGGCCCTGCCATCGGAATCAGTTGATTCCTGGTAGGAAACATGATGGCCCCGGTGGCCTCTTGCTTTCTATCGCCTGTTACCTTATTTTACCCGAAGTTCCGGGAAGCCCTGACTCTGTCCCTTCCTCCTGACTGGCTGTTGGGTGGAAATTCCATGTATGGTATTGTAGTGAAGTCCAGGCCAGACCGGCTGGAGCCTTCCAATGACTGTATGTTGTGGGTACGCTCGTCGGGTGGGACCTGGGTTGATGGAGTGTGTGACAAATATGCGTTTCATGTTATGGGTGTCTAGTATCTGGTGAATGACACAATAACTGAGACAGCACTTCCTGAAACTGGCTTGATGCAGTGTGGAGAGCTGAATGGCAGAGTGCTTGTCCGAATCCCTATTCCGTGTTGTGAGTGTCTGGATGGAGAAGAATGGCCTGAATGCACTGTGAGCCTGATTGGCTGACTGCCTGCCAGAATGACCTTCTGAATGATTGGTTGCCTGAGTGTGACCCAGCAGAGTGAATGGGAGATCAACAGTATATCTGAGGGCCTCTCACTGATGGAAATCGTTCAGAAGCTGAAGTTGATACTTGATGCTTAACCTTGAAGCCCGTTGGAAGAAGAAGAATTGCTGCTGCTGTCCTTCGCTAATCTGAAAGCTGTGTGACTGTCAAGGGACTGACACAAGAGAGGACCTGGCTAGGAGACCTCTTCGAAAGCTACGAGGGACCATTGTGCGTCAGCTGATCTTTGCCAAAGCTCCCTGGATGTCAGACCATCGAAAGGTTGCCGACCGGAGAAGGGGACCACCGTGGAATCATGAAGCGAAGCGTCCGGACTTTGAAGTCCATCACTGTCGACAACCGCCATTGCCGGCTAGAGCCGCAGTGCTCCTTTGCCTATGAACTTTGAAACAAGGACTCCCTTGCTCATCATCATCGACCGCTTTCATCCTGCCAGAGAAAGTCAAGGCCGCCAACGACCGAGGAGAATCCGCCTGTGGGTTTCCCGCCACCTGAAGACCACAGAGACGCTGGCAACTCGACGCCCTTGCAGGGCCAAAGTTTTTCATTTACTCTTTTGAGGCTACGAACTCTTGTCGTCGTCAAGGTGCACCGCATGCGTCAGCTTGCAGGACGTTTTTGACCGATCGTCAACGAGCAACGCAAGAACTGAAGCTGCTGCTACAATGACAGTGCTCACCCTTTTCTTCACCGACTCTCGGCAACCCGTGGCTCCTGCCTTAAAGGGAGCACACTCAAGAAGGGCCTGTCGAAAACTCATCGACTGAACTCTACGAAACCAGGTACTTTGAGGTTGTGGAATCTTTTAGAAGGACTCAAGACTTTATTGAGCATAATTGGACTGGGTTAGTCAATTACGCTTTATTAATAGGTTGCCCAGGTGGGGGGGAGGGGACCCTCGCACAGAACTGTATCTAGGTAACCGGGGGAGTGTTCTGCCATTGCTTGATTTAACTTGCTTTCTTTCTGTATCTCTCGTTGATTCATCTTATAATCTGATTCGTATGCTATTTTTGAACTGTTAGCAGTTGATGTATTTCAAAGGAATCGATAGTTAAGAGTGGTACCACATAGACCTATATATATTTGCCATTATAGTATTGCCAGAGTACAAAGTGTGTTATTGTGAATGTGTATATAACCTTAAACCTTATTTATATAAAGACTGTGTTTTCACTAACATAGTGTGTGGACCTTCCTTTCTGGGTGCTTGGGGACTACACTGTACTTAAGAACCAGCTTGCATCACCTCCTGAGAGCTTAAGCCTTGATTGCTTGACCATAGCTACCGCATAGAGAATATTGGCTGGGGTGCTCTGTGCCTCTGCTCTGCCATATAGAGAGCAGGAGTACAGATAACCACCCCAGTGCTTTACAGGCCTTCATAGACAACTTCACAGAAGCAATCACCAACCTAACTATCAAGCTTAACCAACTGATTATCCTCAGAGACTTCAAGATCTGGTTTGATGAAGAAACCACAACCTCACAAAAATCTCTTACCAGCCAATTAACAACAATGGAACTACATTAGCTGGTCAAAGGAGCAACCCACACGGCAGGACATACACTAGACACAATCTCCGCCAACAGAAAATGAATTACCACAGCACCACTGTTTCAGATCCTCTGGAGCAACCACCTCATCATCCCCTTCGTAATCACACTGCCCTTCCCAATAACCAAGAAAAAAGAAAACTACCAATCATCATGAAAAGAAACTGGAGAACCATAAAAAACGCCAACTTAACTGAACGACTGGAGATCACCAAACCATAAACAATAGCCATGGGCGAAGCTGAACAGACACTAAAATAGATATGCTTCACAACTGGATCACCACAACAATCAACGAGATCGCAAAAGAAAAACCTTTCAATACATTCCGCAAAAGAGCAACGGCAAAATGGTTCGACCTGCTACAAGACAACATGAAAAGGAAAAAATCGAAAACTAGAACTAGAATGGAGGATCAATAAAGACTGCAGAAAAAAATGCAAACTTCAACAACATACCCGTTCATACAAAAAGGAAATGCAAAAAGCAAAAAGGAAATACTACGACAAAAGAATACTCAAAGCACCAAACACCCAAAAACAACTGTTTAAAATCATAAACGAAATAAAAAACCACCCGGCTACAACAACACTCCATTACCATCGAAGAAATGATGCAGTGACCTTGCAGACCACTTCAAAAATAAAATCATGACCATCCAACAGACCATACAAAACATACCATGCAACCACAACACTGAAGACACTGACCGATGCAAGGGACACCAGAACAAACTCCAAAACTTCCCGCACATATCAGTGGAGACTTTCATCAAACTCGTAAATCAAAGCAACAAATCGGGCTATCCACGGATCCCCTCCCCCCTGACATCTACAAATCAATCCTCGCACAAGGAACACCAATGGAATACTACAAGAACATCCTCAACCAATAAATCTCAACAGGAAGAGTGCCTCAAGCCTTCAAATCTGCATACATCAAACCACTCCTCAAGGATACAACAGGAAACGTAGAGGACCTCTCCAACTACAGACCCATCTCCAACATCCCCTACCCACCTAAACTCCTGGAAACACACATATATAGAACAACCCAAGAATTCATAGAAGAACACTGCCTATTAAACGAGACACAAGGAGGCTTCAGACCGATGAAAGGAACAGAAACAGTTCTTATTTCAATCTGGGATGGTCTAAAGGCGAAAGCAGACTCAAACAACAGCACCACTCTTATACTTTTAGACATCTCTGTGGCATTCAACACAGTTAACCACAACATCCTCATCATGAGACTGGAAGAATTCGGAATCACCAACAATCCTTACTTTGAATCAGATCCTTCCTAACAAACAGAACAGAAACAATATGGATAAAACCTTACAAATCCAGCCCACGATAATCATCATGCAGAGTACCACAAGGATCATCCTTCTCGCCACTAATATTCAACATCTACCTGTCACAGCTAATTAAAATCATCGAAAGACATGGTCTCACCTGTTACAACTATGCTGACGACACACAAATAATCTACAAAATACAAGACTCACAAGAAGACAATTCAACACTAGAGAACTGCCTTCATGAAATATACAACTGGATACACTCGAACTACCTTAAACTCAACCCAGGTAAAACAGTAATAATGACCATCACAAAAAACAGAGAAGACAACCTCTACATCCCATGGCCAACTGAACTTGGTGAAACCTCAGCCTCATCATCGACTGTAAAAAACATGGGAGTCCTGATGGACAACAAACTCACTCTAGAGCCACAAGTAAACGCCCTAATCAAGAAACGCGTCTTTCTCCCGCGATCTGTTAAAAGGATCCTACCATTCCTCTCATTCACCAACAAAACAACTACCGTCATCACCCTCATCATGTCCAGATTAGACTACGCCAACAGCCTATATCTAGGCATGCCTGAACGACTCCTAAATAAACTCATACAAAATGCAGCGACCAGACTGCTCCTTAAACTACCTCGAAGAGAATACATCACAGCAGGGCTTAAAACGCTACTCTGGCTACCCATCAAACAGCAGATCAAGTTCGGATCAATGTGCATAACCCACAGAGCAATCCACGACCAAGGTGCAGAGTTCCTCAGAAGAAAACTAAACGCACATCACACTACAAGGCCACTCAGATCCAGCAGCGACATCTGTTTGGAACTGTCATGCATGCTGGACGCTACGCTCGGAGAACAGCTAGACCGTTCTACTCCAAATGGAAGCTATTCGATACGTTACCGGGAAAACGACGTTTACACTTTTCACGTCGCTAACTTCACGTGACTTTTGCTTCGTCACGTGAACTACGGTATCACGTATTTAAGCAGCGTAGAAACTTCACTCGCTGCTTCTGATCGTCTCTATTGGCGTCGTGTAGCTGAACCTCTGATCAACATCCTGGTATATTCCTACAGCTACTTTTGGGCCTTCGATAGCGTGTGTTCCGCCACACGCTGATTCCTGGAGCTATCCCTTCGCGTGATAATCCACACGCGCTCCTTGTCTTCACCCGCGGCTGGCCAAGGCTGCGTGAATCCTGCCCGCGTGTAAAATCCACACGCGCTCTTTGTCTTCATACGCGGCTGGCCAAGGCTGCGTGAATCCTGCCCGCGTGTAAAATCCACACGCGCTCTTTGTCTTCATACGCGGCTGGCCAAGGCTGCGTGAATCCTGCCTGCGTGTAAAATCCACACGCGCTCTTTGTCTTCATACGCGGCTGGCCAAGGCTGCGTAAATCCTGCCCGCGTGTAACATCCACACGCGCTCTTCGTCTTCAAGTGCGGCCGGCCCAGGCTGCGTGAATCCTGCCCGCGTGTAAAATCCACACGCGCTCTTCGTCTTCAAATGCGGCTGGCCAAGGCTGCGCGAACCCTGCCCGCGTGTAAATCCACACGCGCACGTTGTCTTCACACGCGGCTGGCCCAGGCTGCGCGATTCCTGCCCGCGTGTAAATCCACACGCTCACGTTGTCTTCAAACGCTATTTTCTTCTAACTCCTGCATCTGTGGAATTAACAGAAGGATTGATCCCTAAGTGGGAAGGAAGCCTTTCAAGGATTATTGGAAGTGACTTTGAACTGAACTTTGGACGCTATCCTGTGGTGAATTCAACCCGTATCTAGCGTGAGCCTCGTTCCGTCCGGGATAAGTCTCCCTTACTAATTTTCCCTTCCCTGTCGTTTTGTTCTTCATTTCAAATCCATCGAGAGACTTCTGGATTGTTCTACCCAGAGATACAGGTCAGTGTGATCATTCCTGTCATTATCTAACTCATCATACTCAGGTTGGAGCAGTTATTCATGATACTTTAATTTGTCCTAGGCTGGATTACTATACCTTACCCACGCCCTTTCCAGTGATCCATCGCTCTGCCTGTTTTATCAGCCAGAGGGTTGTATCATTTGGAAGGTCTTTGTTGACTTCACGACTATCAAGTCGGGTGAACAGGGATCCGGAACTGTTACACTCACGAAGCGCTGGTCCCTTTGGTCTAGAAGCCGGCTCTGCGGTTCCGTTCGGAATGGTACCTCCAAGATGGTGGATCGCAGTACGAACGGTTCCGCTATTGCCGTTCCAGTCCTCTCACGTTCGCCAGAGGTACGGCGTACCGCTCACGTGACTCTTCATAGGCCATGGAGACTTCCAGCTCTTCGCGTCGCTACTGTGCTAGCGGATGCTCCGTGAGTTCGCAACTAGGCAATCTCAATCCTTCGTAAAGCCTCTACCTCTACCATTACTAACCCCTCTTCTCTTGACCTTCCAGATCCTCTATCCAGCATTCTTGGCAGATACATATTCCCCGGATTCATCTAGCGTCTCATTCTGAAACGCTGCCTCAGAGTTCTCGAGTTACTGCATTCTGGGTATTAACAAAAACTCTCGTCCAAGTCCCTTCCTTCTTCGAGTATTTTAGGATCTGATTCTACTTACCTTTACTTTCTTCTTACAGACTAGTGTTCCAGTTACCACTCTCTGTGTCCCGTATTCTCGGCTTCTCTCCTGGTATTTCTAATCCGGCTGGTTAAGAGGTCAGGGAAATCAGTCTCCTGCCTGTTTTTACCCATTTCCCTTCCTGTACTGCTACTATTCATCTCTTCGCTTCTCATCTCTCCCCTCTCCAGAAGCAGTCTTCCGATACTCAACGCCATGATCGAATAGGAGTCATCAGCCTGCGAACCACACTCAAACCACACTCCAATCTTCGGATCCTGCGCTCGACCAGGGTTTTCTTCCCCAGAGGGTTTCCCTGACTGGTGCGTACCTCTCACGCTGAGTTTCCCTACCGGTTGAGAGGTTGACGCATTGGTCGGGGAGATTCTTGAGCTCAGCATTTGCTTTCCCGTTGAACATATCAGTCTGCTCAGGTAAGACCTCCAAACCTATTCAATCGGGAGTTATTGTAACTAGCCTAAGGTTCTAGTATTGCATAACAGGAAGACCCTACCTCCTGTATCCTTTTGAATATTGTATCCTTTTCAGTTGATACTTTGGTGCATTCTGACAGAATCAGAAGCCATGGAGGGTACGGATCCTTTAACTGTTTTGACACAGTTGATCCACGATTTGAGAAACGAAATGGTTACTGCACAGGACATGTTACGGCACCGTATGGACGTTATGCAAGACGCCCTACATGGTAGTCCTCAGGGAACACAAGCGCCGATGGCTACCGCATCCGGATCTGGGACTACGGCACCCCCACAGGAGACTATTAACGTGGTTATGCCCACTCAGTTTCCCTTGGCCCCTCCAGAAAGGTTCACGGGTGATCCCAAAACCTACAGAACCTTCGTAAACCAGTGCCGACTCCATTTCCTTTGCCGTCCTGCATCTTTTCCTGACCTAACCACAAAAGCAGCCTTCGTGCTTTCCCATTTAGGGGGCACGGCTGCTGCTTGGGCTAACCCTTTGTTGGAAACTAATAGCCCTTTGTTGTACGATTGTGACGATCTCTTGACTGGTATGAGTAAAGTCTTTGACATGCGTTACTCTACTCAAGCCACAGATTTAGAGTTGCTTAACCTACAACAAGGCAGCCAACCCCTTATGTCTTACGTCGCCCGGTTCAATCAACTGACGGCGGAAACCCAATGGCCTGACAGCAAGAAAACGGCTGTTTTTTACAAGGGTCTTTCTGAAGAACTGAAAGACGCCTTATCTACTGTTCCTGTGGTTCCTACGGGTTTCCCAGAGCTGCTCGATTTGGTTCTACAAATCGACGCCCGAAGGAATGCTCGAAAGGGAGAGAAAAAGCCCTTCATGCCAGTCTCGGGGCGGTCAGAGACACCAGCAGTCATCTCTAACGACCCTGAACCCATGCAAATAGGCGCCGTGAGAGGCCGATTGTCCAATGCAGAACGGGAGAACCGAAGAAAAAACCACTTATGTATGTATTGTGGTTCTTCCGAGCATTTATTGGCAACATGTCCTAAAAAACCCGTCAAGCGTGCGGGAAACGCCAAAACTCGACATTAGCAGGAGTCCCTATGTCGAGTGTTTCATCGGACTCCAGTACCATTCCTAAACATGCACCTGTAATAGTTCAGGTGACGTTACATTGTGATGAGCGAGAAGTGGTTTCCAAGGCCATGGTTGATTCTGGAGCCACCAGCAATTATATAGACATCACCTATGCCAAGAACCGTTCCTTACCCCTAGTAAACAAAATAAAACCTGAAACGGTGAATACCGTGGACGGATCTGTGTTAACTTCTGGTATGGTAACCCAGGAGACGGTACCTGTTCGGATGACGTTATCAAATAACCATTCAGAAGAAATCGTCTTCGATGTTATTGCTGCTCCGCAGTACGAGATCATACTTGGTCTTGCATGGTTAACCCTTCACAATCCTACTGTTGACTGGGTTTCGGGATCGCTCCAATATCCTTCGACTCATTGCAACGAACATTGCTTTACCAGTCAGGAGGTGTCAAATAAACAACACATATTGGCCTCTGTGGTGGAGGATTCTACTATCAGCGTTGTACATCAATGCGACAATATCATACCATGCGAATACGCTGATTATGCTGATGTCTTTGATAAAGGCCAGGCAGAACAATTACCTCCTCATCGACAGTACGACTGTCCTATCGAACTGATTCCGGGTGCCAAAATTCCTACAGGCCGTGTTTATTCTTTAACACCTAAAGAAGATGTCGTGTTAAAGGAATACATTGACAAGGCGCTAGCCACGGGCTTTATACGACCCTCGCAATCTCCTGCTGCATCTCCTCTATTCTTTGTTCCTAAGAAAGAGGGAGACCTCAGACCATGCATTGATTACAGGGCACTTAATGATATCACCATAAAAAACCAATACCCCTTACCACTAATAAACGTGCTGTTGGATCAGTTAGGCACTTCCAGTTACTTCACCAAACTGGACTTGCGAGGTGCATACAATTTGGTTCGCATTCGTGAAGGCGACGAATGGAAGACCGCTTTTAAGACACGGTATGGTCTTTACGAATATTTGGTGATGCCTTTTGGTCTGTGCAATGCTCCCGCCACATTTCAATTCTTCATGAATGATATATTCAGAGACATCATGGACCGATTTGTGGTTGTCTATCTGGACGACATATTGATTTACTCCTCATCTCTATCGGAACACGTCAGACATGTTTCTACAGTCCTACAAAGACTTAGGGAGAACCACCTTTATGTGAAAGCCGAAAAATGTGTCTTTCATTCGCAGGAAGTGGAATTCCTTGGTTACGACATTACCAATCTAGGTGCTCGAATGAGTCGTTCCAAGGTAAAGGCCGTCTTGAATTGGCCAATTCCACATAGCGTCAAGTCGCTACAGTCTTTCTTGGGCTTTGCGAATTTCTATCGCAGATTCATCCATTCCTTTTCCAAAACAGTAGCTCCTTTGACGGCTTTAACTAGTTCCAAGGTACCTTTCTGTTGGAACCAACATGCCCAAGCAGCATTCGAAAAACTGAAGGAAGCATTTACCACTGCACCCGTGCTTCAACATCCGGATCCTGATCGCCAGTTTGTCGTTGAAGCGGATGCATCCAGTGTCGCTATTGGCGCAGTGCTCTCACAAGTCTGCACAGAAACCAAGGAGGAACACCCAGTGGCTTTCTTCTCTCGTAAACTCACCTCATATGAACGGAACTACACCGTTACTGAGCGGGAACTGCTGGCTATCAAAGATGCCTTCCGAGAATGGCGTCATCATCTTCTTGGGGCCAAACAACAGGTGTTGGTGTACTCTGACCATAGAAATCTCCAAGCATTCAAATCCATGAAATGCCTTACGGCCCGTCAGGCCAGATGGCATGTCTTTTTTGCCCAATACGATTTCCAGGTCACCTATCGTCCTGCCCGAGAACATGTTAAGTCGGACGCTTTGTCCCGTATGAGTAAAGAGGCGCAGGAAGAAAAACAAGTACAGATCCAGCTGTTGGCAGATCATGTGATTTGTGGTTGTTCGGTTCAACCATCCTTAAAAACCGAAATACAAGAGTGGGTAAAAAATAATCCACAAGTAGTCCAGGATATGAATCTAGACGTGCATAACGGTTTACCATTCACACAGGGGGTGCTTTATCTATCAACTCCTTCAATGCGGAATAAAGCCCTCAAATGGAATCATGATTCCTTGATTGCAGCCCATCCTGGACAGAAGAAAACACTGGACCTGCTCAAAAGGTGGTGCTGGTGGCCATCCATGGCAAAAGACGTTATAAACTACGTATCTTCTTGTTCTGTATGTATCCAATGTAAAAATACTCCTGGTAAACCAGTGGGCTTACTCCAATCCCTGCCTGTCCCTACCAAACCATGGGACATGATATCTATGGACTTTGTGGTGGAACTCCCCCCAAATCAAGGATATGATACCCTATGGGTCGTAGTGGATTATTTCACTAAATTGGCCCTATTTATTCCTTGTATTGGTTTACCAACTGCTACTGTTCTGGCTGATCTATTCATCCAACATATATTCCGTTTCTTTGGTCTACCATCAGTAATCATTACTGACAGGGGCTCGCAGTTTGCGTCACGCTTTTGGAGAGCCTTAACATCTGCATTACTAATTGATGATAGAATGTCCAGCGCTTATCATCCTCAAACCGACGGACAGACTGAAAGGGTCAATTGTACTATGGAACAATATCTGCGGTGTCTGTGTTTGCAATACCAATCGGATTGGCTCACGGTACTGCCGGCGGCTGAATTCGCCTATAACAACTCTTATCATAGTGCCATAGGCACTTCACCGTTCTATGCTCTCTATGGACAACACCCCCGATCAATACCTCTAGATTCCGGTCTATCCCTGGACACGCCTGCCGCAGGCCGTACGCTTCGTGATCTGAAGAGATTACAAAGAAAGGTGAAGCAGCAATTGGAGCAGGCCAAACGACGTGACAAGTTCTATGCCGATGCTCATAGGGTATCCGCACCTGTCTATAAGGCTGGGATGAAAGTCTGGCTATCCACTAAGAACTTAAGGATTCCGGGCAAAAAGAAATTGTTGCCTAGATTCATCGGTCCGTATGTTGTGCTCCATGTTCTTAATCCTGCTGCTGTACGTCTGGCTTTGCCACAACGATGGCGGGTGCATCCTGTATTCCACGTCTCGCTCATCAAGCCATTCTCTGACACTACTAGACTGCCGGTACGGCCTGTTGCTATTTCTGTGCGGGGGTCTGATGAATACGAGGTACAAGACATACTGGATATGAAACTCTGTTCTGGTAGACCATATTATCTGGTGGACTGGAAGGGCTATGGACCCGAAGATAGGTCCTGGGAACCTCTTTCCAACATTCATGCTCCTGCTTTATTGAAGCGCTTCCACACAAGAAGGGGAGAGGTTGTCCCTTTGGGGGATGGCACTGTCATGCATGCTGGACGCTACGCTCGGAGAACAGCTAGACCGTTCTACTCCAAATGGAAGCTATTCGATACGTTACCGGGAAAACGACGTTTACACTTTTCACGTCGCTAACTTCACGTGACTTTTGCTTCGTCACGTGAACTACGGTATCACGTATTTAAGCAGCGTAGAAACTTCACTCGCTGCTTCTGATCGTCTCTATTGGCGTCGTGTAGCTGAACCTCTGATCAACATCCTGGTATATTCCTACAGCTACTTTTGGGCCTTCGATAGCGTGTGTTCCGCCACACGCTGATTCCTGGAGCTATCCCTTCGCGTGATAATCCACACGCGCTCCTTGTCTTCACCCGCGGCTGGCCAAGGCTGCGTGAATCCTGCCCGCGTGTAAAATCCACACGCGCTCTTTGTCTTCATACGCGGCTGGCCAAGGCTGCGTGAATCCTGCCCGCGTGTAAAATCCACACGCGCTCTTTGTCTTCATACGCGGCTGGCCAAGGCTGCGTGAATCCTGCCTGCGTGTAAAATCCACACGCGCTCTTTGTCTTCATACGCGGCTGGCCAAGGCTGCGTAAATCCTGCCCGCGTGTAACATCCACACGCGCTCTTCGTCTTCAAGTGCGGCCGGCCCAGGCTGCGTGAATCCTGCCCGCGTGTAAAATCCACACGCGCTCTTCGTCTTCAAGTGCGGCTGGCCAAGGCTGCGCGAACCCTGCCCGCGTGTAAATCCACACGCGCACGTTGTCTTCACACGCGGCTGGCCTAGGCTGCGCGATTCCTGCCCGCGTGTAAATCCACACGCTCACGTTGTCTTCAAACGCTATTTTCTTCTAACTCCTGCATCTGTGGAATTAACAGAAGGATTGATCCCTAAGTGGGAAGGAAGCCTTTCAAGGATTATTGGAAGTGACTTTGAACTGAACTTTGGACGCTATCCTGTGGTGAATTCAACCCGTATCTAGCGTGAGCCTCGTTCCGTCCGGGATAAGTCTCCCTTACTAATTTTCCCTTCCCTGTCGTTTTGTTCTTCATTTCAAATCCATCGAGAGACTTCTGGATTGTTCTACCCAGAGATACAGGTCAGTGTGATCATTCCTGTCATTATCTAACTCATCATACTCAGGTTGGAGCAGTTATTCATGATACTTTAATTTGTCCTAGGCTGGATTACTATACCTTACCCATGCCCTTTCCAGTGATCCATCGCTCTGCCTGTTTTATCAGCCAGAGGGTTGTATCATTTGGAAGGTCTTTGTTGACTTCACGACTATCAAGTCGGGTGAACAGGGATCCGGAAGACCCTACCTCCTGTATCCTTTTGAATATTGTATCCTTTTCAGTTGATACTTTGGTGCATTCTGACAGGAACAGAAATCATACAACAAGAGAAAACTTGGAGGATCCTCTTTTTCTCACCTCACCCCAAAAACCTGCAACAAACTACCAAAGAACATACGGAACACAAGAGATCACCTACAATTCAGGAAACTCCTCAAATCATGGCTTTTTATCCCATAACCAGGAAGAATACCGATAAGGACATAGACAGAGGAACTAGGACGAGAGAAGAACCTACTATGATTCCCTAAGTCATCAACCCTTATAAAATAAGGATATACGGATCAGTAACATATCCACTTATAAATTAATAGACACACCACATCAAACCATACCAAAGAACACCCACAGATCAATCAGAGGGGAGAGCAAGGTATGACCCAGCACCCGGCCCACCTCGTAAACAATGGACCACCAACAGTAAATAGGTAGGAGCGGGGAATGATAAAAAAAACACCTCTACCAAAGCATGGATTGTGCTCGCCCCCTGGGTGTACTAAGCTCAATAACTTAGCTGGAGGCCAGCCTCACCACTAAGGAAAGGGAAGAGAAGAATATACCACCAATGGACTACCAACAGTAAATAGATCGAAAGGAGCTGGTGAATGATAATATACCACCACTATCAAACTAGGGGATAATGCTCGCCGAACCTGGGGTACTAAGCCCAATTTATCTGCTGGAATCCCGCCACGGTATCACCTCAGAAACTAGACAATCAGTAAATCAAGAGAAAGGATATACCTACCGAGTATGACAACCCGATACATAATACTAAACAATAAGGATTATGAGACATACAACCCACTGAGCAAAACCTCAAATTTCTGCATACTTAATTCACACAAATACTCACACAACCACCTCTCTCACAGCTAATCTCACGGACTTCACAACACCCCAACAACAAACAATCAACACATAGATCGCAACAACAGCATGCAAGGACTTGCTTCGATCCTATATGCACACCCAAGCTCACCGCATGATGAAAACCGAACTGAATCTGCCAACAGTACACCACCTCTCACTTTCCTCCACCCTCTTCACCCACTAATCTACCCTCCCACTGTTTGTTTACAGATCCACCTGAGCGCCTGGAGACCAACTCCGTTAGTGACGGTGCGCTATATAAATACCTTTAACATTAACATAAACGTGTGTAAAGGTGAGGAAAACTAAGGTAAGATGCATATTAACGTTTTTTATGACGAATCACAGTATGTTGAAAAACACATGCCCGAACAATTGGGACAATAACATTTTTTAGCGCACTTTCCCTTTAACTTGATTACAACATTTCCCCCATGTTGACTGACAGTAATCTTGTCTTACTCTTACAGGTTTGAACCCTCCAGGTCTGGTTTCCTCCCAATTCTATATGCAGAGTCCAGATTTCGTGGGCTTCTCAAAGTCCTCTGGCCCTCTGTCAGGCTTACTCGAGCAGGGCCTCAGTTTGGTGTCTGCCTGTTTGGGGTTTCCAGACAGCAGATTCTGTGGCTTCTCCTACTGAGACTATTAGTGTCTTTGGACTTCTGAGGGCTAACCAATGTCCTCTGGCCCACTGATAGACTTGATATGTCTCTACTCTGGGTTTTCAGACTCCCGTAACCTCATGGTTTCCCTAGCCTTGATTATCAATTTTGTTCTCTCTCTGCAAGCATTTGCTTCCCTTTTGTGGCTCATCTCCGTTGCAAATGCACTTCTCGTGCAGAGCTCAGGGTTTTGGCCTCCCCTCTTTAGGCTTGTATCCGCATCAGTTGTCTGGCCACAGGCCCACCACGGCTTCCTCGTGGTCATGCCACCAGAAGAGACGGTTGCTTCCCCTCACTGTTTCCCTTTCTGAAGTTCCCAGTTGCTTAGAACGCCATCCTTCCGGCATCCTACGAGTGCTTCGCTTGCTCCCCACACTGTCGCTGGCACCATGGTCTAGCGTGGATATCCCCCAGGATATCTTTCCGTAAAATGAGTGCCTCTGCATTGGATTCTCTCCTCCCTCTGAGTAGGAGTTTCTCTGACTCCCTGATTCAAAGTTCCTCATGTTTTTATACATGTCAATATAAACAAAAACGGTGTGTCCTTCTTCTTTGACAGCAGAGTTCAGGTGGGGTCCAGCACTACCTGAAGCCAAAGAGATAGCAGAAATGACACTATTTGGTGGTTTCAAAACAGAAGTAACAACAGTCTTTCCAGTTCCCACATAGGCAGATAATGCACATTGCACAGGCAGTTCCTTATCAGAATGGGAGTCCTTGTCTCCGAGAGGGAAGTCACCTGCAATGAGGTCCCACTTCCCCAGAACCCTAGGGAAGGTCTTGGTTAACGGGCTTACCACGCTAGTCTCAAAGGGGGTGGATCTCCTCTGGGGAGAAGGGACGAATTGTCCTGATTCGTCACACATGACTCTGATTTCCTTATTCTGTCTATCAACTTTACCCACAAAGTTGTTCTCCTTATCACCCCTCCAAACATTTCCCCTCCTTTGTGGTCCCTCGTAAATCCTAGGGGATAGACAAATCGTCTGACTGTAGACAATTCCCCACCCCACATCCAAACCAATGAGAGTAGGTAGTGATAGCTTTCTGAATGTTACAAATCTTCAAAGCCATACATAGAATTCCAATATTTCATGGGGTCCAGTATATTGCTAATTATATAACAGTAACAACAGTGTTAAAGGTGTAGTTCCCTGCAGGTTTTAACTGGCACCTCCTGTTCCATTTGAGGTGGCCCAATTCCTCAAGCAATGAGTTGCAATGGAGAAGACCCCATCCTCTTCTTTTTCAGCAAAAAGATCTTCACCCATTGCAAGCCTAAAATGAAATTCCCCCAAACAATTACTGACAAATGGGGTAATCAGAAGTTCCATTTTGCATAGTACTCTGTAGGGATTTCAGTAAGGCTAATTACCTATTTTGATTTCTTGTGTATAGGTTAATAAGGCTTAAAGATCTGTTGCCTCCAATCTTACTATTGAAAACTGAATGTTTTCATGCAAGATTTTTCATTGCTTAATTTCCCACTGCAGAATGTTAGCCATATAAATAGCAAGCCCTCCCTCTCCTTCCCCCCAGGGTCTCCCTCTTATACTTGACCAAATCCAGGCCTGTGATACAAACATTATCCCTGACGATAGGCTCTGTGGGCCATGTTTCTTGAAACATGATAATCTGATCATTCTGAATGAAATCACACCATGGTCCATCCAGTACTTTGCTCTGTAAACCAGCGTTGTTCCATAGCAGAATCTTAATTCCCAGGTTACTGGAACATGCAGATCTAATGGGGCCCTCGCCCCGCTCAATGGTAGTGTCCTTCCAATGTACCCTTTACCTATGTCCCCCCAGCACTTCCCCATTTGGATCCTGTACATCCAAGTTTGCCACAACGGAATGTCTCAAACCCTCATCAGAATCTAAATGTCAACCTACGCCCTCTAAGCCACAGATACAACCATATATGTTACTGACTGGCAAAGCCTCCTGTATTTATGGATCAGAGAACACGTCTATTCTTATGAAAATAGTTCACATTTTGAGATGCTGGGTTCCAGAAGGTGGCAGGGGGAGTTATTTACTGACTTAGCCGTGCATATCTGAATCCCCACCGATCTATAGAAAAGCCTCAGTGGTATAAAACCAATTTCTGACATAGCTAAGCGATGGTGAGTTCCCCTCCAGAGTAAATGAGAGACTTTATGGGGATGGTTCAGTATTATGGTAACACAGTCTCAGTCAAAAGTCTTGGGGCCACGTCCTACCCACAAAGAACGTTTGACCATTAGGAATACTCTTCCGAGTAACAACACAGGTGTTGTTTAAATAGGGAACCACGTTATTCATGAGGGAAATAGCATCCTCCTCAAGAGCAGTGTTTGACCTGGGGATATTAGTCAATACCACCACTAAGGGTGCTGCCTGGGGAGGTAGATATGAAACAAATGAATCAATATTAGACTTGCTGCTTTTATGCGGCCTGAGTCCTTTTGGCTGGGGTTGGCACTCTGTCCTTCTGGGCCTCTGTGATGGTCCATCACCACTCTCATCTGGGAAGCTGATTAAATCAATGGTGTCTCCCTCCTTGAATTTTCCAGTCTTGTTCCCCAACTGTAAAGATAGGTTGGGACTTTGATTTCCCCCCTCATCCATCTGTCGGTTCTTACCTCTAGGCCCCCCAACTTTAGATTCATTCTTTCTTAGTTCCATATTGCTCTTGGTCACATTAGTACCAAGATGCCCCTTGCTACACATACCAGGTTTTCCATGAAATCTCTCTTTCATAACAGACTCAAGTTCCTCTTCATCCAGGTAATGTTTCTTAATATTAATATTTCTAGAATTAGTTTTTAACATCCATGCCAAATTGTCCAGTTTGTTTTCTAGTCTAAATAGAACCTCATGAATATTTAAAACTTAGCTTTTCATTATAGCCAAATGTTTGATGAACGCATATTCAGAATAAATCTTTTTCAGATTGGAGGTTTAAGACAATTTGCTAATCAACTTAATCCCCACCTGTGAGATAATCGGGGCACAGTCTCTGTCACGTCCTACACCACTGTTATTTGTTGCAGTGATGCCCATTGAGTTCCCCGTCCAATTACCCATTAGTCCAGAGAGGCCCTGTATATTGTTAAGCTGGTAAAGAAGAACCTCTAGTTCATCAAACCCTGGTTTTGCCCTAGCGACTTTTCGGCTAACATAATCTTTTCTTCTGAAACCCCAACTGTGACTTGTAAAGTACCCTTGGCTTTTCTTCCCCTGTGCACACACTCTCCTCACCTGAATCTTCTGAGCCGATGGTCTCTTGAAGGCCTCGACGTTCCAGGTAGTCTCTCTCCTTTTTAAGGTGCGTGTGCTTGTCACGGAGTGAAGCCAAAGTGACCGCTGGGTAAGAAACAGCGGCACCGGGACGTCCTTCCGGAATCAAGCCAGAAATGCAGGGAAAAACCTGTAAGGGAAAAAAAACCCTGATCAGAGGTGCCAAGACTCTTGACAGTTGGCCGGTGGTTCAATAGGTGGTAAAGCAATATGGGATCTCCAACACTGAGGTAGTAGCCCTCAATACGTCCAAGTCCAATGGTAACACCAGGCCGTACGAGCTGACGGAGAAGGCAACAACCGGAGGCTGCGGAAGTAGCAAACTCTTTCGAAAGGGTCTTCAGGGAAGCACGGAAGTATGTCCACAAACTGCCTGGCCCAGTAGAACGAGGAAGAATGAAGGTAAGTGGAAGAGAGCGAGAGGATATGAGTGAAGGAGCAAGAGGGAGAAGGAGAGAGAGAGAGAGAGAGAGAGAGAGAGAGAGAAAGAGAGAGAGCGAGAGAGAGATAGAGAGAGAGAGGGAGAGATAGAGAGAGACCGCTGGAGGAAAAAGGCACAGCAAGCGCCGCTCAGGTAAGCGTCAGAGAAAATGAATAGACGAAAAGAGCCGTGTTCCGAGAACGGGAACACCAAAAGTAAAACACGAAGAAAAACTCCTCTGGAAATCCAAGGCGGGGAGCAGGGGACTAGCGAGGGACCCAAAGTTGAGAGATAAACAAACAGTGGGGGTTGCAACGCAACTTCCTGCCGGGAGGCGGGGTCTTAAATACTCCCGGCAGCTTGGAGCAGGCGGCAGTGGACACAGAGAAGGGACTAAAGCACCCTTCCTCTGTGGCTCCTCAAACTCCAACGCGGAAGTAATCGCCAGTCACGGCGATGTGCGTGACGGCGAATGACACCAACTGCCTTGTTTTAGGAAGGACTCCAAAGTTCCTGGCCCAGCTGCATGTTGGTTTGCGGTTTTCTTAGCTATCCTTTTCAGTTTTTCCCCCCAGGATTATTAATTACTTTTTGATAGCCATCCTCATATTTGGCCATTTTTTGTTTTTTCATAGGCATTAAGCATGGGTCAGCCCCAGGCAGGTCGCAGGACCTACGTTTGTTCATCCTCAGTCCTCACTAGAAAAAGTGCTATGTGCCAGATACAAGGTAAAATTGTTCTCAAATAGAGGACTGACAGTGAATTAAAGTGCTACTATAAAGTGCCACATGTGAAGTGCCAAAAGTAGAACACTTTTGTATCAAAATGTACAAAATGTGAAGAAAGAGAAAGGCACATCTGATATCAAATGATTAAATAGCTTCTCAGAAGGTACTCAGATAGTAATAAATATCAAATGAAGTACTACATATAAAGTGCCAAAGTGCAAGATACCAACGTATCAGAATTTACAAAATGTAAGAAGCAGCTAATACCAAATTCAAATGCACATATAAGACTCGTACAAGGAAAGGACAATTTTACATACCAAACAGTGCTAGAGTATCATAATACCCTAATAACATTTCATTTTTTTAAAGCTTTATTCGGATTAGACCTTCAGCATAGTTCATCACAACAATCAATAGGCAATTTATACAAAATGTTACATAATACACACAATAATCTTAAAAACACATATGAATCTTAAAATGGGATCTACATTAATTATTATCTAACTAATGGAGTTACCCCCAATGAGAAAAGCAAGCTTGCAGCCTCATAACACTTTCCAATGTAGGATCTAAAAAGTACCCAGCATCCTCCTTCTTAGTAGCCAGGTACGATGCACATATCTAGCAGAGCCAAACATAACTTTCCACTCCAATGTGCAAGTTAAGAACATATCTTCTTGAGTGTTCCCTATCCTTGCATCAATCAATAAAGCTTTTAAATATCTACTTAGCTCTTGTGAAACAGGGTACATTAGCATAAAATGAGTCAAGGTTTAATTTGTTAATCTGCAAGGGGACATTCGCCAGATGTTGACAGCGACCATGTCCGGCTGTACCAGCCTGTATGCAAGATCCCAAGCCTGAAACAACTATATAAAGAACGTTCATAGGGGGTGAATATCGTCTAGCATATGTTTACATTTCCCATCCTGTTACACGGCAAGAATTCTGGGCCATTCTTCAGTAAGCACCTCAGTACCTCTTGCTGTTTAAAGGCTTTACTCTTAGCAGAGTTACTTTGAGTTCGACTTTAGATGTTAATTGACACTCAAGAGGGTTGTCCCCTAAGGATTTGACGTTCAACATAAACAACATTTCTCTTACATGAGCTATCCAGTCACCTTCCAGTTGTAGAAAGTTCCTCAGAGCATCTCTATAAGGAACTAAACTCAGAGAGGACCACATTCTTACCCAGTATAATGAAGGTATAATTGCAATCTGATCAGCTATAGGCCATACCTGAAGGGCCATTTGGACCAATGATGTCGGGGCATTTTTTGGTAGGAGCAATATATTCTTCAGAAAGATATTCTCAATTAGAGATAGTAAAGTTGTATTGGAATATCCCCAGATCTCAGAACCATAAAGGGCCGCTGGTAAGGCTTGTTTTTCAAATAATTCCAACGCCAGTGAGATTGCCCTGCTACCATGACCCTTAAAAAATGAGTAGATACCCCTGCTATATTTACTTAGGGTAACTTTGGTTTTAAGGACATGGTCCGACCATCCCCCTGTTTCATTAACCCTGATCCCCAGGTTATCAAAAAACATTACTTGTTCCAATTTTAAGCCCTCTACCTCTATGTTCACACGGTAGGGCTTGGTGAAGGGTGGTTTAAAAACCATAACTTTTGTTTTATTGACAATCAAATCAAGCCCAAGCTCCTTACATTTTCCAATAAAGATGTTAAGCAATGTTTTCAACGCCTTAGGTCACGTGGCAAGAATTACTGCATTGTCTGCGAAGAAGAGGGTTGGCCACCTCATGTATGCAATTCTAGATGCATCCAAGGCACCCACCTCTAAGGCATCACTATTTCCTGAATATATATCCAAAACAGAAGCAGAGCCAATATGCATCCTTGTCGGACCCCCTTCTGCACAGCAAAGGACTCAGATTGTTCCCCCCTTAACGCCCTTAGCCCATAATGGAACAAGGCCTTTGTCCCCACATGCAGCAATTGAATTGCATTTACTAAGGCGGTCAGTGCTTTCCTCCCTTTTAAAACTTGCCACAAAACCTCTTGTGGCACTGAGTCAAAGGCTGTTCTAAGGTCTAAGAATATGGCGTATAGTTTTATTTTAAGCAGTTTGTTCTATTTCTGTATTAGTAGAAAGAGTAGGTAGCAATGGTCCACAGTGCCCGGACCAACACAGAACCCAGACTGGACATCGCTAGTAATCTCTGTGTCATCCACCCATCTTTGTAATTTAAAGGAATGGTTCGGTAAAACATTTTTATTGTTCCTACGGGTCGGCCGTGTGTTTTTAAGCCTAAGTCGCTCGGTTTTAGAAAAACTTCCTATGGACCTTACCCGAGTTTTCGTCCATTAAACGCACGCGAAAACAGGCATCAGGGCGCTGCCATTTTGTGATAATCCTATCACTTGCCCCATCACCCTGGCTGACCTGCTTTTGCGGCACTAAATCATATCCCCCGCCCCTGAGCCTGTCATCAGCAGACATGTACTGCCTATTTCACAACGCCAAAGCACGTCTCGTGTCAACATTCGCTGCGCTTCAGCTAATGACGTGTCGCCATGGAAATGGCAGGACGCCTCTTTCCTCAATAAGCTCTCTTTGTGTTATTTTGAGTATTCTGTGAATCGTTTCTGTGTTCTGGTTAACTACCTTAGTTGCTTGTAGCCCGTGTGAACAGATGCCAGTACCACCGCTATAAATTATTTTAGTTTGTTTAACATACAATGGCTACAATAATGCCCTACATGTACGAGCCCGAGTATACCAAGGAGGAACTACTGGAAAGAGAAACACACGAAAACGCTGGGTCTTCGGACGGCAGTTGGGAGGACGATTCAACAGCTGAAGAGCCTGGACCTAGTCGCATGGACGGTGTTTCCACCTGGTGCACATGCAATCGGTGCAAGCTAATGCCAACTGAGGACGAGAACTGCTGCTGCTGTGAAAACTTGGGATGCGTGGCATACATTTCGGAAGGCGAGCCATGACCGCAATGCATCACCGAGCTACCAGGCTTCAGGGCAGCCTGCCTCACACGGTCCGTGTTGAGGATAATGATGGTGCTTATGCACGAACTTCGCGCAACTGTTCGTCCTCGTAATCCGAGTAACGAGTAAGTATACTCTGCTTGTCATGCCACTCCTATTTCATGGACTTCTACTATATCCAAAATTACATATACATATCATTGTAATGCATGAAAGTCGTTCAGTAGTGTGCAGTGTCTAGATAGCATTTGTCCAAGCAGAATGCCATTAATTACAAGAATTGTCATTGAAAACAAACGTTTATTTGAAACTTATCTTGGTCATTTAAAAACAGTTTGTTTCATTCTTTTCACAGGTGGTACAGGCTGGTGGCCTATCGTTCCTTTACATGGTGGCTTCACGGGAGGCTTGGACACCGCGTTCGAATAGAAATACCCGCCTGTGCTGTTCGTGCCATAAGAGAAACTTTCCCAAGTGACAGCGGTCAGTACAAGGGATTTTCTCTCGCTATGCTGCAACCTGACCTGTACAATGTGTAAAGTCTTGTATTTTTGTGTCATCAAAATAAGATACAAAATAAAACACCACATATATTTTAACAACGGTTGTTTCGATTTTTTAAATGAATCAAGTGTGTCTCCATTCAAGGATGGACGTTAGACATCTGTGCTCCGAATGGGTGAAGGTCAGGTCGCTGTGAAGCAGGGTCGTCACTAGCTAAGCTAACATAATATATTCTCAATAATGCATGCACTAAATAACACTTGCTCAAAGTCTTTCAGTCGGTTATGTCTCTATAAAAGTCACGCATATTTCTAAACTATCAATTAACATTGGATTATACAGGCCTTAGGTTAAGAGTCTTGACCACTATAATGCACTGTTTGAAGTGTGGGTCTGTGCTCACAAGAATCTCCCGTATGTGGCATTTGTTATTGATAGACAACGATATAGTGCAGTAGGGGTCTAATGTTAGTTGGGGATCTGCTAGGTGGGCATCATGGCGTGGTCAGTGGTCTATGTAACTGGAGGGTCAGCTCATAAACAAGTGGGAGGACTTAAGAGCTAATGATACTTGAAACGAGAGGCATGGCGTCCTGCCACTTACTTTGAGTCTCTTTACATATATATTTTAGTAAAGGCTATGTTGTTCAGCATGCATAATATGGCAAAAGCTATTTCATTAAGCTAACTGTCAAACGTATTCAAAAAGATGAGCAATTGAGCCCTTCAAGGGTGCATTGTAGCTTTTTATTTAGCCAGTGTTAGTAAATGCAGAGAGAAGTTTCTGCATTTAGGTTTTAACATGAAACTTTTTCGTTTTCTGGTGTACATGTGGATCAAATCACATTCATCTTATTAAACAGATGCAACAAAGAAAGAATGGAAAATGCTTAAGAAAAATTAACAAACAAAACAAACAGATGCACAATCATTGGTGGTTTGCCTAAGTGTGCAATGAATGCAAAGAAACATAGTATATTATTTAAACACAAGGCAAACACCTATATGGAATGTGTGGAGTCAAATCCATCTGTCAGAGAAAAGGCATTATTTCTTTCTGAAACTGGATTAATTTATTGCTGGCTCCTAGAGAAAAGGGACCTAGTCGTTGGTCTGGAAAGTTCGTTTCTGACGCATTTTTCAAAGGTTATGATGGAAGGCGCAATCTCATTTTCTCTTGGACTAAAGTTGGAGGGGACTCTCAATCCCGAGTCTTCATCTTGTTCCATAGGTTCCTTGTCTTGAAAAAATGCTTTACGTGTTATGGTTCTAAAAAAGGTTGAGGCTTCCTGATCTAATTGGACCCAATTGGTTCTGGTGGAAGGGACAAATGAAAGACCCTTGGTTAAGACCTGTATTTCAGTTTGGGATAGTACAATCCCCGATAGGTTGAAAATAGGGATGTCTTCTAGTGTCTCCGTTGGTTGCGACACCCTCTGGGTGGTTGGCTCCATTGTTGGTAGTTGTAAGGATAGTAGGGCATAGGCATGGGCATTGGAGGCGGAGGGCCCCAGTATCAGCCTCTGGGGCCCCCTCTCCCTATAAAAGGAACCTGGGGAGGTGGTGGTTGAGAATAACCCCCTTGTTGTCGTCTCCCTGGTGTTTGTGGTTGATCGTCCGATGATCCGGAACTGGAGTTGTCCGAGAATGAGACCCATTTTCTGCCTCCTCTCCTGGGTCTAGTTTGATTGGCAGTGGTCAGTGGTCTGGCACATGAAGAGAATACCTTGCAGGGACCAGGGTCAGAATGGCAGTAAGTTTCCACTGGTGAGGGTGCGTGGGCAAGGACACGTTTGTGGAGATGAACGCGCTATGTGCTTAGTTCAGGCTGGTTCACATGCAGGACAGTGATCTCAGAGGAAGAGTGATGTGTTACATTTATTAGCTGTTGCAAATACCTCTGGAGTTTTCCAGTCAGAGTGGGAACGAGGGTGGGGGCCATGTGCTCTGCGCAGTGAGGCCTGGTCACCAAGATGGAGTGGAAAGGGGGTACAAAAATGGATGCCCCGTGTCCTGCTCAGTGGTCCCATTTACTCGAATGTTAACCAAAGTTAACACACATAAGGGCAAGGGGCGAACCCACTACTGGAGGCACTGGGTACGAGTTTCTACTGAGAAGTAAAGGATGAGAGAGGCCTGATGGCCCCTTGCTCCCACACACTTGCCTGCCCGCCCACCGGCCCATCCATCCCACCCCCCTCTATCAAAGGCGGTTCGCACCCGGGGATGAGCGCTGGCATGGGGGGCTGTCACGGGCGCAAACGGCCAAGGTGCCAAACAGCATGTACACTTCAAAAGATATCCCACGCCAAGGGGCCATCGCTCACATGGCCTCCTCAGACCCCATGTCTCCAGGCAGGCCTCCCCTGTGGCAGGCTGCTCCCCTGCAATCCACATAAGTGTGTCTCCATTCAGCAGTCTTCCTGTGCCTTACCTGCATGCCCCAGGCCCATCCATCCCACCCCCCTCTATCAAAGACGGTTCAAACCCGGGGATGAGTGCTGGCATGGGGGGCTGTCACGGGCGCAAACGGCCAAGGTGCCAAACAGCATGTACACTTCAAAAGGTATCCCACGCCCTGGGTTCATCACTCACATGGCCTCCTCAGACCCTGTGTCTCCAGGCAGGCCTCCCCTGAGGCAGGCCGCCCCCCTGCAATCTACATAAGTGTGTCTCCATTCAGCAGTCTTCCTGTGCCTTATCCGCACGCCCCAGGCCCATCCATCCCACCCCCCTCTATCAAAGGCGGTTCGCACCCAGGTATGAGCGCTGGCACGGGGGGCTGTCACGGGCGCAAACGGCCATGGTGCCAAACAGCATGTACACTTCTAAAGGTATCCCACGCCCATGGGCCATCGCTCACATGGCCTCCTCAGACCCCGTGTCTCCAGGCAGGCCTCCCCTGAGGCAGGCCGCCCCCCTGCAATCCACATAAGTGTGTCTCCGTTCATTCAGCAGTCTTCCTGGGCCTTATCTGCACGCCCCAGGCCATCCATCCCACCCCCCTCTATCAAAGGCAGTTCGCACCCGGGGATGAGTGCTGGCATGGGGGGCTGTCACGGGAGCAAACGTCTAAGGTGCCAAACAGCATGTACACTTCAAAAGGTATCCCACGCCCAGGGGCCATCGCTCACTTGGCCTCCTCAGACCCCATGTTTCCAGGCAGGCCTCCCCTGAGGCAGGCCGCCCCACTGCAAACCACATAATACCACGACATACACACGTCATTCATTCACAAACACACCCATGTTTCTAATACTTTATAAACCACTTGATATGTCTCATGAGAACATCTTTGTGCTTTGCAAGTCAACTCCTGAACCTTCTACCTGAGAAGCACTGAGATCTATGCTAATCTGCTCGTCGGTGTGCTATCTGTGACCGCTTCGAGCAAACTCGTCAGTGTGCTACCTGTGGCCATCTACCTGTTCTCCTGCAACATACTGCTCGGCCTGCTGAATCCAACTGTTTGTCGGTCAAGGTAAGGCCATGTATCCTAGTCATATTTCGGTCATTTTTACATTTCTATCTATTTGCGATTACAGTACCCAATAGTGCTATGGTCATTGGTCTCATTGCTATTTACTTGAGTTTCAATTGTTATGTTATCAATTGATCTATTTATTTTCATCTGTGTCAATTGTCATCGAATTGCATCCTTCGGGGGTCCAGTCTATAATGTAAGCATGTTTCCTTCTCATGCATGACAGAACATCCAAGGGACGAGTCACATGTTCAGAGTTTAGTCACATCATTTAAAACATTTCTGTAACGTATGCAAATACTAAGCCGCACATGATGAACTGGTATAGTTCCTGCGACCAAAACAAACCTTGCATTGAACATGATATGGTTCATTTACTTTTTTATGACATTTTTATTCATCAAGGTTTTATAATAATCTTGATATTTACTTTTCAGAATTTCCAACAATGCCTGCCTGTTCGATTAGCGGTTGCCCTTTGAAGAAGACCCATGCTAAATCTGAAGGCACTGCAATGCATGTATTCCCTAAAACTGTTGATCGAATAAGAGAATGGGTCAGACATTGCGGATATCCACCGGAAGAGCTTGAAAGTAGAGTCCAGCAAGTCTTTGAGGACAAGAGGGGTGATCGATACCGCATCTGCAGTCGGCACTTTTCCTCAAACATGTACGCCACATCTTGGGTAACAAAGAAGAATAAACGGCGAACGACACGAAAATTGCTCGCAAACGCTATTCCAACTCTATTCGTCCACATTCCGCCACTGGTGAGTCAAGTGTCCGGATTTAGCTTTAGGCCTTGCGGTAGTGTGTAGGTAGCCAAATGGATTCATTGATATTTTAGGTGTTGTGTCCCTTGTAATACTTTCGATATTGATATGAGTGTATAGCATTTTGAATAATGACATTTATCAATACATTATTTTTCGATTTTATAACCCCCAAAGGAAATCTATTTATGGGCACAGGGAACTGTGCTATATTGCGCATTTCAATAGCATTATTCTCAAGTATTCTGTCGGTTTACATGGCAATTTTTTAATATTTGCATTTCATTATCAAACAATGATTTACCTTTACAACTGCTTGACTATCCACTAAATCTGAAGCAAGAACATTCCACATCCGTGACGTGCCCGCAGTTATCAACCACTTCTAGCGCTTATCAGGTAATCATACTTGGCTATTCCGCTTCAGACTTGTTTTATGCATGTCAAGTAATAGTTTTTATGTATCGTGTGATTATTTTACCAATTGTTTGGTTAGTGCTTTCCAATTGATATACACCTTAGTTGTCGTCCCCTTGTGTTTGTTTTCAGTTATAATTAGTGTTATCCATACTAATGCAAATACTGTCTTTCAGGGAGATGCTGAAGCGTCCACCACATTGACAATAGCCCTAGATGTTCTTCAGCAGCACAAGGTATGGATACTGACAGCTTCATCGACCGTGATCATCAGGACTGGAACACTTGTCGTTTGATTGTTCTACACCATGTTTCATTCGTGGTTAGCCATTGATATGTACCTGTGCGGTCGACCCCAAGTGTGTGTTGTGTTTTCAATATTGTAATCCTTACTAATGCAAATACTATGCTTCAGGCAGTTGTTGAAGCGTCAACCCACGCACTTGATGCGGAGCCTGACATTCAAGTAATTCCAGGGGAAGTGGAAGTGGGACCATGCGGATACGAATCAGCGCAACAGCTTTCGGAAGTGCGCACCACATTTACAACATCCATAGATATTCTTCAGCAGCACGAGGTATGGATACTGACAGCTCCATCGAGCGTGATCATATAATGTGATTCCATTTGCTATACTTTCTTCCCTATTAACGCAAGTACTGTGTTTCCGGGAGACGATGGAGCTTCCACTACAATCACAAGATCCCATTTAGATGATGCAGATGTAAAGAAATTGGAGAAATAAGTCGATTAAATCTGATCATATTTAAATATTCCTTGATTCTTTTAGACAATGCATCATTTGTGGTTATCTCTTTATATGTACCCGTGCCGTCGACCCCAAGTGTGTGTTATGTTTACAATATTGAAAACCATAATAACGCAAGTACTGTGTTTCAGGGAGTTGCTGATGCCTCCTCTCCAATACAATCATTCATGGCAGTCCATGCAGAGCCAGAGGTATGGATACTGACAGTTCCATGGAACTAGGTCATCAGAGCTCGAATACTTGTCGTTTGATTGTTCTACACAATGTTTAATTCGTGTTGAGCTATTGAGATGTACCTGTGTGTTCGTCCTCACGTGTGTTTTATGTTATCAATATTGTGATACATAGTAATGAAAGTACTATGTTTCAGGGAGTCGATGGAGCCTCATTCCGTGCCGTCTATGCGGATACAGAAAATATAGTCGTTGCAGCGCAAGAGGAAGGGAAGAGATGCGGAAACTAATCGGAGCTACAGCGTGCAGATGTTGAAGGTCGAGTCAAGAAAGTTGCAAAGAAATGAAACAAAAATAAGGTTAGTTACAAACAGTTCATAACTTTAGAATTTCTTTGTGCTGTGGACTATTTTATGTTTTTTCCAGTCAATTGTGCTATACTTTATCTTGTGTTTAAACTGAACATCCCTTTTCCAATCTGTCCTGTAGTTACCCGTGGGTCTACGAACTATACATACACAGACAGTGAAGCGAATGAGAGATGTTGCTTGCCAGACCATTTACACTATGGAGGAACTATTAATTCAGACGCCACGTGTTGAGACTAGAGATGCTCAAATCCAATGGCCAGAACATGAAATGAATGTGTCCGGAGAATCCAGTAAAGTTGTAATGGACCATTGCTACAGTGCGACGGCACCACCACAAGAAGATGATACTGAATGTTTTGCGGATAGCTCGGAAGTAGTCGCAGATCAATTCACACAATCTACACCCGCCAAAAAATTGCCACCAAAAAAGCTGTCGACAATGTTGTGTTCTCCCATCAATGTTGAAGTAACAGATGTTGAAATGACAGAGAATGAACCAGCAGCAGCATTCACCGACGCATCAGAACCTGATATCGGCGATATTTCTTTCAGTTGTGGTGAAATGTCCTCAACGATGCAGTCCGAAACAAGTGTGACACCGGATGACAGTCTAATGAAAGAGAGCAAATACATAGTATTCGACAGTTGTTTGATGGATATTATAAGTATGCTGAAATGTGGGCATTCCGTCAGAGGAAAAGTATGTCGGAGGCCATTGATTCATGTGACTCGTCAAAAACAAGGCAGTAACATCAAAAAACATGCCACCTGTCGATTAAATCATGCGTTCTCATGTCTGATGCTGGGGAAGCTGCCAGCAGGCACTCTACTGTGTGCAGCTGCATCACTTTTTAGTGGGTCCAGTTTTAGAAAGTTAGAGTCTTTCTTTCAGTTTGTGGGACTTCATTGCATTTCTAAAACGCAGTACTACAAATACCAACATGATTATCTGTTTCCGGCCATTAGTGATGCTTGGAAAATTGCACAATTGTCTCTAGCAAGTACATTTGAAGGGAAACGATTCAGGCTAGCCGGCGATGGACAGTGCGACAGCCATGGATTTTCTGCCAAGTACTGCACCTACCACTTTCAGGACATGGATAGTAAGAAAATTGTGAGTTCGGTGGTCGTGCAGGTAACACAATGTACATCCTTGGTGGCCATGGAGAAACTAGGATTTATAAAATCAGTGGAATATCTACAATCGAGGGGAATGCACATCGACCTCATAGCCACGGACAGACACGTTTCAATTACCAAGACAATGAGAGAGCAGTTCCCACATATTAAACATCAATTTGATGTATGGCATCTTGCTAAATCAATCAATAAGAAAATCTCGGCTGCAGGGAAAAAAAAGGTTTGGAAAGTATTTTACAGTGGTCCCAGTCTATCAGCAACCATCTTTGGTGGAGCTCCAAAACTTGTGAAGGGTCAGTGGAAATACTACTTGATAAATGGCGGTCACTGATGCACCACTGTACCAACGTTCACCGCTGGTCAGAAAACCTACATTTCCACCAATGTGAACATGGCCCTTTGTCCCCAGAGGAGGCAAGGAAGAAGAAGTGGTTGATTCCATCTTCACCGACACACAAAGCCATTGAGAAGATTGTTTTCAATAAAACTCTATCAAGAGATTTGAGGGGACTGACAGAATTCTGTCACACAGGAGGTTTGGAGGTGTTCCACAATATGTGCCTAAAGTACAGGCCAAAGCGCTTGAATTTCAGCATACAGGGCATGAAACATAGGACTCTACTTGCGGTCTTGGCCCATAACGAGAATCTCTGCCGTGAACAATCAGGACTACGGGTAATGTAAGGATGCCTCGCTACACTAAGGTGTTTTCTAAAAGAAGTAAGCAATGGGTCATCAAACCAGTCTATGAGGAAATGGAGTTTGACTTTGTAAAAAGCCTTATTGTTGCTGTACTCGAGAAGCACAGATATGGAATTTTGAAAGTTTCTGTGCAGAGCACTGATGCATTGCCACCAAACATTGCCACTGGGCCATGTCCACCCAAAGCAGAGCTGGTTGTGAAGTACAAATCCCGATTTAAATAATTGTAATATGATTGTCTTTTTGTAAATACATGTTAATGTACAGTGTACATACAAAGATTGCTAACCCTAACTCCTCTCTTTACCATCCTCGGTGGCGAACAACCTGGGTGTCATGTTTGACTTCTCGCTCTATTCACCTCATATCGCTGACCTTGTCAATATGTGTATGTATATATTTTTGTTTCTGTAACTAAGTTTCGCAAGGCTTGCGTATTGCAAATAATAAAACAAACAATAAATCTCACTTTCAACTCAACTCCTCGGGTACGTTATACTTTCCCTGACCTTCCCCCAAAAAGTCAATGTCTCCATAGTTATGGTTCTCTAGGGCTGCAAAGCTTGCGGACAATGAGGACAAAATTGGGGGCCTCAGAACGCGCCAAGCAAGTCGTTGCAGATGGGAGAGAAGCCAGTTCACATTTGCACATTGAGGGTTAGTACATAGATGGATTCGAAAATTCAAGTTCTCACAGATGGCTTTACTACGGGATGTTGCAAAGTAAGAATGTATGCTCGTTTAGAGTGAAGGTCAGCGGCTTTGATTTTCAGCTGGCGGCCTGAAGAGGCCCACAACTCACACTGGCAGTATAAGGTTCTATTATTTTTTGACCTTGAGAGACAGGGACCATGCCGAAAGGACTTCCTTTGAAGGAGGGGTGCAATAACGTAAAAGACGATAAGGTAGAACATTCTGAAACTAGACCGAGTTTCATGTTAGTTCAGTATACGAAAAATCGTTATCAAGAGCACAGTGGGATTTACGGACTGCATTACGCAGAGACACAATGGAAATTGCAAATATAATGTAAGTAACTCTTTAGAAGCTTTTATACCGGAATGAAGAATTAATGAATGGATGAATGAATGAATGAATGAAGAGCAAGTAAAACGTTTGTGGGATCGTCTTTGTACTGGGCACATGGGCATGCAGGTCCACATTCCACACGCATGTAGACAAACAGTCGTTTCTCATTGTGTGTTAACCTCGATTTATTTCGTTAGTTTTAGCATTGATTTTAGAGCCGAACATACTCCATTGCACTATCCTTGAAAGCAAATAGTTTCAGATCGGCCGTAATAAATAAAATGAATAATAGTAATAAAGATCGGCTGGCGAGACTAATTATAATTTTTATGTGTTCAAAACAGGTATATCCTACCCTACTGCTACTGCCACCAGTTTCAGACCCCGGCAGATGGTTTCTTCAACCGCCAGCTGCAGCTTATCGTAAACAACTGCACCACTTTGGCGATCTTATGGGACGATCGCCAAGGGCCTATATGCCCTTACGCGGTACTAGCGGCTAGAAGCAACATATCAATCATTACACTGGCCTAGTGCCTAGTTGATGGAACAGCCTTGCGGTTCACTGTGCGACCAAAGTGCTTCTTTTAACGAAAACAACCACCCCTTGTACCATAAAGTAACAGCGTGTGACTCACGATAAAACAGAACAGGATTTGCGGATAGAGAGAAAAGAAAAAAAATGACATTCCGATTTAATATTCCAATTGTTGAATATTCTATAAACATTTAATGTTAAATAAATGTACTTTACCAAATGTACCGTGTTGCTGTTTGATTTGAAAGTACAGTTTCATATTCTGAATTGTGGGGCGCTGTGTTGTGAGTTGATCTGTGTTGGTTTCTGGGTTCTGTGTGAAGTCGCGTAGAAGACGACTCGGCGCGTTTGCCTACGCAGCACAGTAACGTAACTGAGAGAGGCGGGGAATATGAATGTTTTGATAATGTCAGGCTCAGGGGCGGGGGATATGATTTAGTGCCGCAAAAGCAGGTCAGCCAGGGCGATGCGGCAAGTGATAGGATTATCACAAAATGGCAGCGCCCTGATGCCTGTTTTCGCATACGTTTAATGGATGAAAACTCGGGTAAGGTCCATAGGAAATTTTTCTAAAATCGAGCGACTTAGGCTTAAAAACACATGACCGACCTGTAGGGACAATAAAAATGTTTGACCGAACCATTCCTTTAACTTGGAGAACTTTCCTGAATGTCTTCCCAGCGCAATCTAATAACGAAATCGGGCGATAATTTCCTGGATGTTCTCTTCCTGCTTTTTTGTACACTGGGACTATTGTTGCCTACCTCCACGTTCTAGGGATTTCCCTTGAGCGTATAGCTGCATTCATTAAAAACTCTTGCCAAATTCGGGGTCCAGGTGGTAAGTTCATCCCTGTAAAGATAGAGGGACCAAATCAGGGCCAGCGGCTTTCCCCAATTTCTGAACAATCAGGGCCTGTTCCACCTCTTCCCTAGAGATGGACAATATCTCCTTCAAGGGAAGGAGGGGCCAGTTCATTAATTTTGGCCAATATTGGCAGCTTCTCTGGGGCTGCATGTAATCTGGAGAAATGGCTCCTCCATACACTTCCTGACATGCAACAATGCAAGATCCGCTCACCGTCCAGCACATTTGGAGTGACCAATTTCCAAAATCTTATAGTGTCCCTCTCATTTAGAACCAAATATAATGCTTCCAAGACGGCTTTTACACATATGCCTCTTTTTTCCTCTTACTAACAGCTTATAATTAACTCTTAGGGATCAGAGTGCATTTTTATCCAGAATGTTATCTGATCTGGCACATCTCACTAAATCCTTCTTAGCCCTAGAACACTCCTCATCATACCAGGGATTTATCACCAGTGCCCTCTTTTTTTATTTTGTCATTTGAGGTGGTCAAAATGGCATTAGATTCATGCCCAAGATCTCAAATTCTGCAATTACAGCACAAGCCAATAATTTGTGTTTGCAGATATTACCCACAATCTCTACAATTGCTGCGTATGCCTCGCCTTTTATTTGCCTAGCAATCCAATTATCCCACTTGATAGTTTTTCTAGCATGACCATCTATAGCAATAGTTTGGTTAGCCATTGCCAAACTTCTTTGATCGATGGCAGAATTAGGCCTCCAAAACCACCAAACAATGGAAAGCAGCAAAGAAGAAAACAAATGTGGAAAAGGGCTGTGGAAGAAGGGCTGTGGGAGTCTCCAGAAATGGCTAGAGGTAGGAGAGGGCAGAAATGGGATTCCCCCGACGCAACCCCCCCTCACAAACACCGCTCCAAGAAAATGTTTTAAAATAATGTGGTGAAATTATGCATTTTGCAGCACACTTGTTGAGAAAAATGTGATGAAAACCATAAAATGTACACTTATTTTTTTATTGTATGTGCTTAAAATAGACAGATTTTTTTACCTTTGTAAAAGAGTATTGACCTTTTACAAAATATAGCATATTTATTTATTCAGTTATTTATTGGTCCTCAATAAGGTACTTATACAGCTAGAATAGTGTTTCAAAGTGCCATATTCCAGTATTAAAGGGATAGTCCAGCAAAAAAATGTATTTAAAAAATAGATAGGCAACATTAAAAAAAAATACTAGCACTTTTTTTTTTTAAACTTCCTATGTAAAATTTTGAGCTATTCAAGCTCAAAATTTGCAAAAGCAAGCACATGGGCGCATCCATTTTGTGAAATGGATGCCCGCCTGTGCTGGCTTTTGCTTTTGCGGCACTAATGAAGGAAAAGCCAGCCAGCTGTAGTAAACAAAAGCTTCCGCTGGGTGGCTTTTCCTTCATTGGTGCTGTACACGGAGGACGGGGACCAGAGACCAGAGCAGGAAAGCTGCAGCTGAATCTCGGTAAGTGCTATTTTTTTTTTTTTTAAATAAGCACTAGCTATGTTTTTTTTTCTAAGTTTTCCGGGCTGGAGGATCCCAGAAAACTTAGAAATAAAACAGCAGCTTTAAAAACGTTGTATTTATGTTTGCAGTCGCTTTTGAAGCGACCGCAAACATAAATACAACGTTGTGTTTGAAAACGCTGCGGTTTTTCATTCCAAGTTTCTCAGGCTCCTCCAGCTCAGAGGAGCCTGAGAAACTCGGAAAGAAAAACCGCAGCGTTTTCAAACACAACCGCGTTGTGTTTCTGCCTGCTGTGGCCAAGTGAAAGCCAAGGCAGGCAGAAACACAACGCGGTTGTGTTTACATGCCGCGGTGTTTATGCCTACAGCTGATTTCCCATTTGGGGCTCTCAGGCTCCCCACTGGGGGCCCGAGAGCCCCAAATGGGAAATGCTAAATGCTGCAGTGTTTCTGCCTAAATCTGATTTCCCATTTGGGGCTCTCGGGTTCCCCACGGGGGTCCCGAGAGCCCCAAATGGGAAATGCTAAATGCTGCAGTGTTTCTGCCTAAATCTGCTTTCCCATTTGGGGCTCTGGGGCCCCCCGTGGGGAGCACGGGAGAACCAAAGTGATAGCCACAGCAGGCAGAAACACAACGCGGTTGTGTTTGAAGACGCTGCGGTTTTTCTTTCCGAGTTTCTCAGTCTCCTCCGAGCCAGAGGAGCCTGAGAAACTTGGAATGAAAAACCGCAGCGTTTTCAAACACAACGTTGTATTTATGTTTGCGCTCGCTTCATAAATACAACGTTTTTAAAGCTGCGGTTTTATTTCTAAGTTTTCCCGGCTCCCCCAGCCCGGAAAACTTAGAAAAAAATACGCAGCTAGTGCTTATTTTAAAAAATAAATAAATAGCACTTACCGAGATTCAGCTGCAGATTTCCTGCCCTGTTCTCCGGTCCCCGTCCTCCGCGTACAGCACCAATGAAGGAAAAGCCATCCAGCGGTAGCTTTTGTTTACTACAGCTGGCTGGCTTTTCCTTCATTAGTGCCGCAAAAGCAAAAGCTAGCACAGGCGGGCATCCATTTCACAAAATGGATGCGCCCATGTGCTTGCTTTTGCGAATTTTGAGCTTGAATAGCTCAAAATTTTACATAGGAAGTTTTAAAAAAAAAAGTGCTAGTATTTTTTTTTAATGTTGCCTATCTATTTTTTAAATAACATTTTTTGCTGGACTATCCCTTTAACAATATATAGAATCTTACAATATACATTACAAATGATAAAACCTTGAAATAAAAATCATCAAATTCCGATTAAAGTCTATTTCATTCAACATTTAAAAGTTTCAGTTTTCCGAGGAATCAAATTACAGATAAGGCAATTGATACCTAATTTCCATACCATTTGCGTTGCCCTAGATTTTCCACTACAATAAAATCCATTCTGTATACCAGGAGACCGGGAGGATAGTTCAGGGGCAACGCATTTTTCTTTGAAGCAAGACAATGCAGATCAACACAGGTTTGAATACGAAACACACTCCGGTAGATACAAAAGATCAATTAATTCATTATATACCAAGGGCCCGATTCATGGAAAAGTGAGCGTCCTTCCCGCAAAGGCTGCATGCCAAGAACAATACTAGGGTAATTGGCAAAGAGGCTAAAAGATCCCAGCGCTTGCAACGTAATTCTAAAACGGCTGTGAGGCGGCGGGCAATTGTTAGTATGTGAATGCCTTGCCCAGCATCCACAGTGTAAGCAAATTAGACCAAGTATAACAATCGAACTGCGCCACGCACAAAAGATTTCTGCCACAAAGTACAAGTGTACAGTTATTTAATCAATGCCATGAACAGCCTGACACATGTTTCGAGTGTAGCTCCTCCTCTGAGGCACGTATTCTGCTCGAAAATGAGTCGAAGGGAGAGCATCCCTTCGACTCATTTTTCGCCGACCGGCAGCCCGCAGATATATATTTAGAGTGACAACTACAAGTTAATCAAGTTACGCTTTTCTGATTTCGGTTTTGATTCATTCACTTATCTATTTGTGTTTCAATTTGGAGCAGAATACGTGCCTCAGAGGAAGAGCTATGCTCGAAACACATGTCAGGCATTTCATGGCATTGATTAAATAACTGTACACTTGTACTTTTTGGCACAAATCATTTGTGCGTGGCGCAGTTCGATTGTTAAGCTTGGTCCAAGAACGATACTACGCAAGCCTACACGCAGAATAAAAAATGCACACCACGCATAGTCATGGAATTCACTGAGCAAAGCAACTGTATACGCAAGTCGTGCATGGAACGCCCCGGACACACCCCCACGCAAAGCAAAAATAGCCACGACTGCCCCTTTGCATGCAACCCCAGGCGGGAATAGATGCACCCTTCAAAGTGTGGTCCCCTGCAAGCGGGCCTGAATCTCTCAGACCTTGCACTGTGTCCCTCGTAACTGTTCCCAGCACCGCCACAACATGCGTACGATGTATTGTAACTTGGGTAAAAATCTGCGTGTGAACCCCTGTAAACCGGTCAAGCTCTATACTACACTACGCACCCCTAAGGCCAATCAAATTCCCAGTTGCATGCACACACCAGTAAACCTGACATGCAAACCCACCTCTGTGCTGTGATTCCTATACGCAAGTGTACTTATGCCTGCCTTCGGGTGGCGGAGAGATGGAGGGATTTGCATGAGCATTTCGCAGGCGAGAGGTTGCACGGTCACATCCATTCATACAGTTTGTCGTGCACATTTGTGGGGGTACTATGGACTGCCTCCGGCCCATCCCTCATAGCGTCAACTTTTTGCCTTGTTCTTCCCCATTTTCCCAGTTACACCCCCTACTCCGCCCTCTGCACAGGCCTCGCCCATGCTCTGCGTGGTGTCTCGCGCAAGGTACTTAAGCGCTCGCAGAGACGTGCCAAGCCTGTCCGAACTCCACGCAAGTCCCGGAAAGGTCCCACGCAGTCAATTCCATGAATCAAAGAACAGGGATTTGGGTGCAGAATGCCATGCAAATCTCCATGTTTCCACACAAATAATTCCATGAATCGGCCCTCAATTGTTCAAAGTGCATAATTCAGAGATCAGGGTATTTCATAACTAAGCTCTTTAGGTACTCTATTTCAGTCACATTATTACAAAAATGACAGTCGGCCAACTCTTTAGGAAGCTGGTTACTTAAAAATAGTATTTTCCTTGTAGGCAGTAGGTTATATCTAAACCTCATTACGCTACCACGCTATTGTGCATTGGGAAACTTAACAAGATAAGGTGCCAAAACTCCAGCTTTTTGCATCCTTTCTTCAGCTGAACTTATAAACTATAATTATGAACAGCAGTACAGGTCTCAATCCATTCTTTTTTACGATTTACAGCCACTTTCACTCCACATGGATTCTGTAGAAGAATCCCACATCTGTAGAGTATTGACACACTTTGTGATGCCTCCCTTAACTGGATTACCTTTAGATTCTAAGGCCATAACTTGGAAGTCAATAAACACGATGGTTCTATGTCAATTCATCGACATTCCTTATTTCAATGTTTTTTTTAATGAATATTGCATACCAAAAAACTCATCGAAATTGAGTGCTTTTTATTTTTGGGGGGTTCCCCCCAAAAACGGCACCTCCTATTGTGTTTTCACTATTCCCGCCCCCCCCCCCACACCTTATATACACTTTCCCACCCCCACCCTATATTTTTCAATGAGTCTTTTCAGCAAAAGCTATTTGTTATAAAAAAAACATTGAAAAATAGACTGTCGTTGAAAGGACGTTGTACCACAGGGAGTACAGAGGGGCGCTACAAACTTGGGATAAAAAAACAATTGCTTCCATGTAACCGGGGCTCTTAGGTATACATGATCCAATTCACAGCAAATTACTGCTAAAGGAACATAATAAGGAGGCTTTCATATGTTTTACAACATATTAAAGCTTCAAAATAATAACATTTTTCAGTAATGATTATTTTATTATTATTATTATTTTTTATAACACGCTTAATAACGAAGAAGTGTCTAAGCGTGGACCCTGGGATTCAAATCCATGTTGCTCTGCGTCGTCTTGCTTCCAAGATGAGCGCGTTGCCACTGAGCTACACTACCTGTGTCTGAGGTTGCAATCCAAGGTTGCACAGTATAAACACCAGAAATTAATTTGGGCACTACCTTGCCCTCATAAAACTCTATTGCAATTGTTTCTCTAGTGAAAGATGAACAATATCCATTACATTTCACGATTCATGGGCAGAGATGCCTGGTGAACATTCTGAGTGGAGGAACTGGCATAGACAGATAGTGACTTTAAATCACATGCATGAAACATCTGCCATACTTAACTTGAAATCACATGCATGAGCTGTTGCTACAACCTATCCATGCCAGTAGTGGTCACTTTATGATTTAAAGTGAGCATTACTGACATAGGGAAGTTGTGGGAACCGCTTCATACATGTGATTTAAAGTTAATAGTAACTTTATATCACATGCATAAAGCTGCTTCTACAACCTAGAAACAAAAAAAGTGTTAATAAGAATGTTTGTATTTACCATTAAACTGAATTCAGCCAGTACTAAATAATCGAAGCCCAAAATACTGAACATGAGGAACTGTGGTTGCGGGGGTAGTCAGTCGCCTGATTCTCATGTTCAGTATTGTGGATTTCTGGGGTTGTCGCCCCCCTTCCTTGACATTGGAAGCATACAAAAGACAAAAAAGTGAACAAAAAAGAAAACTGGACCCTGCGGTGTCAGCTCCAATCCACGTTAGAGGGACGGAACTGATGCTGCATGAGTACAGGAGAAGTGGCGGCAACCAGCGAAAAGGTAAGTAGGGCAGGGGGTTTTGTCTACAGCTGAATATGGGACATGGATTTGGGTTGTTTTACTGAAGTAAAAACGTATTTGCTGCGAAATCGACTACAGTCATTTCCGTCGCGATTGTTTCTACTTTGGTAAAATAACCCTAATCCCTACAACCTATCTATGCCAGAAATGGTCACTGTAAATCACATGTATGAAGCTGTTGGCTCAACCTATTAATGCCAGTAGTCTCTGCGAGTGATTTACAGTAACCAAACCTTTACATACAGTTGCACACACATGCACTCTGTAACGGTTTATTGAGAGGCCACCTTCAACACAGGTATTTCCTTCCTTCCCCACTTATGGTGTGACACAACAAACTGTTTAACTGATTCTTTTCTTTAGCTCTATATCAGACACATATAATGCCCATTGGGTCCCTCCGCCTGAGCTAACAATGAGCCATGAACCAGGCCAGTGTACGGGAAATATATTGGCATTTATTTGAATAAAAAGTAATATATATTAGCACACAAATTTATAACACCGCTTTATCCGTGACTCACCATTATCAACTTCTCTCAGCATAAATAAATCACAATAGTGAGTTGAAAAGAACACAATCACAATTCTTCACTTTCTGCAAATTTTACTTCACAAAATAATTACACTGATCTATAACGAACGCAACTATCATGAAGTGTTGTGCGATTTTGATTTTCCTGCAGGCTTAAAAGGCTAGCAGTAGGATTTCAAGAATGGTACATTTGCAGATGGCAATTATGATTTAGCCCGCACTTTTAGTTAAAAAAAACACATGGTGATTTAGCAGTTTGTTTTTCAGACTCCCCCCCCCCTACTTTGGACTGTGTTGGGTAAGTCAGACAGAAAAATTGGAATAATTTGGGGAATTTTGTATTTCAGACCAATCTCCACTGAAAGGCCTGTGTTGGGGAAGCTTGATAAAAAGGTTGGACTGATTTAAGAAAAAAGACACCCCTCTTCCTGAAGTCGGGGTCAGCAAGACAAAAAAGGATTACCCAATTAAATTATAGGCTATCGTTTACAGTGCACATTGGGAAGTGAGATTTGTAAATTTCAAATTTTAACAAAATTCACCCCGCAGTGTTCTGCCAAAAGGGGAATTCATTAAATTAATCATTTTGTTTAAATATGCTAAGGATCTAGACCGTTTTGCTCCCACCCCTGCTAACTATAAAGGGAAAGGATTCATGGCAAGCAGACTCCCCCACCTTTTGGTTTTCTAGGGCTCAGTTCTACTTACATAGAAAGCATCTGTTTAAAGTTCAGGAAAGCCAACTGCATCCCTGGACACTCTGGAAATATAGGGCAGGGGTCTCGTCCCTCCACTCTCAAAGATGGCCTCCTCCTCTCCACAATAGAACCCAGTCAGCTTTGAGACCTTCCTAGAAATAGACAGCTGCACCGAGATGCACTCACAGCACTCGCCTCTGGTGTTTTCTTCCAGCTGTCAGATGGCTGTGTTCCTGTGTTCCCTTGTGTGTCCCCTCCTCCTAGTGCAGTCCCCCTTATATAGCAGCAATGACACCACTGATTTACAATCTTGGGGAAGTGCCTTGCAATAATTCTCACCACTAGGATTCGACAGTTACCCTTCTACATTCTCCCAAACCCAGCCTCCAAGTCAGGATTGGTTTAGGAGTCTGGAGCAACATATGGCAATTTCCATTTGTAATCGCCCTTTGTTCTCCTTTCAACTTTTTGGCAAAAACTAGTTATGTATCACTGCTTCATAATGTTATTAGCAACTGCAATAATAAACATATTTTCTGATTCAGCTAATCATGAATAATTAGATAAGCCGACCACCAAGTCCGTACCATGTAGCACGGCCATGTGACACGTTTCTGCTGTTTCCATAAAAGCATAACAGTTATGAATATGTCATTTATTACCCATATCCCTAATTTTATCCTCCACCCGCTCACAAACTCTCAAATTTGGAACATGTTCAGATCTGCCAGAAATACATCTCAGATAGCCATTACAGTTTTATGAGTCAAAGGTGTATGAATTTTATATCTCCAAAATCGCCTGGAAATTACCTAAAAAATAGTACATAGATGAAAACAATCCACCTTATGTTGCTGAGAAAAAGGCCTAAATGAAAATAGTCCTTTTAAATTAATTGGGAATATTCATGTGGGACAAATGGCCCTTGTCCTGCCTTCTGAAAATTTGTTTTCACTGGGCCAGCCTGCACCCAGAGTTTTTGTCTATCTGTCTCTTTGTGTTGGAAGCTTGCTCTTTGAAGTTGCTGCTGCCATTTTCACACATATTAGTCAAGGGGATCTTCTGCTGTAGTCAATGCCTTCAGTGTTCTTAATTTCATTTTGACACCTCTAGCAGGACACCATATTGCACTTGGTAATTAGAGGGGAGATGTGACATCCAGACTGGGAGTGGGTGATTTCCTTTTGAAGTTTCCCTCAGCCAGCAAGCTGAAATGTTTTCATGAACACAAAGTGGCTTTTCAAATGTCACTGCAGTTTTGCATGTGAAACATAATATACATTGCTTTTTGGCAACACGCACACTTTGTCTATTACCTGACATTTTTATGTTAGCAGTGATACATTTTCGCATTTCACACCTATGCCAGCCATTTTGGTGTCACTGTTTAAAAATCCTGTTTTCCATGTGAAAGGGATCTTTGATTTGTCCCTTTTTGTAAATTAAAATGCTACTTTTCCTTTGGTAATGAGCGGTTGGCCCCTTTTACACATGGCTCTTCAATTGTACTTGAAAAAACCCAAAGGCCAAGCGGTTTTTGTTTCAGGGTTTAAAATCCTGCTGTTCATGTGAAAGGGACTTCTGTTTAGGGCCTTTCAATGCACCCGCCAACTCATACACAGGCGCACTCGGAGGCTGATTATAGCATACACACACAGCTACAGACTCACACAGCTAGTTTGACACACACAATACATTACATTCAAACACAGACAAGCATGCATACACATTACCCACGCAATCACAAAACACACACAAACACACACACACTTACCTTAGGTCCGCTCTTCTGTCACTCCACCAAAACGGGTCAAATTCAGGTGACCGCGCTTGCGCACCCAGGAAATACTTGGATATCCAAGCCTTCAGGTATTCAAATCCTTCCATGGCATGCTAGGGCCACAAACAGCAATGACAACCTGATTGCCAAGCAACCCTGGGAGTGGTGCACCGCGCTGCTAGCTGCACATGCCGTGGTGCCACTCACAGGTTTAAAAAAAATATATCAAGGCTGGTGCTCAGTCCGTGCCAGCCCAGACTGACCTGCAGCCCTGTTGGAAGCATAGGGGGTGCAGCGGGTACCAAGGAGGAGCCAGGTCGGTGACCGAAACCTCTTCCCCCCACATTGCTCAGCCTTGCAGTATGCAGAGCAGCAATAGAACACCAGGGGCTTTATTATGGAAAGTGCAAGTGGAATTTTGCATGGCATTTGTGCAAGACTTGCACTAGTGTAAGTACATACGGGCTCATTTCCCAAGTGGCTGGTATAGCAAAGCACCTTTCATGCATGGTTTAACAAACGCTTAACCACTTGTCATTCTGGAAAGCACAGCGGGAGCGTGGAGCGAAATAACCACTTCCACCTCTCCCAGCCACTGCGTCCCCCAAAAGGAATCCATTTACACCAACGTCTGGATTTGATGCTAGCAGAGAAGCATTGGATGCCTATTGGATCCGCCATCTTGTAGAAGTTGCTGAAAGGTGGAGGATTATATCAGGATTCATGTGAAATGGCTCCTGCCATGCATACATGTCAGGAGGTATTTAGGCTTGTTTGCACTACTGGGTGCATGCAATGCGTGGAAACCAGGCCTCATTAAGGGTAGCATGCATTTTTTTGCCCTTCATAGTGGAAACAATGAAAACTGCAACGTGAGGACAGCGGCGTACACATGCAATAGCACACCTTTACAGTCCCCTCCCTGCCATTTGCAGAATGTAGAACATTACCGGTTGTATCGTTCTAGTACATCTTTGTATGGGGCAGTTGTTTTCCATGGTGCAAATGCCATGCAAAATAGCACAGCACCAGTGCAAAATGTCCTTAATATAGGCAAACGACTGCACCAAAATAACTCATGGATAGCAGCTTTGGGGCAACTAGAATACACATTTTCGGATTGTCGTTAGGATTGCAACCCAAGAGTATTACACAAGTGCCCACCTAGGTCTCGATTTCTCGATTGCCCTGCCTCACTGCGATCAAGTCTCTTTTTTTCGTGAGTCCTTTTTCTCTTTAATGATGAGTGAGTTGATCGGCAGACATCAATGCCCTTACATCAGCAGGTCGCCTTGGCCTTTCGCTTCCTCATCTGTAAGCTGAGCATCCGAGTTCTGAAGTGAAAATTGCTGTAAGGGGAAACTCCTTTTGAAAGTTCGGCACCTTTCTTTGATTAGGCTGTCCCCTCCCCCCTGCTGCGCCCCCGCACACAGGTCACCGATGTCGGCCCTATTCATCGGAGCTTGATACTCCTGGTGTGCACCCACGGGAAAACCTCAACATAAAAGGCAGCTGCAGAGTGCTAGAGCGTTTTAATGTGCTGCCAAAAAGCATCGACATGGGCAACCTGATATGTTGGCGCTTTCCGAAGACAAACATCAAGACAACTGTTTCCATTATCCCCTCTGTGCTGTCTCATTGTACAATCTAATCGGTGAGATAAGGGGCGAGCCCACACGTTTCTTGATCCCACAAGGGATGCTTCCCAGAACAAACACTCAAAGGGCCTGATTTGCAAAAAAGATGTACAACGGCGCAACCCCATTAAAAAACGTTTTGTAAGTCAGGTCTGTACTCACCAATGAACAAAACGTGTACTGCAGTGTAGCCAAATCAGCAAACAGTCGGATCAAGAGACAGGGGGCACGGAGCTGCTCCCTGAAACTGAGCGACCGCCTAGTTCTTTCAGATCCATCATTCAGAAGACAATATACCACGGAACACAGGTTTCCCTGGAAGAATTGGGGAGCTCAACCCTCCTCCCTGCTGCTTTCTGTGTTCTCTGCTAAATGCAATCTTTGAGAAAAGCAAAGTAAGTACACGTCGAAGGAACCGAGGCTGGACACATTATTGTGGGCATCGGGCAACCTAGCATGAAGATGTAGTGTCCCACACCACAGACTCAAAGCATGGCCATCAGTAATTGCAAACTTTACATTTATAGATATCACTCAATCTCTGCATCTGACATTTACAAATGAGGAACGTTTGTAAACAAAGGGCAACCTATGAAGAGCACACAAATAAAAAGTTGCAGAATGAAAAGCAATCACTAGCCCAGCAAGCCCTGTAAAAAGCAACCAGAGAAACTCTACAGAGAGTAGCCCCGAAAGTTTGAGATTAAGGCCCCGATTCATAGAAAAGTGCGCATTGATCTCGCAAAGCCTGCGCGCCGATAACGACTCTGCGCGAACCTGGCCCTGCATGCAGAAGTTTATCTGCGTTTTCTACGTAATCATGGATTTGTTTGCACAAACCAACCGTATACGCAAGTCGCGGCCGAAGCGCCCCACCACACCCACATGCAAAGCAGAAACCACTACCTTTGCGTGCTCCGTGGGCGCAAATACATGCACCCTCAAAGTAGTGTGTTGGGTTCCCCGCAAGCAGGCCTGTATCCCGGGGACACTGTGCCGAGTCCCCCGTAATTGTTACCGGTGCCCCGATGACATGGGTACGACTTTTTGTAACTCGGGTAAAACTCAGAAAATGTGCATGTGAACCCCTGTAAACCATTTGTGCACCCCACTACACTGCATACGAGCACTCGTAAATTAGTATGGAGCCCCGGTTGCATACATGCACCCTTAAATACGACGCCCGATCTTACCTCTGTACAGTGATTCCTATGCGCAAGTGTCTGTATGCCTGCCTTTCGGTGGCGGATAGCATGAGGGCTTTGCATGGCCATTTCCCCGCCGAGAGGCTGCGCGCTCGGATCCATGAATGCGTTTCACTCCACACAATAGTGGGTGTGCAATGGACTGCCTGCGGGCTGTCCCGTGTAACGCTCACTTTTTGCCTTGTTCTTCCTTATTTTCTATGTTCTGCCCCCTACCCTGCCCTCTGCGCAAGCCATGCCCACACTCTGCATGAAGTCTTGCGCAAGGCATTCGGAAACTCGCAGTGACATGCCGAGCCTCCCCGAAGTCCCCGCAAATTACGAAAAAGTGCTGCGCTGTCAATTCCATGAATCGACGAATGGGATTTCGCACGCACTTTGGCACGCAAAGTCCTGATTTATCACACACATTATTCCATGAATCGCACCCGATGTGTGGGAGCCTTCGGCTTATTCAGGCAGTCTGAACCTCTCGCCTGAGTTTGGGTGAGATTGAGAAGCTTGAGCGAGTTTGGGCATTCACACTAAGGGTCTGATTTACAAAACTGTTTTTCAATGGGAAAGTGCCATTGAAAACATTTTTGGAAATTAGTCCCTAAGGGACAGATTCTCAAAAATTAAACACAAATAAAAAAAAATGCAGAGGATGTGCTTTTTGCCTTATGCATGTATTCCAGAAATGCGCTCTTTTTTCTTAAAGATTGTCTGTGCATTTCCTGGGGGGGTGGACAGCAGCACAAATGTTTCGTTACCCAGTTCCCTAGCATGCATTACTGTTGGAGGCATGAATCTGACACTACTGTATGACAGACCCCCTTGCACCTCAATGGGTGCTGTGGGTGCATTTCACAGGGATAGGCTTTAAAGGTATTGCCACTGCGAAATGCGAAAACAACGAAACAATGTCTATCCTTGTTTGAGGGATGGAAATGCAAGTGTGAGAGCTGTGGTGCACACTGCTGCTGCTGCACTTAAACCAAATGCTTGAGAGGCTGAGAAAGGACCCTGTCATTCAATACAACCCCCTTCGCCTGTGCCAAACAGGCGCAGGGTGCTGTCTCTGTTTTCAGTGCATTTTAAGGGGCATTCCTTTTTTGAGTACAGTACAGGATGCACTTTAAAACACGCAGAAACACAACTGGTTTGCACAAATGTGCAAAGGGGACAAAAGAGGGCATTTGAGTTTCAACAGAACATACAAATGCATTTTTAAAGATGAAGGTGAAACTTTACAGATGATGCATTCCACCTCTGGGTTTGAGCAGGCTCTCTGGCTGTCTTCAGCATGTGCCCGACACCTTGGGACCGAGTCCGTCTGTGTGCCACCTGCATTGGTAAAAGCCTGCTGCCCAGCACAATGTGTTCATGCAATTTTTTCAGATTAATCAGGCCTCCAAAAATGTATGAGCACTCTGGTGGGCTCCCAGAGGGTCATCTAACTACATCATCTTACTGGAATCTTGCCAAATCCTGTATTACCAGAGACTCTTGTGCACCATCTGAGGGTACAGCCTAAAAAATCAAGCTTCCTGGACCTACAACACCCAGAATCCGGCCTGGATCCTGCCTGCAACTCTGGAAGCCAGTGAATGACAGCAAATCTGATTGGCTCCTAGAGAGTCGTGTGACAACCTGCCCCCCTTGTTATTGAGTCTTTCTTGGCTATCCAGCCCAGGCATGCAATCAGCAAAAGCAGAAAAGGTGCAACTCCCGCTTTGGACCAAATGCAGCATAGGGCATTTCCCTAATTGGGTCAAAAGCAGCAAAAGAAAACTGTTTGGGTCAAAAGGAGTAAAGGGCAACTGCCTTTTTGAGCCAAATGCAGACAAAGCAACTCCCTGTTTGGGCTTGCTAGGCCCAAAAAGGGCCTAGGGCCCCAGTGCCAGGGTCACCGCTCATGACAGGACATGACAGTGCTCAACCTTTGCGTGACTCCTGCCTCCACACATAGGGATATTTCAACTCAATGACTCTCCATTCACTGCAGAGCTGCTGTTTCCTTTAAGATCCAAGGAGCATTCCTTTTTTTGGCCTGTTAACCGTCTTTCGGTTACCTATAGTCATATTCTAGTCACACTCAGAACTTACACCCGCTCCCTCCCAGTCAAGATTTTCCCCCTTACCTTTCAGCTCGCTCACCTTCCCTTCTCCCTCCCTCTTGGGCTACTCCTTCCTTCACTTCAGATGCCTATTTCTTCTACCCTCCATCATGCACCTTGACTGTGCTACATTCCTCCTTGGACTAATTCTTCTCCTCGCCTTCCGCCTAACCTTCAGACACAACTCAGTCTATCTTCTACCTCATTCTCACCCTCCCCATCTGCCTCCTCTCCAACTGCACTCAAACCCCTCAAACATGATGCTCCCTTACTCCCTGGATCTCCAACCTCATCTACCCCTGTACCTGCCGCACAGCACCTGACCACTCCCCTAGCTCTTATCACTCTTTCACTTGGTCTATGGAATGCACAAACCTTCTGCAACAAGTCGTCCTACCACAATGCCTTCAATCTTTTCACCCTAAACGTTCACTTCTTTCTCTCACAAAAACCTAGATACCCCCTCATGATTCTGCTACACTAGCAGCTCTTCACACTGACTCTGCTATCTTCTCCAACTCTCCTAAACCTGTCGGGAAGATTGGTGGAGTGGGTTCCTCAGAAATAAGGCCCACACCTCTGTCGCCTGACTCCTTCTGACATTGCCATTTTCAAATTGCAGCACTTTAACTTCCCCTAGCATTAGCATTCACTCACCATGAACCTAACTCCCTCCTATTTGACCATGCCCTTCACTCCGCCAACGATTAGCTTACCCACTCCAGTGGGTCATCCTTTGACTTTGTCTTTCTCTCTTCTTCAATTTCCTCCTCTGACCTCTTCATTGACCCTTCTCCCTCTGATCACTCCATTGTTCACTTTAACATCTCAGTCCCCCCACCCTTTAATCTCCCACCCCCCACTCCCATTTCAATGAGCAAGAGAACTTGTGATGCTGGTGCAAATCTCTGAACCAACTCTTCGTCTAGACTATAACAACTTGCTTGCTGCCCTTACCCCTGCATTAAACTCTGCTATCTTCTCTCACTTCTCAAACTTCACAATCAAGCCCGCAAACTTTCAACTACCCCCCAAGCTTTCCTCATGTTCTTTGTCATTTTCCCGCTTTCTGTAGGTCGCATATAATTTTATGCAGCCCTCAGAAAATGGGAACGGGACAACACCATTGCTTTTTTTAAATTTGGGGGCTTTCACCCCTGCCCAAGCTCCCCCCTTGTCCCCTGCCATCCCCCAAACCCCACTTCGCATACACACAAGTTTTGTCACAATCACACACACACACACACACACACAAGCACACACACTTACCTCCGCCTCCCGCAGCTCATCCCCTTGGTCTCGCTGTGCCTGTCTGCCCCTGTACGCACTCGTGTGCGATGCATGGGATGACAGTTCCATTTAGAAAGACAGCTCCGTGCGGTCACAGAGCGGTCTTTCTAAATCAATCTAAATAAATCAATCAAAAAAATGTCATTTGACCTAATACCTTCCTCACACTTCCCAAGCCAATATTTATTGTCTCCTATCTCACCTGCTAAAGAGTTTGCTCATGAAACGTCCTACCTGGATTCCAGTTTTGGGGGGATTCACAGAGCTGATACTCGGTGCCCTTACGAAGGCCTGCACCTGTCCACCCTCACTAACAACCCTTAGCAGCTGATCATGCAAACTGCTGAGCGGTTGTCCAAGGAGGGTTGATGGTTTATTTTTGATGCTTGGGAATGTAGTGTGGTGAGTTGGCCCTCTGGGGATGAAGCATCCTGGCTAATTCATTGGATGTTTCTGTGGGCGCAAAATAAAAGCACTGTCATTTCTGCTTTCATGGGGATCACTCCACCATCCCTGTAACTTCCCTTCCCTGTGAATGCAAAGTACCTTTATGAGTGGAGTGATTTCCAGGGGAGAATTGATCACACCACCTCAGTCTTGTCCAGCAATGACTGTTGAAAGTTCAGGCACCTTACACTCTAGTAGATGACTTTACTCTACAGCTGAGAATTGTGATATACACAATGGTGGTTTAAAGTCACCCTACAGTGATCTTCATTCTGTAAATAAAATGAAAGGAAATGATATTTTATTGATATCGGGATCGTATACAAGTGTTTCCTCAATTTTTAAATGTTTATATCTGCTGTTCCAATTTATATCTAGCACTGTTCAAAGTAATCTTAACATGCTCTTTCTCGTCTTTTGCAGGACAGATGGACCCCTCCCAAGAACGAGGCATGGAGATTCAACAGGCACGTTTGTACTACAGGCGGGTCTCTGGTGTGCTTGGATTGCCACACTAACCACTTGTCTTTTGCTTTGGAGTTTGGTGGCGTCCGGAGGGTAAACGAAGAAGTAAAGCGCGATAATCTCAGGAGCCGGAATCAGGAAGTGACGAAGAAAACTGCACCAGGTAAGTTCCCTATCTTTTGCAGGCCAATACTCTTTCTTCTATCTATTGCAGGTGGAGTAAGTGGAGCGGAAACATGGCACAGATCATCGAAGTAAGCATCCTGGAACGTCTGGCAGGTGTTGCAGATAGGAAGGGCCTTATATGGCCTCATTGGGGAAATCGTGCAAGATTTGGAGTTTTTGCTGGATTTCATCTGAAATCTTGTGGTCCAGTGACATCACCTCCCCTGCCCCTTTAAGTATCAGAGAGTATTTGAGGATCCCTGAAACCCCTTTTTTTAGCCATGTGTGCTGTCTATTTATCTATGGGCTGGTACTGGTATTGAGTGTGTGGTGATGCATGTAATAAGGGTTTTCCCCCTGACAGTACCCATGACCGCACACTACTTTTTCTCTAAAATCTCTAAAATGTGTGCCTCCCCTCTCAATCTCCCTCCGAGACCCTCATTTCTTTCCACCACCTCTCTCCTACCACTTTTCCTCTTAGTCACTTTTCCTCTACTTCTCCTACCGAATTAGCACCCATCCTTGACAGCACCAGCCCATCTTGCGCTACCATCGACCTGTTTGCGTTTCGAATGGTCAAAATATTTGTGCCAGTCAACTGCCCTTATCATTCAGAGTTTTTTTTAACCTCTTCTCTTTCTCTTTCTCTCTGTCTCTCTGTCTCTGTCTCTGTCTCTGTCTCTGTCTCTCTCTCTCTCTCTCTCTCTCTCTTTCTCCTACCCGCCCCCACTAGACTCTTCCCTGCCTACATAAAATCTGCAAATTTCCGACCCCTTTTGAAGAAACCTCAGCTGACTTAAACATCCCAGAGAACTATTACTTTGTTTCCCTCCTTTCCCATTATTCAAAGGTCCTTGGATGGGTGGTCTTCAACTGGATCACTAAGGCCTTATGCATACACTTCAATTTGACTTCCATAGTAAACATTCCAGTTAGACGGCATTCATTCATATCGCTAAATTTCCTTCTGATAGTTACCACTTTAAACTATCCAAACTCTCTTCTATACAGACCCTGTTGGACATCTCTTCCACTTTCCACACTGTCGACCACTCATCTCTCCTCCTTTACGTTCCAGACCCATGGGTTTCACAAATCTGCATTCACATGGATTGCCTCCTATCTGGAATGTCACCCCTTTAATATCTCCTGGAAGTTGCAAAACTCTAACCCCACCCCTCTCCCTTTCAGCATCCTGCAAGCTGCAAGGATCAGTACTTGGACCTCTGCTCTTCATCCTCTAGATCTCTGCCCTAGAAAGACTTATCTCGTTCTCTAACTTTCATTATCATCTCTTTCATGACAACACTCAAATCATTTTCTCCTTCTCCTCCTTTGTCCCAGCCATATCATAATGGATTACCAACTGTTTCACTGCAATCTGTCACTGTATCAACCTCGGACTGCAACAATTCATCTTTACCACTGCCTCTACTGTTGGTATTAACTTTCTCAACATTTGGAAAATGAGGAGTTCTTATTCAACACTCTAAGAAAACACAAATGTTATGTTATGTAAGGTAATGTGTACAGCGCAAAAGCCCTTAAGCGCCCACGAATGTCCACTCTTGTGCTCAGCAAACTCAACTACTGCTCATGCCTACTTCTCAGCCTTCCTCTCTACTCTTTCCTCCCTCTAGAGAAATTCCTCAACTCTGCTACTGGCACTCTCTACATCCTACCCAGATACTCCCCCACTTCTACCTAATGAGAACATGCTAGTTGGCTCTCCATGCACAACTGCACCCTTTTCAAGTTCCTCTGTCTAGTCTACAAAGTTATCATTGGCCTTGCGCCCCAGTACTGTCTGCTCCTCCTCTGCACTTAACCTCACTGTCCCATGGTCCATATTCCTACTCTTTTATTCACATTCTCCCTGCCCTTATTCACTTCCACCATACCTGACCCCACCACTCCCTCCAGTGCCATGTCACAATGTAATAATGTAATTATGTAATTATCTATATTTGTACAGTACTCTTCAAGCCCTTGCCCACCTAGGTTAATGTGATATTGGTAAGTCTCCTGTTACTTATTTTTGTTTTGTTTTGTCCCTAATCTATATTCCATATTTTTCACACCCTCATTAACTGGCTCACCAGTTGTTATTTTCTTTGTGCTATTGGACAGTAACCCTTCTGGTGAAGGTTCCTGCCATCTTTTAATGTGTTACTGTAAGTCATTTCTGATTGAAATTGACATCACTCTTCTTTAAATAAGAACAATATACAAAAAGAATGCCCATTTTAATTAGAGTCATATTAATGTTGTGTTTGGGAACTATTCCATTGTAGTGCTACTTTCAGTTAGGATGAACGTTGTTGCTTTGTAGTAGTGTGCATTAGTAACAGGAAGATGGGCTTTTATGTATTTGGAGAAAGATTATTTTGTTGTATTAGTGAACATGTTTTTCTAGTTGGATGTTTAGTTCTGCTTTGGGGCTAACACGCATTTGCAACTATTTTCTTTGTTTACCCTTTATGTGTGCTCAGTTTTGTTTCAGGAACTGCAGACAGGAAGATGTGGTGCACATCCACAGGGAATACAGCAATATTGTTACAGAGGGAAACGGGGATTTTGCACTGCCGCCCCCACCAAAATTTTAAAAGGGTTATAGTTGTATGTCCACAGTTTGTTGAGTCAGAGAGTCTGGGCCTCATTACGAGTTTGGAGGCACCTTAATAAGGGCATGGCTGCCTCCAAACTCGGGTCTGGGTCTGTGGTCCCTGAATGGGGAAATACCAGGCCATTGCGACTTTGGAGGGCCCGGTATTTCCCCATTCAGGGAACCCGGACCATCCCCATTCCCATTTGAGCCCCCATAGGGCTCAATGGGGAGCATGCTAACAATGGGCCCGTTAATGTATTTAAATATTTCAGATGTTGAGGCATGGAAATATTAGGTTTGTGGAGTGGCTGTTTCCCCTCAAGCTTGTCCCTCCTCCTGGTTGAATACCTCTCTTTCTGAATACACAAACTCTACCTTATGGTTAAGGCTCACCCGAAACAACTTTTTCTTACCCAGCTTGACCCTCCACCACCCCATCCCATCCCCTACTCGCAAGTAGGCATGCTTTCAGCGACCCTTTGGCTCCCCAGAAGCAGCTATGTCCCCAGGAGGTGCACTCCGCTCCACCCAGAATCCTCACGCCATGAAAGCCCCCAACATTTCTGTTGGGGGAGGCGCATTACATTTGCAAATGGCACTAGGACTCAATGCAGACATCATATGTCAATGCAAAGGGGACAACTGTCAAATACCCGTTAAGGGGACATCATAGCCTAACAGACCACACTGTCACAGTTACGTGAATGACAGTTTCAACCCCCTGCCCCCAGCCTTCGTCCTTTTAGGTATGGAACCCGGGTGCCTGGGTCAAAACGTATTATGTTGACGCTTGAGTGCCCACATCAGCCAGGTGGGTAAACTCTAGTTCTCATGAATGTGCAGGACCCGTAAGGATATTTTTGTATCACTTAGAGAGAGACATGCATTCAGTATTTATATCTCACCGCCATTTTCAAATAGTCAGAACCTCTCTGTGTGTGGTGCACTAATAATGAGAATATGACATTTAAAAGCTTGATTTTGGAAAGGATTTACAAGCGTTTATTATGCCACTCTCATTTCTGATATAAGAACAGTTGTATCAAACACTGATATAACAAATAAACAATAAGACACATTTTGGACCGGGGTAGTCATCACAATGAAGATAGACAACATGAAATCCAAGAAATGGGACCACAGAACTTTAAGATAGTGATGGGATTCTATCCTCCCAGTGAGAGCTTGGGGAAGATTAGTTTGAACTGGAAACGCACCAGACAGCTTGCAAGAACGTGCATGTCATCACAAAGAGTGAAGAACTGTGTTTTGCAATTTTGTTTTTGATGAAACATCCTATTTGCTTGAAGGACGATTAATGTTGTTGGACATTATTTGGACATTTAAATCAAAGGTCAAATAAACGTCCATGTTATTTAAAGGAAGCAATGACTATGTGTATATTATTTTAAAGCTCGTTGATGGTTCATCGGTGATAAAGGGGCAGAGAGAGCTAAATGTCTATGTGGCCTATAGTGGACGTTTAGATTGATCCCTAGGCTCTGTTGGATCTTTAACTTGTTGGCGCCCGCTACTGAGTACACAAATACAATTACATGTATTATAGAAAAGAGGTGTATTTCTTTATTAGGGTGAGCTGGGTAATTCCTTTGTATTGTGCTCCAGTTAGAACATACCAGTTAGTTGGGAATTGGTCTACATATCATCCTCTATTCCAATGGCTGGGATGAAACATTCCATCCACCTGTCGTGTTTCCCCCTCAAAACAATATTGCCTGTTGACTTTCTGTGTTTTGGCCCTACTCCTTAGCCTTCTTCCAACATAGCAATATCCAGGTCTGCATCAGGCCATACAAGTATTAAATACTCAAGTGTATGTGTCATTGTGTGGCACAAAAAGACCCGGGACATCAATGGCAATCCATCTTGGAACTGTAAAAGTTCTGCCATAAAAGGCAAACATGCAGCTTTGATACAACTCAACATCAGAGGTTGAAGATATCGTATTATCACGCAGTCGATGCTCAGGTGCATGTTTGTTTAGAAACATGTACTTATAATTGAACTTTCTGCAACATCAGATTTCCTGCGCCATGATGCCCTTGGGCTGATGTGTTTTAAAAATACGAATAAATAAATACATTTGTTACATAAGAAGTGGGAGAAAGCTGATAGCCCATGTTTGTGTCACACTCATTAGCTGATCAAACATCACCTGATTAAGCTGGTAAGGGATTGAAAGGAACATAGCAGTAGTCCTGGTGCCATTTAACGTGTGGTCTGAGCAGGAGCCAAGCTTGTGTACACACATTTCTAAAGATGGATGGCTCTATACGGGATTAGAGATGGCAATAATATTGTTTTTACAGTGTGCTTCATTCGGCATTCCTACCACTTCTAGTTCTATAATAATAGATATTATTACCCAATTTAATGGTACTCAATTTATCGATTTCAGAAGTATGAAGGTGTTAGTCCACCCTCACTGGATTCAAACATGCAGACTGCAGATCACACACAGATATCTCACGTGAGTACTTAACTCAATGAGCTATTTTACTCGCTGATAATGCCACCGATGTTTACAAAAACCTACATTTTGATAGCGGTTTGTCAACAGATGAGTGAGGGAACATGGGGATCAATGTTAATGATAAGAAGTAGAGGATCCCTGAGGCGAGGGGAAAATGAGACAGGAGACAGAGAACAGCCCAGGTGTGTGTTCTGCATAATATGAACATGATTGGCTTTACTCGAGTTAGTGCAGGCACTTTACGCTAGATTCTGTTATAGGCAATGAGTCCATTGAGTGAAAGGTCCTGAATCCAGGCATTGCCAACAATGTGAAAACACGGGTTAGCAGCTCTGGTAATGCCAAGCAATGACACATGCAGCGAGGTTGTAGTGACTAAGCTTCCCCTGGACCCTGAGTAGAATGCATGGAATGTTGGACTGAGTGACAGAGAATGCAGCCTGAGAGAATGTTGATATATGAGTGGTGATATGTGAGAGTCAGTTGGAGATGTAGACCCTTGAGAAAGGATGCTGGTTCATGTTGCCCTTAATTTATGTGCACCTGACCTTATGTACCTGATGCAATGAACAAGGAACTTATTAAAGGAGTCACTGGTACATCCCAGGATGTCAGAGTCATCATTGGCCAGGACCCATCTTTACACTGGCGACAAGGATGCTGGCTGTGCTTGGGGGACAGCACAAAGGAAGGGACATGCACCGCCCCCAACCAAAGAAGAAGATCCTCTTTCAGGTAGGGGCAGCGCTGTTTGCTAGTAGGCGCAGAGAAGGCCAGTGCTGGATGCGCTGGATGCAGAGGGCAGCGTCAGGGCCAGGCGCCAGCGAGGTGCCAGCCAGCAGGCAAGAGGGACATTGGATAAAGGAGCTGTGAAGAATTAGTGCCTGGGTGGGGGTGAGGCCCCATAACATGAAGGGGCTTGGAGCCCATTGCGACGCATGGAGAGGAGGCCGAAAATGAAGCGAATGCCGGCAAACAACTGCAGTAGGCTGGGCATTCACAGACGAGTACTGGCTCAAGAGACCAGTGGGAAGAGGGGCAGTGTCCTCAGAGGTACTTTTGTTTTAAGTTGATGCTGACAGGAGGAGCAGCAATGAAGACAAATTGGTTTATTTGATTTGGTTTGGGTTACTAGTTGTTATAGTAGTTGTGATGTGAGGCCGGTAGATATTCTATGATGAATGTGATGAAATGGTGAGTGCAACTGATTTTGTGTGCACTGGATGAGTTTGGGAGTCGTGGCCTCTATTAGGAATGCACAGTAGTGAAGTGGATATTTGTGAGTTAATAGTAAAAGTTATGTTGAACAGTTTGTTTTCCCACAGATGGACTTTAAAGATTAATAGGCAATGTGGACTGGTTAGTTTTGCAGTAAATAGAGTTCAGAAATGTGGTTTGTGAAATTTTTCCACACTAATGATTTTGCTTTTACAGGTGGGACATTTATTCATGGTAGCGAACTTGGAAGTTTAAGAGTAGAACTCATTGTTGGTAGAAATGCAAATCTATTGAAATTGTATGACATGTTGAAGTGTTAGTGAAGAAAATTGTTGACTTATGTCGTGTGGTATGATGAATAGTTGTATGATGTGGTGAGTGGTGTTATGAAGAGCTCCCTGTAGTTGAAGAGGTGTGTGTAGAAGGTGTTTTACAACACGGGTACATGTGGGATAGTGACACTGAGTGTTGTGTTGGCTATCCGGGTATTCGGAATATCCAGCCTGGTTGAATGGACAATGTGTTGTGTGCAGCCAGTTAGTTGTGCTATGGAGAGGGTTGTGAGGGAGCCGAGTGAATGATGTGATGTTGTGTGCTGTGAGATGAGAAAACTTGTAGAAGAGCTGGTATGCCTGATAATGTTTAGGAGTTTGGAAGGGTATCTTTGTTGATGTTAATGGTGTCTCTTCTTTGCTGTGTAGAAAAGGGGAGAGACATTGTTTGGAGAAGTAATTGTCCCACAGGGTGAGGGTGGTCTTAGAGTTTGTGTGTGTGTGTCGAGTGTTCCTATTTTGAGGTAAGAGATGCACATGCATTGGATGGTGTGTGTTTGTGAGTGTGTCTTTTGCTGGTAGGTGTTGTTTGTTATTATTAAGGGGGGGAGATATGTAGTGACTAAGCTCCCCCTGGACCCTGAGTTGATGTATCAGTGGTGATCTGTGAGAGTCAGATGGCGATGTAGACCCTTGAGAGAGGATGCCGGTGCATGTTGCCCTTAACTTATGTGTACCTGACCTTATGTACCTGATGTAATGTACAAGGGACTTATTAAAGGAGTCACTGGTACATCCCAGGATGTCAGAGTCATCATTGGCCAGGACTCAACATTACAGAGGTATATGTATGGTTGGAACAAGCATTGCCAGGTGGTTGAACAAAGTGGGGTTTGCTCCAGATGTCCAACACTTTCATAAGAGTTCCAAAACGTATTCTTACAAGTCGTTCCTCCTCCTTGGGACCCCATGCTCTACAAAGCAATATTCAAACTGGGTGGCTAATAGACAGACACAAAACCGAATGTAACCAAATCTTTAGCCCCTAAGCTTTAAGCACAAAACTGTTTCCAAAGTTCGGATAAGAACGTGTTCATCGATCCTAATCATGAAATGACCTGCCCTAAATTCATCAAGCAAAACCAACCATTACTTTGGGAAGACTCTGCTAGGGGTTGGCTCGAGTTCAGAGTCCACTTATTCACCTTCCTTCACCACCCCTTTGAAGAGTTTTTCTAAGTGTCATGTTGTGATGTTCCTGGTATCATGTTTCTTCTTTTAGTCTCTTGCTGAGGTTTTGGTTTATTCCAAGTATACAACAGTGCTCCTGACAACACTCCTTGTATATTGCAGGTATACATCCTACCTTGGACTTAAGTGGCATTCACACATAGGTAGCTTCCAGATCTCGGGTTTCTTCTGCTCATGTAAAAGTTCTCTCCCAGTCCTTGCTTTTCTCAGAATTCATAATAGGTCGTTCCCCGGTCTCAGATTTCTTCAGCATTCACACTAGTTCTCGTTCTCCCCCTTCAGTTAGGTTCATTGTTAGGCAGACAAAATTATCTCATGCTCCAGCCAGGGGCCAATCACAAAGCCTCTTCCGTCAGACTTCGATCCCCTTTGGACTAAACCATCCATTGGGCAACCTCTCCTCCAGCAGTCATTCCACTGATGTGCACAGAGGCTCTGGCTAACCCTCTACAGAGTAGCTGCTCCGGGTTGGCCAAGGCAAGGCCTACCTTCTCGCAGGTAGCAGAGGCTATGTGTATCCAAGAATGGTTCAGGAAAACATCTGCTGCTTCTCCGTAGACTCCTTCTCCCTCACTCTTTCTTCCCGCCTGCTTTATGGTGCATCAGGCAAACCACGATTAGTTTTCGTCTTAGAACTTGTTATTTCTCCAGATTGGCTGTGTCTGTGGTGAATTTTCTTTGCATTTTAGATTGGTTATTGAGTGGGACTGCTTCTAAAAGATATATGAATCCCTGATTTTGGCTTTCTTCATATTGGTTAGCTGTGAAATATCGTTCACCTGTCCTCTCCACGTCTATAAACACAGTGCATAGCATTGCCACCATCTTGGAATTCCCCATGTACCTGCACAGGCATCTGAAGCATTACTCGTGAGTGGAATGAAGCTGCTTGGCTTCTAATGTCGACTCGCCATGACTGCATGAGCCGCAGTCCTTCAAATTCTTCTAGTGGTAGGTTCGGTATCTTCTAAGTTGTTCATGCACAGAGTTAACATTCTGTTCCCGACACTATGCCTATAGGCTTGGGGAAAACTCCTTTCTTGCTCTTAGTGAGTCTACAATAGAGAGCAGATTGCACACTGCCTCCAGAGTGTCTTTTACCAGGAAAGTGCTGAGTTGCCTGAGAAGCTTGGTCTGTGTCTTGGGAATATGTGTCTAATATTCCTCCACTTTGGTTAGAAGTTGGAGCCTGTACCCACTTGGATATTATGGACACTATAGACTTATGATACCATGCATTGATGGAGGTGGCAAGCCGGAGGGATCCCATGCCTTCCATCCTCTGGGAGGCACATCGGGTAGCAACTACATGTACTCAGTCTACTGAGGCTTGCCTCTGAAGGCACTCCCCTGAACGCTCACACCAGAAAAAATACAACCCACTAGGGGAAAAAAGGCAAAGAGATTCTTGCACAGGTGACAAGTTTTAATTATACAAAAAAGTAGGTGTGCCAGCAAAGAACTCTGCTGCTCAGGAACATTCTGAGCAAAAAGGTGCAAGCAGGGAGGCCACCAGGGGGCGCGGGCAGGATGGACGCCTGAACGTCGAGCTCCGCACCCAGCCCCGGGTGAATCACGATTTATCGGCGAAACGAGGGTCCCATATACTACGCGACCCCCCCCAAAAGACGTGGAAGCCTGTGGCCCCCACCTGGGTCCAACTTTGGTTCCGATCCGACGCTCCTGTGCGGAGTTACACGGACCAAGGCGATATCGGCTGCCCCTCCCCCACGACCTGGCGCGGAGTGGCGCAGGAGACAGCACGAGCCGCGCCGCCCACGAATAGGCCCGAGAGGGTGAGCCCGCGGCGCTTCCTCCCCTGGGCATCCTCCGACTTGAAGAAAACCGTCCACCCACACAGGGAACGCACGCCCGGCGCCTCTGGTGCCCGAGGCCCGGCCTGACCCGGAGAAAGGCGGCGCCCGTCGTAACCCCTCATGAACTGGAGAGAGAACTTGCTGAAATACCAGTTTGTTCCCAAAGAAAGGACCATGGCCGCCGGTAGCCCCACCGTCCCACCCCCGGATCTGGGGGCTATCCAGAACAACATCCAAACGATTCTGGAGGAGATACGAGGTATGAGGACAGACATGGGGGCCAAACTGGCCGACCTCACCACCAAGGTCGCCACCTTAGAAGACTGCGTGGAGGGCGTCGAGAATAACCAACTTTCGGCGACAATTCTCGAAACCCAAATGGACATGAGACTCCGAGACATGGAAAGGCGCGAGGAAGAGCTTCGGTTCAAGGTTGACGACATGGAAAATAGGGAGAGGAGGAACAACCTTCGAATCTTTGGCCTGATGGAATCTGAGGGCGAATCCGTACAAGGACTTGAAGGCAAAGTGCACGATATCGTGAGGATCGCCCTGGGAACGGAAGACGTGGGGGCGACCAACTTCGACAGGGTGCACCGAGCGGGGGGGGGAGGCAGAGGCCCACGCTCGGTTCTGGTTCGGCTGCACTACTACAGGGACAAGATCAGAATCCTGGAAAAGGCGAGACATCTTGGCACCATACAGTACGGTGATTCGAAGGTATCCATCTTCCAAGACCTCTCGGCCCTAACCCTGTCAATGAGGAGGAAATGCGGCACACTCACAAGATGGTTGCAGGGAAAAGGAGTCCGATATCGGTGGGGTCACCCCTTCTATTTGGAGTTTGAGTGGCTAGGTGAGAAACACCACCTGGTGTCGGAGGAGGACATACGAAGAGCCACGGACGATCTGGTGAACGACCAGGCGGGCCATTCGGGCGCCCAGGAGGGAGGACCACGGGACCCCCCTAGGGGTCCCGACGGCCCAGGAAATCACAGTGGGAAATCTAAGGTCAAGGGGGCCCGAAAGTTTCGGAAAACCAGACACCCATCGATGAACCCGGAAAATCACACTGACTCATGAAAATGACGTTCGATTGGAAGGAGAGAAAATCATGAGGTGAGAGACGATTCAGGGTACGGACGCAGGAGGCCCCGGGCCCACGAACTGCCTTGAACGGACACCGCGGCGGTGTCGCGTTTGGCCCACCGGACTTTGGGTCGGCAGACCATTATGTTAAAAAGTTAACTGTTTATTTGTGTTGCCCCGCGTTTGGGTTTCTGGTAGTGGGTTGAGGGCCCGGGCGGGGTCTCTGGTTTTTGTCTCGGTTAAGTGCACCGAAGGCCTGCAGGGGCCGACCTGAATCGGACTTGCGATCTGGGACTCTCCAGACACACGAAAACCCCAGGGCTGGGGTTGGAGTCCTTGGTGGTTCGTTGACCGGCCCCAACACATGTTGGGGAGAGTGGACGGACGCCTCAAGGTACAAGGGTGGGGAGGGGGGAGGGAAGACACGGGGAGGGGGGTCAGTTGCAAGGGGGGAGGGGATGGGGGGGATAACGGGGTAGTTTTGGGGACTCAGGGGGAAATTCAGTTCAGACCGCAAGAACACGCTTGGCAAGGGGCTCTAAAATTCAATCACTACGAGGGGTTCAGAATACGCACACGGTATGATGACAACGATTGAAGGGAAGGTGGGCACGTTAAATGTCAAGGGTCTAAACTCTCAAAATAAAAGATCCCTCACGGGCAATATGTTCCGAAAACAACACCTGACGGTCCTATTTCTACAGGAAACACATTATAAGCGCGGGAGGGAATCCAGAATCAAGGGGAAAGACATCGGTAGCAACTATTGGGCTTCACACCCGACCTCGAAGAAGGAGGGGGTGGGCATTCTCCTGGGAAGGGCTCTCCAACTAACGGGGGTGGAAACCAAGAGGGGGTTTGGGGGTCGATTTCTGGGTGTCAAGGGGCTTTGCGAGGGGCAGCGAGTTACTCTCGCCACCGTATACGCGCCCAACACGGGCCAGGTGGAATTCCTCACACGGATCTTTGGTGTCATGGATGAATGGGCCGAGGGGGCCATGATTCTCGGGGGTGATTTTAATCTCATAGCCGACCCCCAACTGGACTGGTGGTCCGCCAGAGGTGGGGTACCCAAGGGGATCACGAGGGATAACTTGGCCTTGCAGAACCTCTTGAAGGATCACTACTGGGTAGATGTTTGGCGCAAGGCGTACCCGGCCCAGGGTGGTTACACATTCTTTTCTCCCCCGCACTGCACCTACACCAGAATCGACCTTCTGTTGGCCTCAGAGGAGGGAGATGGGGCGATGACCCAACCAAAAGTCGAGACCATAACGTGGTCGGACCATGAACTACTTATAGCTAACTGGTCCCTGCCCATCGCCCCGAGATCGGCTCGATGGCGGTGCAACGACACGCTCCTTAGGGATCCAGTATTCCGTGAGTTCATGAAGCAGGAAATGCTGGCCTACTTCGAGACAAATGACACGGGGGAGACGGACATGTCCATGGTATGGGAAGCGGGGAAGGCCACCTTCAGAGGCCTCCTCATAGCGGAGGGCTCGAGGCGTAAAAGAGAGAGGGGCCTGATCGAGAGCAGACTCCGAGGGGAGCTGCAGATCTTGCGGGCCAGACTGGGAGTCCCGGGAGTGGACCGGAGGGCACTATTGGACGAGATGCAAGGCAAAAGACAGGAGCTCCATACGGTTCTCATAGGGGAGGTGGTTAAGAGGATGCGATATACCAAACAGAGATACTATGAACAGGGCGACAGGGTAGGCACTCTGCTGGCTCAGAGGTCGAGGGGGTGTAGAGTGGAGAGAGGGATTACCCGGTTGACCGACGAAGAGGGCAGGGTTCATGGGAACCGGCATGAAGTGACGGAATGCTTTGCTGAGTACTACAGCAAACTCTATTCTAGGCAAGCGGGCGAATCTCGGGAGGACATTGCCTCCTACCTGGCAGAACACCCCCTCCCCAAACTGACCGACCAGGACTTGGAGGCCCTCGAGGGGGAAATTTCAGAAGAGGAGGTGGAGGGAGCCATCAAGAGACTGAAGGCCGGAAAGGCTCCTGGCCTTGACGGCTACACAGCGGATTTCTATAAACAGACCCAGTCCACCTTAGTGAAGCCCCTGACCAAATTGTTCAACCAAATTAGAGGGAACGACACGATCCCCCCGACTTTCCTACAGGCCCTCATCACCGTCATACCTAAACCTGGTAAAGACCGGGCAGCTTGTGGGTCTTACAGACCCATTTCACTTCTCAACTTAGATGCCAAGATCTTTGCTAGGATCCTGGCCTCCAGATTGGAAAACTCCCTCCCACGCCTGATACATCCTGATCAGGCGGGATTCGTCCTCAATAGACAGGGTTCCGATAATTTAAGGAAGACCCTCCATGTATTGGCCACGACCGAAGCCAGGAATGAAGGTGCTCTCCTACTGGCTCTTGACGCGGAGAAGGCCTTTGACAGGGTCAGCTGGGCTTTCATGAGGGAGGTTCTCTTGTCGGTGGGGATGGGTCCAAGGTGGTTGGGATGGATATCCGCGCTCTACTCCTCCCCCTCGGCCAGAGTGGTGGCTAACGGGATTGAGTCTAGGGAATTCCCCCTTGAACGTGGCACGAGGCAGGGATGCCCCCTGTCTCCGTTAATCTACGCATTGGTGATGGAACCGTGGGCAATCTCGATCCGCAATGATGCGGACATCAGTGGTGTACAGATGGGGGAAATGCACTGCAAGATCTGCCTCTTTGCGGATGACGCCCTGCTCTATGTCACCAGACCGTCCCAAACAATCCCTCGGGTTCTGCAGGGCCTCGCAAGATATGGAGAACTATCGGGGTATAAGGTTAATTTGGACAAATCGGTCGCATTCATGGGTGGGAACCTGCCAGACACGGAGGTGACCTTTGTGGAGGGTCTCCCCTTCAAGCGGAGCGATGAGGGGTTCCGTTACTTGGGAGTCCAAATCACACGTAACCTTGAGGACCTGTATGGGGCCAACTTCCCCCCCCTCTGGTCAGCAATCAGGAGAGACATAGAAAGGTGGGCGGGAACGGGTCTCTCATGGATGGCACGCCTTAACCTTATAAAAATGGTTATCCTCCCAAAATTTCTGTTTCTCTTTCAAATGCTCCCGGTCCAAGTCCCCAAGGCCTTTTTTGACGAGACAAAACGCATCCTCCTTAGATTCCTCTGGCAGGGCAAAAAACACAGGATTTCATACGAGGTTCTGACTAGGACCAAGGAGGATGGAGGGGTGGGCTACCCTGATCTCGAGACGTATTATAGGGCTTCCCAGTTGAGGATCCTGGTCGATCACTTCTCACCGGGACCGAAAAAACAGTGGGTAGCCATGGACAATAGACCCCTGGCGCCCGTCACACTAGAGGAATGGCTCTGGGTCCCAAGGAGAACGATCCCCAGATCAGTCTTGAACCACCCGATTCTAAGAGTACTGTGGTCCCTGTGGAGAGAGGGAGGTTACTATAGATGGCTCACGACATGGCCCTCCCCTTTGAGCTGCATCTGGGCCCCTCCTTTCCTGGCCAAAATAGCGGAACCAGCAGCCTACCAGACATGGTTCGAGGCGGGCCTTAGTAGGACCGGCCAGTTGTGGGTGGGGGGCTCCTTCCTCCCCTTGAGGGACCTTGAGGAAGCCCTGGGAATAGGCACGCTTTCCCCGTTCCGATATCTTCAGCTTAAGGGTGCCCTCACGGAACCATCTTGGGGTGATACCCTCAGGAGGGAACTCACAGACTTTGAAAAACTCCTTCTGACCGCAAGGGGCTCCAAGGGGATAATCTCCCGCCTATACAAGCTCTTTCTGTTCTCCATCCCCCGAGACCCGCCACCAGCACGTATACAATGGGGTAGGGACCTGGGCGAGGAAATTGATGACGAGAGATGGACAGAGATGTGTAGACGGGCCAATCGATCCACATCCTCCCTCCAATATCGCCATCAGGCCCTCAAGATATTACATAGATGGCACTACCCCCCGCAAAGAATAGCCAAAATGCGTCCAGGATATGACCCACACTGTTGGAAATGTAGGACAGAGAGAGGTGACTATATCCACATGTGGTGGGGATGCCCAGTGGTCCAGAAATACTGGGACAAGGTGCGGACCTGGATTAAAGGGGTAGATGGGATAGAACGAGTATCCTGCCCGTGGCTCTTCCTCTTCGGGATTAGTAACGAAGAGGACCGGGGTAACACTCATGATCACATGCTCCAGGTGATGCTGGTAGCAGCTAGATGCTGCCTAGCGCAGAAATGGAAACACCCGAGAATGCCAGGGGAAAAAACCTGGGTGACCAAAGTAAGGGCCATCTACGACATGGAGTTCCTCACACACCTGCTCGATGAGTCTAAGTCCAGTATCGAGGAAATTTGGCTCCCCTTCTTTGATAAGTACGGCCGAGTGGTCTAGGTCCTGAGGACTGAGCTGAGGGATTCCCCTCCTCCCCACGGATGTTGGACCATGGGCCAAGGACCCGGCTGAGAACTGAACTCGTTTGGCCCATATGACTTTGGCGTGCCACACGCATATTGTATTGACGCCTCCATCATTAAGAGAGCCCGTTGTGCAAATGTTTATCAAGGCTATGTAAGCGCGAACTGAAGGGGGGTGGGGGGAGGGAGAGGGAGGGGGGGGGCATGGGGTGTGTTTCGTCTGGTTTTCTCTTTATGTTAACTCACATTAATAAATGCAATGCAAGAATGTAACCTCGTTATGCACCAAGGAAACTTAATAAAATTGATTTTCAAAAAAAAAAAAAGGTGCAAGCAGGAAATTAAAAGGGGACACAGCATCATTGATTTACTGTAAAATTAGGCAAGGCTGGTTGGTGCAACCCTATGCATGGTCAGCCTACTCCAGAGGGGATGCCAAGCCATTGGCCCAAGACCTGTCCGTCCATCTTCCATCACGTGGTGTCAGCTGGGCTCATCGTTTCCAGGGAACCAAGGTCGAAGAGACAATTAAGTTTATTATTGTAACAGTGCTACTCTATAACTACATAAGGCACATGGCATCCTGGACTGCTATAGGGGGAGGCTCGAGGTCACTTTGAACCGCACACATTTCACTCATCGCAGTTGGATCGTCCGGGGTCCAAGGCTTCCACCCGCGCTTTTTTTATTTATCCCTCCCCGCACCTCACATTACAAATCAGGCCATTGTGAACATATAGGGTGGCTCTTCTTTTAGATCTTTTATGGTCATTTGGTTTATGGTCGGTGACATGGGGTCAGCTTGTATTTGGGAATGCAGGGGTCTTTGGACTCAGACAGTTGTAGGTGCTATAATTTGTAGTTGACTGGGTGGGGGTCGGAGGCTTGCTCTGGCCTGTTTGTGATCACACATACAGCGAGCCACCTAGCACCGTCTCATGGCCATGCAGCATGCCTTCTTTCTCAGGATAAAATGTATTGGCAACAGTTGTAGATTAAAGGAGGGTTTCTGTGGAAATTAACAGCAGAGGTCTCTCTCTCGTCAGCGCTTGGGCCTATTCAGGTTTCTTCATCAGGTTTGCGGCCTGTGTCTAATGTGCTGCCATGCAGGAACCTATGTTTCTGCCATAGCTTCAAAATGGTGCCTTTTTATATGCGTGCAGTAAATCTAAACATCTACAATTTGCATAATATTATGTCTGTGCATGGTCTCTTAGTATGCCCCCCTACCACCTGGCACATCACAGGTTTATTCATGGGAATCTCCTCACCCGAAGATCCTTAGAGGGGTGGGAAAGGTTAATTAATTTCCTTCCCAACATTCCCTCCTTTCGTTACTTGTACAGTAACAAACTCTCCCCTATGCATGTGTTAATTCTCCCTTCTCACTGCGGGCTCATAAAGTGGTCTTCCCCTTATTGGCCTCCAGGCCCTACATACCGACCAAAACGTTCTCCTGCTTGAGCATATTCTTCGGGTGTGCATGTCATATAACTACATCCCCCATATCCTGCTAGATTAAGCCATACTTTCTCATCATTTTCAGGGGGTGGGACAATGATGGTGTGGTATAAGCGGCCTACTTCATCTCCCTATGGAATAGGGAGCATTTGAGGAATGGCATGGTCTGTTTGTACTTCAGTATCCTTTGTATTGTAAGGTGCATTTGGAGTCCCAAATGAAACCATCATCATTGCGCTACTAGGCACTGTTTTAGCACAACTCCGGAGTCCCAGTTGGCAGGTGCAGAAGAAGACCAAGATGAACACGATGACAGGTACCAGCATCTTCACAATTGCTCCTAGCCAGGTTGTAGCCCAATCAAAAGCAATGTCAAACCAATCCTCCCCTTTGATACCAGCTTCTTTCTTCATGTGCACTCCCAGACCGCGTACTGCCGCTATTATGTGAGACAATGATCCATTCTTTGTATCTTCGTGAGGCACAAATGTGCAACACAAATCCCCAATTTTATGGCACACCCCTCCTTCCATTGCCATCAGCATATCGAGGACGTAGCGGTTCTGCATCGTCATCAACCTTAGGGCACGCAGTTTGACCTTTATGACGTTGAACCCATGCTCAGTGTCATTTGCCAACTTGACCAGTTCCCAGCTTACTATCTGCAGCCATTTTGCATTGGCAGCTGCCTCTACGATGGGTAGCAAGAGCGAGGTGAAAAACATTTAAACTGAGCTGAACAATCTGTATTCTGCAGGGATTTCCCCAAGGATTGTGGCTGAGTCTTTTCATAGATAGTTTAATGACCTCTTATTCCTTCACAGTTTTTCATACTGGACTTTCCCTAGAAGGGTGCAAAATGCTGGTGGAGGCTCTGGGTTTTGTTCCATGAACGTAGGAGAAACTGCTGGGGCTATGTCAGGTATTGCTCCCCCTTTGAGGTTTTCTTCTGGGATTACTAGTAGGGCTGAGTGCAGCGTGGCCAGCGAATAACAGCCCCTACATTATGGTGGGAGGTGCAAGTACGCTTGTTGGCCACAGACCCAGTAGTAATACATTACTGCTGCCATGCCTCTCTTCAGGTCTGGGATGAGGAGGGTCCTGTTGCACTTCTCATTTGAACCGATAAAGGTAGTTCCTTTACTGTGGTAACAAAGTTCATATGTTTCTTCTCGGTGCACTTTCACTGGTTTTTCTATCGCTGCAATCAATGTAAATTTTGCAATGTTCTCTGTCCAGATTTGGGCGCAGGTTCCTTACACTCAGGCCAGGAGTTCCTCCTTGTATCCTAACAGTCCTTCTACCAAACAAGTAAGTTGTTGATGTTTGCATATTTGAGTCCTTCAATGACCAAGTACGGCTGCTGCAGCCATTTAATGTCTCTCGGGTTTTTCTTACATTGCAGAGGATCTGGATAAATGAGCTCTAGTCATACTCTGTGTGCCTTGAAGGTGCCTTTAATCCTACATAGAGTAAGATGAACCAGGCACTTTACCTCTATAATTGGTACTTCCTGTGGTACTCATACCTTGGGTGCCCCTGACGCGATTGGGATTAGTGAACAGAAATAGCAACTACCATTTGCTGTTTGTCTCCCTACCACACTCATGTCAGCGTACCAGCTGTTTGACATTTCCGGATGTCATACATCCTCAATGGCATCGAGGCCAAGCCAGTTGTAGGCGTATTTCGCCCTTTGTGCTTCCCATTTCCTTCTTTTAAGCAATTCTACAGATTTTCTAACAACACTTCCAATGCTAAAGTCATTATAAATGCTTATGTTATGCAAAACATTATTTTAAATAAATGGAAAAAGGTGTTCGAATACCATCCTTATTGTCTTACTAATATATGCAGGTGCACTTGTTGATTTGTTATAGCTGTTATTTTGCTCATTACAGTTGACAAGCTCAATGTGCCTCTCACTAGCCCACTCCTCACCTGAGTCTTCAGTAAGGACATCCTCGGATTCTTCAGATGAAATGTCCTTTCTTCTCTCTCTCCAGGCTTTGCTTGTGTTCTTCCTTCCTTTCTGCTTGAAGAGATGGGGTCAGGCTCCCCGGAAGACACCTTGCCTAGTTAGCAGCCTGCCCAGCAGCGGGGACTCCGGGGAGCTTGCCCTAGACCAGGGAAAATGCTAAAAAAAACCTGGGGACGACACTTGAGTTGGTTCAGGCTGATGACAGTCCTTGGTAGAAATCCAAAACACTTGCGTGGGTGAGTACTGAAGTGACTTTGGTGCATGCACACGAGATCCAGCATGCACCATGAAGAAATCGTATTGAGGCAGGTAACAGGACAGGAAGCAAGGAGTTTTCTGCACGAGATGCAAGAAAGCAAGGAGGAAACTGCACGTACCACAGAGAGGACTGGAAGCAAGGTAGATTCCGTGCGTACTGCGAGAGGACAGGAAGCAAGGTAGTAATCGGAGAAAAGAGTAAACTTGCAAAAAAGAGGGCAATAAGGGCAAACAGAACAGAACACTGTTCAGCAAAACAGCGTTGGTACCAGTTAGAGGGTTGCAATGCGCCAAACTGTGCATCAGGTGGATGTAAATAGTAATCGGTGGTGGCCATGTTTGAAGACTAACCGCTGCTATCCGTTACATGAAAGATGTGTTGGAACAGTTAGAAAGCCCTCCAATGATCCCATAACCTCCAGGGTCAGATCATGACATGTGCTCCCCCTCCACCACTTTTATATGAGCTCCTTATATAAAATAAGCTCCTCAGTGAAGTCCTAGTGCAAACATCAAAATAGCAGATAGTGCTGCACTAAAATGCAATCCACATGTATATGAATATGAACATCTAGGGACTGTTTGATACCTAACATTTTTTCAAGTATAAATAGATATATCCGATGATGCTGGATCCATTGTCTTCTTCCTTAAAGGAAAAAATAATGCACACAAAAGGGCGGAAAAGAAGGGAGGGAAGAGAAAAGTGGAGGTGGAGGGGAGTAAGAGAGAGAGAGAAAGAGAGGAAAAGAGAGATATATAGAGAGAGGGAAAAGAGAGAGAAAGAACAGAAGAGAGAGTGTGAGAAAAACAAAGAGGGAGAAAGACGAATAGAGAGAAAGGAAAAAGGAGAGAGACAAAGAAAGAGAACCATTTTCTAAATGTTTTATTTAATAACTGGCTTGTGTCATTTTATCTTTATTATCTACTTGATATTATTTTGCAGTTGTGCACTTTACTATAGGAGCTGGCTGAATTGATAATTGGACCTGAGGTGGGAGAGCAGGTATGTGGGGGCTCAAGGTGATTGCGCAGCGGTTGGGGGTGCCCTACATACATCTGAAAGGTGAATCTAATAGCAGAGCCCCTTTACTTTTACAGCAAGGGGTCCATAAAAACGACCTTGCATGTGCCATGAAATCTGGGGTTGTTCCATTTTTGGACAAATCTATGCACATAGATCATTTCTCCAGGTAGGATTGGTTATGGATTTCATACAAAGGAAATATGGTAGGAAGAGTCCCTTAAAGCAAGAAAAAAAAATATATATATATATTTTATATATATATATATATATACCAACAGTATCCACTATGCTGGAGCAAAATGTAAAATTAGTTTAGTTAATGTTAACTTGTGTGTATCCAAAAGCAGATATCACAATTATTTTGAGCCTCTATAGATCCTGAAAACAGTCCTTATTGTTAAAACAAATTTAATAAAGCATTTTTCATTACAATACAAATATTATTGACATATTCAGTTGGAAAGGACATTACTAATAGGAAAGGACATTACTAATTAGTGAAAAAAGCAAGAAACACAAAAATGTGATGCCAAACAATTGTTGAGTCAAATTACAACAATGAATCGAAAAGCCTAGTTACAGAAGTGCAATGTTCAAATCTTGAAATAAACACAAAAAGTCAAACAACATTGAGAGAATAGACAAATGATAAGCAATTAATGCATCCGACTTTGGTCATAATTAATCAAACCAAAAAAGAGAAAGAAAGAAAGAAAGAGGATACTGCAGCCTTTATTAGTATCACAAGTTCCGCAGTCCCATAAATGCAGGTCTGCCGATGTGTTCATGTTATGAGGAGATCCAAAAAACGAAAATGGACTCAAACAGGACTTAGTTCAAATAGGACCTTCCTATCCAATGCCGAATTTAAATTACAAGAGGTCCAAGTGAACTTTTAAAAGGTTTTGGTTTCAGTTGAATTAACATCCATGTCACGTTTCGGTGAGAGTGCCCCCTGCTGGGCAAATATTTTGGATCGAAGCCTTCTTCAGGGCGAAAACAAGGAAAGAAAGAAGTTTACCCCTGGTCATTGGCAAGAGCTAATCGAGTGCTCACTCGGCTAGGGCTGTAGTCCCCCACTGGTTCAGAAGGCACAACACGGGTCTGAAGGTAGACAGGTTCAAATCCCACAGCAAATATATGAATTCTTGGTTTGAAGAGTGTTGATTTCTGGAATCATGATTGTGGGGGTCCTCGAAGGTATAGAAAGTGAGATGTGCAGTTTGTAGCGGCTAAGCTGGCTGCAATAGAAATCTCGTTTAATATAGGTCTCACTGGGCAGAACCCGTGTTAGCTTCCAAGTAGCCTGACTTGGTTTGATAAGGTTTGAATTTTCATGAAATCCTGTGCGCGGTGTCCTCGCTGCACATAAGGTCCCTGTGGCAGTATGGAGCCATCGGTTTTTGGTTATGGAGGCAGGGAGCTTGCCACTGTTGTGCGTGTGGTACCTGTTGTGCCCTGTGACTGGGGAGGTGCAATTTGTTGTGAGATGCACTCAATGATATGGTAGTTTATTTATAATGTGCTTAATACCCAGAGGTTTCTAAGCGTGGACCTGGGGATCAAAACTATTTTGCTCTGCATCATCTTGCTTCCAAGGCGAGCATGTTGCCCCTGAGCTATCCTCCTGAGACAATGGCACAAGGGTGGTCAAGTATACTTTAAATTATAGGACCGCTGCTGCCTTATAAGCATCTGATGCTCTCCTGACAGGGGATATGGATGTGTTTATGCGCCAACCAGTTACCACCTCATGGGGTGATAGATGGTCCTTGCTAGGTTGTGTGTGTAAACTGAAAAGGGCCAAGGGTAAGCAGTGCACCCAGTTCTTTTTCAATGTGGTGCAGAGCTTAGATAGTTTGCTCTTGAGCAGACTGTTGATCCTCTCCACAACCCTGTTAGCTTGGGGCTGGTACATTGAACGCTTCCAGTGCTTAATGCCAAGTAGCGCTGTGATCTTTTTGAGGAGTTCATTGAAAAAATGTGTGCCGTTATCGGACCTTAAAAAAACGAAAACAAGGCAACTTTGCCTTATTATAACTGGCGCTTCTCAGTTGGCCCCTAGCGAGGGCTGCAAGTTCCCAGAATATTTATGTCCAATCTTCTAATAAAATCAAAGCATCAGTTAAATCCGTACAGTTTTGGCCAGGAATGTTTTATTCACATTCCTGTTTTTGTAATAAGATTTATTCTTAATGTAATCTGTTGGGCGATCATATTTTGCCATCAATATATATTTAGCCAATGCATTTCGGTGAGAACCTTCATCAGGGCTGTATATAGGCTCTTGATTACATCATCAAGCTGAGCATAGTAATACATTTGTCAATACAAGTACGTTAAATGGTTTATATACAATACATAAACAAATTCACACATACCATTTTGTTCGTCCCACGAGTATTCAATTGGTACACCAGAAAAAATGAATGAAAAACAGAAATTGCCATTTAGTATCAGCGTTTAAATACTCTATGTACACAGTTTAAGGACAGAAAAGTGTCCTACCTGATCGCTTTCAATGCGCTATCTCTGTCAAATATAATCAGCCGCAAAGGCTTTTATTCATCTAATTCATTTTGCAACGCTCACGGCTACAGCCACGTGTGTTGCAGATGCGTGGCGAAACGCATATGTCAATCGTGTCTCTGTGAAAGAAACAGGCTATTAGACAGCCGTTCTAACATGTCTTTCGCGATTGTATAGATCAAAGCGGCGAATGTTCTCCGACGCTTACCCTCAGTTCCTGCGTTGTTCTGCCTTCTGCAGAGAGACATGCTCGCGCATGCCTCTTAGTTCTATTTAAACGTTGCCTTGGAGACGGTGGCGAGGCGCCTTGGTCCGACAGGAATTCCGGAGCACGTACGCCTCGCGCCCCACCGCCGGGTTTTTATCGGACCGTAACACATCGCACACACCCCATCGGTGAAAACATCACAGACAAGGATTTTAGCAGCACATGTGTCATCCGGGTCTGCACAAGGACCTGCCTTGCCCCATCGTGAGAATGGGCAAACCACAACAATTAATTACCGCAACCCATTGCATATTTCTCCAATGTCAGCATAATATACGTGTAGCTTGCGGAATGGCCCAATAGGACAGCGCAAAGTGCCTCATAAGGTCCGGAGTGTCATGCCTGTTCTAAAACCTTGACACGTGGTGCAATGTATGATCATATTTGTGAGGTGCTCCTGAAGATTGGGGACAAACCAATCTTCCTTTATGTCTGCTGCAATGTGTTGTTTTGAGCTGTTGGCGGGGCGATGAAGTTGGTCAAAAGATGTTGCTAGCAACACATATGGCATTACTGCTTTACCAGAGCATTCCTGGCACCATAACAAATGTGTTGGGGACTGTTTATACCCTCTTTTGGACCACATTTCCTTTTCTTCACTTGGCACTTGCTTTGCAGCTCAATGAGCTGTGCAACAGGCAATGCTGTATACGGTATGTCTTAATGACTATGTGCTGGTGCTGTCAGGACATGCTCGGAAATTAGTCGGACAGGAAGATAGGCCACCATTTTGGTTGCAGCATTTGCCAATGAAATTTTATCTGTGGTATTGGTGTGGGTGGCACATTTGTCGACTGCCACCACAGAGGGTTGTGACAATGCAGAAATGTATATATATAGAAGTGCAGCATGTTGTACTGGGGAACCGTCTGCTCTCCGGAAACCCCTCCTCTTCCACTGTGACAACCCAGCATGCACTGTTGTAATGACGTATGCTGGGTCCGAATAGATGCTCACGTGGCAACCTTGTGATGCATGTACCGCTTTGATGAGTGGCACAAGCTCTGCTGCTTGGGCTGAGTTATGCATGGGTAGTCTTTTCATCACTGGTCTTTCATATTCACCTCCTTCAAGGCACACTACTGCTGTGCCTGTATGCCTCTGTCGTGTCTCTTGATCAATTGTCGATGGCCCATCAACAAAGAGCACCCCCCCCCTCCTCTATGGGCTATTTCTTGCTTTAGGAATGTCATCCTCCTCCCCTTCTTATGTGGCACAGTCATGAATTTCTAAATCTTCATCTGTATAAACCTCTGTCCGAAAAGTGGCAGGGTTTAACGTTTTGCATCATACAACATTGATGTTTGATCTTGAGAGGATCTCATATGCTGATGCTCTCTTTGTTGTCAGGGTAGATTTTGACCTTTCTAAAATGGCAAATAGTGAATGCTCCACGTACAAAGTGGCTGAGCATCCCATTACAATTGTGGAACTTTTCTCAATTGCAAACGCAGCTGCAGCAAGTGCTTGTTTGCATGCAAAATTGGCCTTGCATATCTGAGTCGAGTGTACCACTGTAAAAGGCCAGTGGCTTCTGGCCCGTTGTACTTTTTTTAATTAGCATGGCGGTCATGAGTTTGCCATTTGAATGTGAGAATATGTAAAATTCTTGGGTGTAGTCTGGAGTGGCGAGAACTGGGGCTGTGGATATTACTTCCTTTAAATCATTGATGTTTTGTATCATGTTTGCTGTCCATTCAAGTTTGTGATTGCCTTTCTAGGCTTCTTTGAGGCCCTGCAGCAGCGGCCTTGTGTACGCTGTATAGTGTAGAATCCACGCTCTGCAGTAATTGCACAACCGTAGGATTTTTGGATATCCTTCACTGTCACAGGTTTGGGCGTGCCATGCACGGATGCCGCTCTGTCTGGTGCCATTTGCTGATATTAATTGACCCAAGTACAGCACTGACTGCGGGCAATACTGGAGTTTAGCCCTGTCAACCTTGTACCCATTGTGGGCCAAATGTTGTAGGAGAGTGATAGAGTCTCTTCAGCAGTTCTGCTCACTGTAGCTAGACACAGGCAAGTTGTCCACGTAATGGATGACCATGCTGGGCACTTGGATGTTACCTAGGTCAGCGTGTAGTATTCTGTTAAGGATGCTCAGGCTTTTGCAGTACCTTGGGGCAAAAAAGTGTGCTTGTAATGCTTTCAGCCATGGGTAAAGCCGGTGAGGTACTGTGAGTCAGGGTACAAGGGTATTGAAAAGAATGCATTCTTTACATCTACTACATAAAGCGGGTTGCATCTTTGGGGATACATAATAAGGTGGAGCAAAAGGGACCCTCTTTTTGTTGAAGGGGCGCCTGACTCCAGAGGGTTGATAGACTAGCAGAAACAGGAAGGAGAGTCATAATTGCGTACGACTACATTTTGAATAGTACATGAAAATGAACTAGAAAATTGAATGCTCCTAACGCACACAATGTGCAGTTACTTAGGTTCCTTATTAATTCTTTCACATAGGCCCTCTTGTTCTTGGACTTTTAGATGTTCATCTAGTAATTAAACTTTTGTTTTTACGACACCTCTCTGTCTGTGATCTTTGAGCTAATTTTTGTTAAACCTAGTCTCCGCTGCAGTTCCATCGCACCTACAGTGCGTCTATGAATAGGGGTAGCCTCTGACTCTCCTTCCTGTTTCTGCTAATCTTTGGGGATACTACATAAAATGGTGGCCGGGTTTGGAACTACAGGAGATTCTTTCTGTATTACATCATTTAGGGGGCACGAATCCTGAATCATTCTCCAATTCCCCCGTGGCCTTTTCGACAGGGTAGATTGCCCTATTGCACAGTAGGCTGACGGCACTATTATCCCTTGATTGAGCAGGGCCTGTATCGTGTCTTTTATTCCCTCCTCTGCCACTCTCGATAGTGGGTACTGTTTCACCCGGGGTAATACTGCTTCAGCCTTCGGTATAATGTGTACTGGGGTCACTTCTTTTAAAAGCCCAATAGCATCTGGATTGGTGGTTCACATCTGTGTGGGCAAATACTCCAAGTCTGCCTCAATGAAGGGAATTGGTACCACAATGGCCATCAGGGGGCACTGCACTCTTCTGTACTGCACCATGATCTCACAGCGGATACAAATCTCCAAGATTGTCTCTCCATCACTGTCATTGTTTTTTCAAAAAAGCTATGCATATGTTACCTCCGTGAGGGGTACGGTGGGATCGATGCAAATAACTATATGCCATTACACCCTTGCCTGTCTGTTCCTAGCACAATCACTCTTTTGGCAGATACCAGCAACCCTTGTAGGTCAGATTGTTCCCGCCACCAATTCTGGGGACACTACAGGGTGAAAAATTAAATCCGTTGGCACTCTCCAACAGCCCTTGTCAATTTGTGGCACTGCCTCTTCAAGTACTGTTATGCTGTAAATAAACATGTCTGGGTCTACAGGTATTCCTTGTACCACCACCTCACCTGCCATTGCGTGCATTATCGCCATTGCCCTCATTGTGTACATCCCAGGTGTGGCGCAGACAATGCCTTGATCAGTAAATGTGATTGTCATGTTCAACTTACTAAGAAGATCTCTGCAGAGCAGGTTGACAGGAGAACTCTCGGAGTACAATAGAGGAGCACGCATCACCTTCCCCGCTACTTTTACATCCAAATCTTTAGTGTATGGTATCTTAGAAATAACACCAGAGAATCCCTGCATATCAAGAGTTTTGCCAGATAATGGGAGGTTTTCTATTTCTGCCCCCACCAAAGGTTCCTCCTCAGGGTTAAGGGTCATTGACAGGACATGACACGCAAGAGTTCGCTGTGGGCTGCCCTAGTCAGGGCATGTATGTGTCCTGGGAAATGAGAAGGGGTTGTCCCCCACCACGGTTGCGCCTTGAAACGGGGTGACCGTACCATTTGGTGTTCCATTAACTGGGTTTGTGCTCCTGCCTGTTGGAAAGTGTTCTGGGGTACATATTGTTGCATTGCTTGCAGTTGCTGCTGCTGCAAAGGATGTCCAGGGATCTGTGGGTGCAGCTGCGTATATGCCTGATGTATTTTGTGGGGTATGGAGGTCATTTAGGGTGTCGGGCTTTGGGGGGCCCCTTGAGGCGATGGACCATAATGTTGTTGGGCATAAATAACTGTACCCCGTACCCTATCTGCTCCTACACTCTCTTGTAAAATCCACCCATTTTCCACAGTTCCAACATTTGACGGCCCCATTGCTCCCCCTATAGGTCCCGATCCTCCAAATCCCTGTCCCCTTGACCCTCTGACCCCAACTCTTCCTCGCTGATGTCCTCCTTGCCACTGTGGGCGGGGTACTGTGTATTCCTGCCCCACTTTTCCTTGTCCTCATTCAGACCACACCGCAGCTTTTCTAGCGTTTGTGAAATTCGGGGTGTGGCCTGTCACTTCTGTCTGTGCTGGTGTTGATACTGATGCCTCCAGAGCAACCCTAGCTAATTTGCCTTGTACTAGTTTTGCTTCCTCTGCCTGCTGCCTCTGAGCCGTTTCCTTATCACGCTCCTTAATTCTTCTACAATGGTGTACTATTATGCTCTGTAGTTCAGGCCACCCCTTTGCTTTGACACCCACAATTTTGTCTAGTGCCTTTTGCACCTCTTTGGGAGGCCCTTTCTAACAATGTAGTAGAAAAAGTGTAAGCCCCATACCTTTACTTGTTAAATGATGATACATCATGTGCATCGTTCCTCAGAGTCACTCACGGGTACCCTGCTTTCACCCACACCTCCCCCGCCTGATCTCAATGATCTCAATGATTGCCACCAATAAGCTTTTGATGTGCCTGACTGCTAGCGGCACCCCTGCTTTCTGTTTTTCAAATGTATAGATCCACTTGCCCATGCCCGCTAAAGGGGCTTGTGGCGCTCTAATTAGGTGTTTTTTGTCCATGGTACATAATGTTTATTATTTATTTAAAGTAAATGTTCAATTGATAATGACCTTCAATGGTTACACATGCCACATTTTCTGTGGCACAAAACAAAACTTCAATGCAAAACACACTTTTTCCTTTTTGTTATAAACAGGTAAATAGTACTTGAGAAGATTTAGATTTAACACAATGCACAGTTTTGATTTCAGAACAAGTTACACATTACACATGCAGTACAAGTTATGTTTAATTTCCTGCACTTTTGAAAATGCTAGCAATTTTGAAATCACACAGACTTTTTGAAACTACAGTTATTTGATAGGACTGAAGTGGGAGAATGGAAAACCAGACTCCCGTCCTTCACCTCTCGCGCTTGGCCTAGAGGGTCGCGGCCCAGACACCCGCCACGAGAAGAGTTTGCCCATTTACCAGATGACCAAATACCCTGGTACAGAAACATACGGATGTGTCCATCTGCCTGCCCAACAGCCCGCACTGGCCATGCCGACACCTGCGGCACGGACCAACTAGACTGAAATCTACACATCGTTAGAGATGCCATGACGACCTAGATAACGGGAAGCACCGCTGAACTATTATACACGCTGAACATTTCCACACCAATCTACACGAAGAACATACTCAGTGCTCTGACGTAGGCGACAGGCTTATTCACGGACGTGCATCTTTATTATTTTTACATAGGCTTTCAGAATGCAGAAACGCAAGACGCACCATGAGCTCATTTATAACGCTTGCTCACGCTTCTCTTGAAACCCGTTACCATCATGAGAGATATAATGGAAACACGATACTGGCCATGAAACTGTATGCCACTATAACCTAAAGCATCCATGCACTAAATGGATTACTCGTGCACCAGGCCCAAGTAGGCCTCAAGCAAGAGTTCCCGTGGACATTAACAAAGCAAAAGTCAGGTTGCTGAGCCTGCAGAAAGAACCCAGTGGAGCAACCAGCCAAGGTCGTAATGTTGCAAACCCACAGTCAAGAAACAAATCTTCAAAGGCACGATGTTGCAACCTCGCACTCCACGTACCAATGTTAAAATCATATCTGCAAATTAAACCAGACATACAGTGGAAAAACAATATTAATTGTGCAGAATTATGCCTCAAACACGGTCCCTCCCCACGTGACCAAGCCGAACCTGACGAGATGCCAAAACCCAGGAGAGAAAAGGCGTCTGGGTACCTCGCTACGAGACGCAGGCCGACACACTTGAAAGGCTCAATGGACACCTGCTACAGTGGGAACGGTCAGTCTCCCACCTATGAATAAATCCTCACATTGCCTGCACGTACCCATATTGAAACACTGTTGCAACCACAGGTGCACCGTGTGCTGGGAACAACGGTGGTCCCAGGCTGGGGAGCTCACGGATGCACCAATCAGAACATGAGGTTCTTATCTCAGACGTCAGTAACGTTAGCCAATCCTCAGGGGTCTTCATGTAACAATTCTTATGTATCTAATTGTAGGGACAACCCAGATATACCACCTGACTACATCTTAACCACTAATATCATTCTCTATATGCGTACTATACTAACCCCACCACTCGAGCAACCAATCAAGAGTGGCGATAGGTTCTTTTGGTAACTTTTTGGAATGACGCAAGTAGCGCGTCATAATGTAGTAAAAAGGGCCTGCGAGCCCCACTATTGTGTGTGTGTCAGGACGAACGCGTACGCTCCTTGACCCATCCCTGCCGTTTGCATAATAAACGGCAGAAGTTGCCTTGCTCCTTGTGTGTGCCTCATACTCTGTCTCGATCCGAGATATACACGGGAGGAGTTGGGGCCTCCCTGCCCGGAGGTCTGCGGACGGCCCGGCCGACCCCGGCAGAATCCCCCCCCGACAAGTTGGAGGCACTGCTGAGATCTGTTTAAGATCGACTTTTATTTTTTATTTTTCCAGGCACTCCCGTTGCGGGGAGGCCCGGCGGCGCGGCCCCCTCTGCCGTTGCCCCCTTCTGAGGACTACAGGACCATCGCGGAGCTGCGAGAGGACCGGACAGCGCAATCCGGATATTGGCCCTCGGGAGCCGGTTGAGAAGTATCCCGCCCGCGGTCGGCGAGTGTCCAGACGTGGTCCAGACGAGGGGAGGTGGCGAGCCGCTTGGAGGGGTGCACGCAGTCGAGCGGCCCTGCATCGAGGGAACTTGGTGAGCATGACACGCACAACAAGCAATGCGAAATTGTGAGGGAGGGGGCGGAAGTAAATAAGGGAGGAGGGAGGTATTGTAAAAAGGTGGGGTGAAGGTTTAATTGAGTGATGATAATGGAATGAATGGTAGTGAATTGAGTGCGAGAGAAGGCGGCTAACGTTACGCGAAAGAGGGGGGCAGGGCACGAGAACAACACGTGCAGACGCTCGCAACAAAAAGCTAACGTTACGCGAAAGAGGGGGGCGGGGCACGAAAACATCACGTGCAGCCGCTCGAAAGACACTGATTGGCCTAAATCGCGACTACGTGTGAGGGTGGGTGTGTGTGGTTTCCTACGATTTGACATTTATCATTCAATGAGTAGATGAGGTTCCCTATTGTTCGAGCAAGAAACTCGATAGGTAGATGACGTTTCCCTGTGGGCGGTGGCTAGTTACGTAGTTGCCCAAAACGGAAGATAATTGGCTGGTTAAGCCCTCCTGTTGAGGGGCGTATCACACGCGAGGCGACGCAGCGTGCGCAGTCCGGTTATAGTATTGATGAGATTACCTTGTTCCAGGAGAGACAGGAAGACAGCTGTAGGGTTAGCGGGGTAGATTGCAAGTGTATTTTGAATTTAAAGAACATAACACGAATATACCAGTAGTTCGAAGAAATAGGTGACGTCACCAGTAGGGATTTAGTAAGATATCGTGAACACAAGAAGCTTTGGGTTTGACATTGGTGGGGAAGAGAAACATGATAAAGGAGCGGACACGGAGATAAACGATAAACGAGTGGATCAAAGAGGAGAAGGGGAAGGGGGCGTGGCTGCGCACGGAGAACGCCGGCCACGGCAAGTGTAAAGGTGGGAGGAGAACGGGGAAAAAGGACGACTGTGTAAGATCGTCGTAAGGGGTACGCAGCTGCAGGGGGCTGCGTGCGCTTCGGCCGCAGGGGGCCGTAGGGGAAGGAATATAATATAACATCATAAATATATTTGTTTTATAATTTTTTTTTTTTTTTGTGATTATTATCATTGCATAATTTGTCAAAGGATTGTCGTAAGTCCCCACACTTGCGGGGCAAGGTAAGCAATAAAAGGTTGTATGTTGCAAACTGGTAGCAAGGGGAAGGGTAAGAAAGGGTGCGCTAGTATGTCATACGGGAGAGGGTTGGGAGGGTGGGGGAATACCCTCACTACCCCACTACAACATATATGCACCACACTGCCACCACATAGGGAGAAGTTAATTAAGTACAGCATAGAGTGGACCCAGGGGACGGACAACAAAATGTTGACACCATGGCCGCCTAATGGTAGCTTTGACCCATATGCCCAACATTCACTATTAAACCATCTGCACAATACATACAAGGGGAAGAAGTTGGCAAACCATGTGGAGGTGTTTAACTTATGGAGGATGTTCCAGGGGTCTAGACCAGGACCAAATGGAATGTTCACTATGGGGGAAACACCGGAAGAAAAGGAGATTAAGAAAGAAGGAACGGATGGGGAAAAGGAGAGTGAAGGAACAAAGAATATGGGGAATGAAAAACTGGGTGGAGGAAAGGTTGATAAATTAGCTGACATAAAACAGGAACCGAGCAATGAGATACCCTTAACACCGGGAGTGAAAACAGAGGGAGGAGGGTTGTACCCTTTAAGAGAATTAGGAGAAATAAAAGGACAGTTAAGGGCGGCTGAAGGATACTCAAACCCGGCATACAGCCCTCCACCATATGTGGCTCATGGAAAGATACCAATGGGGGACGGGAGGAGAGAAGAGCAGACTGTAGAGATAGGAAACGATGAGTGGGTAGCTGCACAGATATTGTTGAAATTACGAGGATCACTAACTGGAGAGGAAAGGGAGGCGGTAAAGAGAACAAACGAGGATAGTGAAAGAGAGAGTGAAATGAGGGGAGAGGAGCTGCTACGGCAGAAGGAAGAGATTTTGGAGGAAAGATTAGCTAAACTAAGGGATGAGCAGAATGAACTGATAAAACAACTTGAGGGGGAGGAAAGAGAGAGAGTGAGGAAAAGGAAAGAAGGTAAGGACGAATTGGAAAAATTAAGGGAGCAAAGTGAGGAGAGAAAGAGGGAAGCTGTAAGGGTAAAAGCAGCAGCAGAAAGGGTATCAAGAGTAGTGATGAGGGAGAAGAAGAAGGAAGAAGAAGAAAATGAAAAAGAAATGGAAATATGGAGGAGGAGGATAATATCAGAGACAGCTAAAAAATATGAAGAGGGGAAGGTAATAGAGAGTATAGTAGAAAGAGAAAGGGTGAAATGGGAAAGGAGGAGAGAGGATGAAAGGATATTGGAACAGATGAGCAACGAAGTAATGGAGGAATTAAAAAGGAAAAGAGAGGAAAATAGTAGGGAGATGGAGGAGAGGAGTGAAGGGGAGAGAGAAGAGAGTAAGAGGGAGAGTGAAAGATGGGGAGAAGTATATAAAAATAGAGAGGTAGCAACAACGTCAGCACTAAGGGGAACAGTTGGTAACAACGGAAAGGAAGAGGGAGACCTAATAGACTTAAAAACTGTAACAATAAAAGGAAAAAAGGCAGAGTGGGGGGCGCAATTTATGAATGATTTTTGTAGTGAGGATGGAAGGAAGAGTGAAAGGGAAAGCTTAGATAAGCTATACCTCACTAGAACAAACATAGATTCGCCATGGGTGAGTAGAAGATGGGAGGAGCTGGAGAGAAGTAAGGAGGAAGTGAAAAGAATGGGAGAAACACAAACTAACGAACACACGCCACCGACGCTCACCAACCAACACACGCCACCCACATCACCATCACGCTCTCTAACGCCACACCCCACATGTTCAACAACTGCACGCTCTCTGCACAGAATAAAGCTCGCACCCTTCATGGACGAAGTTACACCTTATGCATGTCGGCTTAGGGACCTCCCTAGTCGCAGGCAAGACAGGCAAACAGACGTGCCCATATTGAACACAGGAAAGGATGAAAAAAGGGGAAAGGAAGAAGAGGGAGGTAGGAGAAGAGGTAGTAAGGAAGGATTTGAAGTAGTAAAAGGAATGGGGGAAGAGGAGGGGTGTGAAGAGTTAACATCATGGAGCATAAAGGATGACACAAGACAGAATGTAATGCCACTGCTGGAGAGAGGAGGGGTTAGACCACAGTATGTACCTTGGAAACATACGGATAAGGAAAACATAAAATGTAGGCTCCCATCATTAAGTGGAGGTGCGGGTAAATGGATATATGAAATGGAAAAACACACCGCAGGACAGAAACTAGCAGTGGGAGATGTTAAGGGCCTGTTAATATCAATATTAGGGGATAGAGCGGATGACATTTGGAAAAGAGCGGGATTCCATGGGGTAACAATAACAAACACATCGCATGATGGGGCACCATTTGCAAACTGCAGACATGCGCTATGGCAGGCACTAAGAGTGCAGTACCCAGACACATCAGACATAGGAGCCATTACTTCCCGTAAGATGGGTGAGAACGAGGATCCTGTTGATTATATCCAGGATATTCAAGAGAAGTGGCGCATGGAAACTAGAGAACAATGGGACAAAACACCAGCCATATTTTATCATATACTAGTACAAGGGCTCCCAGAAGGAGTTCAGAGACAATTAAAGAAAGTAGTGGGGATGGAAGCAAAACCATGGCCGGAAATACAACTGACTATAGTACATCACTGTAGAACATGGCAAGGAAAAATGAAACAAAAGGAAGAGGACAGGAAAACAGAAGAGGCCAAATTAGTACAGAAAAAACTTACTAAATATACCATGGAAGGGGCACTAATAACTGCGCCAACACCAATGGCCCAAAGCCCAACGCAAGTAGTGGCTGCACAAAATCCAGCTCAAATAGCGCCTCCACAAGAGGTAATAGAGCAAGTGCTGCCTCTGCAATCACACGCACAGAACATGGGAGGAGGGTACCCAATGCAAGGAGCTGGGTATTATAATTATAATAGAGGGAGAGGAGGGTTTATGAGGGGAAGAGGATACGGATATAATACCCAACAACAGGCTGGGGGACTCAGAAATAACTACCAGACAGGGCAACCAGTATACCAGGACAACACAGGGAACTTCCCATGGCAAAACAGGGAACCACCCGTGTGTTGGAGCTGCGGACTATTAGGACACATGTCACGTACATGCAGGGTCAGGCCAGGAACACCAGCATGGAACGAACAAGCACAACATAGGACATCACAAGAACAGCAGGGCATACAACCACAGCAGATGTCACCACAAGGGAGTGACCAACACTATTCCCTACCACAACAACAAATAAAACAATACCTGCCACAAGTAACTGGTGCAGCGTTAATACAACCACCACCACAACCTGAACGAACGCAATTGGGTGGGGTGACGGTGTTGGGACACAACCCTTACACAGGGAATGGCCAGTCATTGTACCCCCAATAGGACAGCCCACAGACGGCCTTGGTGTGTCCCATCCTGTCAGTAACACCTAATAGTGCGGAGGAGCCACGCATAGAGGTAACGATAGGTGACAAAAAATTATCATTCCTTGTTGACACCGGGGCAACCCGGTCTTGCATAAGGGAAGGTAAGTTTAAGATGTCAGGCGAAGCCATGAACACACAAGGGTTTTCTGGGGCTAAAGGGTTGGTTCCATTTACTGATAACGTTCCGCTATCTATTGGAGATTACGATCTGTCAGTACCACTTTTGTATTATAGTGCCTCACCAGTAAACATACTGGGGAGGGACATAATGAACAGATTAAATATGACGATCTCCTTTACAGAGGATGGCATAATTTGCTCTACTCCAGGGATTAACATGCTTGCAGCACGACAGATTTTGCAAGCATACTGTGGACAGATAGCGATCAGGGCGGAGCCGGTAGACGGCGAGCTATTCCAGTACGGAACAGACATGGCATTTGCATGGATGCCAGGGATAGGAGGGAAAATATGGAGGAGACCAGCAGCCTATCTATTCCGACCAGAAACACCAGCTAATGAACTGGAAGGGAAGGTCCTTGCAGTGGACATTGAGAGCATTATTGCAACAGCTGATTATGTTGCTGTGCACGCCCAAGATAAAGAAGGGAGAGCATGGAGGGCGGTGATAGCACTAGCAGAAGGATGTAGGCTGACCCAGGTGTCAGATGAAGAGTTGTTTTCAGAAGAAAAGGAGGAAAATGAAATGGTGTTCATGATGAGTGTAGAAATGTGGCTAACAGTGGCTCACAAACAAGTGGCACAGAAAATTGCAATGGCACTTGAGGCACCCGCTGGCACACCAGTCCCATTTTTTAAAGAAGATATGTCAAAGGTGCCAAAATCATTATGGACTATTAGCCCTTATGATGTAGGATGCATTAAAAGCATAGGGGGTGTAAGGATAAAATTAAAAAAGGGTGCCATACTACCAAGAGTGAAACAATACCCATTGTCAAGAGAGGCAGATGAGGGCATATACGAAACCATAACAGCCCTTATAAACAATGGCATATTGGTCCCCTCAGAATCCCCATGCAACACAGCTGTGTACCCGGTGCGCAAGGCTAAAGGAGGGTCTTGGCGGTTCATACAGGACCTCAGACCGTTGAACAACATAGTAGAAGCAGAGTATCCAGTAACAGCAAACCCGGCCACAATTTTGTGTGGCATTCCAGCAGAAGCATCACGGTTTACAGTGATTGACCTTAAAAATGCTTTTTTCTCAATACCATTACACCCAGACTCACAAGACTTGACAAGCTTCACTTACCGAAATAGGAAGTGGAAACATACCAGATTACCACAGGGATATTGTGAATCACCTTCAATTTTCAATAGGGTAATACAGATGGATTTGGGTAACGTTGAGTTGGAAAGCACAGTGTTACAGTATGTGGATGACATAATAATTTGCAGTACAAATGAAGATAAATGTAGAGAGGACTCATTAAAAATGTTGACGATATTGGCTGAAAAGGGGTACAAGGTAGACATGGAAAAGATACAATACTGTCAGGAACAGGTACTTTACATTGGCCAACTGATATCACAACATGGAAGAAGGATTGCACCACAAAGAGCACAGGCAATATCAGGCACTCCCGTGCCACAGACTGTAAGAGAACTGCAGCAATTTCTGGGACTGTGCAACTACTGTAGAGCATGGGTATTTGATTACAGCTCTTACATAGGACCCCTGCTTGAGGGTTTGAAGGAAGCAAATAAAGGGGAGAAAAAGTTGGGATGGACTATGGAAATGAAGGAGGCATTTGATGAATTAAAAGAAGCAATATCAACTGCTCCAGTACTAGCATCCCCAGACTATGAGCGACGATTTTTTATATTTTCACATTGCGACTCAGCAGTAATGAAAGCAGTATTGGCCCAAAAGACTAGCATGGGCTATAAACCAGTAGCATTTTACAGCGGTCACTTAGATCCAATAATGTTAGGACAATTCTCTTGCGAACAAGGTCTTGCTGCAGCTGCATTTGCAGTAGAAAAAGCATCATCAATAACTATGGGGTGTCCAACTACACTATTTGTAGAACATGCACTATTTGCGATATTGAATAAACCTAAGTCCACACTGACGACACAGAGGGCAACAGGTTATGAGATTATTTTGTCCAAAGCTGAACTGGCAATTGTTAGATGTAGCACGGTTAACCCTGCAAGGTTCCTAGCAGAAGTAATTGAAGAGGGAGATTACGCCCACGACTGCACCCAAGTAACTGAGATGTACTCATGTACTAGGAAAGTTGAAGAAAACGCACTAGAGGGAGGTGAGCTTTTGTTTATTGATGGGTCATCAACTATTGATCAAGGAGACGGGATAAGGAGGACTGGGGCAGCAGTAGTACAAATGATGGAAGCGCCAGTGTGTGTGGCTATTAAGTGTGTACAATTACCACAGCATTACTCTGCTCAAGCGGCGGAACTGGTTGCACTCATATTGGCACTAAAGGAAAGTTTTGATAAAAAAGTTACTATATATTCCGACAGTGCATATGTTACATCCACTGTCCACTCAGGGCTATCAAAGTGGAGAAGAAGAGGGTTTAGGAGAGCTGACGGCACTCCAGTACAACATGCCCTCTTGTTGGCTGAACTAATTGAAGTAATAAACGATCCCCAAGAACTAGCCCTAGTAAAATGCACCGCACACACCAATGGAGAAGACTATATATCAAAAGGAAATGCAGCAGCAGACGCACATGCAAAATATGCTGCATATTTTGGTGAGATATGGAACCCCACAGACTCACAGAGAGGGAGAGGGAGGGGAATAGCGAGGGAGATGTTAATAAAAGAAGGGTACACCCATCTCCCAGCCACCCAGATTATGGAGTTACAAGCGGCTGCACCAATGGCCGAAAAAGAAGTATGGGTGAAAAGAGGATGCACAATGTCACCAACCGACGCACTATGGCGCCAGGGTGGCACTGGGAAAGTTGTAATACCATTGGCATTGTTAAATACCGCCTTGAACCAATTACATCACCCTGCCCATACAGGCAAAGAAATAATAGCAGCACGAATTAGAGAAGATTGGTTCTGTCCCGAGTTAACATCCCATGTGTCAAATTTTATCAGCAATTGCCTTACATGTCAACAGTTCACGGCCGGTCATACTTTAAAGGTGATAAGAGGTACCATACCCCGACCAGAAGGACCTTTTCGGCACCTCCACATTGACTATGTTGATATGATCAACATTTGTCAAGGCAATAGATACATGATAGTAGTAGTATGCCCATTTTCTAGGTGGATCGAAGCAGGGCCCTGTTCACACCCTGATGCGTTTAGAGCAGCCAAATTTATAGTAAGGGAGGTATTCCCCAGGTGGGGAGTGTGCGAGGTGTTAAGATCAGACAACGGACCCCATTTCGCAAATGAAATGTTCCAGCATATCACATCCCTACTGAACATTAAACACAAATTTGCATGTGCGTACCACCCACAGGCTAATGGTGTATGTGAACGCCTGAATGGCCTATTGAAGGAGGCAATTGCTAAAATACAGCAAACAACAAAGAAAAGTTGGTTGTATTGCCTTCCGTTAGCACTGTTCGAACTTAGAAACAGGCCAGGGTCCGACCACCACCTCACCCCACACGAGGTGGTTACTGGACGCCAAATGCGCCTTCCCCTAACACCAACGTCAAGGGCATTCACCGACCAAGAAAGTTCTGCGAATGTGTTAGGTGATGAAATGTATCAATATGTGTCTTCTTTGATTACTAGCGTTGTGTTTGTGTCTCAACAGCTCGAGCGCACACGGGGCGGGTCCACCAGCAACCAAGAAATAGACGAAAATACAGAATTGGGAAAGGAGAACTTGTGCCAACTTGCCAAAGGTGACCACGTACTACTTCGAAATTTTAATAGAAAGTGGAACCAGCAGAGGTTCACTGGCCCCCATTTAGTAGAGGACGTATCAACAAGAGCAGTAAAACTAAAGGATAAGCGTGCGTGGAACCACCTGCATGATGTAAAAATTTACAAACTGCAGACCCGCCCCAGCGCCAACGACAGGTCCATTGGAAAAACGCCAACAACATCCCCGGCAGCGGAAGAAAACACAACCACAGACAACGACCCAATTGTTCCCTCGGAGAGAATAACGGACGAAGAAGGGGGTGATCCCCACACTGCCCACCCCATGGTCACACGTTCAAAGAGTAAAACTGCTCCCGCCATCTGAGCAAACCCCCCCCCCCATTGACTACTAAATACAATTGTAATAAAAACTAAGGACTTCGCTTGCACCAATACACATGTAAACACGTGAATGTTCTCTTTTTCTCTCGCACATACAGGAGCTGCGTAATATTGTATTGTTAAGAAAAGTTATCTAACAAATTCAGTGTGCAGGCGTAGATGGTGCTGCCAGACGATAGTTACCCAGAAGAATTGTCACACCAATTTGTATACGAAATAAAAAGGCCAACATACTTAAAAAAGAAAAGGGTACGTGTATACTACACGGCCTTCCTCCTGGCCATAGAAAATTACATGCCCCACCTCCGCCCATACTTGCCGGTCTTGAGAGACCGATCACTTAGAGTAGCGTGGGAGCAACTCTTCACCTGGGCACTGAATGACTATTTGATAGGGAGAGCTTAATGAAACAAAACTAACATTTAATAACAAGCACTTTTTGAGAATTTTTAGGCGGGCAACTTTAACGTCGCAAGAATACGCTGCCAGGACTGCAGCAAGGTAAGAGCAAAAATGTCGGTGAGGTTAGCATATGTAATAAAAATAATAGGGATTTTTATGATCACCGGAGTTTTGGCTGCCTCTGTATGGCAGTACAGCTATGCTATGAGTTTTTTTGCTGCACCCAAACCTAATGTACCCCACCTCCCTGCTGCAACAGGTGTTACGTCAGGTGGTAACAGTAACAATGAACAAAAGCGAAATAAAGTTAAACGCAGCACATACTCAGACAATAAAGGTATTGATAATTATGTACAAGATTCAGCACACGTCACAAACAACATATGGTACCAGCACATGACCCGCATTGGTAAGCAGACAACTGAGGATAGCTGTTACGTTTGCTCATTAATACCATACGCCATGAGCGCTTCACGAACATTTGTTGCCACAGAAATAGATGAAAAAACAGCACAGTGCATAATATATTTGGCCCTGTTCCAAACGAAAGGAAGATTCCAAGGAACAGTAGTGCACATGACATGGAAAACACGAGACTCATACCCATATGAAAACAACTTCCTCAAGACCTATCTGAGTTATCACAAGACCAGTTTACATGCTGAAGCATTCAGATACATAACAAGTGGCCCTGAAAAAGGAGAAACAAAGAAGGTAACACTGCAGTATCTACCATGTGATTGGTACGCCACGGAAGTTCCGGGTAAACAAGGATGCTGGGAGAGGCCATTACTGACGATAACAGGAAAGGTGTTCCTGGGTACCAGCTGGGAGATAGGAGTGGTTGGCAGCAACATGGTAACAAAAGAAACTATCTCAACCATCGAGACACACAATCATCGATGTTGGACGACATGGATCAAGTATGTACCAATGCTCACGTGGGTAGAAGAAGATGAAGACCCGATAACTATATTACCATTGACTGCGCCCAAAGTATGTTACCAGCATAAAGGAGAGGTGGACGTGGGATATAACACCAATTGTGCAAGTGTGATGGAGTTACCTGAGGGGGGAGCGGGAACAGCAGTAATAATGGACCATTATTGGGCCTGTGGAGAAAAGGCATATCATACACTGCCTCCCCTGTGGAGTGGTGTGTGCACAATGGTACACGTCAATGTACCATCACTAGTGGTACCTAAGAAGCATGTCGATGTGGCGAAATTTCCGAAAATGGATGAAGGAGACAGGAGAAGAAAGAGATCTGCACCACTCCAGAAGGAGCAAGAAAACAGGACCAACAGCAATGATACTGTCCTAAACAGGAGAAAAAGACAAGGAGAGCCATTAACAGGAAATTATCTGTGGGGAAGGTCGGAAACGGAACTAACATCAATACCGCCAGAACACAGACTATTCAGCAGAGCAGCAATGTTCTTCTCCTCAATAATACATCCGGGACTGCAGGCATACGCAAACGCAAAATGGCTGCAAATAACCAGATGGGAACTAATGATGACCATAAATTCGACAGTAAATGGGTTTAACGCAATTAAAGAGGAGCTGCGAGCTGTAAGGATGGTAGCACTACAGAACAGATATGTATTGGACCTTCTCACAGCAATGGAAGGAGGAGTTTGTGCAAAGATAGGACAATCATGCTGCACGTTCATACCTGCCAACGATGCCGACAATGGTACACTAACAGAAGCAGTTTCACAATTGGCCCAGATGCACTCCAAAATGATGGACGAAAGTAACGGCGTAAACAAGGATAAAAGCTGGTTTTCACTATTATGGTCATGGATGCCATCTTGGCTGTCAGATGGACTGAAAATAATAGTGGGATGTGCTATTTTGGCTGGAGCTGCACTGATAATAATTAGATTTTGGAAAGCCCGGAAGGCGCGCTCAACTGATGAGTTGCTGGAAATGGTGGGAATGCACCCCTTGATGCCAGCGGATGACGGCCAGCACACAGGTGTGATAATACACGAAAGGGAGAAGTTGCGCACCCAAATCATCGCCAATCATCTAGACCCACCATCAGTGAAGATCGAGAACCCAAGGAACCCTAGGAGCTACATAGGAAGATGGGTGTACTGTACTCCTGGAGGAACATGCGAATACATGTATTGGTCATTTGAAGATCACGTAAACCATTATGGACATCTCGGAGGGATAACCAAGATATGGAGAGTAAGAGGAGATAACGAGAAGGATATGTTTGTGGTCGACAAGTCGACCAGAGGGGGGACTGAAGTGGGAGAATGGAAAACCAGACTCCCGTCCTTCACCTCTCGCGCTTGGCCTAGAGGGTCGCGGCCCAGACACCCGCCACGAGAAGAGTTTGCCCATTTACCAGATGACCAAATACCCTGGTACAGAAACATACGGATGTGTCCATCTGCCTGCCCAACAGCCCGCACTGGCCATGCCGACACCTGCGGCACGGACCAACTAGACTGAAATCTACACATCGTTAGAGATGCCATGACGACCTAGATAACGGGAAGCACCGCTGAACTATTATACACGCTGAACATTTCCACACCAATCTACACGAAGAACATACTCAGTGCTCTGACGTAGGCGACAGGCTTATTCACGGACGTGCATCTTTATTATTTTTACATAGGCTTTCAGAATGCAGAAACGCAAGACGCACCATGAGCTCATTTATAACGCTTGCTCACGCTTCTCTTGAAACCCGTTACCATCATGAGAGATATAATGGAAACACGATACTGGCCATGAAACTGTATGCCACTATAACCTAAAGCATCCATGCACTAAATGGATTACTCGTGCACCAGGCCCAAGTAGGCCTCAAGCAAGAGTTCCCGTGGACATTAACAAAGCAAAAGTCAGGTTGCTGAGCCTGCAGAAAGAACCCAGTGGAGCAACCAGCCAAGGTCGTAATGTTGCAAACCCACAGTCAAGAAACAAATCTTCAAAGGCACGATGTTGCAACCTCGCACTCCACGTACCAATGTTAAAATCATATCTGCAAATTAAACCAGACATACAGTGGAAAAACAATATTAATTGTGCAGAATTATGCCTCAAACACGGTCCCTCCCCACGTGACCAAGCCGAACCTGACGAGATGCCAAAACCCAGGAGAGAAAAGGCGTCTGGGTACCTCGCTACGAGACGCAGGCCGACACACTTGAAAGGCTCAATGGACACCTGCTACAGTGGGAACGGTCAGTCTCCCACCTATGAATAAATCCTCACATTGCCTGCACGTACCCATATTGAAACACTGTTGCAACCACAGGTGCACCGTGTGCTGGGAACAACGGTGGTCCCAGGCTGGGGAGCTCACGGATGCACCAATCAGAACATGAGGTTCTTATCTCAGACGTCAGTAACGTTAGCCAATCCTCAGGGGTCTTCATGTAACAATTCTTATGTATCTAATTGTAGGGACAACCCAGATATACCACCTGACTACATCTTAACCACTAATATCATTCTCTATATGCGTACTATACTAACCCCACCACTCGAGCAACCAATCAAGAGTGGCGATAGGTTCTTTTGGTAACTTTTTGGAATGACGCAAGTAGCGCGTCATAATGTAGTAAAAAGGGCCTGCGAGCCCCACTATTGTGTGTGTGTCAGGACGAACGCGTACGCTCCTTGACCCATCCCTGCCGTTTGCATAATAAACGGCAGAAGTTGCCTTGCTCCTTGTGTGTGCCTCATACTCTGTCTCGATCCGAGATATACACGGGAGGAGTTGGGGCCTCCCTGCCCGGAGGTCTGCGGACGGCCCGGCCGACCCCGGCAGAATCCCCCCCCGACAGGACCTTTCTTTCTTCACACCAAATGCAATACAAAATCGTTCTTCTATCAGTGTCACTTACATTTAGGAAAGAGTGTATATGTTTCCATGGAAAATTACACTGGGTTTCACTTGAGGTTTTGAACTCCTCTAAGCTCCCCACTGCATCAAGCTATTTGGGAGTTAATGTAATTAATATTCAGTCAAATATGCTAAGGATCTTCACAATTTGCTCCCCTCCACCCACTATGAAGGGAAGGTGTTAAGGTAGGCAGGTATCCCACACATTTGATGTCATTTGAATAAATCTACTTACATTGAAAAATCTGTTTCGGGGCACTCAGGAAAGACAGCATGGATCCTCTTGGGGACAGCACGGGTCTGGTCAAAAGCTTCTGTCGAAGATCATCACCAGCACCCATCCCTCATATGGCTATCCTTAATAACAGGTCCCAGTCAGCATTGGGCTTTCCCAGTTTTTTTCTCCCATGCAAGGTTAAGGCTCCATCACTTTTAAGGCGTCTCCGCCCAAGTGAGGTCAGGCATCTGACTCAGGACTCACCCAGGTGGATCATAAGCAAGTCGCCTTCAAGATGTTTAGCAGCTCTACCTCCAAGTTGTTTTTAGGTAGGATTTTTCTGGGTCTCTGTCTTGTTTTTCCCTTTCTCTATAGAGCAAGGATTTTTTTAATGTATAAGTCCCTCCCACAAAATATTAAGACCAGGAGGTGTGAATTTATTAGCCTTGAATTTTCATTGGACCTCTGCAGTTCTCTCCTACTCCCAAGGTGAAACCCCACTCTGCCGATAGGCCCTTACAGATCTATGATGTAAGTGATGTGAGGAGGAACACAACTTCTATCATTTACATTTTTTTAGCTATCAGCTTTTTCACTCAAAAAGTCCCTACATAGCAAAATGTAGTAATTTACCAATAAATGCCATGATATATAGATATTAATGTTCCCCTACTCATGATGGATAGGTGGAACTGACTTTTGTTTTGGCAAGTTATTTCACGTCTGAGCTATGGTTTTCCACCCTTTATGCAAAAATGAACATAGTTCGGTATGTGAAACCTCTAGCCCAGATATCTATTTTAATAAGTCATCAGCTTCCCAACTTTCAAATTCAGGACATATACGGGGAAGATAGAAACACCACTTACGTTATAACTAAAATTCCCCAAATTGCATTTGGATGACTGCCATATCAACATCACTACCTCAGAATCAGCTTTAAAATGACATCTCAATGGCTATTATAGTCCTTGTGGTTGCTGAGACAATCAAAGAAAGTATGATGTTGCATACATTCATTTTGGCATTTCTGAATTAAATATACATTTTTCGGTTGCTTGTCCATCTAAGTTTTGTTTTTGATTCTTGGTCCCATTTCCCTGAAAACACATGTTCCAGGTCTGTGTTCCAGTGTATGAGCTCAATATGTTGTTTTAGCCTGCAATAAACTGATCAACCACTCTTGTGAAATCAAAAGCTAAGCTAGTGGATACTGCAGAGATCGGATCTCTCTGACCAGATGGCCTCTGACGTCCTCCAACCCTCTTAATAGCAGGCTTTCCCCCCTAGTCAGGGCAGGGATAGTCCACACAATTTCTTGAATTTGGGGTATTTTACAAAGTTCAGCTTCACTTGATAGCAGCATCGTTTATGCAGCCTGCCATAATTTCTGTCACGCAAGACTGAATCTCTTCTGCTAGAGTTTCAAATCAATGATTTTTCAGAAGGACAGCAGAGCATGTCATTGGGGAAGGTGGCTTTGAATCTTTGTGTTGAGTCAGCCACACTGTCCAAAATTCTGTACTTCCCATATTGCAATATCTTTCTTTATTTAAAAGAATAGTACTTGCAATATGACAATGTGAGATAGGGATTATCCAAGTAACTCTGAAGCAATACAATTAATATTGCTCTGCTTTTGTTACTGGAGAAAACAAACAAGCTCACTCATAACAATGAACACTGAAAAACAATCAATCAAACATCTTAAAATCAAACAAATAACAATGTGCCATCTCTACTTTCAGGTGAAGGAAACATGATCATAATATTGCCTCAACCAAATTGAATTCCTCATCTCGCCGAAGAGCAAAACACCATAAGGAAGACTGGGTCATGGAAACAAAATGAGGCCTACCATTCATAGCTAGTTGGGAAAACGAAGAAAAAAAGCAAACATTACAAAATAAACATCCATGCTTGAATTAGGGTCATATAACATTAAAATCGTGAACTAAAGCTTGCGTAAAGAAACAGCCACTTATGAAGCTGTAAGGCTCATTATGTGGTTGGGAATTGTTTTAAATGTGAATATGGAAATGGAAGAGTGTGAATGCGTCTGAACATGGAGGAGAGTGTGTGTGGAGACATTAAGAGGTTGGGGGAAACGTTTTAACCAGATTGACAGCACAACAGAATGAAATTGACAGCGCAACAGAATGAAAGATTGATAATACCATGTACATACTGTTCACTGTGTGTTCTGCACCGGTGAATAAAGTGTTTTCATGAGAAGCAATCCTGAATTTGATCTCAAAATAAATACATGTTTTTAGGAGTAAATAGAGTGTGCGCGATAGATGTTCTATGTTTGACAGACTAATATGAGAAGTGTCCTCTGGGGACACATTGAGAAAGCAGTGACACTGGTGACCAGAAGGGGAAGCATGCAGTTGAGCCTGCGTGGGTGGACCTACATGAGCATCTCGACAGGCACCAAGAGAGTGCTCACTCTCTGTGGGTATCTTGACATGCAACATCCCACTCATCTTATGTGTTCCAAGCTTGGACGGAACTGCCAGTGGAGTCTGTGCGGGTTTGTGATGATGCATCTCAGAATCTTTCCGAAGTCTGTGCCGTGTAGTGCGGACCCGGGGATGCGTGGGTGCTGTTAGCAACAGAATAAATGAGAGTTTCTGGATGGAATCTGCTGCCAAGCAATTCACATAAAATATCACCATCCAGGCCATAGAAGGCTGTTGACACTATGCCAGAGGCAACCTTCCCATACAAACCTTACAGATAAACCAGAGCGTGATGGCAATTTCATATCAACAGGCAGAGGTATTCACTTGGATGAGTGTGGGAGTGCAGTGAGGAGCAGTGCACTCATGAGCCGGAATTTGGGGTAAGGTGGGATCCCAGAAGTTCTGCTGACTGACGGATTCGTGAAGATACAGTTCACAACCTCTTCTTTATGCATATGCCCTCCTACCGTTCCCAGATATTCCTCCTTTTGTGGGGATTCTACCGTTAACGCCCACCGTGCCTAAAACCTTTCTATAATTAATTGCATTTTTGGGAACATGTCGCCAGAAAATGGAATGCGTGAAATTGAAGTTGGGAAAGCCCCAGCATTCCACAGCCATGGTCCCATCTTCCTCGCCACCACGAACAAACTGATTCCTAGGTATTTCCTCACCACATACAGATTGGCAGCGAAGATAAAACAGCCCCTGGGCCTGGTGTCACAGGTCCCGCCTTTTTCAAGCTTATTGTGATTGAACACCAATTCAAACATTTATTCACAACAGAAATATATTGCAAGAAAGTGGACACTGACTCACTCACCTGTCACACTGATCAACAAGGCAGTACGCCTTGCTCTTGGGATCCCCAAATTCTCACCACGGCCACGCAACGCTACCTGAATGTTTTCCATACCAAATGTCAGTCAGTCAGTCAAGAAGTTTATTTCGGATTCCAATAATCCATAAAACACATAAAACCACCATAATACATACAAGGATAAAACCCACCATTTACCAAATGTATGAACTACTGTTTGTGGTATTGAAACCTTTCAAACAAAAATGTGTTAGCTTAGTAAAAGTGGTCTGGCCCCCTTTTGCCAACCTACATTTTCGCCAAATGCGTGTTGGCCAATTTTTGGGGGGTAAAGTATATTGAAGTGAGGGGGGTGCGTTTTAGGAAAGGAGGGTGCCCACTGAATTTTGCGGTAAAAAAGGGTGTTGCTTAACCCCACGTCCCCCGCATTTTGCTGTAGAAAAAGTTGTAAAGTCGGTAAACAAGCTCAGTGAAATTGTAGGTCGGCAAAAATATGAGGCAATAATTCATAGAATCATACGACTATAATTTCAGCAAGATTGTATGTGTTTGCTTCTTTCTAAAGAACCTTTAAATGTAACAAGTTTAGCGGATGCTAAAAAGCTTAAAGCATATTTTTTGTTTTTAAAAATACGGACGATGGTCTAATGTTAAGAGGTTATATGCTGAAATCTAGAGCAAGGTGCACAGTTGAGGATATCTGTGCTTGCTCTTTCTGAATCCCGTCATAAAGGCACGAGCTCTCACGCACCCGCGCGCCTTCCCCTCTAATCCGAGTTAATGAGGAGCTGCTTGAGTGACCCAGTCTCAAAAGTGCGCCTGCCTGGTGTGTGCTGTAATTTCCAAACAAACCGCGCCAACCCTCGGCAATTTACATATTAATGATTTACATTGCAAACAAACAAGGAACTACCACAGGCTGGAACCCAGGCATGCATGTCTGGTCATGGTTTAATTGCAGGGATCTGACGCTGTGTAAGGCACTGTAAGTACAATGCACAGTGTTTACTGTTCTGCAAGCAAACCCTGAATAGAGTGCAGACAGAACTCTTCTGGGTGAAGGCAGATTCTTTGAATACGGCTCAGTGTTGCCTCTCTGGCCATTGGTAGTTTCACCTTTAGAGAGCACCAGTTGACAAACGTATATGTCATTGCTCCATTGTGATTTGACATCTAGATGCCCTTCTGTATTTGATACATGTCTTCATGAGTCATGAATTTGTCCGACTGATGATGGGTTCTGCAGGGAATGGTTGCAGCTGTGCTTAGTGTTCAATTTGTACCCAATAGTTAACCCCTTCGTTTACCATCTATTTTTCTGCTCGTTTCAATGTAATGTACTAACTTTCATCCTAGTCCATGCAAACTAGGTTGAGCACATCTCGCACCATTCAAATGTCACCACATTGTTTTTTTTAAAGGGAACAGAACACAACAGTGACTTTCTGAGTTTTAATTGCCTATGTTGGGTGAGTGGATGAGGGTATTGGGTGTTTGGATGGTACAGGCCACATGATTGCTAACCACTTTACTGGCCAAGTTAAATTATGATCACCAACCTCACATGGCGTCAACCTCAGGATGCTAAAAGGCTGAGCTAGCTGTGCCAGTATGCAGGACGTTAATAAGAGGAGCACACACATCTATCCTAATCAACTTGAAAGGACTGAAGGTGTTTAAAGAGGTCAGGACTGTGCCCTCGTGACGTCCTGACACCTCTAGACTATGCCCTACAATGGTCTCTGTCCACATGGTACCTCGCCTGACGGACTTAGCTCAAAAGTGGAACCCCAATGTGAAAAACACAATTTGTTATAGCACAGTTCAACAAATTCATAATTATACTAGTCTGAGTATTTGTATTATAACCTCACATATCGTTTTATGAATACATTAATTCTATATTGGATAAATTCATTAAAAGAACAAGTTTGAAAAGATTTGATCATATTATTCAAACTTAATCAAAATAAAATGACTGGTACCCAGTAACCAGAACCACACATTTCTCAAAAATAATTGTGCTGAGAACGCCAATGGGAGGAACAATAGTCCTACACAGATGACACTCACAACTGCTAGCACTTAGTAAAATCAAAAATCCATGTGTCTAGCATTAAATAGTTCATATCATTGACAGATTCCTTAATTAAGGATCTTGAATAAATGACCAATACCCTATTCTAACTGTTTACTAAATAGAACAGTATTCATAATCCAAACATGTTTTATTCCCATTTTAATCAGAAAATGATGCAGAGAAATTCATCAGGGGAAATTCTTGTGCCATGAAACATTTGTTTTCGATGTTCACCATTACAACACCGAGTTTGCAATCTTGAGCACTCCGCAGGTGGTTTTGTGCTTTGTAACTAAACAATGAGCGTCATTAGAAGGTTGGAGGTAACCATGCCGCTTTTAGCGGCATGATTGCCTCCATACCGCAATCGGGCCGGGGTTCCTCGAATGAGGAATTACCGGGCCATCGCAACCTTGGCCGACCCGGTAATTCCCCGTCCGAGGAACCCGGTCCCGGTCCATCCCCATTCCCATTGAGCCCCCATAGGGCTCAATGGGAATGGGGATGGTGCTAACAATGGGCCCGTTAATGACGGGCCTGTTGTTAGCTCCCTGGTCCCCTCGCGGGACCCGGTAAGGACGCCTGGTTTTTCCAGGCGCCCATTGCGGGTCCCGCGAGGAGACCTCGTAATAGGGCGTAACGGGTTTACCAGCACCGGCACCTTTACCGGTGCCGGTAAACCCATTCCGCCAACCTTATAGTGAGGGCCAATGACTGCAAAATGTTTCAAACAATTTACGTATGCGGCAGGTAGAAGTTTCTTCTAAATAGGAAACAGATCGCCATCCAAAACTAATCCTGTAATGATTAGTTTCTCTGCGGCGTTACTTCCATATGTACTACAACAAGAATTGCTCTGGTCGTTCGGAACACTTTTGACAATTCATCCCGGTGTATACATCTACCGAATGTGCATAACTTCGGTTCTGTGCTCGTGAACTGCTCATCTGTCCTCAGTGGAATGCTGTCACATACAACAATTGAAGGATTTTAACATGTGATTCACACATGGTGTGGCCCCAAAGGGGCTTCAGGTGGCAAGGTATAACAGGGCAGTCTGCTGCCTCAGTAAGGAGGTACAGAAAAAGGGAAGTGGGGCCATAAAGTATGGCCTCTATATCTAGTACCTGCTCAGGGTGAGCGGCCTCTTTGCACGTTTGCTTGACCCGGCAGCAGAATCATTGTTGTCTGTGTTTCAACATGAGGAGGCTTACCAGTGAATGGTGCTGTGCCACGGTGAAGATCAGCAAGTTGGGCTGTGCTCTGAAGTGTGCAGTGTGCCAGAAGCACCGGAGGAAAGGTCCAGCTCGCCCGGGCAAGGATCCACAATCCGGCGGCTGAGGCGTTAAAGCATCTGAGGGAAGAAGGAGCGGGGCATAGTAATCCTGCTTGTGGCAAGTAGAGACCCCCATAGAAATGAGCCTGGGGCGTGCGCGCACCATGGAGGCATGGGTGAGTCCTTCTGACTCCTCCGCCCCACAACGTATCTTGAGCTGGGGACACACAAGCGGACTGCTGTGGTGCGAATAAAAAGCTGGTGAAGGTGGCTGCAGCAATAAACTACATGCGACAGCTAAGCAGGCCGAAGAGCCCCGAGTTAGAGGAAAGGACATAGAGATGTGGGGTCATAAGCGAATGATGAGAGGGAATCACCAAAGCGTAAGCAGCAAATGAGCACCAGAGCTAAAAAGCCACTGGGTGCCGTAACAGCGGCGGAGGAGCAGGATGCATTCGGTGAGAGAATTGCAAAAATGGTAGAAATGTATGTGGAGAGAGCACTGAAAGGATTGCATGAGAACTGGCATGTCGATAATGTAAATTCCTCTATGGACAACTATGGGTTCCAAGCAGGGACAAATGTAGAAGGGAACGCCAATATAGCGCTGGTGGAGCAAAGGAGGTCCCCTATAGGGGGAACGATACAGCAACTTTTGGGGGCGCACAGGGGAAGGACGCAGCAGCACCTAGTCTTTTGCCACAGGAAAGGTGTGCTTCGCCTGAACAAAGCAAGGGAGACCACAGGGTTAAGGATGCAGCCAGTCCTCTACCAGTGGACTTTCCAGAGCAAGCATGGTGGCTCAAAAGGAGCGGCAACCAAGGGTCAGACAGGCAATGACACATGCCTGCTTCAGCGGTGGGGGTTAGAAGGGACCCAGGGTGTACATCCATGGCTACAAGGGCTGCAGGCCTAGTATGGGACGTAGCCTTGGATGTAAAGGAAAAGATTTGGAGCAAGGTGTTTATTATCATGTTTACATTACTCGAGCTGGAGCAGGTCAAGTTGGACATAGTGAAAGAGGGCAAGAAGGAGGATGACAGGAGGGAAAGCCGGAAGAGAGAGAGAAAGGAGAGGAACATTAATAGGCTGTATGCCTTCACGAGGTACACCTCCATAATGGTTGAGAAGTCCCTGGGTGATGCTGTTGCGCTAATAATGTATGAACAGCGCATCCATGAGACCCATGACGAATATAGGGGTTAAAGATGCAAATGTTTCCCAGCATGAACTGGGATTATGAGGAATTTTCAGGCTACATTCACAAGATGTTAGCCAGCAATGGACACAAGAGCTCGTCAGTGAGGGAGCAGCCGCCAGTTAGGAGGAAATACCCAAATTGGAGGGGAAAGAGTTATCAGAGTTGTGAAAGAGGAAGGTGGCCCTTTTGAGGCAGGGGTGGTGCCTGGTCCAGGGGAAGCGGATCAGGAAAGGACACCACCTGCTGGAAATTTGAAAAAGGGAACTGCACTTGGGGAGCCAACTGCAAGTTCAGGCACGCGTTCAGCAAATGCAGCAGAGACTACACGGCCGCCCGGTGCAGAAGTAAGGAGCAACAGGTCACCAAGCAGAGGGTGCAATTAAAGCAGAAGGAAGGTGTAATTGAGGGAAACAGACACAGCCCCTTTCAAGCTTGAGACAATGTGGCCGCTGCTGAACTCTTATCATGACAGAGTCTCAGCCAAGATACTCTTAAAGGGTTTCTCAGAGGGTTTCAAGATACCAAGCCACAATGTTCTAAGCGGGATGGTCCCAAAAAACCTGAAGTCAGCAGCCATCAAACCTGATATAGTAGATCTAAAAATAAAAAAGGAGATAAGGCTTGGTAGTATAGAGGGGCCATTCTCAATGCCCCCGTTTGAAGAATGTGTGGTTTGCCCCCTAGGGGTGGTCCCAAAGAAGGAAGAGGGGCAATTCGAATGAATTCTCCATCTCTCATACCCCAAGGGAGCCTCTGCAAACAGTGGGCTAGATCCAGACCCGTGTTCAATGGGGTACACGTCCTTCGACAAGGCACTCGACCTGTTGAAGGAAGTGAGCATAGGATCTCTGTTGGCAAAGCCAGACATTGAGTCCGCATTCCGACAATTGACAGTCCACCACGGGAGCTTCACATTGCTGGGGCTCCAGTTCCAAGACAAGTTCTATTTTGACAAATGCATGCCGATGGGCTGCGCTATCTCGTGTCGCTACTTTGAGCTGTACAGCACCTTCATGGAGTGGGCAGTGAGGAAAATATGTGCAAGTGCCCCACTACCTGGACGATTTTCTTTTTGAGGAAGGAAAGGTGAAGAAGGCTGTGAGGTGGCACTAAGCGCTTTTAAACAACTGGCAGAGCATTTGGGCATCCCTATGGCTGGAGAAAAAATAGTTAGGCCAACCACGAACCTGACATTCCAGGGTATCGCGATTGACACCATCGAAGGGCTCTGCAAGCTCCCATTAGATAAAACATATCAGTTTATGGAAGCGGTACAAGAGTTAGGGAGGAAAGAGACAGCAACCTTAGCAGAGTTGCAGAAGCTGATGGTGCAAGTAACTTTACAGACAGGGTTATCCCGGCTGGCAGGGTTTTTGCAAGAAGGTTTGCCCAAATAACTGTGGGGTTGGCACAGGCACATCACCATGTGTGTCTGGGGACAGGAGTGAAGAGAGACCTCCAAGGATGGGAGAGCTTCCTGGAATCCTACAATGGGGTGTTGGTATGGAGGGAGCCATGGCAGTCTAGCGAGGATATAGAGCTGTTCACAGATGCTTCATGAGGTGTGGGATTCTGAGTGTTTCTGGCAGGGAACTGGTGAGCGAGCATGTGGCCAGGGGCATGGAATGAGAGATGCTGATGCGAAACGTAACATTCCTGGAGCTGTTTCCCATCACAGTCAGCTTCCACATATGGCAGGAGAGGCTGGTCAATAAGAAAAGCTCACTGTGGTGCGATAACCATTCAGCAGTACAGGCTGTGAATTGTGGCACTGCAAACTGCCTGTTAGTGCTTGCTCTGCTGAGGTTCTTGACATTAACATGGCTGAAACTGAATATGGAGATGAGGGCGAGGCATACTCCAGGCATGCAAAACAGTATAGCGGATGCTTTGTCTCGTTTGCAGTGGCAGAGATTCAGGAAGCTCGCACCGGGGCAGAAGAGGAGATTTCAGAAATTCCAGAGTGGCTCTGGGGGCTAGCGGGAATGTTCTAAGGACACTCATGGACAATTCAGTGGCCTCAGGTACGTTGTAGTGGTACATGCAGCATTGGACGAGCTTTCTGGCAATAACAAAGCCCATTGGAGTATTTGGAGAGCAGGATGTTGTAAAGTTCATAACAGAGGCCTGCAGGGCAAAGAGAAGCCGGGCATGGCCAGCAACCACCTTAGTAGCGGTGGTTTTCCTCAGCAGGACCAGAGGAGAATCAGAACCCACAAAATGCAAGGTTGTAAGGGCAGCCATGAAGGGCTGGGGGTGGATGGAAGGCAGGGAGCCAGATCAGAGACTCCCCATCACCTTCCAGGATCCAGCAGGTATAATGAGCGAGACCACAGTCGTATGCAACAGGGGTTATGAGACCAAACTTTTCAGAGCGGCATTCAGTTTAGCCTATTCTGGGGCCTTTAGGGTTAGCGAGCTGGTTGTGACAAACAATCCAGGAGATGGCCAGGGTGGGATTCCGCAGGGGGGTCACATGGGGTATCCTATACAAAAATGGGGAAACAGGTTACCCCTCCCTTTATTAAAAAAAACGTATTGTATACCACACAACATTACTATTACATTAAATAATGACACAAAGTCTGACTAGATATTGTATGTGTACTAGTCTGTCCCTATAAGGCTGAGAATCTCCTTCCACAGCACACCAGATTTCTGTACTGGACAATGAATTACTTATTAAAAAGATCCCTGAAATAGAACATACAGAATGTGTGTGTATTCCCAGTACATGATAATTGTAACGTATGGTTTTTGTCATTATTTAATGTAATGGGGATGTTGTGTGGTATACAATAGGTCTTTTTGATACTTTTGAGTGTACTAACCCCACAGTGAGAATGTTAGAGTTTTGTGTTTGCTTTGAAGAATTGTTTTGTTGAGCTCAGTTTGATTTTGTAACATTTTTCCATGTGAATTTTGTTTTTTTTAAAGAAGTAAATCTTAACAAAGTTCTGGCATCTGTGCAGATTATTTACTTCTAGCACTTGAGGTTGTACCTGATATCAACAAAGGCGTATAAAGGGAGGGGTAACCTGTTTCCCAGTTCTTGTATATTATACGTGTTATCTTCCTCACGAGACAGGCCCCCCGTTACCAAAACAAAGTGGGTAGTATTCATATATAATTATACGCATATAGCATTCTACATCACATGTGGAGCAGATTATTGTTGGAATTAATCTTATTTGTTAAATGAATAATTAAATAAATGAATGAATGTAGGGGGAAATCGTGATGGTAGGGGTTTTCCTTTGCAGGAGGGAGTGGTGTTAACCCCATATGAACTGCAACAATGAAAAACAAGCACTGGCAATGCCAATAGTTTAGGCTTTCACATTCTCCTCGGTCTGTGTTGGATGGAGTCCCGGGCAGGCTCATCAATTAGTTGGGATTTTGCCTCTCTTTAGGCTGTGTCCAGAAACAGGTAGGAACTGAGGGTGGTTCATTTTAGGCACAGTCACCTGCCAGCACTAGAGGGCACCCATTTGCGGTTGCCAGACTCGGATGAAGATGTGTGGAGGTCCATTTCAACATGATGGTTGGGGGTCCCCTGCTAAGAACAAAAATAGTCTCACCTGGGGTGCATACATTACAATGGTGACAAAGATAAGGTTAATAGCCGCCGACTGTCACGAGATAGCCCGCCAGTAGGGATTTTAAACACTAAATGTTCTCTAAAGAACTTTAAACCCTTCTTTGTCAGCAAGTGGCTGATGTGGCAGAACCAGGTTTAGAAGGCAATGAGGTGATAACACTTCTGTATATCCCGTGGGAAGTGCGGCTGCGAGGGCTCTAGGAAATGGAGTCAGTAATGCGAGTGCACATTTTAAGCCCCAGAACAAAAATAGAGAAATTCATCTATTGATGTGTTATAAGACTGCTAACTGCCAACGTGAGGCAGCTGTTGGGGTTCCACCTGAGGATCGAGGCCCCTTTCATTTGAAAAAGTTGAAAGGCCCTGACACCATCCCTGACAGTTGCTCTGTCAAGACAAGTCCTTTCATGAATGCAGAGAGGCTGGGCTCTGCAACAGCACCTTGGCATCTGCTTTGTGGTCGATCAGCAGGGACGATGTCTGATGTGTCTGCGATAGGAGTCATCAGGACATGTCGCAAACCTGATCATGCTTTCAAAGCACCAGAAGCCCACCTGTGCAGGAGCTACGTGAAAGCCCCAGAACATATTGATTGTTCATTTGCCCAGGGATATATTTCTGTCCACGCTAGTAATTTCCCCCACTGACAGTGCCTTGGTGAAGTTAACACGTCCCTGAATCAGTATACGCTGAATTAGTATACTTGTGTACATACACTGATTCCCTGTTTTAAAGCATGCACAAACATATACACACAGCAAGCAACTCTAGTGATTTACATTTTCACACAATGTGGGTGGTAATCGTTCACTATAGCGTGCTTTGGAATACATGCACACATCGCTCGAATAACGCTTGCCTTAACATCTTTCACTTCACTGCACAAGTCATAACTGTTGGCTTTGCCAATGCTCGTTTTAACAGGACTTCCGTGAAGGACACCCATAGTGCTTGTAAATCCAGTGGCTGAAAGCAGACCTTGTAAGACATTTTTATTACACCAGTGGTGGGTTTAGAACTCAAATTAAGTCATTAACTCGCAGAAGACTGCTTTGGAAAAATACTGGCATGCACTTTCAAGTGCAACGTCTGATGGTTAGGCTTGATTAAAGCAAGTTCAAAGAGTTCCCATGAGGAGATGTTTTGGGCGGGAGGGGCAGAAACTGGTGGGAATGGCCATAGAAATCAACATGGCTAGTGGCAGTCAATGGGGGGACAAATAACCAAACAAAACCTGCAAGCTGTGTGTTCCTCCTCATACCAAACCTCTCACCCTGGCTCTACAACCAATACCTGGTAACTCTCGCCCACTGCATTGCCATTTTCTGCTCAAATTTCAAGTGCTACGCTCATGACAACTCATTTTCTGGCTGCCCTCGGCCACCTACTCTCCCTCTCTCATCTCTGACTGCCTAACTGTCATTCAAGATTGGTGTGCCACCAATATTCTTTGTCTGAATGCCAGCAATACTGAGATCCTCCTCATCCGCACACCATCTTCATCCTTTTCCCTCACTCTATGGCCAGCCTCCCTTGGCCCTCCTCCTACCCCTACCTGTGAGGCTAAGAACCTTGGGGTCATCTTTGACTACACACTTTCCTTCTCCGCCCATATCTCTGAGGTCTCTAAAAGTCAAACTTCATACTGCACCTCCTCAGAGGTACTCTGCCTTTCCTCTCCTTCCCGCAGAACCTCACTGTCCCCCAAGCTCTGGTTCTCTCTAGGTTGGACTATTGTAACAGCCTCTTTCGAAATCTACCTGCCTCTACTCTCTGCCCTCTGAAACTTATCCAGAACAGAACTGCGAGACTTGTCCTTGGCCTCAAGCCCTGGGATTGTATCTCTCCAGCTCTGAAATCTCTCCATTGGCTCCCAGTGGATGCAAGGATTAAATTCAAAACTCTCTGCATAGTCCACAAGGCTTTCTTGATCCCCGGGTCCAAAATATCTTCAGCCATCCCTCTGCAAATACCTCCCCTCTTGAGCTCTTCGCTACTCTACCTGTAACTCCCTTCTGGGTCAATCGTTTTTCAAAGAAATGAGCTCGGGGTAGAGCTCTATCTTCGGCTGGGGCCTCCCTCTGGAACAGCCTCCCTGCCACTCTAAAACTCCGGAAGCACCTCAAGACCTTCCTCTTTGCTTCTGCCTCAAGACCTTCCTCTTTGCTTCTGCCTTCGCTCCCCCTCTCCCCTGCTGATCTGCTCTCTCTTGGCACTGTGCACCTGGCCACCCTCTGTCCCCTGGGCCTAGGTACCTGCTCACCGTGCCACCCTCCTGCACTGCCCCCTGGCCACCCCTTGCACTGGGGACTGTATCTGTACCCATATAGCCCCCCCTTTTCTTCTTTTTCTGTACTTATCAGACTTACCCAGTCTGCTGCCTTAAACACAGCACTTGCTGGCTGCACTACCACTGTTTATTGCCTCCATTTTCTATTTATTTTTATCAATTATTATTTATCTGCTCTCCTCTGCTCTGCACTTTCCACTCTGCACTTTTTCCCTTTTCCCTTTCCCATGCACTTGCGCGTTCTCAATGTCACTGGGCCTAGTAAGATCGTTGTTCTGTTGTTGTGTGTTCTCCCCTGTTCCCCTCTCTTGCCTAGTCACGCTCTGAAACACTTGTGTACGAGTGCAATACAAATAAAATGTTATATCATATCATATGCCATTTCTCCCTTTCTGTACTCTAATACAAGTGTATCTGTATGTAGGGGTTTGTCGAGATCAATACCTACATGGTCAATGGGTATATTTATAACACAACTGAGAATTCTCCTCTAGGAATAACCAAATGTAATACTGTGTTTGTGTTGATAATTTGTCCCACGGCCATGAAGTTGTTAACGCTGATCTTCCTTTTTAGAAAAAGCATATTGAATGTAATTTGCCTTAGTTGTTTCTAGGGTTGTACCGAACTTCGGCTTTGAGTGAGTATTTGGCTGAATTCTGGCTAAAAAAAAGCAATTCGGCCCTGGCTGAATAGTTTCTTGCTATTCGGCTCTTGCCGAATACTTTGACATTCTAATTTGAATAGATGCAACATGAACTCAGAAAGGCAAATATAGACTTCAGTTTGCAAAACTGAATAGAATTAGACCAGACAAATTGCTATCACACAGCTGAAAAATATCTTATATTGTAATCTGCTCTTTACGGTATGTTTTGTTACAGATTCTTAGACAAAAAAGGTGCTCCTCTTTTATACTTAGCCTGTAACCATATAGGAACATCTTCACTTTTGGCAAATGTTTATATGCAATGTGCACTTTTTTCCGTTGGGAAAAACAAACTGAAAGAAATGTGCATAGATACTTTCAGTTCCTGTCATGTCACTTCCCATTGCGTACATCATAGACCCCCTTTTCTTTTTTAAGGACTTGAGTCCTGGGTTTAACATTATCTGATGTTTTATCAGTTATAAGTTGCATATGTTTGTGTATTGGCGAGAAAGAGTGGCTAGGATAAGTGAAAAGTGAGCAGCATTTGTTTGGATGGGGTGAATAGTTGTGAGATGGAGTTTATGCATTTCAGATTTCCTCTTGACTTGTGTCCTGCATGAGTCGACATGAACCATTTTATACATTTCTATGTGAGCTGCAAAGATGTTTCGAAACTGGACCGCATCAACTTTGCAACTGGATAGAGAATGCAATGCATCTGATTCACAAAGGCAGTCCTTTTGCATTTGTGTAGCCTCCTACTTTAACTTGCACTGAATATGCAACAATCCTCTGTACATTTGGTTACTTCATTTTGGTAAAATCTGCTTTATTTCTGGCTTTTATACTTTAAATAAAGATGCTACATGAATTACAATGAAGAGAAATAAAAGTATAGAATGCATTTAAAATGGTGCTTTTTTTGTTTTTTTAATAAGTGTGTTTTTTGAAGTTTGGAACATGATTTATTAAATAAAGCAACTATTCGGCTCCATATTCGGCTTCGGCCGAATAGTTGACAAACTATTTGGTATTCGGCCAAATACTAAATATGCTATTCGGTACAGCCCTAGTTGTTTCGCCTGCTACTATCATCCTTTGTGTTTGATCTAGTTTTATCATCAGATGGCAGATCTACCCTGCAGTTTCTTCCTTGAAAAGCATGACATCCGAGCAGTGCATGCAGATAAGGGGTAGTCATACAGTAATGATAATAGTGTCGAAATTTGTACAGCACTTCCTGCTAGATTGCGCCAAATACTAAGCACTGTAATAGGAGAATAGCTCTGGGGCAACGCACTTGTGCAGCACGGGTTTGAAACCTGGTTCTGCACTCAGAGGCTGGACTCCTGTAAGAAGCGTGATATAAGAACCAAATATATATATATTTTTTAATTGTTAATATCACTTCTGAGTCTCAGCATTGCACACCGTTTTGCATGTGGATAGTGTCACAATTCATGGCTGCTTCAAAACAAGATATCTCAGTCTATCAAGCCCAGTTGGTAGTGTCACCACACTCACTGAAGACCTGTGCTGCTATGTATCGCGCTGTAAAAACATATCCCTCAAGTTCTTGTATCCACTCAGTATGTTTTAAGGGCCTTTTTCAGAGGGTTTTTCCCATTGAAAAACCTTTTTGTAAATCATGCCTCATGTCTTCTCTGAGGTGACTGAGCACGTAGAATTTCAGACTTTTAGAGGGCACTTGTTAAATTGGCAGATACTGAATGACGCGCACTGATCAAAATCTGCCTCAAAATGAAAGCGTTGGGATTGCAATGGCAACTAAAGGTACCTTTAAATCTAAATTAGTGTGGGGTAAATGTGACCCTTCACCATAACTAGATCACAATCCCACAGTCACATTTTGAATGATATGATAGGTTATTTAAAACACGCTTAATAGCCAGAGGTTTCTAAGCACGGACCCGGGGATCGAACCTGTGTTGCTCCGTGTCATCTTGCTTCCAAGGCGAGCACTTTGCTCCTGAGCTATCCTCCCAGGACATGGAGGGTGTTCAGGGGAAATTATGGTGGCTAAGCTTGTTGGAGTTGACAGGATTTAATTTTGTAGTTATGACATGTTGGCAAATTGCTAAAAGTAAATGCGCCTGAAAAAATCCCTGTTGAAAAAGAGCACTTGCAGTTAAATTTTGCAATCCCAAAACAAACATAAGGGGGAACGGACTACTGAGCCATTTCCCTAGCGCTACTTATTAGAATAATGAACAGACAGTATAGTTCCCAGTGCTTCATTTGTGCAGCTGCCTGAACAATTACCTCAAAAAATGTATGGGTGTTGCTGTTGGGAAAGCAGAGGCTTCACCTGTGGAATGTCAGGGAGCGCTTAATTGTGAAAACGTATAACAAATACAATTTGTAATGGCATTTCTATGCAACCAACACAATACCTTATAGGATTCTATGTTGCAATATGCACCTTCTGTATCTGATATTCCAGTGCAGAGATTACAGTAATTTATGGTTTGTCAATGTGATAATGTTCCTCTTTACAGTGTTTAATTAGATAGCATCTATACTGTCCCTCGGTCTTTACCTTTTGCACAGTGACAGATGCATTTATCAAAATCCGTATTTGCAACATTTGCCATAGTGGTCGCCATAGGCAAATCTCACTGTGCTTCACCTGCATATTGCTTCATTTCATTTTGCCACTAAATTACTTGCCCACGTTTTGTCACTCTTCTATATTGATCACGATCTTAGAAAATATAAAGGGACTATGTTAAGGATAGTGCGCGCAGCATAATCTGCTCATCTGTCTTTCCCGATTAAATAAAGTGAGGGGGCCAAGCGTGCACACGTGTGTGTGTGTGTGCGCATTGAGAAAACGTGCATAGTTTTAATTCTGCAAGAGGTTTCGTCAGTCTGTATGCACGTAAAAAGAGGATAACATCTCGCCGAAAGACGCTGCACACCATGCGGTCTCTTTAACTATGTTTTTCTAGAATTGTCTGAAAATAACTTGAATAGTGTTGTCATGCTTTACACATGCTTAGAAACGTTTGGTTTTCAGAAAAAAAATAGCACAATTTACACGCAACATACACAGTGCGACTTCTTTGACAGGAGCATTTGGAAAACAGAGATTCCATGAAACGCTATTCGTATTTCTAAATTACTTTAGTTTAGAAAATGCTGGTTTTCACATATTTGTTTTAAACAGGCTGGAACAATGATCTTTGGAAGAGGAAAAAACATCATTGTATCTATTTTCCAAAAAATATAGTTAGAAACTACAATAACATTTGACATCAGGTGTTTGAAAAATTATTAATCTCTACCCAAAGCATAACTGACTTTGTGACAAGAAGATTCCCTTTGGAGGATGCATGGTATATTTCCCATTCAAAGATGGCTGCTAGTTTTGCCTTATTTCAGAGAGCTTCCTTAGAGACAGTCATCCAAGATAGCTGCCTCCATGGAAGAGCTAAAAAAAACTCAGAATTCTGAGGTGGACATGAATGGGTGAGACGAGCCATAGAGATTACATTGGCTAGGGGCAGGGAATGGGAGGGATTACAACTGTGTGCCCCTCCTCAAATATATCTCCATTGGAAAAGCATTACAGACCCTCATTCAAAGTCCATATTTGAAGCTCTTTATGTTAATGACAATCGTTTTGGCTTTAAACGTAGTGCTTTCAGCGCCACCTCAAACCACAAACTAATGCCACTCACCCTAATGATGTTGTTCCCCATAACACCTCTAGTTTTCTTTTTCCAGTGAACTTCTATTTTATTTTTATTTGTTTATTTCTAACGTGCCATAGCCCTCATGCATTAGTTATTAAGTTATTTCATTCCCACGTTTGCCTGAGGACAATGCTACTAATGCTGCCTAGTGAAGGACATATGCACAGAGAATAGGAACTACATGCTTCATCCACTCCAAGGTTACTGAAGCAAGGCCACAGGCCTGAGCACAGTGGAAGAAACAGCCCAAACTGGGCTGTAGAATGGGCAGTTCTGAGAGAATTAAAAATATCAAAGGAGTGGAGTGCCCACACCCGCCGGATGATGAGGTGAGACTGGAAACACATCTCTAAAAGGAGCCCCCGCCGGAAGTGCACCAGTATATGACACATTATAGACAGACATTGGTCTCGGGTGAATGAGTACATTTTATGGTGTGATGTTAGATAAAAGTGCAGGAAAGCCTGGTCAGATGTTTTCTCGAACTTTCCTTGGTCAGGTTTCAAGACATTTATAATGCTAACTGGTCTGGAGGGTGGGTCAGGTCAGTTAAAGGAATAGTGCACTCAAAAATGTCATTTTCCCGAGCGTCCGGAAATGTGGTTTTAAACAAAATGTGATTGATCGTAAAAACATTTCCTATGCACCTTACCTTAGTTTTCCGCACTTTTACACATGCAAAATCAACGAGCGTGACCGTCTTGTGCTAATCTTATCCGTGGATTGATCGCCCTAAGTTCAAGTGCCCTCACAGCACTAAATCATATCACCCGCCCCTGAAGCTAACATTCCTATTGCTAGCAATATTCTCCACCTATTTTCATGACGTTAGTGGGCAGCGTAGCCAAACGCACCCTGTCATCACCTACGTCTTAACATCAGTTGACGCAGAACCCAGAATATTAACACACACATCGTCTCACAGCACAGTGCGTCCCAAATCGGAATAGAAAACACAATTATTAAAGGAAACATCAATACTCTGCAATTTATAATGCGCTTTTATTTCACAAAAAGCGCTCAGAGAACAACCATGATCCGCAAATTTTTATTAAGCACCAGTTTTTGAATGTCCTTGGGTTAGAGCATCAAAACTTTATCATGACGCACACAGTGTTCCTTTCGGGAGAAGATGTGCATTTGACGCACCTTGAATCGCAAGGCTTCGGCATCAGCTTCTTGCTGGACCATAAACGATGACAGATTGCTCCTTGTCGCTGGTACCACCAAAGGGCATATCACCTCCGGGCGATCGTCCCGCATCAGCGTAATGGAAACCCATCCATTTAGGCGTATCTGCCACTGCTGGCTGAAAAAAACATCTGTTGGTATCTGGAAACTATGGCATTCACAGAACGGCAAAATATATCTGTGTAGAAAACATAAAAAAATATATTTTAGTAGCCGTTCTTTATTCAAATGTATCTATTTAGCCTGTAATTCTGCACCGGATGAAACCAAATAACGAACATAAACCACAAATAATGGAAACACGCAGAAAACATTGGGGGGTGCTTGAGACTACGATCTGCTTGAGAGGTTAGCGCTGTGGAATATGTATAGCTCACAATGGGATGTAGAAACTGATGGAAAAATTGAACAGATATACAGCATTATAAAGGAATATTTGAAACGAACTTGGGGATGGTGCCCCTAAGTCCCCTGGGGGAACCCAGGCGTGGACTCCATGCTCACTGTGCTCAGAGAGGCACAGCTCCACCTCACTGGTGAGGCCCAGTAAGGCTGAAACACGTGTATGGGGTTGCTATAGGTACTCTTGTTCAGAAGGGAATTGCCATAGCATTTCAGTGCTGGACTGCCCATGTGGGCGGGACAAAGACTGATATGCAAACAGATATTTCCCATCTGTGAAAGGTACAGTGAGCAAAAAGCAATGTCTGCAGACTCTCACAGTGGGAAAATCCCACAGAACAGGTTATCATGCCATATTCCAGAGAAGGGCGCCTGCTACCTTTTTTAATAATGTAATGGAACTCGCTTGGAAAATGTTCTGCACCCGACACTAGGGATGTCACAGTATTAGTTTTATGATGGTACGATAACCTGCTTGCCAAATGACGGTATATCATGGTTATCGCGGTATAGCAGGTGGAGTTAACCAATCTTAACAAATATTTTCTAAAAGGTTATAAATTGTCAGATTTGTCATCACAAACAAAACCAGGCACCCAGAGCCAGCATGGGGCTTTTCAACATACTTTCCACAGAAATGCCACCCCTTGCTTCCACCAGACACACGTGTGGAGAGGAGGAGGGGGGGCCTGCTCCGACTGGCAAAGCAAATTGAAAAGCTTTTCTTAAGTGGTCATTTTAGCTCCCCCACTGGCTACTGGTGAAGATTAACATGTTGCCATCTTTATAAGCTGCATGCCACAGATCAGTGGAGGCTGATGGTAGTATACGCTTGAGCGCATACACACACGCACACGCACGCTCTCTTTACGTTACAGCCTTTAGTTTACTTGCAGGCCAAAAGGTGTTCAGTTACCACGGACATGTTACCCTTTGGTATGGCAGCAAGGAATACCCACAGAGATGAGTGAATTTCTCAGTGTGACTTATTATATGTAAATTCAATGATAGAAGTAAACCCTTTTCCTTCTTGGCCCTGTATTTATTCTTCCTATTGCTAACATATTGATTTTGTGTCAGGCACGTGTGGTTTATGGAATGGCATTAAAGACTGCTCCAACTGAAACTACTTGGCAGATGGCACATCCAACGGTGCAAGACCAAGACTGCCCAGCACCTGCTTACTGCAGCCTTTCCAAATCAGATTGAAAAGCACACTTAACGGTATAAACGGTATACCGGTATGAACAATGTGACGGTTATTATTGTTCAATTGAGTGGTTCACGGTATCGTTATACCGTTAAATCCCTACCCGGCACATCCAATAATACTACGTTGATAGCGCACACCCTGATATGCCATGTGACGAAGTGGTTTAGATATCACTAGCCTGCATACCGGTTGTGTTTGCTGGTGTTGCTGTATAGATTTAATCTACGGAATAAATTGTTGTGTAAAGTTTTTTCATCAAATGGCATATTTGCACGTCCTTGAATTGTTCCATATGCATACATCACAAATGCGGTTTCAATGCGGTTTCAAATCGCAAAATAAATGTTGAATAGTTATACTTACATTATATTTGGTTGCTCCATTCTCTTGGCGTAACGCAGTGTCCGCTCAGAACAACGGTTTGCATAGTAAATATTACAATGTTCAGTTTAAAAATAGTGAATGTTATCATTTCTGCCGGGATTCGACACCTTCCGTCCTTCAAACCATAGCGATTCCTCCCTTTTATCCAAGATCGAATTACAATTGAACCTTGTTTAGAGCTTGTATGCCTGGTAGACGCATAGGTGTGAACTACCCACAAGCAATATCATACAAATTGACCTTCACTCCATGGGAGCGATGAGCCCAGCCGACCAATGTGGCATTAGAAAAATGCTCAAATAATAAACACATTTTTTGCTGGCATCCACCGATGCTGCACGATCATGAATACTTTTTCACCCATCAACAGTGCTAGTGATTTATTTATTTTTGGACAACAGTTACACTGGAGGTAATTGAAACAGATAATACAAGACACTGAAAGTCTGGTGTAACCTAAGATTACGTTTGTGTCTGTCTGAAACAGACCATGATATGATGATATGATATTGCATTTATAACGCGCCTATGCACAAGTGCTTCAAGGCGCGACGAGGCAATGCAGGGTAAACAGAGGGAGGACAGCGACAGCGATCTTACTAGTGAAGGGAAGTAGACGATCCTTGCCCCATGCCCTTCTTTCATCACTCTCAAAACATAACATATATAATAACGAAGGGGGGCAGCGTAGCCAACCCCGTGACATTCCGTTACACCACACCCTGTCGCAAATAACACATACACTATAGTTTCTTGCCCAGCATTAGGAAACAATTTTGAAATATCCCGAATGACATCTTTCCAATAGGCCCGAAAATCCATTTCTTTGTACAAATGCAACTCTCCCATCCCCAGCGCCTCGCACCCTGTATCCTATGGCATAGTTGCCGGTACAAATGTCACTTCATGGATCAATCAACTTGGGCTTTGAAGTGTAGACACATTAGAAAAGGGAACACCCATGCAATCCACAAGCATCCTGATTTTCCTCACCAGCAGCAGTTCTCCTCCTCGATTGGCATGACCTTGCACTGATTACAGGTACACTAGGTGGAAACATCTTCCATACGACGAGACTCTGGCTCAGGATGCAGTGATTTGTTTACCCAACTGTCGTCCGATGCCCCATCATTTCTGCATCTTTTTCTATCAAGTAATTCCACCTCGGAAATACTCCGGCTCATACTGGTAGGGCTTTATTGTTGCCATTATACAACAACATTGAAAGCAATAGTAATGCTAGTATAAGTATCTGTTTGCAGGGGCTCTGTGCTACAAAGATAGCTGAACACAGCAGAAACGAGTCACAGGCTAAAAAAAAAAAAAGTGAAACGATTGAAAAAAGCAACTCTGATGTCTGATGAGAAACGGTCTGTTTATACTTATTGAGGAAAGAGGCGTCCTGCCATTTCCATGGAGACACATCATTAGCTGGCGCACAGAGAACGTTGACACGAGATGGGCATACGCGTTGTGAAATGGGCCGTACGCATCTAGTGATGACAGCTTCAGGGGCAAGTGATATGATTTAGTGCCCCAGGGGCACTTGAACTTAGGGCGATCGATACACGGATAAGATTAGCACAAGATGGCCGCGCCCGACTCGTTGATTTTGCATGTGTAAAAGTGCGGAAAACCAAGGTAAGGGGCATAGGAAATGTTTTTATGATCAATCACATTTTGCTTAACACCACCCTCTCCAACGCTCGGGGCAATGACATTTTTGACTGCACTATTCCTTTAAGAGGGTTTCGTTATGGGCAGGTTGCTACGATCCTTGATTTGCATCCCAATGAATGAAGCACATCTGTTGGCCATCAATTTAACGTGAAGAGTTAGACTGATTTCTCCAACATTAAGGTGTAGACAGTCACTGCAATCATGGTGGTCTTTTACAAATCCCCATTTTGGTATGAAGTGTCTTTATAGGTAGCTGTCATTACTGGCACTTGTACCCATCTGTGAAATAAGTTTTGCTTTTGGCAGGCGCCATTTGGGAGCGGGTACTGTTCACTTCTGTCCGTTTTCCTGCTACACTTGGCACATTAGATGGCTTTGCCATCACCATGAGTTTTCTGTGTTCATGAAGATCTGATGAATTCCCATGGCATGCACATTACTTTCACACAGCTTATCATCATGAAAATCCATTGTAAAGGTTAGCCACTGCTGTAATTAGTTGGAGTTGCAGTGGAATGGATAAGTGGACAGTAAATGCAACATATCCTGTGTATCACTCATTGCATTTCCACACCCATCTTCTGTTTTGGATTTTTGCTCAGAGGAGTATTTTGTACTAAAGTGCATACATTCACTATGCCCTCCAGTTCAATGTCCCTGTTTTATGAGACAACGCCCTTTGTACACAATCAGTGGAGTAACCTTGCTGAAAATGTCGGCGGGACATGACATCTGATGAAAAGGTGCCCCAGCAAAATGAATGGGGACAAAATGGTGTGCCATGAAAGTTGGGGGGGGCAAACAGCCCCGTCACCCCCTAAAATGACGCCCATGTACACAATGTCATGCTAGTAACACCATTATGTGTCTGGGGGAAACCTACACCTTTGTGGTTGAAAGCATAGAACATGGTCATGGCCATTATCTGAAGTATTTCAGGGTAGGCCGGTAGACTCATGAATGTGCGTGTGAGCAGTGCAAGATTTCCATGTGATGCCCAATGACAAGGTGGCTGAGTAGGATAAGGTGAGGGATCCCATGACTCAATTCTCTTCTGTGACATTCTCAGATAATCGTAATGTAGACCTATATCCATGTTACGATATGGCATTTTCATACCGTTTCAAGGGCTGGAACTGTTGCAAGGGCCGATATGGGCTGAGATTAGAGGTTTCAGCCTGTGATCTGCAGAACCTGATTGGATGCGCCCTCTTGCCCCGGGTGCTAATGTGTGATCTGTAATACTGCATTAATGCTGGATGAGGCGCACTACTCGTCACAGACTGAAGAACCTGCCTAGATAGCCTGTGCATAATTGGCGTTGATGACTGTAAAGGTGTCCTAAAATCAGAATACCCCTGACCACTGCAGGAGACAGCAGAGCCAAAACACCTGATCATGTGGCCTGGCACCCTTAAAGGGACATTCAGGTTCTTATCTTACAGGTTTGATCATCTGTTGTTCCCATTGGTGGCTTGGGTGATTTTTATGTAATGGGCCATCTGGCTCACATGTCACATATATGCACCTTGTTCATGAGCATTAAAAACTCTGGCATCCCAGCAAAGGACCATGAGGTAAGGGCATGGTGTGGGGCTCCATGTATACATGGCCATTCCCTCCTCCACTCGGCACATCAGAACCCTAGTCTAGTTGTACCTGCAATGCATGTGCACTGTGTCTCCTCTGAGTGTATCATGGTCTTAAAACGTTAATAGACTAAGGAGCTCAGCATCCTGTCATTGCCTCTGTATTCCAGAGAACTCACTCCTCACTGACCTGCTCTGGGCAGGCCCACATGTTTCTCCCTGCCTCTCTTGCAATGCAATCTTCAATACCCCTGCTGGAATTACTGTCCCTCTCTTCTTCATTGTCTAACCGCTTATGGAACAGGCCTGATTTACCTTGTGCTCCAATTACTTCCTCCACATCCTTTCCTAGTTCTATTGTTCCCTGTCTTTTGGCTCACATGCATATTGCGCCTAAGCATGCCTTGTATCTGAACATGTGTCTCTCCAGCTCACTGCACCCAGTCCTGCTTCCTTCCCGCCTCTCTAACCTATCCCTCAACTCTCCCCCTCAGGATACTGCAGAAAGCAGAAAGAAGTTCTACAGACTAATCCTTCCTCCCTCATTCACTGATTTATGACATGCCACCTCTGACTGAAATGGCCATCACATTGGGTTGTATCTCCCCTCTTTACCCCAGTACCCTGCGACCTCGAACTTCAATTCAAGTGCATTTTCACACTCTTAATACAGTTGCATTGAGGTGGGAATGGGGATGAACAAGGGGCACTCTGTTGGGCCGCTCAGTCAGTTTGACTTTCTGGCACTTGGCTCTAATGTTACTGGCACATAACTGCCCCCCTCCATCACTCAAAACAACCTCCTGAAATGTTATCACATTGGCCCTCTCATCTATGTATTTACTGAACTTTACATATGGCCTTGTCTGGTTTGTTGATGCATCAGAACACCTGAAAATGCATTGCACGCACCAGGATGTGACTTTGTTGGAGTGTCTGCGGGTCCTACCCCAGCCACAATCCAACAATTGTGTCTGTCCCTAGAGTTCATTCCTCTGATCCACAGTTGTAGACTTACTTTGACAGGAACATGTGTGTCCTGTATGTACAGTGGGGTGGAGTTAGGTAACTCATAGGGTGTGAGGGCATGCTTTGAGTGTGAGGGGTGTGTATGTGATTACCCAGCAGCCATACTTGGCATAGCTGTAATCCCTCAGCGATGTGCTGCAGGTTCCGATGAACCAGGATCATGGAGTCATCAGTGAAGTCAGGAATACTGGCACACACATGTGTAAAGAGCAGGCGAGCATCACAAACTATCTTCAAATTGATGGGAAATGGTGCATGTGTCTCTTTCTGAAGACCTTTTCTCTTGCCCTGTGATATACAAGGCCATGTGGATGCAGTCCAGGGCTCCTACCACACCAGAACAACCTGCTGTAGTACAGAATTGGGCCTTGGTGTGGTTTCGGGCATCTGCGTCAGAAGGAAAAGAAATTATATGGTGCATCCATCTCATCTTGGTGTCCAACACCTGTGAGTGTTTGCACGAGAAGTGTGGCTTGGTGATGCAATGCACCAGGACCACTGTGTGCTGGAATGTGCCCATCGACACAGACAAATTGGGCACTGTTAAGAGCTTACATGGGGCAGGGGATTTTACATTAGAGTCTGCCTGTTGAGCTGTATGTCGCACTCAATTTCTGTTAAGATTCTGTGGATTGTAGGCATGTCCAGGTGGTAGGCATCAAGGACCTGCTGGTCTGTGAGGTCTTGGAAGGATATCCTGGGCCTGTGCACTCTCAGTCTACAGGGCATTCAGGTTTTCCTATCCCTCCTCCTGTCCTGGTGCTGAGGAAGGGGGTGGGGCACTGGTTCATGTTCTGCTTGAGGGGGCTCGGTCACTGGCTGATTGGTTGCCTATGTGGGAGCTGGGACACAGTCTGATGAGCTGCCTTAAGGAGGGGCTGAGACAGAGGCTGATGGGCTGCCTGGGTGGGGGGGGCTGAGTGCAGGCCAATGGGGTGCCTGGAGGGGAGGCTGGGCCATAGGCTGATGCAAGCTGAAGAGGTACATGAGATGAGTAATGTGGTATAGGCTGCCGGGCTCCCTGCTATTGTTGCTACCACCCTATCTGTGCCTGTAATAAGAGTCTCTGTAACATGCTGAGGTGTACCAAAAAAGGTTGGGCTCTTTCCATGATCGTGCAAAAGGTGTTTTTTCCTTTTATGTGCTGCTTCCAACCTTTCATTTGTGCATTTGCCCATGTATGGCTTATAGTGGATGTTGGGAATGCACATTTAGTTGAATAGGTCCACCTGCATTAATGGCCTCTTTTGCAAATTGAAATAGTGCTTGCTCTGCAAGAGATTCCTTTGGAAGGAGTACATGGGGTGGCGACCGAACTTTTGGGGCATTTCATCATACGGTGAGGCATTTTTGAAGTTGTCTTTGGAAGCGTAAATTCAAGCTGTGAAACAATGGTTGAACGACTTGTGCTTGCACTTCGCTTTCGAGGCGCGAAGTGTAGTTGTTACCTCACCATGGAGAAGTATTAATCAGAGAGTAAAAGCGAGGCGCACATCATTTATGCCTCGATTTTAATTTTCACATTTCAGATTTAGGGGTTTGTAAAATGAGCCCTGATGACATTTCAAGCAACGAAATGAGGAAATGGGGCCAATTTACCATCATGGAAGAGTTTGCCCATCACAACATACGACCATTTACATCTGTCATGGAAACCTGAGTGCTAGATGTGGTAAATAATAGAGGGTGTTTGTTTAGGGATAATAGAGGTGATGGATGATCCATGTTAACTCAGGTGTGGAATACCTCCTCCAGTCCAGGGGATCCCAGCCTCCTTTTGGGTTTTGTGGCCTGTGGGCTAGGAGTGTGTAGTGTAGCGTTCCAATTATTCCAGCTAAATGTATATATTTTTTTACTTCGTTGCCTTACATTCACACCTGCAATTTGCAAACTGATAAGGACAGAGGTGATTTATTCCAGCTCTCCTGTTCCTTATGAACCTTGTCCAATACAAACGTAAAACTACTCACCAGAATCGAACAACTATACCTCCATGACTATCATTTGGTTTTTTTTCCAAAGTGTAGCATCGAGACAGTCACCATCCAGGCATGGAGAAGGGCTGCTCACGGGTTCCTGACAGCCCGCCAAGTGTTACCTGGCGGGCTGTGCGGCACCCGCGAGCAGAACTCGTGATTGCACCGGTACCGTTATCAACGGTGCCGGTGCAACCATGCTCCCCACACTCATTCTGCCCGGATTGGAAGCCCGGCAATACCGCATCCCGCAAATGGGCAATTACCGGCCCATGCAGGCACGGCTACCGCCATGCTCGTAATGAGGCCCATTGTGTTCTAACCAAGTCCCACTCTCCTGGCGAGTCCCCCAAGGCACCATCATTTCACCAATCCTTTACAAGGAGCCTTTAGGCACACTCCTTAAATATCACAATATAGCTATCCTTCAATAGACACATCAGTCACTGCCGCAATTACCCAGCCATCATCCTGTTCTGGATGTTGATTGCCTCCCTCAAACGTAGCCCATCCAAGACTGAATTCATTCTTATCAGTCCCCCTGCTAAACAACACATTTGGCCTCATTACACGGATGGCGCTAAGAGATTACCGGCACCGGTAAGTGCACCGATAAGGGCACCGGTGCCGGTAATCCCTTAGCGCCATACTACGAGGTCCCTCAGCGGGTCCCGTCCTTAACGTGTGGCCAGACCACACGTTAAGGAAGGGACCCGCTGAGGGACTTCAGGGCAAATAACGGTACCGCTAACAGCGGTACCGTTATTTGCTCCTTCCCCATTCCCATTGAGCCCTATGGGTGCTCAAATGGGAATGGGGAAGGGCCTTGGTGAATGGGGAATTACCGACCCCGCCAACCTTGGAATGGGGTGGTCATTCCCCCATTCACCAAGGCAGACTCTGTAAAATACCGGCAGCAACCATGGCGCTAATAGCGCCATGGTTACCGCCGTCCGTGTAATGAGGCCCATTGTCCAACTGTGGCTCAATGATATACACGTAGAAGGATTTCATACACAACACTTGGATTCATAAAAAACCATAGGCTTCACCAATGTATTTATTCATTTATTCATTTATTGGTTGTTTGTAATGTGCACTATACACCAATGATTCTGTTTTGAGGCGCATCAAGACCAGGGGAGGAGGGAAGAAAGGAAAAGAAGGTATAAAATAAAAACAAAATGTTCTTAAAAGGTCTTGACATATTCAGAACATGCAAGTGCTAAGCATGCAAGTGCTAAGCCTGAAGGAACGGTAGGGCAGGAGGGGGAGGTGAAGGAGGGGTAGAAGGGAGGAAGACAAACAAAACATTCTGACTAGGTCGTGAGACTATTTAGAATGTGCAAAGTGTTGAACGAGAAAAATGGAGAGGAGGGGATGTGTAAGAGGAGAAGAGGAAAAAGTTACAACAGAGGCTAAACAAGTAAAGTGCAGGAACAGGTAGGTGGATTGCATTAGGAATCTAGAATGCAATAATGACAATCAGCTATGTGTGCGTGCAGACTTGGAAAGCCTTGCCTCATGGAATGAGGGGCTACAACAGGCATGCAGGTAAACACTTAAGACTAAGCAGGTAGCTGACTGAAGACTGGGAAAGCTTTGCCTCAAGGAATGAGGGGCTACATCAGGCATGCAGGTAAACACTTAAGACTAAGCAGGTAGCTGACTGAAGACTGGGAAAGCTTTGCCTCAAGGAATGAGGGGCTACATCAGGCATGCAGGTAAACACTTAAGACTAAGCAGGTAGCTGACTGAAGACTGGGAAAGCTTTGCCTCAAGGAATGAGGGGCTACATCATACATACAGACAGATAATTACGACAAAGCAGGTAGGAGACTGAAGGCTGAATGCTGGAGAAACCTCAACTCGGGCAAGATGGCATGCAATGACAGAGAAACAGGAAGGTGACGGGAACAATAAGATAAAAACACAGGGCATGAGTGAGGGTTTAAAAGGAGCAATGTAGCATAGGCTGAGAAATAGGTGATTTAAGTGATTGGACGTGGTAGGGATGCAGGAGCTCCAGGCATATTAAGATTTGTGCATAAAGGGTAAGTCACACCCAGAAACACGGGGGTTAAAGCAAAAATGCAGATAACAAGGTGTGAACAGACATTATGCTGGTTGAACAAGTGGGAAAATCAACATGCCATTGTGTCAGCAACAACAGTCAATTATACAAATGAAGAGGCCAAGGAAAAGGTAGGAGAACAATTTGGTGGCCCTGCCTCACTGAGCAAGATGCAGGTGATGTTCCAGGAAACTGCAGATGTTCAGTAATCATAGAGTCAAATGCTGAAAGAAGTATTCCAAGAAGTGGCGCTACAGCAGTGAAACATGAGAGGAAGAGGAGCAGAGGAACAATGGTAGTAGTCAAGAAGGGAGTATACCCACAGGAAGGGAATCCGGCCGTCCTTACCATCAGAGAACAAGGTGTAGCAGCAGAGCATTGCATCAGGAGGTGTACAAGTGATGAGGTGGGTGCAGCAGGAATCAGGGAAGAAATGCTCATAGATTTGCGCTGAGCCACTGGAAGCCTCCGACAGGCCCACAAAGGCAAAAAGGGCCTTATAAGGGGGCCTTAGAGGGGGACGCCGGCTCAGCCTGCCGGCTTAGAACGAGCAAGTAAAACAGCCAGCATCCTCCAATCAGGGTGAGGAACATACAGCCATAGATGCGGCTGCAAGGTAGAGCGGCAGGAGGACGGTGGTGCTTCACCTCCGATGATGGTATGCAGAAGAAGCCTGTCTTTTCAGAAATACATAGTCAAGAAGGCCCAAATGTCCTAGCTCCAAATCTCCACCCTTTGCCAAATCAAACCCTACATCCAGCCGCTGGACTTTCAGACCAAAGTGCAGGCCCATGTGCTCTTACACATCGATGGGTGAAATGTCCGCCCTGATGGCGCTCCCAGACACTCATTTGGCACCCCTAAAAGCAATCCACCATGCTGCCACACATCTTATTACAGGTGCATGTACATTTGACTGAATCACACTCATCACACACAAACTACATTGGCCTCTCCCTCAGGCCAGGATACTGTACAAGACTGCATGTGTCATCTACAAAGCATTCACAAGTAGCACACCAGCATACCCTGTGGCTAAGTATTGTAAAGTAGGTTCTTGAGACAGCAGGTGATCTTTGGATATTTATTAGGTTCCATAGCAAATCAGATGTCATCAAGATAGAGGAATGTTCATAGGAGCAAAGGTCTTCTGGGAAGAGCCAACCGATTCCCAACACCCAGGCTACATTTCTACCAACTGCTAGGTCAGAACTCCAAACAAAGACACTTAACAATGCACACCTCTTATAAAATATAGATTTTATGGTGTTCGTCCAATGTGTTGTGTAATCTTAAGCGATTAAGTCTGTGTTTAATGGTGCAAGGGAGAAACGCCGGTCCTGGCACACGGACAGTCCAAATATGCACCATGAAACCAAGTTCTCAAATGTATGGGAACTCCTGTCCCCTGCACACTATCAAGGGCCGAATATCAGCCAAACAAATACTCTATGTAAGTCAGAATAAATGCATCTAAGCAATTTCCAAAATTGAGTAAATAGTTAAACATTCGCTAAAGAAAAATTCATTTTCAGAACGTTGTCTTCTTTACAGTTTTAACATTAATGGGAAGCCCAACGTGTTTCATATACAGTATACATCCAACTAGCAATGCAATATCATTTCTTGAAACTGTGTATTTCATTTCTTAAATTCCACACTCTCTCACATCCTGAATACATAATTAGTAGTTTCTAATAATAATAATAATAATAATAATAATAATAATAATAATAATATGCATCATGTTTCAAAACATAGCTAAAAGTCAATGGGCCTCATTAGGACCCTGGCGGAGAGGGTATTACGCCAGCGTAGTGCATGGCGTACCTCTCCGCCATACTACGAGTTCCCGTAGCGCCATGGAGGTTTTCTCCGCCTGGTTTTACCAGCCGGAGAAAACCATGGCGCTACGGGACCTCGTTGTTAATTACGCCACCGTATTTTACGGTGGCGTAATTAACTCCTTCCCCACTCCCATTATACCCTATGGGGCGAAAATGGGAATGGGGAAGGGCAGAATGGGGATTGGGGATTTACCGCTCCGCCGAGGTCGGAATGGGGCGGTAAATCCGCCAACCCCCATGGCGCTATCGGCGGCTTTCCGCCATGCTTCGCGGTGCATTTAGCACCGCGAAGTCCGCCCGGGTCGTAATGAGGCCCAATGTTTCATCCAATCCCTCGAAAACGTTAAAGCGACATATCTCCAACCTGCAAATCCTCAAAATATGTTAATGCTAACTACCATCATTGTTACACACCTCACAGAAACAAGCACGCATGACAACTCACTGTACAGAAATATGATGATATGCCAAAGAGGCCACTTCTGCCTCCTTGCGGCTGTTAAACTGAAAATGCTCCAAAAAACAGGGATTCTAATGCGTGACCATGCTTAATCGCACATCAAAACACCTCCAACCACCACACTACACGTGAGCATATACATCCACAGATTGCATTAAAAACTTCCTACCCCAGAACGAAAAACAGCACTTACATTGCTTTCTTTAGTAACACCCCCATTAGCTATCATAAATACATGACGAACAAAACAAGTGCAAAACGCTGACTAAAAATTAAAATGTGAACACTTTGCTGACAGGAGACAGCTCAGCCTGCCACCCGACAGGAAGGATGCTGACTGTTAACCATCCATTAAACTGGTTATTATCATAGTCTCCCCACCCATCCTCTACCTCTCTCAGGTCTTCCTTGGCCGCCCTCTCTTCTCTCCTCCCTCTCTCCTGTCACAACTGATGAGGTTGCCAGACAAGTCCGGTCTATGAAAGTCTTTGACTCTCTGGCTCCAGCCTTGGCCAAACTTTGCAACCACTCCTTCGCCACTGGAGTTTTCCTCTCTCAAGCACTCCCTTGTGCACCCCCTTCTAAAATCCCAGGTTGAACTTGGGTCCTTCATCTCCTCCACCACAGTCTCCACTGTGGTGTTCCCAGGGCTCTATCCTCTCTCCCTGGTTTTTCAATACCTATCTGGCCCCCTTTTCCCTCCTTATCTCTACCTTCTCCTCTAACTTTCAGTGTTATGCGGTTGACACACAGCTCAGCCTCCTCCTACTCCTCGCTCATCCCTGACTGTCTATCTGCTATTCAGGCATGGTGCGCCACTAATGATCTCTGCCTTAATGCCAGTCAGACAGAGATACTGCTCATTGTGATCCCTGCTCTCACTTTTCCTCTCTCACTCTGGCCGGCCTCCCATGGTCCTGTGCCCTCACCCTCTTGTGAGGCAAAAAAACTCAGGGTCATCTTCAACTCCACTCAACTCCACACACTCCTTCTCTCCACACATCTGGACATTTCCAAAATTCCCATTTCCAACTGCACCTCCTCAGAGGTATTCTACCTTTTCTCATCTTCCCCCAGAAGCTAGCTCACTGTCTCCAGAGCTCTGGAACTCTCTAGGGTGGATTACTGCAAAAGCCTCTTTCTCAATCTACCTATCTCTACCCTTCGCCTTCTTCAGCTCATCCAGAACAGGACCGCAAGACTTATCCTTGGCCTCAAACCCACGGACCACATCTCTCCGGCTCTGAAATCCCTCCACTGGCTCCCGGTGGCTGAAAGGATCAAGTTCAAGAACATCTGCATCGTCCACAAGACTTTCCGGGGCCAGGGCCTGTACTATCTCAAACGCTCTCTTCCTAAGTACCTTCCTACTAGAGCCCTTCAGTCATCTACTTCCAATTCTCTGCGGATGAGTTGTTTCTCCAAGCAGAGATTGGGTGGTAGATCTCTTTCCTCTTCAGGTGACTCCCTCTCGAATGGCCTCCCTGCCACTCTCCACATTGAGCCTGATCTCCTTAAATTCCGGAAGCTCCTCAAGACCTTCCTTTACTCCTCTTCCTTCTCTCTGCCCCTATTCTGCTAGCATTTCCACTACTCCTTTCCTCTGCCTCTCCTCTGCTAACCTTCCTCTCCCCTGCATTGTTATGCTGACTGGCTGTTTGGTGCTCCTCTGAGTCATACAGGACACCAGCCCCACCAGTCCAGTCCCTCACACTTGTTTGCTGACCTTCCTGCACTGCCGTCTGGCCTACCTTGCACTACCTGGGTGTGTTCCCTAGGAAGGCAGAGCCCTCCTTGTACTTAACTCAGGGCCCTGCTGCTCTGGGTGCACTTCTCCTCTTCCCCTCCCCTGCACTTCTTGTCTGCGCACTTGCACGATCAAAATTATACTAGGCCTAGTAAGATTGTTTGTCTTGTCCTCCCTTGTCCACCCACAATCCCCCAATGTCTACTTGCACCTTGAAACACTTTTTTATCGGCACATTATAAATAACGTATCAATCAATCAATCTTTAAGTATGTAATCCCATTGCATGGTCAGTGCGTAGCCTTCTCAAACATTGACATCAATGCAGACAAATAGTAAAATTGCAATACTTTCATTATTGCAGTTTTGCCTCCAAGTTTACAAGTGCTGGCATCTTTAATCTGTGTGCATCGCCCTTTAGTTCTTAACATAACGTTTATTTATGTATTGGGTTTTTATAATGCACCTCTACACAATGTGTTTCAAGGCACAACAAGACAAAGGGGAAGGAACAAAGATGACAAAACAAACATCGTCCTACTTGGCCTTGTGACATTCAGATTGTACAAGTGCAGTAAACAGGAGTGCAGGGGACATGGGGAGTGGCGGAAGGTTTAGTGAGTGCCAGGGGAGGCCAGGTGGCCAGTCCCCAGGGAGTGTCGGGGCAGAAGGTCCACATGCTAACTGCAAGGAAAGCGGCTGGAAAGGCACAGGGGGTGCAAGCCCAGCCAGGATAGTGCTGGGCAAGGTAGACCAGTGGGGCAAGTACAAGTTGGGGGGTGTCAGAGGAGACCAAGTGCAGGGGCAGACTGGTAGGGGGGGCTGTTGCCCTGCAAGAGTCTGAAGGAATCAGACAGCCAGTCATAAGGCAGAAGGGGAAAATTAGCAGGAGGGGGGAGAGAAAAGGAGGGTCTTGAGAAGCTTCCAGAACTTAAGTCTGAGAGGGGCAAGTAGGCCATTCCAGAGGGAGGCACCTGCGGAAGAGAGAGATCTATCCCCCACTCTTTGCTTGGAGAAGCGTCTGATCTGCAGAGAATTGGAGCTAGAAGACCGAGGGACTTTATAATGGAGGTATTTATGGAGAGAGAGTTCGATGTAGCGGGGTCCCAGGTCCCAGAAAGTCTTGTGGGTGATGCAGAGGGTTTTGAACTTGATCCTCGCAGCAACTGGGAGCCATTGGAGAGTTTCTAGGGCTGGAGAGATGCGGTCCCTAGGCTTGAGGCCAAGGATAAGTCCTGCAGATAGCAGATAGGTCTTGCATATAGGGCCAGAGATGCAGACTTGGACATAGGCCCGCTTCTTCGAGCAGATGGCAAGTCTGTATTGCCTTTGGAGCAAGCGGCAGGCCAATTTGTCAAAGGATGTGCTCGAAATCTCAAAACACAACAAAGGGGACTAGTGGTGGGTATTATCCCTAACATCACACCCAATCTTTTTCACACAGACAGTTTTAGGACACTGATTCATTGCTTTACCTTTTTTAAGTTACCCTGCATGTAACTGCTTGCCCTCCAACATTCTATCTGTCCCCTAGTGTAGTGACTCACCCTAGACTGCTCTGATGAGCCGCTTATCTAGGGTTAGGGGATAGAATAAGAGACTTGCCCTATACCTATCTGGACAGTCTTACTATTCTCTTTGGATCACATAAAAATACACAAGCTGTGATAGTATAGCCTAGGTATGTGCTTAAAGTTTAGCAAGTCCCCTAATTTCTTCTTCTTCCCTGCATAGGCTACTAAAATGGAATAAAATATGGCAAATATACCATACAAATACTAAAGACTGCTTCGTTGTATCCCAACTAGTGTGTGGTGGAACACTACCCAAGCAGCTTAACTCTCTCAAACAGTCAAAATGCTATTTGCTCATAAAGACCCCTGGAAGGCATGAGTTATCCTTTGTTGTTTGAGAGATCAGAAAAGGCCTACCGGTTTCACTGGTATAAAGGATACACCACTTTCTTCAGGGCCACAGCACTCACATAGTGCTGGTAACAACAGTTTGAGAGTGTTGGCGGTGCAGCTTGCCGCACCCTTCTCTGGTGCACATCCCAATGAAGAATAAAGCAAAATGTTTCTTTTATTTTCCTTTAAATGCTTTTGCGAGTTGCTTAAGTCGGGAGATGTAGCTTAAACATCCTGTTCTGATCTGAATTCAGGCTTGACATAATCTTCCTTTTATGTCTTGCACAGCTCTGTGTTTCTGCCATTTCCGTTGAGCTGCTCTACACTTGCATTTCAGAGAGGCCAGGCCAGAGTCATATCAGGAGTTGCATTTGAAGGCAGGTTTTAAGCAGATCCTCATGACAGGGGCAAGAAAGTTCAGTGTTGGAGATGGAAAGTTGAAGGTTAGGAAGGGCTGTGTTAGAGTGATAGTCAGTGGCAGGAGGGGGAGTGAAGGTGGCAGCAAAAGCAGCAACTGATGGTCGCTTTATAGGTCGAATGATGGAGCAGGAGACCGGCAGTGCGGGTGGGAGGGCCGTATCCAGGAGACGCAAGAGTTCCAGGTGAGAAGACATGAACGCATGATCAGACCAGGAGAGAGGAGTAATGAGAGGGTTGGAGATGGGGATGTCTGCAGAGATGAGAGCATTCAAGGTGTGTCCGACTGAGTGCGTCAGACAGGAGGGAAAGGTGACGAGGGAAAGAGAGTCACATAGGTTGTGGAAATGTCCAGAGGCCGCATCAAGGGAGTCAAGGGGAATGTTGAAGTCTCTGAGAAGGAGAAGCTTGGAGGTAGAAGCCAGTAGAGAAGTAAGGTCAGCCCACTCATTGCTCAGCTAAAGGCTATTAAAGAAAATAGGAACAAGCATAATAAATGGTATAGTGAGAATCTCAAAATTCTTAAACAACAATATAGGAAAAAAAATAATAATTTGACGCAAATCCAGAGATGAAACCTCTCATCAGGGAGCCAAGACAGCCTTGGCTACGTACAAAAATGAAATCCTGCTGGCTAAATCGCTTGTTTTACAAAATCGAATTGAGTAAGCAGAGAACCAATCCAAGACTTTGTTTTTGGTCATTAGAAATGTTTCCATCCCATAAAATGTGAATCCTCAATCCCTGGCCTCTGTCACTCTGGCCAACAAATGTAATTGTTTTTTCCAGGAGAAAGTTAATACCATCAGAAGCAATATGTCCGTATGCTCAGTGTACACTGAAGCTGACTTAAGTATCTCCCATTCTACATCTGTACCTAATTTTGGTCCTAGTTTCACCTTTTCCACTGTTGGGTCTGATGAAATTCTTGGCTACTTGGAAAAGCTAAAACCTACAAATGTTGCCTATGACCCAATCCCTGTGTACCTGGCGAAACAATAAATGCTTCTCTATCACAAGGCTGCGTTCCTTCGGAGTTAAAAAAATAATTTCTTACACCACTGTTAAAGAAGCCAACGCTGGACCATAAAGTTTTGGCTAACTATTGCCCAATATCCCGCCTGTTATGGCCAGCCAAAATTATAGAAAAGGTGGTGACAAAACAACTCCAGACATTTATTGACAAATATAAGATTCTCGACTGTTTTCAGTCAGGTTTTAGACCGGCCCATGGAACCGAGCCATGCCTGTTGATGGTCTGGGATGACCTGTTGTGGGCCGCCGATGAAGGTACTGTTAGCATGCTTATTATGCTGGACATGTTGGTGGCCTTCGACACAGTGGACTTTGATATCCTTATTACCAGATTGTCATCAGTGGCACATGTCTCGGAGGAGGCCATGAGATGGTTTGTGTCCTTTTTATCAGAACGTACCCAGCAGGTAAAAATGGGCGACTGCCTCTCTGTAACTGTGTTGGTTGAGTGTGGGGTACCCCAAGGGTTCTCACTGTCGCCTTTGTTATTTAACATCCATATTTGCATTTTGCTGAATATTCTATTGGAATTTGGTTTGTCATACCATTCATATGCGGGTGACACCCATATTTACGGCGACTAAACGAACCAGCTGAGGCAATAGATATAGTGTTATCGTGTGCCACTAAGATTAAAGAATGTATGCTGGAAAACAAACTGCAGTTGAATCCAGCAAAAACTGAGGTTATTGTACTGGGTGCAAGAGGGAAGGTACCGGACATAGTTCATACTGTCCCGTGTCCATCCCTCTTTGACATAACCACCAAGTATGTGGACATTGCAAAAAATCTCTACTGTATCTGGCAGTCCAGTATGGACTGCAACTTACAGGTTAATCAGATGGTGAAATCTGTATATTTGCAACTAAGGCTGTTAAAACCAGTGATGCCTCTGATTGCAGCAAAGGATCGGCCAATGGTGGTGAGAACATTAACCAACGCTAGGTTAGATTACTGGAAAATGCTCTTCTAATGAGGGTGAAAACATTTAAAATTAAGAGGCTCCAGGTAGCTTAAACCTCAGCTATTTGGAGTTCTTCTGCTCAGTGAAAAAATCAACCTATTCCCCAGTTCAGAAGACAGTTACACTGGCTCCCGGTATCTCAAAGGATCCTCTTTAAGGTACTATGCCTGGTATTTTGGTGCATCCAAGGGACGGCACCAGCTTATCTGAGCGCAAAGATTCGGGTTGTATCAACCCCAGAGACAGCTGCGCTTCTTGGATCAGTGATTTCTGCAGATTACAAGGGTTAGAACGGCCACATGGGGCGAACAACGGTTCTCAGTCTTTGGTCCTCAAATGTGAAATGCTCTTCCACTGAACCTTCAACTCCATCAATCTCCAACAATCTTCAGGAAACAATTAAAAACGTACCTATTTGTTTAGTATAGAAGTCATGAGTTTTTCAAACCCTCAGCAACATTGCGACAAATGTATAGAGGAACATCCTGCGCCCAGATGCATTTGTGCTCGGTCCCTCCAAGGGTATGCACGGTACAAATCTAAAAATCAATTCAAATCAAACCTGGCCAGGGGGCCTGCAGATTGTGGCCAGAGTCAGAGAGAGGATAGGAGAGACACCAAGCCTGGAGACGAAGCATTATAATGAGGAGTAGGCCTGAGTGTGTATGATAGTAGCAGGGACCCACTCAGGGAAGATCAGGGCAACTCTGCCCCCGGACCGGTTAGGCCAAGGCTTAGAGAGGATCTTGTAGCTCTCAGAGAGGAGAGTGTAAAAACTCCTGAAAGATCTGGGAGTAAGCCACATCTCTGTGAGAGCAAGGTGGTCAAGGTTGAGTTCTTCAAGGAGGTGGCAGATGTCAGAGGAGTGTTTGACGGCAGAGTGAGAGTTGCAGATAGCTAAGTGGAGCAGATTGCTGCTTTTGAAGATCTTCCGAGGAAAGGTACAGGAGTGGGGTACACCCATAGAAGGTGGCAGAGGGGCCAGAAGGGGTTCGGAAGGAGGAATCGGAGGACAAGTGAGGACGTTAATGAGAGACGGAAGGCACCTATCAAGAAGGTTGCTCCAGAACTAGTTGCTGGATGTCTTAAAGATAACATGTCAACACTGATGGATGGAGGGGAAATCTCCCTTGACCCCGGCTACGCCCTAATTTCGGCTATGGCAGCCACAGCTGACTGGTTAGTTCCCATGAAACTGGGCATTTGCCAAGCAAGAACATCAGCCCTGTGGTTCACTGCCGATCTGAGACTACCGAAGTAAGCGTCTCAGAGGGCTAAACATAAATAGCTTCTGAGCTCTGATTTAGATTCCAAAGCTAACTACAAATCAGCTCTTCTTATTTATCAGAAAGCAATTAAAAGTGCGAAGTCTCAGCACTATGCGAATCATCTCACGCCCGCCGCCTGCTCGTCAGGTGAGCTTTTCAAGATAGCTAAAGAACTGACAGTACCACCGCCTCCACTGTTGATCCATCTCACTCCCAAGCAGTTTGTGACCAGATTAGCGGTTTCTTTCAAGAAATAATTGTTAAGATCAGGAATGCTATTGCTGTAGCGCAACTGTGTGCATCAAGTGTTACTTCAGTATCACCAGCACACTCGGAAGAACTACCTTCCACTTTTCTTTTCAACCCTGTGACCAATGAGACTGTTGCAGATGCCATTGCAAAATTGAAATCAGCGTCTCCCTCGGATGCCATCCCTCTGTATCTGATTCAAGCCTTTTCGTCCGATTGTTTCTCTTTTTTTACTGCTGCTCTTAGTCACTCTCTCACTAACAGTGTCATTCCGGCTTCTTTAAAACACGCTATTATCTCCCCCTCGCTGAAAAAGCCTCAACTTAATCCAGCTCTTTCCAACAGCTATTGTCCCATCTCACTGATGCCCATCCTCATGAAACTTATGGAGACCATTGTTACACCCCGGGTCTCCAGTTTCTTAGAAGCTAGAGGTCACCTTCATCCCTTTCAGGCAGGCTTTCTCCTACGCATTGGAACTGAGTCAGTTATGATCTCAGTACTCGACAATCTGGCACTTATGCAAGATCGCAGAGAGATCAGAGTCCAGATTCTCCTTGACCTCTCTGCAGCCTTTGACACAATTGATCATGCTATTCTACTACAGTGTCTTAAACAGACAGGGATGGCAGGCATACCTCTGGCCTGGTTTGTGTCCTTTTTAGCAGAGTGTCAGCAGACTGTGTCTCTATTTCCTTTTTCCTCTACCCACTTTTCAGGTCCTGTGGGGTTCCCCAGGGTTCCTGTCTGTCCACCTTACTGTTTAACTTATGTCTGCATTTTCAACTGCTGGCAGTTATAACAGAGCATACAAATCGTTCAGTAAGGTGTATCAACATAGACAATAAGGAAGTTAAACTATGGCAGAATGTTTTCTTTGGATATAGATGCACAATTCTGAATGAGGACCACCCCACCTGCGAAACCTGTAGTAAGAGAATTAACAAGCCAGTTCATAAATGTTTAGTAAGCCTTGTTTCTTGGTTACAAAATTCAACCACCCCAATGGAGTGGAAGAGTTTCTTGAACAGTTCATACACGGAATCCTTAGAGGATGGACCCCCTTTGAAGAAGGAGCCTCTGGGCAATGAGATCCTCGAAGAAAAGTGGAACACTTGCAGTGATGCTGCAGCTTCGACCTTTGCGGTGCTCTTCGATGTCCGATCGCGCAAGTCCTCGGAAGATGAGGCATGTGGTAAACCTAAATGCAAAGTGTTCGATGCTGCAAATAAGACTTGGTGATGGATGCAGGCCCGGCAGCGGGCGCCGGGATTCACATTCACTGGTGCTCTGGCCTGTCGGTGCTGCAGTCACAGCATGTACCTTCGGATAGCTTCGGCGATCAGGACTCGACCATGAGCTGGACCTCGGATATTCACTCAGTCACTGTCCTCGGGATGTCTTTGTTGGCTTCTGGTGGCAGGAAACCCACCGGCGGCTTTCCTCTGTAGCCGGCAACCTCGACGTTCTCCGGTGGGACAAAGTGGTCAATGGTGATGTCAAGGGAGCCCTCGTTCAAATGTTCTTAGGAAATGCACAGCGTTTTGGCTCCGGTAATCGAGCCACATGGCGTCAAGGTGTACCGGTTTCGGGGTGACACTATTCGGATGGCTTCCAGAGTTCACAGAAATCTTCTGAGCCCAGTCGACGTCAATGAACTTCGATGGCCTCAATGTCCAGGCGCTCTCTTCAGGATTCTCAGCGGACCCCTTCTCCGGGCATCAGACTCATAGAACTGGCTTCCAGGGTGCCTCGATGAAGAACAGCAGTTTTTGCACGATGATCCCTCATAGCTCGGGGAGAGGTCTCCTAGGCAGGTCCTCTCTCGGATCAGTCCTCAACAGACTCGACAGCTTTTCGATTTCTTCGAAGGAAATGCAGCAGCAGTCTTCTTCTTCCAGTTGGGCTCCAAGGATGAGCTTCAAGTTTCGACTTCAGCTTCTGAACAAATTGCTAAGTGAGAGGTCCGCAGATATACATATCTGTCCCTCATTCACTCTGGCTGAGCCAGCCTCAGTCATCCAATCACACAGAAGGACATTCATGCAGGCAGGCAGCTAATCAGGCTCATAGGCATTCAGGCCATTCACTTCCACCCAGACACCCATAACAAGGAATGTGGATTGGAGCAAGTACCCAGACTTTCAGCACACCACACTGCATTCATGTCAGTTTCAGGCAGGGCTGTCTCATTCACTGTGTCACGCACACAGAAACCAGACACCCATAACGTAGAATGCATATTGGTCACACACTCTATTCACACAGGTCCCACCTCAAGGGTGTACCCACAACATACAGTCACTGAGAATGCTCCAGCCAGTCTGGCCTTTACTTCCCCACAATACTATATATGGTTCTTCCACCCAACAGCCAGTCAGGGGAAGGGACCGAGTCAAGGCTTCCCAGGACTTTGGAAAAACAAGGTAACAGGCAATACAAATCAAGAGGCCCCAGGGGCTCTCTTGTCTTCTATCAGTAATCCACTGATTCCTATGGCAGGGCCTGGGTATCTCAAAATTGAGGTTACTCAGAGCTCCTGTCATATCAGCATTAAGCTGCCTCCAGCCCATACCCTGTTGTGTGGTCAACACACAGGTGTTATGTTATGTTATTTGGCATTTGTATAGCGCTCTATATTTCATTGATATGACCTCAAAGCGCTTGTAGGTTGAACACCATCGGGGACCGTAGTCCAGGTCAGTTGAAAGAGTAGGGTGGAGAAGGGTGCTTGGGTGCACCAGTTAAGTGTGCATCTGGTGTAAGTTCTTGATGGTAGCTGCATTCTAGCAATAGGTGTGGTGGTAGTGGTATCGGTCCAATGAGTGCAGTCTGGCAGGTCGACACCGAGACAGGGTTCTGGCTGCGTTAGGCCTGTGGGACGCTTATGTGCGCAGCTAGGCCGGTTTTTCATGGGATATAGCTGCGTTTTATTAGAATGATGAGGTGTTCGTGGCATAGTGTTCGTAAGTGAACAGCTAGGCCGAATTGATCGAGGGATGTAGCTGCGCTCTAATTGTGTGATGGTGTAGAATAGAGAGTAAGCATAATGATATGCTTAATGATATGTCCAAAAGCATACACTAGGTGTACAGAGTTGTACCCCCACCCATGGGTGCCATAAGTGTATCCCAAGGGTCTCCATTCACCACAAACAAAAAGAGGAAGAACTGCACTGCCAGGGGTCCCAACTGGAATCCTGTGCAGAAAACAACACAGAACACACATGATAAGGGAGTCCCGGACAACGACATGGAGGCCCTGTTCATCCAGTGCATTTCCAGCATCACAATGTGAACCATGTGCAATTAAATTCAGGGTTAAAGAGCTTAGGCCAGCTTTGATTTGTAATTAATTATGTTTGTATACGAATGTGTAACCATGTAATGATGTCACGACCAACCTCAGTCGAATCCCAAAAAGGGGTGTGCTATGAAAATGCTCTGAAGATGATAGTTAACATAAAAGTGACCAATGGGAATGGGAGAATTGGAGAAAGATTGGATTTCTTTGTATAGGATTTGTCCAATCACATGTGGGGGCTGGTAGTAATAAAATATATGGGAGTATTTGAACTGTTGTAAAAATGTATATAATGTGTCAACTTATGCGGTTTGGGGAGACTAGGGTTAGTTTGACTCTTCAGAGTCAGCTAGTTCATTCCCGGACAATTGTACAATAAACTTGCTTTACGTACAAAATGTGCACTCGTTCCTTAAGCAGTGGGCCTGCCTTGGGTTAAGTTGATTAGGGGCCGATCCATACACTCCTCATATGATCTCGACGCTGACGACACCAAGATTCTTCTATCCTTTCTCTGACTCTCCATTCTGCTCTCTTGGCCTGTCTTCTCTGCATCCAATCCTGGATGTCCACCCACTACTATCACCTCAATTCATCTCAGACTGAGGTTCTCTTCTTTCCTGCTCTACTATACCTCCTTTTCTTCTACCTTCCCCCATTTTATTTCCTTCTGTTGCTCTTCTTATTGCGAAGTCTGTTCTTAATCTGGGTGTTATCATCAACATCTCTCTCATATTCACTTCTCACATTTCTACCATCTCTTAGTCTTGCAGCTTTCAACTTTTTAATAGTCGCAGGGCGCATCGTTTCTTACTTTTGATGCCTCTAAGCTCCTTATTGCTTATTTACTTTTCTCATGCATGTTCTACTGCTCTAGTCTTCATCTCTGTCTCCCTGACTGCTAGCTTATCCCTCTTCATTTAATCTATCATTCCTCAATTCGTGTTCTGTTTATTCCGTTTTATGTCATTTTTGTAGGTCGCCTGACCAAAAGACCGATTTTTTGGGGACAATAGAACAAAGGACATTTCTTCCCCCCTACCCGTTCTTCCCCATTTACTAGAATTTGGGGTGTTCTCCCCCCAACCCCTTCTCCCTCAACCCCCGCTGCTGGCCTCTTCTCCCAAGACCCCCCATTAGACACACAAAAACACACACAAACACGTACACCCTGCTCCTCATCCTGCTCCGGACAGCCATGTGTATCCAACCACACCGCTGCCTCTTCTGGGGTTTCAAAAAAGTGCGCTTTGTCTTTATAAAGGATCTTGAGCTTAGCGGGGTACAGCAACATATATTTCAATCCAGCCGTGCGCAGTCTTCTCTTAATTGCCACATAACTGTCTCTGGACTAGCATAGTATAATCAGGATATGCAGTGATGGTCGCAGATGCTCTCTTGATCATCCCCCCTTTCCTGAAGAACTCCAAGATCTTTTCCCTGTCTCCATAATTCAGGATCTTCGCTATAATTGCTCTCGGAGGGGTTCCAGGTTGTGGTTTTCTCATCAAGGCCCTGTGCGCACGTTCCACCGCAAATCCTTGGGAGAGTTTATTTACACCTATCTCCTGCAGGATCATGTTTTCCACATAATTTGTAGGGTCTTGGCCTTCCTCTCCTTCCGGTAAGCCAACCACGCATATATTGTTGCATCTAGCTCTTCCTTCTGTATCCTCTGCTCGATTCTCCAGGTTGGCTACCTGCTGCTTCAGTATGTGAACCGCCTTGGAGTTGTCCTTGCTAGTATCTGCGTTATTTTTCACAGCACTCTCCAGGCCGCTGGTTCTTTCCGCCAGTGTTCTTACGTCTTGCCTTAACAGGTTGACCTCCACTCCAACCACATCTATTTTCGCTTCCAATGCAGTCCTTAGTTCTGCCATCGTCGTCCCCCACGAGGCTTTCAGCTCCGTTATGGCTGCCAGAATCATGTGATTGTTACTTGACATTGCCGCTCCAGTGGACGCAGTGGTCCCGCTTTGCGTGGGGTGGTGGCCGTCTGCTGCGATTTAGCAAAAATGTCGATTGTAGGCTGTTTGCCTTTAGCCTTGTCCCCTCTCACTGACATTTCTGTCCTGTTGCTTGTTGCTGCCAGCTTGCGGGTCACTTCCAAGCTCTTGCCATCGCACTGTATATCAATTTTGGCGTCCCCGCCTTTCGGCACAGTGGTTGAGCCAAGCTGCAGAGGGTTAATTCAGGATGATTTACGTCTGCGTTACGCTCTCAGGCTCCGTGGCACTGATGTACTCTGGCTCGTGGGGAAACCTTCCTTTGCCTCAGCCAGCCCACTGTTCTGTGTCCACTCCTCTTGTGCAATGCACTTTCCCTGTGACACGGTCACCAGCCCACTCTATTATATGTATGCCCAATGGTGTTGTACACCTGTCTCACTGCTTTAGTGCTGCTTTTACTCCAGCAACTATAGAGTCCGCTTCTACCTCTCCTCTGAGCCCCTGGTACCTGTGTCCAGGGGGGGCGCCGGTGTACGTGGCGCAGCTCGTGCTTTTTTCTGTGCCCCAAGTGGGCTCGCTGACCACCACAGGGTGCTCCTTCTCAGTATCTCAGACACAGGCGCTTCGGACTCCAGCCTCATAAGCCCACACTGTATCCCACCCAGAGTTCGTGTTGTTGTGTGCTGCAAAGGGCATTTCAACCATACAGGGCCAGGCGATCCTATTCCCTGTACCGTTTTGGGTCATGCACTTTCATGAACAGCGGGGTCGGGACCAGCTCACCAGCATACCCGACGTCTCTTCCTTAGTTTGGGTGACCATGCGCACATCTGTGTCCCCACGGGCGTACTTATTTGTTCTGCCATGCCATGTTTTAGCTTTATTCCTGTGCCACTGCGTCCTCGTCAGTTACATTGGCAAGCCCTCCGGGCGCTCAGCGTTTACCCGGCAGGGAGCCACGGACCACTTAGCGCACTCCCTTCTATTAAATACGGGTCCACCAGTGCCCGCAAGGTCCTCCTCTCCGTTCAAGGCAGCCCGGACACCTCCACACTTCGTTTGCCTGCCGCATTTGCTGGCTGTCCTACCCTCTTGGACAGCCGCGTATCACCACAGTTGTGACACTCATTATGATTGCCGTGGTGCAGGCTCCCGGAGACTCCTTTGTTCTTCCTCTGCTGCCATTGTACAGTCAGCCTTTTCTTCCTGGGAGGGGGCTACAATGTAACATGACTTCTGCTCCTGACATCCGATCTTGGCGTAAGGTGCTACATTCAGCGCTGCTTCTCTTCCCATAGATTCTCGTCCGCTTTCATTCCAAAATTAGCAGCTTAAAGTTTGCAAACCCACGGATCAATTGTCGGATCTGGGAGCTCCAACAAAGAGCAGCCTATTACATGGCTGCCAGGCCACCCCCTCCCCCTCACTTTAGTGTTCAATGCTTGTATGGAGTAGGGGAGCTATCCTCTATTTTGGAAAAAAGCCATTATTTACCCCATTTACAAGAGGGGGAAGTGGCTTGCCCAACTTCATATAGAAAAATCTCCCTCTTGGATACGTCCTTCAAGATTTTTGGAATAGTTCTGCGGGGGCAAATTGAAGCTTGGCTCGCGGAGGAGGCCGTTTTGTCTGATGTACAGTTGGGTTTTCACCCCTGGGTTGGGACATTGGAGCAGAGTCTTAATTTGTACCTGCTAGTGGCTAACTCAGTTTTCTGTAAAGGGGAGGGGGTATACCTTGAGTTTATGGACCTGAGCATGGCCTTTGATAAGGTGGATAGATCGAAACTGTGGGCCATGCTCGGGTCTTTGTGTTGCCCGGGGGACCTTTTGAAGGTCTTGGTAGAGATTCATAGAAACAATGAGGCCTGTGTTCGCAGTGGGCCAGGGGCTCATTGCACAGCCTGTTTTAATGTGGGTTGTGGTGTTCGCAAGGCTGCGTCCTTGCACCCATTTGCTTTTGTCTCTATATTAATGGGCTTTTTAAAGATCTGATGGGGACCATGGCGGGCGTCTTGGTCTTGGGAGGTTGTGCTTTTCCTGTGCTGGCATACGCAGATGATACTGTATTGCTAGCCAGGACCCCAATAGATTTGCAAATTCTTATATCCACGTATGAAACTTTTATGGACAATTTGGGCCTAAGAATTAATACCAAGAAGTTGGCTGTAATGGCCTGTATAGGCAGTAAGAGATCAGTAAAGATTAGGCCCATGCAATGTAATGGAGAAACTATCCCTAGGGTGAAGGTTTTTGACTATCCAGGGAGTAGGTTCTCTGAATCTCTAACGGGGAAGGCACACGTGCAAAAACAACTGGGAAAATATGCCCAACAATTGGGAGGAATCTCACGTTTTCTTTCACGTTGTGAGGGTAAACCTGTGGATGTCGTGTTGAAAATCTATTTGCCCCAATCAAAAGCTGTCACCCTGTATAGTGCCCCTCTGTGGGGCTTCCAAAAGGCACATGACATCCAAATAAAGGAGAAAATGTTTTTTAGGAAATTACTGGGGCTCCCGAACTCCTCTGCCTGTATCTCAATCCACAGAGAGCTGGGTATGCAGTTTTGGGAGGACCAGTGGGTCTTAGCCACTATTATTTTTTGGGTTAGAATTTGGGCGAACGAAAGAGCCACACCATGTCACTTTATAATTAGGGTCGTTATGGCCAGGGTAGGTTGGAAAACAATTCTGTGTCTCCAATACATCGACAAATCTCTGGCGGAGGGGAATATAAGATTTATTTCCCCCCCCCAGAAGCTTTGCTGACCAAGCCCCAGATCAGAAACTATAAATCTGTATTGGGGAAATAGTCAATCCAAAGAGATCCCTTCAGGAATGTGTGTTGACGTCTGATAGAGAGCACGCGATAATTAGCCGGGTCAATGAAATACAACCATACTTATTGTGGGGTGCAACAGGGAAGGACCATTGGCTAATTACCCACGCAAGGTTTGACTGCCTCCTTTTGAGGAGTAACACAATAAACTCGCATGGCTACAGTGATTCAGCGGCCTGTCCAGTGTGTGGCCATTTCAAGGAAGATTTGGCTCACCTGTTATTGTTTTTCCAGGGTTACACAGGGATACGTCGAGTAACTCTGTTGCCAATCCTCAGGGAGGCTAATATCTGTCTCTATAGATCTGCCATTTTGTTTCTCCTTGCTGCGGATTCTGCTTTAACTGCATGGGCACTGCTGTCGTTTTTGAAGAGAGCTCTTCACTTTAGTAAGCAGTTTTCAGGCAAATAAGCTCTATTTTGTTGGTATCACAGATTCATTACCCTCTCAGCGAAGGGGATTTTTGTCCCCAGGACATAGTCATTTTTGATGCGATATTGGTTCTAGGTATTTTTGTGTTGTATATGTGTTGCAAACCCTGTGGCAAATGAACTGAACAGGATTGTATTATGAGCAATGTTTTATTGAGAGGTTCTTATTCAATTGATTGTAATGTCATGTGTAAATGTTTATTTGTGTTTAATGGATCATGTATCCGAATAAAGGTATTGACTGACTGACAATATCGGAATGCTACAAACCGGTGGGGAAAGATCCCCCAGAACATCTAAGAGCTAATTCGACCAGGGGCATGGCAACTTCTTATGCTTTACAGAGGGGAGTTCCAATAAGGGATATATGTGCAGCTGCCACATGGTCGTCTGTACACACCTTCACTAAACATTATAATTTAGACTCTCCTTCGGGTCAAGATTCTGCTTTTGGCAAAGCAATGTTGCATTCAGTGCATACACAAAAATACAAAATGTATATCAAACTAAATTCTACTCCCTTCTCCAAATGACTTCAACTGCTTTGGGAGTGTATTAAAGATAAGGAATACGTGGGAGGACACAATCCATTCGAAGAACAAGTTACTTACCCCTGGTAACGTTCTTTCGACTGGATGTTCCTCCCACCTATTCCTTATTACCCCTCCCAACCTACCCGACAGTAGAATTTCCCTTGCGGTTGCATTCGACGCTCTCTCAGGGGGAGTAACTGTCGAACACAAGATAAATGGGTCACTCGTAAAAACGGAACTGAGGCCAATGGGCGTTGCGCATGCTACATATACCTGGAGTGACGTCGACATCCAGATGGAGGCCTCCGAGGGACATCGAATCAACAGGCATCGATGCACAGCACCCCCTGCTGAAAAGAAAATTCCGAAGCAGCAAAGTTGGATATTGGAAATATCAAAGATAAGGAATACATGGAAGGAACAGTCAAAAGAATGTTACCAGAGGTAAGTAACTTCTTTTTCTTTCCCATGTCTTTTCTAGATTTAGAGAATATTCATACAAACGTCTAATTGAAATTGCAAAATACAAAAAAGTGGATGTCTGAGATTTTTAGTGAAATAAAAACTTGACCAATCTATGCACCAGGAGGAGCCAACATGAATAAAAAAGTCATTCTGCAAAAAGAATATGGACGTGACATAAAAGGGCTACTGCACTACATTCCACTGTACCATGGCATCAGAAAAATGACAACTCATCTGCTTTAAGCCATGGATACCCTCATGTGCGGGCTAAATACATTAAATTGTATGTCCTTTCTTCCACATAACTGACTTTTTTTCATGAGAAAAATATCCAGGATTCTTTTGTGCGTAAAGACTTATCAAACTTTCAAATTAAAAATGTATTTGTACAAAATGCATTTTATACATTCCATCAAGTACTCTTGATAATCTTGACGCATGGAGAGCCCCTCATTTCACTTGAAGTGCACACTATTTTGACTATTGACTATTTGGACTATTTTTCGCGCCCGGAAACACTTGTGTATAGGCGCCTTACAAATGCCATATCATATCATATCATATCATATCATACATATGGTGGCTTTTGTCTGGAAAGCAGGCGTGGGTGTTTACTGCATTCTAGAATGAAACGCTGATGCAGGGGTCTGCAGCCTGCAGCTCTTTAGATGTTTTGGTCCATGATTCCCATTAACTCTCATCATTGGCTATGCTGTCTGGGGCTGATGGGAGTTTACCAAAACATCTAGAGGGTCAAAGAGTGCAGCCCCCATCTCTGATTGCTCACCTACATTGAACGTTGTGTTCTTGGCCATTTTCAACAAGGTTGTCTCATGTGCAGATACCCAATTTCTTTAAACTATATTAGTCACATCTGAAGTCTTGGTTGAATGCCTAGTTTGCGCTCTCTGGGTAGATATTCTATCACATTCTAAGACTGCTGCTGTATTTCCTCCTTACCCCCTCTCAGCCATCTAAGATTGTCATACTACCATTGAGTGGTGTGGCATAGGCATAGGTGCAAGTTACAAGTGATTCGCTATAGTAACAATAGCTTTCATAGTCAATAGTCCATCTACCTCTGTATGACCCACTCATCCTTCCCACTGTGTGTGACCCTTGAGACTTCATATTTTGAAAGGAAAGGATCCAGTAGACACTTTGGGTTCTTGAGGACCATGCGTGCACGTAGCTTTACATTTCCTAGAGACCGATGCTTGGTTCTGCAGCCATACAGAAAGAATATGCCATTGTATAAAGAAAGGGGCATTGGCAGTACATTATAGGTATCTTTCAATCAACATCTGCTGGATTAAAGGGATGTTAGGCCTACTGTTGTTTTGAAAGGCCTGATTCAAAGAATCCCTCAAACCTCAACACATTCAAGTGTTAAGTGTGTGGGTGGGTGGTTGTGTGTGTACAGATACTTTCCTGCAAATTTCCAGAAAATTAACAGTCTGTCCTCTTATTTGATCTGGCTATTTTCCTTTGACTCCCCGAGCTATGTAACAGTCATTATGGCAAGTTTTTTTTTCATCTTATCATGTATTCCCAGTCAGAGAGCGCTTTGGAGAAGACACAAAATGAATCACTGAACTTGGTCATAACTTTAACTGGAAGGCCTAGATCCAAGTGAATGTTCCTTTAGCAGAACGAAGAGGGGTTTGGTGGCTGTCTAATCATATACTTTCTGCAACAGGAATGTATTCTGGGGTATTTATATGGCGCTGAACACCTAAGTGCTGTACAAAGAAATCAAAATGGTACAATAAATATGTAAATGTCAAATAAACAGATCAAGGAGAAAGAAAATGGTCCTTAAAGTGACATTTTAAGAGAGGAAATGAGGATAGAGACCACGGGGAAAGAGAGAGACTATTCCAGTGCTTAGGTGTAAGTAGATAAGTACAAGGAGTTTGAGGCAAATCTAAATGGAAGAGGGACTGAAACCGTAGAGTGCAAGAAGGTGAATAGAACGAGATAAGCAGGTGCTAAACTGTGAAGATGTTTGAAACCTATACTGAGAACATTATAAAGTAAACTGGCTTCAAAGGACAGCCACTGTAATGAATATAAATCTGAGGAGATGGAATCACATGGGAAGAGAATACTCTGTTCTAGGTCAAAAGACCTTTTTATAAAAAGCGAATGAAAACAAAATGATTTAGAAAGACAGCTCTGTGACCGCACAGAGCAATCTTTCAAAATCTAACTGTCATCCCCTGCGACGCACACAAGTGTGTCCGGGGACTGACTGGCATGCCAGGACCCGGAAGCAGCCACGAGGGAGAATGGGTAAGTTGATGTGTGCGTGTGTTTTTGTGTATTTGCTGGGTGTACGTGTTTGTGTGTGTTTTTGTGTGTCTAATGGGGGGTCTTGGGAGAAGAGGGAGGCAGCGGGGGTTGAGGGAGAGGGGCTTGGGGAGAGAACCCCCCAAATTCTAGTAAATGGGGAAGAAAGGCTAGGGGTTTTTAAATGTCCTTTGTTCTATTGTCCCAAAAAAATTGGTCTTTTGGTCAGGCGACCTACAAAAATGACATAAAACGGAATACACAGAACACAAATTGAGGAATGATAGATTAAATGAAGAGGGATAAGATAGCAGGCAGGGAGACAGAGATGAAGACTGGAGCAGTAGAACAGGCATGAGAAAAGTAAAGAAGCAATTAGGAGCTTAGAGGCATCAAAAGTAAGAAACGATGGGCCTTGCGGCTATTAAAAAGTTGAAAGCGGCAAGACTGAGAGATGGTAGAAATGTGAGAAGTGAATATGAGAGAGATGTTGATGATAACACCCAGATTAAGAACAGACTTCGCAATAAGAAGAGCAACAGAAGGAAATAAAATGGAGTAACGATAAGTGACCTAATAGCCAAGTATATTGAGATTAATGGCGTGGGGTAGAGGGTTGTTATATCATGAGACATTTGGACATGTTGGACTGGAATATAGAATGCGTAATGAAAATAAGGAGAGTGGAGGTGCGATGAACCTGATTTTTGAATAGGGAGCAAGGGACGGAGACAACCTACCCCCAAGAGTTAGATTAGGAGGACCGCCACTAGGGTGATACCTCCCTGCTAAGCTACGAGTAAGGCAACTGCCAGAAAGGGCTAGATGCGGGGGTGCCTGAGATCCAGGGATGGAGCTGGGCAACAGTTGGGGAGACGGGGCAAGTTGGGGCTAGGGAGGGAGAGTGGAAGAGGGGGAGTTGGGGGAAAGTTGGGGAGTGTGATGGGGCGGTGAAGGGAGGGGGAGAGAGGTAAAGTTAGTAGTTAGGAGATGTTTGTATTGGGGAACAAGCCTACACCGAAAAAGAGAAGAATTGAGATTTGACGGAACTGATGGATACTTGGGGAAGGAGGGAAGAGACCCGAATATGCTATGGGAGATCTTAAAGTAGTCACCTGGAATGTGAGAGGGCTCAACAGCTATTTAAACAGAAATAAGGTCATGATGTATTTGCGTAGGCAAAAAATAGACATAGCCTTGTTGCAGGAGACTCATTTGACTAAAGAGAAACTGGAGGTAGTCTGGAAGAAGTGGAGAGGGACGGTTGTGGGAGCAACATATTCGGCGTATGCCAGAGGGGTAATCACCTGGGTGGCACTGCATGTACCGTTTCAGCTGTTGCACTCTATAGTGGAAGCAGATGGGAGGATGGTAATAATAAAGGGATTGGTGGAAAACAGGGAGATATGTGTGATAAACACCTATGTCCCGAATCAGGATACGGCGGCATATTTCAGAACCCCATATAGCAAATTTAGCACAAACCTGGGAGAGGCGGTGATATGGGGAGGAGATTTTAATTGTGTAATAGAGCCCAAGATAGATAGATCCGACTCCAAAATAGATAGACCGACCCCAGCAGCCAGGATTTTGCAGTCCCTGATAACAGACTTTGGGCTGGAAGACGCATGGAGAATACACTACCCGCAAGATCGACAATACTCGCATTATTCGGCCCCTCAGAATCTACACACCAGATTGAACTATGTGTTTGTCACGCATGAGCTAACGACAGAAATAGTACAGATAAACTATAAGGACCCCTCGCCGCTGACACTGACATGGCAATATCGACCTCTGAGAGCAAAAATACCGACATGGCGTCTCCGAGCTGAGGCGCTGAAGGACAACATTTTCAGGGAGGATATGAGGGAGGAAATAATAAACTATTTTGAGACCAACACAGGCAGTGTGGGGTCGGCAGGTGTTTTCTGGGAATCTTTTAAAGTAGTGGTCAGGGGGATAGCAATAGCCAAGTCCAAAGGGCTACAAGGAGGGATTTTAGCAGACCTACAAGAAGCGGAAAAAGAGTTAGAAAAGGCACTGAAAGGGGGAGGCAATACCAAGGACGATAATGAAACAATACTTAAGTTGCAGCATAGAGAGACAGCATGCGGGGGGAGATAAACCAGGGAGAGTTTTAGCATGGTTATACAAAAGCGAGACTCCCAGAACAGTAATTAGAACGATAGTGAAAGAAAACAGAAGTATAGCAGACACCCAGGATGAAGTGAATCAAGAATTTGCTAACTATTATCATACTCTGTATGGGGATGTGGAGGGAAGCGATATTAAGGAAATAAGTGAAATCTTAGAGTATATAGGCTTGCTGCAGATTAGTGCAGAAGAGCGAGAGGAACTAGATGCACCAATTACCATAGAGGAACTGGAAGAAGTGGTGAGGCAGTTACCCACTAGTAAGACCCCGGGGTCTGATGGACTCCCCAGCAAATTTTATAAGATGTACAAGAATGAGGCACTCCCACCACTCTTGGAAATGCTCAACGAAGCATATGAAGTGGGGAAGCTACCAGTGTCCCTGAGAGAAGCGATAATCATACCACTCCCTAAACCTAATAAGCCTGCCGGTGAGTGTGGCTCCTACAGACCCTTGTCGATGTTGAACCAAGATAACAAAATACTGACGGCGGTCCTGGCAAATAGAATGAAGAGGGTCATTACTAAATTGATACATCCTGATCAAACTGGTTATGTCCCCAACAGGAATATATCCAACAATCTCAGGCAACTCCATTGAGTCATTGAATACGCGAATGAAGAGACAAGTGAAATGGCAATCGTGTCGTTGGACGCAATAAAGGCTTTCCACTTGGTGAAATGGCCATGGTTGATTGCTGCTTTGACAAATTATGGAATAGGGCCAGGGTATCTAGGATGGGTTAAATTGCTATATAGCAAACCGCTGGCTAGAGTGAAGACAGGAACAGTCATATTGGAGAGGTGGCAGCTTAGTAGAGGTACCAGACAGGGGTGCCCATGGTCCCCTATGCTGTATATACTGGCCTTAGAGCCTTTGGCGATATATCTGAGGCAGCAATATGACACAATAGGCATTGTCGTTAAAGGAGAACCAGATTTAATCTCCTTGTATGCTGATGACATGTTGTTGTATCTGCGATACCCGGAAGAAAACTTACAGTATGTCCTGGAAGTGCTGGATCGATTTGCAGGGCTTTCAGGCATAGCAGTGAACCCCAAAAAGTCCTGTGTGTTCCCACTGGGGAGGTATAAAGAGATCCCGTTAGAGCAACTGCCGATCCTCCAGATACCATGGGAGGTCGGCACGTTTCGATACCTAGGAATAGACAGATATCACACGGTAGAAGCAGAGCACCAACACAATACTGAAAAGGCCGTACGGAATATAGAAAATAGTATGAGATTTTGGGTGAAACTTCCCTTGGCGATGATGGGCAGAGGGGCAATGCTTAAAATGGTGGTCCTACCAAGACTGTTGCATTACTTTGAGAATATCCCATACTTGATATCTAAGGGATTGTTTGCTAAATTGAGCAGTATATGTAGGGAATTCCTTTGGAAAGGGACAAGGAACAGGCTGGCCCTTAGGAAGCTGCAGAACTCATACGAGAAAGGAGGCAATAAACTGCTGAATTATGAGATCTATTATATAGCAAGCCAACTCCAATATGTAGCCAAATGGCTTTCTGAAGAGCCGACCTCAGAAGCCAGGTTGTTCCAACGGGACTGTGCCCCATTCTTCCTTAAAGAGATGGTGTGGTTGCCCAAAGCGGACATGGAAGGGCGCCCGAGAATGATGGTGCTTGGATGGGAAATATGGCGGAGAGCATGTAAGATGGTGGACGTCCCTGCTCCCCGCAGGTGCCATTGGTAGCTCTGGCGGGAAAAGGAAGACAGCTCAGATTAATGATTAGGAAGCATTGGGAGACTGTGGGGATAGCGACTTTGGGGGCTATCTGGCAAGAGGGGAATATAAGGGATTTTGAAGGGCTGGTGGAAGAAACAGGGGTACATGCAGGACAATATATTACATATCATAGGGTGGTGCAGCGGATCAAAGAGACATGGCCGGAAGAAATACTATCGAGGGAACCAGATACTACCATAGACATAATGTACGGCATAGCAGAGGGGGGCCATGAAATGTCAAGAATATATGAGCTGTTGATGACCAAGGTGGGAAAGGAACTGATTGGGAAGTGGAAGGGGGGCCCCAATGAGTGATGGGATGTGGGAGCGTGCTCAGTCCTATCATAAAAAAGTGTTGAGAAATGCCAGGTTACAGCAGATACAATTATATTTCACCCACAGGGCGTATATGACGCCACAAAGGATAGCCACATTTAAAAATGCAGAGTGACAATCATGCCCCAAATGTATTGAAGAAAACTCTGGAATGGTGCATATGTTTTGGTCATGCCCAGAAATAGAATGTTTTTGGGGAGAAGTAGCACACAAGATGGGAGATAAAGGGATCAAAATGGAGGTGGATAAAGTATGGGCCTGTCTATTGGGAGGGTTCCCTAGACCACATAAGCTAAAGCATGTGAGTAAATTGAAAGATCTGGTGTATGTACTGGCAAAGATGAAAATTGCAATGGGTTGGAAAGCATGTCATAGACCAAGAATAGAAACGTGGTGGAAGGACTTACAAAAATGGACAGAGGCAGAAACAGCAGTATGGCAAGAGGCGAGTAATGTTGGGGGCAAGGAAGAAGCAGGAAACTTTATGGCCTGGAAACAACTAATTGCGGAATTATTTGGGCCCACACATGACGTGGCTAGTGATCAGGACCCACCGGGAGTAATAGATGTAGAAACACTATCCTATGATGAAGAAACGGAACAGGAAGGGAAGAAGGCTTGAGGGGAGGGTGGGAAGGGGTGGAACACAGTGGACAGGATAAAATGATGTGTATCAACATTGTCAAGAGCACTGTAAGTTTGGTTTGTGTTGGTTGTTGTAATAAAATTAATGAAAACTGTTTAAAAAAAAACACTAACGTGAGGAGTGGGGCCCATTGGTCCAGGGGGTCCTGAAATAAGTCAGAGGGGATCACATGCGGGCCCGGCCCACGATTATGAGCTTGTTGACTAATTGCTCTGGTCACATCTTCCAACCTAAACTTTAGAGAAGATTGGCTACCAGCTGATCTCATCCCTTCATCACCACCATTGAACACATTCCCAATGTGCCTTAGCCATGCTTCCTCTTCTACATGGGTGCCACTAGACCTTTCCCCTGTGGACCCCAAGTTACCCCCCTTCACAAATTCCCAAAACGCCTTCTGATCTTTACGTTTAGATGCCTCCAAAAATCCCTCCCAGGCATTACTTTCAATCTCCATTTTTCTTCTTTTCAGTTCCCCCTGATATTTGGCTCTAGCATGAGCAATCACACTTCTGGAGGACACTGCTGCCTTAAGAACCTTCAACAGATCACTCTTGGCAGTTTTAAAGGCATTATCGAACCACCCTCTGGATGACGCCATCCCCTTCTTCGCACAGGGAGCCAAAAAAGACATGGAAAAGGCCCCCATAAGTATCACAAATCACTCCACAGTCTCTCCCAGAGGCAAGGGCTCATCCAGGTCACCAGAAAAAATATCAGTATTCTTAGCTATCGTTAAATAATGCAGGTTGCCTCCTTAATCCTTGCTCACTTAATTCTTCTCATACCGGGGGCCAGAACCTTAACCGGACAGACTAGCGTGTCCCGCCCTCGTCCTTCCCCCCAGGCCCCTTTGAGTGTAAGGCAGATGGGATGGTGATCACTATTTGGATCGGCCAATACTTCAAAACTCACCGTCCTGTCCCAAAGATCCAGGGAAATACAGAAGTAATCTATACTTGATGAGACAAGATGGTTATTAAAAGATAGGTGGCCGGGCGTATCTGGAGCTAAATGGCCATTAACCGAACGAAGACCCCATTCTGTAAGCTACATGGACATTTGAAGGCCCTTGGCACAGCCTCTAGCATCCCTCATCTGTGGCTGTGGGATGCTCCACAACAGATCCTCAAGTGGGTCTAGTAGATCTTTAGACAAACCCAGACCCAGTTTCACATTAAAATCTCCTCCCCAGATATACTGCTCATGCCTATTTCTTCTTTTGGTTGTAAGATCATCCATAAATAGCTTTACTCTTGACAACCTATAAGCCTCTGCTTTATGTGGACTATTATATAGATTGAAAATACAGAGCGAATCATCCTTTACAGGAAGTATACGAAGCACCTGAAAAGAATCCATGTTGGCATCAAACACCCTTACCTTACATTCTAGGGAGGTCCTAACCAATATAGAACCCCCCCCCCATAACATCTACCTTTCGATATTGTCAGTATAATCCATCTGGATAGAGTTTGTTTGGTAATAGCCAACCCCAATTTGTGACCTGAATAGCCCACAAATAACTGGTCATCCTGTCTTCACCTTGTTATTCTGCAGGTGTAAAAGCTCAGTGCACATCTAGGGTCAATCCTGTGAAGCCTTTCCTCTTCCTTCCCAGGATGTGGTGGAGGATAAAAAGATGGTAACGTTATCTTGTGAGGGAGATGAAACTCAGAGACAATTTTGGGGAGAAAAGTGGGCTTCACTTTCAGTACTACCTTGTCTTTATAAAATATAGTGTAAGGAGGCTTGCAGGATGAAGCCTGTAGCTCACTCACCCTTTTGGCAGATGTAAGATGGTTTTTAGAGTTAGTAGCCTCAAAGGAGAGGAGTGTAAAGGCTCGAAAGGAACTCCCATCAAAATGTTTAACACTAAATTGAGATCCCAAAGTGGGACTTGAAACGGGATTGGAGGGACAACATTTGTCAGTTTCTTTAAGAATTGTACTATTAGAGGAATCTTAAAGTAAGAGACTTCCTCTGACCTGCGCTTAAAAATAGAAAGTGCCACCAAATATCCATTGATGGTACCAATCTGGAACCCCAGATTTGCCAGATGTAATAAAAAGGATAACACCATCGGTGTATTACATGTAAAAAGGGTCACCATTCTTATCTCTATACCAGCTGCAGAACTTATTCCAGCGGCAGCGGTACAAAGATTTAGTTGCTGGCCTTCTGGACGAAAGTAAAATCTTCATTACGTCGTCCGAGAGGTCCCAATCCTTGTATCTCAGCCTTTGAGAAACGATGCATGAAGGCGGAGCGTCCTGATATCTGGATGGAGAACCCAACCCTCCTCTCGTGAGAGAAGGTCCTCTCTTTGTGGAAGAATTATTGGAGGGCAGATGGACAAGTCCAGAAGTTCCAGGTTACCACGTCCTCATGGCCCAATCCAGGGCAACTAGGATCATGAATTATCTGAACTTTCGCAACCTCCTGATTACGTGAGTAATCACAGGGACTGGAGGAACCGCGTACAGGAGCAGAAAATCCCAGTCCACTACAAACGCATCTCCTCCTCTTGGGGGAAATTCCCTTGAGCAGTAGAGATCGCACTATCAGTTGGTACCAATCGTGAACAGATCCACTTGAGGGGTTCGCCAAAGGGTGAAGATCTCTTGAAGGACTTCGTGACCGTGATCTGCCTGCTCAGAGTGTCCGCCGTCGTGTTCTTCTCTCCGGCTAGATGAAATTCCGACAGAGAGATTCCTTCTTGTATTGCCCAGATCCGGAGCTGCATTACTTCTCTGCACAGTGGTAGTGACTGTACACCACCTCTCTTGCTGAGGTAGTACATGGCCACTGTGTTGTCTGTTATCATCAGGACATTCTTTCCCCTTACAGATTGCGGAAAGGTCTTCTGCGCTAGTCTGCCCTCAGCTCTAAAAGCTTGATATGTAGTTTGGACTCCGATGGAGGCCAACGACGGCTGATTGTCAGATCGTTGGTATGGGCTCCCCACCCTGCGAGTGAGGCGTCCGTCACTACTGTTCTCCGGCTATGGTTGCCAAAAAGGTTCTCCTTTCAAGATGTTCCCGTGACAGGCAGACCACTGAAGATCTAGTGAGATTCTGCCTGGGATTTGTAGGAGGTCTGACATCCTTCCTGGGAATTGTGACCACTGAGTCCTGAGAGCCCATTGGAGAGATCTCACTCTCATGTGAGTCTCGGGCACCAGAAAAATGCAGGATGCCATGAGGCCGAACAACCTTAGAAAATTGAAGGCCAATAGACGCTGGGCATTCTGGAATTTGGTTACCATCTGCAGCAAGTCTTTTCCCAGGGATGCATCCATGACTGCTCCGATGAACTGGAGTCTTTTTGATGGTATCATGTGGGACTTCTTGATGCTGAGGGAGAAGCCCAGTCTGTGAAGGGAGTGGCAGGTGTAGCTGACATGATCCAAGGCCTGTTCTGGGGAACTGGCCTTGATTAGGCAATTGTCTAGGTAGGGGATAAACGTGAATTTCACCCCTCGTGAGACTCGCTGCCACAACCGCCATCAGTTTGGTGAAAACCCTTGGGCGGATGTCAGCCCAAATGGCAGAACTCGAAACTGATAAGAAGAACCGCCAATGGCGAACCTCAGGTACTGTCTATGCTTGAGATGGATCAGCACTTGAAAGTAAGCATCCTGAAGGTCCAATTACACCATCCAATCCTGAAGCTGGAAGTCTCTTAAATCCAAGATCGGTCTCAATCCCCCATCCTTCTTGGGGATTAGAAAATACGGTGAATACCAACCCTTGTTCCTCTCCGCTACACTTACTGGTCTATAGCACCTTTCTCTAGCAAGGTTAAAATCTCCTGCATAAGGAGTGGATCTGGAACTTTCAAAGAGTTGTTCCCAGGGGAATGAATCTGAGGTTTTTGCAGAAAAAGGAGGCAGTAACCTTGGGCAACTGTTTCCAATGCCCATCCATCTGATGTAATAGCCTGCCATTCTGTCAGATGCTGTGACAATCTGCCTCCTACTGCTGTCTTGTGAAAGCAGACCTCAGAGGGGTTTTGGAGCAGCTGAGGCAGTGGTTTAAGGTAAGGGAGCTGCTGCTGTTGCATCTTAGTATTTCTTCCCCATCCAATGCGGGGGATTCTTCTTTGTCCTCTTTGAGCTGGCTGTCCTCTGCCTCTTCCAAATGTGGAGTAGTGACGAAAGGACCTACCCCTCCAGGGGGTACCCGTGGGGTGGTTTGGAGGTTGTCTGATTGTAGCACCAAGGGATTTGGCTGCCGCCTTGGAAGTTTGCAGCTTCTCCAAACTCTCATCAGCTTTGTTCCCGAATCAATGAGTGCTGTCGAAAGGCATGTTGAGAAGCCTGGATTGTACAACTGGGGAAAATCCTGACTTTCTCAACCAGGCAAATCTGCTCATCACTGTACTTGCCGCCATAGCTCTGTTGATACTGTCAACAGAGTCGAGACCAGTCTGGAGTGATTCTCACATTGCATCTTTCCCATCCTTGACAATGTTTAGGAATTTGTCTCGCTCTTCCCCTTCAGGGATATGGTCAGCCGCCATAGAAATGCACTCCCAAAGGGTGTGTGTAAACCTTGCTAACGTGCACGTAGCATTGGCTGATTTCAAAGCCATACTCTCGGCTGAAAAAACTTTTTTGTCCATTGCGTCGTACCGCTTGTCGTCCCTATCCTGAGATATTGTAAGATAGGCATTTTGCCTACTCGTGGAGGTGGCCGCCTGAACCACCAGACTTTCTGGCGTTGGGTGCTTGGACAAGTAAAAAGGGTGAGAGCTTTAAACTCTGTACTTTGCCGTCAACTTGTTTTTTGGCAGCCGCAATGGCCTCTGGTGCTTCCCAAATAGTAGTCACACGCCTTTGTAAGGCTTGATGAAAAAGTACAATTGGGTCCTCGTGTGGCCCTCTGTCCAAGATATTGGTAAGATAATCTCGTTCAAAGACTGGTGAGGGTCTTGACCACCCCATGTACTCCATAACTCTTGACATCAGTTGTCTGTATGTCACTTCTGTGTGGTCACCTGGGTCTGCCCTGCCAATTTCAACCTCTGGTGAGGTGTCTATTTCACTAGCCTCATGGAGGCATTCCTGTACGTTTTTCATACGTGAATCTTCTAAAATCAATGCCTCAGTCACTGATGGTGTTCCATATTGTAACCCAAAAGGCTTGGCTTCATCAGAAGATTATTCTGCATCTTCATAAATAGAAGAGAGGGATTTGAAAAAATCAGATTGTGGCAAGGGCGTATATGTCTTTTCCAGTGCAGTTGTAGAGGAGCAGCCCAGTGCCTCTACAGGAAGTCCCACCCCTATTTTGCCTATAAACTGGAAACCAGAATTTGCGAAATGTTCAAATCCAGTAATGGTACCTATACCACGAAGAATCTTTGAGATGAGGTATCCGTTGAGAAAGCCCTATGTGAAGTATCCCATAAAGACTGATGGACTCCTAAGAGAAGCACCTGAAGAAGTGTGAAGATGTGAAAAGCAGATGCAGGTGATGTCACAAAAGATGAGAGTGATGCATTGGGAAGGATGACCAGAGAAGAGAATGCATAGGTGATATAAAATTTGATGGCGAAGTAAAGAATTGAGAAGACGTTCATGTGCGGAATAAAGATTGCATGTGTAAAGAACACTGCAGAAGACACAAGCCATTTTACAATTGTACAGACGCTGAAACGCAAGAAGACTAAGTAATCATAAGGCTAGCTATACGTAGTATATAGCCTGCAGGCGGTGCCACCAACATATATGTATATAGAGTTCTGGACATTCTATGACACATTTCAGTAAGCAAGTCTGCATGAAGGAGGACGGATTGAAAGCTATGTGTGTCGCAGTAGAGGATAGGCTCAAATTCGAAGTAAGACCAAAGAGGCTGTCTGGCTTGATGTCAAAGACTGGAAGCAAAGCAAAAACAAAGAGGTGATGGCTGGAAGGTTTAGAATGAATCTTAACCACTGGCGTTGCTCTGGGCAACCCTCCAGACCACCGTTCTTCGCCTGCCAAGCCATTACAGAAGGGAAAAGACCATATGCAAATCAGGCTTGGCCCCACCCCAAAAGCGGCAGTCCAGCCCGAACTGCTAGGTCACATCCCTTCTGCACGAGACCACAAGCATCCTCAAACATGTTTCACCCTTGTTGGGGCTCATCAGTGAGGAGTAGCTTTGGTCTCTAGGCAAAGCAGGCACGGGACCCACGTCTGGGCATACCCATCCCACTCGGGGTGACAAAGCAAAAACAAAGAGGTGATGGCTGGAAGGTTTAGAATGTATCTTAACCATTGGCGTTGCTCTGGGCAACCCTCCAGACCACCGTTCTTCGCCTGCCAAGCCATTACAGAAGGGAAAAGACCATATGCAAATCAGGCTTGGCCTCACCCCAAAAGGGGCAGTCCAGCCCGAACTGCTAGGTCACATCCCTTCTGCACGAGACCACAAGCATCCCCAAACATGTTTCGCCCTTATTGGGGCTCATCAGTGAGGAGTAGCTTTGGTCTCTAGGCCCAGCAGGCACGGGACCCACGTCTGGGCATACCCGTCCCACTCGGGGTGACAAAGCAAAAACAAAGAGGTGATGGCCGGAAGGTTTAGAATGAATCTTAACCACTGGCGTTGCTCTGGGCAACCCTCCAGACCACCGTTCTTCGCCTGCCAAGCCATTACAGAAGGGAAAAGGCCATATGCAAATCAGGCTTGGCCCCACCCCAAAAGGGGCAGTCCAGCCTGAACTGCTAGGTCACATCCCTTCTGCACGAGACCACAAGCATCCCCAAACATGTTTCGCCCTTGTTGGGGCTCATCAGTGAGGAGTAGCTTTGGTCTCTAGGCCCAGCAGGCAGGGGACCTACATCTGGGCATACCCGTCCCACTCGGGGTGACAAAGCAAAAACAAAGAGGTGATGGCTGGCAGAGAGACTCCCAGGACCCCCCTTGTCAATTTGCATATTTAAGTAACTTTGGGTCTCCCCCTAAGTTACTAGGGGAATCCAGACGTGGACCCCTTGCTCACTATTCTTAAAGAGGCACAGCTCCTCCCTACTGATGAGGTCCAACCAGACAGAAACACGTGTCTGGGGATGCTGTTGGTACTCTTGTTCAGAGGAGAATTGCCTAGCATTTCGGTGCTGGACTGCCCCAGGGCAGGACAAAGACTGATATGTTTGGGATATTTCTTCTCTGTGAAAGATAGTGAGCTAAAGACTCTGGGTAAGTCTCTCGTAACCAGGACTAATGTCTGGCAGAGAGACTCCCAGGACCCCCCTTGTCAATTTGCATATTTAAGTAACTTTGGGTCTCACCCTAAATTACTGGGGGAATCCAGACGTGGACCCCTTGCTCACTATTCTTAGAGAGGCATAGCTCCTTCCTACTGATGAGGTCCAACCAGACCGAAACACGTGTCTGGGGATGCTGTTGGTACTCTTGTTCAGAGGAGAATTGCCTAGCATTTCGGTGCTGGACTGCCCCAGGGCAGGAAAAAGACTGATATGTTTGGGATATTTCTTCTCTGTGAAAGATAGTGAGCTAAAGACTCTGGGTAAGTCTCTCGTAACCAGGACTAATGTCTGGCAGAGAGACTCCCAGGACCCCCCTTGTCAATTTGCAAAGACTGGAAGCAGCCAAGAACTGTTATCAGCTGCGAAGAACAGTAAATGTGAGAAGCCGAGGTATCCCTTGATAAATTGCAAAGAGAGAACACCATGAGTGCCAAGTTTCTTCATTAAAGACTAGTAAATGCTATACTACAAGCATATTCACGGTCTCTGATCATGTGAGCCTGGGATGAAAACAAACGATGAGCATGGTGCACTGGATTGACGATAACGAGTGCTCACACTCCCTTATATTCCCAGAGGCAAGAAGCTACAACAAGGACGAGTTCAAAGACAATGTGAATGGCAGACGGCATGAGTGATGAGAGATATTGGGCTAATTGGGTGGGGAGATACGGTCATGTTCAACCACCAGAACCTGGGGTACCAGCTTACATGCTGCTAGAGCATCGAATGTTCCAGAAGGGTAGAAGCATGCCAACCAATTGTAGAAGGCTGCATAATCAAGAGCCTTATAGTTTGCGAGCCAATGAAGTCTTGTGTTTCTAAGTACTGTCGAAGATGACTTGGACCATGACTTGCACTAGGGGTGCTTTCCAGTAGATTTATTCTAAATAAAGTTCACAATAGCCACATGAAAGTGTGGCTTCTCAGAATCAGTTTTCTAATTGGTTCATCAAGGGGACTTCCCTCCATGTGTGATAGTTGCACAAGCGGAGAGCATGAGTGCCCACCTAACTATAGAGACCCAATCACAATCCTATCCCATATAGAAAGTATACTTAGACGTTTCCCTTGAACCAACCACAATCTCCCATAGGTTTTCTTAGTGTGCCATGTAGTATGGCATCACATATGACTAATTTTTTGTATACATGTCTTGTTTTTTATGAGATACTTCGGGATTATGCTGTGTGACGTCCGTTGATGTCCACTGTACTCCCTGTTTTAGACAATTGTTAATAAAACAGAGTTATTTGCCATTTTACTGAGTCAGTCTTATTATTAATTTGAGAAGTTATTCTCCGTCCTATCGATAGTACGGCATGTTACTTTGAGTAAAAGGGCCTCTAGGGTTCATAGTTGTCATGACATTTGTGGTCAGGGGAGCCAAAATCGTCAAAACAGTCGGCGTCGATGGCTTCAATGGTTGCATCGATGGCTTTGACTGTTGCGTCGATGGCTTCAGCGGTTGCCCTGCTGGATTCGATATGAGGCATCAAGGAGGTCAATGCTCGAAGCGTTGATGGTTTCTCAAAAGTTATCGGCACCAATGGTGTCGATGACGCACCTTTCGACCCTATTGGTGTTGAATCTTTTGACGTTGTTGACGTTGATGGCTCAGTCCTCGAGGGAACTTTTTCTCGACTCGAGGGATTTTTTGATCGTACTCGAGGAGCTTTATCCGCCGGGTCTTAAGATGCAAGGCTCCTGTGCTTACAAGGTCTTTTGACCGGAGCATGTGTTTTGGGTGTAGTCGAGTGGGGCAACGCCGCGTTCTCGAACAACTTTAACATCCGTAATCGAAACTCTTCCCACTGGGCCGGTGAACTAGATTTAGTGGGGCAAACAACCCGTTCCAGTGAGGAACTTGTAGACAAGGAAGATGGTGCTCTACGTCGCTGTTTCTTTCCATGTTTAGAGGCCGACAAGTGGTGTCAACCACTTTGTGACCAGGAACGTTTATTCTTTCTTCGACGAGGAGAAACTGTTCTCGACTCATCTGAGTTTTTTGCTTTTTTGATGAGTGAAAGGGGATTTTTGGGTCCTACCTGCTGCCAGATTCCCGCTACGCTCTCTCAGGGCCTTGGCTGTCATGGAAATGCAGTCTTCACACTCTGGCCAATGATGAGTTGACCCCAGGCACCACAGGTAGATCTTGTGGGGGTCCATCCCGGACATCGTAGCACCGCAGTCACTGCATTTTTTTAAGCCGGATCTGGGCATGGATGAGGCCGAAGACAAAGCCATCTTCACGTTATTCTACTCGAAGAATGGAGAAATTATCGAAGAACTATTGAAGATATTCCTGTCAAAAAACGATGCGTACAGCATCCAAAGCGTAAGCGAGGAAAAATGGAACAGAGGCCAACGGGCACTGTGCATGCTACATATACCTGCGGTGACATCGAGACGGAGGCCTTCGAGGGACATCGAGTCGTCAGGCATCGGCGGCACAGCGCCCCCTCATGAAAATATGTTTCGGAAGCAGCAAAGATGGATATTGGAAATATCAAAGATAAGGAATACGTGCGAGTACACAATCCATTCGAAAGTCATTTATAATGTAAATACTATTTTCATAATTGTATATTAAATGCCTTTCTGAAACAAAAGGTATATTTTAACTACAAATCTGATACAATATATAAACAAATTATTAAGAAAGCTGTGGAGTCAAAAACATTGTGACACAGCAGTGTAGACCAATATAGTTCTTGAGCTATACAATCCTGGAGTTTATCTACTGGGGTAATATCAGGATGAAATAATGAAATGAAGCCATATGAACCATTGCGAAAAGTGTTTCAACTGTATCATGCCCATCCTACAAAGCAGTGTGGGAGCTTCGCAGGGCAAGTATTCTGCAAATGAGTGTTTGCCACTGAACTCTTCCCTTGATGGTGAGCATAACCTGCTATTAGCTCTGGGACAGTGGAGCTTTGGGAGACAGATGAACAATTGCCAGGAGAATAGTCGCCCCGTTCAGCTGGCTATAGCTAAGTGAGTAAAATAGTGTACTCATGTCCTTGTTCAAAGGTCACATGAGGATGATTTAGACCAAGTAAAAAATATTTTGGTGCATTAACCGCTCATTAATACATAAAAGTAGGAAATTACTGCATTTGAATCATTATGCCAGTGGAGCAATGACAGGGATGTCATTTAGGGGCCACCAGAGGTCGCAACTGTGACCTCTGAGGTCTCCATTGCGACCTCTAAATAATTTTTCTTTTTACAAAAATTCTTTTTTTACATTTTTTTTTTGTAATGCAAGCTCCTGGGCTGTGGCCAGCACCATGTGGCTTTTTACTTCTGGAGTGGCTGGCTTTCTTGTTCAGGCCCCTTAAAGAAAATAAGAATAATAAGAACAGGAGTGTCACAAGTATAACACTTTCAGCATTGACCCTAAATACGAAAGCATAGGAATACCAAATAATGTATCTGGAATTCTATACAATAATTGCTAAACTCATTAAAGATTTATTTCTGGCAGACTTCAGGGTGGGAGTCACAGATTTAGTCTGTTCTTAAACACCTCAACTCAGCCTTTCATCCTTCTGAGGTCGATAAATGAGTGCCAACACAGGTCGGTGATATTGGGTGTATATTTTTTCTATATAAAGCGCTTAAGCATAAGTGCTATATAATAACACATCATTATCATTTGGTCATGGACGTCTGCTTGCATTCACAGTAATTTGGTAATATGGGCCTATACACACTGATCTTAACGATATATATGGCGATCCATTCTTGTATGAAATGTACATCACATTATAGTGATATCGTAACCATATTTTTCGTAGTGTACAATGCTGTGTGATGCTACTTCCTGATTTGTCAATGGGTGATAGGTCGTGTTCCATCGCTTCCCGCGATATCACTTCGGGGTGGAGTCAAATGACATCTCTTCCTGTGATGTCATCAGGGGGTCAAGGGTCGCGTGATGTCACTTCCTCTACCCTGGCATTTTGGTGAAATGACGTCACTGGGCAATGACTGCACAGTTTGTCAGCATAATTAATAGACTTTGGGGCACAATCTGAGCTTTAGGTAACATAACAAAAAATGTTATTCCCTAATGGAAAGACTTTTTAAATTTCCTCCATATTTTGTGCCTATATTTATTGAGACTATAGAGCAAAAAAGTGACGACCCCTCATGGAATGACACTTTTCTTATTTCACACAGAGCTCAGAATCAGGCGCTTAGTGGATTATTTTTGCATGTTTTGAGACCTCAGTAGATTGTTGGAGCCCTGGGAAAAAATATGTATCATTATACATTTGAAAAAAGCCAATCAAATACTGGATGGTGGTGTAACTCATATCAGATCCAAGGTACCTGTGCTCAACATACATTCACCATTCCACGACCCACACTATTTTGAAACTAAATAATTGGAGAATATCTATTCGAAATTTTGTGCCTCAAATGGATTTCCTATACTATTTCAGAATTATAACTCCTGTAAGCTTATTATAAAAAGAAACATGTATACCTTTTACAGTGATGTTATCTCATGACACTAGGTTCCTCACCAGAGATCAAAGCTTCAGCATGCTTAAAGAAAAAGAAACTATGTTTTAACATATTTACTTATTGCAGTTTGCAAACGCACCACTTAACCTGTTTTCCTGTCCAGGAAAAGTGGGATCAACCTTGCCCCCTTAGATTAATGTTACCTTTGTAAGTCACCACTTTTTCTTACATACATATCATTCTATTCCACAAGACCAAGACTACCACACACAAAACAGTGTTTCACAGCTGCACTCAGGTGGGTGTCCCGACACAGGCTTATGTTTTCCCCAAGACCACAAGGGGCGTGAGAGGTGCCAAACACCCTCCAGAGACTATACTTGGTGAAGAGAACAACCACCATGGAAACCCTGACACAGACTTAGACATTGAACATGGAGGCCTGCCAGTGTCAACCCCTCGAAGCTCCACACGACAAAGGAGGGCAGGTGTTTAACCACTTTATATTCTTTCTACATGGTATAACGCCAACCGGGAGAGGAAGATAGAACAGCAGTGGCTAGGGAAATCTTGGCAATAAGGGTAAAGGGAGGGAGATTTAAGCAGGGGGCAGAAAACAGGAGGCATGGGTTGTCCAATTGAGGGCATAAGAGGAGAACGTGGTGGACCAAGAGATCAGTATGAGAAGGAAGACGCAGCAAAGTCTAGAGGCGTTTACTGGAGAAAGGTGATGTACTGGCTTGGTGAGTGAAAGGGTACTGCAGTGTGAGCATATCTGTTTGTGCAGCAGGTGAATAGAAGTTAATGGAAGCAGGGAATGTGAATTGAATGGTACTGGGAGAAAGGAGCATGTTTGTGTAGGTGAGTGGAAGGAGGACAGTAGTGGGAGGAGAGTAGGAGTAATGGGAGGAGAGTAGTGTTAGTCATGTTGGGGGAGTAGTAGTCATGAGGGAGGAGTAGTAGTTTTGTGAAAGGTGTGAAGTATTCGTCTTGTGGGATGAATAGTACTAGTGTGGCTGGAGGAGCAGTAGTATTGTGACAGCAGGAATAGTACTAAAGTCAGAGGAGGAATAGTAGGGGGAGGAATAGTTGTAGTAGCCGATGGCGTGAGCAGGAGAACTTAACAGTTAAGGGAAGAGGCAGGAGGAAGGCTGAGTGATACATTGGAGGGACAGAAGGTTAGTTTGGAGGACACGATAAGAGAAGGCAGATAGATATGAAGGGCAAGGTAACCCTGAATATGATTCGAAACAGGTGAATCGCACCAAGTAACTGTAAGGCACAATCCATAACTTTCCATTAGAATACTAACATCTAGCGAAAGTAGGGAAGGTTAGGAAGTACCTGAGGGAGCTAGGCAGTCAGCACTTAGTTAAAACATTACTGATTGAAGCCGGCTATTATATAGTAGGGGCTACCATTCGGTAGGGAAGAAATCCCACGGGAGATGAGCGAGAGGGGCAGCTCTAGCCTTACTCCCCAAAACTCTTGTGCAGCTGGTACCTTCAATCAAGCTACTGACTCATCTCTGTCCTGAACAAGTGAATGATTGCTCAGATGAACAGTCCACATACCTTGGGCTGTCTTTGCAATAAAACTTTTAAAACGTCTTGGACACTAAAGAAGTTATTAAGACCATCAGTGACAACTCCCAACAACTATGTGAGTGCTGGGAGCCTGACCTACATTAATTAGTGTCCGTGTCCCAATGAATAAAGCGCGGTCGCATGTCACATGTTCAAATCCCAGCAGGTTTACTCAGCCCTTCATCCTAGTGAAGTTAAGAGTTGGTTAACAAATATCTGTTATTCAATGTTAAGAGACCTGCCCTTGACAAAAGCACATGGTATGCTAGTACCCGGATAGGGACAGGGTTCCTGACACTAATTAATGCAAGGGGAAAGGCTCACAAAACATTCACACTGGCACAGAGCCCCCTGAACATTCACAGGTCACTTTGGGAATAAGGTGACATGTGCATTTCCAAAAATCAGGCATCTGAAAAAGAAAGGACATACTTTTGCTACTTTTAAGGTTTGAATATGATTGGAGAGGGACCGAATTGTAAATCAATACTTAACATGGACATGTTTTGTCAATGCACTGGTTCATTCAAGCAAAATCCAAGGGCCACACAATTAGTGTAATTATCTGGAAAAAAAGCAAATTCGAAAATGGTACCATTAGCAGAAAGACTCCACAACTGTTGCTATCTCGCTGCATGCCAAACGATGTAACAGTATTTTCACATTTTAGAAAATCCCTCCAAAGTTGCTTACTTCGAACCATTATGTACTTCCTGGAACAGAAGACACATTACATATTCTAATTTAATTGATGCGTATACTATATTTGCAAATTGTTTATTTGTACGTGTGTCCATGACAAAATTGCATACATTCATATTTAAAGTGTATACATCATTATCAGACACAGGTAAACAATACACTTAACACTATTTTCTTGTGTTTATTTCCAATGCATTTATGTGGCATGAATATACATGACTGTGGTGTTTTGAAGACAATACATTTGACTGTATTCAAACTCTGATACATACACAATTTACCAGAAACTTAAATCAAACCATATACATTGATGAAAATGGTGGGTTTCCACATGTTTTTTTTTAAATTTACTAAATCTTAGTGTACAAACAAACTAAATATGGACACGTTTCTTTGGATTGATCAGAATAGTCAATAACCTCTTTGGAGCATGTAAAGGAACTTCAAGCTTATGTGCACTTTTACAAAGGAAAGGAAAGCAGTTAAAAGGAAAAAATGTGTACAACAGGTTGCTGTATAATCTCAGGGGGATGGTCAGCATCGGAAAAGATAATTTACCATGACTGCCTACTATAGACACACAGTTACCTACAAGATCTGCCAAAATTCACTCATGAAACACTTGTGTATAGGCGCGTTACAAATGCCATATCATATCATATCATATCATGGTCACACCCAATCCTGCACAATTGGTATGTCCCCAAATGTCTGCTCCATAAAGGGCGGGCTGCTTACCGTGGGCTTTCTTTGCCTGTACTAGTAGCCCCATACCACCATTCCTGTACTTATATGAAAACTTAGTGATAGCCCTGCCATAACCAGCAAGCGGTGCTCCATCTTTGTCTATTTGCTCAGACCACTTGGCAGAGCTGGCATACCTCACTCCCAGGTCATCATCAAATCCCACTTGTTCTATTATTTTCTCTCCCAGGGATAGGTTGCAATAAAAAAAAGAAAATCTTTTTAGTGAAGACAAATGACTTTGTATTGCTGGCTTTAATTGCCAAGCCCTCTCACTACAAAACTCCTGGAAGATCTGGAATGTATTATTTTTTTTGGCACCCAGAGGGAATCCAGGAAATTAAAATGGGATCATCTACAAATAGTAATACTGGGTATCTTTCCCTTTCTAAAGTTGGCACATCTACTGGTGTGGGCAGGTTTTTTTTGTCTATTAATTCATTTATATAAAGTAAAACTAATGATGGGGCAACATACAGCCCTGGTGCACACCCTTTTCTACTCCAATGGGGGCATTGGTTACACCCCTCTATCCCAACCAACGACAGCCTCATTTTGTCTTTGTAATGGTAGTATAGCTGATGGGGGAGATGGCCTTGTAGTGTTTACCAGAGTTTCGAGTAGGGTGCTACATCAAATGCTGTGCATAGATCAACGAACAGCACGAAAATGTTAACTTTTCTAAGCACAACAAACCTCTCAAGGATTAGAGATAGTCTGTAACATTAATTTACAGTTCTTATTCCCTCTCTGAACCCAGCTTGGTGATGGCTAATTAGGGCAAGGCTTGATATCCAGTTCAACTGGCCAAGAACCGCTTCAGTGTAATTATGCCCACTTAATCGAGTGAAGATATAGGTCTATAGTTACTCGTGGACTCACAACCCCTCTTTTGTAAAGGGGAAAGGTTTCCAAGATTGACCATGTGTGAAGAGTCAGGAGTTTCCACTGTCTTTGGGCGGACTCTCCAAAGTGAAGGTAATGGGAGCCACATGAAAGCACGGGGCTGGGGGGGAGGGGGTACAAGGAGGTTCAAGAGTCAAGTATTCCTCAGGAGTGGTCTCCCTCATCACAACAGTGATATCCAGAGAATCAAGAGCCAAGAACTCCTCAGGAGTAATCTCCCTCATCATAGTGATATTTAGACAACCAAGAGTCAAGAACGCCTCTGGAGTAATCTCCCTCGCCACTGCAGTGCTACACAGAAAGTTGTGATTGGCTTTATTAGGGTCTGACTATAGCCACAAGAAGAGATTGTGACATTGTGAATTCATCCCATCCTCCAAGGGTGACTAGGGTGGTGAGCATGCATGACTCAACACCCCAGCCAGGACAAGTGAAATCCCACTAGGGGTGACTCCCCCCTTCCAGTATAGGAAATCCCTCGGAAGGGATACAAAGTGTTCTCCCTAGTCCCAAGTTCCTAATATTTTTGTTGGCTACATGGGGTTTAAACTGTTTGATGACTTGAAGATGACTGGCAGCTTTTCTGACCCTATGTATGAACAGTATTCATTGGGAATGAAAGAACAGAGGGGAAGATTAACCGACAATCAAGAGAGAGAGAGAGAGAGAGAGAGAGAGAGAGAGAGAGAGAGAGAGAGAGAGAGAGAGAGAGAGAGAGAGAGAGAGAGAGAGAGAGAGAGGATGTCAAGAACTACCCCTTAGGGTTGCACGCAGCAGGGACTTACAGATGTACATGTGGGAGGAGGTAAAGAGGGACGCTGCCCACCTCATCTTCCTGGGACATTACTGGCACGAGCATGGAGACTGCAATGCAGAACTGCAGGGAAGCATGCTGGAGTAACAGGACCACAACTCCCAGCATGCTCCACTAGCTTTCCAAATGCATCTTGGGCCTCCCAGGGTATATAAACCCTGCCCAATTGCAGGCCCATGCTTGCCGTTTACTCAGTTACCCTGACAACACCTGCAAGCACCTGAAGCCTTACCATTTTGAAAGACCCCTGTTATTCCGCTTGCAGCATGTTCCCTCAGCACTCTGCTTCCCTGAAGTTCATGGCTAGCTGTTTCATCCTTCAACATCTGTAGACAGAAAGAACACAAGAAACACAGGTCAGCAACTGCAGTGTTCCACTCCTTCATTTCGATTCTCGTCACTCGCAGTAGCCCGCACTCTACGTAGTCATCAGAAGAGCAAAGGACACCAATTTATTGCATTATAAAAGGGAAGTACCTCTTTTCCCGAACTAATAAGCCTAATATCCACATTGCATGCCAACATATCTACGAACTGATCATTTCATCAGCATTCCTCTGCAGTGGCCCCCTTGTCACAGTGCCTGAAGTGCCCTGACAAGGTAAAGAGACATATTTTAGTGGAAATCGCGTGAATAGCACAAGCCATAAGAGACATTTACAGCACAAGCCATAGAGACTTTGGAAATCTACAGCAGAGTGAATAGAGACATTATTTACAATCTTGAAGTTATAAGAATATTACAGAGACATTTTCAGACAAGGCCAGGAAGAGCAATACAAGTCCTTAAAGGCCCAAAGTAGCAGGCCTTCTTCTGGTCCATCCAGTGGCGTTAAGTGTTTGGAGAAGGCTTCTCACTGCTATCCTCTCTTCTGTCCCAAGAAACGTGTAAAGTACAAGTCAGCACTGGGGGTGGGGGTGGGGGGCAATAGAGAAACCTGGGAGAGGGTTAGTAAAGAGCTCAGCTTACTACTCCTTGTTTCCATTGCAGAAGGGGGAAGAAGGAGGAAGCAGTAAGGACATTTAAAAATCCCCATACCCTTCATTGGGCCTCCCAAGAGTGTGCATTATCCCAGTTTGGGCGACATAGTGGTGGAAGTGGTGGGCTCACGGCATCCCTGCAGATGGCAGCATGTAAGAGTACGACAGCTGACAACCGTGGATCCCTCCTCCTGGAAGGTGTGACAGGAGACCCAGGGCATGTGCCAGGCTTGGAGAGGCTGACTGCGGCCGAGCCCATGGAAGGCTAACTACCCTGCTGAACTAGCAATCGAAAAGGCCTAGCCAAGTGGAACCGCAGACAGGTGTGACCACTGCCCAACTCTGCTTGGAGCAGAGCAGTGAGAACCAGTTGCAAAGTCAGAAACGTGGAAGCCAAACTACTCAACTCAACCGAGGAGCACCACCAAGACCAAAAAGGTACACATTTCCTCCAGGGGACCTTAGGCTGAACAAGACCACATTGTGGGGTGAGAGAAGGACAACCCCAGGTGGGGTGAGTGAGAGGAGACCCAGGGCAGCCTAAGAGAACACAGACCACAAGGTTGGGTGCAAAATCAAGACCCCCAACATGTTGTGAGATAAGGGCAACCCGAAGGTGGGTTGAGCGAGGGGACACCCCATGGCAGCATGAGCAAGGCAACAACCCAAGGTGGGGTGAGCAAGACAAAACACAAGGGTGGGGCTAAGAGAACCAATTTCCCAAGTCTGGGTGAGCAAGAGGAGACCCCAAGGCAGGGTGAGAGTGACAGGACACCAGTGTGGGGTAAAAGAACCATGGCCCAAAGGCAGAGTGAATGAGATAAGACCCCAAGGCGGGGTGCGAGAACCCAGACCCCAATGCGGGGTGAGAAACACGAACACACAAGGCGTCGACAGAACCCATACCCCAAGACTAGGTGAGAGATGTAAGGCCCCAAGGTGGGGTAGAAAGCAAGAACTACTTTGAGGTTGAAAACACCCTGAGCCTTCCTGATATAAGACACTCAGATCACTTTCCCGGAAGAGGGGGGGACTAGAACCAGATAATAGCCTTTTATGGAACTTGACCAAACTGGACATAGGAGAGTACACTTGGAAAGGCATGCCCCCTCCCTCCAATCCAGACCCAACCAAGATGCCCCGTCCCTCCCTCTAGAGTTTTAGTAGGATGCCCCATCCTCTCTCCACACACAAAAAGATGCCCTCATCCTGCCTTCCAAACACACAGCAAGATACTCCCTTCCCTCTCTCCAAACCCACACCAATGAACCCCCATCGCTCTCTCCAGACCCACACACAGATCCCCCTCACTCATTGCCCCATCCCTCATTTCCAGACCCCAAAATGCCACCATCACTCGAATCCAGACCCCACCAGGATGCACCCATCCCTCCCTCTAAACGTATATCATAATGTCCCATCCTCCTTATACACAGCAAGATGCCCTGGGCTGCCCTCCAGACCCACACCTAGATGAACTATTCATCCAAGCCAGACCCACAACTCCATTTCCCCCTCCTCCCACCAGACAGACATACCAATGCCCCATCACACCCTCCTGACCCACACAGATGCCCCATCCCACTCTACAGACACACGCAGATGCCCGATGCCAATCTCCACACCCTCACCAAGATGCCCATCCCTTTCTCCAGTCCCTCACCAATGTGCCCCATCCCTCACCCCAGACCCACAACAATGAGCCCCATCCCTCCCTCCTGACTCACAGCAAGATGTCCCCATTATTCTCTCCTGAACAACACACCCAGATGCCCAATCCCTTTCTCTTGAGCCACACCCAAATAACCCATCCCTACTTCCATATCCACACCCAGGTGCAGATGAACCTCCAGAACCACATGCAGATGAACCATCCCTCCCTACAGATCCACACCCAGGTGCCCCATCTCTCCCTCCAGATCTACACCCAGGTGTCTCATCTTTCCGTCCAGATCTGCACCCAGATGCCCCATCCCTCCTACTAGATCCACACCCAGATGCCCCATCCCTCCCCCAGATCAACACCCAGATGCCCCATGCCTCACTTTGAGATACACATCCTGGTGCCCCATCCCTCCCTCCAGGTCCACACCCATATTCCCCACCCCTCCCCCAAACCGACACCCTGGTGCTTCCACCCCCCAGATCCACACCCAGATGCCCCATACCCCCACCACATCCACATACGATTCCCTCATCCTTCTCGCCAGATCAATATCCAGATGCCCACACCTACCTCCAGATCCCCACTGAGGTGATCCCATCCCACCCCTCAAAATCCACACCCAGGTGCCCCATCCCTACCTCCAGGTCCACACCCAGATATCATATCCCCCTCCAGATACACATCTGATACCCCCACTCCCCTCTGCTGACCCAACATCCAGATGCCCCATCCCTCGCTCCAGGGCCACACCTAGATGTTTAATCATGCGCTCCAGATGCGCACTCATATGCCCTAGCCCTCGCTCCAGAGCCACATCCAGATTTCCAATCCCTCCCTCCATACCCACACCCAGGTACCTCCATCCTTGCCTTCAGAGCCACACGCAGATGACCCATCCATCCCTCCAGATGTAACCCAGGTGTCTAATTTCTCCCTCCAGATCTGCACCCAAATGCCCCATCCCTCGCTCCAGAGAATTACCCAGAGGTTTCATCCCTCCTTCCAGATCCACACCCAGGTGCCCATACCTTCTTCCAGATCCACACCCAGATGTCCATACCTACCTTTAGATCCACACCCAGATGTCTCCATCCCTCCTCCATATCCATACCCAAATGTCCCATCCCTATCTCCAGTTCTGCACCCAAATGTCCCATCCCTCCATCCAGATCCACACCCAAATGTCCCATTACACACTCCACATCCACACCCAAAATCCCCATCTCTCCCTCACGTTCCACATCCAGATGCCCTCCCTCCAGATCCACACCCGATACCTCCCTCCAGATTTGGACCCAGATGTGCCATCCCTACCTCCAGATCCACACCCAGATGCCTCATCCCTCACTCCAGATCCACACCCAGGTTTCCCCATCCTTCCCTCCAGATCCACACCCCGGTGCCTCCATCCCTCCCTCCAGATGCCTCATCCTTCGCTCCAGAAGCCCCATCCCTCGCTGCAGATCCATGCCCAGATTTCTCATTCCTCCCTCCAAAGCAACACCCAGCTGTCTCAGCCCTCCCACCAGATCCAAAACCGGATGCCTCCAGCTCTCCTTCCAGATCCACACCCAGATGCCCCATCCTCCCACCAGATCCACATCCAGACCCTGACCCAGGTTTTTTTAGTTGTAGCCCAGATAGATGCTCAGGTGCTACACCGCCAAATGGCTGGCTAGCCCCAAGTCCTGATAGTCCTGACATTAGCGTAGCCCCAGATATTTGAGGCCTAGCAACACCCCTGCCCACACCCAAATGCTGCTTCCCTCCCACTACATCGACACTCAATTGCCCCATCCCTCCCTTTGAGATACATATCCAGGTGCCCCATCCTCCCACCAGATCCACATTCGATGCCTTCATCCCTCCCTCCAGATCAACACTCATATGCCCATACCTACCTCGAGATGCTCACCAGGGTGCCTCCACCCCTCCCTCCAGATCCACACCCAAATGTCCCATCCCTTGCTCCAGATCTGCACCCAGGTTCCCTTATTCCACCTCCAGATCCACACACGATGGCCCATCCCTCACTCCAGATCTACACCCATATACCCCATCCCTTCCTCCAGATCCACACCCAGGTGCCACCATCCTCGCTCTAGAGCCACATCCAGATGCCCCATCCCTCCCTCCAGATATGCATACAGATGCCCATACCTACCTCCAGATCCACACCCAGGTGTCCCCATCCCTCCCTGCACAGCCACACCTAAATGCCCCATCCTTCCCTCCAGATCCACACCCAGATGGCCCTGCCCTCCCTCCACATCCGCACCCAGTTACCCCATCCCTCCACCCAGATCCACACCCAAATGTCCCATTCCTTACTCCAGATCCACACCCTGGTGCCTCCATCTCTCCCCCAAAGATCCACACCCAGGTGCCCCATTCCTCCCCCCAGATCTGTACCCAGAAGCCCCATCCTTCACTCCAGAGCCAAACCCAGATGCCCCATCCCTCCCTCCAGATGTCTCATGCCTCGCTCCAGATGAACGATCCCTCACTCCAGATCCACACCCCGATGCCACCATCTCTCCCTTCAGATCCACACCCAGATTCCCCATCCTCCCAACAGATCCATATCTAGACCCAAACCCAAATGCCCCATTCCTCCCTCCAGACCCACACCCAGATGCCCATAACTACCTGTAGATCTACACTCAAATGTCTCCATGCCTCCCTTCTGATCCACACCCAAATGCTGCATCCCTCCCTCCAGATCCATGTCCTGATGGCCCTTCCTTCCCTCCAGCTCTACACAAAGGTACACCCTCCCTCCCTCCTGATCTGCACCCAAATGTCCCATCCCTCCCTCCAGATCAGCATCCAGATGCCCATACCTACCTCCAGATCCACACCCAGGTGTCCCCATCCCTCCCTGCAGAGCCACACCTAAATGCTCCATCCTTCCCTCCAGATCCACACCCAGATGGCCCTGCCCTCCCTCCACATCCGCACCCAGTTACCCCATCCCTCCACCCAGATCCACACCCAAATGTCCTGCACCAAGATACGCCATCCCTCCCTCCAGATCTGCACCCAAATGTCCCATCCCTCCCTCCAGATCAGCACCCAAATGTCTCATCCCTCACTTCAGATTCACACCCATATACCCCATCCCTTCCTCCAGATCCACACCCAATTACCTCCATCCCTTGCTCCAGAGCCACACCCAGATGCCCCATGTCTCCCTCCAGATTCACACCATGGTGCCTCAATTCTTACCTCCGGATCCACACCCAGATACCTCATCCTCCCACCACATCCACATACAATTCCCTCGTCCCTCCCTCCAGATAAATATCCAGATGACTATACCTACCTTCAAATCCACACCCAGGTGATCCCATCCCTCACTCCAGATCCACGCCCATGTGCCCCATCCCTACCTCCAGAGCCACACCCAGAAGCCTCACCCCTCACTCCTGATGTCTAATCCCTCCCTCCTGAGAAACATCCAGATGTCTCGTCCCCCCTCCAGATCCACACCCTGATTCCCCACCCTCCCAACAGATCCACATTCAGACCCACACCCAGAGGTATTGCTAGTGGGACTGAGGGGGCTATAGCCCCAGGTCCTTTGATTGTAGCCCCAGATGGATGCTCCGCTCAGGGGCTACCACCAAAAGGCTGGATAGCCCCAAATCCTGACATTAGGGTAGCCCGAAATCTTTGAGGCCTAGCAACACCCATGCCCACACCCAAAGGCCCCATGCCTCCGTCTAGATCACCACTCAGATGCCCCGTTCCACCCTTTGAGCTACACATCCAGGTGTCCCATACTCCCACCAGATCCACATCCGATGCTCTCATCCCTCCCTCCAGATAAACACCACAATGTCCATACCTACCCTAAGATGTTCATATGGGTGCCTCCATCCCTCCCTCCAGATCCACACCCAAAAGTCTCATCCCTTTTTCTAGGTCCGCACCTAGGTTCCCTCATGCCACCCTCCAGATCCAGACCCAGATGCCCCATCCCTCCTCAGATCCACACCCAGATGCCTCTTCCTCCCACCACATCCACATACGATTCCCTCGTCCCGCCCCCAGATAAATATCCAGATGACTATACCTACCTCCAGATCCACACCCAGATGATCCCATACCTCACTCCAGATCCACGCCAAAGTGCCCCATCTCTACCATCATATCTGCACCCAGAAGCCCCATCCCTCACTCGTGATGTCTAATGCCTCCCTCCCGAGAAACACCCAGATGTCTCATCCCCCTTCCAGATCCACACACTGATGCCTCCAACTCTCCCTCCAGATCCACACCCAGATGCCCCACCCTCCCACCAGATCCACATTCAGACCCACACCCAGAGGCATTGCTAGAGGGGGCTGAGCGGGATATAGCCCCAGGTCCTTTGATTGTAGCCCATATGGATGTGCAGGGGCTACCACCAAAAGGCTGACTAGCCCCAAATCCTGACATTAGGGTAGCCCGAGATCTTTGAGGCCTAGCAACACCCCTTCCCACACCCAAAGGCCCCACCCCTCCGTCCAGATCAACACTCAGATGATCCATTCCACCCATTGAGATATACATCCAGGTGCCCCATCTTCCAACCAGATCCACACCCGATGCTCTCATCCCTCCCTCCAGATAAACACCTGAATGTCCACACCTACCTCGAGATTCTCATCTGGGTGCCTCCATCCCTCCAGATCCACACCCAAATGTCCCATCCCCTTTTCTAGATCTGCACCTAGGTTCCCTCATCCCACCCTCCAGGTCCACACCCAGATGCCCCATCCCTCCTCCAGATCCACACCCAGATGCCCCATCCCTCCCGCCAGATCCACAACCCGCTGCCTCAATTCCTCTTTCCAGATCCACACCCAGGTGCCTCCATCCACTCCAGATCCACACCCAGGTGCCTCCATTCCTCCCTCCATATCTGCAACCAGACGTCCCATCCCTCACTCCAGAGCCACACTCTGATGCCCCATCCTCCCACCAGATGCACATCCAAATCCACACCCAAATGCCCCATCCCTCCATCCAGATCAACACCCAGGTGCCCCATCCGTCCCACTAGATCCACAACCAGATGCCTTACCCCTTCCTCCAGATCCACACCCTGATGGCCCCCCATCAACTCCCACTAGTGTCCAATTTTAGTCACCTATTATTTAGCCTATACGCACTCCCTCTTCATTACATTACCACCCGACTGCCTCTTCAAGAATGAACATTAGATTCCCTTTAAATTACCCCCTGTGTCCCATTCACTGTTTCCTTATGACCCAAATCAGCCCCCATCAGCAGTAACAGAATGCAGGATACCTCTCCTGCCAGTTCCTTCCCACTGGAGATGAGGAGCTGGCGCCTGACTCTGCAAAAATTCATGATAGTAACATAATGTCACATGACAATGAGAAGGTCACATGACAAGGAGTAAGTGGGGTGCTTTCTATGACCCTTTCTCGCATGGGAACGTGTTCCTGCTTCCCATCAAAGGGAATGTAAGAACACTCTGCTTCATTCTCGTCATGTGACTTGAAGGATGTTAAGGATGAATAACATACTTTCTGCACAATTCACACGGACCCGTTTCGTCCGTATACATTGTGCAGAATGTATCCTATTCACAAGGCCAAAGGGTAAATAGCATACATTATGCATCATTTACACGGATCCACTTCGTAAGTGAAAATTGTGTAGAATGAATGATATTTACACTTCTTTGTCCTTGTGAATAGACACTTCCAACTTTTATACGTAGCATAGTGGATCCATCACACAGAAAATGGGAAAAGAGCCAAGTACAACGAGTGCATTAAACAAAGTCCACAAAACAGAAAGATCCTATACAATGCATTCCACTTCGAAGAACAGCCTGTTGAAGCCAGAATACAATTTAATAGGCAGCAAACTGTTCTTAAGGCAGAAGTGATTGTGCTTTGATATGAATAGACTGCTCAGCTGACTTGTAATACTCTGGTCAGGTCCAGATTGAAAATAATCAACCCCCGGTGACCCACACTTCGTGTAAAGAACCAAAGAAACATGTTTATTTATTTATTTTGTTTTGCAAACACAGTTGCTTCTTAACACACCAAGTGGAAGGGAGGGGAAGGGTCAGTGGTGTGTGGAGCAAGGTGTTTGAAACTTAGATGCCTAGGAACGTTTGGGAACATGTGTTGGTTATCAGAGAATGACAACTCAGGCTAATTTACTTCAGGGATTAATGCATTTTCTACTGCAATAATGCGCATGCCAATGTTCAACATACCTTTGTAATACAGGAGGTGAAGAAGTGAGGGCAGTTAAGCTTCTTCCCACCTGCACTTGGCTTGACATCGCCTTGCCATAGTCTTAACTGACTTTTACGAGCAAGGGGCAAGGATGTATGCTGCCTCAGGTGGAGTTCTATTTTGATTACCTGCCAAAGTTGAATTGAGGACAGGTGTAATATTTACAGACCTACTATTGTGGCCCCCGGTGCCCGCCTGCTGGTGGCTTAATTGGCAGACGCCTGGATGGGACTTAATGCAGGACTATACTCTGATGATTGCCAGGTGTTGCCCTAGTTTTGACCTGTTCTTGTAAGGTCTCCATGGATGAATAAAATACACGTTGACAGCCCTCACTGAGAAGAAACCAGTTGGGGATTGTATTGATAGTACTGCATATGTTTTTGAAAGTGGTTAGTCCAGGTATATGTAGATGAACCCACCAGCCCTCTCTCTCTGCAAGGGTAGCAATGTTCCCACTGATAGTAAAAGAAATAGCTGCTGGAGGTAAAATACAGCCAATAGTGAACTTATGGCCCTTGGAACGTGCATCTATGGCTGGATGGGATAACACCAGAATAATTATGAGTCCAAATAACCAGACAAACTCAAGAAGATGGCAAGTTGCTGTTTTATTAGCAATTATCTAAAACAGGGAGGTTACAACGAACATCAACAGATGTACGCTCTTTCTATGCCATTTCCACAGAAATACGATTATATATTTCTTTATGCGTCAGAATTACATCATGCTACGTGACAATAGTGAAAAACCTATAAATGGTTGGGAGTGGTTAAGGGACACATCTAGATATACAATCATATAGGAGCTAGGTTTGTTATTGGCTGTCAAACATCAGGTGGACAACTTCTGCCTACCTCTTCATGCGTGTCATTTAAGAAAAATCAGGAACACAGTGTTTCATTGGTTTCTTAAGATATAAGGTCCTTCATTATACAGACTAATACAATTGGTTTGTCACACTTGTGCCATGTCTGGAACATTTGGTTCAATTACCAGCAGGCAAGCCAAGACCCAGGTGCAAGTAGATAGGACATGAGGCTGCCCTACCACCCAGTTAGCCCATCACCTCTGATCACCCATGCCTTCTGCCATGAAATTCTCTTTGCACTTGGCCTTGCAGAGTATTCTCATGCTGGAAATGCAACAGGAGTGAGGGCATTCACTATGATATCTGGAACTCCAAGCTCAAGCCCTATTTCCATCCTTGACTCACTTGACAAGAGACCATGATTCTGCTCATTCTGCAAGCTTTTAAATATTTTAAATGAATTAAGACTTGGCATCCTTTGTGTTCTTTCTTGCACCTTAACGTGAGAGGATCATCCTCCGCACACACGTTCCTCATCAGCGTAGATAGCTGACCTCGACTTCTCAGTTCTTGACTTCAGGCCAGACAGCCTCACAACACAGCTCCAATAACCTGCTATTCTACTGTGACACAGCCTGCCATTTTCTCTCCATGATTTTTTGGCTTATTATTTCATGATACCAATGTCCAGGTTCTGTACAATGGCGGCTCCGCCTGCATTCTATTTACTATTTACTACTTATAGCTAGGCTATATGATGACTTGATCTATCTTGCGTTTCAGCGTCTGTACATTCTTTATACTTCAAATTATTGCAGCACTTTTTACTGTGTAATCTTCTTCTTTTACACTTAAACGTTCACATGATATGTTACTTCATAATTTCTCTTCTAGGATCCAAACATTGGGCCTAATAACGAGTATGGTGGTAACCTTGCCAGTGATACCGGCAGGGTGCTGCCGGACTCGTAAAATGTTACTGGTGCCTGACTTCCCAGTGCCACTGGGAGATTACAAGTCCGGCGGCCCGGGAAGTCAGGCACTGGTAACAAGTAAATATCCATTCCCAGGACTCTATGGGAGTGGGCATTTGGAGGCGTCGGCACCGTTGTTAATGGTGCCAGCACTTCCATGAACAGGGTGCCTACTGTGGCCACTGTGACCAGTAGGGTTAGACCTGTTGCGCGCAGCGGCCACGACAGGCAGACATGTAGTTTGCCAGTCTAGAAACAAGGGTGCTGGTAAGCTTACAGGCATCCTTGTTTCCGGACCAGCAAACTTGCAATGAGGCCCATTGTGTTCATTTAGTATTTCAGGGCATTGTGCACTCTTTCTTATGATGTCATCAGTCAATTGTCTCAGCTCTTTCTCATATTCCTTCAGTGAGTTCCTCCTGTAGGTTGTCATCAACTCGAGGGTACATTCGATATGGTCATCTTAATGGATAGCGTCTTCCATATGCTCGCTGTACTATTGGTACAGTAGCTGAGATTAGACAGGGCATGGTCTCATGGCTCCAATGCAGGGGACGTAGGGGGTAGAATCTCCTGTGGATATGCATGTCTGATTCTCTACATTCCCCCCTTTGGTCGAGTCGTCGACCACCTCCTCAAGTTTTCCTGCTTCTTTGAATCTTCTCTTCAAAGCTTTCTTTGATATCCATATCTTATTCACCCCCCAGGAGGGTGACTGCATTTTTAATATATTCGTCCACACTCCAGATCATGTAATTACATTCTCCACTTGGGGTGCAGAAGACCAAATGTCTCACCTAATTCTTAGAATCTCTTGGATATAGGAACTTTGTCCCCTCAGGTGCCACAATACTGGCCTTTATGTGGTCTCTAATGGAACTTTCAATCTGTGCGTTGTCTTCTGTTTCACCATTCACATCAATCATGATCTTCATTCCCACTGCCTTTTTGCTGTTTTCTTGCATTGTCCAATTATTATCCTTATAATGCAGAATCCGAACATTATCATCACCAATATTGCTCCAAGGAACTTGAATATACTCACTGTCCAGTCGGGAATCCATGAAAACCGGTATGCCTCTGTCTCCTACTCCATTTTCATGTGCAGTTCTGTCAACATGGTTATAGCATCCGTCAGAGTCCCGTTCTCACCGTCATGAGATGGTATATATACAGCAAGAAGGCCGACCTTGGCACAAACACCTCCTTTCATTGCTGTAATCATCTCAAGGTCATACATATTCTGGAGGGTCATCAACCAAATGACCCTCAATTCTTCCTTTATGGCGTTAAATCCTTTTAAAGTGGCATTGATTGTTTGTAACAGCTCCCACCTGGTAATCTGCAGCCACTGGAATTCACTACAGTTTGGAGTCCAGGCATAAATATATATGTCATTATAACAGTCTTGCTGAACAATTCATGTTAATCAGGAATGTCTTCATAAGCCTTAATTGTTTTTGACGAGAAATAATTCTCTCTTTTCATCTGCCGGAGTGCAAGTGACCTTCTTCTCAAGTGCTCATCCACTTTTGAAAATCCCTCTATATTCAGGTTGCTGTGGGGAATCACCAAGGCTGGAACAGGGATGAGCACAATGGAACACACTCCTCACTAGTTCCTGGGCAACTTCATATGTGCTCTGGATCCACAGGCCCAATATCGATCCATTAGGACAGCAGTTCCTCTCCTCATTCCTGGGATATCAATTATGTTTGTGCAACCTTTATTTGCTCCTACTTGGACTTATTACCATTGCTTCGAAAGCACAATGTCGCATTAATCCATGTGACTACAGCCATTGGTCCCGATTTGTCATCCACCCATGTCAGCAGTTTAGAGTTCTTGGCCCATAACTTAAGGCAGTCATCGTTCACTTTCTGCACCGTGTGCACTGGTTCCTTCCTTAGTAGATGAGCTGCTCAGGACATCATCCTATCTTCCAATCCTTTGGTCGTAATCACTCGTCCATAAAGCAACAGCTGTGAGCGCTCCCAGCATCCAGGCATTCCAGTTCTTTCAGTTTTGTAAGAGCAATTCATCCTCTTCATTTCTTCAACTATTACTTTGTCTTGTCCCATGGACAGATACACAAGCATCTCGTCTGTCCATCCAGGATCTTTTCCAGTTATGTTGTCTTGATATAGTCATCCTGGTATGGGAATGACTGTCTTGATCGCCATCTCATTGTTGCCCAGCTCCCTTGGAACCGTCCTCTGGTAGTACATGCTGCTAGATAGATGAGGCATTTTGCATCATGTGCCAACATCTCTTTAGAAATTAAAGTTCTTACTGTACTCATGCCATAGGGGATGAGGGAGCAGACATAGCAGCTCTCATCAGATGCTCTCTCACTCCCTTTCTCATATGTTGGTACCACATATTATTCCCTGAGTGAGCAGAATTATCAAGATATGTATTTACCACCTGGTTATCTTCTTCTACATCCCTCCTATGTCGTCTGACATGTCCAAACAGGTAAAAGAAATTATCATAATTTGTACTCATACCAGGAAAGATCACAGGTGTCGTGTTTTCAATTAAACCAAATCAGACTAATAAAGAATTCAAAATATAAGATACAGAAAGAAAAAGAGAAAGCACATGCATATGTATATCAGGCATAACAATCTTGAAAAACATTGGGTGTGCCACCCCATTTCGCTTTGAATTCCTAGTCTTCCTGCAACTGCATGTTCTTCCTCCTGAATCATATTTAATACAATTACTCCAATTACATCCGCAGTTGCACAATCTGCTCAATTCTTGCGATTAAAAGCCTTCTTATAACTGAGTCATTCTTTGGATTGTGGAGAAAAGTGAGAATATTGACATCTGTTCTAACAAGGGTAGAGTATGACTGGAGTATAAACACACAAACTGCAACTAGGAGCCTAAGTGTGTCACTATAGACTGGTGCCATGTGTTATTGTTAAAATAGATATGGTCCCAAAAACCGAATCTGGGTATTGAGCAATCTTTTAATTGACATTTGGGCATAGTGTCAATATGATTTAACTTTTTCAAAGAATCTCTAAAAAGTATGTTTAAGCTCTGGAATTCTCTGCAAGTCCATGCACTTCCTGGCAGTATTTTTAAGAAGTGTCCAATGAATTCCAGTCCAAAAGAAATGTTTTAAATCACACTGCCTTTTTGTCCTTTTTCTTGGTCTTTGATTGAGTCTGCACATGCAGGAATTCTTCTTCTTGTCTTGATTCCTGGTCAGCGGGTACTAGAGGGAGGATCTCGCCTTTGTAGATTTTTACGTCGGCCAAATGTAACCAAGCTCTTCTTCCAGACACCCTAACTGCAGTAGGGAAAACTTCTTCTGCATAAAAAGGTCTTCTTAACTTTGGCTCATGCCATTTATGGGTGAACATTTTGATAAGCAATTGATCTCCAACATACAACAAATAACAATAATTTGCTTGGATTGGTTACTGGGTTGTCCCCTTCCGTGTTCCTCTACCCCTCCCTCTGATGCTTGACTTGATCTGAAGTGAAATAAACACTGGTAGTCATATATGTCAAATAATCATGCATCTCATCACCTATGGTCTGCACCACACTCTGGGCATAACTCCTGACTCTAGATGGGGGTGTAAGGGTCATCCTCATGCAGTGCCCTGTTACTAGTTCATGGGTCTTAAAGTGATCGCCCGAACCTGGCTGATTTCGAAGGGCATACAAAGCTAGGGGTAGGCAATATAGCCATCCCTTCTTCAAGCTTAATCTGATCTTTGCTATTCTTTCCTTTAGGAGGCAGTTGAGCCTCTCACATATCCCGTTTTCTTGTGGGCGATAAGCAGAAGAAAACATATGCATTATGCTCAGTGAAAGCCCTATTTGTTCCAACAGCTCATTGACAAAGTGTGGCCCATTATCGTACCTTAATACTTTGCACACTCCCTACATTGGAAATACTTTTTGCACTAGAAACTTTGCTGCGAAGTTGGCATCAGGGTGTGTAAAAGTACCTTCTTCGATCCATCAAACAAAGGGACACACCACCACTATTAGATACCTACAGCCAATACATGTGATATGATATGATATGATGATATGATATGTCTGCAGCATATCAACATAGCCAATATGTAAATATATAATCGGGCCATTTGGATGGGGTATTACTCCTCTGATTGTTCTTAGTGTATGCCCAGCCGTGAACCCCAGACACACAATGCAATTCACAATAAACTGTGCAACGTGTTCCAATAGATTGGGAACAAACCAGTCTTCTGCAATGGTGTCAGCAAGACTTTCTCAAGTTATATGCGTGGGGTAATGCAGCTGCTCAAGTGCGACTTTTAGTAATGCTGCTGGCATCACTGGCTTTCCAGTGATTTCCTGACTCCATAGTGCTTCCATGGGGGATAAAGAACATCCCCTGCAACTCCATAGCTCATGTTCTTCTTATGAGGCTCTGCCCTGTATCTCTATTAGTTGTGTAATTGACAGCATATTAAATCCCTCTCATGCCAGCATGCTTCTACTCAGTACTTCTTTAACATTTTCAGTATCGAAACTTGAAATTTCGGAGGAACATGCAACGCTTTTGGATTCTAAGTCTGCGGCTTTGTTTCCGGCAGAGAAAGTCTGTTAGTTTAGTATGCGCTGTGCATTTTATGACCGCTATGGCTACTGGGAGTTGTAGTGCCTCAATGAGTTGTCCAATTAAGACGCATGTTTCACTGGAGTGCCGTCTGCACAGAGATAACCCCTCCTTTTCCAGCGCAATAGCCCTGCGTGTACGGTTGACGCCACATAGGCAAAGTCACTTTATACGTCACTTCCTGAGCCTTGTGTATCTTGAGCGCAAAAGTAAGCACTACCAATTCTGCTGCTGCCACTGCCTCAAATTCACCATTTAATCGTTGTCTTACAACTGCAGATCCGGAATGCCTCTCCCAACAAATTTGGTCGATTTTTGAAGAACCATCAATAAAGAGACTCTCCCCTCCCGCTAAAGCATTTTCTTTCACGAAGGGTATGGCCTCATAAAATTCAACATAATTAGTGCAGTCATGCACATGATCACCTTCTTTTACATGTTCAGCTATAAGCGTGGCTTTGTTCACTATTTTACACCTTACAATTTTAATCGCTGGATTGGAAATCATCACTTCGTAAGCAGCAGCTCTTTGCATTGTCAATGTACCTTTGGGTTTCTCTAAAATGGCAAATAAGGCGTGCTCCACATATAGCTTCATTGCACAGCCCATGGTAATACTTGACTACTCAATCGCAAATGCGGCAGCAGCCAAAGATTGTTCATATGGAAAATGTCCTCTCATGACTGGATCTAAAATCCCACTGTAATATGCCAAAGGTGTATACCTTAGTGTTGTTCTTTTTGTGGGTACTGCTGTCATTACTGACCCATTATTGTGTGAAAAGAAATAACATTCTTCTGTATAATTGGGGATTCCCCAAACTGGAGCTACAAATTGCTCTTTTTATTTCCTCAAATCCTTCCTCCATTTCTTCACTCCATTCTATCTTTCCCTTACCAACTTATGCTTTAAGTGCTTGCAACAGCGGTTTTGTGTATCTGCTGTAGTCGAACACCCATGCCCTGCAATAATTGCATAAGCCCAGAAATTGCTGCATTTGCCTCACTGTATTTGGCTTTGGGGTTTTCATGATAGCCTCAGCTCTCTCGGGTGTCACTTTATTTCCTTCATGTGAAATTAACAGGCCAATGTACAACACCTCTTCCTGGCAGTACTGTAATTTCTCCTTATCCACGTGGTATCCCTTGTTTGCCAATATAGTCATTAACTGAACTGCCTACATTCATCCTCTGTTTCACTAGAGATTAATATGTCATCTGCATACTGATTAACCGCACTCTTGAGATCAATATTACCCACATTCATCTTTAGGACTCTGTTAAAGATTGATGGGGACTCACAGCACCCTTGAGGTAAAAAAGTATGTTTTAGTCTCTTTTGTCTAAACATAAAGGAAGTAAGGTCTTGTGAGTCTTTGTGCAACGGGATCGAGAAAACCACATTTTTCAAATCGATCACCATGAAGTACTTGGCTTCAACTGGGATGCTACACAATATTGTGGCAGGATTCTAAACTAATGGAAACTCTACTTCTACAATCTGATTAAGAGGGCGCAAGTCCTGGATAAATCTCCACAAACCCCCTTTAGATTTCTTAATCGGATACACCGCGGTATTGCACAGGGACTCTGATGGCTCCAAGATTCTCTGATTCATCAATGCTGAAATAGTCTTGAATATGCCTTTGTCAGCTTTTCGAGACATAGGGCATTGTTTTGCTCGGGGTAAAATTGCTCCTGGCTTAACTTTTATTTCAACCTCCCCTTTTTCTTTCAATAGGCCAACATCCTATGGGCCTGTAGTCCAAAGGACACTTGGCATTTTTTCTATGTCTTCGTGAAAGAACGCAGGTCTCTGCCGCATCAGTGCCATTCACTGCGGGACTTCCCTTCTCTCAATCTTTATCCAATATGTAATGTTTATAAAAAAAAACACTACCTCATCATCTATTCATTAATCTCTGAACATATCTTCATCTGTTATGTCAGTTAATCTGTATCGCTCTTCAAGAGCTATCACTTTTCTCCATGACCAGCCTTAATAATCTACTCCTTCAAGCATTGCTATTTCCCCTCATACTATAGCTGCTTCCAGTTCTATAGGAAAAGTCTGCCCTTCTTTCTCATCCATAGGTACTTGTGGTCTAAATAAAAAATCATCGGGTATCCTCATAATTTTCCCTACTCATCCAGGTAGCCATGTTAATAAAATTCTCACTCCATATATGAAGACTTCCAATTCTACCGGAACTCCCTGTTGGGCCACTTGTCCTGTAAATGCCAGTGTAAACTCTCCTACATTTAAATAGTGTATTCCTGGAGTGGAGAACACTATTCCTTGATTGGTGAATGGTTTTGTCATCAAATCTCTTCACAGAATGTTAACCAGCGTTTGTCATGAATATAATCAGGGGACATACATGTCACATTCCCCTATAGAAACAGGCAATTTATTAGTAAAAGGAACTAAATTCATAGCTCCACAGAACCCTTGAACATTCGTGGCAATACCTGACATTGGATAATTGTCCTCCCTTATACAAGAGCAAGTCGCCCCAGTGTCTACAATAAAAGAAAAAAATATTCCTCCTATCATCACATCAACCCTCGGTTCCTCTTGGGGTCGGGTGTTACTGGTACTACTGAACACATCAAGTCAACCTGTGAGCTGTCCTATTGAGGGTACAGATTCATCCCTGTCCCCGTAAAAAAGTTCCCTCCTACCACAGTGACACCCCCTATCCTAGGTGTTAGTATTTGTCCTGTGTGCATATTCTGTCGTGTTTGCATAGGTGCATGTTGTGAATGCCCTTGCGGTGGGTGCATTTGCATAGACCCCTGCTGCTGTGCTTGTGCTGCCTGTGTCAGATAGGATGTGTGATCCTGGGCAAAGCCCTTTCATGTTTGTGCACTCTATGGGGGTGGATAAGCTGTCCCCCTTTTGAAGGTTGTCCATTGTGTTGCCTGTTTCTTCAGCTAAATACATGCGCAAAATACCCTACTATCCCTCAATTCCTACAAACTGGGCATGGCCGTCTGGCCAACGAACCATTATATCCTCCCTGAGAATTCTGACTTCCACCCTGGGTATTTTGAAATCCGCCTTGGGTGTTCTGAAATCCATCTTGGGTGTTCTGAAATCCAACTCCTCTTCCTCTGAAGCCTCTGAAACAACTCCATTGTGGCCAAAACCCATACCCACTTTGATCTACTGGGTGTACATTATTCCCCTGTGATGCAGCCATTATTTCTTGCATTCCTACTACTTCTCCACTTGTCAATACTGCCCCTCCTATAGCAAATTTGGACTATTTCTCTTGAACGAACTTGGCTTCCTCAATCTTTCTATTCTCATCTTTCTTTCTATTCTTCTGTTGTAACAATCAGTAATGATGCATGACAGTCAACTGTATCTCAACCCACGGCTTTGCTTCCATTCATGCTTGTTTTTTCATTTGTCTCTGTACTTGTTCTGGCTTCCCTGACACAAAATATGATAGAGCTGTGCCACTGTTTTTTCCCAAGGCTCACGCGTCTCAAGATGCCATTTCTTTTGAATATCCTGAATATAAGCAATAGGGTCTTCATCGTCTTTCATTTTACGTGTCATAATAGCACCCATATCTGATGTATCAGGATAGTGTACCCTGAGAGCCCTTCAAATGTCTGCTCTGCAATTATTTTTTTTTAAAAAAGCAACAAATGAACAGCGTCATGGAACCCGACACACACACTCCCGTTATGGATTAACACATTTCATAACGTGATATGTGTCTTCGAAGGGAGTATCACAGGAAAACTCAATTTATATAGAAAACAATCAACAAATGGTGCAAATAGTGCTCACCCAAGGTAAATACCTTGGATAGTCATTCAAAAATATTTGTACATACCCTGACACCATAAAAGAAACACATGAGCAATACATAATATACAGAACAGTACACAGTGCTACGATGCACAATAATAAAACAGTGTATGGGTTTGGACACTGAGACGTAAAGTCATATAGTCGACACAGCTGTTTTTCGGCCTTAAAAGGCTGGATTTGCAGCCGTTCTTGCGTAGGCCTTCATCAGGACAAAGTAGTGAATGGTGGGATTTTCCTGTGGGTTTGTAGCCGGATATAGCCATGGATAGTAGTTGCAGACTGTGTAGTCTCAGTCAGCGTACACAAATGGGACAGCAATCAGTCCTTGTTATGGGTCCAATCTTGTTGCAGCACTCCAATCCAGGTAAGTCAGTCTGGAGTTGCGTATTGTTTCTGGTGCATTCAATGAATCACACCTGGACTCAGAACAGAGAGAATCCGAAAGAACTGGCAGACCCTCCGGCAATGCAATTATTAAATGACGCTCCATCATGCGCAGTGTTTTGTGCTGTCACACCTGCATATCCCACTCATCTCCAAATGTCATCGGCACTCTCTCCAAGATTAGCTGCCAATAGAGCTTTTATGCCCCCTATCGCTAACGTATTCCCCCTGTCATTTTCACTAATTCGAATATCCACTTCCCAGCCCCTGAAGTCAAACTAGGTAACTTGCATTTTAAGTTAGCCTTATCCATCTGAGGCCATGGAATATATTGCGGTCTTGCTCCCCCTTCTCTAGCAAGGGGAACTGTGAGAACCCCATCCCACAATTGGACCTGAATATTCGTTTACCCCATGCAGGGGTAATCGTCCCTATTCGTCTTCGTGCCGGTAACAATCTTAACCTAGTCACATAAGGTGGAGATTCTCCTCTCTCACTACACGATCATCTTTGGGGAAGTTTGGGATATGGTGTAGGATCTGGTGTTCTTTCCTTAATGTGTTCCAAATCTGACCATTTTACCTCCTTGTCCAGGTTTTGACTTCCTTAAATGGCGCATGTACCCTCCCCTTCTATCGCATAACCTGACTTCCTTTCTTCATCTGACATTGCTCTACCCCGACTGGTGTGACTATCATCCTGCTCTTCCCTATCTAAATTCAATCTACTCAAAGACAATGCTCTTCATTCATCATCAAACATGTTTTCCTCCTCATTCTGTGGTTTTGGTATCAGGGATCGTCTGCCGCTTCCTTGAGTCCCATACTTGCTATTCTGCCTTATTTGTTGATATATCTTATTGATCCTCTCTCCAACACTTTCTGCATCATATCGATCCTTTTCTTGTGCTACTTTAGGTATTTCTTGAGTCATTTCACTTATTGGGAAAACTTTTCTTACCATTTTCCATTGCCCCTGTATTTCGTTGCTTGGCCTTATTTGTCCTTTAAGAATGAGACTGGCATCAAGATCTCACCACCTTCTATTCTGTTTTATTTCTTCTTCCACTTCCCTGCTTTCTCTTATTCCTTCTTGCTTTCTCGTTCTTGCTTTTGCACTTCCCTTCTTACTTCTTGTCTTCGTTCTTCTTCCCTCTGTTCTTCTTCTCTCCTTCTCTCTAATCTTTTTTCTATCACTCTTTGTGCCTCTTCTCTCCTATCTCTTTCTTCCATTTCTTTCTCTGGCTGTCATATTTCCTTTGTTTCTCTGTCTGCTTTTTGTCTTTTTCTTGTTCTTCTCTATATATCTTTTCCGATCGTTCCCTGCTTTTCCATCTTTGTTCATCCTCCATTAACCGCTTCTCTCATTCCCTATCCTTCTTTTCTTGCTCGTCTTTGTCATCCTTTTGCCTAACTTCCGAGATACTCCCTATGCCCTTTGGTACTGCCCCACCCTCCCAAGAGGCTCTGGGTAAAGTTAAACATGCTGATGTTGCCTTGGCTATTACTCTTATTCAGCTGACGGTCTTTGCAACTTCAAGACTCTTGCCTCGACATTGACTGATGTTTCTGACTCCTTGGCATATTTCAAAGCCTGCAGACCTTGTACCCGCCCTTCTAAACCCTGATTCTCTACTAACCTGGCAGTCCTTCTCCTGGCCCGTAGACAAGCCAAGCACAAATGGCCTGTATCCTACTGCGCTCAATCTCACCTCGCCCTTTGCCCAGGCGACTGCTGCTTACCAGATGGTGATGACGCAAGCAAAGTGTGCCTTTTTTGCCAGCAAGGTCAATGCCACTACCAATTCTTCCAAGGAACTGTTTAGGGTAGTTCGCTCTCTCTCTTAGCCTTCCTCTGCGCATAGTGTGGCTCCTTCTCAGAGCCTCTGTGACTCGCTGTCCACTTTCTTCGAAGATAACATTTCCACTATTGGTCAGCAAATTCTGGCCTCAGCCAGTGCCTTTCCGGCTATGGTGAGCCATAGTCCTCCTGGTGCTCTCGCTCGGGTTTGGTCTTCTTTCCCAGTCTTTTCAGAATTTGGCGTGTTGTCGGCGGTGCTTGACCTTAAATCCATTCCTCTGGCTGATCCTATCCCTCTTGGCATTCTGAAGGAGATTTGCCCAGATATCTCACATGTACTCAGCACTGCGGGTAATGATTATTTCTCTTCTGCCCACATCCCTGGTCCTCTTAAGCACGCTATCCTTCCTCTTCTCAAGAAACCGAACCTTGATCCCTCCTTCTTGAGCAACGTCCATCTGATTTCTCTTCTCTCCTTCTCCATGAAACATTTGGAAACTCTGGTTACCCCCCTCGTCTGCTCCTTTGACGAATCTGGCTGCCTGGACTCCTTCCAGACTGGGTTTCGGCCCGGCTGTGGAACCGAGTCTGTTGCGGAGACAGTGTTTGATGACCAAGCACAGATCAGGCATCAGGGTGGCACCACCGCCCTGACCCTGCTGGACTTATACGCTGCCTTTGACATGGTAGACCATGGTATTTTGCTGGAACGGTTGTCCACAGTGGGAGTTTTGGCTTCAGTCCTGGACTGGTTCATATCTTTTCTAACTGGTTGTTCTCAGTCCCTTTCTCTTCCTCCGTTTGTTTCGATGGGTAAACTCCTCACTTGCAGGTGCCTCAGGGTTCTGCTCTCTCTCCTCTTCTATTCAATCTATATATTCAGCCACTTGTTAAGGTTATTCACTCTTTTGGTTTTTGGTGCTTCTCTTATGCTGATGACACACAGATCCTGATGAGACTAGACCTATCCCATCATGCCTCAGTGGAACGTTGTCTCTCCTGCCTACTGGATGGTTCAAAATGGGCTTCACCTTAATGGTGAGAAGACAGAGGTTCTAGTCATAGGTCCATCTTTGGTTTCCGTGGGTTGGTTTACGGCATTTTGGCCATCTGATCTCGGTCCACTGCCCACACCCTTACTGGTAGTGATGAACCTGGGAGTTAAGCTTTCTGAGTCTCTATCTATTCAGTGCCAGGATAGTGTTGTCTGTCAGTCAGTTCACTTCAAATTCTTTATTCTTTGGAGCATCCTTCCTTACCTTCCCTCTTATCTCCAGCCTCTGGCTGTATACTTTCTTACAGCTGGCTCTTTAGACTACTGTAATGCTCTTTATCTAGCTCAGTCAGGGTACCTTCTTCAGCGGGTGCAAGTGCTGCAAAATTCAGCAGCCCGACTGCCAGTGGGTGCCTCCCTGTTCAGCTCTACCTTGCCGATGCTGGGAAAACTGCATTGGCTCCCGGTGGCGAAGCGTATTAAATTTAAGGCTTTGTGTGTGGTTCACCGAGCCTTCAACCGGCAAGGCCCTAGTTTTCTGGAGGCAACATTTCATCCTTACATTCCAATGAGGAACCCTCGCTCAGTTTCCTCCCTGAGATTTACTGTTCCCCGGTTTAGTCTGGCCCATGTGGGAGGCCGTTCCTTCTCTGTGTCGGCTGCTGCTCTGTGGAACTCTGTCCCTCTGTTCCTGCGGGCACTTGAGGATCATCTCTCTTTCCGCCATGCCCTGAAGACCTATCTTTATACAGCCTAACTCTCTCTGGTTGGTCCTGGAGCTGTTAGGGCCATGATGTCCCTGTTGGTGAAGGTGCGCTCTATAAATTTGCTTTAGATTACATTACATTACTTTTCCCATCTAACTTGAGTAATATCTTTCCTCCCATCCATTCGTTTTGTACGAGCGTTACCTCGTCGGCCCTATCCTTCTCTCCTTTCCATCTCTTGATTTCTCTGTCTATATCTGTTGATATATACAATCTCTCGCCTCGTTCCTCTTTATCCCATATGAATTTACAGGGGTCTTCCTTCCTTTTACTCTTTTCTGGACTGTCATCGCTGCTATAGGTGGGGGTTCATACGTCTGGTTATTATACTGCGCCACTGCCTTTAATTCTTCTAAAGGATAAAATCCTGTCTTCTCTACATGTATGCTCTTAGTCTCAGACAGAGTAAGAGGAGCCGAGGGCCCAATGCCCCCCCTTTAAGATGATTAAGCATCTACTCTTCCTGTGGTTGGTCCCCTTTCTCTTCTTGATACATTTTCCAAAGTTCTAAAACTGCCACTCTTTTCTCTAATTTCTTTCCTGTGTATGCAGCGTGCACATATGTGGTCATTTGTTCTAATACTCACTTTGACAATGATCCCCTTGTGGCCATGGCATGTACATTTTATCAGCTGTGCCCTTTACCCCTTCTGCACTGTACTGTTTGAGCTTAGGCGCATGTCGTGGTAATGTTTTACAAAGATGCATAAGAGGAGTGTCCTCCATAATGACAAGTCACAATTAACTGTTGATACTTACCAGATTGTTAGCTTGTTTATTTTTAATAAATCTCTACTTATCTCAAGGCTTATTGCTCACCACTCTTAATCTCAAAAACAATAAATATGAGCAAGCACCATCATTTGCCGCTCAATCCACTTTTGTCTCAACAACCTCTCTGTCTTCTTACTGGCGCCAATCATTTACTACACTTTAACTCAAACCAACTTCACTTCTAACTTTCAGAATTTATCGTTTTTCAAAACTTCATACATCAAATAACAATCACAATGATAACATAATACACATTAACAACAAACCCTGTGATCACCTTCTCTCTTCCCTACAATCATTTATAGCAAGAGGTATTCTTTCTTCGCCTCCAATTATATTACCCTGTATGTAGTTTAGCACGTCACCTTCCATGGTCCTGACTGTATGTATTTTCTCTCTTAATATTCCAACTCGAATTTGAGATGTTTTCTTCTATCTCCCTTGAAATAGGATTACCTAGGCATTCCTTTATTCACACAAAATTTCCTGTTACCCACTTATTTTCATAAAATATCACAATCCTGCTCTTTATATTGCCATTTTCGTTAGTCTGCTAACATCCATTTAATCGACTCGAGGCCTAAGGTAACGACTCCTTATCCAATCCAACCACTTTGCTTTCGGTCCGCGGAGAGCCGGTGGAAACCAAGTGGAATTTCTTCAAAGAAGGACCTGCCCACGGTCTCAATTCTTCCTGCAAGTTTATTTCTATTGGCAGTTCTCCACAGGACAATCCACAATCATCCAACTAATGGCGGGGGATGCCCGATCGTCCAAAACTCTGAAGTCAAACTAGTTTAGATCTGAAACCATCCGCACCGCTACCACCTCAGTTTATGGCCCTTGGAACGTGCATTTATGGCTGGATGGGATTACAACAGAATATTTCTGAGTCCAGATAACCAGACAAACTCAAGATGATGGGCAAGTTGCTGTTTTATTAGCAATTATCTAAAACAGGGAGGTTACAACGAACATCAACGGATGTACGCTCATTCTCTGTGATTTCCACAAAAAATACAATTATATACTTCTTTATGCATCAGAATGATGTCATGCTACGTGACAATAGTGAAAACCCTATAAACGGTTGGGATTGGCTAAAGGAGACATCTAGATATACAATCATATAGGAGCTAGGTTTGTTATTGGCTGTCAAACGTCAGGTGGACAACTTCTGCCTACCTCTTCATATGTGTCATTTAAGAAAAATCAGTTACACAGTGTTTCATTGGTTTCTTAAGATATAAGATACTTCATTATACGGACTAATATAATTGGTTTGTCACACTGTGCCATGTCTGGATATTCCATTCTATTCAATTATCAGCAGACAAGTCAAGACCCAGGTGCAAGTAGATAGGACATGAGGCTGCCCTACCACCCAAGTAGCCCAGCATCTCTCCTTACCCAACCCTTCTGCCATGAAATTCTCTTTTGTACTTGGCCTTGCAGAGCATTCTCATCCTGGGAATTCAACGGGAGTGAGGGCATTCACTATCGCATATGTAACTCCAAGTTCAAGCCCTATTTCCATCCTTCACTCATGTGACAAAAGACCACGATTCTGCTCATTCTGCAAGTTTTTAAATGTTTTAAACACATTAAGACTTGGCATCCTTTGTGTTCTTTCTTGCACCTTAACGTGAGAGGATTCATCATCCGCACACACGTTCCTCATCAGCGTAGGTAGCTGACCTCAACTTCTCAGTTCTTGACTCCAGGCCAGACAGCTACCCAACGCAGCCCCAATAACCTGCAGTTCTACTGTGACACAGCCTTCCATTTTCTCTCCGTGATTCTTTGGCTTATTATTTCATGCTACCAATGTCCAGTTGCTGTATAATGGCAGCTTCACCTGCATTCTGTTTACTAGTTATAGATAGCCTACATGATGACTTAATCTATCTTGCGTTTCAGAATCTGTACATTCTTCATACTTCTATTTTTTGCAGCACTTTTTAGGGTGTAATCTTCTTCTTTTACACTTTAAGGTTCACAGGATTCTTTACTTCGTAATTTCTCCTCTAGGATCCATACATTGTGTTAATTTAGTGTTTCAGGGCATCGTGCACTCTTTCATATGGCGTCATCAGTCAATTTTCTTAGTTCCTCCTCCAGGCTGTCATCAAATCAAGGGTCAAAGTCTTTATGGATACCGTCTTCCATATGCTCGCTGTACTATTGGTACAGTAGCTGAGGTTAAACAGGGTATGTAGTCATGGCTCCAATATAGGGGATGTAGGGGGGTAGGATCTACTGCTGATATTACGTCTAATTCTGTACAATAGCACTAGGGCAAAATATCACTTGATTGAAACCTGCTCCGGTGGTGGGCCGCAGGTGGTATGATTACCACTAGCGGTCATTACATGAACACTAGCACACCACATCACAATAAAATGGTGGGAATTAAAATAAGGAGCTGGTCCTTATTAATGTTATACCTTTAAGCTACTGCTGCAAATTGAAGTGTGTTTTATGTATTGTCAGTTAAGTCTGAATAAATGGCTATATGTGATGTCATTGCTGGAAATAAACATTGAGGGGGAAACAATATTTTGTTTAACCCACTAAACACCCTTCCCAACATAGTTTAGGGTAGAATTATAAAAACAAACTCCAGTCCTAGAATATTTCGGAAAAGTTTTTGAAAGTGGCTTTAAAAAATATTGCCTCCCCCTGAAGGTTTATTTCCAGCGATGAAATCACTGGGTACCAATGAATAAAGGGGAGGGTGTTATTTTTCCTGCCAAGACCTTCTTCTGTCCCTATAATTTCCTCATGAGTTTGCTAAAAAAATACTATTCTCTTACCAAAGATGGTATTTATGGGCTACTGATAATGCATACAAATATGTAGTAGACAGTGGTACTTTTACCACCACGCACAATTACTACATGCTATATTTCCAAATGGCAGCAATGCCATATCATCAGGAGTAAAACAGAATACCAATACTGCCACATTAACCACCCAGGGAAGCAGTGATGATGTAGGAGTGGTAAATTACTACTAGCAGGACATCTTCTGGAAAGAACCCTCCTATGACAGCATTTTCTTCCCAAAATGTGCGGGCCATCGGCAGCATACGTTGTAATCATGTATCAACCAGGTAGACCAATGGTCACTAAATCTCCAGGGTCTGAGGAATACAGAGAATCGCACATTGTCTTCTTGCTTTTCTACATGTACTATTTCCAGCCCATTACATGACTGAGGCCTGCCCACCTACACGAGTCTGTCGCTATGTGCATGTCTTCAACAGCCTGTGCAACAAAATCAGATAATGCCCAGAAGAAAGAAGTGTAGTGGAGAGCCAAGGCTTCTACGTGCTATGCCCAGACTCGTACTACAATTTGGCTCAGTGTCGTGTCAGTCACAAAGGTAAAACAGATAGAAAGTGAATTTTAAGTACCCTTATTCATCTCTGTTTGTAGCATGGGGAGAGGGTGGGCTATAATGTTCAGGGATGTGAGTCAGCAGATGGAGCCTCCAAACAATGATGGTGTGGTAGGTACCAGATAAAAGGAATAGCCAATCAAAATTGTATAAAATATGCATTTTATTTAAATACAGATAACTGATAAAACACTGAAAACCTACCTCCGTAAGGTAAGCACAGACGCAGGAGGAAAACCTTTCTGCAGAAAAGTAGTGCTATCCTGTGTAGCCCTAAGCATGGGCCACTGAGGGGAACAGTTGATGGTAGAGCTGAGGTCAGGGACTGCAGAGAGTTACAAAGAGTAGAAGGGGAGCTCTCAGTTAGGAGCACACGTGTATTTAAGTGGTAGGGAGCTATGAGCAGGAACTGCTGAGGTGCAGAGGGGATGGGAGTTCTGTGCATCGACGGCTGAATGGACAGTAGCACTGCGTTTAGGGATGCGGGGACAGTAAAGGGCTACAAAAGGTCTCGCAATTCCAAGGAAGAAAGGGGGTGCAAGCTTTAATGCTTGGGCTCCTTCCATTTGGAAGCTTCTTCCTATAGACATCAAGGGATCAGCCACCACTCATTCAGGAAATGTCTAAAAACATTCCTTTTTGATATTTAACTGAATTGATCATTAAACCGCCCTCCAGGATGTCTTAACATCCAGCTTCTTAAAGCTATGTAGGCAGCCCCTTGATGTTTTGTGTTAGTTTATCACGTGAGTGCCCTGAGGCCTTCGGGTGTGCGTGCGCTATATACACATTTTCTTAGTTAGTTAGGGTGCAGGGGTACAGAAAGCTCTTGGCAGAGACCAGTGATGAGTAGAGAAAATGAAGTGTAGCAGGCAAGGATGGCTGAGTCGCACAAGGGAATGAAGGCTACATGGGATAGGAGAGGTTTGAGCAGAGACTTCTATTGGCACAGGAGACAGGGATTCCCTGAAGAAAGATCATTGTTGCAGTATTGAATGGTACAAAGTATAGATGGAATTCAGCGGAAATAAGGGTTCAGCTGGTGACCGAGCTCTTGGCATCAGCTACGGAGTAGCTGTGAAGTTCTAAATAGCACTGACAGAGAAAAGACTCCCTGACTCTCAGAAAGTGTCATCAGCTTCAGTCACGCAATAGCCCGAGGCTAGCACATGGATGTGACCCCCGTCGCTGTCCATTGCGGCTCGCTTGCAGCTCTATCCTAAATTCCCAGCATAAGAAGGATCAGAAATGGAGGAGTGACCAGTGGCAGGCAATTTCAACAGGGACAGAAAATCTCCCAATGCTAAATCTGGTGCCCCATTTGCACATGGCTAGAATAGGAACATCTCCCTATCCTATGCATACTGGTGCTTATTTGCCCTATTCACACACGTGTCTACCATGTACCAATGAAATACCTCATTTATTCAAACACAATCAAATGAAGCCAACATACTTTGAAGAGGGAAGGTCAGAATACACCTCCCGTCCCGGAAGAACCTCGAACAAGCTCACACCAATCCCCACTGCTGCCTCAATGGATGCCTACCACAAGAGATGCCCTCTCCCCAGACCCTACAACCCAGGAGCCGTGCAAACATTTCCCAGAGTGGACGAAGACGCACAAGAGGGAGCCGGAGACAGCTATATGAACAGAATCGACTAAGGCGCAGAGAATCCATGCCTCAAGTTGTTAGAGACACTACAACGACATAGCTACATCAGACATGAAGTACACCTGCCATCCGCACAGTCGGGCCACTCACACACTCAACTATACAAAGAACACATGCGTACATGTTACAGTTAGAGGACAGTGACATATACATGCTGTCTGCACATTTATTATTTTTGACATTAGCTTGCCTCAGCAACGCAGGAATGTAAGAAGCAAGAAAGGCACGTGTAAATGCTTGCAGATGCTTACATGCAAATAACCAGATAGAGTGGCAGGAGCACTCGAGGGGTGCCACAGCCTTGGCACACTAATCTATGTACACTATGAAAGGCGCATACAGTAGAAGCCAGACCATGATTTAGGAAATCGTACTAGGCCATAGCCGTTTTAGGAAAACCTGAAGCCAAACGGAATGCTGTGCAAGCAGAACCACTGCGGAGAGAACGAAACCACTGCCAAGGTTGTAATGTTGCAAGTGACATCCTTAGCCTGAACCGAAGAAACACGAGATGTAAAGGAGCCCATACGCTTTTCCTGAGCTCAGAAATGTGGTATCCAAGCACGTGATCCGGCCCAGCTGACGAGGAGCCAAGATTTGGTGGCTGGGAAGAGCAAAACGTCTCACGGACCAGACAATGGTCGAAACAAATTTGTTACACTCAAGATACAGTTCTGCGCTGGGAACGGAGCACGCTCACGGCAATGAAGGTCCACACACACACACAGTTATGACACTGACACATAGATGCACCTCACGGACACATAGTTGGACATACACCGTGAACAAGTGTCTTGCGTGCGGGGAACTGAGTTTGTCCCAGGCTTGGGGGCCCGCAGTTGCACCAATCAAAATCCATGGCCCTAGGGGCGGGTAGCTGGGATCACTGACCAATCATGGGGTCTGCACACTGTAACGTTTAGTTAGTAACACTTTCCGGGGATGGTCCAAGCCTGACAACAGATGTGGCCTGGTCCAATGAACTAACCTCTCTATGGGCTCCTATAGGGGAACTACCACTCAACAACCTATTTAGAAAAAAGAGGGGGTGAGGCGTGCACTCTAGTTCCCAGCTTTGTGTACCTTCTGCATTTCAGTTTTTCTTCTCCTCCAAGCGCTTTCATGCCTCTTGCAATCTTCAGGGAGTCAGTCTGTTCAGGTGCTGCTGGTTAGTGCCAATTTTGGCCTCAGGAAATTCTGGTAGCTGTAGTCAATGCTGGTAGCTAGGAACCAACTCCCCTCCAATTGCACAATATAAATCCCACGGTGGGGCTAGGGGGGAAAACCATCATTATGGGTCTCCTAAGTGGGGCATGGGTCACCCCGGTGCTGCGCCTCTGGAGCCCGGGACTCCCGAATCAATATTTAGAAAAAAGAGGGGGTGAGGCACGCACTCTAGTTCCCAGCTTTGTGTACTTGCTCTTCACCTCCAAGTTCTCTCATGCCTCTTGCAATCTTCAGGGATGCAGTCTATTCAGGTGTTTCTGATTACTGCCAATTTTGGCCTCATGGAATTCTGGCAGCTGTAGTCAATGGTGGTAGCCAGAAACCAACTCCCCTTCAATTGCACAATATAAATCCCACGGAGGGCGGGAGGGGGAAAACCAGCATTATGGCTCTCCTAAATCGGGCATGGGTCATCCCGGTGCTGCGCTCTGGAGCCCGGGACTCCCGAATCAATATTTAGAAAAAAGAGGGGGTGAGGCACGCACTCTAGTTCCCAGCTTTGTGTACTTTCTGCAGTTCAGTTGCTCTTCTCCTCCAAGTGCTCTAATGCCTCTTGCAATCTTCAGGGAGGTAGTCTGTTCAGGTGTTGCTGATTAGTGCCAATTTTGGCCTCAGGGAATTCTGGTAGCTGTAGTCAATGTTGTTAGCCAGGAACCAACTCCCGTCCAATTGCACAATTTAAATCCCACGGTGGGGGGAGGGGGAAAACCAACATTATGGCTCTCCTAAGTGGGGCATGGGTCACCCCGGTGCTGCGCCTCTGGAGCCCAGGGCACCCGAATCAATATTTAGAAAAAAGAGGGTTTAGGCGTGCACTCTAGTTCCCAGCTCCAGAGTGGAGTTAGGTATTTGGAGAAGGGCCTGGAATGTGACATAAATTGTGATGCCATTTGCTACCAACACTGGCCTGCGAGCCAGGATTTGCTGAGAGGTGCCCGGAATCGCCGCCATGCATGTGATTCCTGTGGTTTGTGGCTGTAATAAACCTCAGTTATACCTTGCTACTTGTTTGGACCTTAAGTTCTTTTGGGCTGGGAAGGAGTTAGGCCTTCCATGAATTCTGCACCCTCGGACTCCTAGCAAAAGGCTCTGCCTGCCTGGGAGTTCACCCTAACAACTTGCTCACATAATCTTCTTATTATATATGGTATTGGTTTGTACATGCTTTGAATGAACTACAATGTAAAATTATGACTTTCCTACTGTCCAATCATTAGCATCATCGTAAGCTTTATGAAATATTCCCATCAAAGGCAATTTAAGCAAGACAAAAAATTCACATATACAATTACAACATTTGAAAATGGGAGCATGTTATACTCATCATGAGTATATAAGATAATGCCATCCAAATATGGCAACACCTCAGTATGGCAATACCTCTAAGAGTAATTGAGACAGTTTGCATAGAACCACTTAGAATCTAAAGTCACATAGCATTATGAAACAGAAGACAATGTTACTATAAATACATATCCGATCAGATGAAAACTATTTAAGATATTTTAGTCACTCTCCATGGCCATACATAAGTATGCGGCAACTGCAAAAACACATCCTCTTTTAATGTTGATCTACACATGTTCATCGGCCCATTCAAGGACATAATCCTTCCACTCTAAAAAGTTGGGTGGAGTCAGCGTGATCTTATGTCCTTAAGAGTGAGTAAAAAAAAAGAGAAAATGGAGCTTGACCATGTTAGTACAGGTACACACAGGGCACCATGTGACAGTTGGTGAGGTCTCATGTGTGTTAAAAGCAGCCAGGGGTAATATCCCTAAACAGCTTTCTAACTAGATGTTTTGTTCTTGACCAATTCTCCTCTTGCATGCAATATATTGTTGCCTAAAATAATTCCTAAAATAGATTTCGCAAGAGTGTCTACAAGGATCCAGTACAAGTATGCCAGTTTGATCTTGTCAATTAGTGGGCAATCAATAACTTCAGGTCTGTCCCATGGATATGTAGTCTAGCTTTTGTAAGAGCGATTTCCAACTAAACTGGCGTACAACCAACATAGATCCTTTATAAATGAGTACTGAGGGATTAAATCCTAATTTCAGCCATAATAAAAGAAGTTTTTACTTGGCCCCATATTCAATTTCCAACTGTCCAAGCTCAAATCAATGGGAAATTGATAGGGTCCCCCTAACATGGGTAGATACGATATGAAAGAAAAAGTATTCTCTCCTGTCATCAAGATTGCTGTATGGTCTAGTTCAGTAGACCCCCATAGAGGCTTATACTGATTGACCGCAAATCATTTGGAAAAGCCCAGGGTCACCCCAAAGTGCCTGTTCATAATGGCCTCACTGTTAAGGATTTGGTGTTGCCATGGCTCCTACACTCTTAAGTAATAAAAATAGTGAACACATTGAATCCTGTTCCTTTTACAGTTTATTTGTTTATATTAATTAAAAAAATAACAATTCAAACAAGAAAAAGTGGTTCAGAAACCAAACCCCCACCAATGTCCACACCTCATGTCTAAGCTCCTCACCCATAGCAACTGCGAGCCTCCTTGTTATATTCACCACCTCATTCGGCTCCCTCAGACCATTTCCCATTGTTCTGTATTTTCCCAATTGTTCATATTGTCCCGCCCTTAAAAGTAGACTCCGTGCTTGTGAAATAAAATACTGCTTGTACTGATCCCAAATATTCTTGCTTTGTGCACTAGGTTGAATCATCTGCCATACTCCGTTTCCATCTCCTTGCAATACAAAATATCCTCTTTCCATTGTCCCTTTGTAGGACACTGTGCCCTGCCACACACCATCGCCACCTTTCTCTATGCCAAGGGTAATAACAGCCCTGCCAACTTCCTCTTCGGACTTGTGATTCCCATCGTATATCCTAGTAAAGCCACCACCGGTGTTGGATCCACCCATTCCCCTTTAATGTCACTCAGTAGCTCAAAAACCTCCTCCCGCAAACGGAACACCGGGGACAGTTCCACGCCATACGCAGGAAATCTGCCGGCGTAGCTGCGCATCTATAAAATTAATTTGGGGTGTCAGGGAAGAACCAATGCAAAACCATGGGGGTGTAGTAGAATTGGTGAATGAACTTAAAACTGTTTAATGCTATTTTCCAAGTTTGCATGCAACAGTACCGCCACAGCTCCTCAGTTGCAGCAAAACCCAATGTGGCCTCCCACTTCACCCGGGATGATTCTGCCCATCCCACCCACGCCCTTACAATATTTTAATATAATGGTTAGACAATATCCTACTGGTGCCCTTCATCACCCGGCACGTCATCTAGGATAGGTGCCACCTCCGGTGCCTTTGGGAAAGTTAGGAACAAACCTTTTAAGGATTCCCCTAGCCAAAAATACAGGAACAATTCCAGGGGCATGACATTCCCTTTACCCTTCCACCCTTGCAATGAGAGAAACAGTCCCTCTGGGAACAGGTCCCGAAAACGTGAGATTCCTAACCTGTTCATCCAGTGCACATATCCTATCTAACCTGTCAACGGCAGACCTGGGATATAAGTAACTGATCTACCAGGAGCTGTCTGTATGACCGCTCAGAGTAGAAATGGAGCTGCAAGGGCTCTCTCTATCTCTACATGTTTCCTATCCATACCCGCATCAAACAAAAAAAAAACCAGCCTGAGCAGCTTCATAATATAACTCAAAATCAGGCAATGCTAACCCCCCCTCTTTCCAACTGTGCAACCAATTTGTTCCATGCCATATGTACCTGCTTACCCGCCCAGATAAACTGGGAAACCACTGACTGCACCTTGTGGAAATTAGACTTATGCACTGTGGCACATTTAAAAACACATTAAAAAACAGGGTTATAGACCATTTTCACCAACAAGATCTTCCCATAAAGATTAAGTGAGAGCCCCATCCACCTTCCCACCACTACATTGGTCTGTTCCAGCAGCCGCCTGAAGTTGCGTTGATATAAAATCTGTGGGGAGCAGGCCATATCCACCACCAGTTACCGAGTGTAAACCGTGTGCATCTGAAACGCAAATCCATCATTGAACTGCCCAGTATTATCAGTAAGTGGGAAAAGTACTGATTTAGTAGTGTTAATTTTCAATCCAGAAAATTCACCGAAGATCAACACGTCCATCAAAATAGGCCGCAGATTATCCGTCAGGTCTTTAATGTAAATCACCATGTCATCTGCGTAGAGTGACACCACCACCATGTGATTGTACACCTTAATCCCTCTATGTGTATGCCTATCCCTTAGTAATTCCACCAGCGGCTCAATCGCCAAGGTGAACAATAGAGGTGAAAGTGGACAAACCTCTCTCGTGCCTTTCTGCAGTGCGACGATTGATGCAAATTAGCTGTCCACTCTAATCTTGGCATTAGGCAAGGTGTAAAGTAACGAGACCATAGACATAAACTCTTCACCCATCCACATCCTCCTCAATACTGTGAAAAGAAAGAGCCATTGTATTGAATCGAATGCCTTTTCGGCATCCAACAGCGATGCCACCACAGATTCGGCCCAGCACACCACTGATATTAAACCAAACATCCGTTGCAATCCCTAGGAGGTAGAGCGTCCCTGGATAAATCCAGATTGGTCTGATTTAACACATCAGAGGTACTAACCTCCTAGCCAGCAGCTTAGCCTAAATCGTGTTGTCTAGATTAAGAAGTGAGATTAGGTGGTACAAGGCACATTCCTCCGACGCCTTCCTGGGTTTCAACAGTACAGTCACCACTGCCTCCCTCATGAATTCTGGTAGCTGCTCCTCCCGCAACGCTTGTTGATATGCCTCCAAAAGATACACAGCTAACTGTACGGCAAAATGCTTCTAAAACTCGTCCGTAAAACCACCCAGACCATGGGCCTTCCCGATGAGAGTGCCATAATCGACTTTACAATTTCTTGCTCCATGATAGGTTGACACAACCATTCCCTCTCCTTGTCCGTGTACCAATATAGCGCCACCTGATCAAGGAACATTTTCAACTCAGATTGTGAGGCATGAGAGTGCGTAGAATATAGACTGGCATAGAATGCACTAAATGCCTGAATAATATCCCTATCTGCATACTTTAGGTTCCGCTGCCCATCCTTAATAGACATAATATATGTCATAGGAGTATCTACCTTGGCCACCTTTGCAAGTAGTTTACCAGGGCTCTGCCCCTCCCCAAATTGCTGAGCAGCCACCTTACCCATCAAGAACTTCACCTTCCTCTCGGCCGCATCCTCAAATCTCTCTAATTCTTACTTAACTAGTATCTGCTTGGTAGGATCCCCCATGAAATCTACTTCTGCCTGTAAGCCTCTAATATGTGCATCACTGTCCGCAAGCTCTCCTTGAATCAGCATCAGTATCCCAGAATCCCTTGAAATACACTCTTCTTTTACTACACACTTAAAGGATTCCCACATTGCATATGAAGGGGCCGAACCTACATTTTCAGCGAAAACGTTTTCAATAACTTGTGTAATCCGAGCCTGGAATACCGCGTTGGACAAACCTTATGGCACCCCAAGCACCATCACCTCCAGTGAATGATGCAACATCGTACACACCAATATCGGAACCCGCTCCAACCACCCCGTAATCCTTTCCGATATAAAAAAATGATCAAATTGGGATGCCGATTGGTGAACCATAGAACTGAATGTGTATCCCGGTCCCCTTCATACCTGGTCCTCCAAATATTTTTCAGCTCCCATGCCCAGATTAACTAATTTACAAGATGACTACAATGGAGGCCTCCAAGTCTCCCCAGTCCTATCAACTGTCGGTTTCAACAATGCGTTGAAATCCCCTGCCTACACAATGACACCAGAAGAGCTCTTCTCGAGCTTGCTGCTGTCCATTCCAATGTTTCCACTGTATCCTGATTTGGGCCATAGTAATGAATTAAGGTAATTTCCTGGCCATGTACCACCCCCATCACGAGGATCGCCCGTCCCGCCTGAGCTTTAATCACATTCGTCAGGGAAAACCCTGCAGATCCCTGTATCAAAATACAAACCCTCCTGGAATAAGAGGAGTAGGAGGAGAAAAACAATGACACCCTCATCCCTGCCCAAAGTGTGATTCCCCAGATGTGGTTAGATGTGTCTCCTGCAGGAACACTATGTCGATTTGATGACGCTACATGCACAACAACACCTTACAGGCCTTACAAGGGCAATTCAGACCTCTGATGTTCCATATCATACATTTTTAGCCCCTTAACCCTACCTGTGTATCTCTGTTGTGTAAATCCCCAGGCATGCCAATATACCCATCCTTATCACATGCCCTGAAAGATATATCTGTATCCACAACCAGATAATACCTAGACATCCCGCTGCCACTGCCGTGTACAAGAAGGGGATCACACACAGTAGACTAGGGAGATCCCCCGAACCACTGCCCCTTTCAAAAAACAAACTCAACCCCAAACACCCCCTCCTACCCTCACCAGCAACCCCAACATTCCAGTTATCTCCAACCCTCCAACTTTTAACTATCATTAGCTTCTGGTTGAGGGCAGACCAGCAGCTGACCACCTCCTGCGCCCTGCCACAATAAATGCCATCTCCTCATCACCCCCACTTCCAACCCCATAATATACGTCAACTGCCATTAATATATTGCATTTCTTTATGGAGAGCTGCCCCCCTGTTTATTATTCCCCCTGCACCTCGGGTTCCTCGGCAGGGACTCCAGAAATGTGTTGGCCTCATCCATAGACTGGAAAAACAAAACCCTCCCTTCATGCTCCACTCAGAGTTTAGCAAAGAAGAGCATGGCGTATCTCATGCCCCTTTCACTCAGTCGCTTTTTGATATTGATATATATCCACCTGGACGCCTGAACTTTATCTGAAAAATCTGGAAAAAGCTTAAAGGAATCCCCTTTATATGTCAAAGGTCCCTTCTCCCTGGCCTTTTGGGGAGCAAGATAGTTCAGCATTCAGACAATGATAGGTCTGGCCGTCACCCCTAGAATCAGTTCCCTACCACTGGGAATTCAGTGTGCCCTCTCCACTATCAACACCACAGAGAAATCCTCACTGTCCAATACCTCACGCAAAATGTATTCAACCAAAGTTTCCATAAACAGTTGTTCCACTAATTCAGGAATGCTCACTATCCGTAGGTTGTTTCTTCTAGACCTCGATTCGAAGTCCTCCTGCTTGTCCGCCAGCTCCTTTGAAGCCCTCTTGAGTTGGATACGCTCCCATGATGCAGCTGAAGATTCATCCTTCGACCATGGAGACCCGCCCATCAACCTCTTCCAATCTCTCACCATGTGTATCCAGGCAAACCTGCAGTTGGTCTATTTTACATGTCACAGTGTCCATTTTCCCATCCAGCAATTGTATACTGGCTTGAAGTTGGTTGAACATCGCTTTGATAACATTGAATGCACCATTTGCATCCATGTGCACTTCTTGAGAGCTCACACCCGGAGAGTCTTCCATCCCTTTCTGACTTTTAGTCTGAGAGGGTGTTTCAAATTGTAACTTCGACTACTGCTTCCCCCTCTTTCTTGACTTGGATATCTTGCTGTCTTGCAGATCCTTGCCTTCCATGGCGCTTCAACTTCCAGGATATTCCTCCACTCTAGCCCCATGGAAGCAGGCCACTGTCCATTGAGGTATCCATCACCCCATCCTGGAGCCCAGCTGATGGCCACCCGCAGCCCTCACCGTCTCGTGAAAACCAGCTCTGAGTCAGCTGGCCCGAGAACCAGCAGCTACTGTCGTACACCAACTGGCCTCAGACACCTAACTTTTGCATCCTCAGGACATCGTACAGATCAGCTAGTCCACTGGCACCCCCCTGCAAGGCACCCATTGTGACCTGTCCACCAGCCCTGATGTTCAGACTCAGCACTTTTCTCCCCCACCAACAATCTTAGGTGACACTCAATCCAGCTCTCCAGACTCAGCCATCAGCCTGGGGTGCCCAGGTCAAGTGTGCATGCCACAAGCTGAATGAATGTAGTATTGCTGCCTTTGTTGGGGCCACAGTCCTGAATAGTCTTGATGGTTTGGCTCAATCAGGCCCCCTGCAGCCCCCACAGAGCTTTGGGCCATGCAAGCCACAAAATAGCCCACCTGGGGGCAAGTCCATAGAGGATGGCACAAGTCCCTGTTATGGCGGACCCACTTCCATACTTCACTCCACTATGATCATCTTGAGACTCCAGGAGCATCCAGACACTTGTCCACTATCTCTGTGGCAAAGAAGGGTGAGAAGTGCCAAGACCGTTGTGCCCCCAGACCCTGCTGCCAACCGCTGCATGCAGTCCCCCACTAGTGCTTACTCACACAGAAGAGCCTGGGGCACTGGAGATCCCATGGAGATTCCAGTTCACATGCTCCACTGGGCTCCTCCTCAGCACCTTGGGACCCTGTATTGTGGCCTCTCCTCTGGGCTGCCTTAGGGAAAATCCAGTGCTGCCCTAGCTTCAGGTCCCGCCAGGATAATGGACCTTGTGCTAGCTGATTGCCAGTCCCCATCGTCTTTCTCGTGATACAGCCAACAGCTGCAATGATGCCGGGCACAGATATGGCTTGCACTTTGATAAAAGCCTACTACGGCTCCACGCACTGTGAAGCCTGTCGTCGGGCACCGCTCTGGAAAGGCATCTCGAGGATCCCCTCAGCTGTGAGACCTCACCATGGCGGCTCGGCAGACCGATGCATCCCCCATCCGAGGCCACCGAGCCACGCGTCATAGTCAGGCCCTTCAGTGCCTGCGGTCTTCCACCCTGGGCTCCTCCAATAGCAGTCAGAGACCGGACCCAGCCTGTGCCCCCCATGGGCCTCCACCAAAGCCTGCAAGCCGCGGAAGCATGTCTCCAGCAGTCCGCCTCCTCTGAAAGCGCTCATCCAAGCTCTCAGCTTCACCGCGCAGGACCCAGGCCTTCTGTACTGTCACCCGAGGGTGGACCCTACTCCAGCATCCGCATCCAGAACTCAATGACATCCTGGCTTAGAACCTTCACATTTCTCAGGTTTGACCTCAGGATATTCACTCACATGGCAAATGCAATATAAGAAAATGTGGGGGTGAGGTGGGAATCACCGGGATCTTGTATGGATTTCAGACGTCTCCCGGGAGCTCACAGGCTCGTAGCCATCTTGGCTGGTCTCGCTAGAGGCCTCCAAGATGTCGTCTGCTTCTTTTAAAGTCAATCAATAATTTAATTTCTTTTTGTGGTACGCCAACTTTGAAATAGAAGAGTAGTGAGTTAGCCGAATCATTCATTAACATATAAAATGGGGCCAATATACAACCCTGTCAGTCACTGGTTTTAATTTGAAAAGATTCAGTCTCTCATCACCATGATCACATCTCACGGATACCATATTCTCTGTGTAAAGCAAGATGAGTAGTTAGGAATAGTTCAGTGTGTCCCAAAATAAATATTGCTTAACACCATTGAAGGCAGCTTTGAGGTCCATACATATTTAGAAGAGTTCTCCTCCTTTAAAATAACATACATTTGAAATAAGATTGAAAGGTGGAATACCTGTTCTACCATTCTCTCACCTTTTCGAAAGCTAGCCTAACATGGTTGAGGATGTTGTTCTCCATGGCCCAGTGGCACAAGCATTCCTTCAAGAACCTGCTATACACTTTCCATAAGCAATCTGTCAGGGATCTCCTCAGTATCGCTGAACTCACCCTTTTTGAAAATGGGCACAATATCTGCTAAAAAACATGATCGAGGGAGAATGGTTTCTGTTTATAATATTTAATAGTTTGGTTAAAAATGCAACTCATATCTACTTGTCGTGAGTAATAATAGATTTGGAAGAACACGGGAGGTCAGTGTTAAGACTAGGGAGGATGATTTATCGTATGTGTTTATTATTTTAAAATGTCAAAGTGATATATTTTGTGATATTAATACAATTAATATTCACTTGGCAATTGGTAGCAGCCTTTATGTGTGTGTGTGACAAGAGCAACGGAAGGACGAGCGTACACAGAGGGCTGAGATACGTTTGTTCTGTTTGAATGGCACCCGCGGATCTCCCTTCCTCATAGAATCCAGAGGTTCTCCATAACTCTATAGTTGCAGCTCTTATTTTTCCTCACCGCACACCAACATGAGAAAAGTATTTTTAAAAAAACATGGTTTCCTGCTTGTGGATGTACACCCTGTCCAATCACAAAGTCAAGATACATTTGACTAACCAGTGACAAAATGGAGTTGAACATCCCTCTTTACTTTAGAAATATCAGCGAAACAGCAGAGTGTGTATACAATCCAGATGCAATAGCTTTAAGAGAGGAATACATATTTCTCAGCCAGACCTGACAATAAGGTTGCACTACTCAGGATAAAATCATGAGCAAGACTTGCCGTGGGTAACTGTACAACTCTTGAGGATGAGGCTGTGCACAACTTGAAAAGTTAAAATATGTATTTCGCGTACGTGCAAAACATGAGGCCAATGTGTTTCATGCAGTACGCCTCTCGTTGTCAGTTCTGTAAACATGAGATTAAAATAAAGTGCACTAATATATAAATAGAGATACAAATACTTTGCCACCCTCAATGTACTGAATGACAAACCTTACCAAGGTATTGGGTACTTGCCAATCTCTTATACAGCAAGAGAAATGACTGCAAGACTTTAAGAAGGTTAAGCGATGATACAGACTATGCAAGAAATTTGTGGCTGAACAAAGTGTGTTAATTTTGCAGTATGTTGGGAAAGGAGTTAAACAAATGACTATACGAACTAACAAAAGCTGCATAAATTATAATGGGGCTCCTAATGAAAACAGCTCAGGAATGGAACAAAAGGTTGAACATTTCTCTGGTGGCCAATACCTCCAGTGGCGAGTCTCCTTGTTCTTCCTATTCTATAACTCAAAACTTAAAGTTCATAAATGTCACTAATAGAAAGTTCCCAAACCTAGATTTAACTAGTCTTTAACCTACTGGCTATCCCTAAGCTAAAACACAAATGTTCTGAGTCTTCTCCAAAAGAAAAGTTCACACACTAAATTCTGAAATGTCCAGACCTAGTCTGAACACAACATAAAAAAAAATTCTCCTGGGAAGTCTCTTTCAGGTGTACTTACAGTCTGGACCATACTTGGGTCTACCTGCTTCCTGGATACCTCCAGGCCTATCTATGCTCTTTGCATCAGCCTCTTGTCATCCAACATGCACTGGGAATTTCTTCAGTGCTTCTCGCTTCCATGTTGGGTCTCTCCCAAAGTTTGGTACTTCTCAATATCAGATACATCTCCTGCAGACCTCTTGATCCAGAACATTCAGAGCACATCACTCCAGGCCCTCCTATTTCCCAGCAGTCACTTCTTAAGGTCTGTCGTGAACCTCTGGTTTCTCTGGATTCACTTTTTTCCTTTTCAGGTCACTCACAGTCATCTGGTTTCTCATCATTCAGGGTTGAGGTCCCTCCGAGACCTCTGGTTTACCAACATTCATTGTGCAGGTCTATCCTGAACCTCTGTCAAGTTCACAACCTTGTATTAGTGTGTGGGTAGCAAGTAACATCTCCGTCAAATTTGGAACATTGCACCAAGTGGTGGTCTCCACGTCTCTGGTGGGAGTGGCAAAGAGCACATCCTTCTGATACCAGTCTGTCGCTACTTCTGATGGGCTTTCCCAGCATCTTTTAGCAGCATTAGGTGAGGTGTTTTGCTGTTTGTGATTAGCTAGGATCATGAGTGTGTTGTTTTCCATATTGCGACTGGGTTTCTCTCATGCTCCCCCTTCGTTCACTCATAACATTGGTATAGGTAATCTCTCCACATTGGTTAATTGGTATAATGGCCTCGCCTGGCAATTCCACAGCTTTATAGGTGCTGGTGACAATGGCACCGTCTTGGATTTAATATCGTGGTTGCTCACTACACAACAGCATTCCACATCTCCTCCTGTTCTGGGAGGGGCCTGCTTCAGTGTGGTTTGTAGTTGCATCGTTCTTTGTGTTAATGTCCAAAAGGTGGCCAATAGAAAGATCTCAAAGCTAGCCTTAATAATCCCCTAGACTCCTGACTATCCCTAAAATAAAACATACATGTTCCAAGTCTTGGCCAACAGCAGAGTTCATGAATCATATTCTGAACCCTAGCCTAATTACACCATACAGAAATGTTCTCCTGTGAAGGCTCTTCCAGGGGTACTCACAGTGCGGTCCCTCCTGTCAGGGTGCAGGGCGTTATAAGGGGGAACCAGGGCTCAAAGAGGGGCCCTAGACACAAAAGACCAACCACAAAACAAGACAAACCCAAAGGAACAGCCTCCAGCCTTATAGGAGACTTCTCTGTCCCTTTTGCAGACAAAAGGCCCTCCGGACCACAACTCCCACCAGCCTCCGGGCCGGGAACTACTTTTCCAATCCCAAGATGGGAGGGGCTCGCGCACGCGCATGCACGAAGAACGAAGGCACGGGGCTTGTGCTAAAGCTCCCGACCGGAACAGACGCATCCTCCAGAGCTCCTGCCGACGGGGATCACGCGAGGGACCACGCCCCAAGGAATCACCATTCCGGGCCCTTCGCATATACAAGATAAGTACAGCAAAGCCCTAGCGACCCAACCCCACTTGGAAATTAAAAGCGCAGCTACGGGGGAAAGCGCGGAAGAAGCGGGGACACATTGGAACTTCCAATCCTCCGAGGGGCATGTGCAGGGGGCACCGCCCGCCCATATTACGTCCCCTGCTAAAGGGAAAAGCTAAGTGCCTATCAGCTCCATAGCATTTAACCGACGCGATTTTAGCTCCCTTGCTGCACTGACTAACGCACGCAGCGTTTATTTACCAACCTGTCTTCAGCCACGTGCGGCACACTTTGGCAACACGGGGAGCCCACAGCCACGTGCGGCAAACTTTGGCAGCACTTAGTGCTAGATATAAGGCCACGTGCAGCAAAATATTGGCGGCACAAAGGATCTTATTCCCTTTAAGCCACGTGCAGCGAACTTGGCCCGCATGTTCTGAACAACCCTTTTAGTTGGCCACCATTAAGCTCAGAGAGCAGATTAACCTACTAGGTGTAATGTGCATGTGCTAGCACTAACCAAACTCAAGGTGGCATGCGTCACTAATGTAGGAGGTGCAGATTAACCTACTTTGTGTAATGTGCATGTGCTAGCACTAACCAAACTCAAGGTGCCATGCGTCACTAATGTAGGTGTGTGGTGGTTTGTATTTCGCCTTTGTGAGTTAAAACAGGCCACTAATACTAAACTCTCTTGCAGCATTTGAACTGCTCCGAGTTCCGGACCTGAGAGTGCGCAGGCAGGAGGCCAGAACTCAACGACAGAGCTAAGTGCCTTTTGCATCAAAAGTTATTGTACAGCACTGTGTATATGTGTGGGAATAGTATATAAATATATTATTGTGACTGTTGTTTTTTCCCATGTGTTCCCTTGCCTGTCCACTTCCCCTTTCCTAACCCTCTATACGGTTACCCGCTGTTTGAGACCCATCCAACCAACAAGATCCTAACCCTCTTTCCCTGCTGGGGTCTCGGAGGCCTGTGTGAGCATTGACTTGCAGGTGCCCCCGTAGTGGGGGTAGGTGGTTCGCGCCACTCCTGCACCTGGACTTTGGAGCTGTGACAGAAGCACAAGCCCAAGTATTACAGGTGCCCGAGTGGCACGACCCAGCTAGGCTATGGAGGAACTAACCAAGGTCTTGCAGGACTTACAAGCCGAGCTCACTGCCACCAGACAGGACTATGCTACCCTGGCCACCCAAGTGCGCTCTCTAATAGCCCAAACTGCTCCCCTTCCAGGATGTGCTACTGTACCCACTCCCGTCCAAGTGAGTGTGACCCCAGAGTCCATAGTCCCTTTAGCTCCCCCAGAAAGATATTCAGGTGACCCGCAGAAATACCAAACCTTTCTAACTCAATGCCAACTCCACTTTCTCACTAAACCTGCGGCTTTCCGTTCTACCCAGGCCAGAACGGCCTTTGTCATTTTCTACCTTACCGGGGATGCGGCGGCTTGGGCAAATCCGTTAGTACAAAGGGATGAAGCAGGTCTATATAGCTGGGATGAATTTCAAATCAAGTTTGATAAGATCTTTAATCGTCAAGCTACCGGTATGTGTAAGGATAGGGAGTTACTCACCTTAAGTCAAGGCAATAAGGAATTAGTCACATATGTGACTCAATTCAATTGACTGGTGGCAGAGACAGAGTGGCCCCGAGAGAAAAGGATGTTGCTCTTTTATCAAGGTCTTCGTGATGACAGAAAGGACCTAATTGCTCAGGTCGACCCTCAACCCCAAGATTGCCCAGCAATGATAGATCTAGCATTACATCTAGATCATCGCCAAGCCGAGCGACAAGGGGATAAGAAACGAGGGGACTCTCGTCCCATAGCCAGGTTAGACCATACTCATTTGACTCGTACCCCGGAAAAGTCAGGTGGGGATGAGCTGATGCAGATTGGGTCAGTCTGCGGTCCCCTTACCAAGGACGAAAAAGAACGATGGCGTAAGGAGGGCTGTGCCTGTATTGTGGAACCACAGGACATTTTGTCAAGGACTGCCCTACGAAACTTAAAGCACAGGGAAACGCTTCGGCTCGGCGGTTGTAGGAGTACTACAGCCGAGCCCAGTGAAAAAAGTTACCCCAGACTCAAACTTTGAAAATTATGCCCCCCACATCACTCTGTCAGGTGTTTTGCATTTCTTGGGGCATGAGGTAAGGGTGGCTTTACTCTTAGGTACCGGTGCCACGGCTAACTTTATGGACGTTGCGTATGCTGTTAAATTGGGGGTGCCCTTGTGTAAAAAAAGGACACCTGAAGTAAGGGCGGTGGACGGGACTGCTTTGAGTTCAGGCCCCATAACTCATTGCACTCAAACCTTGACACTCAGTTGTCAACAAAATCACAGAGAAACAATCAGGTTTGATCTTATAGCAGCACCACAGTTTGGCATTATCCTGGGACTGCCTTGGCTTGCCAAACATAATCCCCTGGTGGACTGGTCCAAGGGTACAGTATCCATGTCCTCTCCGCACTGTCGTTCCCATTGCACTGCAGTGGTTCATTCCTTGTCTTTAGTCCGGGAGCCAACTGTTGCCAATGTAGAGACACTAGATCTCAGTAACTTGCCGCCAGAATACCAAGGGTTCAAGGATGTCTTTAGCAAGAAATCGGCTGAAACTCTGCCACCCCACCGGCCTTTTGACTGCGTATAGATTTAGAACCTGGAGCAGTACTACCTTGTAGTCGCGTGTATGCCCTAACAGAAGCAGAGACAGAACATCTTAAACAATATATCAATACCAATCTGAAAAGTGGTTTCATCCGCCATTCTAATTCGCCTGTCTCATCGCCGTTGTTCTTCGTACCAAAGAAAACGGGTGACTTGAGAACATGTATTGATTATAGGGGAATATATCGTATTACGATTAAAAATTGGTACCACTTACCGCTGATTCCAGTGTTGCTGGATGAAGTACGAAATGCAACGGTGTGCACAAAACTAGATCTCCGGGGGGCTTATCACCTGGTGCGAGTGCGGTCTGGAGATGAATGGAAGACCGCATTCAGGACCAAATTCGGGCTGTACGAGTACCAGGTGATGCCTTTCAGGTTGTGTAATGCCCGGCAGTGTTTCAGCACTTCCTGGATGAAGTATTACGTGAGTACCTGGATGTTTTCACTGTGGTGTATATCGATGATATATTGATATACTCAACCAGCATGGAGGATCACGTTAAACACGTTAGGACAGTGTTACAGCGGCTTCGGGAACACAATCTATTCGCTAAACTGGAAAAATGTGAATTTCACCGTACCACAGTAGAGTTATTGGGGTACTTCCTGACCCCATCCGCGGTGCAGATGGACCGGAAGAAGGTACAGGCGGTGGTGCATTGGCCGGCTCCAACATCCATGAAGGAAGTGCAATCCTTTTTAGGTTTCGCCAACTTTTACCGGCGTTTCATACTAAACTTCTCCGACCTGGTGACGCCTATTACAACTTTGCTCAAAAAAGGGAAGGCGTTTGTTTGGGACGAAGCCGCCGAACAAGGTTTTCAGCGGTTAAAGTCAGCTTTCACCTCTGCACAAGTGCTACGACATACTGACCTGAGAGAGCCATTTTTAGTTGAGACTGACGCCTCGAGCTATGCCCTAGGAGCAGTTCTATCCCAACGAGACCCCAAAACAGGGTTACTGCATCCTGTGACATATTACTCCCGAAAATTACTACCAACGGAGATTAATTACACCATAGCCGACCGAGAACTATTGGCGGTGAAGGCAGCATTTGACGAATGGCGTCATTTCCTATTGAGAGCCCGCCATACGGTCACTGTCATGAAAGACCATCGGAATTTACAATTCATTAAGACCGCGAAAACACTTAGTCCCCGCCAATTACGTTGAGCAATGTTCTTCTCGAGTTTCGATTTTCTGATTACATATCGCCCAGGAACCAACAACATTAAAGCTGATATCTTGTCTTGATATCCAGAACCAGAGAACAAAACCTTGGACGAGTGTTATGTTCTGGGACCGGTTACAAATGACTGACAACTTCTTGTTAACTGTAGGTTCTTTACTTAGTTTGGGCTTAATAGTTACAGTTTTTATGTCAGATAAGTCAGGGGGAAAATAGGACACCCACCGGCATCCTCTCTCAGGGCTTACATCTTTCAACTGACCACCCTGGAACACTCACTCATGGGTAAACATTCTGCGCTCTGCCTTCCATCTCAACATTCCACTCTCTTGCAAGCAGAGCTAATCATAACACATCTTCCCCCTATAGGGACAACAAACCGCATTGAATACCAAGATGTAACTAGTGGGAAATATCAGAAAAGGGGAAAGCTCAAAGAGCATAAATAATAAAATACTTAACTGGCCTTCCCAAAACCACTACTGCCAAGCTAACGCTCCGAGCAAAAGCTCTCCCTTCACTGAACCATATACTAGCTAACACATAGCTACACTCCCACCAGGACAAACAACTATTTCATAGCTGGCCTACCATGAAATTCTATACCAAGGAACCAGCCCACAATCCAACTATCATCCAAAGCAAACATACTGCACTCACAACCATCTTCCTCCATCCACCATCAACCAAATGTGCAAGAAAAAACACAATTCAGGGTTCATAACCCCCACACACAGCCAAAAGCTATGATAGCATTACTCAAAATTTTGCACCGCTAATGCCAGCAATCTAAGTCCCTACCATCATTTGACACCTCTAGTGTCGGGATTCTCCATCCCCCAAAAATGTTGACACCACAAGTGTCGGGATTCTCCATCCCCCAAAGATTTGACACCACCAGTGTCGGGATTCTCCATCCCCCAAAGATTTGACACAACCAGTGTCGGGAATCTACATCCCCCAAAAATTTGACACCACCAGTGTCGGGATTCTCCATCCCCCAAAGATTTGACACCACCAGTGTCGGGATTCTCCATCCCCCAAAGATTTGACACCAACAGTGTCGGGATTCTCCATCCCCCAAAGATTTGACACCAACAGTGTCGGGATTCTCCATCCCCCAAGAATTTGACACCACCAGTGTCGGGATTCTACACCCCCCAAAAGTTTGACACACCAGTGTCGGGAATAACAATCCTCCAAAGATTTGACACCAAAAGTGTCGGGAGTCTCATCCCTCCTTCCATTTGCCCACCTCCACTCTCTCACAGAGTCACATCACACACTTGGCAATTTGCGCACAAAATATTTGAACAACAAGTGTACAAACATCAATTGAGTTCATCATATTTGGCTACAAAGTCCTTAGTGATGTTACCTGTAAAAAAAAACATTAACCACAATTGTGCATTTGGGATGTTCTAAGAATGGAATCATTAAATTTACCAACATTTCCAAAAAAACAACATCTCCACCAGCAGTGTCAACTAATCAATTAATGGATTGACATAACAATTGTTGAAGCGACACCCATAAATAACTCTCAGTACTAGAGTTTAAAATACAGTTCCTCCAATTCATCCATAGATTGGTCAAAATAGTCGCCATAACAACAGCAACCCACGAAAATTATTTTCCAGTACTTGTAATCACAAAGTAGTTCTACATTAGTTCGTAGCATATATTTCTGCATGTTAATGTTCGCCGCTTTACTTCCCTGTTCACGTTGTCATCACCGGAGTTCCGCTTACTCAGCAACGTGTTCTTTTATAAATTCCAGCACTTACACGAGTAATAAATAAAAAAAACGTTCTCCTTAAAACTAGTCGGCTAATTCCACGAAAGGAAACGTTCAACAAAAACATCCTGAGCCGCAAGTTGCACAGCCTAGAAACTCTGTCAGACAAAGTTCCGTCTGAATGCAGTACATTCATTCATAGTTTATACAGCCACTGGCTGCCGGAACATTCAATGTCGAATGTTGTGTTTCCGTGTGAAACATGGAAGAAGGGCACGTATCCCACGTTGGAAGGTCCTCTTTTCAAACCTTCATAACTACATTTGTGATGCGGACCGCTGAGTTGGCAGGTCCTCGAATGCCGACAAGAGAACTCCATGGCAACGCTATCGCCAACACTGCCAGCACGCAACTGACGTCACCATTATGCCCGAGAGAGCAGGCACGGACGGAGAGCCCCGGCCCAACCGCCATCCAAAAGCTGCACCGACGAAGAAGCAGAAAAGGACCACCCCAGCGCCGCCGGGACAGGATCAACAGCGCGGCCACCCGGACCGCACGCTCCACGGCCCAACACCAAGGGAGCAAGCAAGGAGGTAAGTTTCCGTGCATAGACACCCTGCTCCATGCGAGGAGAGCACCAGCCGCCCAGCATTATTTCACAAGCTGGGCGCCGGGATCGCCACCAGCCATGCATTTCTGGCCATTGGTGCAATGGCATGCTCCCGAGTGGCCCTCTATTTAGGTCGAGGGGCAAATCACTATTCCAGAGCGCACACTCATTAAGTAGGACTCCCTCAGGGGAAAGCACTCGTGCCATGTCCATTTTCGACAGCGCTTCTTCCCCAGGAACATGGGCAGAATGATCACAAAGCGCTCCTTCTTACAGTTCATGCTGGACGTCTGTAGCGCTGCAGCTTTTCACAATTGGACAATTACATGACACTTGTCTAGGACTCTGCTGCCTCCACTGCCTCTGTAGCGCCTCTCTATGTCACGCTTGCCCTCACTGTCCCTCGCCTGCAGCGCCTCAATGCCAATCAGCGCCCTTACCTGAGAGAGGATTTCTTCTCTTGGGGGTGCCGGTGGGTGTCCTTCCTTGGTGCTGCTGTCCCCTCAGCCAAAATCAGCATCATCCTCGTCGCCAATGTTATGTTCTGGGTACGGTTACAAATGACTGACAACTTCTTGTTAACTGTAGGTTCTTTACTTAGTTTGGGCTTAATAGTTACAGTTCTTATGTCAGATAAGTCATGGGGAAAATAGGACACCCACCGGCATCCTCTCTCAGGGCTTACATCTTTCAACTGACCACCCTGGAACACTCACTCATGGGTAAACATTCTGCGCTCTGCCTTCCATCTCAACATTCCACTCTCTTGCAAGCAGAGCTAATCATAACAACGAGGCTCGTCCAATAGTTCCGACCACCCGGATAGTTGGACTAGTGGGTAGACCTAACAACTTTGATGACGTATTAAATGCCATGACTGCCTAAGAACTGCAGGAATGGTGCTCATGAGGCCCGCAACATACATTAATAGGCGGTATCCCATATTACGCTAAGGCTTTATATTTGCCTACATTAGCACTCAGAAAATAAGTGATGCATTGGTGTCATGACACTACGTTAGCCGGACATCCCGGTATTGCCAAAACCCAGCAGAACGTGACCAGACATTTTTGGTGGCCTACGTTACTTCGTGACGTGCGGGTTTATGTAACAGAATGCAGAACTTGCAGCAGACAAAAAGCTAGTCATCAGAAACCGGTGGGTTTACTCTAACCGTTGCCGACCCCACCAGCCCCATGGCATACAGTCACAATGGACTTAATTGTGGAATTACCACCAGTGCAAAAGTATACCTCTATCCTAGTAGTTGTGGACTCTCTTACCAAAATGAGTCACTTCATCCCGTGTATTAGAGTTCCCACTGCATGTGAACTGGCGGACTTATTCTTGAATAATGTGGTTCGTCTTCACGGTTTGCCTACACGTGTCATCACGGACAGAGGCCCTCAATTTACATCATGATTTTGGCGAGCATTTTGTCAATTAATCGGGATGGAGGTCAACCTATCGTCCGGTTATCACCCGGAAACGGATGGTCAAACCGAACGCGTGAATCAAGGTCTAGAACAGTACCTACGTTGTTAGGCAGCAAATACCGAGGTGTTATGGGTCCAGTATGTCTGGTTGGCTGAAGTGGCGTATAACAACACCGTGCATAACCCCACCAAGCATACGCCCTTCTTTGGAGCTTATGGATACCATCCTCGAGTATTTCCCACAACACCAGGTGACCATTCAACAAACCTACCCACCCTATTGGGGCGTCAGGCTTACGCGCAGCAGGTCTGGAGGGACATTCAGGCAAATTTGGACACCGCAAAAAAATCATATAAACATTACGCAGATGAAAAAAGAAGTGCAAGTCCCCAGTACAAACAGGGCGACAGGGTCTGGTTGTCTACCCGAAATATAAAATTGTCCGGACCTCGCAAAATACAGCCGAGGTTTTTAGGTCCGTTTACTATTTTGGATGTGATTAACCTGGTGGCAGTGAGGCTGGCATTACCTCCACAAATGAAAATCCATCCAACTTTCCATGTGCCCCTGCTGAAACCGGCCCGACCATCCATTCGCTCCGAGAAACCACCACCTATCATAGTTCAGGGACATCCTGAATATGAGGTCCGAGCCATTCTGAACACACAGCATCGCCTAGACGGGCTGTACTATTTAATAGATTGGGTTGGATATGGTCCCGAAGAGCATTCCTGGGAGCCAGTACACAATGCGCATGCTCCTAGATTGGTGAGACAATTACACAAAAATCATCCAGAGAAGCCCAAGCCTGAGTCCTTCCGTGCGGGGGGAGTACTGTCAGGGTGCAGGGTGTTATAAGGGGGAACCAGGGCTCAGAGAGGGGTCCCAGACGCAGAAAGACCAACCACAAAACAAGACAGACCCAAAGGAACAGCCTCCAGCCTTATAGGAGACTTCTCTGTCCCTTTTGCAGACAAAAGGCCCTCCGGACCACAACTCCCAGCAGCCTCCGGGCCGGGAACTACTTTTCCACTCCCAAGTTGGGTGGGGCTGGCGCACGCACACGCGCGAATAACGAAGGCACAGGGCTTGTGCTAAAGCTCCCGACCGGAACGCACATCCTCCAGAACTCCTGCTGACGGGGATCACGCGAGGGGCCACGCCCCAAGGAATCACCATTCCGGCCCCCCGCATATACAAGATAAGTACAGCAAAGCCCTAGCGACCCAACCACACTTGGAAATTAAAAGCGCAGCTACGGGGGAAAGCGCAGAAGAAGCGGGGACGCATTGGAACTTCCAATCCTCCGAGGGGCACGCGCAGGGGGCACCTCCCGCCCATATTACGTCCCCTGCTAAAGGGAAAAGCTAAGTGCCTATCAGCTTCATAGCATTTAACCGACGCGATTTTAGCTCGCATGCTACACTGACTAACGCGCGCAGCGTTTATTTACCAACCTGTCTTCAGCCACGTGTGGCACACTTTGGCAGCACGGGGAGCCCACAGCCACGTGCGGCAAACTTTGGCAGCACGTAGTGCTAGATATAAGGCCACGTGCGGCAAAACTTTGGCGGCACGAAGGATCTTATTCCCTTTAAGCCACATGCGGCGAACTTGGGCCGCATGTTCTGAACAACCCTTTTAGTTGGCCACCATTAAGCTCAGAGAGCAGATTAACCTACTAGGTGTAATGTGCATGTGCTAGCACTAACCAAACTCAAGGTGGCATGCTTCACTAATGTAGGTGCAGATTAACCTACTCGGTGTAATGCGCATGTCCTAGCACTAACCAAACTCAAGGTGGCATGCTTCACTAATGTAGGTTTGTGGTGGTTTGTATTTCGCCTTTGTGAGTTAACACAGGCCACTAATACTAAACTCTCTTGCAGCATTCAAACTGCTCCGAGTTCCGGACCTGAGAGTGCGCAGGCAGGAGGCCAGCACTCAACCACAGAGCTAAGTGCCTTTTGCATCAAAAGTTATTGTACAGCACTGTGTGTATGTGAGGGAATAGTATACAAATATATTATTGTGACTGTTGTTTTTTCCCATGTGTTCCCTTGCCTGTCCACTTCCCCTTTCCTAACCCTCTATCCAGTTACCCGCCGTTCGAGACCCATCCAACCAACGAGATCCTAACCCTCTTTCCCTGCTGGGGTCTCAGAGGCCTGTGTGAGCATTGACTTGCAGGTGCCCAGACCGTAGTGGGGGTAGTTGGTTCGCACCACTCCTGTACCTGGACTTTGGAGCCGTGACACCTCCTTTGCTCGTCCTGATTCCACAATGTTCATCGAGACCCTTCATAAATCTCAGGACTTTCAGCTTGCAAAGGGTATTTCTTCAGCATTTCTTGCTCCCTTGTTGGATCTCTATCCCTACCAGGTATGTAGCCTCCAGAACTCTTGAATCATAACAGTCAGAACAGGTCCCACCACAACCTTGAATATCTCAGAATTTACTTGTTTTACTTTCAGTTCTCTCAAAGACCTGTGGTTTCTCAGTATCCACTTCTGTGTGTCTCTAATAGACCTCTGCTTTCTCAGCGTTCACCTGTTCAGGTTTCTCATACACCTCTGCTTTCTCAGCCGTCCGATCCCCTGGGGCCTCGGTTTACCAACAGAGTTGAATAACCTTTGGCAGGCCTCACTCCCTTGTAACAGCGTCTAGACTCCAAATAGGTTCGCCAGCAATGTCCCACGCCGTAACAAGTGTCAGTCTCCCTCTCTCCATAGGGAGCAGCAAAGTGCATGTTTTTCTCCTCCCAATATGCTGCTTTCCCTGCTGGCCTTAAGCAGCCTCTTTTGTAGTGTTTGGGTAGGTTCTGTAAGAGATTTAGGTTTTGTGATTGGCTAGAATCATGAGTCCATTGTCTTGTGTATTTGTGTTCAGATTTTCCAATGATCCATCTTAATTCACTATTAAAATTGAGATAGGTAAACTCTCGTAATTGCTCAATTTGTATAATGGATTCAACTTGCAGTCCCACAGTTTTATAGGTGCATAAGAGGTGGAATATCTGGATTAGGGCAGCTTTGTAGTTCTATGAAAGGGGGTTATGCCTATCACCATGTGGCACCATCAGATTCTCCAATACGCTCTTGTTAAAAGGTTGTGCTAACAACCCTTTAAAACCATAGTTCATATCAATAAAGCATTATAGGGCTCATTTTAATAAAGTGAATAATTTGGAGGCATGGAGCCATTATGTGATGACATACATATAGGTGGCTCCCGCCACCAAATTTTCATCAGTTGTACGGCAGTGCAGGGCAAAAGGTGGCATGCATGTGTGTACGCTGCTGTAGAGAAGGAGCCAAGTACCCCCACCTCAACCACTGCGCCCATAATTCCTATATGTTGGAAAGCAGAGTGTGAGACATGAGCAAACCCATTGAAAATACAGATACCAAGGAAAATCCTGGAAGCAAGGTTCCCATTGAAAAAACCATGCCTGCATACAAGACATTATGATGGCCATTTGAATGAAATCCCACAAGAAACAGGACAGCTGAATGGAAGAGAAGAATGGTGACATCACATGAAGCAAGACGGATGTACATAGAAGAGATGCAGAGACAAGAGATTGAAGATATTCTATAAGGCATCGAGAAAGTATCAAAGATAAGTGGCATCTTGGGATCAAGATGGAGAAACTTATGCTACAGAACTGATGAAGATATCAAGTAATTTTACACATGTACATATGCAAAGAAATGCAAGCAGACAAAGTGTTCTTGAGGCAAGATTTATAGTGAATATATTGCGGCATGCACCAATATATATATGTATAGAAATGAGTAAAGAATGGATGTTTCCACTATGTATTATAGCAGAGCTGGACTAAAAAAGGAAGGCCTCTTTTCCAGTGTGTCGCAGTTAAAAAAACAATTGAATTAACAGGAGTGAAACTCAGAAAGGCGAGGCTGAATGAGCCCAAGAAGCCAAGGTCGTATCAGGCTTGGGAGAGCAGACATTGGATACAAATTGTGTGAAAGAACGAAACTCCTGTTCAGAAGACATGGATGAAAACAAGGAAGACATCAGAGGTCTATTAGAAAATAGTATTTTAAATACACTAGAGCTCGATTTTGTGGTCTTCGGGCACGTGAAAGGATAAAGTTGGACAAACATGACAACCACACCTACGCATGAAGGCAGAACGTGTCTTCACTCCCCAGAATTCTCCAGAGCAAGGAGAATTTCCAAGGCTGAGTTCAAAGTGTTAATTGACAACAGACCACTGAGGTGATGATAGATGATATGGTAATTGGTGGGAAGCTATGGTTAAGACTAGTTCACCAGCACCTGGAAGCCCAGCCTGCATGCTGCTAACATAGGTAGAAAAGTACTGACAGAGGTTAGAGTGCCAACCAATTGTAGGGGGCCACGTGATTAAGGGTCCTATAGTTTGTGAACAATGGGACGTTGTGTATTTAGTGACGTTCATAGTGACCTGTTTTAGGCGAGGGCTTAGTTGCCCCACCTGATGTTAAGGAGCCTATCACTCTCTTAGACTAGTGTGGAATGTATACTTAGATGTTCCCTTAGACCCAATTACAATAGCCACTAGGTTTTTGTAGTTTGCCACGTAGGATGATGTTAGTAAATACATAGGTTGACGTCATCAATGACGATTTTTTGTTATAAAAGAAAGCTTTTTTTAAGATGCATTGAGAAACTATGCACTGAGACATCTGTTGTACTCCCTCTTTTAGATAAATGATATTACAACAGTTATCTTTTTTGCCAACTACCTGAGTCATTTCGATTATTGATGTTTGAGTAAATTCTGCATCCCCATTCATCTCAAGGGTATTGCTACCTCTTTAAAAAGGGCTGGAGTCCCCCAGTTCACTGCCTTTTGCCCTGCACGTTTGTACACCACCGTGCAAAGTGAGTAAAACTGCCTGGTATGCTTGCATGCCAGGCAGCGTAAGTAGTAGAAGGGGCCCCCTTTTTCACAAGTCAACATTTTGACAGGTGGGCATGCCCTCTGCTTCTGGTCTTAGTCCCCTCACCTTTTGATGTGCTTTGATCTAAACTTAATATAAATTTGATATAAAAATGATATACAAAAATGTTTGACATCGATGTTATATCAAATGCATATTTGATATAAAGTGTTTTCTAATTTATATCAGTTTTGATATAAAGTGAATATACATTTTATATAAAATCTATATAAAGTTAGGAGCAGCGCTCAACAATGTTGCTCGGTCAAGCGCTGAGAGCGAAGTGAGCTCTGAAGACAGGGACTGTGAATCTAGGGTTTTGCTGAGTGATGCATTGATGATGTCACAGAGGGGTTCTGCCCCGGAGTGATACAAAGCTACATTTTATATCAAATTCATAAGCCCCCCGTAAAGTTTTTGGTAGCAATTTTATTGAACCCAATCATTTTTATATAATCTTTATAGGAAGTGGAAAATGTTTTCAAACAATTTTGATATCTTTTTGATATACAAATGTATATACAAAATATAAAAAATATTTGTCATATACAAATGTATATAACAATCAATATAAATCATTTAGGATATAAAAATGTATATGCAAATTCATATTAAAAATTATATTTACACAAAAAAAAAAAAAGAATCATTTCCATTTTGTATGTAAACTTCCCTGAAAATTGTGAGATTAAAAAAAGTTTACTTACATTTTGATAAAAAACTATCTTATATGAACTGGTTCTGATATAGAGTGTAAATAATGAAAAGCAGTTTACTTTATAAGTAAAGTGTGCTTCCCAGAGCCTGTACAAAAGTCAAACTATGTTTTTACTGGGTCTGCAGCATCTTGTGCGTGGCTTACATGTGTCCCTCTGCCACACTGTGACCCACCAAAGAGCTGTAAAGCAACACTGCTGTGGGGTATTATCTACGACAATGCCTGTGGAATCCTAGGAATGTGGTGACACAAAGAGCAGCATTCTATCCACATCAAATACACATAAACAATGTTTATCAACTAAAACCAATGGTAGTTAGCAAGCCTTTTTTAACTTATGACTAAAGGACGGCACAGAAAGCATCTGCAGGCTGAACTTAATTTAAGATGTATGCAGGAAATAGAATGCTGTGCTTCTGTTGACAAGAAAAATGGCACGGGCCCAGGGAACATCTGCAGGCTGAACTTAATTGTAGATGTTGCTATAAGGATACAGGAAGCTAACTATTTACAATCTATGGTACCACTCTATAATTATTGCAAAGTAAGCAGAAATACATGAATCTGTGCATTATTGATGATGAAACAACATTGAGTTTTCACCTTTTAAAAGGGCCCTTCTGATCATCAGGGGTATTGCCAAACCCAATGGCAGAGCGTCAGCCTGATGATCCCCTGCAGTGTCAACTAATTGACTTGGATGAGCTGACTGCAACTCTGCATGGGGAGGCCTTACTTCTTGGCTGGATTTGATCATGGCTCTGTGGACAAGCATGCTGCTTATACAGAGTTTAATTTCAATACCAGCTAAAGAAAGGTAGGTTTGGCAGTATGCCAAGAAATGTACTTTAAAGTATTGTTTTTGTATGTTTCTAAAAATGTCCTATTTATGTGGTTTTATTCAAGTTTGGTAAGGCTTTTTCTTCTGTATGTATTGATAGGCAGGCCCTTTCTGAGACAGGACCTTTTTGAGACAGGCCCTTTCTGAGACAGGACCTTTTTGAGACAGGCTGGGGGTGAGAAGGTGCTCAAAGGCACTAGTCTGTGCATTTTAAACTAAACAGCTATGTACTTTTAATGGCGTGTTTATAAATGTACAGGTTTGTTAAGAATGCTCTGTGGTTATGCTTGTCAGCTAGGATAGCGCATAGATGTTGGTAGTGCTGAATTCTATTTCTGGGTGTGTGTGTTTTTGAGATTTTTGATGGGTTTTGTAAGTGTTTATAGCGCGGATACACAATCAATAAGACACTTACACAATCAATCAGATACACACAAAATCAGTCAGGCACTTAAATATTAAAGCTTGGGCCTTGCCGCCATCACAGCCGTTCCAAACATTAATTAAACATTAAATAAACCTGACTGCACTTATGGTGCACTTTTGTGATGCAGCATATTTGCACGTGCACAATGCCTTGTTTTAGTTTCACAGAGCCAATAAAGTTGGTGAAATATTGTGTGCAATGTGACATGAGTTTTTGAGTTTTCGCCAAAGATCACACATGATTGACAAATGCTATAGCCAAGCTATATTGGTACAAAGTACTAGAGTTGATGACATTTTTAAGGGTGGTGAGTGTCAGGGTGTTAAATCTTACTTGAGATGTGTGTGTGTGTGTGTGTGTGTGTGTGTGTGTGTGTGTGTGTGTGTGTGTGTGTGTGTGTGTGTGTGTGTTGGGGCACTGGTCGTTTTTGTGATGCAGTGTATTTGCATGCACACAATGCATTGTTTTAGTTTCACAGTGCCAATAAAATATTTGCATTGTGTAAAGTATTCTGCACAGAGGGATCAGTATATGTCAAAGATCACACATGTTGCGCAAACATCATAGCCAAGATTAATTGGTACAAAGTAATAAAGTTGATGTCATTTTTAAGGGTGGCAAATGCGAGGGTGTTATACTGGGCTCGATACTTTTGGGGATGTATAAATGTTATCTTCTGTACCAGTGCATGTTTTAGATTGTGCTGCAATCCTTTTGTACTTCAAAATATTCGCTACATTGTAATGTATACTGCAAAACCAAATGTGTCTATGCTCTGTCTGCAACATCCTTATAGCAACATCTACAATTAAGTTCAGCTTGCAGATGTTCCCTGTGTCCAGTGCCATTTTTTTTAATAGAGGCACAGCATTCTATTTCATGCATACTCAGCAAGAATTAGAGAGTGGCACCATAGATGAATAGTTATCTTCCTGTATCCTTATAGTCGTCCTTCAGTCATAAGTTAAAAAAAAGCCTTGCTAACTACTGTTGGTTTTAGTTGATAAACATTGTCTGTGTGTATTTTCATGGGTAGTTTATTTATACAGCCAGCACAAAATATCCTGTATTCCGTTTAGCTAAATATAAAGAGCCCTGTACTTTCTGCTGATGTAGACAGAATGCTGCTATGTGTGTCACCACATTCCTGGGATTCCACAGGCATTGTCGCAGATTTTTAAAAGAAACAGCAGTGTTGCTTCACAGCTCCCAGGTGGGTGACAGCGCGGCCGAGGGACACATGTAAGCAAGCCGCACATGAGATGCTGTAGACACCATAGAAGCAGTAGTTTGACTTTTATACGGACTCTGGGAAGCACACTTTACTTATAAAGTAAATTGCTTTTCATTATTTGCACTCTGTATAAGCCAGTTGATATACGATTGGTATGCTGATTTTCCGGCACTTGTGGCTGATCTTAGACTTCAGCTGGGGGTATTGGTTGTCCTGGGGGACTTCAACCTCCATCCCAATGACCCCACCGACGCTCAGGCAGCTCACTTCATCATCGTGTTAGAAGAGCTGGGTCTCTCCCAGGTGGTTTTGGGGCCTACCCACCAGCTAGGTAACACCCGTGACCTTATTTCTTCTCCTCCCTGCACAAGCCACCTCTTTTGCCCACCTCCCCATTCTTTGGTCAGATCATGAGATCATTCCGCTTGCTGTGAACTCTCTTACCTGTCCCTGCCCTTAAATTCTCCCTGCCCCTCTAAAAGGCACTGAGGGAAGATGAATCACCCTGACATTGCGGCAGCTATTATTCAACAGCAGTCAGCTGATACTGCTGATGACTTTCAGTCTTTTATCGCTGCTCTGACAGCTGCCACAGACTTATTGGCACCCATCAAGGATGATAGAACCTGTGCTCTGCCTTCTGAACATTGGTTTTCAGCTGACCTGGCCAAGCTTTGGCTTGGCCATAGGCAAGCCGAACACAAGTGGCGTATGTCATGTTAATGACTCCAATCAAGCATTCCCACTAAGTCAGTGCCTTGTCTGGGATTGCTCAAGGGAAGCCCTTATTTATATATTTTTATGACAAGTTATAATCTGGATGATGAACCCTTGTATAACGCCCCTCTCTTAGAATCCCCCTGACCCCACTGAGCCAAGAAGTAGGTTTGTTTTGCAAATTAAAAAGGTTTATTTGAAAAATTAAACAATAGATATATATTACACTTTTATAATAAATTAATATTTGATATCACACTTAGACATATGACAGTGATCAACACTGGATGATGTTATACTAGCACACTGGTTTAATTACTTAGGAGTAGTATAGAGGATAAGGTAGCTGAGAATGCTTTATATGGTACAAGGAAATGCAAGGTGGAAAAGAAGCAACACAGGAATAAACTTGATATGATTTCAGCAAAAGGTAATAGAATCACTTTTCCCCTTTTGGAAACTCACCCCCCCCCCCATGCAATAGAAGATGGAAGGGAGAGCACATGGTTCTCAGGAATACAATCAAATGTACAATACAAATTCAGTTCCCCCCTAGCAAGCTTAGAGAAACATGGATGATTTTAAACACAGGCAAAGTACTTTAAAGGTGGTATGCAAAGAAGGGAAAAATATGCTAAAAATGTTTTTAATTCCCTATAAGAGATTCAGGGTGGGTGATAGCTACTTCAAATTTGTTCAGGATCACTTTAGCAATGCTCTATGAATGATTGTCAGGTTGCAAACGAATTTCAGCAAAGGAAAGCAAGAAGCTGCTACTTTGACACGTGAAGAAATTTGAGCAAAATCGCAAATCGCTGCACTTTTTCCGAGTGCGTCAAGCGCGATTACGGAAAAGGTATAATGAATAAGAAGTCGGTTCTGGGTTCATTGGAAAGCCTAGAATCTTAGCTTTATAATGAAAGTCTCGCTTCTAGCACAAACGGTTCAAGTGATACAGACGATTTAGTGGAGGTAGATTTTCAAAAATGAAATTTTAAAGTTTTAGAATGACAGATGACAGTTTTGCAGCTTTAAAGTCACAGAAGGACACACAATTCTATGAGGTAGTTCTAGATAGGTTAAAATAGTTTGAATTAGATTATTTTAAACTAAGAGATTGGGTTTTGCACAGTCAGGCTGAGTACTCACACTATAATTTGGACAGGAATGCGACTTCGTCACGGATCGGGTCAGGATTGGCTGCGGTTCTCTCGCCACTTGGTACTGGTTCTGCGCACAGCGATCTGGTATGGGTCCGGTCTGGGGTTCTGGGTACAGCTCTGCTTTTGGGGTGTTTCTGGCACAGGGTTCTAGGCCAGAATCTGACAGCTCAGCCTGGCTGTTTGAATAATTTGCAAATTATTTTGAGGCCTGCTGAAGAAGGATTCAGCTTGTGGATTCAGGCATCTCTGCTACAAGTTCTGGAGTCTGGATTCAAAGTTCTGGTCTCTGGAGATTGATGGATTTGAAGTCTGGAGTCTCCCGGCAAAGCGTCCTGCAAGAAAGTGGAAAGTGAATGTCCCTGTCTGGCTTCCAGTGGCTCTTTTTATGTCTTTTGAAAATGGGTGTGGATGCTAACTTTCTGTGCCCAACCCACTCACGATTTGATAGGTCAAGGATTTCTCTTTGACCTGATTTGAGAAGGGAGCAGTGAGTCAGAGTGAGTAATCTTTATGGCATACAGAAAGAACACTCCCCTTTGCTTTTACCTTAGAAAATCATTTTCATAACTAAACACATTTCCCAGATACACAAGTGGTTGAAATTACATGTACAGATTGCAGATGACTTAAGGTACATTCTTGTTCAACTCTGATCTTCCTAAGAGCTTGCATTCAAAAATGACAAGTTATTTTCATTTTTAGTTGGTTTACCAATATCGGACGTTTACCAAAAATGGCACAAATGTACACCGCCTTTCTACACATATTCCAGTAAATGTTCATGTCTCTAGCTTAAACCCAGTGTCTGCAACATGAATACAATGCGGGGTTCGGTCCCAGAACATCGTACGAAATTGAGTTTAGACTCAAATTGTAGGTACATTTTCTATTTTAAGGATCTCCAAATTGTACATTCCTGTCATCTGGTTACAATTAGTTATCAGGGTTTTTATAAAACATATATTTGCCTTCAATTCAATTCACAAAAAGTGTCTGGCCCGCCCCTAGGAACTGGGTGAGTCAGGGATCACATGTCTCTCCTTCCAGGCAGAGCTCTGTTTACAGTCCACAACCAAATCAGCATATCCCATTCAATTGAAAGAGACTATTGTGTTGGATTCTGCAGGCTGGAGGAGAAACCCCTCCCTCTCAATTAACAGGGCCATGTGATATCCTGCCTCCTGGTGTGGGTCTCTGGGGTGTTAAGAGTTCTCAGCAAAGGCATGTCTTTTGAACTTTTAATTACATAAGACCCCCTTCTGTTCACTGCACAGTTCTGCAAGACAGCTCTCCTGTCAGGATTTATAGAGCGCCAGTGCCGGTCAGTGTCCAATGCCGGTACTGCACCTATTTTTGACAGCTGTCTTGAATTAATACATTTCAAAAGGATAGGATTTTACTTGATAGTACATGATCCTTGCTTGACATGGCATTGATGTGGATCTGTAGTAGAGTAAAGTAAAACACTCAACCATAGTTGGATTTTTGTTTGGTGGTTCCGGGCTCATGATATTAGCAATTTTTGACATTAATAAAAACAGGTTTTGAACAGACCATCTTGCTTTGCACTGGTGGGTGGCAGGTCAGGGGACCATTTTGCTGTGCGCAAACTGCACGGTTCGCCTGGATTCTGGAGCAAATGTGGGCTTTTCCGCCCTCTTGGATTTCCTAATCCCACAGCACCAAGTGTTGCAGCCTAATAGTCCAAACGTGGGTCTGGACACCCAACAGTGATATTGTGACTCGCCCCCCCTGGCCCTCCGGCAAGCCACAACCTCCTATCAGGCAGCCATCGTGCTAGCTAAATGTGCATTTTTCCTGGCTCAGGCGGAAGCCGCAGTAACTTCCTCTAAAGAGCTTTTTAAAGTAGACCGCTCTCTCTCCTCCACACCTGTTAATTCCAGGGTGGTCCCCTCTCAAGAACTCTGTGACTCACTGTCCTTTCTTTGATGACAAAATTGTGATTATTCTTCAGAAAATATCTGCTGCAGCCGGCCGCTGCCTTCCTTCGGCCCGCCCTGAGGACCTGAGCTTACCCCTTTCTGTCTGGTCTACCTTTCCTGTCTTCATGGAGTCTGCCATGATTGCAGCTGTGCTCTCACTTAAATCGGATTCCCCTGCCGACCCCATTCCACTTAGCATCATTAGGATATCTGTCCTAACATCGCACAGGCTCTTACAGCAACAGATAATCCTTCCTTTTCTTCAGCTCATATTCCTAACTCTCTTAAGCATACTCTTATTCTTCCTTTGCTCAGGAAACCTGGTCTTGACCCTTCCACTCTCTCTAATTTCCGTCCCATCTCCCTTCTTTTGTTTCCTATGAAGCTTCTTGAAGCTTTGGTTACTTCCCTTCTCTGTTTATTCCTTGAAGGACTCTGGGTGCCTTGACCCTTTCCAGTCCGGATTTTAGCCTGGTCGTGGCACAGAGTCGGCTCTAGTTGCGGTGGTTGAAGATCAGGTTCAGATCGTGGATCAGGGGGCTTTGCTTGCCTGATTCTGCTAGATCTCTCTGCTGCCTGTTGGCCATGCTATTTCGCTTGAACGATTGTCGAAGGCCGTCCTTGCTGGCCTGGTCTTTGAGTGTATTGCTTCCTTTCTTGCGGTTGCTCCCAGTCTCTCTGTCTTCCTCCTTTTCTTTCTGTGGGGAATCCCCTTATCTGTAGTGTCCCCCAAGGTTCTGCACGCCCCCTCTTTTTTTTAATCTCTACATTCATCCTTTGTTGAAGCTTATTCACTCTTTTGGGTTTTGGTGTTTCTCCTATGCTGATAATATGCAAATTCTAGTAGGGCTTGACCCCTCCTCCCCAGCCTCAGCAGAACGCTGCTGCTCCTGGCTGCTCGCCATCCACACATGGATGAGCAAATAATGGCTTTGCCTTAATAGCGATAAAACAGAGGTTCTGGTGGTAGGATCCCCCTCTGCCTCTTTTGGCTGGTCATCAGCCTATTGGCGGCCTTCCATCCTAGGCTCACTGCCTTCTCCCTCACTGGTGGTCAAAAGCCTGGGGGTGAAACTCTCTGATTCTCTTTCCATGCAGAGTCAGATTAGTGCAGTCTGCCAGTCAGTGCAGACATTTTCAAGGATGGTTATATAACAAATTTAAATGCATATTTTATATAAAAAATATTAACTTGTATATACATTTCTATAAAAAACTAGGATTGTTAATATTAATTATAAATGTATATATATAAAAATATGATTTTTAATATTTGTATATACATGTTTGTAACCAGAAATGTTTTATATTGATTTTTATAAACATCTTTATATCAAAACATATTTTTATAACATTTTTTATATAATATTTTATATCAAAAAGATTTCAAAATTGTTTGATATCATTTTCCGCTTCCTATAAAGTTCATATAACATTTACTGGGGATCAAAAAAATTCATATCAAAAACTTTGGGGCCTCATCAATTTAAATCCGCTTCCTATCACCTTGGGGCGGAACCCCGCTCTGGCGTCCTAAACGTGTCACTCTGCAAAACCCTAGATTTGCAGTTCGTGTCTTCAGAGCTCACTTCAATCTCGGTGCTTGACCGAGCAAAATCGTCGAGCGCTGCTACCATCTTTATATATATTTTATATAAAATTTGCATTCACTTTATATCAAAACTGATATAAATTAGATAACACTTCAGATCAAATATATATTTGATTCAGTGAAAAAACGTTGTTAACGGGACATTATGGTTAAGTTGCACTAATAAAAACCTATCAAATTCAGTGAAATAACTTTGTTAAAGGGATGTTATGGTTAAATTCCACTAGTAAAAACCTAACGAAATCAGTGGAAAAACTTTCTTAAATGGTTATTTTGGTTACAAGTAAAATCAAAACACCCCAAAAATTTGCCAGGTATGGTAAGGTAAGCAAGCATAACTTGCGCCACCACTGTTCACTGCTAAGAGTAACACCCACGATATCAAAGATGACATGCCAATTATCACATCCTTACAAAGGGTTCTGTTTATAATGTTGGTAAAAAGCTCTTATGGGTAATTCTGAGATCTATGCAAAACTACTTAACATATGAACGAATGTACTTATGCAAACCAAACATTATATCACAGTGTTCTTCTGAATACAGGAAGCTACTCATACATACACATAAGAAATTGGTGCAGTATACACTGTAGAAGTAGAATATTATTATTCTGCAAATTCTGTTTTGTAAAATCATGAAATATATCCTTGCCGAGTTTTCAGTAATGTTAAGCATGGAATACATAGGTAATAAGTCAGGACCTACTACATATGTGTGTTACTACAAACAATACATACAAAGACCAACAATGCATACAAATTACAGGCACATACCGCCATACTTTAGTACAGAAGACAGAAACAAAATCAATACAAAATGTCAATAACATTACAGTTCATTATGAAGTACTCGTATGAATTGTGTGTGTATGGCCTGGTTATTGGCTTATATCTGGGCACCATGAGCTGGCTGACACCAAACCCTAAGCCAAGTACTTCTACAATATACAAGAAGGTTAACATCTTCTGCAACCTTTTCATTGAATCATTTTTACAGTCAGTGATAAAAACCAAGTGGCCCAGATTTCTGATGTCATCAGTGACATCATCAATGAAAATTGTCATGTCATCTTTGATGTCATAGGTGTTACTCTTAGCAGTGCACAGTGGTGGCGTGAGTTATGGTTGCTTACCTTACCATAACTGGGGAATTTCTTGGGTTTTTCGAGTTTACTTGTAACCATAATAAACCTTTAAGAACGTTTTTCCACTGAATTTGTTAAGTTTTTACTAGTGGAACTTAACCATAGCGTCCCTTTAACAACATTATTTCACTGAATATATATATATATATATACATATTCATCGAAAAAACTTTGTTAAAGGGACGTTATGGTTCCAAGTAAAACCGAAAAACCCCTGAAATTCGCCAGTTATGCTAAACTAAGCAACCATAACTTGCGCCAACACCATGCACTGCTAAGACTAACACCAGGACATCAAAGATGACATCACAAATGTCATTGATGACATCACTGTGCTTCGTGGACAATTCAGAACTGCCTTTTCTACTGATTTAGGAACTTTCAACTTCAAAATTTCCCTTGCACAGCTCCAACACCTATTCCTACTCCTCCATTAATAATCTAGTACACAGTACATACTTTTAGCAAAACTGCTATTTATCTTAAAATAGAATCAGCTAATGCCATCCCTGCTCCCCAAGAGACACCACCACTGCTGTTATCAAGGAGAATGAGAAACACTGCCACCTACCTTAGAAATAACACACGTGCAACATTTTGCCCTGTCCACCTACCCATCCATATTAGTGTTTGGTGCCTCTTCCCTCATTTCCCTCCCCACCTTGCTTTCTAAGCTCTCCTGACTAAAAAAATGCATCCAAAAACAAAATAAATGTTCCTTTAGGAACCACCTTTCACATTTAAAAAATAGAACAAAAAAAAAACCTATAGACTTTATATTTCTCAGTAAAGTACATACACTCAATAAGATTTTCCAACATTTCCATTTGCATTTTGTGTTATGCTAATGGGAATATTGTGGCGTTCATCCTCAGTTCCAGGGACTGGAACTGTGGATACCGGGCCAGCAGCCCAAGTTATCAGCCCAAGCAAAGCGAGGTTGGATAACGAGGTCTCTGGACCATTATCCCCCATTCCAGCCCCTGAAATGGGGGATAAAGGCCATTAGCAACCTAGGTTCCCAAAGCGGGAACCCGAGGTGCTAAAAAAGAGGATTTTGCTTCCTACTCCGGGACGCCTGTGGCATCCCGGTGTAGGAAGGAAAATCCTTTTCCAACATGGCCACCATGGAAAGAGAAGGCGAGGGTTCCATTTAGGGCACTCTTTCCTTTCCATGGCAGTCTGCAGAAGGAAAAAAGAGAACCCTATGAGCATATTACCACAAGCACATTTTTCTTACCTTTTAGATCTATCCTAATTTTGAATAACTTCACCACAAAGCCAGTCCCAGGTGGACATGGCCACTTTAATCCTATGTTTTGTCCCTGTGGTCAGGGCCAGTAGCCATATTGTCCAGATCATGACCTTATTCCATGAACCGGACAATCTTCCCACTGCCCATGACCACAGGCTCAGTCACTAAAGCTATACCGCTATTTTTTGTGACACTTGTCAAATAATAAAACACTGGCACATTTGCAAAACCATGCTCGTAGATCCTTGCCAATGCGCCTTACCCAAGTTTGCTGGAAATCCACCCACGTTTTATTTTTTTTAAAGTGTCAAATGAATGCACATACAATCGTCATACAACCTAGCCCCGACTTCACAAAATCCATTCAGACTTTACGAAAATTGGCACCCACCCTCTAAGTTTGCCCCCTCTTGACAAAATCCCACCAAACTTTGCAAAAACGTTTATATCTAGATCTATTATCAGTTTGCCAAAAGAAGTGTAGATTCATCAAATGGCACCTCATTTATAAGCCTTTACATTATTTTGGCACCCCCTTCTAATTTTACCCCCTCTGTACAAAATCCCACCAAACTTCGCAAAAACATTTATATCTAGATCTATTATCAGTTTCCCAAATTAAGTGTAGATTCGTCAAATGGCACCTCATTTATAACCCATTACATTATTTTGGGACCCCCCTCTAATTTTCCTGCCTCATGACAGAATCCCACCAAACTTTGTAAACTCATTCGGAATCAGGTCAGAAATACCCCACCCTATCCTCATCACCCCTCACCTCCCTTAGAGATTATTTGATAAGTTTGACAAGTGCAGAAAATATAATTGTCCTGAGGGTTCGGGCATGTATTTTTATACATACGTGGATCGATCGGACAAACATTTCCAATGCACCTTACCTTAGTTTTCCTCTTTTGCAAACATGCAAAATCTGGCAGCAGGGAGTGGCCATCTTGTGCTAATCTTATTCGTTGCTGCATCGGCCTAAGGTGAACTACCCTGACGTCACTAAATCATATGCCCCGCCCCTGAGCCTCACATCACCAAACCTAGTGCTATTCTCCACCTTTCTCAGTGACGTTCCTCGGCAGCGTAGCCAAATGCGCCCATAATCACCTACGTGATGTGACGTGACGCAGAACCCGAAAATCAACACTTATCGTCTAACAACACAGCACATCACAATTTGCAATATTAAACCGTACTTTAAAAGGAAACAACAAGACTGTACAATTTGTAAAGTACTTTTATTTCACAATAAACGCTCTGAGAAAATCCGACTATTGCCATATTAAATCAAATTGGAAATTTGTTTCTTCGCTCGCGATCCAAAATGTTTATCGTGAGTCACACGTTGTTCTTTTTGCATACACAAGGTTTTCGTTTTGGGTAAAAGAAGCGCTTTGGTCACACAGTGAATTTCAGGGCTTGTGCATGAACTTGGGGCTAGACCACCGTAAAGGATGTTATGTTGCTCCTAATCGCTAGTACAGCGTAAGGGCATATGGCCCCTTGGCGATCGTCCCAAAAAAGAGTCAAATACATCCAGTTGTTCACAAGTATCTGCAGCTGCCGTTTGACGAACCTGTCAGTTGGCATCTGGAATCTATGACATTCGCAGAATGGCAGGATGTACCTGTTTCGAAAACATAATAGAAGTTTTTCTCACTAGCTGATCTTTATTACAATTTATCTATTGACTTATTAATTCGGGATGGAGTTTAAACTAACGATTAGCTCAGACATGAAACAATCTCAACAGAGAGAAACAACATGGAAAGTGGTACACAATTTGCTTCCGAGGACATTGCTATGTAGTATGATCAACTCTAAACGGGATACGGAAGCTGACGCTACAATTCTAGGTGCTCATAGATGTCATTTTAATGAAATATTAGCGTTGACCTGGGAGAACTGAGTAGTGGTCTACATGTATCTCAATGTTGGCCTGCCCATCTGCGCGGTAGACAGAACAATACACACAAAGATTGTACTTGTGTTTCATTGCAATATGCCACACAGAATAAACGAGTACAATGTAACACAGAAATAATGGTCAGATAATGATAAGTTGATGCTCGTTCGGGTATAAAATCATTGAAAATCAAACTTACATTATATTCACCATTTCAATTCTCTTGGCGTAACTCAGACCGTAACACAGACTCCGTATGCACCAACGATTTTTCATAAACTGAATTTACACGTTCCTTACTCCAGTTTTGGAATGCATAACCTTATCATATCTTACATTATTACAAACCTCATTTCATTCAATTCCTTTCAGAATGGTCCCTTTCTCTCAAGGTAAAAAAACAATTGAACCTTATACTGTGTGTCCGATGCGTGGGCTTCCTTAGCTCGCAAGCAAAAATTCAAAGCTAGTGACCTTCACTCAGAATCAACATACATTCTTAGTTTGCAACAACTTGCCTCACCGCATCCACGAGAACTGTAATTCTGATGCACGTGCAGGGCCGGTCTTTGCATCAGGCATTGCAGGTGGCTGCCTGGGTTGCCAGGCTCTAGGGGGGGCCAGTCTGACTCCATTATTATTTTAATTACATTTTAACACAGACATGAATAGCCCTTTCTTTGCCGCGCTCTAGGTGTAGCACAAGCACATCAATTTATAAACATCAAGCATTTTAATTAAGAGTGTAAAATAACCTGAAATTGCTTCTATTTAATATTAATAAATATTGGGCAACCAATATAAACAATATAGAGGAACGGGCATTCAGAATGTAGTATTACTCTGTAATACCACAAGGTAAGCTTGGGGTTGCAGACTGCAGAATCAACAATCTACGTTTACAAGTCCACCATTTACGTTTCTGCCTCACCATCTGTGTTGTCACTGAAATAATGCAATCAACTTGAAAATTAGTGAAGGTTGCAGGCTAAAAGCACTGTGCAGAGAAGTGATACAGCACCCACATGCGGTTATATGTTTTGTGGGTCGTCCTCGCTTCCCTAGCACTCTGCAATCTGTCTTAAATGTGTCCAAAGCCAGGCTTCCCCATGCTGCTTGGTTTTTCCAAGAGACTGCACAGGACACACACAGACACAAAGCTGCACCCATCATTGTGTTGCACCCAGTCACATGCCGAGGCACACACAGGCACTAAAGAAGCACCAGATCAGAAACAAATGAGAGGGTGTGGATAAATGGTGGACACAGCCACTGGTTAGAAAGACCACCCTCCAACCCATGTGCACCCAACCTCTCACCTTGAGTGAATCAAGCAGAGCCCAGGCAAATACCCATGATCAGCTTCAGTGATACTCTTCCATTCATCATGTTTGGTAAGACGAACAGAGCCATAGAAAGACATTATACATCTCCATCCCTTGAATACCGAAATGCAATCTCTTTGGCCTGTACTTTAGGCACATATTGTGGAACACGTCCAAATCTACCGTGTGACAAAATGCTGTGAGTCCCGCCAGATCTCTTGAGAGTTTTATCAAACACAATCTTCTCAAGTGCTTTGTGTGGAGGCAAAGATTTAATCAACCACTTCTTCCGTTCCTGCACAGGACTGTTCACGAACATCCTAACTGTTCGGACTTTCGTGACAACAAAACACCCGTTTTTTGCTTCTTGCAGCCATATCCCATCCCATCCTCATCACCCCTCACCTCCCCAGAGATTATTTGATAAGTTTGACAAGTGCAATGTTGTGTTTTTTAATATATTTTTACCGGGATGTCCGTGGACCCCAAACACAGATCCAAGATGGTGGGCGCATCTAAACAATCCGACGCACCTCACGCTTCATCCCAGTCAATCAGCGAACACGTTGCATGTCTGTGGACATGACGCAAGCCGATTAGCCAATCAGTGTCCTGTCCACGGAGCAAACAGGGAAGTGTGTCTGCAGGGCAGACATAGATATCACACATTTTTTGTGACCTACTTTTCAGTTGTTTTTAAAAAAACTACTGGATGGATTTTCACCAAATTTACAAAAGCACGCTTTCGGGACAAAGCCGCTGCTCCTGCCGCAAATTTGGTGAAAATCCATCCAGTGGTTTAGGCTCTAGGCATGAGCAAAGTTTTATCCCCATTCAGTTTATGGGAAAAAAATAAATTTTGGGACCCCCCTATAACTTTGCCCCCCGGACCAAACCTCACCAAACTTTGGAATAATGGGCCATATACTTCTTTTGCAAAAGTTTGGTGAGGATTCGTCCAAGGGGAGCGAAGTTAGAAGCTGGCCAAAAAGTGCTCTTCCTATCGATTAGCAACTTAACCATAACTACACAGCCACTACTGTGGCTGTGTAGTATAAAATCGATATCACATTTTTTTAATTTAATTTTCATATCAAATTTGTATTAAATGTATATAAAAACACATCAAAAGGGGGAGGGACTAAGACCGGAAGCAGGGTCGTGCCCACTTGTCAAAATGTTGACTTGTGAAAAAGGAGGCCCCTTGTACTACTGGCGTTTACTTTAAATTGTGAGCATCACTTGCCAGGCTTGCATGGCAAGTGGTGCTCACAATTGCAATTAAACGCTACCTGACATGCATGCATGTTGTGCAGCGTTTATGTATCATTGTGAAACTGCTTTCCATGCAAGCATGGTTAGCAGTGTTCACTATTACAAATTAGTACCCGGCTAGGGCGCAATCAGAATGAAACAAGCATTCTGATTGGCGTTCGCAGGGGCTTTACCCGGCCGAGAATCCCTCGTTTCTCAGCCGGGATTCCAGCTGCCTTTTCCACTGCGGGGGGCGTGGCAGCCCCTCAGCCAATGAGGAGGCTCGAAGCAGGGCCATCCCCGCTCCAAGCCTCCCCACGGCTGAGAAGCTGACTTTGCCCCCACTGGGGACTCAGGTATGTTATTTTTTTGTATTCCCTTCCCTCCCACCTCCCCACCCCACTTACCTTCAGCCTGATTTTTCCTCGGTGGGGGACAATAGCAGCCCCAAGCCATGTAGAGACTCGGAGTGGGGCCATCACCGCTCCGAATCAAAACACGGCTGGAGGCTTCCATCGTCCCCCGCCAGTGTCTCAGCTACGTTTTTTTGTTGTGTTTTTTTCCCCTCCCTCCCTTCTGCCCTCTCAACCCCACTTAACTTCTTTTTTTTCGGGAGCTGACACGCTGGGAACGCTTCTGTTCCCAGCACGTCTGCTCCCATTGGCTGACATGGAGAGGGAAAACAGACTCAGTTTTCCCTTTCCTGGCAGCCATTTTCGTGGTCGTTTTTTTCTTCTTTTTTTTGTCCCGAAACACTGCAGCGTCACGCAGATCTTGCGGGCCGGGGGTACTAATAGCTATATGCCCCTCGCGGCGGGGGCATTACTGATTCTGGTAATGCCCCAGGGCCTTCGTTAACTATAACTATTGGCCCCGGGGCATTAGATGAGTCGGTAATGCCCCCGCCGCTTGGGGCGTATTGCTTAATAAACACTGTCTGACATGCCCCTCGGAGAGCATGTATAATGAATCCCTATGGGGTCCGTCTGCTTTATGCAAATTTATGCCAGAGCAAATTCTGTAGCATTTGTATGGTGGAGAGGCAACGCAAGTTGCTTTCCGCCCCTCGTCTGCGACTTACAAATGATTGAAAATGAGCCGTAATGTGAATGAATGGCGCAAAAGCCTTACACAAGGCTTTTTAATGTCATTCATTTATGCTGCCTGCTGTTTGAACATGAGCGTCTCTGGATTCATAAACTTTTAAACACGCGCTAATGTGCCTCATTGATGATCTCTCCTATCGCCACTGTGGAACCAGTCAGTTAATAACAGTTACGTAACCTTACAGAATAGAACTCTGGGAACACAAGACGGGGTTCATATTTTCCCTTATGCTATAAATAAAACAAACCGTTTCAAAGCATGTGCCTATTTGATGCCTAGCCATGGGGAACGCGATTCAAACAAAGCTGAAGTAACAGGATGATGACCATCTGGCTATGAAAGTGTACTTCTCCAATTAATGCCTGCCTGACCTTTCAGAGCACGCTCATACGCCGTTGCTTTATGTTTGTTTTTTGCTTGGAAGATGGCGGTTTATGTGAGCGTTGTGAAGACCAGGACAAAGAAGCTAACAATGCATTTGTGTTCTCCTGAGAGCTGCTTTATAAATAGCTCTAAGGGCGGGAAAAAGAAGAGTGGAAAGGGGATATATCTCTCAAAGTTGTGAAATTAGAGAAGTCTTCCATTATTGGGGCAGTGGAAAATGCAAGGCAAACCAGAAGGAACCAGGCTCACTCGGATGGGTAATGCCAATGGAATGTCTGCCGATTGTTGCTGCACAAAAGAGAAACCCGATTTCTTTTCCTTGGCAAACAATGAACTCTGGGCAGATCTGCCAGCACATTCTGGCCCGTGCTCACTTTTCAAACATCACATAGTTTGAGGAAGTGCCATGTCAGGTAAACACACAGCCCCAATTTAACCTGGAAAAACCAGTTACTGAGTACACAGCTCATTGGCTTTTAGAGACAAAATACTTTCCAGAAATGCTGACGTTAACTAAACACACGAGTGTCAGAATTAAAAGGTAAAGTTTGTATTACTGCACCTTTCAAAATTAGTTCAGAAAAGGAAACAAGGGAACTGGGAGTAGCAGGTGCAGCTGCAATTGCTCAAATATATCAACCACAACCCCCACCCCAAAAAAAACATTAATCTTGTCAACTGCCAACAAAAAAAAAACTAGGTTTCTCCATCCACGTGTCCATTTCGTGTTGTTGTGATTCTAACTAAATTTACAGCTCTTGTGTTGTAGTTGCAACCTATTTCTGGGTGCATGAATAGCCCCCTCGTAACTATTATGACGCTTTACATGCTGGGGTAGAAAGGGTGCACCAATGATTACCTGGATTCTGAAAGACTTAATTATCAATAGGCAGGTATTGCTACTATTTTCAATATTGAAATAAGTGCCTCCACTGGCCACAGGTAAACATGATGCTAACAGGTACCTTACGTCATATCCTGATTTAGAATAAATAATGAATGAGACCAGCCAGTAAAACAGTACTTTTATTAACCAAACAGTGTGATATAGAGAAAGAAAGCTAAATGTGCACGTCCAAGGATATGTACATGGAAGGTTTCCTTCTATCTTTCAGTGGTAGGGGGCCTGAGATATCCAAGCCAGGCTGATACGTTCGGAACCTGGCCAGAGTATAAGTGGTAATATGGCACTGAGATGTGTTATGACAGACACCACAGCATCCGGGGAACACCTGTGAATGCACCCTCGCTGAAACACATATATCGACAAGAACTCATGGTCAACCGTATTCAAGAAGAAACATGTATGTCAACAGCACTGCCACAACAGACACTATTATTTGGGCACTTTTCATAGGCTTATTGTGAAAGAACCAACCTTTCCAGTATGCACTCATGAGGCACTCATATGTAAGCACTATAACAGTGCTTAAAGCAAATGAACCAAGTAATCCACATGGGCACTACTGGTGCACTCATATGTAACCATTATGACAGCATTTAGAGCAACACACCGACCTCATATCAATGAGCATCTGGGGTGTACTCATACGTAATACTTCAAGTAAACTCCTAGTGCTGGGGCATTTGAATGTGAGCCCTTTCATGAAGTCCCCTGTCTGACTCTTGGGGTAATGGGTATGGTTAATGTGGATGCCAGGTGCCTACATCTTCTACATGATGCTGGACCACATAGCTGTACTGGGAGTTTCCCCTTGCTTACGCCACCCTGCACCAGTCTTTTAGAAGGAGTTGGTCACTGTTCACGTAAGGGAGACTTAGGGTCACATTACAAGTCAGGCGGTAACCCGACGCCAGACTCATAACACCGTTTCCACCGCCTGAGATCCCAGTGCCACCGGGACATTACAAGTCCCGGCGCCCCAGGATATCAGGCGGTGTAAAGTAGGACTCCAAGGGAATGGGGACACGGAAGCGCCGGCACTGTTGCTAAGTGCTTCAGTGGAAACTCTGCGGGCGGTTGCCGTTAGGTCAGATCTGTCTGGCGCAACTGCCCCCTGCCTGCAGAGTTGTAGTGTGGTGATGCGTAAAGGGTGCCGGTACGGTGCAACCGGCCCTCTTATTTCCGGACCACCACACTTGTATGGAGCCTTTAAGTGTGTGTATAAAACATTCAATGCATGAGTTCCCTTGCATAAAGGTATTCCACAAAATAGTTCCATTCAGTAGACCCGGGAGCCCCATCTACCATGAGATCTGCTTATGGGGTATTCACACCTCCTTGCGTGGTGAAGCTGCAACCAGTAGTTGAAAAGTGTTTTGCAAGTGCTGCCCCTAAAGATGAAACTGTAATCAAATTACCGGAACCGGGAAGAAGCATAGTGGGGAAGCCCGCTCACAACATTCTTTGAGTTACGTAGCCCTTTTGCGCCTGCATACACTCAATCGTCTATTCCTAGTTAACTTTGATAAAAACAAAATCAACGCTGACAATCCTTGCATCCTAGACTACAACAGACTACGTGCACTGTACATCCCCCATCTAGATATGCACCCTGTACCTACAAAAATAAAATCTTTAAAAAGAAAACAAATACACACAGAACCTATAGCAGATCTCCCAACAATACTGCTAAAGAAACAAATTACTGGTGCTCCACCAAATAATACAACCACAAAACTGTCTAGTCCAAAATCAACTGCACGTCCATCCGAAGATAAAGAGAAAAATGCCCCTTCTCAAAAAACAACTACAGGCCCAAAAAAGGATACAGAGACACAACTCTCTGGTCCATTTAAATTCAGCTACACAACTGGAGTAAATTGCTATGCAAATATAGCAGCAATCAATCTACTCTTCCAATCGCCACCAATTGTTCACAAAATGTACTTAAACAGCTCATACCACTTCTGCTTGCAGATGCTTGTCCTTCATAGAAATGCCACAAATAATCCTGACAGCACTTACAGTGTCTCAAGTATAAGGCAAGAATTGGACTCTGAAAAGACCATTTAGTATTCCGCGCTAAATTGATGATGTATGCTCAAAGTGGCTGCATTTCATAAATATATGCCTATATTGTGCAAAATGGCATTGGAGGAACACTTGGACGAGAAGTTGCTTCATGGGACAATACACATGCTGTGTGATAAAATGCCTACTACATAGCATACTCAGTTACCAACATTCACTTGTCATTCAATATTCTCTTTTGAGAGGTCAGGTTTGCCATGCATGCAATATCAAATAGACATCTGGCCTCTGCATATTAACAAGCTACATGTAACCTAAAAAATAATGATTATTCATTGTATAATTGGTTCATCCAGCAGATGGGGTGAATGCCACTGTTTATTTAAGAGGACCAAAAAAGTCTAGAATGTCCCCCAGAGAGTGACAATGGTGTGCACCACCAGGATTGTAGTGAGCAAATGTATGTGAACCCTCTTTTCTGATTAAAGTGAAAACACATTATTCATAAAAATAATAAACACCACATGCCAGAAGACAACGGAAGGACACATTTTCAACTCACTATTGTTGCCAACTATGGCTTAGAAGAAAACTTCCTCAAACATAAGAGGAACCCCAAGTTAAGCAGCTACAATAGCAGGCACTATGAGGAAGTCATGGTGGCAACAAGTAAGACAGACACAAGTGATCATGGTTCAAAAGTGTTTATTGAACAATGAATGCTGTATGCAGGTTGGAAAAATACCTAATCTAAACCTAAATCTAAGATGGGAGCAGCGTCAACCATCAAATGAAAAATAAGGCAGTCCTAGTGGCATTGTATCAAAACAAAAGGGCCTATACTAAGACACCTATTGCCAAACTTCACAACTTATACAAAAAGGGGTGTGGGATAGTTCTCAAGAAAAGAAAGAAGTGTTCTTAAATAATATGTCAGGATGTGTAGCAAACAGGGACCCTTCTTGTTGACATTCTGCAATTGTTGCATTTCTTCAGAAATGTATGAGTCTGTAAAAATGAAATGGATGTGTGTAACATTTTAAATGTATATTATTTGTGTTTTTCATGCCCCTTCTTAATCAATTAGACATACACATATCTATGTTAAGTTGTTTGAAATGCATGCACTTCTTAAAGTGATTTTTCTTTAAAGTACAACTCTGACTCATAGCAGTAAGGCCCATATTTTGTTACAATGCAAAGTATATTGATGTCATGCAACACATCTATATATACAGCATTGGATGAGAGATGGGAGATTCTCTCTAAGTGATTTGCTGTCCGTAGGATAAGTGCAGGGCTTAACCTTAAAGGAAACCATATCCTTATATTCGATGATAGCTGCAAACTGAATTTCCTGGATTCTTATTGTGTGGGTTACATTTTAGATGTAAATCATCGTAATTCAACCATACTACAAATCTTTTAATCTCACCACTTTTACCATTCTATATGACAAGGACATCATTTCAGTACCATTTCTACAGGGGAAGATTAACTTCTAATGCATGTATTGATTGATTGATTGATGGGTTATTTATAAAGCGCCTATGCACAAGTGTTTTAAGGCTCAGCCAGGTAGAGAGGGGGAAACAGGGGAGAATAAGACAAAAGATCTTACTAAGCATAGTATCATTTAGATTGTGCAAGTGCACAGACAAGAAGTGCAGGGGAGAGGAAGGGGGAGAAGTGTACCCAGTGGAACAGTGCCCTCAATTAAGATCAGGAAGGCAGGCCTCCAAGGGGAACATACCCAAGAAGAGCAAGGAAGGCCAGGTGGCAGTGCAGGAGGGCCCAAAGGCAAGTGCTAGAGACTGGGCAGTGGGGGCCAGGTGTCCTATATGACTTAGAGGAGCACCAGGCGGCCCATTGAGAAGGATATCTGTCTTAATGGCATTAAGGCAGAGATCATTAGCAGATGTTGTGAATAGGGGTTCTGAGGCCAAGTCTCACTCTTGCCGCCCTTCTCCCTTAAGGACACTGCTGTTGCAACATCGCCACATGGCAGCACTGTTTTTGCGGCGTTGATGGTTGCCCTGGTGATGGGCCACAGCTGTTGCACACCCTGGAAGAGTCCACGCGGGGCGGTCATGTGATTGACAATGCGGATTGGGCGCTGTGAAGAAGAAGACAATCGTATCTTCTCATTCCTGCAAGAAGCACAAGACTCTCTCCTGATGCACCATGGACACACCTGTGGAGAAACACATGTTGAGAGATGTATATGGAAGTTTTGTGCATAGAGAGATGTATATTGAAGTTTTGTGCAGAAAGGAAGTACCAAGATACTATTAGTGTCTCAAAACAACAAGATATTTGAATAAATTGTATGACAAAAAAATACAAAACAAAGAATTGTTTGACAAACAATACGGACAAAAGAACATTTCCAATTGTATGATGAACCAATACAATATGGACAAAGTAAACAACTGTTAGACACAGAATAAACCAAAACTGAACCAAATATAAGCCAATGCGTATGTGATCATTTAAAAAATTAAGAGCAACAGTTATCGCACAGTCTAAAAGCACAACTCCCTAGTAAATACAGTAATGTGATTATGTCAGCTGTTGTATGCCACGGGTTGCATCTTGCGCAGTAGCTTAAATACATGTCCCAAACTTTTGTCGGGTACTTCTGATTGACTCCGTTCTACAGTAGCATTACTCGTTTCAGCTACTCGGCTTACTTCTTATATTGAATCCAATCTGTTTCACTGACCCGCCTTTGCATGCCGATTCTGTTTTTGTCTGCCAGCACGTTACTGGACTCGACATTCTATCGGACTTCCTTTGAGTTCTGATTCTGATTTGATCTGCCAGCACATTCCCGGACTTGGCTTCCCTCGGATTGCTCCTGCGCTTCACCTTGGAGCCTTGCGGTTCCTATCTCCTGCTTCATCTGCTACCAATCAGCTGTGTGAGGTGAGCTGATCCTCACGTCTCACCTCTGCAGCAGAACGCTTGGCTCCTCCAGCGTTCATTCAGGTACCTCCTGTGCAGTGTGACTGGTCTCACCTCTGTTTACCTGTGTGCTGTCCTGCCTTACCTGTGATTCCAGGATACATCAAGTGGACTTCCTTGTATTACGTGCACTTGGGATGCCCTGCAGTTACGGAGTGCACCAACCCGGATCTAGAGCGACCCTCGTTCATACCGGGTCAGATTCCTGTACTAACCTCCCTCTTTATTATTTTCTCCCGTCGTTGTTTCCCAAGCCACTCCTTCCTTTTCCTGGACACCCAGATACCTGACTCTCCTAACATTGTATTACTTGGTAAGGAGGGTTTGGTGGGGTTTAATCTTTCTGTATTTGATAGGGGCTCTGTTTACCATTACCACAGGAACTTTTAACAACAATAATAATAATCAACCATTTCCCGCAAACAACTAGATGCCACAACGCCACCAATGGCGAAATCCACAACCATTGCCAAGTAGCCCTACACCTGAAACAGCAAACCACTAGCACCGTACTCCACCAAAAACCCAAAACAAAAAATAAAAACACCTGGGTAACAAAACCCACACCCACAGTTGCTCCAATCAAAAAAACTTTAATGGCGAACACCTTAGCAAAAACTTTCTAACCAGCCAACCACCACATGACCTGGAAAACCCCTTGCACCAGCCCTACAAAACACAGCATATCCTGTAAAGCTGAGCACTCATACATTGCCCAACAAGCTGCTCCACGCTGACCTGCATGCCGCACAACAGGCCAGGAATATGGATTGAACATAATCACCCATGAAAATGCATATGATCGTGAACTCTCCCCCCGACCAGATGTCCAAAATCTGCCCCAAAACCGTTACTCTCATACCACGGAAAAGTCTTAATGTTTGACAGAGCCCAATGCAACCCTGTTACCGATCCCCAGTGCGTTTCCACCTCCAGAAACCCCAGCGCTGACTGCAGCCTCGGCAAACCCGGCTCCCTAGTGAAGCCCCCCCCAAAAATGCATAAACAAAATTATTCCAAATTTTGGAACCCAAACCAGAAAAACAGTCATAAACCCATCCGAAATTCTGGTAAAGTCCTCACCCGACCCCGAACCTGAAAAATGAACATTACATACAGTATGCATTTTATTTTATAACACAGGACCTAAACCCCCCATGGCTACAAAATAGACATAGCATCCAAACATGACAACAGCTGCCACAGCTAGCCCCCCGAACCCCATGCCCAAAATGCCTAACCCCTAACCAAACGGGCCACACACGAACATAAACATGCACACAGTAATACAGACCAAGCACACCAACATAACCAAGGCCCGAACAACACCTACCTCCCTGAAGTCACTTGAGGAGTCATATACTGATAATGCCTCCTCCAGGATCCTCAAGCTGCCCTTGTATGTCACCAAAACTGTTCCAGAAACTAGGATCTTCACCACCTTCAGGGCACCATTGGACCGAAAACTCCTGATCCAAACCACCATGGGAATCACCTCCACTGCACCAGTTGATTCTTTCTTTCATGGCTGACATCACCAACACTGGGCACCGCACCCCGTGATTTCCCTCATAGCACTTTAATACTTCAATTTCAGTTCCCCGCAGACTGATCAACAAGTCCCGGGGTCCCCCGGCCCAAAGTGCAGGCCGCCTCCGGAACGTAGCCTCCATGCCCCAAATCCAAAAGTTCACAGCAACTTCACTTTCCTCCAAAGTTATGGTTAAATGCGGGCCTTCCACAAGTCTCAGGGTCTCCTTTGGGGCAATATATCCTCCCTACTTCAAGTCCCAGAGCGCATTGGGAAAAACCAACTCAAGAGCTACGCTGAGCCACGCGTCTCCGTACAGCCCCCCTTGACTCTCCTCCAACTGATAGCGAAGACACCAGACTTTTGCTGCTTTTTTTCCCCTCCCCAAAATAGATCACAACTGGGCGGGGAACAGTTGCTTGCCATCTCTAAGCAACAATTAACAGCAGCACGTCAGCAGTAACTCGCAGTCTCTGCCTCTCCCCTAAGGGCGGGGGAACAAGCCTGAAAAGGGGAGAGCAGTGCTGTCTGGCTGGCTAGCAAAGCCGACGAGCAGCCTCCATTAGCCTCGGGGTGTGGGGAACAACACCATGGGAGGACGAAGTCTGAGAAGCTGCACCTCCCGCAGCAGCAATGACACCCGTACGGTCTGTTACAATCCTCGTCGCCAATGTTGTAATTAATGCAGGGATGCCGTTATCATGTAGGTAAACACTTCCTGCTTTATTGTCCTCAGTTCAGCACCTCCAAGGGAAGACAAATGACACAGATAGGACGCCGGACACTGCGCTCCCCACTCCTCTTCCAGTCACCTCCATCACTAACTGCCAACCGTCAACTCGGCACCAACATTCCATCAAGACCCATGATGACATCACACAGATAGGAGCGAGTGCGCCATTACGACAGACTCCATTCCCAGGGTATTGATCACTTCTATCTTCAACTCTAAGTACTAAGGAACAGCACACATGGTCATATATCCCACTCTTGATTCCTCTCTTCCCAAATCAGGTTACGAAAATACCAGCCGTTGCTTTCTGTTTTGCACTGTCAGTTGCCAATAACCTTGTTCTTTTTTCCTTGCAGCTTGGGACCTTAGCGGTGTTGCTACCTGCTCTTTCACTTGATCAACTCCTCTGTCTGGTCAATCTTGACTTCAGAAGAGCGGTGTATCAAGAGGAAGAGCTCCCTCGAGTGAGGAGGCCTGGGTTAAGATATAACCCAGGCTCTACTATCAAGTTGAATGGGTCAGGAAGGCGATTGAACGTGGTTGAGGTCCACCTCCCTGTTAAGCTGGGTATCACGTGAGTGAAGCGTACCTGAAGACTTGGAAGAAGATCTTGACGTGGCAGCCAGACTGACGATGAGCGTATGACGCGAGGAACCGGCCTCTCCGCCACCCGAGGTTTTAACAAGGTGGAAGATGGACCGACTCCCAACGCCACGGGACGCACTCTCCTGATTTGCGTGGCATCAGGACAGTGCAAGCACTGACAGGAGAGGCAGATGTCGAATGTCCAAAGACTGTGAAGTCGGAAGTTGGTGGTAGAGCCGAACAACCACAACCACTGGAGGAACAAGGATGGCAGGCAGGTGGTAGATCCGACTGGAAGCAGCTGGGAGACTCAATGCCCCAAAGGAAACAGGCGATGGCTCAGGCAGAGTGTGGGAACCAGACCCAAGAACAGTACTGGGAAACCGACCCAGGAACAGGACTGGGAACCCAACCCAGGAACAGGACTGGAAAACCAACCCAAGAACAGGACTGGGAAACCAACCCAGGAACAGGTCTGGGAAACCAACCCAGGCACAGGACTGGAAAGGACTGAGAAGGGGAACCCAGGGAAAACGAAACAGTACCCCAGGGAAGAACTCAGGAACCCAAAAGGATCCCCAAGACCCCAAAGGGAGAAGGACCAGAAAAGCTGCAGGGGCAGGAACCCAGGGAAGGGTTCAGGCAGAAGCTGGAGACAGAGCAAGGCCGGAACTGGTAGGTAGCAAAACGAGCGAAAACACGATCAGGGCAAACCGCGTTGAGACGCGACTTGCCCCTGATCGAGGCTCGCTTTATAGGATGGCCGGCACCCGAGAGAGGCTTGAAACGCAAGCCGCCTCGTTACTGGGTGCCGGAACATCCAAAGCGAGGCTCGGAACGCAAGCACTCGCAGTGGAGAGAGCCCAATCAACTGCGCATGCGCGGAATCGAGACCGTGGTCTCCCGCGCATGCGCAGAGGACTCCCGACGGGAACCCCAGAAGCTCTCCCCATGGCGGATCCCCGCAGGCGGAAGCGCGGGTAGATCCGCCAAGAGAGAGGAGAGCGAGTAGGAGCAGAGGACCCCAGTCTCCAGGTAAGTGGCGTGACACTATGACCCCTACCAGGAAGACCCGGGGCCCCAGGCTTCCAAGGGAACTTCTCGTAAAAAGCACGCACTAGACGAGGTGCGTGTACATGCTGTTGTGGTTCCCAAGTGCGGTCACAAGCTGAGTATCCCTTCCAATCCAATAGAAAGTGTAGTACCCCTCTACGATAGCGGGCATCACAAATCTCCTGAACCTCAAATTCGGGGACACCCTGAACTAAAACTGGGGCCGGGCGAAGAGGGGAACGACCAAAGGTGTCATTGACGTGAGGTTTCAGAAGGGAAACATGAAAGATGGGTGAATATGCCAAGAACGTGGGAGCTCAAGGCGAAAAGCTACGGAGGACAGGCGCTTGGTTATCCTAAATGGGCCGAAATAACGTGGAGCCAGCTTAACCGGCAAATTGTTAAATGGCAAATTCCTAGATGATAACCAAACCTTATCCCCCACCTGGAGATCTGGTTACACACATCGCCTTCTGTCAGCCTGAACCTTCATACGACTCCTTGTAAACTCCAAAGTCTTAAGTTCCACTTCATGTTGTCTCTGAATGGAAGACACCAGGTCATCAGCAGACGGAATCGTACTAGCGGGTACAGGATGGAAGGGCATCAGTTTCGGATGCTGGCCAGAAGAACAGTAGAACGGACTGATTCCAGTAGAGGAATGGATGGAATTATTGTCCAGACACGCCTTCCAGTTGGACTGAGTAGCGTTGGCAAAGCAGCGAAGATACCCCTCTAGGGTCTGATTGGTCCGTTCGGTGAGGCCATTGGTCTGCGGATGATAACCCGAGCTCATGGCCCTGTGAATGCCAAGATGGCCACATACCCTACTCCAGAAAGATGACACAAACTGCGATCCCCGATCAGAAATAATCTTTTCTGGAAGGCCATGTAAGCGGTATACTTCATGCAGGAAGGCTGATGCCATCTGAGATGCCGTGGGTATCTTGCTAAAGGGAATGAAATGAGCGTATTTCGTAAAGCAGTCAATTACCACCATTATGCAGGTACATCCGTCGGAGGGAGGTAGGTCTACAATAAAGTCTGTGGCTATGGTGTGCCACGGGTACGGTGACAATTCCATAGGAAGAAGCAGTCCTACAGGCTTTCTTCTCGGTACTTTCGTCTGGGCACAGACGGGGCAGCTCTCCACATACTTCTTGACGGAACTGGTCCACCCCGGCCACCAGAATTGTCGGGACACTAGTTCTTGCGTAGCTTTAATTCCTCGATGTCCCCCAATCAAAGAGTCATGAAAACCATGTAGTATGCCATCACGGATAGGCCCTACCGGAATGTACAACCTCTTCTGGAAAAACAGCAAACCGTCTCGTTCTGACACCAATGATTGCTGCAGTAGGTTTGCTCGTTCTGGATCCGCTTGGGTAGCATCAAAAATGGCTTGCAGGTGAGGAGACAGTGCCAACAAGAAATGGTGTGGGGAAATCAATGGGGAACTCCCACCAACCTCTCTCTCCACCCTCTCCAGAGAAAGAGATAAAGCATCCGCCTTCAGATTGGCGGTACCAGGGTTGTAGGTAACATGGAACTGAAACGGAGAAAAAAAGAAAGCCCATCTAGCCTGGCGAGGCGTACGGCACTGTAAGGAATGTAAATACTGCAAGTTCCGGTGATCTGTACGGACCTCTACAGAAAAGCGTGCCCCAAGCAATAGATGTCTCCATTCTTCAAAAGCCATCTTTATGGCAAGTAATTCCCGCTCAATAACCGCATAGTTCCTTTCACTGGAATTCAATTTACGTGAATAATAGGCTACTGGATGTTCAACAGAGGTCTTAGGATCACACTGCAGAAGGACGCTCCAATGGCGAAATCGGAAGCGTCTGCCTCCACAATATAGGGTAATTCGTCCTGAGGGTGACGCAGAATAGGGGCGGTGGTGAAAGCCGTCTTCAAGGTGGCAAAGGCTTGTGAAGCTAGAGAATCCCACTTGAAAACAGTCTTGCTGCTGGTCAACCTTGAGAGTGGCGCTGTAGTTTGGGAAAAGTGAGGAATAAAGCGCCTATAAAAATTGGCAAATCCCAAGAAGCGTTGCAGAGACTTTACATCATGTGGCTGCTTCCAATCTAGGATGGCCTGGACCTTCTTGGGATCCATCTCAATACCGGTATGATTGATCACATATCCCAGGAATTCGATGCTGTGTTGATGAAAAGAACATTTCTCCGCCTTGGCAAACAGCTGGTTAGAGGATAAACGGAGAAGGACTTCACGAACGTGTCTCACATGTTCCTCAAGAGATTTTGAAAAAATCAAAATATCGTCCAAGTAGATCCAAACCGAAATTCCTATTAAATCACTGAAGATGTTATCCATGAATCTCTGGAAGATAGCTGGGGCATTACTTAGACCGAAAGGCATCACCCTGTACTCAAAGTGTCCAAAGGGGGTCTTAAATGCGGTTTTCCATTCGTCCCCATCTTTAATGCGAACCAAATGGTAAGCCCCGCGTAAATCAAGCTTAGTGAAGATCCGAGCTGTGTGGAGGGTTTCCAGGATGTTATGAATCAAGGGTAAGGGATAGCGGTCCTTTATAGTTATATCGTTCAATTGACGATAGTCTATGCAGGGTCGTAAAGCTCCTTCCTTTTTCTTTACGAAAAATAATGGAAAGCCCGCAGGTGACTTCGAAGGGGCTATATATCCCTTACTTAAACATTCCGATAAGTAGTCTTGTAGCACTTGCCTCTCTTCCTGGGTTAACACATACAGCCTTCCATGAGGAATCTCAACGTCTGGCAACAAATCAATTGAACAATCAAAAGAGCGATGTGGGGGCAATGGTATATTTCCTGGTTCTGAGAACACATGTCCAAAAGCGGCATATTCCTGGGGAACATGAGATATGGAACAAAGTCTCGGACTTCTGCCAATTGATTCCAAAAGTGTTGAAGAGACAAGAGTCTGGGTTGGCAGGTTGCAATTCTGGGAACAGAAGGTGGAAGAGAAAGACAAGGTACAAGTTCTCCAGTTAATAACCGGATTGTGGCATTGCAACCATGGTAATCCCAAAACCAACTTGCAGATGGGTGACTTGATCACGTCCAAGGCCAAAGTCTCCAAGTGATCATCAATCTTCAGTACCAGTCCCACGGTATGAAGATGGACGGGTCCAGAGGACAGAGGTGAACCATCGATGACTTCAACCAGTAGGGCTGTCTGTTTGGAGAGCAGGGGTATACCGTTGATGTTGGCAAATGATTCGTCGATATAATTACCAGAAGCTCCGCTATCCAGCAATCCGTAAACTTCCAGAGTCTTATCAGGCAAAGATATCCTGATTTTCAGGGTCAATAAGACAGCTGGTTGCATGGGGTGAGAAGAGAAACAAGATGCGGAAAGGCCTGAGAGAGAAGCTGGACCTGTTGCTGCCCTTCCTTTACGCAACAGGTCTCCTAGTTTTCTGCCTTCTTTTTCTGAGGGCGTAGAGGGCATGAACCCAGGTAATGCCCAGCCGCTCCACAATAAAGACAAAAGCGCAGGGTTCTTCTTCTTCTCCTTTCTTCTTCAGATAAAGGTCCTCTCATGGCCCCTAATTGCATAGGTTCAGAGCCAGACTCCGGAGAACCAAAAGATCCGACTGGTACGTTAGGCATGTTGGAATGAAACTTCTTCTCGGACCGACGTCTCTCTGCCCTTCGCTCCGTAAGTCTCTGGTCTATCCGGAGCACTTGTTCGATAAGGCGTTGGAGGGTCTCGGGCTCGGGAATATGGAGTAACTCGTCCTTGTATTCATCTCTCAATCCTCGATGAAACAAGATACTTTGTGTTACTTCTGGCCACTGGGAGTCGGTCGGCAGTTGACGGAAACGGCTTATGTAAGTTATTATGTCAGCACTTCCTTGTCTCATGTCCATCAACTGGTTCTGGGCTACGGAAGCCAGGTTTGGTGATTGAAACACCTCCAAGAAAGCCTTTTCAAAGGCCATGAAGTCATTCAAAATTGGACTATTGGTGGCCACCAATGGAGTGGCCCAAGCAAGAGCGTTTCCAGATAGATTCCCCAGGATATATCCAATTTTGGCCTTGTCACTGGTAAAATGAGATGGTCTGAAGAGAAAATGGACTCGGCAATGATTACAGAATTCTGCTACACGTCGGGGGTCTCCATCGAACTTGATTGGAGTAGTATGTGCCAGTGAACTCTCTCTTTGCGATGCACTCAAAGCCCCCTGCGATACCATTTGACGTAAAGTCTGATTTTCCTGACATAAAGCCGTCATCTCTGCTCGAAGAGCTTGAAGTTCATCTCTGATGTCTTGACCATCTTCCATCTCCAAATCCGAAGGTAGGCGTCTCAATCTGTTAAGCTGGGTATCACGTGAGTGAAGCGTACCTGAAGACTTGGAAGAAGATCTTGACGTGGCAGCCAGACTGACGATGAGCGTATGACGCGAGGAACCGGCCTCTCTGCCACCCAAGGTTTTAACAAGGTGGAAGATGGACCGACTCCCAACGCCACGGGACACACTCTCCTGATTTGCGTGGCGTCAGGACAGTGCAAGCACTGACAGGAGAGGCAGATGTCGAATGTCCAAAGACTGTGAAGTCCGAAGTTGGTGGTAGAGCCGAACAACCGCAACCACTGGAGGAACAAGGATGGCAGGCAGGTGGTAGATCTGACTGGAAGCAGCTGGGAGACTCAATGCCCCAAAGGAAACAGGCGATGGCTCAGGCAGAGTGTGGGAACCAGACCCAAGAACAGGACTGGGAAACCAACCCAGGAACAGGACTGGGAACCCATCCCAGGAACAGGACTGGAAAACCAACCCAAGAACAGGACTGGGAAACCAACCCAGGAACAGGTCTGGGAAACCAACCCAGGCACAGGACTGGAAAGAACTGAGAAGGGGAACCCAGGGAAAACGAAACAGTACCACAGGGAAGAACTCAGGAACCCAAAAGGATCCCCAAGACCCAAAAGGGAGAAGGACCAGAAAAGCTGCAGGGGAAGGAACCCAGGGAAGGGTTCAGACAGAAGCTGGAGACAGAGCAAGGCCGGAACTGGTAGGTAGCAAAACGAGCGAAAACACGATCAGGGCAAACCGCGTTGAGATGCGACTTGCCCCTGATCGAGGCTCGCTTTATAGGATGGCCGGCACCCGAGAGAGGCTTGAAACGCAAGCCGTCTCGTTACTGGGTGCCGGCACATCCAAAGCGAGGCTCGGAACGCGAGCACTCGCCGCGGAGAGAGCCCAATCAACTGCGCATGCGCGGAATCGAGACCGTGGTCTCCCGCGCATGCGCAGAGGACTCCCGACGGGAACCCCAGAAGCTCTCCCCATGGCGGACCCCCGCAGGCGGAAGCGCGGGTAGATCCACCAAGAGAGAGGAGAGCGAGAAGGAGCAGAGGACCCCGGTCTCCAGGTAAGTGGCGTGACACTCCCTGATAGTCGGTGAGAGACAGCAGAGCACCATGCCTTTATAGCAGTCTGGCAGTTAGGTATGAGGGAGGAGGGGGAGGAGGTAGAGGAAGGCAGCTTGAAAGAGAGCTGTATGTTATCTGAATAACACTGGAAGTTGGGGTAGAAGGTGGATATCAGGTGGGCCAAAGGGGCCAGGTGCCATGGCGATAGGATAGAGCCTTGAGGGATGCCACAGGTAGAGAGTGAGGTTGAGGAGAGAAAAGGACCCAATAGCACTTGGTATGGTCTGTCTGAAAGAAAGGAGGTAAGCCATGCCCTGTCAGTGCTGCCTAGGGTATCATGGAGATGGTTTATGAGGATGGAGTGGTTGATGGTGTGAAAGGCAGAAGAGAGATTGGGGAGGATTAGAACAGAGGGAGAATTAGAGTCCAGATTAGAGATTAGGACATCACAAGTGTTCAGGAGAGCAGTGTCCATGCCTCTGGCTGCCCTAACACCAGACTGGTGTCATGGAGGCAGCCAGCCATTTCAGTGTGGAGGGTCAGTTGGGAGATGACCAACTTTTCCATGAGTTTGCCCAAAAAGAGAGACAAGAAGGGTCATCAGGTTGCTTTTTTAAGAGTGGGTGCACAAGAGTGCTTAAGGGGTTGAGGGAAGGAGCCAGTGGCACATTGGTAGTTGCAGAGGTCAGCGAAGGCTGGGTCGAGAGAGGCAATGTTGTCCTTGATGGTTCTGCAAGAGCAGGGGTGCACCTGTTTAGCAGAGACTTTCATAGAGCGGAAAACTCTAGTGATCTCTTCTATTGCAATGGCAGAAAAGGAGGAGAGTAAAGGGGATGAGATGGGGGCCAAGAGAGGTGAGAGAAATTTGGGGTAGGGGAGGCAGCAGATGCCAGAGAGGACAGGATGTCCAGAGTTTTGGAGACGTGTGCGGCCAATGCCTGGGAGGGAAGACGAGAGGAAAATACTGGGGACGGACTGGCAAGTTCCTTGCAGATTTTAAAGAGTTCTGATGTGTTATTGGTGGCTCCAGAGATGCAGGCTTGGACATGAGCCCTCTTCTTGGAGCAGATTGCGAGACAATATTGCCTTTGGAGTAGGCGGCAGGCCAGTTTGTCAGAGGATGAGCTAGATGCCTGCAAATTCAGCTCTGCAGCTTTGCACTTGGGTTTCAAAGCTGCCAAGTCAGAATCATACCAAGAATTGCATTTAGAGGCAGACTTCATGTGGATCCTCATAACGGGGGCAAGGATGTCTTGGGTGTTAGAGATAGAGAGATGGAGGTTAGCTAGAACAGAGTCAGAAGGAAAGTCTAATGAAGGGGAGGGTGGAGTGATGAAGGAAGAGGCAAATGCAGTGACTGTCGCACGCTTCATTGGTCGAATGACGGAGAAGGAGACGGGAAGTGAGGGTGGGGGCATCATCAGAGACAGGGGAGGTCAGCAGTGGAAAGAGAGGAGAGAGTGGTCAGAACAGGAGAGAGGGGTGGTAAGAAGGTTGGAGAGAGGGATGTCAGTTGAGATGAGAGCATCCAAGGTGTGTCCGGCAGAGTGGGTAGGGCCAGAGGCAAGGATAGTGAGGGAAAGAGTATTGCAGAGATTGCAAACGAGAACAGTAGACACATCGGCAGAGTCGAAATGGATGTTAAAGTCCCCAAGGAAGATATATTTGGGGGAGGAGGCAAGAAGAGATGAGGACAGGTCGGCCCATTCTTAGAGGAAGAGGGGGATAGGTCTTGGGGGACTCTAGATGGTAGCAAGAGTAAGAGAAAAGGCAGGCGAGACAGAAAGCCTGCAGACTAGGCTTTCAAAGGAGGAATAGGATTGAGTGGAGATGATGGAGGCAGGAACCCACTCACTGAAGATCAGAGCCACTCCACCACCAGGATGGGAGGGCCTGGGATTGGACAGGATGATGTAGCTCTCTGGGAGCAGAGTGTCAAAAGCAGTGAAGGAGCTGGCCTTAAACCACGTCTCGGTGGGACCAAGGACATAAAGGTCAAAGTCTTCAAGGAGGTGACAGATGTCAGAAGAGTGATAGCAGAGAGAGAATTGAGGGTGGCTAAGTGGAGCTGGCTGTCCCCTTTAAAAGGGGGGGAGGGGAGTGGTGGGATGAGGGATGGAGGAGTGGAAGGGGGAGAGTTGAAGAGAGATGGAAGACACCTGTCAAAATTAAGGAGGTTGGGCTGAGAGCCCTGGACCTTGATAGTGCCATTGTGATAGACATCAATGGTGCATTTGGATGATACGAAGTGAGCCAAGAGCACTTCTCATCTGGTTCCACCAGTAATGGGTGAGGAGGAGAAAGGGGAGAGGTCTGAGACCATATGGTGAGTCCATAAATCAGAAGAAGGAACAGCAAAGAGAATGTCAGTGATAGTCTGCCTGGAGGAAGCATGGATGTAGGTACCTGCAATGGGCAGACCAGGGTTGGAACTAAGGAGTGCCTTTTTAAGTTTCTTTCTTCTAGACTTTGTGAGAGAGGGAGGATAGGTGATGGAGAAGCAGTTAGAAAAGGTATGGGAGACGGAGAGCACCATGTGGACGGAGATAGATGGTGGGGGAAATCAGAGGAAAGCAGGGGAGAGGGTCAGCAGGCACTATGCAACAATAAGATCACACCAGGCGACTAGGCCGAAGAAAACAATGAGCATTCTAGGAATGCCCAGGATACAGATTATTAAGAAATTGGAAAGCACACCTAAATTGGAATTATGGCAGAAATCACTAAAAAGCAGTACAAACGGTGGATGCACAGTTGAAAACACACCGACATTCTAATGATACCAGAAAGCCCTAAAAAGCAGTACAAAACATGGGTGCACAGTTGAAAACACAGCTAAATTTGAATTATGAAGAAAGCTCTAAAAAGCAGTACAAAAAGGTGGATGCACAGATGAAACACGCCAAGATTCGAATTGTGCCAGAAAGCACTAAAAAGCAGTACAGAAAGCAGTAGAGAAGCCATCAATATGTGGAACACAATACAAAGTTCAGTTTGTGCAGGGATTAGAGACAGGTGGGAAACAGAGCAGGAGACAATTAGAGCAGTCCTAGTGTTCAGGGGAGGAGACAATTAGAGCAGTCCTAGTGTTCAGGGGAGGTGGGTGGACCAATGCAATCCATATTGCTTACCACAGCAATTGAAGTCAAGGTTTTGACTGTGGTCGAGTGAACAGGGGAACAAAGTCAGTGAGAGCTTTGGGAACGTTGCCGAGTAGCGGCACAGAGAGGTGCTCCCCCAGCTCCAGACAGGGCCAGACAGGGAAGACTTTGAGAAGGGGCCGGCTCAGCCTATCGGCTGTCTGAATAGGGCAGATGAAAGAATGCTGCGGCCAATCAGGCGAAAGATAGGGCGGGTCACCGGGCTCATACTGATGCAATGAGTAATGTAGAAATAGCCATGGCCATTTTAGAAGGGCCACAAGGAGCCCAGGATGCATCAGAGTCCAATTGGGCTTTGTACACAAAATCTTTATGTGCCACAAAGAAGCACAATGCAGGAACCAGAATGTATAAGGAGCTCAAGTGGGTTCAGCCCGCAATTGTGAAACAAAATCATTACTCCTTTCTATGTAATTGCAGCAACGGCACCAGTGTGCCAAAAAAAAGATGAATACCTCTGGGACATCAGGCGAGTAGAATGTATAGAGCTGTAATGATCCCAACGTTGTATGTGAGAATTAAAGGTTGTTTCAACAAACTGGGTTCCTGAGTTGGAGCTAGTCTCAAGAAGTAGTAGCCAGTTCTGTGGGCCCTAGCCAGGTCTCTGAGCTGACGTACACCCAGCACAAATCCATCAAAACTGCTAGCACCCGCCTACTAAATAGCCAGCAGTGCTGTGTGGAACCAGCATGTGGTCATTTATCCCTGAGGTGAGTTTTATTAGGTATGTGAAGGTGGCTTAGGGCTTTCTGGCCCCAAGCTGGGTCACAGTGAACCTGAGGATCAAAATCCATGTCCGCACACTGGGTTTAATGGGCCAGTGGAAGCCTGTGTACCCAGCATGGGGTCAGTGGGCTCTGAGCTGGTGCTTTCGGGCCTTGAGCTGGGCATCTGTTGGATAGCAGCCTTGGCCTCCAGGCCTGTGGGCCCCCAGCCATGTCAGAGCCAGGTCTGTGTTAGCATGCAGACAGACCCACCTCGGGTCTACAGCCCTGAATATGGTCAGAGATGGGAAAGGAATGGAGAGGGCATCAGATCCAACTTGTGGCCTATTGGCCTTGATCCGGGTCTGTTCAGGACCCGAAGACCCGTCTCAGTGTGCTAGGGTCCTTGCTGAAGGTCATGTATAGTGGGTTTATGAGATGACTTAAGTTCTAGGGGCATGGAAGCATCCTATGCCCTGCAAAGTGGCCACTGGGCATGGCTGCAAGGGAGGCCCAGCAGGCATATTAAATGACCTTGAGGTGCAGAGGACATGGCCAGTGATCATATGCAGTTGTCACAATGGGTGACCTCTAGTTAAAGGCCGTGTCCCAAGTAAAGTGGCAGCGGACCATGCCCTGGGCCCACACAGGGTGGTTTGGGAATTACTTGGGCATGGCAGAACACCAGGAATGGGCAAAGTGCCCACTGTGCATAGCCCCAGGCCATGCCCAGTGGATATATCAGGAAGGATGCCTGAAGATATGCATTTCATGGCTGATGGCCATTCTCATTGGGTACAATGGAAAGCTTGGAGGTGTCTATAATATGGCCAGAAGCCAGGCCCAGGACGTGTCCTCTGGGTATCCGGGAGGTCATTTGCACTGGGCACATCAGGTGTCTTGGTGGTGCCTGGCCCATTCCTAAAAGCAATGCCCCTAGGAAAGTTTGCACTGGCCCGATCATGCCAATTGGGCACGTCAGGTATTTTATGGAGGTCCAGTGCATGACAGAAGACCATGTTCTCTGCAAAAAGCCATTTGGCATACTTTCCAACCATGCCCAGTGGGCACATCAGGTTACTTGCCGGTGCCCATGGCATGACTGCAAGCCATGACCAGTGTGTGCAAAGGTTGGCTTGGAGGAGTTTGGGGGAGGCCAAAGGCCTTGCCTCTGACAAGTTGCCCAGTAGGCAGGCTGCAGGGGATTTCTACGGGGCATGGCAGGTGTTTTGGTGGTGCCTGGTGAATCCCCGCAGAACAAACACCAGGAAAGTGTCCACCTGACAAGCCATGCCTATTTGGCAAACGTATGTGTATGGCAGGTGTCTGTGGCATGACAGAAGCATTAAGAACATGGACAGTAAACTACACACCCAAATCACAGTGAGTGCATTCATTATGTGTGCAGTTTACCCTTTTTTCTTGCGAAGTGTGGCACATTGGAATTCCATTCCTTTCGGATTTTTCCTCAAAAAGGAATGGAATTTACTTTTTAAAAGACGTGTGGTCCCTTTGGCTTTTCAGCAAAATGTATAAAATGCTATATTTTCACATGCTGCCAGAACATGCAACACTCATGTTAAATCACAAAAATAGGTGACAAGGGGGGCCCCGGGGGGAACGCGAAGCGTTTCCCCCGGGGAGTATTTTGGCGCTGCACACGGCCAGCGAGTGGCCGTGGGGGTGTAGAGCGCCCTGCTCGGGGTATTTAAGGGATCAGGGAAGGTTCGGGAGGCAGGCGACGGTTAGGACTTGGCGATTGCACAGGTCCCGTTGCCTGCTCCCGAGCCTTCCCTGTGTCCCCTGGGCCTAGTGGCGGTTTAGTGCAGGTGAGATAGGGAGTTTAGTAGCGGAGGGAGGTTAGGTATTTAAAAAAAAAAAAAAAAAAAAGTTCGGTTGATTAACAGGGTAGGAGGGGTGCCGTAAATAAGACACCCCTCGTCTTACCGTTTTCTCCTGCTTCCGCGTCGTTGAAGCGGTAGTGCGCGATCGGGGGGGCGTGGGGGCGCCGTTTTATTTGGTTAGAGAAAGGTTTACTTCCTTTCCAAACCGCGGTCCGTGTGGGCGTTGGGGCCGAGGGAGGAGCGGAGTGTCTGGGCTCAGCAGCGTTGTCCGCGGGGCGCCTGGGTACTACTTCCTCGCCGCCTGTGAGCGTCAGATCCGTGTGCGAGGGCGTGTTAAGAAGCGCTCGCTCGCATAGGGGGCTGGGCGGCGTGTTAAAAGAGCCGTGTCCCGTTTGGGCTTGCTGTGGTGCGGTGCGCCCGGGACACAGACAGGTGGCAGTGTGGGCCTGTTAGCAAGTGCTAACTAGGCCAGGCTCCTGGACGTTCAGGACACCTGCTCCTGGATTGGGTGGTGGGGAGGGAGAGGGTAAAGTAATTAGGGGTAGTTAGGAAGGTATATAATAAAAATAAAAAAAAATAAAAAATTATAATTCATAACTTTCAATTTAGCAGCTAGGAAGGACAAAATAAAAAAAAAAAAAAAAAAAAAATTTCCAGTTTAGGTAGGTTAGTTTAAAATTTGTTGCCTTTATTAATTGGCACTAGTAGGGAGACTTATTGCAGGGTGTCAACTAGGTGGGGTGTGTTTATTGGGGTTTTTTGGGGGCGCTTAGCTCCTTTCAGGTTTGAGGTTTTTCAGGGCCAAAAGGACTAGTTCACGGGTAGGTCTCGGCTCGGGGGCATTAGGGTGTTTAGGGGAATTTTTAAAGGGTGATATCTGCTGGGCACACACATTTTAGTGTGCACAATGACAGGCCGGGGGGCGAGCAAGAAGGGGCTGGTGGATGTCGGGGTCTTGAAGAAGGCCCTGGAAATCATTAGCAGGGCAACTAAAGCCCAATTGGAAAGTGCGGTAGGGGAAGTTACGGGAGAGGAAGGGAGCGGTGGGGGCCGGCCGCAGCGCAGAGCGGCGGCAGACGGTGCATTGGCGGCGGTGGTAGCTTGCACCCCTACGGCAGGAAAAGGGGGGATTTGGGAATCTAGGGGCAAGAAGATGAGGAGGGAGATAGACAGGAGGGCAGATGGGGGTTTAATGAGTTCAGGGGGTCAGCCAGAAAGGGAGGAAGGGTATGATAGCTTCAGGGTAGAGGGGAGTTCTCGTGAGGGTAGAGACCGAGGGAACAACAGTGAGGGCAGGGGTGGAGGGCAGGTGGGTGTGGCAGGGCAGAGAGGAAGAGGGGGAAAATACCTGCAGAAGAGTGCGGGTGGGAGAAGGAGGGAGAGGTCCCCGTCAATTGAGGAGGGTAGGGTGGGGCGCGGAACGGCCCCCCCGGATAGGAGGAGTGGGGGCGGAGGGCGCTGCGCAGCCCCCGCTGTGCAGATGGAGGTTGAGGGTTTTGGTACGGCCCCTCATCAGTCAACGCAAGGAGAGCCTAGAGGGCACAGCACGGCCCCTAGCAACGAGGATGTCAGGGTGGAGGTCGGAACGCCTCGCCCAAGAGAAGAGGACCAGGCAGAGGTTCCCACAGCCCCGCCGAGAAGACGTCAGGGGAGTGGCGGGGCGGACGCCCCGGGCTCGGAGGAAGATCTGCAAATAATCTCGGGCAGGAGCCCGCATCCTCAATGGTATTTAAGGGGTGATGAAGTTGGTTGGGATGAATATGGGGGGCAATGGGAATTTGAGGATTACAGGGCGGAAAGGGGAAGGGCGGAGGAGAGAAGAAGTTCAAGGTGGGACGGGGAAAGGGAAGTACAAGGGGGTCGGGGCGAAACGGGTCGAGGAAATTATTGGCTGGGCGATTGTGCTGACATGTTTTGTCCCCGCAGCAGGAGCCCTCTGAGAATGGAGAGGAGGAGCAGCAGTGTGGAGGCCAGGCCGCAGATGGCAGGCGTGGAAAGAGGTGAGAGGGAAAGAGAATGGTCATCTGCATGGCAGAGAGGGGTCACAAATAGGGGGTTGGGGGATGACCGGGGTGGTCTACAAGGTGTGTTGAAGGAAGTAGGGGTGCAGGCGTTTGGAGCTGAAGGGGTTGGAAAGAACATTTGCTCAGTGGAGGTCCAAACGGACAAACTGGTGGAGCCATTGGTGCTCGAAGTTCAAGCTGGAAAGAATAAGGAGTGTGAAGTGAAAAGAAAAGAGAAAAAATGGCCATACATGGGGATAACAAAACCATTGGGGGCGCACTTGATGGCAGCGACCAGGGAGAAGATTCAGGCAGGGGAATTTGTGGATGTCTTTAAATTGCTCCATAGGGAAGTGAGAGCAAAGGAGGGGTCTAAGGAGGAAGAGAGGGAACTGGCGTCACGCCCAAGGGTCCCGGTGACTATTGAGAATTGGACGTCGGCGTTTATTATTTATGCCAGTGTGTACTGTGAAAAATTTCCGGAGCGTTGCGTGGCCCTGCTTAAATATATGGACGTAATTAGGAAGGCTTTCACGAGTTTTGGGGGTTTTGCCTGGGTACGCTATGATGAGGAATTCAGAGCGAGAATGGCGGAGGATAGTCAGGTGGTCTGGGGGGAGATAGACATGGATCTTTGGCTGCAATGGATGGCGCCAACGAGGCCTGCCCCGACATTACACACAGCAAGTGGGCTGCCTGTGCCTTACCGGCCCTTTCTTGGTCGCCCCGCCCATGAGGGGGCGGGGGGAGGAGGCGGAGGACAACCCTCAACAGCATGTTGGGCGTTCAATAAAGAAAACTGCACGAGGTGGATGTGCAAATTTAAACACGAGTGCAGCAGGTGTGCGGGTCGGCATCCGGTTACAGATTGTTTTCAGGCAGGGGACAGTGGGTCAGGGCGAGGAGCGGGGCAAGAAAGGGGGGGGGGTCCGCATGCCAGGTAAATCGGGGTGTGCTGGTAGGTCGGGCTCAGTTTATCGTAAAGGAGGTGGGGGGCACAAGGTTTGATGAAAGGTTTGTTGGGAGCAAATTAAAGGGGGCAGGAGAAAGGTGAGGACGAAGATGCGTAGGTAGGGGAGGGCCCAGGGGGGAGGTAACGGTGGAAATTGTTAAGGGAGAGGTAGCTGTCGTTGGGAGGGCAGGGTCGACGGTGGGGAAGCCCTCGCGCTTGCCGCACGACAAGGTGAGTAGGCTTCAGGCTGCATGGACGGAGGTGCGGGAGCGCCTCTGGTGCAGCAGGGGGGAAGTGAGGAGATGGGGCTGCATGGACGGGGGTGCACTAGGGCCCCTGGTGCAGCTAAATTTAAAATTAAAAAAAAAAAAAAAGTGGGGCAGAGAAGCGAAGTGCCGGAAGAGGAATTTATGTGTAATGGTCTGCATGGACGGGGCGCAGGTTTGGCCCCTGGTGCAGCGGTGGAGAGGAGTAAGGAAGAAAAGGGGCCTGCATGGACGGGGGTGCACTAGGGCCCCTGGTGCAGGCGGGAAAAGGTGGTAATGGATGCGAGGAGCTTGAAGAGTTATATGGAAGGGACTGCATGGACGGGGGCGCAGGTTTGGCCCCTGGTGCAGCGGTGGAGAGGAGTAAGGAAGAAAAGGGGCCTGCATGGATGGGGGTGCATTAGGGCCCCTGGTGCAGGTGGGAAAAAGGTGGTAAGGGATGCGAGGAGCTTGAAGAGTTATATGGAAGGGCCTGCATGGACGGGGGTGCACGTGGGCCCCCGGTGCAGGGGGGACAATGGGTGCGGGGGGACAATGCAGGAATGTAAAGGAATAAACTTGGCACAACAAGTGGAGCAAATGGTTTATTGCTTGTAGGGGAGCGGTTTGCGACTTGTTTTACGTGGGTATTGTTTGGGGGCTTTCAGGGTTTTTGAGTTGGTCGGGGGAAAAGGGGGGGTAGGGGGACTGCAATGGGAAGATGTTCAAATTACAGAAGTAGGTTTAGACATCAAGATTAAAAGGCTAAGACGGATAAGGAGGGAAGGGACTCTTGGGTTCGGCTGGGTCGTGGGAGCAAGGTCTTATGCCCAGTTTCAGGTGCTAGGGGTATTGCGGAAGGAGTTGGTGGCAGTGGGTGAAAAGGAATAGGTTTTTGGGACTCATTACTTTAGGATGGGCGCAGCATCTGAGGGTACCGGGCTGGGTTTTTTCAGAAGCCAAGGTGAAAAGATTGGGTCGTTGGAGGCTGGGAAATACAAGGGGTACGGCAGGGAGTTTGATGATGGGGATGCTGAAAAGGTGGTTAGGTTTTTCCGGGCCAACTGTTGTTGAAATATTTTGACTTGTCAGTGATTTTGTATTTTCTTTTTCAGATGCTGCGCGAAAGGAAGGGGAGTTGGCGCAAGTTTTGATTTGTTGGCCATTCAATTGTTAAGTGGGCTGGGGAAAGAAGTGGGGAAAAAGGGGTTTGGAAGGTAACAGGGGTGCAGTTACAAGGAAGTGGTGGTGAGACGGCACGGGTTGGGGGGCCTGCGGTGGGATCACCTGCTTCCTATATTGGCAGGGATGAGGGATGCTTGGGGTTCCAGAGGTGGTGATTATGCATGCAGGGGAGAATGACCTGGTGAGAGATACGGGGTTGGCTCTGCTAAGGAAAATGAAGAGGGACTTAGTGTGGGTGCGGGAAATGTGGCCTCAAGCAGTGGTGGGATGGACTAAGTTGTTGCCGCGATGAGTGTGGAGGGGAGTGAAAAGGGGGGAGCAATAGAACGGGCCAGGAAGGGGATAAACAGAGAAAGGGTAAAATGTTGTGCCTCGGTGGCAGTGCAGGTCATGGACCATAAGGAAATAACATATGAGGGTCTCCTTATCTTTAGAGAGGTGGGGGTACACTTGTCCGTGTATGGGAATAATCACTACCGGGCGGACTGGGGTGCTTGGCTGGGAGAATGGGTAAAAAGTTTGAGGTAGAAAAGTTGGGGGGGGGTTGGGGCAGAAAGAACTCCTCGGGGGAGGGTTTTTCTGGTGCCGGGGGCATGGCCCCTTTTGATGTGGGGGGAGGGAAGCACAATGGGGGAATGACACGGGAAAGGAGGGGGTGGCGCTGTTTGCACAAGCAGGTCACCCCGGGGGATCAGGTATTGAGCCTGGAGGGGCATGGCCCCTGGGGAGAAAGCGGGACGCCTGGAAAAGGGGCAAGGATACGGTAGGATCCAAGGGATCATTAGGGAGGAATGGGTTATTTAATTATTTAACTGTTGGGGGAAAATGGGAAATGTTTAAGTTATTTAATTGATTGTTCAAATAGCTATTTAGTTTGTTAGGCCATGGAGCCAGTTAAGCGTTTTGATTGTAAGCTTTGGCCTGTCACATTAAAGCGACCTTTTCCACTTTTAAATGAGTCTGGGTTTTTGTGCAGTAAGCCAAAAGGGGGGCCCCGGGGGGAACGCGAAGCGTTTCCCCCCGGGGAGTATTTTGGCGCTGCACACGGCCAGCGAGTGGCCGTGGGGGTGTAGAGCGCCCCGCTCGGGGTATTTAAGGGATCAGGGAAGGTTCGGGAGGCAGGCGACGGTTAGGACTTGGCGATTGTCCCGCCCTCCCACCCCTTCATTTTTGTTTAGGGAAGTTAGTTATGTAATGGGGGGGGACGTTCGTCAGAGGATTATGAGGGGGAGGGGGGGTTTATGGTTTAGGGGTCTGTTAAGAGGGTAGGGATGGTAGTTTGGTGTGACAGGTCAGGGCATCGGGAAAGGTGTGTGTAATATTGTTGCTGATGTGGCAGGTCAGGCTGGCTGCAGGTCACAGGTAAGAGGAGTTTGGTGTAGAGGGGAGTTTCAGGGGGTCAAAGTTGGTCGGGGTGCCGGGGGCATGGCCCCTTTTGATGTGGGGGGAGGGAAGCACAATGGGGGAATGACACGGGAAAGGAGGGGGTGGCGCTGTTTGCACAAGCAGGTCACCCCGGGGGATCAGGTATTGAGCCTGGAGGGGCATGGCCCCTGGGGAGAAAGCGGGACGCCTGGAAAAGGGGCAAGGATACGGTAGGATCCAAGGGATCATTAGGGAGGAATGGGTTATTTAATTATTTAACTGTTGGGGGAAAATGGGAAATGTTTAAGTTATTTAATTGATTGTTCAAATAGCTATTTAGTTTGTTAGGCCATGGAGCCAGTTAAGCGTTTTGATTGTAAGCTTTGGCCTGTCACATTAAAGCGACCTTTTCTGTTGGGGGGCTACATCTGCGCCCCCGATGCGGTCCCGCAAGCCCCGAAACAGACAGCACACGGAGACACGGTGTTGTTCGTTCGGGCTTCCCGGTCGCTCTCACGCGGCCGGGAACGCCCCCTTTATTTAAACACCACGCGGCGGCGTGATGCGTCACGCCGCCGCGTTCGCCCGTCATCGGGCAACGCCACACTCCTCCTTTTCCGGGAGGATCAACAAACATTGCAACACTTTCAACTTTATTAACTCAAAACTCACACTTATGAAAACTTCACTGCACACCCAGACTAGTAGACCCCTTTAATGACAGCCGCCCCCATTAGGATCCCCCGACTCAGGGGCTATCTGTCCAACAACATATTCACTGAGGTAGGCGGGCTTCCCGCGCCCAGATCGCTGGGGGTACCTCCGGCCTACCTCTGGCACTTGATGTCCTTCGGCTCCTTCACCTCGGATGGGAGACTCCGGCACCTCGTCCGGGAAGCTGTCATTGAACGAGGTGTAGGGAGGATCAGGTTCAGGGGGGGTTTCAGTTCGCGAATCACCCAACTTCTTAAAGAAACTAACGTTCCGTGTGACGGCCGACCTGCCGTCCGAGGCCGTGACCATAGAACCTTTCACCGCCACCACGTCCAGTGGTTCGGGTTCGTAGGGTAGTGAGAGTTTGCCCTGGGGACGTCTATTCCGGATTAGAACCTCATCCCCTGGTTCGAGACTCTGTGGTTGAAGGCCCCGTCGTAGATTTTCCTGCTCAATCCGAAGCCGTCGTTCACTCTCAACTCGATTATCATCAATGACCCCTGGTTCCCTGTCCCCCACTTCCGGCAGCAGTCCCCGGGGGCATCTCTGGAACAACACCTCCGCCGGGGCCACTTCAGTAGCGGCATGGGGAGTGGTGCGGTACACACGGAGAAACTGGTATAGGGCCCGTTGTAATGATTGGCCCTGTCCCTGAGCAATCCGGAATGTTTTGTTCAAGGTCCGCATGAGTCTCTCGGCATCCCCATTCGCCCGGGGCCACAGGGGGGACACCTTTCTGTGATGTACTCCACAGCTCTCCATCAGCTCAGAGAATCTCTCACTTTGAAACGGTGAACCGTTGTCGGAGCAGAGTGTGTGTGGGAAGCCATGGGCCGCAAAGATTTTTTCAACAGCGATCACCACATGTTCGAATGCTACGGACTCCACGAACTCAACCTCTGGATATCTGGAGTATTCATCTATGATCACCAGGAAATGGGTCCCCACTGACGTCGAGCCAAAGTCCGCATGGACGATCTCCCACGGCCTCGTGCCCCGGGGCATGGCCTCAATGGCAGGTTCCCGTTGGAGAGGGGATGCCGCTTGACACCACACACATGCTGCCACGAACTCGTCGACCTTTCTCTCGAGCTCGGGAAACCAAACCTTCAAGCGGAGTCGCGCCTTGGTCTTGGCGGCCCCTTGATGTCCATGGTGTGCGAGACTGATTACCTCACGGACCTTTGACAGTGGAACGACAATGCGGTCCCCCCGGAGCAGCAGCCCTGAGTTAGAGAAGGATAATTCTTCCTTGACCTTCCACAATTGTTCCAGGGATGCTCTCGCTCCTGGCGTGCGTCCGGCCACTGCCTCCAGAACGGACTTCCAGGACCCACTGTGCATTGATTGTTTCAGAATTTGAAAACACTCATCTCCTGCTGCGGCGACTTCCAGTTCTTCTATGGACATCGCGTTAGGTGTTGCCGTCTCCACGACCATGCGTATATGACTGTCAGCTTCCTCTTCACAGGCCTCGCACCCCTCTCCCCCACTCGCTCCAGGATGGCGGGATAGATAGTCCGCCGCATTGTTGGCTCCTGGTCTGTAAACAAGGGTTACGGAGTATTCCAGTAGGGCGAGCATCCATCTCTCGATCCTTGCCGGGGGTTTAGATGAGGACCCTGCCAGTATTGGGATCAGTGGTTTGTGGTCTGTTACCACCGTCACGGGGCGCCCCAGCACGTAGAGCCGGAAGTGGCGGCAGCCCCATAACACCGCTAGGGCCTCCCGTTCAATTTGGGAGTATCTCTGCTCCGTGTCCGTGAGAGCCTTGCTGGCGTACGCCACAGGTTTAATGGTCCCAGTGATGTCAATTTGGGTCAACACAGCGCCCAGCCCGAAAGGGCTCGCGTCGACCACAATTTCCGACTCCAGCGCTGGGTCGAAGAACGCCATAGTGTCCTCCATGGTGAGAGCGCCTTTGATGTCTTCGAAGGCAGCTTGTTCCAGTGGGCCCCAGTGCCACAGCGTGTCCTTCTTGGTGAGCGCCCGGAGGGGTTCCGATCTTGAGGCCAGACTTTGGATGAACCGCCCACAGTATGTGACCATACCTAGGAAGCTCCTCACCTCCGTGACTGACTCAGGTGCCTTCGCCGCCTTAATGTCTTGGACTTTCTTTGGATCTGGCGACACCCCACCCTCCTTAAATATGAAACCAAAGAACTCGATAGACGAGCGCAGGAACTCACATTTCTCCCTGTGAAGGGTGAGGCCCAGCGACAGGAGGCGTTCCAGGGTCTTGCCCAGTCTCTGCATATGGTCCGCTTCGGTCTTGGCAAACACCAGAATACCATCGCTTATATTTAGGACGCCTTCCAGATCTGCCAGTGCGCCCCTGATGATATTCTGGAATACCTCGGCGGCCGACGACACCCCAAAGCTCAGCCGCTTGTACCGGTACAATCCCCGATGAGTAGTGAAGGTTGTAATGTACCGGGACTCAGGGTGGAGTACGACTTGATGATAGCCCGCTCGGAGGTCCAGCTTGGAGAACACACGAGCCCCTTGGACCTCCGCAATGATGTCATCGATCGTCGGTGTGAGGTGCCGCTCCCTCCGGATGGCTTTATTGGGGAGCCTCATGTCGACGCAAATGCGCACTGAGTCAGGTTGCTTGGGCTTTCTGGCAACCACGATCGGGGACACCCACGGTGTCGGGCCCTCCACTTTCTCGATGATGTCGAGTTGTACCAGATTGTCTAGCTCTTTGTCAACAAGTTCTCTGAGGTGGAAGGGCACTCTGCGGTGTTTCAGCGCAACCGGTTGCACGGACTCATCAATATGCAATCGGATCGGTTCTCCAGCCATCTTGCCGATCCCCTTGAAGAGTTTAGCATAGCGGTCTAGGAGGTCGTTGATGTCCTCTCGGTGCACGGCGTACGCAAATTTTACGATCCCCAACGCCTCCGCAGCCGCACAACTGAGCAAGGTGTTGCTACTGATTGGTGTTACGTAGAATCTAGCCTTGATGTGCGACCCATCATGTTCCACCTTCGCTATAAATGCCCCGTCCAGTGGTATAGGATCTTGACCACCGAACGCAAATATGCGGGCCCTCTGCGTTACCAACCCTGGGGGGGCCTGAGAGAGTCATAATGTTCCCTGGCCATCACATTGACCGATGCACCTGTGTCCACCAGGACTGGGACCGGGGCGTTGTTGATCTCTACGATACACCGTGGCTGCCTTCTGCTCTTTCCTTTGAGTATCTCCACACTCGAGATGATAAATATGTTTTCCTCGTCCTCTTCATCAGCCACCTCCGCCTGAGGATCACCCTCACCCTGTTCCACCTGGGCTACGCTGGGCTGCTGGTATTGGCGAGGGGCCCATATCCGAGCCTGACCTCTCGGCACCATCACGGGCAGGGCGGCCCGGCACACCCTCGAGAAGTGATCTGCCAGTCCACACCTCCCGCAAACCTTTCCGGCCGCCGGGCACTCCGCGGTATGAGGGAGGTCGTAGCCACACTTTTGGCATGACTCACCGGCTCTCCCTGCCCTGTCTCGGGGCCCTCCGCCTGGACGCCTCACTCCTCGGCCACCTCGCCATACGACACACACCTCCTCTGACCTCACTGATCGAGATCCAGATTCCATCTTGACAGCCCTGGCTTCCGCTACCTCATGGCACCGGCCTATCTCCAGTATGCGCGGTAGCGTGATACCGGGCTCCCTGAGGACTTGTCTCCTGAGTTTCCCGGACGAACATGCTTGAATGAGCATGGTGCGCATCATGTCGTCCGCATCACCCCATGCACATCCCAGAGAGAGACGGCGTAGGCGACCATAGAAAGTGTCCAGCGTCTCTTCCTCCTTCTGTTTGGCCGAGAGCATGACAAACCTCTCATAGTCCGCGTTGGCGAGGGGGATAAAATGATTCAGGAGTGCCGCTTTGGCCGCATCATACGTGTTATTGGCAGGCGTCGTGGACTCAAAAATGTCTTGGACTGCCGACCCAGCCGAGTACAGCATAGTGGCGATTCGACTGTCGTCGTCCGTTACGTGTGCCGCCCTGAAGTACATATCCAGACGACTCACCCATCTCCTCCATCGAGGCCCCATGCTTGAGGGTGGACCTGATGCATCAAACTCCGGAATGGGCTGCAGAGCTGCATGTGCGGTGGGCACTGGGAGTTGAGCCATGATGGGGGGTGCAGGTTGACCTAGCGGCAGACCTGGGGTTGCAGCAGCCGGCTGTTGGTAGGTCGGCGGGGCAGTTACCTGGCTACGATCCCGGGGCTGCGACGTTGATGAGGAGTCGCTGTCAGCACCATCAGAACCGTCCATGGACTTGAGCGCACAGGCACCCCCGGCCACAGCGTTGGGGGCCGCAACTCAGACCCACGACCCCTCCGGGGCTCGTGCAGCAGCTCCACTTTGGTCATCCAAGCATACCACCAGCCACCATGGGGCAGTGCCGGCAAGACTCAGCACTTCAGGTGTACCTGATGATGAAGGAGACGAAGAGAAGTACACAGCACACTGATGATGAAGGTGATGAAGAAATTGTCATGTAGCCACTGTGTAGTGTCCCTTCCAACTTAGAAGGTTCCAAAAATTAAGCCTGGAGCATTGGATTGGTATCAGGCAAACCCAGTCATGGCAATCCTTCTCCGAGCTTCCACACGACGTATGAGTCCCAGAAAAACTCAAAAATCCATAATACTGGTATGGGCGTGCAGATTGAGCTGTCCGCTCCTGATGTGTCCAAAAATTGGGCTCATAAAGTGATTCCGCTCCAAACCGGAGCCTGGGAAAGATTTATGGCCTTCAAACAAAATGGCCGCCGGCCGCGTGTGCGTCCTCGCGACCCGGCCTTGATCGGAGCGAATCTTCGATCCGCTCCCACGAGAAAAATTGTGGCAAAATGATTCACCGCCGGGCCCGGGTCTCCTCTACACCTCGTCGCCACTGTTGGGGGGCTACATCTGCGCCCCCGATGCGGTCCCGCAAGCCCCGAAACAGACAGCACACGGAGACACGGTGTTGTTCGTTCGGGCTTCCCGGTCGCTCTCACGCGGCCGGGAACGCCCCCTTTATTTAAACACCACGCGGCGGCGTGATGCGTCACGCCGCCGCGTTCGCCCGTCATCGGGCAACGCCACATTTTCCACTTTTAAATGAGTCTGGGTTTTTGTGCAGTAAGCCAAAAAGCCAAAGTATATGCTTTTAAATAAATGGCAGCCGGGTGTGCACAGTACAGGTTTTAGACCTACAAGGTGCATTGTCAAGAGTTCCTTTCCTGTTCCAGTCCTTTGGGAGTTAAATCCTTTCCCCTCCTGCAAGCAAGTGCTGCTTTACTTCCGGGCTCTCAGTCACCCAGAGCCAGCAGGAGAGTAAGTACCATAGAAAAGTGCTTTTTTGCAACTGTATTGACTCTCTTTTAAATATTCGGCCTTCAAACGCACCCCTCACCCCTTTCTCTGCAAATCAGATGGAAGCCTTGCGTTGCAATTAGACTTTAAAATGAAGCGTGTTAATGTATTTTGTCCACCACTGGAAGAAGTATTAGGTAATGTAGCTAATGCACATTCTAATGTCATCCTGTTTCTTAGCGCATATGTACGCACATATTTCTTGCTCATACTTTCTTAAACTTTGGCAAGATACACAGAATATCAACAATTAATAACGCACGTAAAGGGCAAGCTCTACAAAACGCAACCATAAAAGGTTAACGTTTTATGAGGAGCAATGAAAAACAAACACAGCTGTTCTCTCTAACAAGTCTAATTTGAGGGCAGAGGCCAAAAGTATAATGAGAAAATTGCATGCTAACAAAATGTCACAGACTCTCAACACTGGATTCCTTTTGCTGCAGTTTGGCTCTTGTATACTAACCGGATGTCCTCAAAACGAGACCCAGTTTAGATCACTAAAAATAGGTTCCTGTGAATTTTTCGAATGAGCCTAACCCAGTGGCCCCAGAAGAATGTGCACAATCATACATTCTCTAGCAGTGCCGTTCCCTATAGTTTTCAATAATGGTTATTTCAATGTTATTATGCCTTGGTATTTCTAAGGTAGCAATAAGTCCAGTCCTCAAGAGGCAAATCCACTCCAGGGTTTCAGGACAGTTACATACAAATACACGTGAATACAGTGGGCCTCATTATAAGTATGGAGGCAGCCATGCCTTAATAAGGGCATGGCTGCCTCCATACCGGATTCCAGGTCCGGGTTCCTTCAATGAGGAATTACCGGGCTATTCCAACCTTGGAGGACCCAGTAATTCCTCATTGAAGGAACCCATCCCCATTCCCATTTCAGCCCCCATAGGGATCAATGGGAATGGGGAGGGAGCTAATAACGGGCCCGTTATTAGCTCCCTTGTTCCCTTGCAGGCCCGCAAAAGACGTCTGGTCTGACCAGACGTTCTGAACGGGTCCCGCAAGGGGACTACGTAATAGGGCATCCCGTAATGAACGGTGCCGGTCCCGTACCTGCACCGTTCATTACGGGAGCGCCAGGGTCGTAATGAAGCCCAGTGAGTCTAGGGGGCAGTTATTTAGATAGAGGTTATCCTTGGAATCTTATGTACTACACGGACTTGCCTCACCCTACCTATCAGCCTGTCTCACTCCCTACTCCCCTCGGCTCACCTCTGCGCCACCTCTCGTGCCCATTGCGTCCCTTCTCGTTTCTGCTCTTTTCCTCTCCTCCCTCCCTTACTCTCCCTCTCGGCACTAACACCACTCTATTGCTGTTTAAATTCAATCTCCTCGCTCTCCTCCTTTCTGAAGAACCATTTGCGTAGCATTCTACAGCACCACAACGCCCGGTTCTCCCCGTCCCCTACCTCTCTGCGGTAACCCCATGGCACTTATCCCTTACACCTGTATCCTAAAACGTCGCACTTCCTCCACTATCCTGTTCCTATATCATGTCCTGCTGCCCTGGTTCATACTTCTACAGTCCCTGCGCCATCTGCTCTCATTTGCACATCCTCTCCCCCATTGTTAAGGACAATGGTCCTCTGCTCTGTTCATCAATGTTTTGTAAGCATTTATGTGCCAATAATGCATTGTTTTCCCCTGCAATTCCCATTAAATAGAGGAACAATCTCTCACAGCATTTCCTGTGTTTAAATGGCACATTCTTAGTTCTGTGTATGTGTAAGAATCACCATTAATTGTACAGTACACCCATTACGTGTTCAATGCACACTTGTTTGTGAATCGCCCCTTGAAGTCAGGTGGCTTTGCAGTGCCAACAACTGGAGACCGAACTTGCAAACAGATCATATTTTAGTTCAAATTATGGTTTTATTTGTTTCACATTTTCAGTTTCACCCTAAATTGTGACTTTCAGTATCGAGCATACAGCTAATTTGTTTTTAATTAACATAGGATATCATGAGTGTTTCCAATTCGTGCACTTTATGAACATATATGGTAGTTAAGCATTTTAAACCACGCGCGGCCAGTAACACCGCCACGTGACGGCTATATTGCTATAAGTACCCTGGCACGCTGTGCCAGGGTACTAATAGTGTTTTTCTAAAGTTGAGAAATGGCAGGTATGTGGTTTCTCAAATTGAGAAAAGACTACAAATCAAGCTGGCTGCCTCGGGAGAAGGGGGCTTCATGTGGTCCCTTCTCTCTTTCCATGGTGGCCATTGCCATGACGGAGCGCACCGGGAACATAAGCGTTCCCGGCGCTGCCGAGGCACAAGGCAGTGTCAGGTAAGTTGGGTGGGGTTTGAGGCGATTGGAGATGTCCAAAAAAAAGGGTTGGTGGTGGCGGGAAGGGGAAGTTGAAGTGGCGGGGCCGCATTCACCTTATTCCCGGAGAGGGAAGATGGCGGCCTCCAGCTCAGAGGAAGTTCTGAGCAGGGGCTTTAGTGTGTGGTAAAGTCCCCATTCTGCGCCTCATGATTGTCTGGGAGCGCGCCACGCCCCCCACACGGGTTACTAATTATTATTATGGCATGCAATAATTTAAGACTGTCTGCATATTTTACCTTTCCCGTACCAGGAGCAAAACATGTTGACATTCTAAAACCCACATTTAAAAAATAAAAAGCATTTTCATGCCTGTTTGGGGATGGATATAGATATCTACAGTAGGAGATGACCCTAAAGACTATACAGAAGGATCTGTACCGTCCACATTTTCATTCACTGTGGAGATCCCACAGCCATTTTCTTTCCTTTAGTTGAAGGGTGGCGCTAACACATCCCTTCACTTAAGGGACCAATTGTTTTAAATTTGCTCGGACATGCTTAAAATGTTTATCTTGACCAGCCCCCTTTAGGGAGGAGATACACATTGTGAATTTGACCTCATAATTATGCGTTATTACTGGAATTATTCATTTTATAAATACCTCATGAATGTACAACAGGCTGCATTTGAAATACCACCTTTTTTACCCATACCGATTAAATCATAATGGGGGCAAACGATCCTGTGGGGTAAGGTGACCATCAAAACAGGATCTGAATAAACATGAACACAAAAAAAGGAAAAGCAAAGTTCCTATGGTTTCCCTGAGTCAAGAAAAGCTGTGAGGAGAGTCCCTTTCCTTGCCTTCCTTCATTCTTTATTTGGCGTGGACTAACCCTCCAGCCCCTCCCATAATGCTCAGAGGAGCTGCATTGCGTGTTTTGGCATCCTAGTCTCACACGCAAGGCACGGCACACGGCAAACCCGGTCCCTGCTCATTCCCAGAAGCAGGAAAGGAATTTTGTTCAATTTTAGTGCCAGACCCGTAATGCCCCCCCCCCCCTTGGGTTCTATAGCTATTAGTACCATGGCACGTTGTACCAGGGTACCAATAGGTCATTTTTCAAGTTGAAAAATCGCGTGTAAAAGTTTGTCAACTCTAGAAAACCTACATATTGATCAGGGAGAAGGGAATTACACAGAGTACTTTCTCCCTTTCCATGGTGGCCATTGCCAGATCGGTGCTCCGCCCGGTGCAGAGAAGGAAAGAGCAGCGCTGGTGAGTAGGGTGGGGCTAGGGAGGGGGAGGATAGATGTGGAAAAAGGCGGTGGGGTGGGGGAAAGAGGACGCAGCGCAGGGAGAGAAGGCCCTTACCTACAACCCGGCGAGCGAAGATGGCGGCCTCCCGCCATGGGCATAATTTTAGGGGGGGACAAGGGTGTTTGTCCCCCCCAACTTTCGTGGCACGCCATTTTGTCCCCATTCATTTGGCAGGGGCACCTTTCCTTTAGATGTTATGTCCTCCCCAACATTTTGAGCAAAGTTAATCCACTGCCTCCCGCTCTGAGAAGACTCGGAGAGGGGTCTTTCCCGGTGTGGAAAAGACCCCGTTCCGAGCCACCTCATTGGCTGGGAGGCTGCCACCCCCCCCTCGCCGGGCCCTTTTTTGCTTTATTTTAAAATACTTTGGGCCACTTAAACTAACTCCCTGGCAGCGCCCACCATCCCAATCACATGACCCCACCCTCACATTAATAACAATAAGTACCACTGGTCAACCTTACTAGTGCGATAAAGGTGGTGCAGTGACAAGGAGTGACACCTGTCTGTAGGATGGCCCATGCCCTGCACTGCCATCCCTCTTGGCCCCAGGGCACAGATCCACTTGCTGACCAGGTAAGGGACTTCGCCCTAAAGGACCTCTTCGTCCTAGATCAGCCAGGCAATAAAGGTATGACTCAAGGGGGGTTACGTTATTGCTCCTAAAACGCCTATAACTCGGCCACAGTTTAGCAGATCTCATCATAAGATCTCAGTTTGTGCTTACTGAAACGAAAAATCTGCTCTTTAAAATTATACATTACATTTATGCCTTGTTTTTTGTTGGCCCTAAAATGAAATTAAAAGTGAGCACTACCATCCTGCGGTACAAATGTTTTTCCTCTGCCGTATTTTTCTTCATTTTACTGTGAGTAATTCATGATGATCTATCCAGGGGCATGAAAAATACACAGTGGTCACATAGTAATATTTACTTTAAGAATCTTCACTGCCAAGCAGTGGCAGAGCCAGGGGGATCAGGGGGCAGCTGCTCCCTTTTTACTCCCCCTGGTGCCTAGTGCGCCGCCCAACCTCAAGCTTGCGCCCTATTAGCCGTGCCCCCTGGCACCAAAAGCTGCCTCCACTACTGCTGCCACGATCAGACCACAGAACTCCACTCTGCCCGGAGAATGACCATCGGCCATTGGGCACAACAAGCGACCTGTGATGAAATGACTATTGCTCTAGAGTGATAAGAAATTGATTAAACTCCCACTCAGTCCCATATTATTATTAAATCAGAAGTGATCCTAATCTTAAAGGTGAAACAGGCACAGCCCGACTTGTATAGCTCCTTTTCTTCTTTTGGTAATGTGGGCCGAGACTCAAACAGTGGGCTATCCTCTTGAGGAGGGATGCGAGCTAGCACACAAGCAGTCCAATAAACAATACTGCTGTGGGGCTAAAATAAAGCAATGGCCAAACAAGCTTCTATAAAAAAAAGGATACTTAAATAATTAAACTTTTAAAAAAAAATTCACACCAATCAAAAATACGGTAATGGAAGACACACTATTTTAAGGCTTTGTAATTAAAAGGTGTACTCTGGGACTGAACACAGGGGTGCTTAGCCAATTATTCCAGCAATAATGTCAAGTTCACTGCAGATGTCTTTTAAAAAGTTAGAGGGGCGTGGGGGAGCCTTACTGGTCACCAAGGACTTTAAGGTAGGGCAGGGGACAGAACCACTACAATACCTTCTATGCAAGGTTTTCAGGCTCAACCGCATCTAGACAGGCCTTGTGCAATTGTTGGAGGTCGTGTCAAGACGTTTCACTGGATCGTGGGCATCAAGACCATTGAGTAGGCTCGAGATGGACCAGTGGTGCAGTGTGGTCCTGTAGCTGTGATTGGTTCAAATCAGGTGAATAATAGGGTATCAAGTCAAGAAAGTGCAGGAAAGAAATGGTCGGTACAATATTGTTTGGCAAAAACAAATAGAACCAAGAGCAGGCAACAGTGTCCAGAGCAGGTACTTGTCTTATGGCTTCTGAAGCACCCCATGCAGGGTCTCCAGAAGCAAGGTGGGTTCTTGTTCTGCACTTCCCAACAAGGAGGTTTTCCAGAGAGCAATTGCAGGGGCTTTCACAGCCAGTGAGCGGGTTTCTGGGTACCAGCAATCTCAGCTTGCAGTAAGTCGTGTCCAGCCAGCAGATCACATTAAAAGTTCCTCTGTAATAGCTGAGGGAAAGGGGTTGCTCCTTTCTTAGAATGCTCTGTCTTTCTTCACTGGAAGAGGACTTTGGAGAAAACTGTTACCCCTCCAGAGTTCGGGTGTAATCCTTCCTCTTCAGAAGATTGGGTCCATTCTTGCCTTCTTTAAGAGGTCCAATCATGGCTGTTGTTTCAGCAGTTTTCCTGGTAATGTCCCAGTGGTTTGTCTGCAGTATGTGGGGATGGGGACCAGACAAAGTAGAAGTCCTGGGATAATCCAAGATAGTGGAACCCTTCTGTGATGTGTTGCTTCTTTCTTGACTATTCTAACTCCTCCCTCTCTCCAGTCGGCAATGCATTAAATACTCTGTTAATTACAAAGCTTATGTGAGCTCTCTGTGATCCTGACATAGCTTTCCCTTTGAAGCAGTGGGTCCCAGCTAACCCCCTGGGGAGACTTGCTGTTGTCTGGTGAAGGTGACAAGCCTTCCTAAAGAGATCAGAAAGGGTTTTCCAGGGCTGAGCCCAAATAATTGTTTTGGGAGAAACACAGTTCTAGATGATGAAACACACAAACCCTAACATTGAGTTGAGTCACTAAAAACCAAGCTGAACAAATACAACGACATAAATAGGTTTGGTCAAGTATAATTGCAGATTCTCACACACCACCATATCAAAATCAGACGTGTCTTATATTTAGAGTTCCATCTGCCATCAGGGCCTGGGGTCACACAATTATACAATTCTGAGATCAGAGCTGCCCATGCTTAAAGACAGACCCTTGCTCCTGGCAATTTGGGTTCCATCAGACTATGCGTGAAAAGCACATGTCACTTTTTAACTGCCATGTTGCTAGACTACAAGGCAGCTGCTGAGGTGTCAGCAGACAGGCTCAACAAAGGTATGTGTTTGCATTATTCTTTAAAGCATGGAAAATTATGAAATTGGGGTTTGATTAGCAGATGTCACTTTCAGAGATAGATTTACCTGCATCATTTCATATTGAAAATGAAAAAAGCTAAGACAGTTTCACCCTGACAAATGGCAACATGTCACTCCTCTTCCCCCATGCAAACATGATTGATGAGCCCCTCCCTCCACACTCTTTCTAAGGATCTGGCTCATTGTCAAGGCAACAGCACCTACTCAGGACATTTGCATTAGAATGCTCAGATCAAGGTTTGTGATACATGTCCATATCCAATCCTTGTACGAATATGGCCGAATACAACAACTTTGGATTCTTTCCCTGCATGGCCATTAGCCAGATGAGAGGCCTGTGATTTTATGGACAGTAAAGTATGACCCCAAGATATAGGGTTTCAAATGTGCATGGGCCAAATTACTGAAAATGCCTCATTTTCAATGTTGACACAGTTTCCCTCTCTCTCTTAGTAAGCAGCTAGCTAATTTAGGCAATTAGCTGTTCACATTCTTATGAGTTTTGCTGCGCTAAGACGGATCCAAGTCCCAACTCACAGCATCTTTCTGGATAGTAACTTTATAACGGAGGCCCTGCACAAATCCTCTTTTATGTTCTTTAAAGCTGTTTGGGATGTGCCACTGATGGTCTCAACAGCACTTTGACTCCCAGAGATGGTTCAAGGATTTTTATTGAGTTGTTATGCAGGGTAATAGGGCCATCCCTTACTCCCTCAACAAGTTGAAGCATTGTCCTTGCAACCCTGGTGTCCTTATTCCTCATGTTAGTATATCGAGTGTATTGACCCCTACTATCTGTGTTCCAACTTTCTATCACTGAGTTCCTAAAGGCAATCATCTTATCCATCTAATGCCCCTCAGGGACTTTCTAGGCTAGGCCTACGCTAACAATAATGTTAGTGCTCAAAGGGTTGCAGGGCTGTGCCTTACAGACACTGAGGCCCCACTCTGGTTTGTTACTCTCAACCCCTGATGTTATATGAGGGTCAGATAAACCTCTCACTTTCCCTAACCTAATGAGGATTTCCCTGCCTATAATACTAAGAGTAAAGGAAAATACTCTAACATCAAAAGGTGTCTGTCCCTCACACTTGCGCATACAACAAAATCATACAGGAATGTATATGGCTGTTCAAGTTCAACAAAATATCAATTATCTTCAAATGCAAACTTTATAACCAAAATATTCTTGTAACCATGGTCAGATCCCCTTCCCAGGGATTAATGTAGGATTCTCCAAATAAAAGTTCCAATTAACACAGTTCTTTTCAATGGTGATGTTCCACTTCAAGGACAACACACAGTTGCTTTCCACATCAAGCTCTGTTTCACTTGGCACTTGGATTCATTTAGGTTATAGAAAGTTCATCACTCTACAATATAAGTTTCCACAAGCTCCTGCTTATCAAACAAGAAGTCTTTATTTCATGCTTCCAATGAATATTTCAATATAACTTTTTCTTTATAAACACAACAATGTTTTTGTCAAGATGGTTTTACCACAATTCATCAAAAACTTCTGTGGCATTGCCACTTTCTTTTCATTACAACCTTTCATCACAATGTAGTACTTCAATATCTTCTTCCTGGCCCACTAACCTGCCAGGAATAGCACTAACAATGGCTTTCTTGGTTTACTCGCCTGCCAGGATAAAACTGCTACCACTACTATAAGTACTTGCTGATGAGGTTAAATTCAAACATTAGCACAGTCTTTAGCTTTCGGTAACTTTGAGATTTACAACTTCTTCCTTAAGGATACAACACCTCTTGATGTTGTGTGTTCAACTTACTTAATTGCCACTTCTAAAAACAGTTTCCCGTTTTTTCTTTAATATACTTTCTTTGGTTAAACCAATGCTGGTTGTTGTTAGGTTTCAATATTTCCCCCGACTGGCTTTGGCAAACTTAAGAGCAGTTTGATGTCAATATTGCCCCCTTTTGGCTTTGGAAATATATTTTACAGCTTAACTTTAATATTGCTCCTTCTTGGCTTTGGCAATAATTGTAAACCTCCTCTTTTTTCATAATTACATAAGGATTTTTGCAAAACGACTTTCTATCATTAGTTCGGCATTCAAAACAACTATACGCAGTCAGCAGTGTTACACAAAGCACTCCGGGGTCACCTATTACAGGCTAACTCACCAGTCTCTGGTGGCACGTCCGCTTTGCCCGCTGCAACTTCTTTGAGCCTTTGACAGCTCCAGTTAGTTTCCTGTGTCCCATTTCTCTGACCGAGGGAGCCTGGATTGCTCCTGGCATTCTCGGAGGCTCACCAGCCAATGTTGTTGAGAACAGGCAATGAAGAACTTCTTTCTCCCATGGGGCAGCCTGTCACTTCACCGCTGCTGTGCGACCTCTGCAGTTTAGGTTGCTCACTCCTGTGACTCTCTCGGCACCATAATCTGCTATACAAACAGTGGTGGTCCCATAGTCTTCATTCCTCTGCCCTCTCTGCATACACGGCTGCTCATGGATTCTCCCACAATTTCTACCCCGGTTTCTAATGGCATGCATCTGAAGGGGCCTTAAATAATCATAAGTCCCGCTCAGGTGTGGATCAATAGAAACACTAGATTGTATACTGCAGTTCTGTGACTCTAAGCATCTCTTCCTTGTCCCAGTACCTAAGGCATTACGGAACTTGAAGTCCCTAATGTTTGGGTCTCTTTATTTTAAAGGTCTTAGTATTAACATTATCTAACTTACTTTGTTTATGGAAGATACTTATGTAACAGGGCTTTAAAGTATTCAATGGTTGATTCTTGATTTCAGAGTTCAAATAAAAGCAGGAATCACGTATATCAGAAGTAATGCTATTGCCATTCTTATCCTTATATGTTCTATTCCCATGCTGACCATGATGGTTTTTACTATAAACACTGAGTGTTTCTGGATAAGGAAGTCTGACTCTGGCAGCACGCCATTAGGTATTCCGGTATTATTGAAGTTCATCCCCTGGTGAAGATGAATACTGTGTCCTTCCTAATGGAGTCACCTTATCCCCTTGGTGGCCTTCTCCTCCCAGGTGATTCATCCGGCTAATACCACCCCTAGGGTTAGGATCAGGCAGCGGCTGCCTTCCCCAGGCCACCTGGGAGGAGACTTTAGGCTTGGATTCTGGGAGGACTCAGCAGGATTCATCACATCAGCCTGTCTCTCACTCTCCCCCACTACCCTACTCCTTCCAACTCCTCCCCTCCTTCTATCCTAATACTTCCTAAAGCTGACTCTCCAGTGTTTGTCGCACTCCTTCAAACTCATACTTCTACTCTCTGATGTTACTCCCTCCTACACTCTCTCTTAGAACTCTCCTCTTTCAAAGCCACTACTCCTCTGCCCTCTCCCAACCACTTATTTGTTTCCCTCTCAAAACCAGTACTATTCTCCTCCCCTAGTCTGCTACTCCTTTCTCCATAATACTAGTCCACCCCATCTTCTACTTAGTCACCCTCCTGTAATTCTTCCAAGCACCACTCACTCTCTTTAATCTTTCTAAGACTCTTACTCACTTAGCTTACATGCACATTCACCACACAATATCACTTGTTCTCACCAACCAATGCCTCACCTGTTCTTCCAAACGCCTCCAATTCAATGTACTTCCTCCTGCTGGGCTCTTTTACTGCCACCTTCTCCTCTTCTGAACACACCGGAACAACCCCCACTTTCCTGATTCCTGTCACTCTTCTTATTCTCCCTCTCCTTCTTCCATTGGACTGCTGGCCCTGTTAAATCTGGTGCTTTCTTCCCCACCCAGTATGTGTAACAACAAACAATGGTTACAAATAGGAGTAAAAAATCTACCCCTTTCTTCCACGCAGGACTGCTATGCTATGTCAATGGTGGCCCAACATGCAGAATGTCCCAGTTCATGTGAGGGGCTGCGTTGTGGTGAAATCAAAAATAGTTAAATTATAGTCCTTGATTTGCTATGGAAACCGCTTCACCGCAAGTCGGTGTTATATTGACTGTGTCGGGCCAGTGCAGCTGTTAGCGCGCTGTGTGCACTGGTGTAAGATAGAGAAACAACCTTTTCATACCTGCTGAGAATATATTGATGTGTCTGGACATCCAATCTCTATACACAAATATCCCCCAGAGAGCGACTTTGGAAGTAATTGAGGAGACACTCCTGTAAAGGAATGACGATCACTCCATCAGTAATTCTTTCATTTTTTGGGGCACTGAATTATCACTTACTAATAACTTTTTTTCAATTTGATGGAACCTTTTATGAACAAACAGAAGGTACGGCTATGGCAGCAGCAAAGGCACCAAACCTGGCCAATCTCTATGTGAATATGTTCGAAGAAACAGTGATATATTCAGGGCTCAATCCTTTTGGAGCTCATTTGAAATGGTGGCTAAGATTCATTGATGATGTTTTTGTGTTGTGGTCAGGCACACAAGAAGAGGCAATGAATTTTGTGAAATGGCTAAATACCCAGAGTAGGTATTTGAAATGTACATCTGTGGTAAGCAATGTAGAGGTTAACTATCTGGATATCACGATCTATCATTCAGAGGCTAAATTGTTGGTTAGACTTTCCTAAGGAAACTGACAAAAATGTACTTCTACATTATGGGAGACATCCTGCCCAACATGTGAGGGATACCCTCTCATTTGGACAATTTCTCAGTCTTAAGCGGAATGGCAGCACAAAATAAGACCATGAGATGGAAGCTAACAAATTGGTAACTAAACTAGAGACTCTGGGGTATCCAACTAAATTAGTGAGGAAATCCGCAAAACAATGCCTTCAATAACCATGGGGAAGCCTTATTAGACCAACAGCCAAAGGAAAAAAGAGAATAAAGATTATTTTTTTGTCAGTACTTTCAGTAACTTGTCTTATAAAATCAGGAACCAGTAATTGGAAGAAAGTTCTTCTTAAATCTATGCCCGTGACAGTTACGGCCTTTAGGAAAAGTACTAACATCAGGAATATTAGAATGGGAATGAAGTTACAGGAAGAAAAGATAAATGTTTGAAGCAGGGCACCTTATGAGGCTTACCACCTGTGACGGGCCATCATCCATGTGGGAATTGCATTATGTGCCCTTTACTAAAAAAATTTAAAAAAACAGACTCTGTTAATATTGGATTGCCCAGAGAGTAAAGATTGCCCACGCTTACAGCTCAGGAAAGTCTTCATTCTATTAAAGACAAGGAGGCGACCATTATGCTTTACTTTCTTTATTACTGCCATAATTAGCTTTTCAAATTATACTTTTAAAACTACAAATTTGGTAATGTTTTTCTGAACTTTCTTGAAAAAGGTGCAAATTTTGGGTTTAAAAGTTCTGCAATCCAAGTAAAGTCTCAAAATCTAACTCCAAACCACGACTCCCATGACTCTCCGGGGTTTGGTAGTCCTGACCTCTCCTCATGCACCTATCCGCATGCAGGTCAGCCCTTAAGAACCCTCAACCCTAGGTCCTTTCCTCTTCTTTCCCTTTTCCGAACTTGTCTATGAACCGCAACAGTCATAATGCCAACTAGAAAACGATCTTCAAACTGTAACTGTGACTTCGAACTGTTGAAGCCTGAACTCCTTGGATGAAGGTGCTTGTGTCCACATTAATCTCCCTGTTCACGATCAGGTTGCTTTTTGATCGTCTCCTACGAGAAATGGAAAACAACACATCAGGGCGGGTATCCAACAAAGTTGAACATTTAATACACGATGCAAGAACAATCTTTGTCCATAATCTGGGTGGGATATAATGCTCACCTCCTTGTCTTTAATAGAATGAAGACTTTCCTGAGCTGTAAGAGTGGGCAATCTTTATTCTATGACAAGACAGGAGGCTTGCATTATGCTTGTTCAAAGCTTGCTACCACTCTATTTGGTATGTTTGATACAGGTTTGAAATAAAAATGTTTTGAAGGTCGACTCAGATGACCAATCGGCTGATTTCATGATATCTTGAAGGGATACTCCTGCTGAAAACGCTCTAGAAGCCATCGCGCCCCTGGCAGAATGTGCGCCAAACTGAGCTAGGTCTATCCCTGCCCATTGCATTACCTCTCGCACCCATCGAGCAATTGTCGCTGCAGCTACCGCATGATAAGGCTTTCTACGCGCTATTAGCAGTTGAGTTACTGCCTGAGGCCTTAGGTGTACTGTTGCCGTTTCATAATCCTTAATGCACTGAGCTACGCACAGTTTCTTATTGTCTACAAAGTAAGGGTATGAGATAACTCTGGAATCTGACTTTGTTCGCTTAGCTATGGTGAAAGCTACTCCGTCTGGGTAAAAAATCTTTCTATCGATCTCCAGAGCTTTCACGTCTGACACTCTCCGGCACGCTGTGAGACATAACAACATTGCTAGCTTTCCTGAAAGCTGAGAACGAGAAAGATGTTCGTTCTCCGGCCATGCCAGGAAAAGTTGGAACACTTCTTTGACATCCCACAAAATCGCGTATTTCGGCTCGGGGGGCCTTCTGATTTTCATTCCTCTCAAGAGACGAAGTACCGTGGGGTGCTCGCCAATGGCGGCATTTTCTACTCTGTCATGTCCTGCTGAGATTGCTGATCTAAGCACTCCTATCGTCCTGAAGGCGTTACCTTCTTGAAATTTCTCCTTTAAGAAGTTGAATATTTGTACTACAGGTGCAGAAACGGGATCCATACCATGCTCCGAGCACCACCAGGTCCAGCTCTTCCATGCTGCGTTATAGCTCCTAATGGTGGAAGGCGCCCAGGAATCTCTGATGCAGTCTGCAGCGAGCTGTGAAATGCCTGGCAATTCCCACTTTCTCCTGAAACCCTGCAGGCCATCAACTGCAAAGTGTTCGCTATTATCAATGGGTGTCCATGCCCAGACGGGTCGAGCAGAAGGTCTAGATGGTGAGGAACTATCCTCGGAAAATCCGTAGAAAGTTCCATCGCTACTGGAAACCAGGGCTGGGACTTCCAGAAAGGGAGGATTATTACAAGCTCTGCTTTCTCCCTCTGAACTTTCGCTAACGTCCTTGTGATCATGAGGAACAGTGGGAATGCATAGTGGAGCACTCCACTCCAGGATTGGAGGAACGCGTCCGTACCAGCTGCACCCGGGTCTATCCTCCAGCTGAAATATTTCTGAGTCTGCGCGTTCAGTCTGGACGCAAACAGATCTATGTGGAGGGGACCCCAGAGTTCTTGTAGCTTCTTGAATATTTGTGGGTGCAGTCTCCAGTCGCTGGAATCCACTAGATATCGTGAATTCCAGTCTGCCACCTCGTTGAGGGTGCCCGGCAGGTATTCCGCCGTGACTGTGATCTGGTTCTGAAGGCAGTAGTGCCAGAAGTCTTTCGGTTGTTCTGCTAGCATCTTGGACCTTGTGCCACCCAATTTGTTGATGTAGCGCACTGCGGAGATATTGTCCATCTTGAGCAGCACGCAGCATTTGATTTTGTCTTTCGTAAATGCGCGAACTGCGAATTACCCTGCTAATAACTCGAGACAGGTGATGTGAAGGTGTAACTCTTGCTCCGACCATTTCCCTCCTGTCTCTATGTGTTCGCACCGTGCTCCCCAGCCAGATCTGCTCGCATCGGACTCTATGATGATGTTTGGGGAATCCCCGAAAATCGCCCGGCCATTCCAGGCTTCCATATTCTGGAGCCACCATTGTAGTTCGGTCACAGCGTATGGATCCAGAGTCACTACCTGATGGTAACCTAGCCCTCCTTGTAGGTGTTGTATTTTTAACCTCTGTAACGCTCGATAGTGGAGGGGCCCTGGGAAAATCGCTTGAATGGAGACTGCAAGCAAGCCCACTACTCTGGCGAGGTTCCGTAGGGAAATCACTTTCCTCGCTATCACTAGCCTGAGTTCCTTCTTTATTGCCTTCACTTTGCGAAGAGGAAGTTCGAGGGTCGCTTTGCGCGTATCTATGTTGAATCCTAGGAATTCTAGAGTCTGGATCGGTACCAACTGGGATTTGTCTAAATTCACTAAGAATCCTAGAGATGTTAAGAGAGAAAATGTCCACTGCACTCTCTTGGTGAGGGTCTCTTTGTCTGGGCCTAGCACGAGAATATCGTCTAGGTAGATAATGATGCGAATCCCTCTCTCTCTTATGGCCCCTGCTACTGGTCTCATTAGTTTGGTGAATGCCCAGGGTGCTGACGCTAGGCCTAACGGGAGACATGTAAAATGCCACGTCTCCCTGTTCCAGCGGAAGCGGAGATATTTCCAAAACTCCTGAGCTATCAGAATCGTAAGGTAAGCGTCCTTGAGATCGAGCCGGGCTAGCCAGTCCCCTGTACGCAGGATATCTCGGAGCAGATGGATACCTGCCATCTTGAAGCGATTGTACACTAGCTATTCGTTTAGACCTTTTAGGTTTATGACTGGTCAGATTTTTTCCCCTCTGTGAACTAGAAATATGTTGCTGAGGAACCCTGGTCCTCCTTGAACATCTCTTTCTATTGCATTCTTTTCTCTTAGCTTGAGCAGTTCGCTGTGCAAAAATGCTGCTTCTTCGTCTGCCATGTGAATGGGGTGAGGCTCTGATCTCTGAACTGGGTTCCCTACGAAATCTAATTGCAGGCCTACTACTGCTTGTAAAACCCATGCATCGCGCGATAACGCTTGCCACGCGCTCAGACAATGAAGGGTTCTCCCTCCTACTTTTATGCCTATCGCACTCACCTCCTGAGACATTGGGCTGACGGTAGGTTCCTCTCCCTCTACGACCTCTGGGAAACCTGGATCTGGTCGGAAAGAAGGTATCTTGTTGTTTCCCTTCCCAGTATTGGGCGCGCGGCCCTTGGGGTCTTCGATGGTAGTTGAATCGACCGGACGGGCGACCCCTTTGGCGTCCGGCCCCGAAAAAAACACGATTCGGGAAGATCTTTTTTATTGAGCTTTGCGCTCTCTCCAGAGCGGAATAGGTGCCCACAAACTGCGCCATTTCTTTAGCGAATGCTTCACCGAATAAGAGTCCTTTGGCGCTTTCGCCTGCTTCGTAGGAGGCGAGATCACTTAGTTTATTATCGATCTTTAGCAGAACTCCTCTTCTTATCTTGGAGGAGATTGCACAATTCGCATTGCCTAAGAGACACACTGCTCGTTGGGCCCAATTAGCGAGTGCGGAGACGTCCACCGGGGTACCAGTATCTTTTGCCTTTTCTGCCAGGTCCATTATTTTGGCTAATGGTCCCGCCAGGTCGAGGAGCTTGTCTTGGCACCCTCGCCAAGCCCGATCTACTCCCTTCCTTATATCTTTCGCTGATTTAGTCACAAAAGTGACCATCTTGGGGTCTAGATCTGGTGTTTCTGTTAGTTTTCCCGGTAAGTCTGGTCTGGGGCATTCTGATCTCATACGAGATCGTACGTCTCGTTCCAGTGGTTTGCGGATGTGCTGCGCTATATACGCTGCCACTCTAGGTGACGGCACCCACTCCGAAGATTTCGGGTGCCTGATTGTCTCCGGATCAAACATGTCAGTCGTATTATCCACCTCCTGTGGATCGATCTCTTCTTCCACCTGTTGAAAGGTGTCATTCTCACCCTCGTCGTCAGGCATATAGCCTTCGTCGTTGCCCCCTATATTTTCCACCCCTGGGGTAGGGGGTCAATCCTGGCATTCTTTTTTCTTTTCCAGGAAGGCTCTCTTTAGCCTAGCGACAGGGTCGCTCATTTCTTGGGGAGCAGTATCCTCCGTTTCCATATTGCTCGGGGGGGTCAAAGAGTTCTTGCTCTTCCGAGCTGTTTTACGCCCCTCACGTTCAACCCCAGTGGGGTGTCTGGCTGACGGTCCCTCTCCGGGGCTCTCTGCTCTCCTCTTCCTGGCAAGCCTTGCTTGCTGTTCCGCCAAAATAGCCTCCAGTACTTCTAACCTCTTAGCAATAGGTTGTACTCCCTGCGAGACTGCTTTAGAAAGCGAGTCTCCCAGCACCTGCTTAAAGCTTTGGGAGAGGTCTGTCTCCTGATTGTAAGGACTGTGCTCCCATTCTTCTTCAGACCACTCTGGCGAAGTGGATGGTGTCTGGCCAGGGCTTCTGCTTTGAGCCATGTTTAATATTGGCAGAGCCAAATCTGTGTGCCAGCCGAGGGGTCTGGATCTGCTGCTACTCTCACTCGAGCTGTATAAAGCCCAGCTTTCTCTGTTTGTTGTATGTTCAATACCAACGTGAGCAGCTGTATATTATAAATATAAATCCCCTTTTTTTTTTTTTATGTAAGCTTGGAGGCCGTGTGTATGACGCTTCGCGAACGCACTTCCAACTGTGCGCGCGAGCGTTGGACGCGCAGGGAAAGCCGGGAGATTATTCCTTCTCCCGCTCCCCTGGGTCCTAGTGCTAGTCGCGTCTGACGGCGCCAGCACGTAACATGGGGGAGCGGGGCCGGCTGCCTGAGGCGAGCGAATTTCACTCACGGCGTCGGCTCCGCCTCTCCCCGACAACCGACAAACTAATTGGCTAACTGTATACACGCGCAATAACGAACGCGATACTCTTGCCTACGTGACGAGACGAACACGCTTTAAATGACGGTATTTATCATTATTATTATTCTTTTTTTTTTTTTTTTACAACCGCGCTAAATATGTCGCGCATCCACCATATAAAACGCCTAAGCTGCGCACTATGACTAGGCGAGATATACGATATTACACGGCTTGAAAAGCCAAACAAATAATTAGCATAGCAGCTTAGTAAACTGAGGTACTTATCTCTACAAGGCAGCAAAAAAGAAAGAGGAAAGGACCTAGGGTTGAGGGTTCTTAAGGGCTGACCTGCATGCGGATAGGTGCAGGAGGAGAGGTCAGGACTACCAAACCCCGGAGAGCCATGGGAGTCGTGGTTTGGAGTTAGATTTTGAGACTTTACTTGGATTGCAGAACTTTTAAACCCAAAATTTGCACATTTTTCAAGAAAGTTCAGAAAAACATTACAAAATGTGTAGTTTTAAAAGTTTAATTTGAAAAGCTAATTATGGCAGTAATAAATAAAGTAAAGCATAATGCGAGCCTCCTGTCTTGTCATAGAATGGGAATTGAAGGAACACACAAACTGTAACTCAATTAATGTAATATATTTAATCATGTGTCCACATCAGCGATTGTATATTGAGAAAACAAACAGAGAGTGCAAAAAGAGAGTAATTGACCATAAAAGCTGCTTTAAGAATAAGATTGTACAGGCACAAATTGTGAAACACTATATGGAACAAAGTCATGGCTATTCATATGTCCAATGGGTGATCCTAAAAAAGGTTAAAGGACCCTCACAAGAGGCTATTATCAAGAAACATTTGAATTTTGAACATTATTTTCTTTTACAAAAAGCCATGTTTATGTGTTAAATGATTATGTGGAATGTCACAATGTGACTGTAGGTTGTGCAGAGAGATTTTTTGTTCCATTGGTCACGTTAAAAATCTTGTATCTTGTGAAACGCAGCAATATGATTGTGCAATAAGGCATTGACATTCTTTTAACAATCCGTATAATTCATTGTGGATGATGCACTCGATTTCCACATTGATTGTTAGGTGTAGATACATAAAAGCAGAGTGTAGCCCATGCGCTATAACAGAGAGGGCAGTATCCTTATCCCTCCCCTTATTCATTCGAAATGGTAACTCCAAGATCGAGGACAAAAGTATTATCGTGCCGGACGCGTATGTGATTTAACGCAGTGACGTCATCATGTAGCGCTATGGTTAGATCTTTATGGACGGCCATGTCGTTTTGGTTTTAGCGCTCACACAAAAAAGTGAATGGGAGAGATTACTACGGGAAGACTCGCCTTTCAATAAGTGAGTACACAAACATTTCACAGGGTGTGTGCTTCTATGGGAAATTACCAAATGGTTTCCTTCTTTTTCCTATTTCTCCATCCAGCGCTAGGTATTAAGTCCTAGCGAGAGGCGAGATATAGAGGGATATATTCTTCCTACTGCCTGAGAGCGGGTTAAAGTAAGCTGTGGGAGTTTTCCTACACTAAGGGAAACTGTTAGAGTGTGTAGTTAGAAATAAGAGACTGTTGTACTGGTTAGTGGTTTAAGCATGGCTGTTTCCTGTTTTTGTAGAATAGTGAGAGGGTGAAAAAGTGGACGTACTAAAAGTGGATTTACAAGAGTGAACTACACTAAACGTTGTTGTGGTCTTAAAGATGGACTCAAGGCTCACTGGTAGGATGTGGAGCAATTGTTTTCTATATCATGATTCTAGGGGATGTCATGAAGCTGAAAGAAATAAGTTAATGTTAAACTTTTAATGGAATTTATTTTGTAATTGAAGGGACTATGAAAGGAGTATGATGCATGTAGCAGTGACGCAGGTCACATGCATAGGAACTATAAGCCCCTAATGAGTGTCCATCGGAAGATACCTTGAAGGACAGAAACTTGCAAGTTGGGCTAGTAAAGGATCAAGATTTGTACACATTGGATGTACAGTGCTCTAATACCTGTGAAGAATAGGGTAAAAAATCGCACCTGTTTCTATTTTTTTTTTTAAATCATATGTGTGTAATGTCTAAAGATGAATAATTTTACTATTTTGTATGATTTTTATCTGTGTAATGAATACATGTATTGTTCAAGAATTGGGTGCAGAAATATTTAATAAAATTGATTTTATGTTTTTTGTGCAAGAGAGTATTGCATGATGAATAATGTGGTAATAAGCCCTGAGACTGCGGGCCATTACCGCCTAAGGTAATGTCCCCGGGGCCCATAGTTAACAAAGGCGCCAGGGGCATTACCGTAGGTGTTAATGGCCCACAGTCGAGGGGCTTATTGCTATTAGTACCCCAGCCCATTAGACCGGGGTACTAATATATTTTTTTCTCCCGGCTGCGAGACGCGTTGTGTTTCGCAGCCGGAAAAAAAAACGTTTTAAAAAGATTTAAAAAATGGTGCTGCGGGCAGAAAACATAGTCCGTTTTCTCTTTCCGCGGCAGCCATAGTAAAAAAGAAAATGGCCACCATGGAAGGGGATAAGGGACTATGTGTAGTCCCTTGTCACTTTCCATGACGGCCTGTCGCAGATCGGGAGCGGACACACTGGGGACTGAAGTGTTCCTTTGCATCCGCTCTCGAAATTGAAAAATAGGAAGGTAAGTAGGGGTGGGAGGGCTTGTAGGGAATTCAGGGCGTGGGGGTGGGGGTGTGAGAGAAGACTTACCTGAATCCCCGGCGAGGGGAGATGGCGGCCACCAGCCACGAGGAGGCTTAGGGCAGCGGGATTACTATGTGGTAATGCCTGCATTCTGAGCCTCCCCACACCCCTTGCCGGGTACTAATAGTGCACAGTCCTTTGAATATAATGTTTTCTTGCTTTAGGTGAGTAATACCAGTCTGTGCGCTCAACCATTGGTTTAGTTAGTTAGTTATTCTTTGTAGCTGACCTGTACACCTTTAATTGGGGGTCAGAGGCTGCATGGATTAGTAGGGACCGATATTCACCAGTCGGTCTGATTGTTACAAAGGATGGAGTTTTTTTCTATTGAGCCTTTGTGCTTAGTTTTTCGGTGTCCCCACAGCTTTCACAATTGTACAATAATATGTGAGGAATGCACTTGTTAGTGTCTGAATATATGTTACACACTTTATTTCGTATATTTTTCGTTCATGTAGTTCACAGAAGTTAATTCACTTTATGCTCATTCTATTTTGTTTCACCGGTATCACTATTACACAAGTTAGTTCACTTTGTGTGTTCATTTGTGAAATTAATTGTGACTTTTCTGGTGATTGGTGCGCTATTCCTTGGTTTATTTACAAAAAAACATTTGTGCCAACATTTCTCTGCACGTGCTGCTGTTTCACCCTTACTTGGGCTTTGTCAAGGCACATTCCCCTAGGTGGAGTAGCCGTGTCTACTATTGTGTTGGGGAACAATGTTCTGCATCCCTAGTGACTCTGCTAGGTCTCTGCTGCTTCATTCACCAGCTCTCTCACTCCCTGTTGGCCCCAGCTGCTGGATGACTGCGGTTCTTTAACTTTTGGCACTGGGGGTTGCTGTTTTGCAGGCATTCTGCACAGCCTTCTGCTTCCTCTTTCTTGGGTCAGCAAGAAACAGAAAGAAACTGACCAGCATGTTTATCAAGAGGTATGGGGTGGTGCAAATTGGTAGGGTGAAGAAATATAAAGGCACTCAGGAGCGGATAGGAAGTGGGCGCCTCCCAACTGCAACCTTCTTCCACTGGGGCAGGAATGGCTCTGGCTACCACCCTGGTAGACATCCCACCCCAGAGGAAAAGGGTACCCATCCTCTCTTGACAAAGTCAGGTTGCTGACTTCGTCCCACATGCAGTAGTACAAGTGTTTGGCATTTTGAAATCAAATCATTCAAGGGTAGGGGCTATAGTCCCATACCCCTTGATAAATCGCCATTAACACCCAGCAAGGCCAAGGAACTCACTCACTTGCGTCTGAGTGGTGTGAATGTCCATTTCCTTGACCACTTGTACTTTTGCCTCAAGAGGTTGTTTCTTACTGCGACCCTCTTGGTGTCTTAGTTACAACATAGTGCCCTCTGCTATCTGGCACTTTGAAACCTTGATAGTCAAGCCAGCATTTGGCATGGTTTGTAGCAACTGCTTCAGATGGGATAGATGGTCTTCCGAGGTGTGACTGGAAACTTCAATATCATCTAACTAGGCAATGCTGAATTCTTCTGAGCTACAGGACCTGGACTACCATTATCTGAAAAGTGAAAGGGGCATGTTGTAACACAAAGGTCATACAAGTGAACTGGTAGGGCCCTTCTTGTGTGGAAAATGCTGACCTCTCCTTTGCCTGGTTAGTCAGGGCATCCTGCCAGTATCTGGACACCAGGAGGTCAAAGGTAACCATGTAGTAGGCAGTTCCAAATTTAACAATTAGCTCATCTGCATGAAGTATGAGGTATACTCCTGTGCTAGTCACAGAAACAAGTCCTCTGTAGTCCAAACAAAAGTGGTCTACAACTGCCCAATTGCTGGACCTCTTATGAACTAGCACCACAGGACGAGTCTGTGGACAATTGGACAGTTCAATGACCCCTATGGCCAACCTCCCAACCTCCTGGAGACTTCCTCCTTGATGTTGCCCCATGTCAGACATACAGTAAATTCTGCTCTTCACTAACTTACTGTTTCCTGTATCAATATCATAGACACACCAGCCCGTGCAACCTGGAGTCAGTTAGAATAGGCCCACAAACTGGCATGATTGCCACAGGAAGTCTTGAATTGTCATGACAGAGAAGATTTGCATCTCCTCTACGGACCCATCTGCGGCTTCTGTCTCCGCTTCAGACTCAATATGAGTCACCAGAGATAACACCAAGCCATCCCTGCTGTAATGAGATTTCAGCTGACTCACATGAAAGACCCTATGAGTTAGCCTTAAGGCTTTAACAATGAAGATTTTTTCAAAACAATGCAGGGTTCTGGACACTTGTTTTGAAGTGCACTGGGTTTGACAGGTTTCACCACCTAGACCAAATGTCCCAAAGCCTGGTGTGTCACTGTGGTCTTCTGCTTATTCAGACATTTCATCAACTCCTGGCTAGCCTTTAGATTCTTGGCACAATGTTCGATGTACTGGGCAATTCTAGATTTTAGCCCAAGTATATAATTCTGCACATCATGGTAAGGACTTTGGGGGTTACCCTTCCATCTTTCTCGCACTACATTTAGAGGAACCCTAACAGTATGACCAAACAGGAGCTCAAAAGGACTGAAGCATACTCCATTACGTGGCACCTCTCTGTAGGTGAACAGCAGGCATGCAGGCAAACATCCCATTTTCTCTACAGGAGCTCTTTCAAGCCACCTATCATACCTTTCTGGTTCTTGTTGAATCGCTTCACACGCCCACTAGTTTGGGGATGCAAAGCTCTAGAGTAGGTACAAGTAACGCCACACTCTGTCCACATCACCTTCATATATGCAGCTTTGCAGTTGGACCCCTGTCAGGAATTACTTCTTGAGGAAACCCCACATGACAGTATATCCCTATCAGAGCATTTGTCACCATGAGGGGCATTGATACTATTCAAGGGGACTACTTCAAGGGACTGTATGGCATGGCCAACCACTACCAACATTTGCCACTTCCCCTGAGGTGGTGTGGGTATTCAAAGGACCCATAATGTACATTCCTGTCCTCTTAAAAGGCCACCCAGTCACTTGTAGTGGAACTAATGGGGCCTTTGTCATCCAGACTAATGTTCCTTGATTTGTGAACTCTTATGAGGCCAGTAGAAATAGTCAGGCAACATGTCAGCTATCTTGGCCACTCCAAAGTAACCTGCCAAATAAATGTCATGAGCCAGGTCCAGTAGAGACCTCCTGTGGCATTGTGGAAAAAACAAAATCCAGCATGCCCCTGCTTTGGATGTTTTTGGGCTCACTTTACAGGAGACCCTTCTCCCAGTACAACCCACAGGCCTAAACCCTGAGCAGGTTCCTCTGCCTGCTTTTGCAGAGCTGCAGAGTGTGGCAGACTCTCTGTGCCTTTCAAAAGTCAGCCTGGCTTTGTACTCCTGCTGAAGACAATTCGGTCAGTTCTGGAAAGCCACTGAGGTCTGAAACTACTTTGTCCTCTATCTCAGGTTCCTTTTCTACAGCAAAAGACAATTCTGATAACACTGAACCCTCTGCTACCTCAGAGGGTACATACGTGGCCATTGGGTTCTCCCCCACAGGAGCAGACGCTGCAGTGCAACTGTGCCAGGTGCTACCGGGATCTCTGGTCTCTCGCACTCTCCAGCATGAAGGGCAACAGGGCCTGCAGGCTCTAGTGCTGCTTCTTTGGCTGCTTCCTGAGCACTCCCTCTACCGACCGCTGCAATTATTTTGTGGGTAGGAAGGTCATTACCCAACATACATGCTAGTGGAATGGATTTCCTAATTGCAGCAGAATTCTCAGAGGTTTCACCCCAATGCCTCAACTCTACTATTGGCATGGGACATTAGCTGAAGCCATCAAATCCCCTGACTAACCTATCTGGTCCCTGGATAGTCTGCCCTTCTTGCACCCACTGTTGCTTGGTCACTGTGACACCAGCAACTGTGTCACGCAGCACAGACGATTTGTTTCCATTTATCAAGACATTCTGCAAAAAGATCTGAGTGTTTGAGGGACTAAGGTTTTCTTCAAGGGAACGGGTACGTTTCCAATCAGAGTCACTAGAGAATATTCAGCCACTCCCTGGCCTAGTGGAAAAGTATCTTCTCGGATGCCCACAATGATTATTGCCTCTTTCATGAGACCAGCAATGACTACAGCCTGTTTGGGTCTGCCCTTACAAGTTGAAACGTTCTTTCTATGACTCACGTCCCCACACAGTAAATATCTTCTGAATGTTGTGTCTGTTGGGGACCCAGTGTTAGTGGTACTACCAAACTTCTTTTCTGTGGCCACTGATAAGCTATGTTGCTGGATTTCCCATCATGTTGTTCTGCACCTTTCTTCCTTACACTCTTTGTGTTGGCTTTTTCCATTAACCTTGTGATGGGTTCAGCTGAGCCTGTTTCTGGATGTGAGTACTCACATATCTGTTGGTAACCTGATATATTTGTCCACTAAGTGCTGGTGTATCTTTGCCTCACAATTTTGAAGAACATGCTTGCATGTGACCAACTTATACATTCCCTCAAAAATGTCAACTGTATTTTCAATCACCCACCCATTTAGATACTTCAAGGACACATTTGGAAATGACTCAAAGGTTTGGTTGCCGCTTTTGGTGAGTTCTCCAAAACTCCACAGTCATTTCACTGGCTTATTGAAAAACGTCCTGAGGATGGAAGCCTTTATTTTTCAATAAATGATGATCTCCACTGGCGGTAACTGAATGACGACATAACTCCCTGATTTGGTAAGTGGCTCATCAGAACTGCACGCCACAATTCCTCTTTCATCTCCGAAAGCTGGAATGCTAGGTGTCCAGTTAAAGTTTCGAAAACAAAAGGATCAAATGCAAAAGGTGAGAGTGCATTCAACCGAAAACCAAAGGATCAACATTTTTTTAAAATGTTTTTTTTTTTTGCTCTAGTTTAGCTTTAAAAGGGTGTTTTTACACCAAAAACGGGGGCTTGGGAGTTAGGAGGGGGACCCCTCACCCAAAAAAACCACAAAAAAAATGTGATACTTTTTTTTCGGTCGAATTGACTCGACCCTTTTGTCATTCGATCCTTTTGATTTGGTACTATGACCTATAACCGGAATGCTAACTACAGTGCTAAACCAAGCATGTCTTTTCCCACCTCATGTGGCTGCACTAAGCACTTGGCGATATGGAGCTAAGGCTTCCTTGGTTGCCTTTGCTTGAAACACTTGCCTCCCCCTCAGAAGATTGTCTGTGGGTCTCCATCTTATCCGCAGGCTTGGGCCTGCACAGTTCTAGCATCACCAAATCTCTATGCAAGGGCTGCTAAATGCATGTCTTTCTGTGCCCATCTCTCTGATTTTGCTCTGCTAGTGCAGTCCTCCTTCATGTTTTATTATATTGCATTTATATAGCGCTTCTTGCCAAAGGATATGGCATCAAAGTGCTTTGCCTGTCAGAGAGGCAAAGGAGAAGTATGAGAACATGTAGAAGTGGCAGAAAGTCGGGAAGAAGGTGAAGGATAGATAAGATGCAAAGGAAGGCAAGGGAAGGAAAAGGCGGAGGAGCTATGTGTACAATTGGATCACATTTATCGTGGGACTCAACTGTATTGTATGGGGCGCAGTGCCAAGAGGAGTGATAGCTGGAGAGGAGGTGTTTGCTGAGTCAGGGAGGTATATCTGGAATCTACTCACTGCATGGTGTGCCTGGGCATGATGAAGCCATGCCCAAGAAAACACAGCTGGCAAAGCCCTTCCACTTACTTCCCTAGAACCCTAACAACATCTGGGAGGGATTGTGTGCCAGAAATCCGAAATTACCAAGTTTGAAAAAGCTCCCTAAACCCTTAACTGCCATTGGTTCCCCCCAGTGCTAAGGCCTTTTTTGGTGAGTTTGGCATGTTGCCATTCAATCCCCTGTAACGTGATTGTTACAAGAGATATCTCGGCCAAATGTGTCCCTTTGTTTCCTAATTTGCTGTAGGGGGTGAGAGAAAATAGCCAAAAAGGGAGAACATTTGTTTTTTTTCTTCAGAAAATGCCAATAAAATGATGTACAAAGAAGGCTGTGTTTTTTTCCTTGTAAGTGCTAGGAACAAATGGTTTGCTGTGCTGAATTCCAGGCTTTCAAAAACAGGCTGAGTGGAAACCAAAAAAACATATTTTGATATGGTTACCAGACGTTTTTTGTGAGAGGTAGGCGATTTTGGCCTTTTTTCCAATAGAACATGCGTGGACAGAATAGAAGAGAAGGGTCGGAAAGCTGATTGGGAAGACAAAAAGGCATACATTTTTTTAAATAATTCCAAGTTTAGGAACAGGTAATTTGCACTGGTCAGGCAATAACTATGTAGGGAAAAATTCCATAGTTTGGGGAAAAATAGGGAAAATGGCAGGAAAAAAAGGTATGTGGTGGACATAGTTGGCCCGGTAAGGCAATGGCTTCTGTGAATTTTGAGAAAAACAATAGTCCGCTACATTCCCCCGACTCTTCTAGTTAGGAAATCACACATATTTTGTAATGTTTCACAAAATAAGCAATACCTCAAGCCAAAAACGGAGCCATGGTACACTGGATTTTTATGCTTATGGCCTAAACAGACGTAATTAGCATGTGTAAATAAGGAAAACAAATGTGGTGAGGACGGGCAAGCATACATTTTTTGAAAGAACACAGGCAGACCTTTTGAAGGGTAGGTGACTTGTGCAGGTTACAAAAGTGTATAGTGCCAAAAGCAGCGCACTAAATGTACGTCACATTTGGGAAGTGAAAGGGTTGTGTGACAAAGTGAAGCTGCAAATGTGTCGAAACGTTATCAAAACCATGGAAACACAACAAATGTTGTACCTTGCGGCGGTCCCACAGGTGTCCCAATGAAAGCGGTACCTCACAAAAACGGTACCTCACATGTGTGGGTGCACCTACCTGGGCGCAAAGGAAAAAGGCGAACCCACTGGTAACCCCAAGTCTTTCGGCAGAGGAGATTTTGAGAAATTTTGCTCTTGTAGACAACCTACAGATTTGGGCCTGCAGTGTCGCAGCTGCCAAGGAAAACAGGGAACCCAATGCATTTGCAAAAAGAGGACACCTGTGAGAATCCACAGATGTCTGTCTTCCGCAAATCGCCCCAGATTCTATTACCCACAATCCCTGGCGAATTCCGAAATTTGGTGAAAAAAAGAGACAACTTTCGCACATTTCACTCTGCCCACCCACCGAAACACGCGGCCAACAACACATGTCCTAACTTCCCATGTTTTCACAGGTTTCCCGACAAAATCGGTACCTCACATATGCGGGTAGCACCTACCTGGGCGCAAAGGGAAAAGGCTAAACCACTGGTAAACCCAAGTCTTTCCGCAGAGCAGATTTTGAGGAATTTTGCTCTTGTGGACAACCAACAGATTTGGGCCTGGGGTGTCGCAGCCACCAAGGAAAACAGGAAACCCCATGCATTTCCAAAAAGAGCACACCCATGGGCATGCACAGAGGTCTGCCTTGTGCAAATTGCCTGAGAATGTATTACCCACAATCCCAGGCAAAGTCTGAAATTTGGCCAAAAAAAAAACAATTTTCGGACATTTCACTCTGCCCACCCACAGAAACACGCCACCAACAACACATGTCCTACCTTCCCGCGTACCCACAGTGGTCCTGACGGTAACGGAACCTCACATATGTGGGTGCACCAACCTGGGCGCAAAGGGAAAAGGCTAAACCACTGGTAACCCCAAGTCTTTCGGCAGAGAAGATTTTGCAGGATTTTGTTCATGTGGACAACCTACAGATTTGGGCCTACGGTATTGAAGCCATCAAGGAAAACAGGGAACCCCATGCATTTCTGAAAAGAGGACACTCCTGGGAATCCACAGAGGTTTGACTTGCGCGAATCACCTGAGAAATTATTACCCACAATCCCCGGCAAAGTCTGAAATTTGGTGATAAAAATACAATTTTCGGGCATTTCACTCTGCTCACCCACTAAAACATGCAGCCAACAACACATGACCAACCTTTGTGTGTTCCCACAGGTGTCCCGACAAAAACAGTACCTCACATATGTGGGTGGCACCTACATGGGCACAACTGGAAAAGGCTAAACCACTGGTATGGCAAAGTCTTTCGGCAGAGCCGATTTTGAGGAATTTTGCTCTTGTGGACAACCTACAGATTTGGGCATGGGATGTCGCAGCCACGAAAGAAAACAGGAAACCCCATGCATTTCTGAAAAGAGGACACCCGTGGGAATCCACAGAGTTCTGACTTGCGCAAATTGCCTGAGAATTTATTACTCACAATCCCTGGCAAAATCTGAAGTTTGGCAAAAAAACCAAACTTTGTAGACATATTACTCTGCCCACCCACTGAAACACACCACCACCAACACATGTCCTACCTTCTTGCATTTCCACAGGTGTCCCGACGAAAAAGGTACCTCACATGCGTGGGTGCACTTACCTGGGCGCAAATGGAAAAGGCTAAACCACTGGTAACCCCAAATCTTTCGGCAGAACAGATTTTGAGGAATTTTGCTCTTGTGGACAACCTACAGATTTGGGCCTAGGGTGTCCAGGCCACCAAGGAAAAGAGGGAATCCAATGCATTTATGAAAAGAAGACATGTGTGGGAATCCACAGAGGTCTGACTAGCGCGAATCGCCCCAGAATGTATTACCCACAATCCTGGCAAAGACTGAAATTTGGCAAAAAAAACCACAATATTCGGATATTTCACTCTGCCCACCCACCGACACATGCCGCCAACAACACATGTCCTACCTTCCCGCATTCCCACAGGTGTCCCGATGAGAACAGTACCTCACATGTGTGGGTGCGCCTACCTGTGCACAAAGGGAAAAGGCTAAACCACTGATAACACCCAATCTTTCGGCAGAGCAGATTTTGAGGAATTTTTCTCTTGTGGACAACCTACAGATTTGGGCATAGGGTGTCGAAGCCACCAAGGAAAAGAGGGAACCCTATGCATTTCCAAAAAACAAGACATCTGTGGGAATCCACAGTGGTGTGACTTGCGCAAATCGTCTCAGAATTTATTACCCACAATCCCTGGCAAAGTCCGAAATCTGGCAAAAAAACCCTCAATTTTCTGACATTTCACTCTGCCCACCAACCGAAACACGCTGCCAACAACACATGACCTACCTTCCCACATTCCCATAGGTGTCCCGACAAAAACTGTACCTCACATGTGTGGGTGCACCTACCAGGGTGCAAAGGGAAAAGGCTAAACTACTGGTAACCCCAAGTCTTTCGGCAGAGCAGATTTTGCGGGATTTTGCTGATGTGGACAACATACAGATTTGGGCCTAGGGTATTGAAGCCACCAAGGAAGACAGGGAACCCCATGCATTTCCGAAAAGAGGACACTCCTGGGAATCCACAGAGCACTGACTTGTGCAAATCGCCAGAGAACGCCAGAGAAATTATTACCCACAATCCTGGGCAAAGTCTGAAATTTGGCGATAAAAACACAATTGTCGGGCATTTCACTCTGCCTACGCACTGAAACACACCCCCAACAACACATGACCAACCTTTGCGCATTCCCACAGGTGTCCCAACATAAATGGTACCTCACATGTGTGGGTGCACCTACCTGGGCGCAAAGGGAAAAGCTAAAACACTGGTAACCCCAAGTCTTTCGGCAGAGCAGATTTTGCAGAATTTTGCTATTGTGGACAACCTACAGATTTGGGCATGGGGTGTCGTAGCCACCAAGGAAAACAGGGAACCCCATAGATCTCAGAAAAGAGGACACCTGTGGGAATCCACAGAGATTTGACTTGCGCGAATCGCCCCAGATTTTATTACCCACATTCCCGAGTAACGTCCGAAATTTGGTGAAAAAAAACACAACTTTTGCACATTTCACTCTGCCCACCCACCAAAACACATGGCCAACAACACATGTCCTACCTTCCCAGGTTTCCACAGGTGTCCCGACAAAAGCAGTACCTCACATATGTGGGTGGCATCTATCTGGGCGCAAAGGGAAAAGGCTAAACCACTGGTAAGCCCAAGTCTTTCGGCAGAGCAGATTTTGAGGAATTTTGCTCTTGTGGACAACCTACAGATTTGGGCCTAGGGTGTCACAGCCACAAAGGAAAACAGGAAACTCCATGCATTTCCCAAAAGAAGACACCCGTGGGAATCCACAGTGGTGTGACTTGCGCAAATCGTCTCAGAATTTATTACCCACAATCCCTGGCAAAGTCCGAAATCTGGCAAAAAAACCCTCAATTTTCTGACATTTCACTCTGCCCACCAACCGAAACACGCTGCCAACAACACATGACCTACCTTCCCACATTCCCATAGGTGTCCCGACAAAAACTGTACCTCACATGTGTGGGTGCACCTACCAGGGTGCAAAGGGAAAAGGCTAAACTACTGGTAACCCCAAGTCTTTCGGCAGAGCAGATTTTGCGGGATTTTGCTGATGTGGACAACATACAGATTTGGGCCTAGGGTATTGAAGCCACCAAGGAAGACAGGGAACCCCATGCATTTCCGAAAAGAGGACACTCCTGGGAATCCACAGAGCACTGACTTGTGCAAATCGCCAGAGAACGCCAGAGAAATTATTACCCACAATCCTGGGCAAAGTCTGAAATTTGGCGATAAAAACACAATTGTCGGGCATTTCACTCTGCCTACGCACTGAAACACACCCCCAACAACACATGACCAACCTTTGCGCATTCCCACAGGTGTCCCAACATAAATGGTACCTCACATGTGTGGGTGCACCTACCTGGGCGCAAAGGGAAAAGCTAAAACACTGGTAACCCCAAGTCTTTCGGCAGAGCAGATTTTGCAGAATTTTGCTATTGTGGACAACCTACAGATTTGGGCATGGGGTGTCGTAGCCACCAAGGAAAACAGGGAACCCCATAGATCTCAGAAAAGAGGACACCTGTGGGAATCCACAGAGATTTGACTTGCGCGAATCGCCCCAGATTTTATTACCCACATTCCCGAGTAACGTCCGAAATTTGGTGAAAAAAAACACAACTTTTGCACATTTCACTCTGCCCACCCACCAAAACACATGGCCAACAACACATGTCCTACCTTCCCAGGTTTCCACAGGTGTCCCGACAAAAGCAGTACCTCACATATGTGGGTGGCATCTATCTGGGCGCAAAGGGAAAAGGCTAAACCACTGGTAAGCCCAAGTCTTTCGGCAGAGCAGATTTTGAGGAATTTTGCTCTTGTGGACAACCTACAGATTTGGGCCTAGGGTGTCACAGCCACAAAGGAAAACAGGAAACTCCATGCATTTCCCAAAAGAAGACACCCGTGGGAATCCACAGAGTTCTGAATTGCGCAAATTGCCTGAGAATTTATTACCCACAATCCCTGGCAAAGTCTGAAATTTGGCAAAAAAAACAAAGTTTTTGGACATTTCACTCTGCCCACCCACCGAAACACGCTGCCAACAACACATATCCTACCTTCCCGCGTTCCCACAGTGCTTCCAACAGGAACGGTACCTCACATGTGTGGGTGCACCTACCAAGGCGCAAAGGGAAAAGGCTAAACCACTGGTAACCCCAAGTCTTTCGACAGAGCAGATTTTCCTGGATTTTGCTCATGTTCAAGATTTGGGGCTAGGGTGTGAAAGCCATCAAGGAAAGCAGGGAACCCCATGCATTTCCGAAAAGAGGACACACATGGGAATTCACAGTGGTGTGATTTGCGCAACTCGGCCCAGAATGTATTACCCACAATCCCCAGCAAAGTCAAAGATTTGGCAGAAAACCCAACAATTTTTGGACATTTCACTTTGCCCACCAACCAAAAAACACAGCTACCAACACATGTCCTACCTTCCTGCATTCCCAAAGTGGTCCCAACGGGAACGGTACCTCACATGTGTGGGTGCACCTACACCTACCTACCACGTATTTGCCAGAGTTTGCCAGGATATGCAGACAAGATCACCAAATATCATGATCAGTTGATGACAGAATTGAAAGGGGAAGGTTTGCTCCAGGTGTGGACCCAATGGGGGTCGTTTGATAAAAAATGCCTAGACATGGTAGCAACATGTTTGTTTGTAAAATACAAGGGTAAACAGCTCTAGAACAGGTAAGAAATGTTAGACTTATAGAGACTTTTTGAGTAAATACCTCCAGGTAAAACAAAAGGACAGGGTGCCTCTCCCCTGGCAGCAAGCGGCAGTGAAAGGGAGGGGGAAGAGAAGGAGGGAAAGGTAGAGGTTACACGGTTGTACCTCCTCCTGCCAAAACCAGTGCCAGCAGAAGGGTATAGTGACCCGGTGTATGTGTCAAAGCCCACGTCACCCTCTGCGCCCAAACCAACAGCCCCAGCACCACCCCCATATGATTCTCGAGGCGCAAGTGGACAGGTAAGTACCCCTGCAATAGATATTGAGAAGTTCACCCAGGATTCAGACTCACGACTAACAATGGCCTGGACAAAATTGTCACGATTAAGAGACATACGTGAACAAGGTGGCTCGCCTGCCCCCAAAGCAGAACAGATGCAGATGTCCCAACTACTTAAAAGGTCAACAGAGGAGGGGTGGAAAAAGGGAGAAATACTGTTCCAAATTAATGATACACCCACGAGAGTAATAGAAATAGATCTTGCGGTTAGCGAGGTGGGTGCGGAAGGGGGGGACGTGGCATCAGACAGAGAAGAATAATATTGGTGTGATATCGAAGAACAAGAAGAAAAAGAGAGAAGGTTGGGGTGTGGGACAGGTGGAGGGCCGGCAGGAATAGAACAGTCTCCATTGGGGACGGTGACGGAAGAAGAATGGCATGGAAGGTTGAGAAATAGGATGGGACGAATGGCGGTGTTAGGGAAAAAGGGAGTGAAGGTAAGTACAGGGAAGGCAAGTAATAAATTACAACTACCATTGATACACAGAGGGGCGGGAAGACCCAATTTTATACCCTGGGCCCAGATGGATAAAGCGAAGCTGTTAACAACTTTACCTCCACTTTCGGAAGAAGCAAGCAAATGGATATATGCATTTGAAAAAAACACAGCAGGGTTCCCCTAGCGATAGGGGACATAAAAAGCCTGTTAGTGTCTGCGGTAGGTGACCAAGCGAACAGAGTATGGGCAAAGGCAGGATTCCCTGGGATAACACCAGACTGCAATTGCCATGATGGGGCATCATTCAATACAATAAGAGCAAGAGTATGGGACGCTTTAAGAGAGAATTTCCCAGACACCAGATTTACAATCCGTGATGCAATGCACAATGGGGGAGGAGGAAGATGCAATGGCTTACATTCTTTGGGTGCAGGAGATGTGGAGAGCAGAGACAGGCACGGCTTGGGATGAATCCACCTCCCTATTCTATTTTATAATTAAAAGAGGGCTCCCGAGCTAGGTGCAAAAGGCTCTTGATAAAATAGCTGGGATAGAAGCCATGGGCTGGCCAGAGATACAGAATATTATAGTGCACTATTGCTAAAGAATAAAATAAAGCGAAAGAGGGATAGCCCAGACGAGGCCAAATTAATTCATACAAAACTAGTGAAGGTCACAGCTGCAGTGGTTGCCCTCCCCATGGAGAGAGAACGAGAGGAGGGGGAAGGGCCGATAGCCATACAAGCAAGGATGGCTGTGAATTGGGCAGAGAATGGACAGGAACAGTGGAATGGTGCAAAAGGCTCTTGATAAAATAGCTGGGATAGAAGCCAAGGGCTGGCCAGAGATACAGAGTATTATAGTGCACCATTGCAAAATAATAAAAAAGTCAAGAGATTTGAACTGTATTGAAATTGGGGAAGGGAACCCCAAGAAATCCTTGAACTCTGTTGAACTTGAGGAAGGGAAACTCGAGATATCCTGGAACAATCTTGCAATGCTTTGAGTTGCCTACTGATGAATATTATAGGATATTCCCTCCCTTTGTCATCTAACTTGGACAAGACAGCTCCGATTCTGGTGTCACAGGCATCAGTCTGAATGATAAAGGGTTTGCTGTAGTCAGGTGCATGCAACAAAGGTACCCTACACAGACTTTCCTTCAAGCCAGTAAAGGCCCTCTGACAGTCTTCTGTCCCATTAACCTTCCTCTGTGGTTGGGGCAAAGCCAGAGCTGTCAGAGGAGCAGCTATGGTTCCATAGTCCACCATGAAGTTGCAGTAATACCCAGTGAGGCCCAAAAAGGCTCTCACCTGGGTTTGAGTAGTAGGAGTCTCCCAGACATGTACATCCTGTACCTTACTGGGGAGAGCATGGATTCGACCCCTCCTACCTCATGACCAAGATACGTGACGTTCCCCTGAGCTATATGGCACTTGGTGACATTGATAATAAGGTTAGCCCTTTTCAAGGTCAGCAACACCTTATCCAAATTAGTCAAATGCTCTTCCCAGGTGGAACTGTAGACAGCAATGTCGTCTAAGTAGGCCACACAAAAGGCCTCCAGCCCACTGAGCGCATGGTTGACTAATCTTTGGAAGGTGGCAAGTACATTCTTCAACCCGAAATGCATGACCCTAAACTTGTAGGGTCACTCAAGTGTTGAGAACGCATTCTTTTCCTTGGCATGGTCGGTCAGAGCTATTTGCCAATAGCCTGAGGTAAGGTCAAAGGTGCTCAATAATTTGGCAGCACCTATGTTGTCCATGAGCTCATCAACCCTGGGCAATGGGTGCGCGTCAGTTTTAGTGATGGGATTGAACCCTCTGTAGTCCACACAGAACCGCCAATCCTTGGTAACTGCCTGGGAACTTGCCTTGGCGTCAAGAACCACTGAACTGGACGAGGGACTGGTTGAGGGTTCAATAACACCCAGATCCAACATCTTGGCGACCTCACCCTGAATCTGGTTCTTCATGGTATCTAATATTCGGTAACACCTGCTTTTGTCAGGCACACTGTCACCAGTGTCAATGTTGTGCCTGCACCACGGGGTAAGGCCTAGTGTCAGAGAGAACAGAGGGGCATACTGCCGGAACAAAGCCCTGCAGGCCCTCTGCTGCTCTGGTGTCAGATCTGGAGAGAGATGCACTCCCTCCACTGAGCCATCATGAGGGTTGCGATGCAACAAATCAGGAAGGGGCTCACTCTCATCCTCTTCTTGATCTGAAGCTAGCAAGAGACATGAGACTTCTGGTTGCCTATGGAAAGGCTTGAGCCTGTTGATGTGGAATACTTGAGGGGCTACACCAGGTCAACCAGATAATTGAATTCACCTATCTTGGAGATTATCCTTAAGGGTCCAGTCCATTTATCTGCCAAAGCTCTAGGCTTGGTAAGCTCCAGCACAAGGATCTCCTGTCCTGGAGTCCAATCCATTTGTGATGCTTTACGGTCATGCCAGTATTTGTTCAATTCCTGGTTGGCCTTAAGATTCGCTGTAGCCTGGCCCATCATCTGTGTCATCCTCCATCTGAGGCCTAACACAATGTCCCCCACTTGCTTGGCAGGACCTGGAGGGGTGGTTTCCAAACCTTCTATGATCAAGGTAACGGGCCCCTCACGCGATGTCCAAAGAGGAGCTCAAAGGGGCTGAAACCAACACCCTCTTGAGGTAGCTCTCTATAAGCGAACAGCAGGCATGGCAGGAGGAGATACCATTTCCTCCTTAGGGACTCTTCCAAAGCACCCATCATGCCCTTGCCCTTGAGAGGTTTATTAAATCTCTCAACAAGCCATTGTTGGGGATGGTAGGAGGTATGTTACTCTGCACTTTTTCCACATCGCTTTCATGTAGCACGACATGAAGTTGGATCCTCTGTCAGAGACCACCTCTTTAGGGAAACCAACTCTGTTAAAAATGCCCAGGAGAGCCCCGGCAACCACCTTGGCAGTAATGGTCCAAAGGGTCATAGCCTCAGGCTACCTTGTGGCATGATCAACTAAGACCAGGATGAACCGATATCTACCTGAAGTGGGAGGTTAAAGGGGACTGACAGTGTCGATGCCCACCCTCTCAAATGGTGTAGCAACCACTGACAAAGGCTGCAGTGGGGCAATGACATTGCCTCCAGTCTTGCTAGACAACTGACAAGTGGTACAGGTCCGGCAGTGGGACTTCACTTCTACGCCCATCCGTGTCCAGTAGAAATGGACAGAGAGCCTTTGCTTCATCTTCTTGATCCCAAGATGACCAGCTAAGGGCACCTCATGCACCAACTACAACATGAAGGGCCTGTATACCTGGGGTACCACCAACCTCTTGAAGGCACCAGGTTCAGGCTTAGTGGGCTCACTACAAAGGAGCTCACCCTCCCAATAAATCTTGAAAGACCTAGGCACTTCACCTTGTGCCTGGGTCTGGGCCTGTTTCCTTAGACCTTCAAGAGAGTGGCACTCTCTCTGACCCTTACAGAAGTCACCCGTAGAGGGCCCCCCTTCAGCCAGCAGGCATTGAAGGTTGAGGTGTTCCTCTGGGTTGAGCACCTTTCCCGCAGGAGGGTCTTCTGCCTCCTCTCCCTCAGGAGTTGAGTCTCGGGTTACCACTGGACCGAGCCCGTCCGCAGCATGAATCCCAGTGGGTGCTGCTGAAGCAGCAGGAAGAGAAGGAGCCCCCTTCGCAGAGGTGGCCTTCTTGCTCTTGCTCATTTCCCCTCAGACACCCTACACTTGCGTTTAAGGGTGACCAGGTCAGAGTCGTACCAAGAGTTGCACTTGACTTTGGGCTTCAAGCGGATCCTCATGACAAGGGCAAGAACATCAAGAGTATCAGAGATAGAGGAGTAGTGCATGGAGAGGGTTGTGTCAGGATGTGAATCAGCCTGAGGTATAGGAGGAGGAGAGAAAGTGGTAGCAAAGTCTCAACTGACACATGCTTCATGGGTTGGATGACCGAGAAGGTAGGTGGACGTATTGCAATAGGCTTGGCCTGAGGGGTAGCGAGGGAGAGATGGGAGGAAGGAGAGAGTGATCACTCCAGGAGAGAGGAGTGATCAGAGGGATAAAGAGGGCAGGGTCTGAGGAGGTCCAGAGTGTGTCCTGCAGAATGAGTTGGGCCAGAGGGGAGAATAGAAAGAGAGAGTCACAGAGGTTGCGAAAGAGTCCGAATTAGGGACAGAAAGCATTGAGATGTATGTTGAAGTCTCCAAGAAGGAGGAGTTGAGTGGACGAGGCCTGGAGGGAGGAGGAGAGGTCTGCCCACTTAGAGAGGAAGGAGGAGATCTGACCAGGCGGGCGATAGATAGAAGCCATGGTAAGAGAGTGGCCAGGAGAGAGAGAGAGAGAGAGCCTACAGACAAGGCATTCAAAAGAGGAGTAGGCCTGCATAGGAATAACAGAGGCAGGAATCCACTCCGGGAAGATCAAGGCTACACTACCTGAGGAAGGGTTGGGTCTGGGTGCAGAGAGGATATTGTAGCCATCAGGGAGGAGAGTGTCAACGCTTGTGACAGAACTGGCCATGAACCATGTCTCTGTGAGACCGAGGACATCAACGTCAAGTTCTTCCAGGAGGCTGCAGATGTCAGAAGAGCGTTTGACAGCTGAGCGAGAATTGAGAGTGGGAATATGGAGAAGGTTGCCATCCTTGAAGGACTTCCGCAGAGGGGTAAAAATCAGAGGTACGCCCTGCGGAGGTGTAGAAGGAGCCCGAGGGGGGGCTGAAGGGGAATGAGGAGAGGGCAAGGTAGCCAAGGAGGAGGCAGAGAAGGGAGGCAAGGAAGCAGAAGAAGGGAGAGATGGGACAGCAGGAGAAGAAAGGAAATATTCATGGGGGAAGTCTTGGATTCGTCTTTAGTGTGTGTTTTTTGCTGCCTGGGAAGAAGCTGTTTTTTTGCTTCTGTCTCCCAGACTGGAGGGTTCACCCTCTGCAATTCATTTGGGTGATCTCTTGTGCCAAACAGTTCAGGGTATGTACTGATCATTCCACCTGAGTGTTGGGTTTTTTGGAGAAGCATTTCCCCTTTGATTGGTGCACTGTTGTTATCCTTCTCCATACTTTCTATTGAGTAAAGTGAAGTAGACGATTCTATCTGCTTTGTGATTGTGGTTGTGAGGAATCCATCAGTTCTTTCTTCCCAATGTTCCTGGTAGCGTGGGAAGGAAGTAGGGCTCTGTCTGTGCATCCTGTAACCGTACAGGTGAGGACTGTGCTACCAGCTGCCACACTGGATATTGAATAGGCGAGAGGTGTGAGTGCCCTGGGACAGTCCTCCTTGCTGGTGGAAAGCACTCTTGTAGGTTGCCCTGGTCCCCCCATTATCTCCCTCACTTTTGGAAAATGTAGTTCCTTTCTTGTTGGTTTGTTAACAGGTCTTGGGCAGCCTTGTCCAAGATTATACTGAACACAACCAGTGTTGCGGTCCTGGGGATGTGCAATAGCCAGATAGAAATGGCAAAGTCCGTAGGGTCACTTTGCCACACTTAGTTATGCAATGCTATAGATTTCTTGGTGTGGTTTGTGTTTAACCAATGCCTATTTGTGAAAATGTAACAGTCTTTTATTTTTAAATCTCTGTGTTTAAACGGCTTCACCACCCAACAGAATCCATGACAAATTCAGCTTTTGGTGACTCATTGACGTTATGCCTCATCATAACAATCATACAAGCACCTTTAAAAATGCTCACAACAAGCTAAGCCCTGAATGACAATGCACACCACCAAAGGCCCTGCACTGAGTGTTTTTATGGACCAGCTGAAATTGTGCAACTGAGTAAGAAGTCCCTCTCTCTCTCCCTCCAGGCTGCCAGGGCATAATATTCCACACTAGCACGGGTCACATATGCTTTGATGTCTATGCGAGCATCATTTGTAGAGCCTGGTCCTTGATTTGTATGTGTCCATCTCTCGTTAGTTAACAGTATACTGGCCAATACTTTTCAACAATTAATTAATGCTCATTTCATCACAACGTTCTTTTCATTACAACGGCCAATTCATCATGGCTTTTTATGGTGGATCGAGGTATAACCAACCCTGACTTCCTTCTTGTTAGTCAGTGGAATTATATCACTTAAACCGAGCAAAGCTTTAAAGATAAACCCCTTTAACCCTTTATGTGTCTCTGCAGAAACCCCCAGCACAATCCGATAATCCTATAAACGTAACCCTGCTAGTCTGCTCGGAGACACAAAGGAATCTCGAGTACAAAAAAATGTGCGCAATTTCTCCACAGAGAAAAATATTTGCGCCCACCGAGATATGTGACACCAGCTGATTCTCTGCTCCTTTTCCAAAAGCGCTGAAGGCACACAATGGCAGCCATTTCTTGCGGATTAAATCTTTCCGACGTATACATCCTACACTTGACAAGCGACGTGAGCACGACAAACAGGATTTAGCCGAGATGATCCTCGCTTCGGCAATACAAATAAGAAGAAAAAAATTCAAACAAGGAACAAAATGAGCGATCAAAGGAGCGAACAAAAGATTGCCCGAATGTGATTCTAGGTCTGTCACAGATGCGCAATGTAATAAGAGAAAAACCCCTCAGAGGAAGGGGGAGGTGCAGGCAGCAGTGCGTGTTTGGGCAGCCACGCTGAACAAATGTGTAGCGATTTGGATGAAATAATGCATGTACGAAACCCCGAGTAGACTTTTGAAACATGACAATATATATTTGTAAAAAAAAAAAATCGTTATGTACGTTTCTCAAAATATACATTTCTCTGATCTGTCAGTTTTGGTGATTATTTGCTTAAGTTTTCACTGGCTGCTCTTCCATGAGTATGTGTACTGAGAATGAGTGAGACTCTTCAGTCTAAAATGGGCTAGAACCCATGCCTCCCAAGCCTGAAAACGCGTGGTACATTCACAACTAACTGTGTTATAAATGGGTAAACCCCACTAAACACAAAGTCTATCTCCACCAGTAGGGAAAATAATGTATTTGTAACAAGGAGAAATGACAGGGAAAGTAACTAATTATTATGGACCTCAAAGAACCTACCTAAACTTCATGATGTTCCGGCAACACAGTCTAGAAAAAATTGGACTGTATGCTGATGAAATATAAAAATAATGTCGATTTATTACAAAATGTACCACAAATGGTTAAAACATCAATGGACCCACAAACACCAAACACAGTGGAAGAATATTAACAAATAACCTAATACCTAGACCTATCGTCTAAACAAACTTCTTACGTAATTGCACAAAACACAACAAGATTCAAAAATAAAACAATAAACATTCTACATGTGTTTAAAAAAAGAAATTTCCGACATGTTTCTGTTCATCAACGACTCAAACGGTTGAACATTCATCAGGGGAAAGCTTCTGTAAATATGCTGTAGACTGCTTCAACACTGTGCACAATGGGTCAGTTTTCACATCTCAAAAATGGATGTAATCTAAAATACAAAAATAAAGGGAAGTTATAGTAAGGGAGGGGTCTGTAGATACCAAATATACCTGCATACTTCAGAAAAAATACTGAGGCATGGAGTAACACAGGCAAGAGAAACCAAATAACATCTGCCCTTCTATTAGTTCTAGAAATCAACTAAGCAATTACCTTAACTGTATAATTGCTAGTACAGTGTGCCACTAATCAGAGCTACACGACACACCAATCGATGGGTGCATCTATTGTTTCAAAAAGTGCAAGTAAATTGCCGTAAAACTTGATCCGGGGCGCTGTAGAGTCAAGACAAAAGACAAAAACACACTCACCAAATGTACTTAAATAAGGGAGTATAGCCATCGAAACATCAAATGAAAAAACAAAGGCGAATCACCTCTATTACCTTTAGTCAAAAACCAGGTTAAATCCGGAGGTCGAATCTCAAGAAAAGGATCAACAACACTATTTCAATCCGATCTTCAAAGTGTTAATATCCACACTACCTAAAAAACAACAACAGAACAATTATAGACTAACGGTGTATCACTACATGTTCGACCGTACCGGTGTGATTCCAAAACCCGTACTACATGATCTTATCACTTAATAAAACAGAGCCAAAACACTGACTACATATAAAAGGCTTGTTAGTCTGCAGTACTCAACTCATTTTCCATAGTACCCGGACCTTCTACATTTCACCACTGTGTATATCTAAAGCTTACTATATATACACACAAACGTTTACTATACATAAAGGTAATGTGACTCAAAACACGGGTACTACCGAAACCTACACAGAGTGACACGGCTACACATCCAACTTACCCAATCAATTGGTAAGCGCTCCTCAATCCACTCGATCTAAACACCTAGGTGTGGACTGACCGCAACCACTGGCCGGTAATTGACATGGAAAACAGACTGACCCTTTTATAAAATGGATCAATGATCATAGAAACAGGACTACCCGCACAACATGGCCGGTAAATGACATCAAAGCCGGAATGACCCCTGTAGTGAGTTGGAACAATGATCATAGAAAAAGGACTGCAACCCAAACATAAAGTAGCACAGGGTTTAAGGCAGGTAGGCTGTACTTAAAGGGGAAGCTTCCTCAAAAGCAAACGGTCCGTCTATGCCCCAAAGGAGCATAGGATCGGCCATGGTACAAGTATGGAAACAGCCTACAGTATCCAACACACATAGTGATATTGTTCCTACACACTTATATTTACAACAAAAATGTTCTAATACCTCGAATCTTTTTGTAAACTTTTCATTCATTAATAAAACATTTTTAGGACACAAACATGTAATTCAAGACATATCTTTCAACTTAAAGAAACATTATGTTGAAGAACCTTTTAGAAATATAGATATTTTCTACAACGATTAACAATCAGTTTATACAATCTAAATTTGTTCATACTATATAGATGTAACGGCATAGAAGCATCAAACAAGCAGCTAATGATCGTTGCTTAGGATCACTATGTCTCAAATAAGACTCACACAGTGCCAATCAATTGCTTCATTTAAACCCACTACGTGGCTCTGTAGTTTGAAAATCATCTTTTGTTCAAAATTGAGCAACTTGCGATCAATCTTGCCTGGATTGGAAGACATTTTTTGTAAGTGCAAATTCAGTGCAATGGGTTCATTTTATGGTGCACTGAATTTGCACTTACAAAAAATTTCTTCCAATTTCAAGGCAAGTTTTTCCAACAAGTTGAGGGTACTGCCATGGGTGCAGCCATGGCTCCCAACTTAGCGAACTTATATGTGGAGTTCTTTGAAAAATCTGTCATATATCCGGCCACTAATCCCTTTCTTCAACATCTGACGAAGTGGTTGCGATATATTGACGATGTGTTTATCGTGTGGGATGGTTCGGTGGAGGAAGCCAATGATGTTGTAGTATGGTTGAATTTGCAAAATCGTTTTTTGAAGTTCACTAAATGTATTAGTGCAAGTGAAATCAACTTCTTGGATATTACCATTTTCCACTCCATAGGCTCTTTGAAGGTTAAACCTTACAGTAAGATTACTGACAAAAATGCCCTTCTCAATTTCAACAGCCATCATGCTAAACACATGAAAATGAATCTATCTTTTGGACAGTTTCTCAGGCTGAAGAGGAACAGTAGCAGTAAGGAGGACTATAGCAAAAGTGCTAACATCTTGACTCAAAAGTTAGTAGCCAAGGGATATCCCCCACGTGTGATCAAATTGGCTTCGAAAAGGGCTTACAACAACAATCGGGAAGCTCTTTTGGAAATAACTTTGAAAGAAAAAAGAGAGATTGGTACTGTGTTTGTTAACACGTATTCAAATCTCTCGTATAAAATAAAAACAATTGTGAATAAAGCTTGGAAGAAAGCATACCATGGTAAGAAGGTTTTACCACCCTTAGTTGCTTTCAAAAAGAGTCAGAGCCTACGCAATATGTTGGTTCGTAATGATATAACTAAAACTCAGGGGAAACAAGTACGAGTGAGCACTTTGTGGGGTTTACCTGAAGTTAAAGGTCACTTTCCATGTGGGAAGTGTAGTATGTGTGCACAGACAGAAGAGAAAAAGAGTTTTCAGATATTGCCAGATCTTGTTTGGAATTTCAATGAATTAACGAATTGTAACACCCAAAATGTCGTTTATTTGATCAGGTGCCCTTGTGGTTTACAGTATGTGGGCAAAACTAACAGAATGTGTCGTATAAGAATGATTGAACATCATAGTTGTATTAAAAACAAGGTAATTACAGCTCCTTTGGTGAAACATTTTTTGGAGAAAGGACATTCTCATACTGATTTCAGGTGGTTCATCTTGAAAAAAATAAGTGGCATTAATAAACAAGAGATTGATCGCAAGTTGCTCAATTTTGAACAAAAGATGATTTTCAAACTACAGAGCCACGTAGTGGGTTTAAATGAAGCAATTGATTGGCACTGTGTGAGTCTTATTTGAGACATAGTGATCCTAAGCAACGATCATTAGCTGCTTGTTTGATGCTTCTATGCCGTTACATCTATATAGTATGAACAAATTTAGATTGTATAAACTGATTGTTAATCGTTGTAGAAAATATCTATCTTTCTAAAAGGTTCTTCAACATAATGTTTCTTTAAGTTGAAAGATATGTCTTGAATTACATGTTTGTGTCCTAAAAATGTTTTATTAATGAATGAAAAGTTTACAAAAAGATTTGAGGTATTAGAACATTTTTGTTGTAAATATAAGTGTGTAGGAACAATATCACTATGTGTGTTGGATACTGTAGGCTGTTTCCATACTTGTACCATGGGCGTTCCTATGCTCCTTTGGGGCATAGACGGACCGTTTGCTTTTGAGGCTGCTTCCCCTTTAAGTACAGCCTACCTGCCTTAAACCCTGTGCTACTTTATGTTTGGGTTGCAGTCCTTTTTCTATGATCATTGTTCCAACTCACTACAGGGGTCATTCCGGCTTTGATGTCATTTACCGGCCATGTTGTGCGGGTAGTCCTGTTTCTATGATCATTGATCCATTTTATAAAAGGGTCAGTCTGTTTTCCATGTCAATTACCGGCCAGTGGTTGCGGTCAGTCCACACCTAGGTGTTTAGATCGAGTGGATTGAGGAGCGCTTACCAATTGATTGGGTAAGTTGGATGTGTAGCCGTGTCACTCTGTGTAGGTTTCGGTAGTACCCGTGTTTTGAGTCACATTACCTTTATGTATAGTAAACGTTTGTGTGTATATATAGTAAGCTTTAGATATACACAGTGGTGAAATGTAGAAGGTCCGGGTACTATGGAAAATGAGTTGAGTACTGCAGACTAACAAGCCTTTTATATGTAGTCAGTGTTTTGGCTCTGTTTTATTAAGTGATAAGATCATGTAGTACGCGTTTTGGAATCACACCGGTACGGTCGAACATGTAGTGATACACCGTTAGTCTATAATTGTTCTGTTGTTGTTTTTTAGGTAGTGTGGATATTAACACTTTGAAGATCGGATTGAAATAGTGTTGTTGATCCTTTTCTTGAGATTCGACCTCCGGATTTAACCTGGTTTTTGACTAAAGGTAATAGAGGTGATTCGCCTTTGTTTTTTCATTTGATGTTTCGATGGCTATACTCCCTTATTTAAGTACATTTGGTGAGTGTGTTTTTGTCTTTTGTCTTGACTCTACAGCGCCCCGGATCAAGTTTTACGGCAATTTACTTGCACTTTTTGAAACAATAGATGCACCCATCGATTGGTGTGTCGTGTAGCTCTGATTAGTGGCACAATGTACTAGCAATTATACAGTTAAGGTAATTGCTTAGTTGATTTCTAGAACTAATAGAAGGGCAGATGTTATTTGGTTTATCTTGCCTGTGTTACTCCATGCCTCAGTATTTTTTCTGAAGTATGCAGGTATATTTGGTATCTACAGACCCCTCCCTTACTATAACTTCCCTTTATTTTTGTATTTTAGATTACATCCATTTTTGAGATGTGAAAACTGACCCATTGTGCACAGTGTTGAAGCAGTCTACAGCATATTTACAGAAGCTTTCCCCTGATGAATGTTCAACCGTTTGAGTCGTTGATGAACAGAAACATGTCGGGAATTTCTTTTTTTAAACACATGTAGAATGTTTATTGTTTTATTTTTGAGTCTTGTTGTGTTTTGTGCAATTACGTAAGAAGTTTGTTTAGACGATAGGTCTAGGTATTAGGTTATTTGTTAATATTCTTCCACTGTGTTTGGTGTTTGTGGGTCCATTGATGTTTTAACCATTTGTGGTACATTTTGTAATAAATCGACATTATTTTTATATTTCATCAGCATACAGTCCAATTTTTTCTAGACTGTGTTGCCGGAACATCATGAAGTTTAGGTAGGTTCTTTGAGGTCCATAATAATTAGTTACTTTCCCTGTCATTTCTCCTTGTTACAAATACATTCACAACTAATACATTGCGACATTTTAGGGCATGGGCTACACTGGTGCTCTGTTGCCCACGACGAGCACGTGTTACAGAAACTTGACCAGGTGCACTGCAATTTTCCACTGCTATTTGCACGAAAGTAAATACTCCCTTAAATCAAACGCATTTTTGCAATAGGACAATTCTTGCTATTGTACAATGCTACACGCTATTGTAATGTTTCTGTAATAATAGCCAGATGTGTTAAACGCTGATGGGTCACCAATTTCTTCTCATTTATTTATTGTTTGCTAGGAACTAAACGCTGTTTCAAAGCGACCACAGGGCAGCAGGAAGGGAACAAAGGGATGAGAAATTAAACACTTAATATAATTAAATACATAAGAAATATTAAATACAGTGGAAAGGGTGGGGGGAGACCCTACTATGCCTTGTGACTGTTCAGAACGTGCAAGTGCAGAAGGGAGGAGGAATGGGATAGGTGCTGTGTTGCTTATGGGTGAGCAACTGGTGAAGTGCAAAGGAGGGTAAGTGGGAGCCACCATGGAGGAGGGTGAGCCGAGAAAAGCGCTGAGGAGGACAGAAGCTGGGGGCAATTTGGTGAGGGAAGGCAGGGCCCAGAACATGCATAAGGGCCCTGCACACCAAACAAGCAACTGTGTGATTAGCAGAGGAGTGTGAGGTGGAAGGAAGAGGTAAAGAGGAAAGTCTTGAGGAGCTTCTGGAATTTAAGAAAGTCCTGCTCAAGACGAAGAGGGAGGGGGAGGGTGTTCCAAAGAAGGGAGTCAGCGGATGAAAGAGATTGATCAGCTGCCCTCTGTTTAGTAAAATGCTTTACACACAAAGAGTTGGTGCAAGAGGAGTGCAGGGGTCTGGAGTGGGAATATTTAGTAAGAGAGAGTTGCAGATAGTGTGGTCCCTGGCCCCAGACAGCCTTGTGGATGATACAGAGGGATTTGAAATTGATTCTGTGAAGCAACCGGGAGCCAGTGAAGGCTTTTTAGGGCAGGAGAGATGCGGTCCGTGGGTTTGAGGCCAAGGATAAGTCTAGCTGCCCCATTCTGGTAAACTGGATTGGTTGCACAGTGGAAAAAAGGAGATTCAGGAGGCGGCTGTTGCAGTAGTCATGCCCAGAGAGAACCAGGGTTCGAGTAACATTGTGTTTCTGGGGGAAAGTCAGAAAAGGTAGAATCCCTTTGAGAGGGAAGAGCTGAAAGTGGGATTTCTTGGCAATATCCTGAGTGTGAGGGAGGAAGCAGAGAGAGGAGTCGAAGATGACTGCAAGGTTTCTGGCTTCGGAAGAGGGAGCAGGAGGAGAGCCCCTGGAGGAAGGCCAGAGTGAAGGGAAGAAGTCGGGAGCAGGGCTATGAAGAGAGAGTACCAGGAATGCCCCTCCTCACCCCCATGAACATGACGGCCCGAAGAGTCAAGAACGCTCAAAGTCACTCATTATTTGGACAATCCTCAAGTGCACCACTGACTGGTACGTATGCAGAGAGGTATCTCCTCAGACAGCCCTTCCAGCCTTATCCAGTATCCAGTGCATATCCATTCAGACACAGGTGACTTGACAGTGATTGTGGATCCGAATACCATAGTGGACTGCATTGATTAAATGCCAAGAAAACACTGGGCCAACGTCACTAGTGACACCACAACATAGCAGCGTTAGTCATGAAGCACACTTGCAGCCCCTGCACAGCATTCCACGAACAGACACTCATATACATGAAGAACATGCTTTCACAGTTCTGTAGATAGAGGACAGATACACATATATACAGTCAAAAGCTTTTATTACTTTTCTCAGCCAAGTGCAGTAACGCTAAAATGGAATGCAACAAGAGATCCTAAGCAAGCTTGCAGATGCTAATGGCAATTAACTCTATGGGACTACAGGAGTACATATGGAGCCTGGTAGGACCACGTTTGACTAACCTATAGGACACATAGAACAGTATGAGCATATGGAAATCACATTAAGTCTAAGGGAAATGACGAGGACCTCAAGTTACAGGACACTAGGTGTTGGAAGCAGGCTCAGGCTGCACCAAGTGAAGACCGAGCTCACAGCCAAGGGCAGACATAAACAGGTTCATTCCAAGCTCCAAACGCAGCTGCAGTAAAACAGAATAAATCCTCAACATGCAGACCAAGAGAGCTCGATTCTGTGGTCTACAACCACATGATGCAGCCAAATTAGACAATGGGCATTCACCCGTGGCATGGGAAGAGGTGAATGGCAAAGGGCAAGGACCAATGGTAAGTCTACGACCCTGCAACAATGTAATATATAGTTCTTGGGAACACGGCAGGTCAGCCACCTGATATGGAAGGGCCAGTAGAATTAGATATATATGGATCTGCTGTAGGGTATACCACCCCCAGGACCCAACCAGAAGTGGGGATAGGTTTTTGGGGGAGGGCCCAGGTGATAATGCCATTTGAGAGTCAAAACTGTGGAGCGCCTCTTGTGGCACGAAGATGACTGTTCAGCTGCAGTCCCCGGAGGGCTGCGCGACACCTCACAGGTTTTGAGAAGACAGATAAAGCACACCCAGTGCAAAGGCCGTCAGGAGCCAGATTGGGAAATATCCTGCCCACGATCCATGAGCAGTTCCGCAGACCAGAGGGTGGTTGGCAACTTTGGGAGACCCGGCAACCGAGCAGCACCAGCAGATCATTGAGTGTAAATATTGACTCAGCCACGCACCAATTGCGGGGAAAGGGAAAGTGACGGGGGAGCGAGAGTGGTATTGATTATTGTTGAGTACCTTTGGAATATTGTAGAGTATTGTCTAGTATTGTCCAGCATTGTCAAGTTTAGTACGGACAGGAGCAGAGGTAGATGCCATTTCTGTGGGTAAGGCACATTCAGTGTTGAGGTAAAAGATTCTGGTGAACAACCTAGACTATTGACTCGAGGGCACAGATTACAAAATGTATGTGAATATTGGATTTCCTGTAGGTTGGCAATTTCAGTTCGGGTCATAGATGATATTATCCCCGTAAGGTTTAGCAAAGGAAGCTGGCCTAGATGGCGTAAGATGATTTGCCTGGTTAAGTCTTGCAGAGGCATTTTATCTACAAGGTGACGCTGTAGGTACAGATTGAACACAAATAATATTGGTATTCCCTCAGTGTTCTGGCCATTGATGGGACGAACGGCTGATTCCACTCCTGTTACTGACGTTCCAAGAAGGCTAATAGCAACAAGCATCTGACGTGATTCTACAAGTTGTACTAAGAACGCAATTGCAGAGGTTTTCATCCTGATTTCCCCACATCACAGAGAATAATGGAGCATGACCTAGGATGTTGGAAGGTTCACTTGTGAGCTCCCCAGTTCCTGGAAATCGAAGTGGGGTAAAGTATACCGCATGTTCCCATCTCGGACACCGAATTTTTATGTGTATCAGACGACTTTTTGAAGACCGTCCTGATGAAAGTGGTCAAATCTACAATTGAACCACTGAAACCGGCAGACAGTGGTTGTTACTGAGTGGAGGTTATACTCACTCTAGTGTCACTCTTAACAACCTCTCTTTCACCCGTGTTCTGCCCACCTGAAAGTATTATAGGCAGACACTTTGTGTGTATGTGTTTGTCTTCACCTTGTGTCTTTCCCCAGCAGAGAGTGCTACTTTACATGGCTCTCCTATTCTTGGTGGATGTTTAGAACTGGGTTGATGTTTTAACTCAAGTCTCCCCGGGATCTTTCAGCTAGTTTATGGAATATTACATTTTTGTACCCACAAATAGAAAGCTGTAAGCATTGCCATAGGGGGTTCTTTTTTAACACTCTTTTTTATGTATATTGCTGCATGAATATGAGTGGCGATGGACCAATGGGGTTGAAACTATCATCTAGATTGTACCAGTTTATTCAAAAATAAATTCTCTTTACCTTCTTTTACTGTTCCTGTTTGATAAGTGGCTCATCAGCGTTACCTAGACACGGATTGGGACTAGGCAGGTTTAGTTATAAACTGATTGTTTACTTCTGTCCTTCCCAACAACCCCATTCTCCATGTTTCACTCATTGCTGTGATTGCTCTCCTTTTTATGCTACAGAATTTTTTCACAAAGTTGTATTTTGCCCTTTTTTCGTGTTATAAAAGCTATCAGTCAGTGCATTACCCTGTACACTGTTGACTCAGTGCCCTTTAGTCTGTGAATCCCCTGCCATGAGGCAGGAAGTCAGCCGTGGGTTCATGTTGGGGTTGTGTGTATTTTTTGTGCAACAGGATTTCAGCATTGTAATCTTTAGCACTTCCTTGATTAGGCTGTTGGTGATGTCACCCCCTACGCCTATGCATAGGACTTGGAGAGCACGAGGTATTGTGGAAACAGTGTTGAGAAATGTGAGATTGACAGAAGAGGTTGTCCAGTGGTGGTGTGCGGGAGGCGCATGCATGAGATCCATGAGTGGGCCTGAAGAGGCAGAGAATTGCAGAGGGGCGGTGCGCCGACCACGTCTGATATATTGTTTTGGAGCCAGAGAGGCTCAAGAATGAGTAAAAGAACTGTTATTTTATTGTGTTTACGAACAGCGGAATATTGAAAGCCTCATTTTGAGGTCAAGTGAGTATAAGAGCAATGCACCAAGGGAAGTGCGGGTATGACACACCCCTACGACACTTAAGTAAGACTCTTCTACCCTATAAGGACAAGATTTGTAAATATAGTGTGGAATGGACGAAAAGCACTGAGGGTAAATTGAATAAGTCATGGCCACAATGAAGAAGTTTGTCCAAGAATGTGCAGCAAACACTACTGACACACTTACAGGACACTTTCAAGGGGAAGACATTAGCCAACCACATTGAAATATTCAAGCTGTGGCTGATGTTTCAGGAGGGCCGGGGGAAGTAGTGAGGCGTCAATGGATGCTGAACCAACAGGAGACACTGGGACCAGCGTCCCCACACTCCACTACCCGACCCCTTTTCCTGCAAGCAAAAATGCAGAGGACACAGACGAGGAACAAGGGCTTTTTCCACTAAAAGCAGCAGAAGGGTATTCAAACCCAGTATTTCAACCTCCACCATATACCAAGGAGAAAGGGCAGAAAGGAATCGGGCAAACAACCAGCAGAAAGGGAATGTGCAGTGAGGTGCCGAAGGGCAAGAACGAGGGGCTAGAGAGCATGGCTGCGAACAAGTGGGTTGGGGGACAGATCCTCCTAAATGTAGACGGGAAAGCAACAGGAGAGGCAGCAGGAGCGACCAAAGAAATGGAAGGCCTTAAGGGGAGCAGCAAAGCAAAGGACTGGGCAGAGATAATGGAAGAAGTAAACAGAAGAGAGAGGGAAGCAGAAGAGAGATGCAAGAGGGCGCACAGATACAGGCAAAAGAAGGGAATGAAAGAGCAGGAGCAGCGGGAGAGGAGGAAGAAGGAGCAAGAAGAGATGGAGAGACGAAGGGAAAAGGATGAGAAGGCAAAGCACGTGTTAGTTAATAGGGAACAGAGGAAGTGGCAGCTTGAGCGGCTTATGCAAGAGTGTAATCGGAAGGAGGAGGAGGAGCGCAAGATCAAAGACATAAGGGAACAGTGGGCAATGGGCAAGGGAGACAACAAAGGGGGAGAGGGTAGGCGAGCAGAGCCAGACAGCACAATCACGCCAGACAGGACCACCACTGTAGTAGACAGGATGGGTATGGGATCCTGTGAGGAAAGGAGTGAACTAGACTTGATTGACTCCAGAGGGAAGCTCGGGAAAGACACGACTTCTAGGAGATTGAGCTTCATGGACTATTTTTGTAGTGATATGGAAACTGGCTCGGAAGAGGATGCAGTGGGAAGTGGGAGGAGGAAAGAGTGCGATTTAAGCACAGGTCTCCTGGGGATGGCACAGAGAGAGGCGTAGAGTGGGAAGGAAGAAAGAATATAGGGATACCTAAGAATGAAAGAGATGATTGGTCACCACACACCAGAGACGCGTCACACAACTCTGACAACTTGCTCCCCTATGTTGCATCCCCACCCGGGATGAAGGAAGGCATGTAATGACACTAAGGACACTTGGGGATCATATAGGTGCACACAACTGACATGAGGACCGAACCGGGAGATAGGGGTTCACACAGCTGCCCCAGTTGGAAAAAGGAGGGGTGACTTCCATATATACCATGGAAACACATAGACAAAGAAAACCTGAAGTATAGGCTACCCTCGTTGACCATGGGTGTAGGGAAATGAATATATGAAATGGAAAGAATGACAGTGGGACAGAAGTTAGCAGTGGGAGGCGTAAAGGGATTATTAGTGGCAATTCTTGGGGAGGCTGCTGATGTTGTATGGTGAAGGGCGGGGTACCCAGGAGTCACCATGCAGGACACGGCGCACAGTGGTTCACCATTTGCAAATTGCTGATCAGCTGCATTGCAAGTTCTAAGAACATAATATCCAGACATGTCACACATTAGTGTGATTATGGCACACAAAATGGGGGAAGATGAAGACCCCTTTCACTACATTCAGACAATTCAAGAGCTTTGGTGCCTTGAAACACGAGAACTGTGGGATAAAACACTAGCATTATTTCACCACATATTGTGCCAAGGGTTGCCAGAACCGGTACAGAAGCAGCTTAAGAAATTAGTGGCCATGGAGGCAAAACCATGGCCAGAAATACAGCTTATGATAGTACACCATTTTAGGTTATTGCAAGAAAATGCAAGGAAAAAGCATGCGGTAAGGAGGTAAGGAAGCAGGAGGAAGTGAAGTTGGTACAAAAGAAGCTATCTAAATATGCCATTGAAATGGCAGAGTTGACAAGCACGGGAGGACAAGGGTCCCCACAGCCACAATACGCACCGCCGCCTGTGGTGGGAGGATTCATGGGGCAGGAAAATGCGCAGCATGGGTTTCGAGGAAGAGGGAGCCATCTAGAGAATGCGGGTATGAGCCACAGATACATCACATCTAAGGGGAATTTCCAGGGGTGGGGTTCAAGGATACAGGCAGCAGGTGCAGCAGAGCCCAGGGGAGTTTTCTGGGGGTTTCCAATGGCAGGGGAGGGAGCCACCACAGTGCTGGGTGTGTGGGCATATAGGACACATTTCAAGAGTGTACAGGAGCATGGGGTACAACAGAATGGGGGGATGCAATACAAGCCAGCATACCGGGGAGAACAGTACTATACACAGGGCCAAACAAAACAATAAGGACAGGCATCAAATACATACCCACAGCCACACCAGCCCATGACACAGACACCACAGATGCAAGCACCTATACCATAGTATTTGCAGTCATCACAGATGCCTCAGATGCAAGATAACATGCAGCATCCATATGCAATAGCACAGGTACCGCAGGCACAGAATAATGCAAAACCAAACAATGGGACAGAGGTAGGCACAGACTCCATAGCAGTAGCCCCCATTAGAAACCTGGGGGGGTCACCATGGTGGGAAACAAACCCTTCTGGGGGAATGGGATGTCCTTATACCCTCAATAGGACAGCCCACAGACGCACCTGATGTATTCCATCCTGTCGTTTACACCCAAACCAGCGGAGGAACCATGCATAGGGGTCACAATAGGTGACAAAACTTTTTCTTTTCTTGTAGACATAGGGGTGACTAAATCCTGCATCCGGGAGGGGAGATGCCATGAATGGTCATGGATTCTCTGGGGCTATGGAAATGGTTCCTTTCACAGACAATATTTCACTTTCTATAGCGGAACATGATCTATCCTTTCCCATGCTTTACTCCCGACAGACACCTGTAAACATACTGGGGAGGGACATTATGAGCATACTTAACATGACCATTTAATTCACAGAGAAGTGGATAGTGTGCTCTACACCAGGGATACACCTTCTCAATGTACGGGAAATTATTCAAGCCTACTGTGGATGAAGGATACAGAGGGGGGTGCCAGTAGACGAGGAACTGTTCCAATATGGGACTGAGTCTGCAATAGCATGTCTCTGAAGGATTCGAGGGAAGTGGCGCATTCCAAATGAGCACTTGTTCAGACCAGAAATACCATTGGATGAAGCGGAAGGGACTACTAGAATCAAAGGCAGTAATAATGGGAGATGAGTGTATAGCAGTGCATGGGACAGATGACATGGGGGTGACCATGGGGAGAAGTGATCCCTGTAGCTGAAGGATACAGGTTGACTGCAGTGACAGACAAAGATTTGTTCAGGGCCAACAGATTGGACCAAGAGATGGTGTTTCAAAATGATCATCACATATTGGGTGAGGATACATTACAGGGAAGTACCACAGAGAATGGCGATGGTGCTGAAGGCACTGCTGACCTTTCTTGAGGAGGATCTGGCCAAGGTACCCGGCATTTTATGGACCACTAGTCCCTATGATGTGGGGCTTCTGAAGGGCATGGGAGCGGTGAAGATCAAGCTGAAGCCAGGAGCAATTTTACCACAAATCAAAAAATACCCACTCTCAAGGGGAGGCAGACAAGGGCATCTATGAGACCATTGCAGCACCAGTGAAGCAAGGCATCCTAGTGCCATCAGAATCACCATGCAACACAGCTGTGTACACCGTCAAGAACGCAACCGGGGGGTTGTGGCATTTTTTACAGGACTTGCGACCTCTGAACCATACTGTAGAAGCAGAATATCCTTTAGTTCCGAATCCAGCGACAATCTTGTGCAGCATTTCAACAGAAGCTGCCTGCTTCACGGTTATAGATGTGAAGAATGATTTCTTCTCTATACCACTACAACCAAACTCACAAGACTTGATTTCATTTCTATATAGAAATAAGAAGTGGGAACATACAAGACTTCCTCAAGGAATTGTGAATCACCGTCCATATTCAATAGGGTCCTTCAGGTGGACCTAGGCAATCTACATATGAAGAGCACGGTCATAAAGTACATTGATGAAATATTAATCTGCAGCTCGACTGAAGAACAGTGTAGAAATGACTCAGTACACGTGTTGACCATGTTAGCTGACAAGGGATACAAGGTGGACAAGGCCAAACTACAGTACTGTCAGAAAGAATTGCTATACATTGGGCAGATGATCTCTCGAAATGGCAGACAGGTGACACCAGAAAGTGCAGAGGCAAAACACAGGACAGCAAAACCCACAACAGTCAGAGAGATGCAGCAGTTTTTGGGGTTATGCAATTACTGTAGGGCATGCGTCTTCGACTACAGCACTTAGACCAGGCCTCTACTGAGTGAACTGAAGGAAGCACAAAAAGGAGACAAGATGATACAAGGGACAACAGAAATTACTCAGGAATTCAATGAGCTGAAGGAAGCAATATTCACAGCTCCAGTGTTAGGGATCCCAGACTATAAAAAGGAATTATTTTTGTTCACACATTCTGACAGGGGAGTGATGACAGCAGTATTGACCTGGAAGACGGGCTTGGGGCACAAGCCACTAGCACATTACAGTGGGAAGTTAGATCCAGTAATGAGAGGACATTATCCGTCCAAGCAAGCTTTGGCTGCAGCCGCATTCGCAGTTGACAAATCAGCGAGTATTACCATGGGATGCAGCACCACTCTTTACATGGAGCATGCTCTCTTTGCAATACTGGAGAAACCAAAAAGCACGTGGACAACACAAAGAGCATTGGGGTACGAGGTGTTACTATTGAATCTAACTCTGAAGTTAGTGAGATGCAGACCTGTCAATCCAGTGACCTTTCTCGCAGACATTCTACAAGAGGGTGACGACGCACATGACTGCACAGCAAACTTACAAGAATTCAGTGACACTCGCAAGGTACAGGAGGGCGCACTTGAGGGGGGAGATGGGTTCTACATTGACAGGTCTTCAACAATTGACCAGGCAGATTGGGTCAGACATACAGGGACAGCAGTGGTGAGACTAAGGGAGGACAGAACCAGTGAGTTTGTGGTCAGTGCACAACTGCCATCACATTATTCAGCAGAAGCAGCAGGATAATTGCCTTTAATATTAGCATTGGAGCACAGCAGAAAAAGGGAGGAAAGGATTTACTCAGATTCAACCTACGTGACAACCACAGTACATTCAGGACTGTCACAATGGATGATGGGTCACCAGTGCAGCATGCACTCCTATTGGGCAGACTAGTGGACGTCATACATTATCCTAAATAACTAGCAATAGTGAAATGCCAAGCACACACACAAAGAGAGTACCCTGTCACAATGGGGAATGAAGCAGCAGATGAGGAAGCAAAATTTGCTGCATATTTTGGAGAGCTCCTAGAAATGGAGGCCTTGTCACATGTCTGTGATTATGCAAGGGCAATGATACTCAAAGAGGGGTACAATGTTTTGACAGCAATGCAAATAATGGAGCTGCAGGGAGCTGCACCCAAGGAGGAAAAGGACCTGTGGCATAGGAGGGGATGTACAGTACCTCTAACAGATGCTTTATGGCGGCAGAACAACACAGGGAAGGTTGTTATGCCACTCACATTATTGCACACAGCACTGACACAGCTACATTATCCAAAAAATACAGGGAAGGAGGTGATTGCTGCTCACATTGGAGAAACATGGTGCTGTCCTAATTTGGCAGAACATGTGGCCGAATTCATGACCCCTACCTGCACTTTTCTAACCCTTGCTGTCTGCACTTAACCCCCGGACATTTGGCTGCACTTCTTTCTATGTCTTCTCCTATGTCTCACACTTCTCCTCCTCCCCTTCCCCTGCTGCTTTTTTTCCCTTCCCTCTCCCCTGCACTTTTTTCGATCTTAATGTCACTTGGCCTAGCAAGATTGTTGTCTTGTCCTCCCTTGTTCCCCTCCCTTGCCTTGTCACGCCTTGAAACACTTACTTGTGTATAGGCGCGCTATAAATGAAATATCATATCATGTCATGAGTAACTGTTTGACTTGCAAACAATTCACTGCAGGACATACATGAAGGGTTGTGAGAGGAGCGTATGGCTCGCACAGTTGGTCCATTCCAGAACCTCCACATCGACTATGTTGACATTATCCAAGTCTGCCAAGGGTACCGCTAGATGATAGTGGTTGTATGCCCATTTTTACAGTAGATTTAGGCTGGCCATTGTTCTCATCCTGACGCCCTCCGAGCGGTGACATTTCCAGTCCAGGAAGCGTTCCTACAATGGGGTGCATGTGAAGTCTTGTGGTCTGACAACAGCCCTCACTTCGCCAATGAGATGTTCCAACTAATTATAACGTTGCTGGGCATCCAACACAAATTCTCCTGTGCTTATCACCCACAAGCAAACGGGTAGTGTGAGCATCTCAATGGCCTGCTCAAAGAATCAATAGCCAAAACTAAAACGAGTATCAATAAGAATTGACTACACTGTTTGCCTCTAGCCCTGTTTGCATTGTGGCACAAGCCTGGGTCCGACCACCACTTAACCCCACACAAGGTGTAACAGGATGGCGCATGCAACTTCCGCTTGCTCCTCCCACTAGGGTGATTAAGGATGAACAGAGTACTGCAAATTTACTGGGTCAATGAATGGATGAGTATGTTACTACCTTCATTACTAGTGCCTCTTTTATCTCTCACCAGATACAACGACACCATGGTGGCCCTGAAGCCAACAGGGGAAGCGACAGTGTCAACAACACAAGCCTTACTTAAGCAGCCTCCTGTATTTCCTGGGGACAGTGTTCTCCGCAATTTTACCCGGCATTAGGACCCACCCTAATTCACGGCTCCCCACATTGTAGATGCAGTGACTGGGAGAGCAGTAAAGCTCAAGGGAAAGACTGTCTGGAACCATATCAATGACGTCAAGTCCTACAAAGCTGTGGCCTCACCTGGCAACAAGACTGACAAAGCCAACGATCATCGGCAAGAACAGCAAGGAGATAATTTGCGACTTACACTATTGAGTAGAGGACACCCAATGGTTACTCGTTCACGGGCAGCAGAGTTAGGGCTAGGACTTCCTACACATCCACAGTGAGGGTATACTGTCTGTTTGTTATTTTTCTCTCTACCCACATTCTTCGTGAAAATGAGAAAGTCTTATTGCATAATTTTTCATGCTGCCCAATGATTTACAACCTGATACTTTTCAGAGCCAATTTGTCCACATTATTAGACAGTCCAACAGTTTCTGAGCACTTCCTCCTAATGCGTATTACCACATTTTTATGACATATTTGGCCCAAGCTTACCCACAACTCAAACGAGGAAACCTATCTGTCCTCGCAGTACCCAGAGACCCTAGAATTAGAACTTTGTGGGAAAAGCTATTATCTTCGCCATGATCGACTTTATGATTCACAGGGCTTAAACTAACACTACACTTATCTAATAACTCACAGTTTTGCGCATTTCAGGTGCGCAACTCTTGTCTTCTGGCTGTACAAGGTCCAACAGCACAAGTAAATGGAGGGAATAATTAAAAATCTGCTTATCTTGTCTTGTCTCTTGTTTCCAAGTGGGGTTTTTGCATTTTTCATTTGGCGAATATCTCTTGTGTCTAGTGAAACCGCTGTATCCTCTAGTAGCATTACCCCAACCCCAGCAGGTGGAACGACCATGTCAGGTGGACAGAAGAGCACTGTCAACATAGCAAGAAGAAGTAAGTGCAGTGCTGATACAGACATGGGGGTGTGCCTATATCTCACTGACACTGCTCGAGTGTCTAACAACATGCAGCATAAACACATGGCCAAAGTAGGCAAGGAAACCGGGGGGGAGAGCTGCTATGTCTGCTCACTAATCCCCTATGCCATGAGTGCCTCCAGAATGTTCATAGCAACTGAAATTACAGCAGCAATAGCACAATACCTCAGATATCTATATATGGTTACAACCCAAGGAAGATTCCAAGGGAAAACAGCAACATTGAGATGGATGTCTCATACAACATTCCCCTATGAAGACAGTTAAATATTGAACAATTACTGGCAGTTACACCAAGCTATACAATACATACCTGATGGCCCACAGAAAGGCGAAACGAAAACAATAATGCTGAAGAAACTACCCTGCCCGAAAAGGGGGGGGTGGAGAAATAGGAGGAGAACCAGGATGTTGGTAAAGACCACAGATGCTTGTATATGGCCAAGTATATACAGAGGAAGGATGGACTGGAGGAGTAGTAGGACGCAAGACACACACCCTAGTACAATCACCAGTGAACACAGTGCAAGGAGAAAATGACAAGTGCCTGAAAGAAAGGGATGCAAGTGCCAAGTTGCTCCCCTGGGTAGAAAATGAAGTTGGGCCGATGCATATAATACCTCTAAAGAAGCCAGCATTGTGCTACAAGAATGAAGGTATAGTAAGGGTTGGAGCTAATATAGACCACTATTGGGAGTGTGGATCCAAGGCATATGAGAAGTTGCCGCCCAACTGGGGAGGAGTTTGATCGTTGGTGCACATCAATATAGCAGCACTGGTAGTGCCCCAGAAGGACATAAAGATAGATGGCTTCCCTAAAATGGATACTAACACGAGAAAGATGAGGTCCATGGGAGTACAAAAAAAGGGAAGAAAGAAATGGTCCGTTCAAGTGAGTAGAGTAAAGAGAGGAAACTATTTCTAATCAGAAGCATCCCTAGACGATGTACCCCCTGAACATCAGTTATGCAGCAGGACAGAAATATGTTTTGCGCCAGTGGTTCCAGCGGTCCAGACATACAAATGCTGAATGGCTGCAGATAACCAGAAGGTAGCTGATGCAGACAATAAACTCTACAGTAAACGGCTTCAATGCAATGAAGAAAGAGCTCTGAGCAGTAACGTTGATGGCACGCCAGAACAGCTATGTTTTAGACCTCCTCACAGCAATGGAAGAAGCGGTTTGCACAAAAATTGGGAGTTCCTTCTGCGCATTTGTGCCTGACAATGATGGAGAGAATGGTACACTGACAGAGGCAGTAACGTGACTATCGAAGATGGAGAAAGAGGCCAAAGGGACCGGAAAAGATTAGAGCTGGGTGGCGTACCTATGGTCATGGATGCCGTTATAGCTGTCGGATGGACTGAAAGTATTACTAGGGGCACTAATATTAGTATTAGTGAGACTGTGTGTGGTAAAGATCTGCATTATTTAATGCTGCAAAACTACTGAGAAATCGATAGGGAACAAGGTGATGGTGGATGCGAATATGGGAGGAGGAAAAGACAAGATAGTGGAAGAGAGAAAAACACCTGAGAACAAGAATAAGGGAATGTCCACTGTTGCCAACTGAGATGGTAATATTCGGTAACCCATCAACAATAAGACCTACAGGGTAAATGGGTGTGCTGCAATCCAGAAGGACAATGCAGTTATATGACTTGGTGTTTTGACGATCATGCAAACTAGCATGGACATCTCGGAGGAGTGACAAAAATATGGCTACCAACAACAGAACTGATAAGGTATGGCGGAGTGGTCGACAGGTTGACCAGAGGAGGGACTGAAAAGAGGGTCCCAGGAATGCCCCTCCTCACCCGTATGAACATGACAGCCTGAAGAGTCAAGAACGCTCGAAGTCACTCATTATTTCGACAATCCCCAAGTGCACCAGTGACTGGCATGTATGCAGCGAGGTATCCCCTCAGACAGCCATTTTACCATTATCCAGTGCAAATCCTTTCAGATACAAGTAACTCAACAGTGATTGTGGATCCGAACACCATGATGGACTGCATCGATTAAATGCCAAGAAAACACTGGGCCCACTTCACTAGCGATACCACGACGTAGCAGCGTTAGTCATGAAGCACATTCTCAGCCCTGCACAGCATTACACAAACACATACTTGTATACATGAAGAACATGATTACACACTTCTGTAGATAGAGGACAGATTCAAATGTATACTGTCAAAAGCTTTTATTATTTTTCTCATTAGCCATGTGCAGTGACGCTAAAACGCAAGGCAACAAGAGATCCTGAGAAAGCTTGCAGATGTGTATGGCAATTAAACTCTAGGACACCGGACAAGGTAAGCAGGCTCAGGCTGCATGAAGCAAAGAGTGAGCTTACAGTCAAGGGCACATTCCAAGCTCCAAACGACAAGGGGCCAGCTGCAGGAAAACAGAATAAATCCTCATAAATGCAACCCCATAGAGCTTGATTTTGTGGTCCACAATCACGTGATGCAGACAAACTAGACAAAGGGCATTCACCCATGGTGGGAAGATGAGCCGTTCTCAGCAACCCAGATGAGAAGTGAAACAAATGTTGCAACGTGGAGCGCACTCTCACATATACCATTCCCATTAACCACACTAGATACAGGTTAAATTGGAACATCGCATCAACATTGCAGCTCCCCCGGTCACCAATATGGCACAAACAACGTGTCCCCCTCTTTCTCATTGGGGCCTTATTGACCGGCCCAACATTCCCCCTTTAGCTAATACATTAACTAATACACATATTTCTTGTTCTCTTAAACCTTCTTCTCTGGGAAATAAAACCCTACAACCATCTCTCACATTGGTCCCAATATAGGCATACTCTCAGTTGAACAAACCCAACTCAACCCACCACCATTTCCACAATCTACCTGCTTCTCCACACACTTTTCCCAATTTGGTGGAGGACACAAGACAGCTTCAGTCTGAGTACCCATATGATATGAAATGGTAGTGGTTCTAGCTTTGGACAAGGTCACAATCATCATGTGTCTGCTTTTGGTACCTCGGTAAAGCAGCATCACGAGAAAATTTGACAGGAAAAAAGATAATAAGAAAAAAGACAAAAAATGGCATTAAGATTTTGACAGCTGGGCTCATCCAAAACAGTACCCAAGGTCATGTGTGATTCCTGCTTCGTTCTCCATGACCACCCTAAGCTTGTGCAAAGCTGCAATTGTTTGAGTCAGAGTTTTATTTTACAAATCATTAGCAGGCACAAATATACAGCATGTGCTCCTGATTTTCTTGCAGACTACCCCCTCCATAGCTGTTAGGAGGTCGGGAATGTACCTAATCTGCAAAGCAATGAGCCTCATGGCCCATAGTTCTTCTTTGATTGCACTAAAAGATGATTTGTAGGAATTCACAAACAACAAAAGTTCATAGCGGGTGACCTGGAGCAATTTCACATTCGCAATCGCATGAGTAGTAGGGCCAAGAGAGAAGAGAAAAGCCCCTCAGTACAGCTGAACAGTCAATACTGCGCAGGAATGTCCATCAGAGCTTCCAAAGATGTTGCCGAAATATAATTGGACCGCTTGGTCCATTGCAATGGCTCCTCTTCTTTACCATCAGACAAAGACATTGGTTTGCCCATATATGATGACACAGGGCATGCAAGGGGCACAGAGGACAAAGGGCGCACAGGTGTTGCTTTGGGCATTGAGTGGGCAAGTACCAAATGTTCTTCAGGAATAAGGACAGGCACATGTAGTGTAGTGAGACTGCACACTCCTCGCCAGGCTGGTGGCAACTGCCTGTGTCCGAATTGTTGAATTGTCCACAAGACCAAAACACATCAAGGAGTGCAGATGTACCTGCAGACAGATCAGCGATGTGAAGCATGTGGCTGCAGTTCCCATTTGTGCCGTGTCGTTGCCGTTAAAGCACACAGAAAAATGTGTGAGTAAATGTAACTTAACAGGTTTCTCTGGCTCCTTGATCCATGTAAGATACTTTAGATGCTTCTTCCATGCATGTCCATACTCTTGTTTAACTTGTGCCATCCCTTCTTCTGAGAATCCCCTCATCCCTCCAGCTCTGCAACTCTTCACCCCTTTCTCCCATCAGTTGTTCATTATGATGGACCGTTTTAAATTCAACTGGCTTCTGCATACAACACACATTCTTCTGCTCTTTATGATCTGTGGCCGAACAGTCTTCATCAACATACAAGAGAGATGCTGTGACTGATTGTCCTTGAAACTGCCCTCAGACCCAACACAGAGCTAGCTACACTAGACACAGTGCCTTTGTTAACTCTATCTTGTCTGGGATAAATATCCTAAGTACACCAGAAGCATGGGGCATAAGAGAGCAGATGTAGCAAAATCCTACAGATCGCTCTCTCCCCACTCTCCTCAGATGGCTATACCATATGCATCTACTATCCGAACAGAAGTTACATCATTCTCAATCCTCATGAAATTGTAATCAACACATCTTTGTGCCCTTAATCATATTTAATCAAATTCTGCAGTACTGGATTAAAGAAAAATATTCACATTCATATTCTCCATCATAAAGCAACACAATAACAAGAAAAGTGAAAGAAACACATAATTAACCATCCTACTTTTAATTTTAAATCCAAATGTCCCTTTATCCTCTAAAATAACAATTACTGGTTTTCAGTCACTCCCCCCTTTTGTACTGGAATGAACTGTGAATCCTTATGGCATACTTAACTTTGAGCTTGCTTCTGCTACTGTGCCAGCGGAGCATCACCAGCATCCCTTCATATGTCACTGATGTGGACCCCGCTTTTGCAGCCCTGCACCTTCACAGCAGACAGAGTTGCAAAAATCACGATGTGCGGCCCTTGGAAACAGTGCTCATTTCAATTTCAGGCAAAGGTACTGACAAACACCAGGTCCCTGGTGAACAACTGTGGTTGGTGTATGTTGTCAGATTCTTTGCCACTTTCTCCTGTAGATTGTTGATGAGAAGACATAACCTGTGAAGATATTTTTCAGCTAGAGCCCTATGGTATTCCCTAAACTCCTCAAAAATAATCTCTGCTGATTTATGTGCATCTGATGCTGTGCGTGCAGGTGAGAGTGGTGTGTGTAACCTATGTGCAGTCCCAATCTCATATCGACTGAGATGTTGATCTTTCCCTGGCTGGTTTCTCAAATAAAAATGAATGATTGGTAAACAATAGTGTCCATTTTTATTCAAATCACTACACAACTTTGAAAAATGAACCGCAAGAACTGCATTTAACTTTTTTACTATTCCATTGGCCTGAGGGTGGTACACTGAACACAACCTGTGCTTAATCCCCAAGAGCAAAGTGATTTTTGAAAACATGGTACTAAAAAAGTGGGACTTCAGGACCTCAGAAATTCCCCACTGTGGAAGTACCTCACTCAGCAAAAATGTTGCTGTTTTCATCCTTAGGTGCTCTCTCCTGCGTTTCCATAATTTGAAGCAAAGGGACCAAGGTGTATGGGCTGGCAACTGTACCTGCTGTGACAGTGACACAGTTTCCATTTTTAGTGAATATGGGAATCGCAAATACACAGTTTCCATTGTCTGGGAATCTGCCAATGGGAAATCTGCAGCCTCTTTCGCTGCTCTGTCTGTGGCATTATTTCCAAATGTTGTTGGGTTAGTATGGTTATTGTGTGCAGCGCATTTGACAATTCCTACTGTGGACAGTGTTAGCACTTCGATTAATCTGTATAACAGCACAGTATTCTGGCTAGGGGTCCCGTTAGATCTCCTAGAGCATCTTCTCTACCACCTTGAGAAGCCTAAATGTACATTGGATGTTACATATGCAGAGTTAGAATAAGTAGTGACTGCTGTCCCCTTACTCATTTCCAGCACCTCTATAAGCGCCATTAGTTCCGCGGCTTGCACAGACTAATGTGAAGGCAACCGTTTCTTCATCCTGACCTGGTATTCCCCATCTACAAGGCCCACAATGACTGTACCCGTACGCCTATCACCAGTGTCCTGATTAATTGTTGAGGAAACATCAACAAAGAGTACCTCACCTCCCTCCAAAGCATCCCCTTTAACATTTCTTCCTCTTCTCCCTCATAAGTCATACAAGATCATCACGTTTCACTGGCTCAGCTACAAATGTTGCAGGACTGACTAGGTGACATTTTACTAGATGTATGGAAGCATTTGATAAGATATCCTCATTCCCCGAGACACTCTGGGTCATCAAAGTCGACTTGGACTTTTCCAAGATTGCAAAGACTGCATGCTCCACATACAATTTCAACAGGGAACCATGGTAATCGGTACCATGGTAATCGGTGAAGACTTTTGAAATGCAAATGCGTTGCCGCCAAAGCCTTCTCACAAGGAAACTGTCCTTGCATCACTGGGTCTAGGAGTCTGCTGTAGTATGCTAAAGGTTTATGTACTAATGATTTTTGCTGGGCCAGGACCGCTGTCATTACCTGCCTATTTGAGTGAGAAAATAGATCAAATGGGTTCTTGTAATTCAGGGTTACCAAGACCAGAACATTGCTGATCGAAGTCTTGAGTTCCTGAAAGCAGGTCACTATCTCATCAGACCATTTTATTGGACCTTTCACCTTTTGCACTCCCTTAAGTCCCTGCAATAAGGGCCTCATGTAACTAGAGTAGTCAAAGATCCATGATTTACAAAAGTTATAGAGTCCCAAAAACTACTGCATTTCTTTCACTGTCACAGGCTGGGGTGTAATGTAGACTGCAGTGGTTCTCTTTGGCATTTCCTTCCTTCCTGCGGGCGATATCACTTGCGCCAAATATACTGCCTCTATCTGGAAGTATTGCAATTTTTCTTTGTCCACTTTGTACCCCTTCTCCGCAATCAGGGTGAGAGTGTTATTGAAACTCCTCGACACTGCTCTTCTGAAGTGTTATAGGCCAGTAAGTCTTCTACATAGTCGATTACTTTACTGGGCATATGTAAATTCTCCAAATGCATTTGAACCACCCTGTTGAAAACACTCAGAGATTCAAAGTACCCGTGGGGCAACCTTGTTTAGTCAAATCTCTGACCACGATACGTAAATGCTGTGAGGTACTGAGAATCAGGGATGAAGGGGACAGAGAAAAATGCATTCTTTAAATCAATCACTGTGAAGTGGGTCGACCCAGTACGAATATTACAGAGAATGGTAGCCGGATTCGGAATCACTGGAAATTCTGCCTCAACAATGTTATTGAGAGGGCGCAAATCATGGACCATCCTTCAACTGGACTCCTTCACTTTCTTCACAGGGTAAATGGTTGTGTTACATGGTGACATAGACGGTTATATTATATCTTGCTTCAACAATGCAATAATAGTCTCATAAATCCCTCTGTTAGCCTCTGGAGACATGGGCTACTCCTTAAAACATAGTAGTATCGCACCAGCTTTCAATTTTATCTGCATTGCTCAAACACTCTTTAACAGCTCCACATCATGAGGATTGCTGATCCATAAATGGTCTGGTCCCTTCTCCACATCCTCCTTCCAATATGGTGATGTATTATGAGCATGGTCTGTGATACTTCCCTTTGCTCTATCACTATCTGGCAAGACACCCCAATCTCAAAAACGATCTCCCCTGAGTCTTCAGTGTCTATGAACAATTGTTCATTGACACATCCCTTAGCAGTAAGTTCGGCTTGTTGCTCAAAACTATTCAGCACTCTCCACCTCTGTTATCAGTGCCTGTGAGAACCTCCCTGTCCTTCTTGATAACTACTGCTCCTAAGAGAACAATGACAATGGTGCCTGGTGTTACCTCCTGTGACTCAGCAGACCAAAACTAAAATTCTGTCAGTATCTACCATGTTTGATCTCTGATTCCCGGGACCCAACTCAACACAGCCATTACTCCATACAGAAACAAAGCTGAATGTACAGGTATCACGCTATAACCACAGTATACATGCTAAAGCACTGCTTCTCATACCGGACACAAACCTGGAGTCGAACATAGTATATCTTTCTCCGTGAAAGCAATCGACATGTGGAGTCGACTGAGGAGATCCCTGCCTAAGTGATTTGCTGGGGTATCTGTGCAATAAAACAAGGGAGCAGATACATTTTGCGTTCCTACCTTTATATGTATGGAACCTACAGGATAGCCCCATAGAATCCCTGTGTGTCTATTGTTGTGCCTGACAAGGGGAACTCACCTTCCATAATGCAAGATTTTATAGCCCCTGTTTCGACCATTAATGAAAACGTTCTATCATCTACCTGTACACCTATCCGGGGTTCCTCTTCTGGATCAGCAGTAACAGACAGAATTGGACTCATCAGAAATCTCTGTGTGCTAGCCTATTCGGGGAACATAGCACTGGGGAGCAGGAAAGGATTGCCTCCAAAAACACTTGCTCCTGTGTAAGGATTGACCGTTCCTTGGGGTAAATGATTTTTCTCTCATGCCTGTACCAGTGCCTGTGCTGGCATGGTTGGTTGAAATGCAAAGGTCTTTGCGCCCCAGATACCGGGTTCTGTTCAACTCATACCTGCTGTGAATGCACAGAATCTGGGGCATGTGGCATGGTCGGGGTTGCATTTGCTAAGCACCTACATTGAAATACTGTGGCCCGTTCATACAATCTCGTACCATGAGTCCCACCATTCCACTTGACCAACACTGGATCCCATACAACCCTTCATAGCTATTTCCTATCGGCCCATTAAACCGGGGCCCCATTCCTCTAAACCCACCAAATGACTCACCTCCTCATGGAAATCCACCCCTATCCCTCGGAAACCCTCTCATTTATATTTGTTCGGGATCATACCTGTACATCCAATTTGTGTCATCCCTGATTCAATATGTCCCTGTTGTCCTGATTGTCCCTGCTCTCCGTCCGTAGAGTTGGTAATCACTGCTCCTTCCAAAGAAATCTTTGCTAGCTTTTTCTGAACAAACTTGGCCTCTGCCTTTTGTGCCTCCTGTATGCTCTCCTTTTCCTTCTCTTGTCTCCTTTTGCAAAAAATCACAATATGTGCCTGAATGTCTGGCCAACCCTTGGTCTCTATCTCTACTACTTTATCTAGATCAGGCTGGACTTCTTTGGGAAGTCCCTTTTTAGCATGTGGTAAAACATCACCACATTCTTATCCAAAGTTTCTCCCGTCTCTTTCCTCCACATCTCCAGAATTAACTGGATATGTGCGGCAGGATCGTCATCTAACTTCATTATCTTGGCCAGACTAGAAGTTATATCTGGCGTATCAGGATACATGACCCACAGGGTCCCCATACCTGTGCCATGTCATTATTGAATGCTGCTTCATCGCAGGTGTTTGTATCTAACTGAACTCCCTGATAACCTGCTCATCTCGAAAGCGTACCTGACGCTTCCCCCATTAGAGACATGAATAACTTTTCATGTCCCCTATGGCTGACATGACGCCGGTAGTGTGTTTCTCTAATACATAAATCCACTTTCCCGGGACTTGCGCAATATGAATGTCCAGGGCCTAGTAAGATTGTTGTTTGTCCTCCTCCTGTCCTCCCTTCCTTGTCTTGTCGCACCTAGAAACACTTGTGTGCAAGCTCGTTATAAAGGATTTATCATATCATATCATAATATGCCTTCCGCTGACCCTTCTGGAGAAACGGAAATTGAGTCACACGTGTCTTTACGGGGCCTCTCCCTGTCTTTTCCCTGCTGCTCACTACAGCCATACAAGTACCATAGCGTGCCCTAAGACCCCATGGTGAAATCTCTGTCGCTACTACTGTAGCAGGAGGTGGGGCTGCCACACCCTGCTCTCCTTTTGATTCCCATTCATCCTCGTCTCGTGCTGATGTCACCACATCCCCAGGCATTTCCATGGGCCAGAAACATACTCGGCACCACCATTCTCCTTGCTCAAATCCTCTACCTATAGCAACGCTTCTGTGCTCAAGGCCCACATTGACTTCCTTAATAACTGACCTATCCAATCTAACAAGAACTTGTCCATGCCTCCACCTTCCTTCTTCTACATCCTTTACCTGCATATTCACTTCTTCCCGCTCTTCACTTCTCTGCCGTCATAACAGCACTACCTCTTTCTCCATGTTTTTCTGCTCCTACATCTCCACTGCCATTCACAGCATATCCTCGATCCTAATGGTAGAAGGCACAGTCTCCCCATTTCCACTCATTCTCATCCCTTCATCTACTCTTCCAGTTTCTGGTTTCACTCTCTCTCGCTACTCCACCCTTAATCTCTCTGCTAACCTAGTAGTTAGGGGAGTTATTCCCTTTCTTCCCCCATTCTCAATCTTCCTCTGGCCCTAACCATTGAAGGAGTTACCCTTGCACTTTCCTCAGTATCCCATTGTTTAGGAATCATAGCCAATGGAGGTGTTACATGTGTCTGTCTTGAAATAACTCAAAGAGAAGGAGGATAGCTATAACCAAAAGGTGCCAGGGTAAGGATACCAGAAAGTGAGAGGGGGCAGTAGGGCTAAGTTGTCTCAACTTTGAAGACAACAAATAAAGCATAGAATAATCCTTCCCTACTCCTAACAAATCCTTGTCCCTCCAGGAATGCCCTACATTGCCAAAAAGAAAGTCCAAACTTGATAGCTGAGAAAAATGTGCAAACCTATCCTAATCAGTCCTGTAAGCCTCCATGTAAGCCTCCATGCTAGCCCTAATTTAAACCACACAAAAGGTTCAGGCCAACAGAAGTCCATAATCGATTCTAACAAGATCCCCTTTGGGCAACACAGAGGCTGTGTTTTGCCTAATGCAATGACACTCCACCTGTTGAAGGCCCTCTCTGATGAGCCATACAGAAATTGTAAAGAGACACCAATAAATGTATGATGGGGTTCCCCTTCCCATAAATAAGGGACCCTTGGATGTTTAGGAATAAAAATGACTCATACAGAAACCTAGTCTTGGAGCCCTCTTACCAAAAGACTTTATACTCACGTCTCCTAACAGAAAAAAGTCCTTCATAACTAACTGTCAAAATATTTTCTTTGATAGGCCACAGTACCCGTTAGTCAGCCTACATCTCTAAGACACCCAGGCCTATTGGAAGGCAGTCAGGGTGAGTCCAGGGTCCTGGCCAGGGCTCACCAAGGCCAGCTGGGGCATTCCAGGTTTGCACTCAGCAAGAACCGGGCCTGGGCGCTCACCCCCCACCCAGCCATGGTGGCAGTCCCTGAGCACCTCTGTGGTGCCCCTCACCCCTCCAGAGGGAAAAGCTCCAATGCACCCCGGATGACTGGGGGTGCTGCCCCTGCCCATGGATGCCCTAGGCTTCTACCAACGGCTAAATTCTTAACATCCCAGGGCCAAAGACCTGGGCCTCCCCATCAGCTGCAACCCCCTTCCCCAATCATTGCTGCCCAGCAGCTGATGTGGGCGTGAGGGTCACCCAACCCTCCATGCCAGGTTTCCCAATTCCATGCATGAGATCATAATTTAGTAATGCTTATAGTTTAAATTGTCTCATTGCAAGGGTGGGACAGTAGGTTCCAGCATGCCGTGCATAAAGAAACACAGGACTGGCACAAAGATTCTGCATGCAACTGGGAAACTTGGCAGCTGGACCCATTGCTTTGCAGCCTGTTCAGGTCTACAAATATCAAAAGCATGGATAGGTAGAATGTTTTCTCTACTCATGTTTAACAACAATCTGCATTCATTACATCCTATGAGCACTACATTCTGAAGATAGCTATGCAGACAAAGCAGTGGCTACCGCTCTCACCAGCATAACCCATTCCTACTCCTGTTTTCCACCACAAACATTCACTAAGAGCATCAACTCCTGCCAGTGAGTCACATAGCCTCCAGGGCACTGTGCTCTGCACTTCAGGCCGGCCTAGCGAACATGGGGTTACAACTACCCGAATGCAACACAATGATACCTCCCAACCCCTCCTCTACCCCAGCAGTCATCCATCTGACCATTATAGCAATGGGAAGGCAGCCACAGACATAATATGACTGCAGAAGGATCACAAAGTACAAAATGGCCATCATGCTCATGCTGTCAAACATGTGTGTTATGGCTCCCTCCAAATAATATGTCCTCTACCGCACCACTCAGACACAGAGCCACCTGGTAATTCACACCAAGGAAAAGTTGCTATTGACAAGATGACAAGAGAAATAACCCAAAGGACAAAATGGCCCATGATGCTCATGGTGTTCAAACAAAGCAACATGCACCCATTAAAACCAAACTCCTTGAAAAGCCATTGTGAGGTCAAGCACCATGGCTGATCCCACCTGCCTTCACTGTACCTAGCAGCATCAGTGCTGTTCCCATCACAAGTATCTGACCCACAGACTAAACTCTCCTACCTCTAAAAGCCCCTGGACCAGTCTGGCTCTCCTTAGAGGCATCCAGGCCCCTTAATATCGCCTGGCCTGATCCCCCACCCCATCTCCGGAGATCACACATCTCTGCCACAAGTTCCTACGATACAGCAAGATTCACCTCTGCAATTTGTCTGTGCAGCTAGAATATCCCGTTCACAGACTCAAGAGTGGTACTTGTTGCTCAGAGTGAGCAGCCAGTCCGTGCATGCTCACACAGGCCCAGAGACTGCCCCATCCCCAAAGTTCTTTTGACTATCAAGGCCTTGCAAGTCACATACCCGAACCAAGACCACAACCCTGGGAAACCACTGATCTTACCCCACTGTTCCAAAAAATGTCAGAAACTCTGTATCTGAGAATTCAGATCCACTCGATCTGATGTCCCCTCATAGCAGTCTGATTCAAGGCACCCCCTCTCCGAGGTATCTCACCTGTCCACATCTGATATTCAAATCCAACCCTCCACTCTCTACATGCATTTCCTTGAGCTTTCATATCCTATATAAAATTATCTTAGGGGAGGCCACCAGGGGGCGCAGTCATGATGGCTTCTTGATTTCTTCACTCCATCGCCTGCCCTGAAATATTGAGGAGTTATAGCGGTGTAGTGTGTGCATTTTACCTACCACTTCTACTCAGTGCATTTTATTATTGTGTATTGTCACAAACACTTGGGTAGCATTTATTCAAATAGTATTTTACTTTTACTTGTTTGTGATATTGATTTTAAATATTTAGTCTTGAAGTCTTCCCCCTCTGCTATTTACAGAGTTGCCTTGTTGCTACTTTTTCTGTTCTCTGGCACTTGATTCCCTAGGCTTAGCCCCTCTTCTGGATGACACGTAATGGCCTTAGGAGTCAGTCAGTTATGGAGGCTTCTATGGACTCCATCCAATCTGCTGTGGCGGTACCCTCTCCCGCTCTGAAAGAAGTTACACCTCCTTTGAATTCCCATCCTATCTCTCTGGGTAAGCTTCCTCATACACCAGTGGACAGCTCTTTGGACCCTATTTCTTTGAAAAGCATGGTTCATGCTCAAATTCACTCACAAGATAGGAGTGAGGTACTTAACATGATGGGCATTACTCCACACACTCCAGCTGATAATAGCTGCATTTTCAATGGAAAACAGGACATTTCCATTGATGTTCAGGAAGAACGTCTAGCAACTACCATAGCTTTGAATTTGGAAGATGGTGGCAGCCCATTAAGGGCGAGGACCTGTTCCGACTATCTGAACAATACTACAGTGAATATTATCCATATGTCTCCCATCCTGCCACAAACAAAGCTGCTTCTATCTGCCACTATGGTGGATGGCTCTGGTTCAGATTTTATAGAACCCCCTGTTGCCCCCAATGGGGTTATTGCTCCACAATCTTCCTTATTAGAGGGCAACAATAATCACACTATTTCCCCCGCTAACCTATCTGGGGAGGTGTCCTCTTCTGGTGGGGCTGCTAACCATATCTCTTCTGTTCAGGTGAACCTTTTTGTTACTCCTGCTGGTAACACCGCCACGCCTATAAAGAAATCTACAGTTTTTAAAACACCACTTACAAAAAACGTTGATTTATACTCCCAAAATAAAATCTAATATGGGCACTTTAGGTAAACCAATTTAAGGGAAAAAAATCTCCAATTATTTTGGGAAAGGAACAGCTACTAGTACCCTTATTAAACCTCTGCACTCAGCTCCGACAGTGGCTACTTTGGACCACCTGCACTTGGCGGATGTAGCAAAGAAATTAGAGACTGATGATCCTGCAGACGATGATATTGATGATATTAGTATTATTGAATGTGCAGATAAGGCAATAGCCAGAGTGAGCTGGAACCTACTTCTACAAACACCAATAACCTAAGCCAACAAACTTGTGATGCCTCTTATGTGGGTTCTCCCTCTGAACTCACTAATTTCATCGATGAGTATACAGAGAAGCAAAATTGGCTCAGAGAAAGGGGTCTACTCCCAGATATGAAAAAGGAACATGCCAGTGAGTCCATATTGCACCATACCCTTAAAGAGGCTGATGATAGAATAAGACTGACTCAACCTACAGTCTCCGCCTTGAATATGGTCTTAAGTTCCTTTGTTAGTCTTTATGACAATATTTGGGCGGAGGTTAGATCACATTCTCTTTTACTTTCTGAAATTTACACCAGGCTGGAGGGTCTTGATAGGTTTATAGAGTTGGTAAACATTATTAAGGAAGATAACCCCTCTATAACCAAACAGTTTCCGGACTCGGCTCTGCCAAACCAACTTACTATGGAAGGTCACCTAGATAAGAAGGGCCTTAATGTGAAAAGGGCTAGTGCCTTTGGGGAAGAATCTAACAAGATCCCTCTATAATCACCTCATTCTGCCCAGAGAGAGGAATTTGTGCTCAAGCCTTCCCTACCCCCTCTCTGAAGGATGACAGAGTCCACTCGCATCACGCCTTAGGTGCAAAACCGCCAACTAATCCTGTAAAAGTGACTATTATTGCCCCCTTCTGACAAGTCCCAGATGGGTTGGCAGTCAATTCCGCTGCTCCTATTCTATCTGTGCCAGCCTGCGAACCTATTACATTAGAAACAGTTAAATTACATAAGGGAGATATTGTTTGCCCCCTCTTTAGACTCTAAATCTCATCCCAATCTGGAGAAGTCTTCTGACTTCATTGACCTCACCAAAGAAACAGTACACTCAAAGGATTTTGCTCATATAGGTAACAAAAAAACTTACTCAACAAATAAAGAAAACTAAAAATATGAAAAATATGAAAATAATAAATGTATTTACTAATCAATTTTTTTTAAATCTGGTTTTGCCAAGTGCTTCCCCCTGTGTAACTACTATTACCCCTCTTAATGGGGTTAATATTCTGGTGGAATCAGCAGTACCATCGATTGCCATACTTACTGCTGCTGCGGTTCCCGCTGGGACAATTTTATTGCCTACTACTTTAGCTGCACCCAGTTAGACCGAATTATTGGCAGTTAGTTCTGTGCCGAATGACAAAATTCCCCCTGTGGTTGCGGGGACTGCTGTTTTGGCTGAGGAAACTCATGCCATTTGTAATCCAAAAATGATTTAACCCTCCCCGAGCCAATAAATAACAGTGCTCTAGTTACTCCGAATGCTCAAACTGAATGCAATTCCGTGGCCTCTTCCTCGGTTACAGAACCCTTAATTATCCCTGGTAATTTGTGACCCGGTTAAAATCCCACTCATCCTGTGCCTATTACTACTCTTATATCTGCGACCTTGGTCAACCTTGATATGGTGAAACATTTATTTCAGGAGCTCTATAGCACAAAACCCCCCACCGTTATGGACACTAATCAAACTTTAGGTTCATTTCAGGCCAATGTCTCCACAACTAGTTTCTCCAGTATAGATGGTCAATCACTTTGCCCCCCCCCCCCGAGGGTCATCTGGCTAATGCAGATTCCTTATCAGGGGAGCGTGTTATGGGATTTAGACCAGTGGGCGATCTCTATGTTCCTAACTTCCGTAACCCCGTTCATTGAAAGCCATCAAATGGCAGCTCTTTCAATGGTCATGAAAGATCTCCTGTTGGGCCTCATGTATCCCAAAATAGGACCTCTTTCAATGGTCATGAAAGATTTCCTGTTGGGCCCCATGTTTCCCAAAATAGGACCATCTTAAGGGGTCCAAGGGGTACTGATTTGGAAGTTGACACTTTAAGTCAATTTACAAAATCTATAGCTGACTCAATACCCCAACCGTTGGGGGCTAAAGACTCCTTGGAGACCCTGCAACTCACTAGTCCGTGGGGTCAGGATATGCCTATTTGTTTGAACCGTGGAAATATCCTGAGCATTTTTCATCAACTTACACCTCTTTCTCTTATCTCGAGCTATGACATGGAAAGGATTTTCTTTCCCTCTAAAGAATGTGTAGATATGAGCAATATTGTTTTGAAATCAAGAGTGGTATTGGACTTAATAATGGGCCAAAAAGAGGGCCTAATGCAGCTTGGTTTTGAAGTAAGTTTGCTACAATCTAACCAGCTCTCTGGTAAATATGGAGGGTCTGAAGAGTATAGGGGAAATCTTACAATGGTGTATCACCCGGAAAGGGCTCCTCAGCCCCAATAGAGGCAATTTACGACCAGATTCAATGGTGATGCCAGAAACTGGGCCCAAGTTACCTCTGGCCTGTGGAAGTAAGCATTCCCTTAAGAGTCTTGTCCCAGCAACTAATCTCGCAGCCTCTAACAAATTTACTTTTCTTTCCTGGAATTCCAGGGGAAATTTACATCTTTTTACTAATACTGTTACAGTAGCTATGATTAGCGGCTCTGACTGTTTCTTCTTACAGGAAACCTGGCTGCCCCCCCCTTCATTGATGGCTTTGAAATATATTCCCAAAATGCTAAATCTAGTCTGGGAGGGAGGGGTTCAGGGGGTCTTCTCATTGGAATAAGAGCTTCTCTTGGCCTTAGGAATGAGGTTCTTTCGGACACGCCATTTGGTATTTTAGCTTTGGAGTCCACTTTTGGAGATGGTCTGGTTAACCTTTTATTGATTAACATCTATTGGAACAAGGGCATTGCAGCCCTTGAGAACTTTTTGGAAAGTCTAATGGATATGGTTCTCGCTTGGAGATCCCTCCATCCCAGGGGGAAAGTGATCCTGGCTGGAGACCTTAATTCTGACTGTTCTATATCATCAGAGGCCAATTGTGGTGATTTGGGACCGGTTTTGGAGGATGATAATCGGAGAGGTCAGAAATTTGACTGGGGTAGACTTTGGAATCTCGCTTTGGAATCGGTGGGTCTAATATGTCTTAATGGCTCCTACAATTCTACTCTCCCACTCTGTCCCACATGGCATAGAGGTGTGTCATCGTCTACCATAGACTATGTCTTCGTAGACCATTCCTTGTGTTCTTTCTCATCTGAGGTTCAGGTCTCTTTCAACCCATGGAGTGACCATGGATCTCTGCTGGTTACATTTCTATCTCCTTTCCCCACGAAGTTACTGCACTCTGGGGGACCACGACAACTTAACACTGTGGGACAAGGGACCGGGGTACGCTGGTCGTTGGCCAACATCAATCTCCTCAATTGTCAATTTATCTCTTCGTTCAACCATACTTCCCTTTTGTGGAAACAAGTGGTTTTTGACACCCCACACTTTCACACTTTCCTGATTGCTCTCCATAGTAGTATCTATGAATCACTCAGGAAGGGTAATGCTAAAAGATCTCATTCTCATAGGTTTGACCAGGAGTTGGCCAATGAAAAAGCCTATACTCTGAAACTTATCAGAGAAGTCCAATTGCTTGACATTGACTGGGACAACAAAAAAGAAAAATTAAATCCATTCGTCAAAAATATAAAAATTACTGCAAATCAAGAAAATATAGTTTGCTGCAAAATGATGTGGAGCTTATGTTAATATTCCTGGTCTAAAGAGATCTTAGGGCGTTCTGGGCTATCTTTTCAGCCCAAGACCAGGATGCGGTTGTTGAACAATTGAACAATTGAATGCCATCCCAGAGGTTCAATGGATAGACCATTACACCGAACTCTTTGGTAGAGGGGAAGAGGGGCTAGAGCTTTCTACAACTGAGGAGGATGCACCAAACGTTAGGTGGGAGCCCGTCATTGATTATGAGACTATACTAGGGTTAATTGCCAAAGCTAAGAAATCCAGGGCTCCTCGTCCTAATGGTCTGATGAACAATACATTGAAAGCGGAACCAGAAATCTGGGCAAAACTTCTGTGTCTGCTATTTCAAGATGTAGTTAATACTGCTAATGTCCCAACAAGTTGGCAGACTGCCCACATTGTTCCCATTTTTAAGAGAGGTCAACGAACTCTGGTCAAGAAATATAGACCAATCTCTCTTATTGATGCGGACTGTAAGCTTTTTGCTTTCATGCTTCTTTCTCATCTCAATGTTTGTATTAAGGAAAACCATATCCTTCCAAAACAACAAACAGGCTTCAGGGTTGGCCACTCCACTAACCTTAACGATTTTATTCAAACTGCCTTACAAAGCACAACATGGGGAAAATGTGGTGGTACTCTATGTTGCCTCAATAGATTTGTCAAATGCATTTCATTTGGTAATCAGGTCAAGGCTCTGGGCTAAATTATCAAAGTGGGGGATCCCGGCAGGCCTTCTCAACCTAATTATGGCAATGTATGAGAACTCGGGGGTCCATATTAGGATCGATTTAGAAGGAACCCTCTCTAGAAGAATAAGGACACATATTGGGGTCAGACAGGGCTGATCTTTAGCTTCATGCCTTTTTATTCTCTACTTGGCAGATGTAGGGGATTTTCTCAGAAATGCCGGCTTGGTGAACGCAAAATTGGGGGATCTCAGGTTCTCTTGGTTGGCATATGCTGATGATTTCCTTCTCTTTGATCAGACCAAAGTGGGCTTGCAAAGACTTATATACAAGTTTGAAGAATACACTTAATGGGCTAAAAATCAACCCGAGTAAAAGCCGCACAATGGTCTTTTCTAAGGGGAAAAAAGGGAATAAGCAAGTGTGGAAAATTGGCAGCGAAAACATTATGAGAGCACATAAACTTATCTATCTGGGATTCCTTATTTTGGCCCAACCATCGGCCGCTGAATTAAGATGTTCACTCAAATATAAAATAATTCCGCTTATCTCACAATCTATTAAGTTAGATTAAAAAATATGGCAGATTCTCTTTTAAGCCAGTGGTAGATTTTTTCAAGGGAAAGGTGATTCCAAAATTAATCTATGCAATTGAACTACACTATTTGCTTCTCTTGACCTTTTGGGATACCCTTGAGGGTATCTTTTGGAGAAAAGTCATGAAATTGCCCAATTGTGTCCCGATAGCGGCTATAAGGTTTGATTTGGGTTTAGTTTCTCTGCGAGCAAGAATCCTTTGGAGGGCTCTTGCATTTTTTTCTGCCCTGTTCTGTCCTAAATATGACACATTCTATGATGACGTGCGTAAGACTCTCTTCTCACAGGGATCCCTAGACCGAAATCTATTTCTTTCAAAATGTAGGGACCTCTGTGACAAGACCCTATTAGATCTGTCCACCGATAGGGATACTTTATTGACCAATCCGAAGTTAAAGAGCTCCTTTTCTGCTGTGACTGGAATGATACGCTGGAAAAATTACATACTTATCCTTCTCTTTGCGATTTACAATTTGATCATAAGAAGAGAGGCTGCTTGTCTTTTATTCTGACCGCCATTACCGTTCACTACTCCTGAAACTTAGATGGAATATTTTGCCTACCAAGGAGATTTTATATAGAAGGAAGGAGATTAGTGACTTGGATCTTACATGTCGTTTCTGCAATAACCCTGGGGTTATTGAATCTGCCCGTCACCTTTTTTTAGACTGTACAGCGCTGAAAGGTCTTAGGGCCATTTATCTGGGCAGATTCAACACTCTGGGACTCCTGGGGGCAGAAAATCTTATTTGGTCTCACTGTCTCTCTATCTCTAAAACCATAGATGGACTTGCGGTGGCGGGCTCTATTAAATCATTAGATTTGTGTGCGCCTTCTCTATGGTCCACTTGGGAGGCCAGGGCTGCAGTTGTGACGTGGCAGGAGAACCCAGGAGGTGGGGGTGAGCCATGGGAGACAGTGCCAAGACAACAGACATGGGCTTGGGTCCTGAGGTGGTAGGGACCCCCCTGACCTGGAGGACTGTTTACACTATAAGGGCTATAAAAAGGGGTGTGGCAAGGTGCTAAGATGCATTTCTGAACTCTGACCTGGTGGGCAGAGGTTCAGAAGACCAGCCTAGTTTCTTAGAACAGGGTAACCTTTTGCACAAGCCAGACCAAACATGGTAGCATTGGCGGCCATCAAGACTAGGTCGGGAGGGTTGAGGGTGATCGAATGATCACACATGGTAGACACCACAAATTACTCTCAGTCAGGTGTATATATCAAATATACATATACATTTATTAAAGGCCTTTTAAGTCAAACACAAGATGAAACCACAGCAATATTAACAATACTAACACTGCACTATACTAGGAAACATATATACAGTAACTATTAGTCTAAAGTAATATTCAACAAGTAGAGATCCACAACCTGAAACAAAAGGGGGTCAGACAGTGCAACTATACTTTAGGCAGTCCTTCAACAACTCAAACTCTAACTAATAGACAGTCCAATCCCTACGAAGTGTGGAGCCTTGTGCTCAAAAGTACATTCAGCACGGGAGCACTCAATCGGGCGGTTTAGTACAAAATGGGTCTCTTCAAGAGGCTGTAGTGGCTCAGGAAGGTGGGTGAGGAGATGAAGAATAAAGTTCCACTATTTAGCTCCACAAGAAGAAAGAGTGATTTCCAGGAATCGGGAATGGGATTGTAGCACAGGCTACCCTAAAAAAAGGAGAGTGGCCTCTGGGGGACACTCATGCGTAAAAGTCTATGGATGCGGCAGGAGCCACCGGTAAGTGTTGCCAGTACTCACCGACCCTCGACTCACTCCAGGCCAAACTTCGTCAGTCAAGTCCAGTTCACTTGCAGGTCCCGTCCAGAAGTTGCGCGTCTATCTGGGTTTCAGGGGCTGCATTCCGGGACTTCAGTCTGTGGCGGGACTGTGGGATTTTCTCCGCTTTTGAGCAAGGGATCGGGCCAGTTCCACTGCAGCTCATCTTAGGGCACAGAGGGGCACAGCAGCCAGACACCCACTAAGCTCATCACCACAGCAGGGAGAAACAGGTACCGCGTAGGCTTGGGTTCCGGTGGACTCCCCTAATTCCAGACCTAGGAATGCTACGTGTACGAAACTCGGCGGGAGAGTGCCTTCTACCTAGAGCTTAGGCTTCCCAACATCTCAAGTCGAAACAAGAGACGTCAGTGGTTCCAAGGCAAAGGTCCCGTTCGAGCTGGTCAGTTCACTCGGCACTCCAGGAACATTTCCGAAGAGGCTTGTTTGCAGGTTAAGCTGGAGGTGCAGAGCATAGTTAGGCCCACTACTCCAACGGGTTGAAGCACCCTCACAGGCCTTCTGTGATCAATGAGAAACAGGGGCTCCAATGGGAAAACAGCAGGGTCAGGGTGCCAAACCTTCCAGCGGTGTGAACTCAGAAGATTGACCTAGAATAGGTCTAGAATGCTTTCTCTCATCCAGAATCTCCTTTGTGCCAAAACAAATAGAAACCAATAGGAGATCTACTCACATTCAACCATTCCAGACATGGACCAATCATGGACCATGGTGGTCACAGTCATCCCAGCACACCATACATCCTGGCACCCAGGAAGTGTATTGGAACTAGACAGCTCCAGCCCACATCCTGGGCACACAAACACAAGGCATGCAGAAGCCTGCAAAACCTTTGGTTTGCCTCTGGGTCTGCATGGCCACATAAGGAATTTCCCAGGTCTGCTTGACCAGGGAAAGTCAAAGGGACAACATGGGCCAACAGACAGAACAAAAGACCTTGTGGCATGGCCATTTTGGCCACTGTACTGGGCTTAACACGGTAAACGCGGTTTGGACCATTGAAAAGAGTCAAACATGCTTTAAAAGTAACTACTGCCACCAACCCTTTCCTGGGCACACTTGCACATTCACCAACAATCCTTTGAGGGTGTCTAGTGCCTTAAAAATGAAAAAGAGACCCCAGCACACTGTACTGCAAGGTACAATGTGCACTGATAAAATGTTGTCAAGAAATGGCAACAAAGTGAAAGACTAAGGGAAACAAAGCTTCTCTGTACTGAAAGTCTGAAGGTTCCCCTGAACAAGAAGAGAAAAAGCCCAGCAGAGTACAGCAGAAGGATGGCCTCCACTGGTAAAAGTCAGTCTAGGATGGTCAGACAAAAGCAAAAAGTTGGGAGGTTCACAACTGGTGGGAAAATTACCCATACATGGAATTCTTTCCTAACACAAGAAAGAAAGTGGCCGGAAAGCAACCTGTGAGTGGCCCAATGGGGAAAATAGCCCAGTTCAATGAGAAGGAAAACTGTGCTTGCACAATTTCAGTACCTATAAGGAGGATAGATGGTGACAGCAAAGGGGGACGGGTGACCTCATCCCTGCACAGCAAAGATTAGCACCATCAAAAGTGATATTGGAGTAATACTGGAAGAAATACGCGGCATGCGAATGGACATAGGAGCGAAGGTGGCAGACCTCTCAGCAAGAGTGATCACCCTGGAAGAGCGGATACATGGGTCCGTCTCCAAGAGGTGGAAAGGCGTCAGGAGGAGCTGTGCCTCAAAGTGGAGGACACTGAGAATAGGGAGAGGCACAATAACCTCTGCTTTTTCGGTTTACGGGAGAGAGGGGGGAGACCCAGGCAGGGCTGGAGCAAACAATCCAGCAGATTACGGGGATGGTCCCGTGGTCAAATGAGAGTGAGACAGTGGCAATGGACAGAATGCACCGTACAGGTGGTGGTGGCAGAGGACCCCATTCGATCCTGACCAGGCTGCACTACTGTGGTGAAACGAAAGAGGTACACACGACAAAAATACTTTGAATGGGGCAACGCAGCCGGTGCATTCCTGTTGAATAGGGTAAGGGGAAGCAGGGTGGAGAGAAGAGTAGACAAGGTGCGAGGGACCGACGGGATCATGGTGTATAGGGGGAAGATATACCAGCCCAGTTTGCTGCTTACTATCAGGAGCTCTATACCGCACCGGCAGAGGTAAGGGGCAGAAGAGATCTGCGGCTACCTTGAGGGTATGCAGCTCTCCAAACTCACAACAGTGGAAGGTGAAGTACTTGAGGCGGAGTTAACGACGAGGGAAGTGGTGCTTCGGGCGATCCACAAGCTAAAGGCTGGAAAAAGCACTGATGGAGGACGGATTCACCAGAGACTTCTACAAACAATTTCAATCCCGGTTGGCAACGTTTTAGGCCAAACTGTTTAACTCCATAACAGGGGAGTGCACTGTCCCACCGACGTTCTTTCGGGTTCTAATAGCGGTGATCCCAAAGCTGGCCTTAAATGCTGAGATGGCTTTCGATCAGGTAAATTGGGCCTTCATGAGGGAAGTTCTCTCGGTCATAGGGTTGGCAAAGAGATGGAGAGGGTGGATTGAGGTTTTATACTCAAAACTGGCAGCCAGGATATTGGTGAACGGGAGAATTTTACAGGCCTTTCCGTTACAACAAGGCACAAGACAGGGGTATCTGCTCTGCCTGCTGCTTTACACACTGGTGATGGAGCCGTGGGCCACGGGGGGGTGGAAAGACAAGGGCATCAGAGGGCTCATGATTGTGGGGGTCAACATATACGGTCAGATGACGCCCTGCTCTTTATCGCTAATCAACGCAGTCACTGCCACGACTCATGGAGAGTTTAGAGCGATACAGGGAATTGCCCGCATTCAAGGTCATCTTGAAGAAGTAAGTGTCCTATCTCATGGGGGATTGGTGGGGCCAGAGAAAGATTATATCGGGGATTGCCTTTCCAGGTGTAAGAGCATCACTTTGAATATCTGGGGATAAGGGTGTCTAGCCAATTTGGAGATATTTTCTGCAGGAACTAGCTTCCGTTATGATCCACCCTGAGGAAGGAAGCGGAGAGGTGGGCTAGGTTGCGGCTTTTGTGTATTGCGCACCTAAACTGCATCAAAATGGTGGTGTTGCCCAAATTCGTGTTCTTATTTCAGTTGCCCCCGATGGTGGTCCCGCGGTCCTTCATTGATGAGGTAAAAGCAACTTTGTTTAAATTCCTTTGGGCAGGTGCCAAGCATAGGTTTGCCTATAATACAATGATTCCACTGAAGGAGGAGGAAAGGATGGGATTTCCAGACCTTGCAACTTATTATAGGACGGCTCTGCTTTGTATCTTAGTGGATCACATGAACCTGACTTCCAACAAGCAGTGGGTACCTTTCGATAACACGGCCCTCGCCCATGTCTCCCGGGGGGAATGGTTGTGGGCACCCAGATAACGTATCCCAAGGTGGGTGTTGTACCATCCAATCTTAGAAGTCTTGTGGTCCCTTTGGTGGGATGGGTTGAGGACAGGTAGTTGTCCACATGCCCGTCCCCTTAGAGCTGCATCTGGGCACTACCTTTGCAGGATGGGGTTGAAGACCCATTGACATTTCAGTTGTGGTACGAAGCTGGGCTCAGCAGGGCCGGCCAAATGTGGGATGGGGGGACTTTCATTACTATAAATAGGTTAGAGGACTGCCTGGTGGTAGGAAAGCTGTTGGTATTTGGTTACCTGCAGTTGAAGGGGGTCCTGCCAGATGGGCAGTGGGGTGGAACCTTGCGGAGGGCGTTGACAGGTTTTGAGAGGCTCCTGCTTAAGAGGACGAGCTCCAGGGGTCTTATTGCTGGATTGTATAGGGTGATACTATTGGCGGAACCCAGGAATCAACTCCCAGCCAGGACTAGATGGGGACGACACTTGGGGAAGGATATTGACAACGCTGTATGGGCACTGATGTGTAGGAAACTCTCATGCTCAATGGCCTCCCTGCAATATAGACACCAGGCCCTGAAACTGCTGCACAGATTATAATTATAATTGGTTATTTTATAATGCGCTTAATACCCACAGGTTTCTAAGCATGGAACCGGAGATGGAACCTGTATTGCTCTGCATCATCTGCTTCCAAGGCATTGCGCTGCCCCTGAGCTATCCTCCCGAGGTTGCATTACCCGCCAGCAGTACTAGCTAGGATGTGAAAGGGGTATGACCCACACTGTTGGAAAAGCAGCAAGGTGAGAAGGGACCACGGCCATATGTGGAGTGGTTGCAGCAGAGTACAACCCTACTGGAGGAAATTCTTGTCATGGATCAAGAGTGTTGATGGGATCCACCGGGAACTGTGGTTTCTTCTCTATGGGGTGTGGTTGGGGGGGGGAGGACAGGCACATGGTAAGCATCATGCTGGTAGCGGCCAGATGCTGTCTAGCCCAGAAATGGAAGAACACTCGGATGCCTGTGAAAAGATAACTGGTAGCGAAGGTGCAAGCTAAATATGATATGGAGTTCCTCACACATCTTTTGGATGAGTCCCAATCCAACATTGAAGGCTTATGGGTACCCTTCTTTGAGAAGTATGGCCACTGAGTGAATGGAGAGAGTTAGGGGGCAGGTTGCGGGGGGCTGCCGGGTTGGGTCACGAGGGAGTCTCCATCATGTAACTTTAAGCCTCAACTGATACCCGAGAGTGGTTGTGTAGGGTGGGTTAATGGCATTACGGGCCCAGGGGCTTTGAGACTGTCCATCCAGGAGAAGCTCTGGTAAGAGCTCATAGGAGGCTATGAGAATCCGCTGCATGAGGGTGTGGGAGGGAGTTGGGGGAGGAAAGAGGAAGGGGGGATAAATGTTCATGGGGCTATTACGTTGGGCGAATGTTGACAATGGGAAATGTAAAGGCTTGCATTATAATATTTGAAATACCAATAAAGTTCAATTTGAAAAAAAAGAAAAAATATATCTCAGGTTGTCAGTGCATTGAGAACTGAGAATGTGTACTGCCATCATTAACCTGACCCCATGCTAAAATTCTGCAGGGGCAAAGGAAATATTCTTTCCAGCCATTTTATCTTCATCAACCAGTGATTGCAGCGAGGGGAGGGCAAGCATGGTGAACATACTCTTTACCCTTGACCATGGTCAATACTCCGGGCTCCCAGTTAAGGATGCTTCAGAATCAATGGACACTGATGAGTCAGCCTACCACTTCGTCCCAGTGGATCAATCTGGATCATCCACAAGCCCCAAGGATTCTGTGGTGAGATTAGAGTGTGGGCAAGTCATCCTGTCACCAGGAAGTAGGAATGGCTTAGTCCCCCTCTAACAGGGTGACAATGATGTTAACGGACGATTCCAAACATGAAGCCTTTGTATGCTGACCCTCGCCCATGTTCGATGTGGCCAGCCACGTGGTCAGGATGAGCCTATCATTATAATCCATGAGTCCCCTGGTGGATACAAGAGTTGAGGTAAGGCAGGATGCATCATCTGGAATCCACGCAGGAATAGTGTACTGGTTTCCCTTCATCAGGGTGGCAGAGATGAGGGCAGAGGTGCATGATGCTTTTGTTGCAGGATCCTAATGCGGGTCTGATATAGCCTACCACATGGTCCGGTTGAGCCAGTCGGGGTCATCCATGAGAGCCTCAAGCATTCTAGAATAAGATCAAGGATGAGCTAGGCATGTGGTCATCATCCCAGAGCCAGACAAGTGGAATGGCCGGGCTCACATCCATCAGGGTGTCAAAAATGATTACAGAGGGGTCAAAACCCAAAGCTTAGTCTTTTTGAAGCAGTCCAGGAGAATAGCACAGCGGAAACGTTCTCGCCTTGGAAGAAAGACGACACAAAGCAACACAGGTTTGATCACTGGGTCTGCGCTTAGAAACCTCTGGGTATTAAGCATGTTATAAATAACCTATTACATCATATCATAACACCAAGATCAAGGCCGCCAACAACTACTGGGGGTGGTAAGACTGGCGGAGGAAGAGTAGGATTCAGTTTAATTAACATTGCTAATATATAATAAGGACATTCCCACTGTGTCCTTCTTCCTTGCCACAGCGTTCATTTGTGAGGCTATCGCAAGAAAAAGGTGCTTGATCACAAAGAACAACGAAACATATATGATGCAACACACAAGAAAAAGCCGCCTTTCCCTATTGGTTAGGTGTAAAAGAAACCAAGAATGAATCAGAAATCATAGATGGGGTACAACATGATAAGTAAACCTTGACTGTCTTCCCCACTTTAACAAATTAGACCTAACCTCTTAGCCCAAGAGTATTTCCAGTGACAGATAAGGCAATAAGGCAAAGAAATATCTGGATTCAGTGCACAGCAGAGCCCAGAGTTCACCCATTCATCATAGCACAGAGTTCACCCATTCAATGAGTTTAGGTACTAGCAACCAATAATAAAACCTTTACACTCAAAACTCTTAAAAGGGCCTCTTTCAAGTTCTCAAAATCCTCAGAGTGCATGGTCTTAAAGACTAGAGGAAGGGCATAAGGTTGGGGGGCACCTGGGTCTAAGGCATTGCTGGTCAAAGTTACAGAGCATATTGGAGACATTTAACTTCAGAAAACCAACCCAAGACCAAGGGTCACAGACATGCCAGAACCCTGAGAGTAAAACAAGCAAGATCCAGCCAAAACAGTTCTTTAAAATGTCAAGTACTCAAAGGGAATTATGTGAACGTGGAACCAGCCCTACCTAATTGCAGCAGGTTTGAAATCAATGCGAGTGCAGACATAGGGCCTCATTACGAGTCATGCCGGTAAGGGAAAAATGATGCCGGTATGTAAATACCGGCATCATTTAACGTTCCGTGGCATTCTGACCTGCAAACCCGGTATGAACGGCACCGTTATTTACGGTGCCGCTAATAGCGGCTTAGGCGCGTACACACGCCTCTTCAGGTAGTAAATACCGGAATGCCGGTAATAGGGGGTAATCACAACCCACGCAATCATGCAAATACCGGCATCGTGAACACGTTAACGCGGACCACCCGCAAACAGCAACCAAGATACAAGGCAGCTTCCACAGGTGCACACAATCCCCACAGGTGGAGTCAAAGGAGGCTGCGCTAGTATGAACTGAGCACACCCACACACCACACCCCCCCCCCAGGTGTAGGCAATGCAGAGTGGGCCAGTACAAAAGGAGCACACCCACACACCACACCCCTTCCTACACCAAAATGCTGCCACTAGCATTTGCAATCATGGCGCAGGAGGTCATGCCTATACTGCTACAACTACAGCAACAACAACAACAACAACAACAACAATAACAACAACAACAGCAGCAAGAACAGGCAGCACAGAGGAGACGCAGGAGGAGAAGGAGGGTGAGACAGGCCCAGCAATTACCACCAGCACAGCCACCAGCGCCTCGTAGGCAGCCACCAATCCCTCGCACCAGACCCAGCCCATTCAACCTAACCCCTGAGCAGATCCACACCCTGTACCGGTTGGACCGTGACACCATCACCACCATAGTGGACATGATACAGAACAACATTGCCAGCCACATACAAATACGCACTGCCATCCCCCCACTACAGAAGGTGGGTCTGTGCTACACTTCCTGGCCACAGGCACCTACCAACACACAGTGGGCCAGCTGCATGGCATTTCACAACCACTATTCTCACGCATGCTGAACCAAGTGCTGGATGCCCTCCTGAAGCACGCATGCACCCACATATCCCTACCACGGGCTGCCCAGGAGATAGCTGAAACCAAAGTAGGCTTCCATGCACTGGCAGGCATGCCCAATTGTGTCGGTGCCATCGACTGCACCCATGTGGAATTGGTAGTCCCCCATGCCACAGAGGCGGTGTACCGCAATCGCAAGCAATACCACTCCATCAATGTGCAAATGGTATGTGACTCCAGCAAGATCATCACTCATTGCTGCGCCCGATTTCCTGGATCCACACATGATGCCATGGTACTGCGCAACTCCACGCTACCCCGTCACATGGAGCGACATGCTGGACCACGTGCCTGGCTGCTCGGTGAGTTGCACAACAGGCCCATGGCCATGCTGTGGGGTACTCGTGTGTGCGGATGCAGAAGGGGGGGGATAGTACACCTGGGTGGCAATAGCCAGTGAGTGTAGAATGAATGCAGAGCTAAACACTCCTCACCTGACACAGCCAAACTGAAAATGACACATCACTGGGCCACATATCACAAATGATGCAAATGGATGACAACAAGTAAGAGGCACAACCAGGCCACCATGGTGATGGCAAGCAATACATGACTGAATAGGATGGCAACTGTGCCAATGCGGCCAGTGTGACCATGCATAGCAAAGAGTATACTGCATGAATTGGAGGCTAAACATTGTCGCACTGCCACAGCACATCTGCCTCAGCATGCATGCTTACACCCTGCATCATCTATTCAACCCCATCCAGTGTTCCACACCTCTTTACAGTATACATTCCATATAGGTGACTATTTGGTACACGTACAGGGACATGTGCATGCTCACACCTAATAGCTGCTGCCATGACCGTGCTCCCTGAAGGTGTCAGTTCAGAGTGACACACACCTATTTGTATCTGCTTGCAGGTGATGGAGGATATCCCTTGAGGCCGTGGCTACTTACCCCTGTGCGGAACTTGCAGAACAGCCATAAAGAGGAGTACAATCGTGTGCACACTCAAACCCGTTTTGTGATTGAGCAGACCTTTGGCCTGTTGAAGGCGCGGTTCCGCTGCCTAAGCAGGTCTGGTGGGGCACTCCTGTATAGGCCTGAGAAGTTGGCAAAGATCACCATGGCCTGTGTCATGCTGCACAACATGTGCGTCTGAAGGAATGTACCACTGCCACCTGACATTGACATGCATGGCCCGGGTGAGGATGAAGGGGATGGAGATGGAGGCGAAGGAGCCCCCCTGCCAGTACGTGATGCACGGGACGGCCATGCTGTACGCCAAGCACTAATTGACGAATACTTTTAAGACACAGGGACCATGAATGACTTTTGTCAGTCAGACACTGGGCCAATGTGAACATGCACAAAGGGAATGTTGTAATTTGGACACTGAAAACCGTAACACATTAAATGGATGCACACCAAAAATTACAATGTCCAGCCAGGGATTGTTCTCCAGAAAACTTGTGTATTATATGAAAGTGCAAAACTGTTCTCACTCCCCCCTCCCACAATCCCAAAACAAACTCCCTCACCCACCCCACAGATCCCAAATGTCCCCATGTGCGCAACAAACAGTGTTGCCTTCATCAATGTTACTCCTCACATTTTTTCCAATTTTCAGAAAGTCACTTTTTGGCGACTTTAGGGTATGGGGGTTCCATGGCCATGCACCGTGCGCTCCTGCGAGTTAAGCGCACAGGGCTAGATTGAACAGAGGTGGAAGGTGTTGACGTGGTGGATGTGTCAATTGTCAATCCCATTGCAGACCCATAGTGTGGCTGCTGCACTTGCCTGATGTTGGCTAGTAGGGCCTCGGTCAGTGACCCCATGCACTGCCTGAATGCAGACGTGGACGCCTCCACGGCATCTTTATTTGCAGCAATGGCCGTGGCTATGGCCTTCATGGCCTCATTACCGGCAACGACCTGTTGCCGCATTATCTGCAGCATCTCGTCTTGGCGGGCCTCCACCCTTGCAAGATGGACCTCAAAGGTGGTTTCTGTCGCAGGTGTACCGGTGGCTGGTGGGGTGGTGGAAGGCAGGGTGGTTGAAGGCAGGGTGGTGGAAGGCAGGGTGGTGGAAGGCAGGGTGGTGGAAGGCTGGGTGGTGGAAGGCAGGGTGGTGGAAGGCTGGGTGGTGGCAGGCACCTGCGTGGGGCCCTCGTCCTGGGCACTGTCATCCGCGAAAATGCCGATGTCCGAATCTCCTAGGTCGGAGTCATGGAGACTTGGGTCATCCGGGCTCTCTGTCTCCACAGGAGGGGAGAGGGTGCCAATGGGTGTTGGGCTGGGCAATCCCAAACATTCTTCGGCCTCTTCGACCACCTCTGTGGACACAACGTCCGTGGTGGCCGGTGGTACAGCTGGCACTATCACAGCAGGTGCACCCTGCAGAGATGATGCCTTGTGTGGCACACTGGGAGTGGTCGCAGGCAATTTTTCAGAGGAGGGGGTTGCGGTGGACCTGGTCCCCTTGCGTGCACTGGATGTTCTTGCCCCCCTGTCCTGGGTTCCACCTTCCTCATCGGTGCCTGGGGGATAGAAGAGATGCAGGTCATCAGTGAGATTGACAAATGGCAGCTGTGATGTGTTGCAGTGTAATATCTTGATACATTGAGGCATGATTTAATTTCTGTTGTGTGGCATTTGATGTACTGAGGGGACATGTTGGCAATGATTGCATGGCTGGTGGCAATGGATTGTCTAGGTGGGAGGGGGACATGGGCATGGATGGGTCATGTTGCACCTCTGTTGGGTTTACATATTTCACGCAGCATGCATGTGGTGCAGGGGGTGGCAATCAGTATTCTGTTGGTGAGTTGATGTTGCCTTGGGTAAAGGAATTGCCTTGCCTAATCGGACTCCCACCTCACTTGTGTCACATCATGTTTTGTTATTGGTGGATGTGATGGTTCACTCACCTTCCTCTGTTGTGGTAGCTGCCCCGAACTCCTGCTCTCCGATCCCCTCTATGGATTCTGGATCGATTAATCCACTTGCAATCTCCTCCCATGTGGTGAGCTTAACAGTGGAGTGTGTCCCACCGCCTGTCGCCATTGCAGCCCTTCGGTTCTCCGCAAGGATCTTCCGGACACGGAGGCGGAGGTCGTCCCAGCGCTTTCTGCAATCCCGGAGACTCCTTGGGGTGCACCCCACTGCTGTTACCCTCTGCGCAACCTCCTGCCACACCTGTTTTTTACGCATTTGGGCCGCATGCTTCAGGTCCGTGCTTCGGATTATGTCAGCATGCTGTTGTAGGGTGTCCGCTAGCATTGTCAATTCTGCATCTGAAAAGCGCTGCTTCCTCTTCCTTTGTGAGCTTTTTCCAGTGGCCTTTGACATCCTGGTTGTATTTTGGCACTCAACAACACTGGTGTAGTGGTAGTAATGGAGGATGGCAATGGATTGTGTTTTTAAAGATGGCCGCCGGCCCATTTCCCGTTCCTGCGCGATGACGTAATTTCCGGGTCCGTTTTTTGCGAACACGCTAATAACATGACGGTATTACCGTGCCGGTATTTACGGGTTAGTGTGAGGCGGTAGCGCAATGGGCGGGCCCCGCAATGCCGGTATAGGGGGCTTGGAGGCCCTTTACCGGCATGGCGGTATTGCCACTACCGGCATGGGGGAACGCGCATGCTCGCGCACTCGTGATGACACGCAATTAGCGGGTTCATACGTGCACGGACACGCTCATTCCGGCATGCCGGTAATGAACCCGGTTTTACCGGGCAACTTGTAATGAGGCCCCATATGTTATAAGTGTATAGGAAAGACAGGAACGCTAGGTAGTAAAGGCAACCTATTCTGACAACCCTGTAGCCTGAAATCAACTCACCCAGCATTCAAAATGGCAGCTGCATTAATGCGAGAAACTGGTCTGGAAGAAGAGGTTAACAGAGACAAAGAGGGACCAAAGAGAGACCCCTGTGATGCCATAGACATCAAGCCTATGAGAAGGATCTAACACTTCCTCTTCCAAACAGGAGCCCACATGAGTACCAGGGGCCGCTCTCACCTGATCTTCTTTAGAAGACAGGACAGCAAGACAATGGGTGGAAATGTAAAGAGGAGAACCTTTGTCCAAGGTATTGACATCAAATATAGACCAATGAATGAGGACCCTGAGCTGGAACGTAATAGATCAGTAGAAGGTGAAACACTGAAACACTTGTGTATGAGCGCGATACAAATACAATATCATAGCATATCATAACAAGGTGGTTGTAGGTGGACACATCCTGCAGCCAGTCACTAAATAATCCAAAAGTGAAACTATACAGCAAACGTTTTATTTCCATAAAGTTGTGCAGGCATGGACAGGAAAACTGGCAGAGTATCCCCATCCCGCTCACAGAAACTTCAGTTTTTAAAGGATTTTACACAATGAGCCTTATACAGAAGAGCCAGTCTGATACATGTACGCAGTTAAATTAATAGCAAGCCTTTAAATGATGCATCCTCTGAACTTGGAAAACATGACTTTCCAGCACTATTCGAATCCTGCACAATTACGTTAGACCTACCCACATGATATAAGTCACTGACGATAGCAAATCTTTTCATCACACCTAACAAGACCTGACCATATGCCTAGTCCCGTGTTTTCCTTGTTGCGGTTCACAGGCAGTTAAAAACGGCTTCATGTGATGCTGCAAGCATGTAGTTGGGATACCTGTGCCTCAGACAGAGGCTCACATCATGCCCTCACAGCCTTATGGGAAGTCACGTGCACACCAACCAATCAACTCTCACTCTGTGCTACCGCCCTAAACATGGCTCCAGTTACAGCATCAATGCCACGGGCAGATGTGCTCTGTCCATGCCTCCTGTGTGACCATGGATCAAAATAAAATACTTCCAGTTTAGACAGTTCCCCCCTTTTGTGCTATCTAGCACAATATCAATCTTATTTTATTAATCCAACCGCCTTGTTTTTCTTGCTAGCTCCACTTGGGCCTCATTTTGTAACCCTATTGCTATCAGTTCATCTTTATCTAGTGAAGTGGAAGTGTGACAACCGATTATAAGGTTTATACAAGCAGAGAAAAATCAAACATTATTATATATATCAATCGGAATATCTTTCATGACAGTTCCTAAGGTAGCACTAGAAACAGAATGAGAATGCAATAACTGCAATTAGCACCCTCGCAGGTGCGTCAACCAATCAGGTTGCTCTAAACCCAGGGTGAATCTAACGATGCAAGCCTGGGTTTGGAGCAACCCGCACCAGGATTCAGAGCTATGCCACACCCGGTGCTGCTGTTTTCACTCCTCCGCTGCCTCCCACCTTCAAATCCAGCCCCTCCACACACACACCTAACCCATCCACCATCCAAATCGCCTATCCTCTGAAGGGCTCCTCCACCCGGGTCGCATGGCCTCCAGTTGAAGCCGCGCAAATGGAAAACGGGACCGGAGCCCCGCTTTCCATTTCCATGTCAACCCTGACTCTCCCTGGCTGCTGCTGCTGCGAATGAAGCAGTGCGGCCGTTTTTTTTTCTATTTTTATTAGCATCTTGAGGGTTCGCCTCGGAGTGCTAATAGCAATATTCCTGCGTTGTACAGGTGTCACTGGTCCGCTAATGCCACCGGGGCCTGGCATTAATGCCCTCACTTTGCTCTGGCCTGTAACATGTGTGACGATTCACCAGGTCCCGTCACGTCTCCTCACAGGGAAGCCCTTTCCTATGAGGATAAGGAGATGCAGCCGCTACCCACTAGTCCCCCCAGGGGTAGTAATACACAGGAGGACCTCATAGGGCGTGACTCCCCTGCTGGGGACAAGGACTATCACCTGGGAAACAGCCTTCCTAAACCTCGCTCACATACACCGATAACATTCTTGCCCTCCTTTTCCCCTTCCACCACTAATAGAACTATGTTCTATTTCAACATCACGACTTTGCCCAGTATGGAAAATACTGAGATGAAGAAGAGCATAAGAAACCATGGAGAAACAATAGGCAAAGCTATGCAAGTACTGACATCAGGTGGCCAACCAGAGGCATGAAGTACACCTCATTGACTGAACACTATAAGGTTGAAGTTACACAAGGGCGGAGCCATCAACTTCAAATGAACAGGAAGAACAGACAAGTCAGTTGGTGGCGCTCACAGCGCACCGGCAGGATGTGCAAGAGAAGCTGGAAAGACAGCTGGTCAGTCTGGTCGGCCCGGGAAGTTCAAACCAGGAGCCCGGAAGCAGAGAGAAGGCAAACCAGTAGTGCCTTGGACCCCAATGCACATAGGCTTAGCAGAGGAAGGTCCGAACAGAAGTTGGAAGCAGGAACACAGTGGCAGGACCTTGCATAGGTGGACCGGTGGGGCAAACAACACCGCTGATAACATAGCCTCTGGCAAAATATGCAGCAACCACGAGAGAACCAGAAGAGAAGGAGAAGAGGGAGGACACTGAAACCCATCCCCAAAAGAACTGGTGAAGTGCTGTTGCATGCAAGAAGGTAACAGGAGGCACAATAAATCTGGTAGGCGTACGCGAGTCATAGAGAAGTGCATCAGGAGTAATCTCCCTTGTCCTAGTACTCACCAGAAGGAGTACACCATTGATAAAGGAATTGGGAGCAATTTCCCTCGTCCTAGTACTCACCATAACGAGTATGTCACTGATAAGTGCATGTGTGTGTGTGTGTTCCTAGGAAGCGGGCTGGGACTGTCTAGTCCCAATCCCCATACTGGTGCCTGAATGTCTGGTGTGCAGGCTTGCGTGAGACCCACAGTGGTCCTTGATTGGACCATTGTTGGTGTGCATGAGTGGGGCAGATCTTGCCATTGGAGGGCTGAGTATAAGCACTCGCCTGTCTTTGTGTAAGATGTGGAGTCCTACAACGATGCTGCAGAGAAAATCCTGCAAGGATCCAAGTATCCTGCATTGCTGAAGATGAGTGAAGAGACCATGGACCCATCTGAAGAAGGCCTGGCAACAACTTCTGCTGCTGTGCTGCAAGAGCCCTATCTGGCAAAACATCTTTAGAAGTCTTTCATTGGAGCTTTGACCCTGGGAGTGGAGGGAACATCCATTCCAGACATCTGCTTGGTGTCCTGCAAACCAGAGCCTTTAGAAGTGTCTCTGAGCCAATCAATTGATGAACAGCTCGAGGATTGGGCTACCGTGCTGCAGACATCACTACTATGTGTTGATTCTCAGAAACTTGGGGTTCGACAGCTTGTGCTACTGGACTCATCCCTGCCAAATTATGTAGTGCCAGTATCGAGGGGACCCGAGATAGGAGGCACAGTTTGAAGTGTGTCGCTGTATCACTGTGCATCGGCGGGCATGGTCCAAAACAGCTTTCCTGTATTCTCCATCCTGAAGACCTTGCACCAGAAACAGTTGCCGACCGGAGAAGTGCTCAAACCTGTGACACCTCAGCATCGAAGACTGGAGCTGATGGCAGGAAACGCAAGCTTGGACCCTGTTCTGGTGACCTGCCACATCCTAAGAAGAATCGGACTTCGGGCAGTGAGCTACAGTGCTACCTACCTGACCCCTTTTCTCCTCCTTTCAAAAGTTTGGTAACTTTTAGAAAGTTTTATAACAGTTTGCCTTTGACATTGCTTGCTCGTGCAAGTAGTCCGAAAGCCAGGAACAGTTTTGTTGACTGCAAAAGAGTGTTCTCTAACTCTAGGAACGATTCCCGAGTCCCCAGGATCCCTACCCTAGTTTTTCAGGCTTTTTCAGTTCCTTGGACCTTTGCTGAACCTTTGGGCATAAGGCCCCATTCAACATAGGGCTGGACTTCTGAAGTAAGTGTATTGGGATTCCTGGGATCTGACAGTGTTATATGACTTAGTTACCTTTCCTTTCAGGTGTTGGGTATTATTTCTGGAATTATTGCACTATCTGGTTGTATATATGTGTTTTACATTAGTTTGTGTGATAGTAACTACATGCTTAAAGTAATTTTTCATTGTGTCTGTTTGGCCATATAATAAATGTTATTTTATAACTAATTGTATAAGGTTTATTCTTGGCTGCTTACATTTTGGACTCATTGTAGACCCCTTACCAAGCTCACCCTTCCTGTGTCCTAGCCATGACCACTAGCCTTATTACCTGCACATTTTTGTCTATAACTCCCAGAGCTGTCCCTGTCCCAATTAAAGTGTGGCCTCCTATATACCTGTCCATCAGGTCAGAGTATAGAAAATCAGTCTTAATATCATGCCCAACTTTGTATCTCTTGGGTAGTTATTTGCTGATGACTTATTTTTCTCATTTTTATCGTCAATTTTTCTGATTCAAAAGGGCCAAAATATTTTCATTTGCTGAGGCCCAAATGATATGATATGACATTTATAAAGCGCCTGTGCACAAGTGTTTCTAGGCGCGACAAGAAACACTTGTGTATAGGCGCGTTATAAATGCCATATCATCATATGAAGGAGGGGGAAACAGAGGGAGGACAAAACAACAATCTTACTAGGCCTTGTGGCATTCAGGTCGCACAAGTGCAGGGAAGGGGAAGGGGAGAAGTGCAAAAAAAGGGGGGAGTGCAAGTAATCAAAAGTGCTGCCAGCGGGTGACTCACTGCAGGTTATCAGAAAGTGCAGCCAACGGCTGGCTCATAAGTGCAGTGAGAGGGGACTGAAGGGTTACAGCTAGAGACCACAAAAGCTGGGAGAGCCAAGAGGCAGTGTGAGGTGCAACTGGACAGGCAGGGACCTGTGCCTGAGATCAGAGGGTAGCCAGGGGACCAGTGCATGGAACAGACGGGTCCTCAGCAAGGGAGAGGAAGAGAGAAAGCGGAAGCGAAGAGGAAGGTCTTGAGTTGCTTCCGGAACCAAAGATAGTTCTTCTCAAGCTTGAGAGAGGCAGGGAGGCTGTTCCAGAGGGAGGCCCCTGCTGAAGAAAGAGATCAGCCCCCAACTCTCTGCTTGGAAAAGTGTCTGATCCTCAGAGATTTGTAGGTGGATGAGCGGAGAGCTAGAGAAGGGAGATACTTGGGAATAGAAAGTGTGGTCCAGGCCCCAGAAAGCCTTGTGGACAATGCAGAGGGTCTTGAACTTGAGCCTTACCACCACTGGGAGCCAATGAATACATTTCAGAGCTGGAGAGCTACGATCCTTGGGCTTGAGGCCAAGGACAATTCTCACCGTCCTGTTCTGGATAAGTTGTGGAGGACGGAGAGTAGAGGAAGGAAGATTTAGAAAGAGGCTGTTGCAGTAGTCCGGCCTTCAGAAGACCAGAGCTCTGGAGACAGTGAGCTTCTGGGGAAAAGTGAGGAAAGGAAGAATACCTCTGAGGAGGTGCAGCTGGTGGTTTGACTTCTTAGAAACATCGGAAATGTAAAGGGAGAAGGAGAGGGTGGAGTCGAAGAAGGCCCCAAAGGTTCTTAGCCTCACAGGTAGCAGCTAGAAGAGGACTCAGAGTGGGTGGCCAGAGATAAAGAGAGAGGGAGAGAGAGTAAAGGAGGGAGCTGGTGTTCTGATGAGGAGGATCTCTGTCTTCCTGGCATTAAGGCAGAGATAATTAGCGGCACACCACTCCTGAATTAAATACAGACATCAGGAATGAGAGAAGGAGTAGAGGCAGTGAGGGAGCCTGAAAGAGATCTGGGTGTCATCTGCATAACACTGAAGGTTGGAGCAGAGAGCACTGATGCAGTGCGTGAGAGATCCCAGGTATTGGTTGAACAGCCAGAGTGAGGTTAGACCCAGTGGAACACCACAGGTAGAGAGAGTGATAGAAGAGAGAAATTACCCCCAGTTGGACCTGAGAGATACGGTCAGTGAGAAAGGAGGTCAGCCAGGCCAGGGCCTGATCTGTGACACTCAGGTTATCACGGAGGCGCTTGAGCAGGATAGCATGGTTGACCGTGTCAAAAGCCAAACAAAGATCGAGAAGAATGAGGACAGAAGGAAGGTTAGAGTCAAGGTTGGAGAGCAGGTCTTCACAGATGTTCAGGTGAGCACTTTCTGTGTTTCTGGCTGTTCTGAAGCCAGACTGATGTTCATGGCGACAAACAACAGATTCAGTATGAAGGTTAAGCTGGGAGATGGCCAGTTTTTCCAAGAGTTTACCCAGGAAAGCAGTGATAGCGATCGGGCGATAGCTGTAGAGGAACAATTGGCAGATGGCTTTTTAAGGAGGGTTTGTACAAGGGAGTCATTCGGGGTGGGGGGACAGTTCAAGTGGCAAAAAGTGATTGCAGAAATTGGCAAAGGCTGGAGCTCGGGTGTCAATGTCGTCCTTTATGGTTTTGGAGAAACAGGGAAGAACCGGTTTTGACAAGAGTTTCATAGATCGGTCTTGTCTAGAAATATCATCTGCAGTGAACAAGAGAAAGGAAGAGACGGGAGGAGGAGAGGAGGCCACAGGCAGGCCATGAGTGTAGGAGGAGGAGGAAGTGAGGGTGAACAGGATGTCCTGAATTTTAGTGATGAAATGAGAGGCCAAGGCTGTGCACAGGTATTGGGAGGGAACAGGAGAGGTAGAGACTGCATTAGGGTGGGCCAGCTCCTCACAGATTTTGAAGAGTTCGGCCGAGTTGTTAGGTGCTGCAGAGATGCCAGCTTGGATGTGTGTACCTCCTTTGGAGCAGGCGGCAGGCCAGTTTGTCAGAGGGTGTACCTGTAGCCATCCACTTCCTCTCAGCCACCCTGCACTTGCATTTGAAGGTGACAAAGTCAGAGTCATACAAGGGGATCCTCATGACAAGGTCAAGTACATCAAGAGTGTCAAAGATAAAAAGATAAAGGTTATAAAAGGCTGTGTCAGGATGTGAGTCAGCGAAAGGTGCAGAAGGAGGAGAGAAAGTAGTGACGAAAGCCTCCACTGACGCATGCTTCATGGGTCTGATAACCTGAGATGGGAGGTGGCAGTGCTGGAGTAGGCTTGGCCTCATAGTTAGAGAGAGATGGGAGGAAAGGAGAAAGTGGTTACTCCAGAAGAGAGGAGTAGTGAGAGGGATGAAAAGGGGAGGTCTGAGGAGATCATAACATCCAGGGTGTGGCCTGCAGAGTGAGTCAGGCCAGAGGGAAGATTAGAGAGACATAGTGAGTCGCAGAGGTTGTGAAAAAGTCCTGCAGAAGGACCAAAAGCATCCAAGTGGATGTTAAGGTCTCAGAGGAGAAGTTGAGAGGTAGAGGCGAGGAGGGAGAAGGAGCGATCTGCCCACTCAGAGAGGAAGGATGCTACCTGGCCGTGCGGCCGCTAGATAGTGACTGCAGTGAGAGAAAGGCCAGGAGGGAGAGAGAGCCTGCATACCAGGCATTCAAAGCAGGAGGAGCCCTGCATAGGAATGATAGACGCAGGGATCCACTCTGGGAAGATCAAGGCTACACCCCCACCGGGACTGTTGGTTCTGGGCATGGAGAGGATCTTGTAGCCATCAGGAAGGAGAGTGTCAAAGCTTGTGACAGAGCTGGCCGTGAACCACGTCTCGGTCAGACTGAGGACATCCAGATTGAGTTCTTCCAGGAGACGGCAGATGTCAGGTGAGTGCTTGACAGCTGAGCGTGAGTTGAGAGTGGCAATGTGAAGCAGGGGGCCACCTTTGAAAGACTTCCGTGGAGGGGTACTGGTCAGAGTTACGCCCTGAGGAAGTGTTGAAGGTGCCCGAGTAAGGGCAGAGGAGGAAGAAGGCGAGGACAAGGTAGCCAATAAAGAGGAGGTGGGTGCCAGAGGGACAGCGGAGGAAAGAGGCAACAGGCCGGAGAAGCAATAGAGGTAGCCGTAGAGGTGGCAGAGGAAGAGGGAGGCAGAGGAGCCAGGGAGGGAAAAGAAGGGACAGCAGGAGAAGAAAGGGAGTTGATAAGGTGCGGGAAGCATCTATCAAAAAGGAGGAGGTTGGCCTCATGGACTTGGACCAATACAGTGCCGTTTAGGTAAACATTAATGATGGTCTTGAAGGAGAGGAAGGGGGCCACCCATCGGGTGCCACCATTAATGGATGAAGATGGAAAATGAGAAAGAACAGAGACCATATGGAGGGTCCATTGGCGTGGAGAGGGAGCGACAAAGAGGATGTCGGTAAGAGTCTGTCTCGAGTAAGCACTGGTGTAGGTATCAGCGATAGGGAGGCATGGGTTGGAGACCAGGATATCCCTTTTAAACCTCTTCCTACCAGACGTAGTGAGAAGGATAGGCTAGTCGACAGAAAAACAGTTAGAGAAGATCGGAGAGGCAGAGAGCCCCATAGAAGGTGTGCAGGGCAGAGTGGGGGGAGGGGGGTGAATGGAGAGGGGAGACCTATGAGGCAGGCAGGAGGGGGGAGAAACTCTAGGATGGGGGGACACAGGAGGAGGGGCACACAGTGTACAGAACAATGAACAAAACACAGATGCAAAGTATAGAAAAGTCAGTTGCCAAAGGTACCTAGAGGTAAGGAATGGACACAGAAAGGATGCCGGCAGTACAATGTATGCAAAACAAACAGGAGAAACAAAAACGCCAATAGAAAAACAGAACTATCAACCAGGGAACCTAAAAAAAGGAATGAACAGCAGGGATGAAGGCAATACAGTGACGCAAGCAACCAGGAGCAACAAAAACGCCAAAGAGCGATCAACCAGGGAACCTAGGCAAAAGAATGAATAGCAGGGATTCAGGCAGGACAGTGTAAGCAAGCAGCCATGGATGATAAACAACACAAGGCTGGGCAAACTACCAACAGAACCTAGAGGAAAAGAATGCAGCAATCGGCAGGGAGGATAGCTCAAGGGCAACGGGTTCACCTTGGAAGCAAGACTATGCAGAACAACACAGGTTCGATCCCCGGGTCCACGCTTAGAAACCTCTGGGTAATCAGCACATTATAAATAGCCAATTACAATTACAATTACAATCATGGGGAGAAAAAACACACAGAAGTACACAGTAGGTCAGGAGAAGGGGTAAGGGAGGGGGCACAAGAGGGGGGGAGGACGAAGGAAGGAGTGGGCCCACAGGGGATGCATAGGGTGCGCGGCTGAGTGGAGAAGAAGGCCTAGAATTGCGAGGGAGCGCACGCAATCGAGGATTGCGAGTGAACGCATGCGGCCCACGACAAGAAGGGGCGCACGTGATCAAGGAATGCAAGGGTACACACATGGCCTAGGAAGCAAGGGAGCACACACAATCAAGGGTTGTGAGGGAACGCACGTGGCCTAAGGTCGCGAGAGAGCAATGCAGTCTAAGATTGCAAGGGAGCACACACAGCCTTAGATGAGCGAGAGCAAGCTCAGCCCAGGGTGCAAGTGAGCGCACGTGATCAGGGATTTCGAGGGTGAGAAGTGAGAAGACACTACTTAAAAGAGGGTGCAAGACACCACTTTAAAGAGGGTTGAGAGCACCAGTTGTTTCGTCAATCGATGATATCACTGTTTTACATTGGAATGCATGCGTCCAGGTTGGAACATCTCGGCTACAGAAGGCAGTCACAGTTGTAAGAAGGTTCTCAAAAGGACCAGCACACCGAGCCTCCAGGCAATCTTATCCTGTTTTTTCAGATGTCCATCCTCTGACCTGGTTGGAACCCCTTACCGTGTTTTCATAGAGGCTGTTTTCAATGTTAACATTTTCTCTGTGGTGTTTTCACCGCGTCCGTTTTTGACGAGTTTAAAATATATATATTATTTATTTATTTATTTATTTTTTATTTTTTATTTTTATTGCGCCGGTAGCTCTCGAGCTTTGGGGCGCAGAGACAAGAACACAAAAGACAAAAGATAAACAAAAAACACATAGCACGAGACAACACACAACATGTTATGTGTTTGGCTAGCAGATTTGGGAGTGATGGGTGGCTGGGTGAGGCGGTGGCGATGGATTAGAGGGGGCTTGAGCGTGATCCCTGCATTCAAAAAAAAAAAACAATACATTGCAGCAAGAACAGCTGTGGTGAAAACACCACCTAAAGTGTCAATGTTGAAACTAACCGCGGGAAACGGTTTGGAACAAATGGCGCAGTACTGCCGAACTCTTTGGCAAATCCTCCTGTACCTGCTGATACATTCACACGTGTTTTGCAATAATTAAGGACTGCATCATGAATTAACTGCATTGTGCCTCAGCACAGGGACACTGGTGCACTTTCTGTTAAACACATCAGCTTGCCAGTGAGCATTTCATATAGGATCAATCCAGTAAGCCTGTTTCCAGTGCCTTGCATACTCATTAGAACTTGCATCTGGCCATTTCAAGGCTCTTTTCAGTGCATTTTATGGCAATCTAAAATGTTCAAGTTCAGTTTTGTCTCTTTACCAACGCCACTAATTGTGGGGGACATGGGAAGTGGAGATTTGCTGTATATAGCTCCTGCATCAACCTGCCCACAATATGAGTAGCCTCTATCAGTATGATGCTCACTGATACTAAAAACCTACGGATACAATCACGTGTAAAAGCTTTGAGGACTGCTTAGGTGTCAGTACTACCGGTTGGATAGGCCTCAATTGATCTTGAAAATACATTTACTACTACAGTCCAAACCACGTGCCTGCCATTTTCGACATCTGTATAAAGTCACATTGTAGTTGTGCAAGATGTGCTGCCTAATCTACATTAGCCACTTTTCCTATATTTTCTTGCTGACAAATCAGGCATTGATGGATTAGTTGTTCGGCCATTTGCAAAAAGCCTGGACCATGCCATTCTTTCTCTATATGTTATCATTTCCCCTTTCACCAAATGTGCCACGTCATGCAGACTTCCTGCAACATGCTACTGAAGTGCCTTGGAAAGCACTAGATGTTCTCCACACATTCGTGTCTGCAGTGGGAGCTTGCTTCTTTCAGACAGCTAATTATTCAGTTGTGTCATTTAGTCGATTTCAGACTGTGATGGCCGTTGCCAAGGTCCCAAGCGAAAGCACTGCCTCTCTCACTATTGAGTCGGTGAGATAATTCCCTTGACTGATGTCATCTTGCGGTTTGGTGTGCTACACATTATATGATCGCAATGTCATTAGGGAACATCATTGGCACTACAAATGCCTTTATATAGAGGACATTTTTAATAGTAGTCTATGCAGTGTTCAATAACCCCTTTCTTTTAACAGACTTCTGTAATCATGTACTATGACAATCACGTAGCGGAACATAGCAATCCCATATGGGTGAGAGGTTCTAAGCATGAAAGAACTGTCCTGGTTGAAGGGGGTGGAGGGAACATTTTGGGGGTGGGTACTTGGAGTGGGCTCGAGTGTTCCAATAGAAATAAAAAGTTTGGAACTGGGACTGCTAACCCTAGTAGCACAAGTAAATAAAAGAAGATACTGGGCCTCATTACAACCCTGGCGGAAACCGAAAAACGATGGCGGAAATGCAATACCGCCATCGAATAGCGCTCGGTGCGACTATGACACGTCACCGCAAAGTACGATGCCATTAGCGACACCGTAGTGAACGCCAACGCTAACTGCACCAAGTACGCGCGCGCGCGCCATGCCAAACCGTAATTACCACCATGGCGCAACGGTACGCGAATTCTGACCCTAGCGGACATGCACCTAACGCCATCAAGCACGGCGGAAAGTACCATTCCGCCATGGTGAGAAGTACGGCATCGCGAATCAACCGTAAACGGCCCCACTGAGTGCCTGTACACCGCTCCCTGGCCACATTGTACAACTCCCCGTAGGTGCAATGAAGTCACACAATGCAACCAGTGAAATGTACTAGTCATCCATGCCTGCCACCGAACAAATGAATCTCAAGAGGGGCCAATGGGAGCTGCAGGGCACAGATGGCACAAATACAGAAGCCATCCCAATGGACATGACCTCAGTCTCCCACCAAGAAACGCACGCAAACACAGGCACCTGTGACCAGCAATATTCCGAAAATCACATCATTCCACCAATCCACCTGGCTGACCGGCATCTGTTACACAAAAGCAAATCCCCCGCCCATGAGCAGGACATCATTAAAACAGTCATATTGGCAGCCCTCATCCCTGACCTCACTGGGCTTCGTAGGCAAACGCGCCCAGCACAGTACCACGCAACTATACTCCGAAGCTGGAACCCAATGCAGATCTCCTCACAATACATCGCTCCCCAAATAGGAATATGCCACATCACTTGCAAAGAAGAACGCTACACGGTCCATATCAGAATAGAAATTTAATGCACAACAAATTCACCAAGCCCATACAGCCATTAGGCCATGAACTCCAAAACACATTTCACCATTGTGGGCTGCATCCGCAATAAATGACCAGCTACTTCTTGTGTGACGCCCTGTTCCTTCATGGTACACAGGGGCTACATTCTCGTACGAAAAGGCAACATGGAAGCGCCTAGAACTGCAGGGCCGTCCCAATAGGGAGGCACTAGTCCAGCTGAAAGGCCGAAATGTTGCTCCTAGCCACTAGTACTGCGTAAGGGCATGTGGCCCATTGGCGATCGTCCCATAAAATCGTAATGCTGCTCCACTGATGAACACGAAGCAGCAGGTGTCGGGAGTAAAATCCATCTGCAGGAGTGGCATACAGATGGCAGTGGCAAAAGGGGAGGAGATACCTGTCAACCAAATGAAATGAAAAAGAACAGTATGGCCATCAGAACTTCATTAGTATTACTCACTTCAATGATCACACCAAATCCACAGCCATATGCATGCTAGCCCACTCCAAAGGATCATCACCACCCAAAAACCACTTGCGAATCATAACTATCTATATCGAGGTGAAAACACCATCACAAACGAGTGTACCTGTGCATGCGTCTGTTAAAACAGAATCCATCAGATGGGATTGGTAACGTGCATAGACACAAGTGTCTGAAGGCGCGTCGAGACAGGGAGGGCTCAACAAGGCCAGATAGACGATGGTCCCACTATGGCAGCCCTGCATCACATAGCGCAGGGGAGGCGGACAGATTCCAAGAAGCCCTGTACATGGCAAACTCTGTATCAATTCATCTGTCCATGCATCCATTCATCATTCCCTCATCCCGTAATGAGAACGCCTGTTTCCATACTCACATAACATGTGAAATTTCCATTGAGTCTGTGCGTTATGCAGCCTGCAAAATCCACTGTGCCCCAGCCCGTAATTCCAGTGTTGTGAAGTAACATGTATTTGGGAACGTCCGGCCTCATCGTCCACTTCGCCATTGCGCATCCCAAACTATTCATATCAATCATTGCATCCTCGCCATGGCCCCTGTCCCAAGGACATTGAACAATAGAACGTTATATTTGCAGTCAGACCTGTGGGCATCTCCTCGCCGCTAGCTGAAAACCGAAAGCGCCGCCCTTCGAATTCCTCATTTGCAACATCACGTCGAAAAGGCATCTGTGGCCGCTTGAAATCACAAATTAATCCATCTAGTGCGGCTGTGTGTGAAAATGGCAACTGCCTTCACTCACAAATGGGACGCCCCGCCCGTCGTTGAACCTCGGTGCAGTGATGCATGAGGGTCCACCGTTACTCGAGTACTACGTTCCACTGACCCTTCACAAGTCTGTTCGCGACTGCAAAGATAGTATGTGAAACAATGGGACCATAGCCGAATGAACATATCAACCAATGTTACACTGCCATCGGGTACAAATACATGATTGTAATAGCAAGATGCCATTCGTCGAATTGCAGCGTTGTGTGCGGGACGTGCTCGCCCAAAGGGGAGAGCAGCTTGCACAGGTGGAATGAATCACCACAGGTGGAGGCCATACAGCCTGAAAACACATAAATTGCACGCCCAGTCTCCTCCCACACCCACTCCGAAATGCTACCGGCAGGACTAGCTATGTTGGCCCTGGGGGACCTGATAGCACTGCAGGTACTCCAACTTCAAGAAGAAGACGAACACCAACTACAACCGGCCGCACGGAGGAGACGCAGGAGGAGGAGGAGGGCAAGGCAGGGCCAGCAAGGGCCGCCAGCACAGCCACTACCACCACGCAGGCAGCCCGCAATCCCACGCCTCTGAGCACATCCGTTCAACCTCACTGATGAGCAGATCCACACCCTCTACCGTTTGGACCGGGACACCATAACCGCCATTGTGGACATGACACAGGCTGACCTTGTCAGCATGATAGATAGCCCAACCGCCATCCCACCCCTACTGAAGGTGGTGTCTGTACTCCACTTCCTGGCCACAGGCACCTACCAGCACACAGTCGGACAGTTGCATGGCATTTCACAGCCACTGTTCTCACGGACACTATTGCAAGTGCTCGATGCCCTCCTGAAGCACGCAGACGACTACATCTCTCTACCACGCTCGGAGCAGGAAATTACGAACACAAAAGTGGGATTCCATGCACTTGCCGGCATACCGGGTTGCATTGGTGCCATCGACTGCACCCATGTGGAATTGGTCGTCCCACATGCCATGGAGGCCCAGTACCGCAACCGGAAACAATTTCATTCTCTGAATGTACAAATGGTGTGTGACTCCAACAGGATCATTACACATTGTTGTGCCCGATTCCCTGGATCAACCCATGATTCTATGATCTTGAGGAACTCTACAATACCACGCTACATGGAGCGACACGCAGGGAACAGATCCTGGCTACTCGGTGAGTCTCATTTCATGCATGATGATGTGGGGTATGTGATGCGGCAATGACCTGGCAGGAAGGGGGGGGGTGCGTACGTAGCAATGGCATTCCACATGATTCGTTTATCGTCCACATACAGGTGATGCCGGATATCCACTGAAGAGATGGCTCCTCACACCAGTCCGGAACCCACGGGACCAGCATGAGGAGGACTACAACCATGCCCACTCACGTACCCGTGTAGTCATAGAACAGGCATTCGGCCTACTGAAGACTCGTTTCCGGTGCCTCAGCAGGTCTGGCGGGGCACTCCTGTACCGCCATGTGAAGGTTGCGAAGATGGTGATGGCATGTGTCATGCTACACAACATGTGCGTACGTAGAAATGTGCCCATGCCCCCTGACGCAGAACTGCAAGCACCTGAAGATGGTCATGATGAGGGTGGGGATGTGGCAGCACCTCAAGGAGTCTGCGAGGCACAGGAGGGCCGTGACATTCGTCAGCATCTCATAGATGCATGCTTCTAGCACTCACGCCTGGTGGCTGATACATGGACACGGGACTCGTGGCACTGTGTGTGTATGGTACATGCACAATATGGACTGTACGCCTATAATGGCCTCGTACACAAAGATCAATGTCCACACATCTCATTGGTTGATCGTGCATTGTTTATGGCATATGTGATATCATGTTAAACACCCTATCGACCCGCCACCCAAGTGAGCCCAACACCCCCCCTCCACCCTCCTACCTCCCCCCCGAACACCAGTGTCCAGAGATGCTCATTGCCAGTGGGCAGTCGCTATTGCAAGCCCCCTCTGCGGGTATCAGGGGCACCCCTGCCTGTGGAGCGCAGGTTCCTCCCAGATCTACGTTGGGGGCTGCCCTGGACGGAACTTGCAACGGATGATGTCTCTGCCTGCTCACGTCCATGCATGTCCCTAAGGGTTTGTGAGAGCTCAGTGAGCACACGGCGCACTGCGGCAAGTTCGGCACATACGTCTTTGGATGTCGCATGCAGTTCCCCCCTCAGGCTCTCGGTGCTTCTCTCCATTTGGACTCTCAGGCTCTCGGTGCTACTCTCCATTTGGACTCTCAGGCACTCGGTGCTACTCTCCATTTGTGCCCTTAGTGTCTCTGTACTTCTCTCCATTTCTGCCCTAAGTGTCTCAGTTGATGTTTCTATGTCTGCCTTAGTGCCCCCACATTCATCGGCATGGTCCTTGAGGAGCGTGGCCAGTTGCTGCTGTTGCACGATTAACTGGTCGAGGGACTGTTGCCTCTGCTGGGCCATGGCCATTTGCGGTGGTGTCACAGAGTGGCTGTTCGCCTCATGTTGCCCTGCCACAGGGCTTGTGGGGGATGGCCAGTCGTCGTCTTGTGGGTGCCCCTGCGTGGTATCCTCATGGTGTACGGGATGGAACAGACAGGGGGATTGGGACAGGTCATGGATGGATCTGACTTCGACATCCCCGTTTTCTGTGTCGGAGCATGCTGCCATTAATGCAGTGTCACCTATGGTGCTGCTGCCACCAGAAGCAGTGCCTACTGTGGCATCCATTGGGGGGACCTGTGGTGGTGGTGGTGTGGGCATGCTGGCTGCTGGGGTGCCTGTTGGAGTTCCCTCCTCTGTGCTGCCACTTGATTTGTGCTGCTGCCGTGTCTTGATGCGTGCAGCTGAGGTGGAGGGTCTTTGGCCGTTGGTCTTGGCCCTCTTTGCAGGTGTGCTGGTAGGGGTGTCCTGGAGCTCGTCGTTTGGATCGGACCCTGTGGTGGAGTAAAGGAGGGCGAGCGTTATTGATGGGTCTGTGGGAATTGGAATGGCAATGTATCACATGCATTGGGGTGGAACCTGAGGGTGATTTGGGTCGGGGCCTTGGAGGTGGTTTCATTTGTGTGTGGTGTGAGGGTGCAGTTGTTTGGCAGCCTGCAGTTAGGGTGTGCCTGCTGCACGTGTAGAGGGTGTTTTTAGGATTTTTAATTATTTATGTATTTGATGTGAGTTTTGAAGTGTGCTATCAGGCCTATGTATGTGGACGTTCTCCTGGACATGTGTTACTGTTGCACTATGTGGGCACGTGGTACTTCACATGATTGGACATTGTGGTTTTGGCATTGTTTTATTTGGGCCACCTACCTGATTCTTCGGATGTCTGCACTCCTTTCTCCATCCCTCCGACTCCCTCTATGCTCTCCATTCCTATGGTGGAGGCACAGATTTCTTCCCAGGGGGTCAACTTGATGGGTGATTCCGATCCTCCCCCGGTGGCTGTGGCAATGTTGCGGTTGGCAGACAGTATGCTACGGACGCGTATCCGCAGGTCGTCCCATCGCTTTCTGCATTGCTGTGGGTTGCGGGGTGCGGTCCCCACCGCACTTACCCGCTGTGCCACCAGGGCCCATATGGCCTTCTTGTTCGCAAGTGCCGTCCTGGTCATTTGCGTGGAGAAGACGGCGGCTGCATTCTCCTGGAGGGTCTCTGTGAGTACGGTGAGTTCCTCACGGGAGAAGTGGACCTGCCGCTTGCGGTCGCACGCTTTCTTCGCTACTTTTCCCATTTTTCTTGGTTTCACTAGGGTGGATGACGGGTTGGGATGTGTCTCAGGGTAGTATTTTTAATGGTTGTGTGGATTTAGTGGTTTTATAGGTGTACGGCGTGATGTTTCCCGTTCCGGGACCATGCTTTTACTTCCGTTTCCGTATATTTACGGTCACCGTACTTTCCGGTTGGCGCTCACTGCGGTGTCCGCTGAGATGGGTGGCGGTATTGCACCTAGGGCGCCGTACGGCGGCGGTGTGGGCCGTTTTGGGGTCATTTCCACCATCGTGGACTTTGCACTTCCGCCATGGCGTGGTGCTCGTGCCCGATGGGTCGGAATGAGCCGCACTTTGCTCCATCGTGCAATGGCGGAAACGCTATTTACGCTGTGGCGGTCCGGTCAGTCACTTTCCGCCAGGGTCGTAATGAGGGCCACTGTATTTAAAAGCCAAACTAGCCCCTGCTTGCCCATTGCTGAGCTTGCTTGGCAAGATAAAGGGAAAGTATGGAAATGACAACTTTACTATACTGGCTGAGGACCCCAAACGGGGAGGAGAGCTAACATGTTCACTGACATAAGTTTGTCAATAAACTAGAGAAATGGGACTGCTGCTTTAACTGTAATCATTTGAGCACTTTAAAGAGTTATGGCGACCTGTGGCCATTCTTGTTGCACACCAACAGAGTGCCTCAGCCCTATTTGAAGTTGTTTCCTAGCCCAGCAATTCACAAATTCTTGCTGCTTTTGCGAGTCAATAAACTACCAGTGCTGCCGACAATCGGTCCAGAGCTGTTGATTCCAAGAGACGCTAGGATCTGTCCACATTGCCGGGTTCAAACTTGAGTCTGCCCCCCAGGTTTTGACTGAATGTAGAGAGTTTGGCCCTCTATACATTAATCTTCTTGGACCTTTTGTAGCAAGATATGATGACATTAAAGCGGACGGTTTCTGGTCATACTGCCTAAACACGGGCAATACATTTGTGCACATCACACTTTATCGAGTTTGGAAGAGAGTCACGGCCTCAGGTAAACTTGACAGACCTAACTAATTAAATTAGGGGAATGGGAATAGCTAATAAATAATTTAATCAAAGATGTAACTAATTTTACTCTACACAAAAGTTACAGTTTTACATACTGTTATTCACAAAGTTACTACAAATGAAATAGTGAATTTTTGATCTGGTTTTTGCTTCTTTTTCGTACTGAGCCTATAAAATAATGAATGAATGTATTTAAATTGTTTGTAAATTGATTTGCTATATTGTTTGCAAGTTGTTATCTTAGATAGTGTTATTGGAATTGTATGTATTTTCTGTATGTGAAAGTTCTTTGGACTATACACATAAATAATAAATAAATATCCCCTTTCTTTTAACAGACTTCTGTAATCATGTACTATGACAATCACATAGCGGAAATTTTTTAAAAAGTGAATCTGCGTGTCCTTTGGTCTAATAAATGCATGTTCTAATGCCACCAGTTCTGCCACTTGCGCCGAGAAAACACCCGCTACTGGTGTGCTCTCTCCTACTGTGAAGGTGGTAAATACTTTGAAGTCCCCCTGCTTATTTCTCACACAAGAGACATCCGCACAAAACTCTTCGTCAGGATTTTGCTGTGGGGTTTCCTGTCATTCTTTACATGGGTTAGTGAGCACCGTTGTAATTAAAATGAAGTAGTGTACGTCTCCTTCTGTTTGACACCGCACTAGAGAGGCAGGGTTTAATAGGGAAAATCGAGTAAGGGTTACAATGGCCACATTGAACATTGTCCATTCATATTTAAGCTGGGATGTGGACTAATGCTGATTTCTTTAAACTAATAATGCAAAGACTGCATGTGGTACTGCTTCAAAAAGAGGCACTCCTAGCCCATTATCTTCAGAGATGCACGCTGCAAGTACTGCTGCAAACACAGATTGCAAAAAGGGCGGTAGCCCAGGTCCCACAGGCTCTAGAACTGTACTATAATAATCTATCGAACAATGTTTGTTTCCATGTTTTTGTGCTAGTGCCGCCTGTGCATTAAGTTCTGCACATGACAATACAAGACACATGGCTTATTAGAATCAGAAAGCGTAAGAGCAGGGAGACTTGCAACGGTTTGTTTTAGTTCATTGAATTATTTTTCAACATCACCTGTACAAATTAGAGTTTCGAGTCTGCTGAAAATTGTCATCTCTTGTAATGGATTCGCTATGGCTGCATGGACTATTATTAATTGGCAGCAACAACCAGTGCTACCTAGAAAACATCTCCTTTGACAAATAGTAGCTGGTATTGGTCATTTTGAAGATTGTTTTAACCCTTTTCTTCAGAGACCTGCTGATATTTCATGTCCTAAGTAACTATTTTCCTTGTAAAGCCTTATTTCTGCTTTGGTGCTTTATATCCTCTTTCTGCTGGGGCAGTTAATAATACACATGTTCCTTGTTTGCATGCTCCGTAAGAGGGTGATGTGACCAGTAAGTCGTCTACCTATTGTACCAGGGCTGAACCTCCCTGAAGTCTAACATCATCTAGATCATTTTTCAGTGCTCACAAAAAGAGGGTTGGGTTTCAGTATACACCTGTGATATATGAGCCCACGTTAATTCATGTCCAGGATGGGTAAACCTAATAAGGCACTGACTATTCAGGTGAATGAAGATGGAAAAGAAAGTCGAACACACATCAACACCTGTGAAATGTGTCACTGTGGGGGCTATACACAAATCTATGGTTGCTTTTGATGGACCTAGAGATATCAAAGGAATCCCGGTTAACTCTGAGCAAACATCCGTTTGGAGTGAGAACTCTAAATCCGGGGGTGGATAGATAATAATTATGAATGAGATAGAGCTATGAGTAACAGGTTATACCTTCTAAGGTACCAATTAGCAATGAACCTTCATAAAAACCAACAACAATTGTATTAGGTGTAGACATTTAGTAAAACAAAATGTATTAAATCACTTGACATTCAATTGCACCTGTGTGTTATTAAAACATTAAGAGTAAAATCATATAGGAATACATCAAAACCAATGAATGAGTCGTATTACAGAAAGAAAATAGGTGTTGCAAAGCATTTCTTCATTGCATAGAATCATCAATTAGTTGACATATATAGTCATTTTCAATCTCTGTTAAGATCCAGAGAGTTAAAGTCTTGACATGTTTCTGTTGTAAATAATTGAATAATGAACATTCATGAGGCGGGTAAGAGTGTAACTGATTCCTATTCAGCAAATTCGAATTGAGGGGCGATTAAAAAGAAGTACAACCTGTGGGGTTAAAAGAAACAGGGGGTAAGCTTAGAATAGCTAGAGTTCCTTCTGACAGTTCAATAATAGAATTTAGAACCAGAAACATTAGGTTAGATCACCTTAGCCGGTTCTTGTGGGGGCGAGCAACTTCATAAGTAAGGTTGTCAGGGACTTACAGGTAGACCTTCATTGCCCAACCACAAGAAAAGCTAAAACTCGGCTTTTCAAAAAGGCATAAGTAGTGCAATCACACTCTACCAAGTAGAAGTGGGGGGGCACAATAGACAAAGTAAAAGGAAGGAGAGAGGCCCACCTGTATAGCTAAGGGTCCGGCTTCCTGGTTCAAAGTAGTGCAGGCACTAGTAACTTGTCCCAAGCGAGGGAACGTAATGCAATGGGAGGAGGTGCACTTTCCTTGAGCTAGTATGAATAGTCAAATAGCTTCATAGAGCAAGTAGCGGATTCATGGAGCCCACCAGCAACAGTGAATGAGCATGGTACCATGGATTAGGAGTATGGAATGGATAATGTTTAAAAAGAATACAAGGCATCATAGAGTCAAAGCATGATATCAAAAGAGGCTGATATGGTAATTACCTTGAATATAAAGATCAGCTGGTGCTGGATTCAGGAGGACAAGAGATAATCTCTTGCTGGTTTAGAGCGGAGGTTAGGATTGTAGACCGCTGGTTCTGCGGCGGAGGTGCTGAAATAAGACACCAGGAAGAGCTAAAGCCGGCATTCGTTAGAGGTGTCAGACAGATCGTACAGCAATCGCATAGAGCAAATGAATAATGTTAAGTAAATACCTTGAAATTAATCTCATGTGAAGTAAAAAATCTTCAGAGCGTGACATTGAGACGTGGGGAGATAGTCCTTTTCTCGATTGCGGTGACAAAGACCAAGGGTGCCATCTTGGAATGGAGTGACTATAGGGCTGAAAAACCTAATCCAGAAAGTATAAGGTCATTCGCTGCTACTAAATAGACAGATGGAGGTTAAGTGGCTACAAGATATTAAATGGATCTACGAGGGAGTATCAACAATATGAAAAAAATGTTATGTGGGAGAATTAAAATAACATAACTATAGCAACACATTCCTACCAAACGATACATGAAGCCCTGGTCAGGAGAGTACAAAAACCTTGGGGTTAGGACAAAAGAAGGAAAGAGAGACTGGTCAAGATAACCCCGTAGATAATGGGAATTTTTACCAACAGATTGAAGGTATCACCATGGCTCCCAGTTTGGCTAATCTTTACGTGGAAACCCTCGAAAAAATGCACATTTACAGTGATATCAATCCCTTCATTCGGACCATAAAAAAGGGCACGCTACATGGGTGACATTTTGTCATCTGGGAAGGATCTCTGGACACCGCCAAATATTTTTTTACCTGGCTCAACACTCGGAATCCCCACCTTCAATTTACTTTGACTATCAACAACCAAACAACCAATTTTCTTGACTTAACCATCTTTCATCGGAACAACACTCTAAAAGTAAAACCCTACCACAAACCGACTGACGAAAACTCTCTTCTTGACTACGAAAGCCACCACATCAAACATCTTAGGGACAACTTACCATTTGGACAATTTTTACATCTCAAACATAGTAGCTCTGACAGTGCCACTTATGAAGCAGAAGCCGAATTACTAACCAGAAAGCTAAGACAAAGGGGATACCCTAAGAAAATGGTCAAGCGTGCCGCTAAACAAGCTTTCAATGATAACAGACAAGACCTATTGGAAGATAGTCCTGCTAAACCTAAATATGTTACATCTCTCTACGTCCGATGGTCTTGGTGGCGCCGCGGGCGTGTTCGTTTTGCTGCCGCAACTGGGCTTTCCAACATGGCTGCTGGCTTGCGCCATCATTCTTTGCTTCCTGATTCCTCTCCTGCTCCTCTGGGTGTCCCGCCCACCTTGGGTCATGTGACCCTTCTTATGCCGACAGTTCCTGATTGCCCCTATGTCCCTACTACCTTAGAAGATGCTCCGTAAGTTTGTGGTTCAGGGTACTGTGCATTTGGATCCTACTTTACTTCCCACTTTCACCAATCTGTTATTACCTTTAGAATACAGTCTTCCACGCGTCTCTCCGCTACTGTTCTACAAAACCACCACCTTTGCAGTTCCGCGTCTCAGTACACGGCGTTGGATGTGAGTCCGGGCGTTCATTCTTATCGGAAGGGGAATCCTTTTCCTGCTTACCGCAAACTCTAACTCCATGTCTCCTTTCAGAGTCCGCACTCAGCGAACAAAACTGGTGCCTCCCACTATGCCTTAGTGGTGGTACTTTTACAGGAGGACTCAGAAGGCATCGAGTCTCCAGTAGCATATCTGTCTACAACGTTCAACCCTGCTGAGATTAACTACTCAGTACTTGAAAAGGAGCTACTAGCTATTAAACGCTCGTTCGAGGAATGGAGACATCTCGTTTTAGGATCACCTTTTCCAATAGAAGTCTGAACTGATCATCAGAATCTCAAAATCCTTCAAACCACTCAGACATCGAACAGCCGCCAAGCTAGATGGGCACACTTCTTTTCACCTTATCATATCATTTTCACTTTCCTTCCCGGATCCGAGAATCTCAGAGCAGACACTCTTTCACAAAAGGACCACCCAACAACTAAGTTCCGCTCCGAGGCCATATTTCCCAAGGCAGTATTCGTTCATGTCATTTCTGACTTTATCAGCAAGATCAAACAAGAGAGCCTCAAGCTACATGACCGTGGTCAGGAATGGGCTAATCTTCATAATTTGAAGACGGCTTATACTTCAACAATCAAAGGGTGGTTCTCCTGTCTGAAAAACTGCAGAAAGAAGTTCCACATATGTGCCACAACTCCCGTGCGGCTGGCCATCGAGACGTTAATTCCACTTTGGATTTGGTACAGAGTCATTTCTGGTGGGCCATCATCTCCAAGGACGTCCAGGACTATGTGTCTTCATGTGTCATCTGCCTTCAGTCCAAGACAGTCCATCAGTTTCCTTTAGGACTGCTTTCCCGAATTTCCATCCCTAAAAGACCTTGGCAAATGATATCTACTGATTTTATAGTAGAATTGCCCCCCTCTCATGGTCAGATAGTCGTAATGGTCACACTAGATTATTTCACAGAGCTAGCTCATTTTACCTCTCTCCCCGGGGTCCCGTCTGCCACACGGATGTCACAGGTGTTCCTTTCCGAAATATTTTCCCGTTATGGCCTCCCGGACACCATCGTCTCAGATCGTGGTTCCCAGTACACTTGCCATTTTTGGAAACAACTTTGTGCACTCTTACACATACAAAGATCTTTAAGTTCTGGGTTCCACCCTCAGACTAATGGCCGGATGGAACGCCTTAATCAGACATTGGAAGGGTATTTAAGGTGTTTTGTGTCTCCGCCCAGGATGATTGGGATGTCCTCCTGCCCTTTGCGGAATTCGCATACAATAATGCTACTCACTCGGCCCTGAAGTCCAGCCCTTTCTTTTGCACCTATGGTTACCATCCATCCTTTCTTCCTACAGCAGTCCCGTCTTCTACGCTTTTCCCTGGGGTGGATGCATTGGTGGCCGATATCCTATCAGGTCACTGCAAAGATTGCCAGGCTTTGAAAGATGCCCAGGAAAGGGCCAAGGCCTATTCTGACAGAAGAAGGAGGCCAGCTCCCTCTCTAGTAGTGGGTGATTCTGTTTGGCTGTCTTCCAAGTACCTACCTCGACATCTGGTTCCTTCCAAACTGTTCCCCAAGTCCTTTGGTCCGTTTCCCGTTATTCAACTTGTCAGAGATGTGGCAGTATGTCTCCAGCTTCTGCTATCCTGGTCCTGGATTCACCCTGTGTTTCATCTCTTGCAAGTAAAGTTGACTGTCCAGATCGGTTTGGCAGGGGTGCGAGGGCACACCCTCCTCCTGTGGTCACTCCTGAGGGTGCAAAATATGAAGTCGCTGGCATCTGCGATTCGCAATACCATCGTACCCGTTTGCAGTTTTTGGTCAATTGGAAGGGCTACTCCCCGGCTGACCGTTCTTGGTAGCCTGCTTCCGGGGTCCATGCCCCTCGGTTAGTTCGGGCATTTTATCGGCTCCATCCTGGCAAGCCCGGTTGTCCACCTCTGGTATATAAGGCGCTATGTAAGTGCAAAATAACATAACATAACATAACCTCTGCGGAAGGGGGCATACTGTTACATCTCTCTACGGCTGATGGTCTTGGTGATGCTGCGCCCGTGTTCCTTTTGCTGCCGCAACTGGGGTTTCTAACATGGCTGCCGGCTTGCACCTTGCACCAGATCTTTTCTCACTCTTTCCTTTTGATTCCAGGGAACTATCCTCTTCTTTGACCAAAACGTTCTGTCATCTAAGCCAGAATAATTTCCTCAGCTTGGGGAGCTTGTTACACTATTTACAGGTGCCATTTCCATTTCCTATCGCTTCCCATACATCTACTCTTCTGATCTGATTTATACTTACGATCTGTGCTTTCTTTCTATTAGACAAAGCACACAGTCAGCCCATTGGGAACCAAGGTTGAAGTTATCTGAGGAAAGAACACAACAATCCCAACATTCTCAATTCTAGACCAAGGGTATATTACCAATGCTCTCCACTCCCGACCAGGGTTTTCTTCCCCAGATGGTTTCCCTGGGCAGTTTTCCTCTATCCGTTACTTGTCCCATAACAGGCGGAGGGAGGTAACGTGCCAAGGGGAATTTTCCTGTCGTCAATGGCAATCTGCTGATGAGGTTAGTGTCACTGCTGTGTACCTTGGTTATAGACGTAACAGATAACAGATATTAACAGATCTAACAAAATATGAGAGACTAGTGTGTGTTAACACTTTCACGGATCAATGCCTAAGGATAAAAAGCATCATCAACAAACATTGGAAAATGTTCAAAACTGCTCAAACTCCATTCCTCCCTCCTATTTTTGCCTATAAAAAATATGTCCATAGGCAACAGGGTTTGCAGCAGCAAGCTCAAATCTGTCATGAACCACCGAATTCGGCCCTTCTGGACTTCGTGGTCCAGGATGCACCACAGCATGAGCTCATTGACTCCTCCAAGATGGCCGATGGCCCAGAAATGCTGCGCTCTAGCCTTTACGTGCAACACTCTGCTTCCTAGAAAACAGGCACGCCCCGCAGCTCTGCACATCTCAACGTAACTGCTTGGAGTTGCTAGACGTATGTTTCAAGTTCGTTAACCATGCTATCTCCAGTTCTTATCCCTTTTTCTTCCTTCCTGGAACCACCTCCAGATTCTTACCTTTACCCGCTAGCTGTGTCCCACATCCCGGACCCCATCTTGCGCTCGTGCCGAGGTGTCTCGTACATCCTCTGAGCGTAAAACACTTGCTCCTCCTCCTTCCTGGTTTTGTGGCTAACATTCCTGGATACTGAACGCTATCCGGCTTAGGCAGCCTGCTACCCCACGCTGGAACCCAAAGACTCGCGCTCCAACCTGTACAAGTCTCGGACAATGAGGAAGAAGGAAGTCGCATCCAAGAAGACCACAAGCAAGGAAAAACAAGTGAGAAAGAGAGAAGCTTGTGACAAAATCCACACTCGCGCCGATGCCCAGTCTGACCACCATGTGGGTAGTTGTGGAGTTTGTAAACTCACCAAAAAAACGAAGGAAATTAATATTTGGACTGGAAGAGTATGGATACAAAAAAGCTTATCCAATTGTAACAAAGAGCATGTTATCTATTTGATTAAATACCCCTGTGGGCGGGCATGGGTGGGCAAGACCAACAGGAAAGTGAAAACACATATGATGGAACACAGGAGCTGCCTGAAAAACAAGACTGAGAATGCACCTTTTGTCAAGCATTTCACTCTAATGAACCATGGCCACGAAGACTTTACATGGACAGTCTTACCTGCCTTCAAAGGGGGCAATGTACAAACACAGGAGAACAGACTTTTCAAAAAAGAACAAGACATTATTTATATGATGAATAGTGATGTTAATGGTCTGAACGAATCTATTGAATGGCACAGAATTAGGAACTAATCACTCTTGTTAGGATATTTGCCTTTTATCCCTCTCTAGCTATGGCGTTCACTCTAGAGTTAGATCCATCTCATAGTCTATGGGGTTATCTTGCCTGGTCTCAATTTCCTCCATTTTGTCCTAACGCCACAGTCTTTGTACTCTCCTGACCAGGGCTTCATGTATCATTTGGCAGGAATGTGTTGCTATAGTTATGTTATTTTGATTCTCCCACATTATCCACCTTAATCCAGCGCCCGCTACCTTTACGCTCGAGGTAATTACCATATCAGCCTCTTTTGATATCGCACTTTGACTTGCCTTGTTTTCTTTTTAGACATCCATTCCAAGCTTCTAATCCATGGTACCTTTCTCATTCACTGTTGCAGGTTGGCTCCATGAATCCGCTACTTGCTCTATGAAGCTATTTGACTATTCATACTAGCTCATGGAAAGTGCACCTCCTCCCAATGCATTAAGTTCCCTCGCTTGGGGCAAGTTACAAGTGCCTACACTACTTCGAACTGGGAAACCGGACCCTTAGCTATACAGGTGAGTCTCTCTCCTGCCTATTACTCTGTCTGCTGTACCCCCACTTCTACTTGGTAGAGTGCGATTGCACTACTTATGCCTTTTTGAAAAGCCAAGTTTTTGCTTTTCTTGCAGTTGGGCAATGAGGGTCTACCTGTAAATCCCTGACAACCTTACTTATGAAGTTGCTCTCCCCCACAAGAATCGGCTAAGGTAATCTAACCTAATGCTTCTGGTTCTAAGTTCTATTATTGGACTGTCAGAAGGATATCTAGCTATTCTTAGCTTACCCTCTGTTTCTTTTAACCCCACAGGTTGTACTTCTTTTTGACCTCCCTTCCAGTCGGATTTACTGAATAGGAATCAGTTACACTCTTACCCTCCTGATGAATGTTCATTTATTCAATTCTTTAGAACTGAAACATGTCGAGACTTTAACTCTCTGGATCTTAACAGAGATTGAAAATTACTATATATGTCAACTAATTGATTGTATGCAATGAAGACATGCTTTGCAACACCTATTTTATTTCTGTACCTATTTTCTTTCTGTAATAAGACTCATTCATCAGTTTAAATGCATTCCTATATGATTATCCTTTTTTTCCTGTTAACAGCACACAGGTGGAATTGAATGTCAAGTGATTTAATACTTTTTTTAATCAATTGTCTACACCTAATAAAATTGTTGTTGGTTTTATGGCGGTTCTTTGCTAATTTCTGCTTTTGATGGACAACAGGGAATGATGGTAACATTACTGCATTGACTGCCCTTAAATCGTGTACAAATCTACAACCATCTCAGCAAGGTTTCTTTATGGCCAGAATTGGGGGTATTACATCAGCTTGTGGTGTGTATAAGGATTCCTTGATCTCACAACAAATCTATCAGTACTGAAATGTCTGCCTCTGCTTCATGTTTCAATGGGTTGTGGGACTTCCTAAAATGTGGCTTTCTGGTGTGTACCGGAGTAAGTGCTACGTTAAATAGCAGACTCATTTTATTCACATGTTGTGATCATAAGGTTTAGGGCACCTTCGATAACAGTGGCTCCCAATCTTCGACCTCATATTTCTATGCCCTTTCCTCCTGATCCTGACCTTGCACTGTTTGAAACATAGCAATAAGTTCACTGTCATGATGCCTACCCCCGGGCATCCGGACAAGCCCATCAGCCCCAGGAGCAGGCATCCAGGTGCTTACTAAAAGTCCAGGGGTACAGTCCTGGAGCCATAGGCACTAGGCTCATAGAGGAAATCAGTCCTGGCGCCATAGGCGCCAGGCTCATTTACATTACTTACCTCATGCAGACCATGCTGTAATGAAGACAAGCCAACGTGAGGCCTGAATGGGACTACTTTACTTCAGGGACTATTTTTACTCGGGTGTGGTTCTGGGGGAACTTCTTACCTGGGACTACTTTGAAGGCTATTTAAACCACGCCCGAACAGCAGCACATGCTTTGCGTTATTCTGCATCCAGCAGCGTAACGCTCACCGTGCCTGCAGTCAGCATCCAGTCTTCTGCCACGCCCGCCTCGAATCCAGAGCTCCTAGAAAAAGAGGAAAGAAGAAGGAAAGGTTAGAACACGGACATTATTTTAATTCCTTACCTGATTCCGGATCCATCACGTCTTCGAACTTGGAAAGGACATTATTTCTGCACGCGTCACATCGCCAGCTGCAGCGCCGTGCCATACTCACCAGTCCTCACAGCATTTTTCGATTCGATGCTGCCTCCATCATTTTCCTCGCCGAACTCCAGCATCTAGGGGACAAAAGAAATATAAGGTGAGCCGAGAGAGCCAACAAATACAATCTCTTTTTTACCACCATAGACTTACCTGATTTACCACCGGAGGCATTATTCTTTAACATCCCGCAACTTCTTACGCCGTACCTGTAAGGAGAGAGAAAACAACAAGTTAAATACACGCATCTTTTACCGGACAGTATTAGGTAATACAGACTCTTACCTGAACTCCATCAGCTGCCACAAGACATTCTTCTCTTGGACCCAGCTGCAACACAAGAAGGGAATGGGACAAGAGTGAACATAGGACATATTGAACTCTTTGGACTTTATACTTACGGGTTCTCGCCAGGAACCTCAGAGTCAATATTCATCCGGAACTCTTCCAACGCATTTGAACCAGTGAAGTAACTGGTATCTACGCGCCCCTGCATTCCACTCAGGATGGAGAGCTCATCATTCAAAAACATAAGGTGAGATTACTGAAAGGGAATATCGGAGGTGATTAGTGGGGAGAACAGTGGGGTGCCATTACTAAAATCCACGGGTGGCTAAATCCCTTTCTCCACTTGCAGGAGAATACTTCTATGGGTCAAGCAGACGAGATTAGGCGGGCCAGTCCAGTCTGTCATCTCAGCACACTGCTTCACGTTGGAGGAGACCGCAGCTGTCCGGGTCCGATCGACGCTCCTGTGGAAGCCAGGTGAGCGTAACATTCACTCAGAATATCAAGGACTATTTCCTCAGGAGTACAATAAACGGTACATTGCAACTTACACAATAGGTCATACCCCAACAAATGTACCAGTGACATTGGGCTTAATAGGAATGCATGCCTATCTGTGATAGAGCCAATTGATATGGACAAAAGTTCAGTCATTGGGTTGATTAATGAATTATTTGAAATCCATACATCCCTCAGTTTTAGAGGGGAGTGGTGCATTAATACATTCTTTACTTTTGATTGCAGAGCGATTCGCCCTAGTGTCGACCAAACACAATACATGGTTCCATTACTTTTACAGTTTCCAAAGGGTCCTGGTGGTCAACAGATAGTAAACTTTGCATACTTGCAGATTCCCCATGGCATTGCTAACTGTTGATTTGAGGCTTGTTCCGCACATGAAAAGTTGCAGCATTAACTTTTGGAAAAGGGCGGATACATGGAGCCACTGTAACTCCTCTGGTGGCCTGAGGTTGAGGCTAATTTGGGCACTTATACTTGCAGTGTTCCTCCTCTTTGCAATAGTGGCATGCTATATTCCTTACCACAAACCTATTTGTTTTATCTTGGGAGTAGAGGCCACCACTTAATTGACCCTTTCCCTTCCCTCTGGGTAAATCAGTTCCTCTTACTGCCACTGGCCCCCTGTCGGGGTATATATAAACACTACCTGCCCACTCCCTTGCTGCAAATTCCGAAATTGGACAGACAAGAACTTGTACTTGCTAATTTATTTCCTTTGTCCTAACAAGCAAAGCAATGATTCATCTCAGAAACAAATTCTGGAAGAGGCTTTGCCTGCTGCCTGCTGCCTGATGCAGGTACTTTTCAATTGACTTTAAACCGTTGGCAATGATCCTGGTAGAAAAACAGCTTCTATAGATTCCTGCAGATTTCTGATGGCCTATTTGTACCAGAATGCTATGTAAACACAATCTCCAAATGATCTAAATAATTGGCAGGAGTCGCATGGTTTCTCTGTTTACAGTTACTTGTCTTGCCCCAGTGTGCCTTCGGGGGCACACAATGGCAGTTTTCTGTACGACTGCATCTCTACTTTTGACTAGCTCAATACCCTTTCCCATGTCCTCCATAGTCGAGACACTCTCGAGTCAAATGCTGGCATACTTAGGCAGGCATAATCGCTCTCATGAACTGATTCATATCAACCCAGGAAGGATTAGCACAACGAATTACTCTTCACAACCTCACTCCTCAGTAAACGTCTCTGGTTCCTTTCTTACACTAGCAAAATACTTACACACATTTCTCAAACGGCCAAGTGCCTACGGGACAGGAACTGCAACCAGGCTACTAGCACCCTCAGCACCCTCTGTCCCAGTTGGGTTTGTAGTTGCACTGTTCGTGCACTGTAGATCACACCAGCAGGGTATGTGGAGGGGTTATGGTGGATGCTCTTTCTTTGCCCCCCCCGCCGGAGATTTAGCTTGTGATTAATGCACTTTGGGAATGTGCTGGGATCTGTGGGATTGAGTTTTATCCACTTGAACTGGGTCTCCGGAGGATAGCTCAGGGGCAACACGCTCGATTTGGAAACAAGATGACACAGAGCAAACAGGTTTGATACCTGGGTCCATGCTTAGAAACCTCTGGGCATTAAGTGCGTTATAAATAACCAATCATAATCATGTTACTTGCGCATGTGCTCATCAATACGATCTTCCTCTCCTTGATCCTCTTTCGCCCCTTTTTTGTTTCAGCTCATTGAGGATATCATTTAGTAGTGAGGTTGGTGAATTATGTTTCCCTCTCTTGTCTCATCCCTTTCCATGTTTTTATATTCTATGTTATTTATGCTCACATTAGCTCCTCTCATTTCTTGATTTATCCATTCTCTTTGATCCTTCCACAAACCAATTTTACCAACATCTCCCATCTTTTGGTTTTATACCTGCACCTTCAGCTTGTAGGAGTATTCTTAGATGAAAATATTGTTTATCATGTCAAATGTCCCATTTACTACGAACATTTGCCACCTATCCCCTTTTGTAATGAAGCTCCATTTTTCCAAATATTTGCATGACTCTGGATGGTAATTTATGCAAATAAATTAAGTGGTTGTGCCCAGATGTGGGGGAGCTGGAACTTTAGATTGATTTTTTGCCCATTTTCCATGTATTTATTCCTACCTCAATTGAGTGCTTTTCTCAGTTATGTGTGTTAGCATTTTACTGTTTCTCTTGGTCAGTCATTTTAGGACCAAACTCTATTTACTTCAGAGGCTAGTGGTCCCCACCATCAACACCTTTTCCTGGCTTCACACTCAGTAGAAAAATACCGGTTCTGCCAATCTCTACTTCCTTTTATTATTTCCGCATTCTGTCAAAATACACATTATTTGCCCCCTTGTTTGTACCAAATTATCTACCCCTTCATGCATTCTATATGCTTTCATGTAGCCCAAGAAGAAACGCCAACCTTCAAGGTATGGCTCACGTTTCACACCTCATTAGAGTTTTCAATTAGGCCTCGTTCCCATCCTATTTATCATACTGTGTACACAAGGGTTTGATACTCTAGTTACCATCTCAACTGGGCATGGCAAATGCAAGTCACGAAAGCACCAATTGAGGACTCCCACAGCCAATACACAAATAATCCATTAGGAAAACCAGGCAGAAAAGGTAGAGACAAGGTTATTTCCATGCTGCTCTTTAGAAATTGTCACAGCAACTGACAGTTTAGCCACCTCACAAAAAAGTGGGTCTGAAAAATTGGGAGAGTTTTGCACAATGGCCTTATTCAGAAGAGTTAGTTTGATACATTTAGTCAGTTACCTTCAAAATTAGGATTCTAACGGTACATCCTGTGACCTTGGAGGGCATGAACTTAAGCACCAGTTGAGACCTCTAGAATTCTGTTTGGCCTGCCCATTTGACACAAATCACCATCTCTATCAGATCTTTCCATCGCGTGTACAGCTCTCAGGCAACTAAACAAGATTTCATGTGATGATGTGGGGTGTGTAGTTGGTGATTCATATGCCCCAGACAAAGGCCTACATCACGCTTGCACAGCCTTATGAGCACACATGTGCATGTGATTACAACCAATAATCTCTTGCTCTGTGCAACCTCCAAAAACATGGTTGCAGTTACCATGACACTGCCATGGTCATGGCTCAGATTTGGCTCTGTCTGTGACTCATGTAAGTCAACGGATCAAAATAAAATACTGCCAAATGTCTGAGAGTTCCCCTTTATGTTTGAGGAGTTGGAGGGCCAGGGAACAATGGTCCCAGCCCAAGAGTCACACAGCTGTCCTGAAAGCTGGCATTGCTGGCATTGCTCATCAGAACAAGGGGAGCAGGAGGCACCAGTTCCATGACTCTCAACACATGAGTTCACTGTTAAAGGAGATGTAGAGGGTGGCAAGAATATCCAGGGACACACGTTTGTGGGACAGTCACAGGAACGTTGGTGGCAGAGCAGGTGTCAATATTCCAGGAGAGAAGGAGCAAGCAGTCATGTAGGAGCAGACCCAGTGAAGGTCATTGTTCTGGCAGCCAAGATCAGAAATCAGAAGTATTCAGAGAGAGTGAGAGTTGGCCAACAGTGTTGAAGGCAGCAGGGAGGTCAATGTGGTGAGATGTAGGACAGAAGTTAGAGATATTGGTGAATGTCATTTCCATGAAGTGTCTGCATCAGTATCCATATTGGAGTCCATTCACTTCCAGATATATAGTAATATGGTTGAATACTGCATGATCAAAAAGCTTATAGTAGTGGGGAGAGGGAGACAGGATGTTACTTTATAGTATTTTGTGGGCCAGCTGTAGGTTCCTTCAGGATGGGTGAGATCAGGCTACCCGTAAACCAGCTGGAAAGATCCCTATGGCGTGAAATAGGTTAACAAATTAGAAACGACTTGGTGTCAGCCTGTTAGGGGCACGGTTCTGTTCATGTTGTAGGATGTAGCCATAGGCTGACAGTCAAGCAGTGGTCAGGATTGAAGATCTTAAGCCTCGTATGTAAGGCATTTCATGGCCATGGCATAGCATGTCTTGTAAACTAGCTGCATTCAAACAGACAAACCAAAATATAAAAATATGTTCAGCAGGGAACTATTGACTCAGACTGAAACCTAGTAGAACACCCAGAATGTGCCCCTCTGCCTGGAGTCCGATTTCAGAAGCTAACACATAGGTCTGGAATTCTACTGCTTTCTTCAGTCTTTGTCCTTGTTGGCACCCCTGTGTCAACCCCCCACCTCCTCCACAGACTACTGAAAAGCACCCTGAAGGGCGGTATATACAAAAACCAATACAAAATAAAGACAAAAAGTAGAACAGATATTTTTAAGTCTGCTAAAAATGTATGAAATATGGTGCAATCACAGCCAGTTCCTGGTCGTATCTATTTGTTTGACAATACTGTGCTATTGTGTTTCACCAATACCTGGCATGTAGCCTATTGGCCTCTGTGCCTCAAAGAACATGCACGTTCTTCTGAAAAGTAATTTTGCCGTTAATGAAATAGAGCTGGGGCTTGTCCGTTGGCCATCATTCTTACTAAAAACCACAGCAGACAAAACAAAGGCTGGTGTACATTCTCTCCTTGTGTTTACATCACCTGTTAGTATGCTATGATTGGAATGCACGGGATGTTTGTGCTGTTGTTAAAAGTGGCCAAGTATTTTTAAACAAACACAGGAGGAAGAATGCAACGGTTGTTACAGACAAACCATGCTGTTCAGACAACTGAAGTGTTCAACCTGAATTGTCAAATGAATAGGGCAACATGTGATGAGTACATAATCGCTCTTTTATTTTGATATGATTGCATGTTAATTTATATATTTATTTATTTAGTTATTGGAAATTTGTATGGCGCCTATACACAAGCGTTTCCAGGCACGACAAGACAAAAAAAGGGGCTGGGGACATAGGAAAAAGTGAACACCGATGACGGCTATATTGGTAACAATCCTACTGTGCAAGTGCAGAGACAAATGTGATAAGTGCAGGGGAGGGAGGAATAGGAGGCAGGGATGGGAGGGGGTGAAGTGCAGGAGTGGGGCCCCAGTGGGTGAGCAAGTGCTGAGGGGGCCAACAAGGGCAAGTGCCAGGGGAAAAAGGGGAAGGGCAGAATAAGTGTGATGGACAGGGTGGACCAGATTCAGGCTAGTCCAAGCAAGGGTGCCCAAGGGCAAGTGCTGGTAAGGGATGTTGGGGGAGACTGGTCAGAGGTGGTTGTCTGGTCCCTGTATGACTCAGCACAGGAGGGACCAGTTGCAGCAGCAGAGGGACATTAGCAAGGGAGGGGGAGAGGGAAGCAATAGGAGAAAGGAAGAATGTTGAGGAGTTTATGGAATTTAAGAAGATCCAGCTGAAGTCTGAGGGAGCAGGGAGGCCGTTCCAGAGGGAGGAGCCTGTCGAGGAAAGAGATCTACCCCCCACTGTCTGCCTGGAGAAACGTCTCACCTGCAGAGATTTGGAGCTAGAGGACCGAAGAACTCTAGCAGGGAGGTATTTAGGGAGAGAAAGCTGGATGTAAAGAGAACCCAGGCCCCAGACAGCCTTGTGGATGATGCAAAGGGTCTTGAATTTGACCCCCAGTCACCAGGAGCCAGTGGAGAGATTTTAGGTCTGGAGAGATATGGTACCTGGGCTTGTGGCCAAGGATACGTCTCCCAACCCTATTCTGGATTAGTTGAAGGGGGCGAAGAGAGGAAAGAGGCAGATTGTGGAAGACGCTGTTGTTGTAGTCCAACCTGGAAAGAACCAGAGCTCTGGAGACATTGAGCTTCTGAGGGAAGGTGAAGAAACGGAGAAAGCCTCTGTGGTAGCTGAGTTGGAAGTTGGACTTCTTGGCAAGGTCATGGTGTGAGTAGAAAAGGAGAGAGGAGTCAAAGATGACTTCAAGGTTTTTAGCCTCACAAGCAAGTCAGGGGATGGGGCACAAGGAGGGTGGCCAGAAAGTAGGGAGGAAACAGAGAGCAGGCGCCCCAGTGAGAATGATCTCTGTCTTAATGGCATTAAGGCAGAGATCATTGGCATAAGCACCACGCCTGACTAGCAGTCAGGCAGTCAGGTATGAGAGAGGAAGGGGAGGAGGTAGAAGACAGAAGCTTAAAGGAGAGCTGTGCGTCATCAGCATAACACCCGAAATAAGGAGAGAAGGTGGAGATCAAGTGAGCCACAGGGGCTAGGTAGATGTTGAAGAGCTATGGTCATAGGATAGAGCCCTGAGGGTTGCCACAGGTAGAGAGTGAGGCATAGGAGAGGAAAGGGCCCATTTGCACTCGGGAGGGTCGGTTTGAAAGGAAAGAGATCAACCATAACAGTGCCCAGGCTGTGATGCCTATGGTATCAGGGAGACGATTTATGAGGATGATTTACGAGGATGATATACATATGTATAATTGTGCTTATCCAATGTAGCACCATGCATGGTGCCTTGTTGCCAACTGATGATATATTAGCACTGACATAAAATAGTCTAGTTGTGGTTTAGTAAAAACATAAATTGGCTAAGAAAGAAATTATATTGGGTAAGGGTTCGGTTCTAAGAGTGTGGGGAGAAAACTCCAGTGACTTTGATGGGATTTATACATCTTTTCAAGATAAATTGGTCCCCCATTTACTGTTTGTGTTCAATGAATGGCTTATCAGTGGCAGCCTCATGCTTACCACTAGAGAGGCCTTGAATATATTATCGTTGAAGCCTGCTAAGCCACCAGGACAATGTGGCTCATATTACTGGATTCCTTCAATTATCCATGGTAATACAATCTTTGCTAAGTCATGGCTAAACAGCTCCTGCCTTGGATGTTGGAGATTGCTTTTATCGGTTGGGCTTGTTTTATTCCTGGTCTCTCTACTTCCTACAATCTTCGTCAACTCTTTGCTATTCGAAAACCAAGAACGACCCTTGCTTCATGCAGATGCATTGATGTTGGACATCGAATAGGCATTTGCCTCTGTCTAATGGCTCTTTTTGTTTGTGGTCTTTGAGTGAATTTGGGTTGGTGACACTTTTCTCCTCATCTCTTATATACAAACTCTATGGCTAGCATATGCACTAACAGCCTTGTATCTAATCCCTTTTATGCTGGAATGAGGGACTTGCCAAAGGTGCTCTCTGTCACCCATACTTTTTTTGCCATTGCAATAAACCCATTGGTAGCAATCCAATGGACTATCAGAGTGACAAAGGCCTATTGATCCATTCCTATAGATTCTTCCACTCCTTTTATTCCGACAATATCCTTCTTTTTGTACTGTGAAGGCATTATGAAGTAGGCACAGACAACACAATTAAAGTTTGGGCTATGTACTTTTATTCAAAAGAAAAGAAGGTTGGAAAAAGGCCTAACTTGTCCTATGTTCATGTGGGAATTCCTTACCTAAATAAAACTAAGGGTAGTCTGTGTCAGGAAGTCCCAATCAAATGTCTGTCTGTGTCCAAAGCCTATACTTGCCCTCACATCTATTTGTATACAATGTGAAGGGATGACAGCTTCAAAACGATAAGTGTTCAAATAAATGTCCAGAGCTTCACCCAGCTCTTGGTGTTCAAAGGATTTCCCTTTCTCAAGGTTCATATAGTTCACAATGCAATAAGTGTTTTTCTTCCCCACACTTTCAATTCTTTCAACAGTTTCAACATAACACAACTTCTTGGGATACTTCCCAGATCTTCTGGTTTGGTTTCCTTTCACCAATTTCATAATAGAGTTCAATTCCTTAATTTCAAATCCCACAAGATTTCCTTTAGAATCAAAATAAAGCTTCTTGGTGGTGCTTTAAGTGGATTTTCCATAAATGGGTGTACTCGGTGTAGGCACAGTTGTTGGACCAGACGGTCCACCCATTAGAGGTCACGCAACCAATAAACCTTATTTGCTCCTTCTTCTTTTGCACATTGCCAGTGTGTCATCTCTACAGTGGTACTTGGTTTATTTTCATTTCACATCCTCTTAATTGTTTACCTTTGCCACCATTCACTTATTCCATTTTCACATACTCTCATGGATCTTGCCAATGCGTGTTCTCTCACATTACACAGTTTCTTTATGGCTCTTTCCAATGCTTGTTTTCTCAAGCTACACAATTCCTTTAATATCCTTATGGCTCTTGCCAGTGCTTGTTCTCTCAAGCTTCATAATTCCTTCTTATCCTGTGATTCCACAAAACTCTTTAATTCATAACGGTATTCAATCATACTTGCTTTAATTCAGTTCGGTATTCAGCCGTACTTGCTTTCATTTAGATCGGTATTCAAAATGCTTGCTTCCATTTAGGTCAGCATTAATACATTTTCTTATAAGTCTTACAGGCTTGCTTGTTGTCCCGGTGTTCCCCTTCCTAGTCTGACTCACCTGTCAGTGCTTGCGGCGTTCCATCGAGGCTTCCTGTTGCCACAAGCTTTCTCTCTCTTGTGCAGCCCCTCGCTCCATCGCCACAGTGCTCTCCATGGCTTCATTCCCATCACTGTCTCTCAGAGCTCAGGCCTCACTCAGCAGCTTCACCTGGTCACACCGGTTTCTTTTTCATATTCTGCCAAAGGCCGCCAGCTTTGTTCAGCCTTGCTTCCTGCTGCATACACTCTGCATCGTTCCGTGTTGCGACCCAGTCTTTCTGCAGAGTTCTGCTCTCGCCCAGCAGTCTGTAGACCTGCTTCCACAGCTGACTCCATTCTCAACGTTCTTGTTGCTTTTAAACTTCCCGCCAGGTTGATTGGTCCAAAAAGGACTATACAGCTCATTGCCGACTTGGAAGTTCTGCCTTGCTCTTGCTTGCCTGCTCCTCATCCCAGTACACAAAAGGTGTGTGCATGACAGTCAATAAAGCGAGGATGCATGGCTTGTCTCCTCCTCATCCAAGTACTTGACTGGTGTTTACTGGGAGATGATCTACCGGACAAACAGGGAAGGGACTCATAATAGCCTACAAAGACCTGGGAGATGTTGGACACATTATAAAAGGGAAATAGGGGATACTTGTCTCACCTAAGGGTGCCTCACCCCCACTCCCCAAGTCTCCTCCATACCCATGGGATCCCCCCTCACATATCCACCCACAAGTTCAAGATCCATTAGCAACGGCCTTTCCCTGGCCACCTGGGAGGAGGATATATTGGGAAAAAAGAGAGGATGCCCTCAGATTCCTCACAGTACGGGACTCTACAGTATTTAATTACTGTTTGAGAAATTCGAGGACTTTGGGAAACACTCTGAATAAACAAATTGAAATCTGAAGCTTACTCATTAACCAAAGCAATGCTGGCTCCTCCTGTGACATTTCTGGTTTCTTGGTGACCTGATAGTCTCTGTTACTTTGATAACAGCTGTTTGAGTGGATATTTTTCTGAGCAATTTGGAACAGATGATGTTGCAGTTGTACTGGTGGACAAAACTATTCCTTTTCATGAGAACTAGTATATCCCTCATTAAAATTGTGTGCTTCCTCGTTTTTGTACTTCCGATTTTCAGTTTTAAAAATGTCTTTATGAATCTCTGTTCTCTTCTTCTTTCCTTTGTTTACCAACCCAAAGGTGTATATGCTTGGAGATTTTAGTTAGACCACTGATGGAGGATGAACTTGCATTCCCAGATTGTAAACTGTATTCCTGGGTCTCACAGCATCTGTAGGCCCTATCTGTTCATTGATGGGCCCCTGTGGCACCTAATGATCCTTGCTCTGTCTTGCTTGGTACCATTTTGCTATCCGGTAAGGAGGCTGAGGTTGTCTCTCTCACTTGGAAAGCATGGATCTTTGTGGCAGATATATTTAGATATCCTTAGAGGTCTTATATACCGATTACACATGTAAGGGGTTTTTAATGAATGTATGGGTAGTATCGTAGGTATTAGCAAAATGTTTAAAGAGGTTTTGTTATTGCTTTTATAGGAGTTTAAGAAGCACGGAGGGGTGTCACCTTTAAATTTGTTCACTTTTTTTAGAAGCAAATATGCTCTGGGCACTTTGTTGTCATGCTTCCTAAGCAATGCAGTCCCCTTTTGTCATCTTGAGCTTTGTCTAGCAATGCAGGGAGGTGGTAATCTATGTATACGTTACACAAGGCCCTTATTTCGGCATTAATAGACCTCTGGTAAGAGCCTGGTCTTTATGGGAGAGGAGCCTGCCATTACCATGACAGACACTCAGTCCTTGTACATATGCCAATAGACCCTATAGGTCTTACTAAAGTCTGAACACAAGTTATTGAAGTATTTACATAAGACCAATCATAATCCTTTTTCACAGCATAACGTCATTCCTGAGTTAACTGATGTTTGTGCTAGAAGTGACTCTTCTGGATTGGATTTTATACACAGAGTGAAAGCTGAGTGAAAGCAGTTTCCTTTTGCCTGCAGAATGGTGGGCGAGTCTGCCTTTGCTGTCCTTTCATCGAGGAGGAGCCTACATATACTCAGTTTCCCTCAGGGAGCAAAGCAGAGTGAAAGCTGAGTGAAAACAGTTTCTTGTTACCCGCAGAACGGTGTGTGAGTCTGCATTTGATGTCCTTTCATTGAGGAGGAGCCTACATATACTCAGCTTTACTCATGGAGCGAAGCAGAGTGAAGGCAGTTTCCGGTTACCTGCAGAACGATGTGTGAGTCTGCCTTTGCTGTCCTTTCATTGAGGAGGAGCCTACATATACTCAGCTTCACCCGCGGAATGAAAGCAGTTTCCTGTTACTTGCACAATGGTGTGTGAGTCTGCTTTTGCTGTCTTTTCATTAAGGAGGAGCCGACATATACTCAGCTTCACTTGTGGAGTGAAGAAGAGGGAAAGCTGACTGAAAGCAGTTTCCTGCATTTCTCTGCAAGGTGGTTGCTGGATCTCGACTGGTCGGAGTGGTTAGAGTTTTAAATGGTTTATCAGGGTAATGGCCAAAAATGTCGTCCTCACAATTACGAGGGCCGAAAATGCTGACTTATTTTTTTTAGAGCCCCCTTACACCACATATATATGTGGGGGGTATGGGATATAATATTAATTTTGGGAGGGTGCCTCCCCTTGCTTATACATGTGGTGTAAAGGGGTTTTAATTTATTTTTAAAGCCAGCATTTACATCCGTCTCAATTGTGAGGGTCGCAGTGATCACATAGATCCTTTATCAGGAGCTAAGACTGGCATCGATGATTGAACAAGCTGTAATGGAGGACCCGACACCAAACACACTGTATTCAAAAGGACCAGACTTGAGAGTTCCATCTGAGAGTAACAAGGTGAGTGCATTAAGTGGGGAAAATTTTGTCAGGCCTGATAAGGACTTGAGTTGAAAAGTTCTGCTCGAACAGGAGCAGGGATTGGAGGGAGTAGAATATTCCACATTACTCGCTAGTTGGAACCAGCTGGGGAGGAGTGTGAAAGAAAGTAATGGCAAACATTTAGCAGATCCCCAAACTAGAGGCATGTTGCCTGAAACCTTAATCGCTAACACTTCCCAGATGATGGAGGAGTTACTCAGATAGACAGCTTGCAAAGCAAAAGGGTCCTACCAGCAAAGCAGATTGGACTAGCGAACACAGCGGCAGATCAAATCCCCCTACTCAAACCAAGCCATCAATAGGGGAGCATGCCTATGGTCATGAGGAACAAAGAAGGAAAAGGAGGAAGTCCTCCATCTGGCTCATCCAGGAGGAGCGAGAAGACCAGGTCAACACAAATTAAAAGGGGCGCTGAGGACAGAAAGAGGTGTAAGATTGACACAGTAACTGAGAGGCCCCTTCATAAATCTGTTCTGATCCAATCCCCCCGATTCAAATCTTAACTCAAGTTTGGTCACTCCGTAACAGGATAAATCAAAGAGGGGAGGGTCAAAGTGAAAAGGTTCTAGATGGCTCCTCAATTAATGCCAATACTGTGGCAGCGTAGTAATGGTCCCATTCTGAAACTATGTGACGCTATAGAGAATCATTTAAAGGACCAAACCACTATAATTGCCATGTCATAAAAGATTTTTGTTGAAGGGTGGCGGGATGAAGGGTTCGTAGCAGCGGTTCAAGGAAAATTAGACAACAACAAAGAAGAAACGATAAACTTATTACACCAGATTGTGGACCTATTGAAAAAAAAGGCTGAGACACCAACTTCGTGAGAGAGGGAACACAAGTATAGAAGGCCCAACAAAAACATGTTCCCAACTACGATCCTGGTCGCATCTGGAATGTAATTCCTACGACCATGTGAGGCAGCCATCTATTAATGGGGTTGGAGAGAAGGGTGGCAAACTGCCTGACGTTTCAAAGGAAACCACCCACCTTGGAAAAACGATTCTTGTTTTGGACAAGGATGAAGAGATAGGTAACACATCTAGAAAGGAACTGAAGGATGAAGGAGTACTGGTGGAAAAGAATAAGGAAGGTGAAGGTTGTATCGCGCAAAATTTGGGCAAATGGCCACTCCTGCATGCTTCGCCAGCTAAAGCTATTATTGATTACCTGCTGTTTGTAAAGCTGAAAAAGCAAATAAATAATACAAGAACAAAGCCTCAAGAGCAGAAGGAAAACCAAACAAAGAAATATAAAGAGGTCACTGCACATCTTAATATCAAACTGAATGATTCACATCCATTTTAAAGGAAATTAAATCTCCCTAAATTGACGAAAGAAAACGAATTTCCTTTGGGTGAGATTCTAAAGAGTCTAAAGGGAAGGAGATTGAGGCCACAAAGAACCCGCCTACAAAGCAAAATGAGGAATATTTGTAGGGAGAGGATAGGACGTTGGAACAGCTCCAAGACCTTTCTACATACTCTGATGAAATTGCGAGGGAATACACACAAGACTTAGCCACCTGTGTACTAGATGATGATCAGGGGGAGGCTCCAAGGAGCTTGCTTCCCACCATGGATGCCAAAAGAGTTTATGACATTGGAGCAAAAACGCATGACTTTAGCACCAAATAAAGGTCTGATGAGCTGTGTAACACCAGACAGAAGCATTCTGATGCCGCCTGCTACTTTGGAGGATTTAGAGATAGTCAAGTCTGATAGAACACAGGAAGGAACAAGGGTTATGAAAAAGACCATGCAAGGGGTAAGTCCCAAAGAAAACATCTCAAAATGGTACCCAGGTTTTATCCTGGAACGGATTCTTTATATACAAGATGGCCCAATACAGCAAATGTTCTGAGAATGCTGCACCGGATACCAAAACTACCATAGATCAGTACACACGACAGGGCAAGAGTGGAATTCCCTTGTGAGGAAAGCTTGGAAAAAGTTGTGATCTACTTGGAAGACGACTTAATAAAGGAAGCAATTGTGGAAGAAGTGTTGCACATTTCTTCAATGTGTTACGCCCTACTGGAAAACACAGATCAATTCAGAAAAAAAGGTATACGATTAACATTGGTCGAGCAATAAGACAGCCCGATGATGCGAGACAGCTTAAAACCACACCAAGATCAGAAAGAGGCCAAACCATACTTCCAACGAGGAAAAGAGTTGATTGGAGGGGTGGGGGTAGATCTCCCCTGTGCATCTCTGTGGTAAACTCTGCCGAGGACGAAAGGAGAGTAACTTTACATAGGGATAAGGCTGCTGACTGGGACCAGAAAGAATCATGGGAGTGGCCGGCTGAAGCCCTGGTGGTTAAAAAAAAAAATTAACCTAACAATCCCACCATTTTCTACCAGCCAGGTGGACTATAGGCAGCTAGAATACTAGGGGCCATGGGCATTAGGGTCATCACTTCAAAGGGCTGGACTACATAAGTTAGGGATTGTTGATGAAGGACTGCCTAAACTGATATATGTGCCGAACTAGCCCCTTTCTGTTGCAGGTTGTGGTTATTTTCTCCCCACCATCAGCATTAGGCTAATCACATTATTGTATATATGTTACATAGTGAATAAGCGTGTGTGGTAATTGTTTTCTTGATAGCTGTGGTTTAATCATGTTGTTGTTATAAAGGCCTATAATAAATGCATTTTGATACACATCTGTCTAATGGTAAAATATGGAATTTTACTGTGTGTACTCATTGTGGTCTTCCGATCACTCTCCGCCCTCCTGAGACTTAGTCTTGACCACCTGCCAAGTTAACGTAGATTGGTCTGGTTTTTCCAGAAGGTTCCCTTGTTCAACCAAACTATCGTGGCTCCTAAACTTCTGCCCACCAGGTCAGAGTTTAGAAATCCATCTTAACAACTTGCACTTGCTAAATGGCCAAACCAGGGAGGATATTCCCGCCTATCCAACATGGGAGTGGGGTGTCTCATCCAAGATACTGGATCACGTTTTTGTTTCAGGAAATCTATTACCTTGGGTAGCAGCCCTCAAAATAATTATGTCAGCCTTAAGTGACCATAATAAAATCAAACTCACATGCATTGATCTGCCTTGATCTCCAACAGAATACTATCCCTGCCCGACAGTGACCATCTAAGGATCTAATCAACTAAAAATAGGCGTCTCAAGAAATATGAAGTTAACTAAGCAATTCAATGACCTCCCAACTGTCAAGAATGGGAATGGAAGCACTATCTTGGAGTACCCAAACTGCTGATGGCCTTTGAAGAAAAAAGAAGGATGTGACCAAACTGTGTCTTTGCTCTTAAACATTGTTTTGATTTAGAAGTAGTGGTTGAGAAGAGAAAAATGAAACAAGATATAAAAAGGTTAAAAGCGGGAAAAAGTCTGACAATTGTTGACCTAATTAAATCCAGGAAACAAAAACTGGGTAAAAGACTGTAAATATAAAATGATCCAGGAAGACGCTGAACAAAGTTGGACAACATTTTCAAAAATGAAATGGGAGAAATCCGGAAACTCCTGACCTCAACAAACACCCTGATAGCTTCATTACAAACCAACGCAGTAGCAGAAGAGGGCTGGATTAACCACTTCATGAATGTGTTTAACGAGGAAGAAGAGGTGGCATGTAGTAGGGTCCCTGATCATGGTTCTGAGTGGACATTCCCTACCAATGAAGAGGAGATGGGGCTACTCATTAACAAAGCCAGTAATTCAAGAGCTCCAGGACCCGATGGGTTGACGAATGCCATCCTAAATGATGAACCAGAACTTTCTGGGTTAAGTTTCTGAGGACACTATTTGAGCATGTTAAGAAATTAAAGCAAGTTCCGGCCTCCTGTGAAAAGTCCATAGTGGTCCTGATATTTAAGAAGGGCGACAGGACGAATCGTACTCATCATCGCCCCATTGCACTTCTGGACATGGGTGGAAAAGTATTCGCCAAACTAGTTTTGGCAGACTTCGATTCATGGATATTGGCAGTCAGGCAGCTGGACACCTAGCAGTCGTGCTTTGTCAGGGGAATGACACGTCATTGAATGTGTTCCTGATTAATTAACCTTTCGAAAAAGCGGCTTACCATCTACAATACAAAGACATACCTGGCCTTTATCAACCTAACACAGGTCTTTGACTCAATAAATAGAAATAAGCTTTGGATTAAATTGACCAAATGTGGTTACCCGTGGGACATATTGGAATCTATCAAAGATCTGCACACAGATACAAAGCTGCAGATAAAGCTGGACCAAAGGGGCATCCTGTCTCGCTTAATAACAGCATCAAGAGGACTAAAAGAGAGTTGACCTTTGGCACCAGCTTTGTTCAACCTGTTCCTATCGGACCTTCCTGCTACTCTGAGAAAAATAAGGCATTTTCCACCTATCACATGGGGTACCAATCCATCACTTACTATACGCGGCCGATTTGGTCCTAATCGATGAAACACTGGTGGCTTTGCAACTCCAACTAAACGCCCCGTACTCCTATGTACAAGAAAACATCCTGAAAGTAAACGTTAAGAAATCAAGGATTTTTACAATTCAATTAGCAAGAGGGAGAAACTCGTACAAAAAAGTGTGTTATATTGCAAACGAAAGGCTGATGGAAGTCACATCCTTACCGGAGTGGCATAAGCATGGCGTTGAGAGACGCACCCCAAGTAAACGTGCTTACGGCCAACATAAAAACATTTGAAAATCAAGAAAGAATGATTCAAAAAGGAATTGGGAAATTTTAGATTATCCCTATACTAACCTTCTGTAAAATGAAGGTAGTGCCAACGGTAACTTTCGGGGCTGAAGCCTTTGTGGCAATCGCAGTAAAAACATGGGATAGCCTTGAAGGCCAGTTCTGGAAAAAAAAGTGCAAAATCTTCCAAATCGTGTCCCCAATTCAGTGCTAAAACAAGAGTTGGGTTTAATCTCCATGCATGCACAGATCACCTGGAAAAACCTGTCCTTGTTTCGGAACTGTATCTTGGGTACCCCAGTAAGAGGCTTTGGTATACTAAAAAAAGGCAATCTAGGGTGGTCATGACCAAGATCTACAGGAATGACGCAGTGAGAAACCTAGCTATGACAGACGATCAGCTATTGACCAACCCAGTCTCGATAAAAGTTCAAGTTGTGGAGAAAGAAATGGATTTCAATGCAAGGAAAAGCGAGCCAAGTGAAACTTTGCCCTCAGGACGTCGTTGTGTGCAGGCCTTACAATGTTCTTCTGAGATATCTGACAAAGTGTCCAAGCAGTTGGATTAGATCTAAATACATGCAATTTCGCCTGAACTTGTGTCCCACCTTAGAAATCTTGGCTCTACGGGAAAAAGATAGGAAAATGAGCGACAGTTGTAGATTGTGCAAAGCAAAGAATGAGAAAGAAACCCTTAAACATCTGGTCCTGTTTTGCAAAGCTGTGACTTGCTATAGAACTGAGATGCTGGGAGCCTTCTTTGAAGAGTTTAAAACTCGCTGCTTTGATCATTGGTGGAACATTTGTATGCAAGGGAACAGAATGCTGTTAATCATCGCTCTGGTTACCTACTTAGAGAACGTGTTTAAATGTTTTAACTAAACTGAGTGAAATTTCTGTGAGGCAAAAGAGATTGAGAAGGGAAAACATTTGAGCAGGAAAGTATATCAGGTACTTCTTATGTTGTAAAGGTTAAGGACTTATGATGAAGTTATGATACCTTTTAAATAAATTAAAAACAATTCGTACACCTTACTTGCTCTTGCAGATGTGTGGTCCCCTTTTGAACAAAGTGTTCGGACTTTTGGGTGAGATGCTGGAAGTAGAATTGTCTGTTTGCCCATTTTTAGGCATTGAAGCGATCTTCCTCAACGGCTTTGTAAAATGGCAGTCTGAGGTCTTTTATTTAATCAAAGATGAGATGAATAGCGATAGCATTTTTTAAAGGTTCAGCTTCCTCATGTGATTAAAAGTTACAAGGTATTGATTTTGTATTTTAAAGGAGCACTTGTATTGCGACCTTATAACTTCCACAGCCAAACCTAAAGACAAATGGTGCCTCAATTGCAGCTTAGGCCTGTAGATTGGAACTAAATATTGTTCATCACCCCAGATGCCATTATCCTCTTTTTTATCATCTGTAGTAACTGTGATTCATGGTCTTAACACCCACCACCTCTATAGGATGTGTTGCCTTTTGTGTTACTTTCAATATACAGCCTACTTTCATTTGTCTTTGTCTTTATGGCAGTTGTACCATATTTAGGATATGAATTCAAATTCATTCTGGTGTGGTTTATTTGTATTTTTTACCTTTTGCTTGCATTCGTATTTCTTTTCCATTTGGTGAAATATCCTTCAAATTATGAGTTGTTTACATAGAAAATTAAATAAAGTTTTAAATAAATATGAGTGTGGGGAGGAAATTAAAAGGGAGAAATGACATAAGGTCTGGTTCACAAAGCCTTGTCTTGTCCGCAAATGCATTTGCAGCTGGAATAATGCACACATTGTGCTTTCCTCAAATGTACCAGTGACAAGTATGGCAGGAGCAAACTCAATGCAGCACATGTGAGATTCATTTGGAATCATCCTGTGAATGCACAGATCTGAACCAAACCCTAATGAGTCTGGGCCCATCATAAAAATAGAGCAAGGCTATTATATATCACAGGGGTTATAAGGCTTAGGAAACCTGTTATGGGAAAGGGGTTACTTAGAGGCTCTGCTAGATTTGCCCTCCTGCAATTGTTATTCCCAATCATCTGTCCTTTGCCCTTTAACGGTCCCTCTCTCTCCCAGGTACACTATGTTTCTCCTTCCAGGAACCCAAAGGGGTTGATAGGGAGACATCACATCCATGTGGCACATTTTCTGTCTTGTTCTATGTACTTAATATCTTTAGGTCTACCTAGCCTATGGAGCATATTTCTTCCAAAAGACTAATTTAACACATTTACACTTCCCCTTTCCTTTGCTTTGGAAGCACTATCATTCAACTGGGCTCACAGTTGGTGGGTGCCTTATAAAACACAAATAAATACATAGATAGGGTACTAACGGTCAGGGGAGTCTTTGGGACCCACCCTATTCCTACATCATTTAGCAGGTGGTGTAATCGAACCCCATGGGTCCTCCAGCCTCACCACTCAGCTCAAAACATATTATGTTGTTTTTTCCTCCATGTCTTTTCTAGTTTACGGTTTGTTTTCTTGAGTTCTCTCAGTTCTACTGTGAGCCATCTGGCTTTTTTCAGTGTGGGTTTGAAGATTTTTAAGGGTGTCAATTGGTCTAACGTGTCTGGTGTGAAGGTTCAACAGTTTCCGGCGTCATTTTGTTTAGTTTGGATGTATCAGGTTTGGTGATTTCTAGTAATTGAGGTAGTGTTTCTACAACAAGTCTTTTACAGTTACTTTTGTTTGACGTCTGTTGCTTTATGTTTTTGGGTATTGTACGGGGTGGGGTTCTAACGGTAAATGGGATCATATGATGGTTGCTCCAGATGATTGGTACCAGTGGGGCAGTAGCAGAGAGCCCATCCCTGCAGATGATTGTGTTGCGGGAGTGTCCAGCTCTGCGGGTGGGTCAGTTCACCATTTATTTGAGATGGAGAGTTTTGAGGAGGGCGCTGAGGGAGTAATTTTTGGTTTAGTTTGCTCTTTTAAACCAGATGTTGAAATCTCCCAGAATAATAATGTTGTCATGATTTATGGTTAGGCTGGCTACAGCATCAGTGAGTTTTGCGGCAAAGTTAGGGTTGTCCGTGGGTGGTCTCAAGATAAGAAGGAAGAATATGTTTAATGGTTTGTGAGCCAAAACACAGCCACTCGTACTTCCTCCACCCCCCACTGCTGATTAATGGCCAGGTGGGGGGTCGTTACCCCCCACCTGCCTATTAATCAGCAGTGGGGGTGGTGGAAGGGGTACGAGTGGAATGTCTATGTGGCCGGAAGAGCTGGGCAAACAGCGTGGCTTGCCATCAGTATTTTCTTATGTTTCGTTTTTGTTCCCTGAATCCCTGGACTCAGGGAACAAAAGAAAAACTCTGCTGACTGCAGGTGCAGGCCCTGTTGCAGGTGGGCCTACTGAACTGTGCCAGCCTTTTGGCATGAATTTCATTTTAAGTTTCCTGTGCGGTCACCCCAGGCCGGGGAAGCCCAGGACTCTTAAAACGAAATTCATGCCAATTATGAATATACTCCGTCGGATGGAGTATATTCATAATTGCCATGAATTTAGTTCTAAGTTTCCTGCGCTACCCCCTGGACCGGGGAAGCCCCGGACTCTTAAAACAAAATTCATGCCAATTATGAATATACTCCGTTGGACGGACGAGTATAATCATAATTGCCATGAATTTCGTTATAAGAGTCCTGGCCTTCCCCAGCCACGGCTACCACTGGGAGGAAACTTGAAGTTATATGGGCTCCCCCGGGCTAAGGGCTTCAGAGGGCTGGGCAGCTCTCTCCATATGGGCTCCCCTGGCCAGGGGAGTCCACAATGGGAATATTTGAAACTTAAAGGCCTGGACATTGCAACGGTTTTGGCCTCCTCCAGCTCCAGGATCCAGGCCAAAACGAAAACAAAAAAAGAGACAATTGACTTAACTGCAGCGGTTAGGTGCTAGCTCAAGGCATCTCGACAGTCGAGCAGTGAAGGTTCCAGAAGCTGCCTCGTGCTGTGGGTGGCCCTGCCCTCTATAATTGCCCCTCACATTCTGGGTGGGGTGAGCAGCTCCAGACCCACCCCAGCTAATGACAGGCAAGAATAGCGGGTGGGCCATAACTCCCAGGCCTCGCCTCACTGTGTTCATTGCATTGGGACTCCCAATGCAATGAACACGGTGGGGCGAGGCAGGGCCTCCCCCATCTATGACGTGATTTTGCACATCTCCTTGGCCCTTCTGATTTGTGCATGTGGGGCTGAGAGGGCAGCAGAGAGCTCCAAAAAGCCCCCTTCCAACCACACATGCGCAGACAGAAACTAATTGGAGGGCATTGCTCCTCATGCTGGCTGCTAGCATGTACTGCCGGCAGCCAGCACATACAGTGGTGACTCGTTATTGAAGGGAGAGGATAAAAGGAGGGGCTCTGCCCAACACACCCTCAATAACGGTCATTTATTTCTTTCTTTCTTTTTTGCCTTACCCCCTACTCTCACTTCTCCTGCTTCCTCCTCTCCTAAAGTCTTCCTTCGCATGCACTTCTTCCTAATCTTTCCCCCAGTCATGCCTCTACTTGCGTCCATAATTCTTTCTCAGCCACCCTGTAATCCTCACACCACCTCGTCCCTTTCTCTCTTCTCAAAAAACACCTCACCCCTGTATATGATATGATAGGTTATTTATAACGTGCTTAATACCCAGAGGTTTCTAAGCGCGGACCCAGGGATCGAACCTGTGTTGCTCCATGTCGCCTTGCTTCCAATGCGAGAATGTTGCAGCTGTTATCCTCCCCCGACGTCCATTCTTAACCGTACTTAGATGCGTCAAGCTCAACGCCGCTGTAAGAAAACCTGTAACCCGTCTGTTCTCCCTGTCCTATCAACATTGCACGCTTCCTATGACTCCTCCCTGCTAAAAAAAGTTATTTCTTTTCTTTCACTTCCTCTCTTTTTCAACGTCTTTGTCACCCCTTTCAAATCATCAACCATATACTCCCTCTCCCTCCTCCTGACCCTTCTAATATTACCTCTTGCATATCTTCCTCTAATTTCACTGACTTCTTCACTCTTAAATTCTCTTCCTTACACACATACTTCTTCTCTATCCCTCATCCACATACCCTTCCTTCATCCCATTCCTCGGCTTCCCTTTCATTCCCATTCCTTCCTAAATAGTCTCTTCTCTCTGACTCAGATACCCATTTCGTCCTTGCTTGCACTCACTCTATGGCTTCCCCTTAACCTACTTCCCTCTCTTCTTATTCCTTCAATCTATGCCTCTCTGATTCTTTATTTAACTCTGCTCTATGCCATCTGTAAACCTCAGCTTTCCCTACATCATTTAAGCACACTAGTGTAATTTGAATTATCAAAAAACCTTCTCTTGATCCTTCATTGCTCTAAAAAGTCCACCCTATTTCCCTGTTTCCTTTTATCTCTAAACTCTAACAGCGAGCTATTGATTCCCAAATCTTTTCATACATCAACCTGTCCCATTCTTTAACCTAAAATGGCTTCCATCCTAGCCAATCGACAGGCACTGTTCTTCTTCATGTCACCAACTCCCTTCTTTCATCCCAGCACAACAAATCTTCTTCTATACTTATTCTCCTGCAACATTCTGCAGCTTTCCTGACCACCCCACACTGCTCTCTGCCCTCGCTACTTTGAGGTTTTCTGACTATCCTTTTCTTGTTTAGCTCATATTTTTCTGCCCGCTCTTATTCTATTTCCTGGGCAGACCAAAGGTCTTCCCCTCGCTCTTTTCTCTATTTTGTGCTAAAAGGTTCTGTACTTTGTCCATTGCATTTCTCCATCTATACTATTTCACATTTCTCCCTCATTGAGTCCTTCAATCTATCATTCAATTTCTATGCTGATAACACCCAGATTTCCTTTTCCTTCATGCCTTTCTCTGACTTCCTTAATTCGCCCCTCTCAGATTGCCTTTCAGTCCTGCATATCATCTTGCTTCCTACTCCTAAATTCCTTCAAAACCGAAGTTCTATACTTTACACCGTCCTCCCCTTCTCTCCCTCCCCCATGTCCTAACTTCCCTCCTTCCTTGCTCCATTTCTCATTTTCTGTTTATGACCTTGGTGTACTCTTTGACTCCTCCCTTTTTTTCTCCTTTCACATCTCTTTTACAGCTCACACTTACCGTTTCCAACTGTATAACATTCGATCAGATTTCTCTATTTCTATCTTTCCATGCCACTAATCTCCTCATCACTGCAACTATCTTTTCTTGCCTCGATTATTAATCAGCCCTTCTTTTGGACCTTTTCTCATCTCTCCTTATGCCTTTTTCCTTAGCCTGCAACTCTGCTATCCACGTTCTTTTCTCACTATCCTCACGTGTATCAATTTCCTATCTCTTCTAAGCTTCTCTATTCTTCAGTATGGTGACTCTCGTCCTTTTCATTTTCTGGGTTCTGTCTTTAAGTGCTACCACAAACTAACCCCTCCCTATCTTGCTGCCCTTATAACCTTCTATGCCCCTTCTCACTCTCTTTGTCCTCAGCACCTCTACCTCTTAGCCTCCCTTAAACCCCTTTGTGCCCCCTATTGTTTTTGTTCTTTCTCTCTTCTCGCCCCTAAGCCATTAAATTCTATGCCACTGGACTTTCTCTCATCTCCATCTCTTCACATCTATTCTCATGTAAAATCCTGCCTTCCTTCCTTCACTCTAAGAATACCCTGAACAGTTGATGTAATCAGACTCTTTGTACCATAATTCACAAATGTGTGCAGTGCTTTGGCTGAAGTGTTATATAAATCTTAATGAAATATAAATACAAATACATATTCGTCTATTTCAGCAGAGACTGCCCTAGGTGGCCATTAGTTCCACTGTAGTGGGTCTTCACCACCTTCATATCAAAGACTGCCACACTGATTCATACCAGAAGTCCATTGCGATGAAGATTTCATTTGAAGACCTGATGTTGCTCAGACACTCCCTGGAGGAGAAAGTCCATATTGTCTTTAAAGCTGCAAAAGATGTTTGGAAGCTCCAGAAGAAGTTTAATCCCAGACCGAGGTCTTCCTATTCCTCTAAGAAAGGTAGCAAGCCAAAGGCCTTTGGTTATGCATCCCACAGCTGCAGGGAAGTGGACAGAAATTGGGTCAGCAAAGCAGACATCCTTCATCACCTGGCAAAACACCACAGACATTTTGATTTCAGGCCAGTGCAAGGTCGACCTCAGATGGTTCTGAAGGGAGTGGCAGAAGAACTCAGGAGATGCCTGGGCCAACAAGCTGGCTCGAGGGGATACATGATCGAATGTAGCTCCCGTCTGATCCCCTCTGTGGCCATTCATACTTCTGTCCCCAGAGGGCATGCCAAGAGGAAAGCAATGGGACAGAGTATACAAGAATTACTCCAAAATAAAGCTATCAGGAGAACATCCAGGAAAGGGAGTGTGAGGGATGTTTATTCCATTGTGTTTCTAGTCCCCAAACCTTCAGAGAAGCAGAGATAGATAACAGATCTAAAGATCCTAAATCACAAAGTGATTTCTCAACACTTCAAGATGGAGTGATTTTGACATCGTATTCACCTGATACAAGACAAGAACTTCCTGGCATTGCTGGATCTTCAGGATGCCTACTTCTATATGCCCATTTGGAAATTTCATTGACAGTTCCTGTGGTTCACTGTAGGCAAGGATAATTTCCAACTAATATACCTGCCTTTCAGCCTGCACCACAGTAAGCACCACAGGTCTTCATGAAGGTTCTTGGCCCAATTGTAGGCTCTTTTCATCTGAGAGGAATACATTCCCCATCCTTTGATGACTGATTACTCAAAGCGTTATCACTGGAGTTAATTGTGCAGTAGTTGGACAATGCCTGCAAGACAATCCATCCATTGACTATCCATTCATCATGGAGATTCAGCCACTTCACAGGACCAAGGAGGATTGCTGTTTTGGGTCTGTGGACAGTCATTTGGTTACCTATGGTCCCATTTTAGCCCAACTCAGAATGCACACCTGCTTTTTGACAGTTAGCGATCCACCCCTTCCCATTATGCATATCCTCCTACACTGCCCATTTCTTGGATTGCACACCTTCTTCATTGTCTTTACTTGCCTATTTCTTCAACCCTCCATCAGACATATTGATTTTGTTCCATTCATCCTTCTACTCACTATTGTCGTTCCCTTCGATTATAGCCTTCAGCTTCAACTTGGTCTAATTTCTGCATCAGACTCTACCCTCCAGACCTTCCTCCTTCCTGCACTCACACCCCTCAATTTAGATGTTCCCGTGCTCCCTGGACCTCCAACCTTATTGATCAACATTGCATAAGGCACAAAGCCTGCTCCTCTCCAACACCTCCTGTCACCCTTTCATTTGGCACTTGGAATGCACAATCCCTCTGCAACAAGTCTTCCTAGATCCCTGATCACTTGGACTCTTATCACCCTCAACTTGTACTTCTGCTACACACAAACCTGGATCTCTCCTCATGCCTCTGCTACACTAGCAGCTGTCCACACCAGCTACACTACCTTCTCCCACTCCCTCAGACCTGTTGGGCAGCGGTGTGGGGTTCCATATCAATGAGGCCCTCAACACTGCCCCACGACCCTCTATGACATCAACTCTCATTCTTTTGTATATTCCACCATTCAAGTCCTTCTTCGTATGTCTATCAATGTTCAGACCCTCCATCAACCCCCTGGTTCTCCACACTCCTTCCCTGACCTGAGCCGTCTCCTTGAGTCATTTCCTACCGATATCCACATTGTCATGCTGGGGGACTTTAATCTTCCAATACCCTCTGCAGCCAACTGCCTTTTACTTAACTCCCTCGTTTCTGACCATTCCCTCTACATCCTACACGACCATCCTGCCCACTCTGGTGGGAACTCTCTTCACCTTGTCTTTCTCTCTAATTCACTCGCCTCTTCAGACCTCTCAATTGAGTCTGCTCTCTTTGATCACTCCATTGTTCACTTTAACATCTCAGACCCTCCACCTTCTACTTCTCATCTCCCTTTTTCAATGATTAAGATGAAATGTAGGCAGTTTGCCCTTTACCTTGATGGTGTGAGGACCTCTCTCCTGTCTCTATCCCCTATTCATGCCTCATCCATTGACCGTACTTTCTCTGACTTTCACTATACAGTTATGAATCCATTTCACCAACACCTTCCTGCTCGCACATTCACACCTTCCCGTCACCGTCGTCATCCTTGGATCACTTCTGAAATTCAGACCCTCAAGACAAACATGTGCCGTAGCCTACGCCGCTGACTCTAATTACGGAGACCTTCCCTACTCCTCGCCTGCAAAGATTCCCTTGCTGCCCTAACCTCTGCACTGAACTCTGACAAATCCATAAACCTGTTCTTCCTTTGCAATTACCCCCTAAACATTCAACTACCCTCCAGTCTATGCTCACACGTCCCAAAGCAATATCCATTGCTGTGGGATGTATTAACCCACTTATGCTCTGCCCTGCGGCATCACTGTGTCCTGGTGGTGCCAGATCATCAAAATGGCCGCAAAACCCCTATGCGCGCCAAAACCTATGGAAATTGCGACAACACGAAAAGATGGCTGCCAAATCTACCATGCATGTTGTCAGTGGTGGAACGGACACCTCACTGCTGAAACATGTCACTGGGCTGCCCAATTAGTAAAAATGGAGACTGCATGAAAGGCAGTGCTTTGCTGAAAGAAATCCAGAACCTTGTTTTTAAATCTTCTCTTGGTTGCAGAAAATACAGAATGCCAGTCCAAAACGCCACCAAACATCCAATATACTTGCAGGGTGTTACAAGTCACTTCATTCAAGAAATCATTATGAACAGACAATGTCCAGAAAAGCGGAATCTGTCATCAAAACATTCACAGCAGAAAAGTGCCTGCCTGTGATCTGTCAATATCTGGGCGCAGTACCAGCAGCCGCCTGTGGACAGCCTGTGGACAGCTGTCAGTAGCTTGCGTCAGAAGATTTAAACTTGTGCAACTGAAATCAAATATCTGAAAACTAAGTGACCTGTTATTAAGAGTAACATAGGTTGTAACCATTCAAATCCCATGGTTTAGAAGCTGGAATAAGTCTTCTAGCTGCTTGTTTTGAAAATTGCAAATTTGTTTTAAACCAAGTAAAAAAAATGTAACAGAATGACATTTAAATTAAGGCTAAAACCAGTTCCACAGCTTTCCCTCACAAAGGCCAGGCATTTCCCTCCTGCTCCACTCCACCAGGAAATCACACTTCTGTGATGATTAGATCAGTGGAGGAGAACTTGGGCTGCAGCAGAAGAGGACAATGGACTTCCTCTGGCTGAAAGGATATGCAGAGTGTGAAGAGTCATAAACGGCCTCTCCCAGATGGAATGGGGCGGAGATTGCTTCTAACTGCAGAGAGCCAGGAGGAGGGGGAGAGAAAAAGCGCTTTGGGGCTGGACATTCACAAGGAAACATTTTTGTTAAAGACATATAACATACCACTCAAAATTGTTTAAATTACAAAAATCACATATTTGTGAATCTAAATTCTGACTGTACATTTTAAGAGGCAGCAAAACTGTGTGACATGTTCTGGGAAGTGGTAGTGGAAAATATGGTCTTACTCCAAATGTATATGTGCCAAAAGGATGAAACTTCACACGCTTATGCCCATATAAAGTGTGCACATTTCTGGAAATTTGCTCAGAAATCGGACCATGTGTTCCTGACAAAAAGGGCGGAATTCTGTCAAAAGAGGCCCAAGATCCTACAGCAAAGGGGCTTGGAAGAGTATCTGCTCCACAAAATATGTGATGTATATATTTTATTGTTATAAAGATTGGACACATGTAAATATGTATGGTACAAAAAAGTAGATTTTATGTTCAAAGGGACAAGGGGAGGATTCTCTGACTCATAAACCCACATCATCATGGTGACACCCTGTTTTCTTCTCCAATCAAGGGGGAGAAGAGATTCTAACCTATAGCCTGCCTAGGTGGTGCGCTTAGGGTAATCCAACACACACACCCCTTTACTGTATGCATAAATAGAGAAATCTGAGGACATAGAAAGACACACAGATTCACCCACTATCCTGACCCTGGTGAAGCACCCTGAAGCAGATCCATCCATATTCCTTGCTCCTGACTCCAGAAACTTGGCAAGCAGAAAGGCCCATTCCATTAGTTGAACCATTTTGAACTAGGCCTTGAGTTTCCAGGACCAGAAAGAATCCCACAAAATCTATGAGGAACAAAAGAAACCGCCAGGCTGTGCTGTAGCTGCTTTCCTGCTAAAAGAATTATTACCAGAACCAAAAGATCCAATCCAGTTGTGCCGTGCTGTGCTGATCCTGTCCAGTCCTGTTGTGCGGTGACCAGCGCGCCTTGCTGATTGCAGACCCAGTCCAGTCCGGTGTGCCCAGCAGAATTCCTGTCCAGAAATCTTGATGGAGCAGAATTCCTGACGGTTCTGTTCAAAACGTATATAGTGAATATCCATAGTATAGGACTGTGTCACTAGCATATGTACTATACATAGTCTATCCCTATCTAAATCCATCCGATCTTGTCTTCAGAACCTGCACTGTTAGAAATCTTTTTGAATTGCCTAAACTCTCTATATTATCCCTACTATCTCCTTCGGTACTAGTATTGTTAAATATCTTTGCGCTCATATATTTCATCTGAAGAAGGCAAGCTCCTCGGCAGGCAGTTGCCCGGATCCAATGGCGCTTGGTCCAGTGGCTGTGCTTCCGTGTGGTATTTGCTTCTTCATAGTCATCCCCTAGTGTGAAGAAATCCTGTTTGTCTTTTGAAAGCGCATCCCTGTTTTCCCATTCTTGCGCCTATCTCACAAAATCGGCCTCCACTAAAACGTCCATAACTTTCTCAATTTACATGATAGAAACGAAATTTCAACTTCTGCTTGTAGCTCACATCGACAGCTTTCCATTGAACCATATAGTGTTTCCGCAATCACGATTACTGTGCACGGAAAAGTTTGCTGTGAATTTTGTTTTAGGACATTTCTAAAACATGTAAATCAGCTTTTGATTGCACCCAACCTCAATTTTAAGTTTTCACATTGCTTATTAGTGTCAAATCATTGTTAGAGTTTGTCTGCAACTATCCAAAGTGGCTCCCATTAGAATTTAAACAATTTCAGCAAATTAGCCCATATTTTGTGTTTTACCCATTCCATTCTCCGACAACTTTAAAAACCATTTTGATGGTTTGCCAATCAGTTCTGTTTCTCTCTTGTGTTTGATGGGGGGAAATTGGGATTTACACATTTGTTTGAATTCTGCATTCCTGAATACCAGTTCTCTATCCTCCAATCTCTTTACATTGTTTGCTGGGGGGGCTGAGGGGTGTGCAGGGGGAAATAGTAACCATGCTGCTATTTGATCTGAACATACAAAAAGTATTATTTCTGTGCTGCATTGTTTTGCTCACTATTTATTACCCCTTGTGATTAAAGAGATTGATTAGTGTTACATCACCCCATTGGTGATTGTTGTATAACCATTAAACATAGTGTGATTATATTGTGAACTACACAAATGAATATTTTACGTTTGCAAACCAGCCTGATTCCTGGTTCAGTGTGACCTGGGGTGTTCCAAGAGAGGGGCGTGATATAAGTGGTACATCAACCAGAATAAAAGAACTTTTAGACACAAAATAAATATGGATTCCAGTTGTGCATTAAACACTAGGCATTGACTTAGGTGAAGTGCCGGATTGAAATCACATACAGATTGGGGCCTCGTCACGAGATTTCTGAATTAGACATACCACTTGTGACAGTCTAATACAGCGTGCTAACTGATGGGGTACATAAACCCTGTTGGGCTACCACACTGTGTTACACTGTAAAAACACCCTTCAATAGGAACGCTCTAAGGAGTTGGTATGTTTTGCAAAAATAAAATAACTCCTGTAAATCAGAAAGGAAATTAATATTTCAGGAATAGCGACCCCAGCAGAAATTAATATGGCAAAATAACACCTACTGCACAAATTATTTGTCAGGGGTGAATGGACAGAGCGGGATCAGAATGTTTGGTTGCAGGAAATCAAAGAACAAGCCACAGGATTAGATATATGGCAGGATCAGGGTCCGTTACACATGGCACTTAGTGAATTGTACATGACCCCTAAGGTAAAAGAAGAGCAAAGTAAAATTGCCAAAATAGCGGCATATCTGTACCTCCACATTGGAGCAATACAGGAAAAATATGCCAAAAACCTAGATCTGGCAAACAGGCAAGTACAATCATTAGAAAAAACCCAAACTGATTTGGACTCTGCAGAGCAAAGGCTAAAAAATAGCCAAGAATCAGAGAATGAAACCAGACAGTACCTGATAAAAGTAAAAGGAGATCTGGATATCCTGCAGCAAGAGAAGGTAGATCAGGTTACCAAAGTACTGGCGCTGAAAAAAGAGTGTCAGGAAAGTTTGGACTCTCTACTAAGGAGCCACCAAAAGCTGGAGCAGCAAGTGAACTATAATAGGGCCTGCACAGGGCATATAGTCATCCTGGAAAATCAGATTGATGAGATAAAAGAAGAAAATAACAAATTAATTCTCAAAGACCTTGACTCCCAGACTGAATTTGATGAAGAGCGCCAGAAAGCTGGTGCACTCAAAAAACAAAGGGACATCCTGGCTGCATAGAGGGGTACTCCAATTCAGGAAAGGGACACCTTAGGCCAGGAGGTCAGGTATTTAAAAACCAAGATGGAAGAAAATCACCTGGCCCTCCAGGGACTGGGTGAGCTCCAAAAAGAGTACAAAAACTGTCAGAGCACACCAGGAGGGTGGAAGATGCTCTAGCAAAGAATGACCAGGCCAGTAAGGACAGGACTCAGGAGGTCACCCTCCTGCAGCAGAAATTGGCCCAATACTCCAAAATTACACAGGAAGTACAGAGAGACAATGAGGATCTCTGTGAGAAAAATGACAGGCTCTACTGACAGGTAGCTATGCAGGAACAACTAATAGAGACTAGTAAGGCCTTGATAGAAGATCAAAAGGGTCAGGTTCTTGCATATCAACAGGGAGTAGGGGCTGAGAGAGATGAGGTACGCTGGGAGAGGGAAAAACCTGAGCATAACCTCAGGAACCCTGGTACCAGAGATTTTCATCTCTTCAACTCCATGGACTCTGCCACCCCCATGTCCACTGGTGCACATGAGCCGAGGGCCACAGGGAAGGCAGCCTTCAACCTAAGGGGAAATATGGGGCTCAGAGGTCAGCGCCTCCCAAAAATGGATGGGCGGGCATCTGTGTATGGGTTCCCAACTGCTAGGGCCTTATTCTCTGATCAGGGAGACTCCAATGAGGGGAGAATCAGAGAAATGGATCTCAGAAATATCACTTATCCAGAGATCAGACAGTAAAATTTAGTGGGGAATTCCATGAGGGTAGGCCCACTAAGAGTATATTAAAAAACCTCTTCCCAGCTAGGACAGTGGGGGGGAGGGGTACTCAGCCAATCCTGGGAGCAAGGAAGAGTCAGAAGACTCTTCTGAGCGCCACAGGACCCTTTTCTTTCCTAGATACCCGCCAAATTTCAACCCCCAAAACAACCCATCCTTCCTTCCCCACTTTCCTGAGCCCAGACAGCCCAATCCGGGAGAGGGGAGGCCGAGGGTGGAGGGGTACCCAAACTTCCCTAACACGGGGTATTTTGTGAGAAGGGATAGCTACCCTTCCCAGGATCAGCCCAGGGGAGACATGAGGACCCGAATCAGTCAGAGCGGGTGTTGCAACTAGAGCACCAGGTCCAGAACATGGCACAGGATCTGGGTTGCATGCTGAGGGCTCAACAGAACTCTCAGATGAGCATGGAGGCTCAGCATGCCTCAAATCCAGGATCTGGTGCTCAAGAGAAATGACGGGAGAAGAACGCCGACAACCCACCGGTTCCCAGGGAGGAGGCACAAGGGGAAGGGGGGTGTAAAGCCTTGGAGGAAGCTTCCTTCCCCAATTGTAGAAAGCTTCTGGAAACCCAGGAACCAGAACCAAAAGTTCCTGCCCCCGACAATCTGCAACCCAAGGAACAGAGGGGGGTAGGAGTAATAAAGAGCCCAAAAAGACCCATTTTGTGGAAGACATACAAATCTTCCAGTTTGAAGGAGAGGGATCCTCAGAGGATCCTGGGAAAAGGATCTTCTCCTTCAGGGATGGGGGAACTCCTCCCAAAGTAAAATGGGTCCCAAAGGATCCAAATCCAGACTGGGGAGATGTGGGGACCGAGTTAGCACCGCCCATCATCAAACCCCAGAATCACCAGCACGAAAATCCCCTGATTCAAACCCATCCTGGCGACTGCCTCCAAAAAGGGGGGTGGGGGAGCAGCCCAGAATCAGAACCAGGGGAACTCAAAACATCCCCCATATCTTGCTGTCACCTTTTTCTTTCAGATTCCAAACACCACAAACAGACTCCTGCCCTAATCACCTTTCTGTCAGTATCCAAAACCAAGAAACTAACCCACCAGTTGTCCAAAAATGTACATTATCTTTGCATCCTTGAGGAAAAGGAGGGAAGATTCTATGCCCTGGTCCAAATACAGGGGCAGTGTACAATTTTGGCACTGGTGGACACTGGATCCCAAGCTATCCTTCTGTCAAAAAGGGCCTTTGATCAACTGAATTTGGGAAGGGGGGAGAAATACCAAATTCCTCTCACCCCTCTTCCTGGACAACTTCAGAACTTTGACGGGAAGGAAATTCCCATCGAGGGGACTGCAGATTTGGACATTAAAATTGGGCGACACAAGGTGAAGCACCCGGTCATAGTTGTGACTCCAGAGGGCACCCCTTGTTTACTAGGGAATGACATCCTGCGTAGGTTGTCACCCCTCATAGATTGTCTAGCCGACCAATAAAATTAAAATAGAATCAACCATGTTAGTTTAAACGGCACATGTCACATGGGTGAACAAAAACCTGACCAAATAGAATTTCACTTCCACAAAAATCAAAACCCAGACGTGACAGTAATTGCAGTAGAACAACAAACTGGTGATGGGGAGTCCTCTCTATTTCTGAAGATCAACCTTCCTTCCAGCCTAAGGTGTCATTCCACACTGGAAGGAAACACTGGAAAGATGAGAAATCAGCTCAAAGTGTGGCTGATGTTCAGAAAATTGGAGAGCAGTTGTTCATCCCTATTCAGTTAAATGAAGGGAAGGACTCTGTTCTCGTCCGAGTGTGTGTGAACAACGGTAAGAGCTTCATCAGCGAATCCATGTTCCACAAATTCCAAAAGATCCAGCCATTCCCACATTTGAACAGATAGACAAATGGGAAGTGGACCTGGAAACACCCAATTCCAAACATCTCCTGCCTAGCAGGTGTATGCTCAGAATTTCCATAGGCAACAAGGGCATAGTCCATAATTGTTGGGTTGTGCGAGATGTCCCTGCTGCATTTTACTTAGGCAGTGACATTCTCAATCACTTTGCCATTAGTTTGGACCTAATAAACTTCAAAGCTTGGTCCCGATTAGCGGGTAATCCCATGGACTTTGATGACCAAGAGAAAGTATTTAGGTCAGCTCAACTGCTGCCTTATGCAGTTGAACTTCAGATTGGAGAGGCAGTCACCATCCCAGAACGGACCCGACAATTCTCACTGGAAGTAAAAATTAAAAGAGGACAGAAACCGAAAACCCCTGACGCCTATATTCATGTTAATGCCCATTTCCAACAGCAAGGGTTGGGGGTAAACCCAACACCACTAGTCAATATAGAACACAACACCATTCCAATAGGGGTGGATAACAGCGAATTAAAGAGTATCACTTTGGCCGCAGGCACCATTATTGGAATGGCGGTTGATGACCGACATTTTTCCATAGATTTAGGTAATGAACTGTTAGGACCAATCCCCTAGAACTGTTTTGATAGTGATAGTGATGATGATGCAACACCAGACAGGATCTTCACCTAGCATGGGGGGAATTTCCTGGTGTGCACTTCCTGCCCTTATGGTAAGGAAGATGTGACCTGTGACTTCAGGAGGGATGAGGTGATCTTTCAAGTCCGCAAGGACTGCCTTCCCCACCTGAAGCCACCAGTCCAAATCAGCACTTTGACCAGGGACTTCTCCACCTAGCTGGAGGAGGCCGCTGAGATAGAAAAACTGGAAGTCTTTCCAGGCTTCAGGCAGATGGTTGAAGAGAGAGTCAACTTAGCTGATGCCTGTGAGACTCTGGAGCAAAAGCAAAAAATGTAAACAAGTTTTCTTAGATTTTCAAGATATTTTTGCGGTGGACTCATATGACTGTGGTCGCACTGACAACCACACAACAATTCCCATGGACCCTGGCATGACTCCAGTGTTTGTGAAGCAATATCGCTTGCCTCTCGCATCAATGCAGTCCCTTACTGAAATAATTAAGACCCTTGAGTCCTGTGGGATGATTCGTCCAGTCCACAGCACCTTCAATAATCCGGTGCTCGGGATTTTGAAACCAAACGGCCAGTGTAGACTCTGTGCTGACCTTAGGGAGCTCAACAAACAGGTCCATACTTCCTGATGGCCTCTTCCCTACATTGACCAAGGGCTGGCCCAGATCCAAGGGTAAATTAACAAGGGGGGTCCTGAGAGTCCCTCTGCCAGACATTAGTCCTCGTTGTGAGAGACTTACCCAGAGTCTTTAGCTCACTATCTTTCACAGAGAAGAAATATCCTAAACATATCAGTCTTTGTCCTGCCCTGGGGCAGTCCAGCACCGAAATGCTAGGCAATTCTCCTCTAAACAAGAGTACCAACAGCATCCCCAGACACGTGTTTCGGTCTGGTTGGACCTCATCAGTAGGGAGGAGCTGTGCCTCTCTAAGAATAGTGAGCAAGGGGTCCACGTCTGGATTCCCCTAGTAACTGAGGGTGAGACCCAAAGTTACTTGCATATGCAAATTAACAAGGGGGGTCCTGGGAGTCCCTCTGCCAGACATTAGTCCTGGTTGTGAGAGACTTACCCAGAGTCTTTAGCTCACTATCTTTCACAGAGAAGAAATCTTCTAAACATATCAGTCTTTGTCCTGCCATTAGTCCTGGTTGTGAGAGACTTACCCAGATCCAAGGGTCACAGGTATTCACTGCAATTGACCTGACCAATGGGTACTGGACTGTACCTGTCAGTAGGGAGGACCATCACAAGCTGGCTTTTACCTTCGGGGGGCAGCAGTACACTTGGACCCGGATTCCCTTCGGATCCATCAACTCCGGCAATTAATTCAACATTTTTCTTCACGGTGAAAGGGGTATCCTGGCCTATGTAGATGATGTTTTAGTCAAAAGCTCAACTGTGGAGGAACACATAACAGAGATCCGTTATGTTCTGACACAGTTGAGGGCTGCCGGAGCAAAACTCTCTTTTCAAAAGGCACAGTGGTGCAGAACCCCTGTCAATTTCTTGGGGCATGAGATTACTCCTCAGGGTCTCTGTCCCCAGGAAAAGAAAGTGGAAGCACTCCAGAAAATAAAAGACCCCACAACTCTACGGGAACTAAGGAGCCTCCTTGGACTAACTAATTACAGTAGAAAGTTCATTGAGGACAACACACAGTTCACAAGACCCCTGATCCATCTTTTGAAGGGGGGGGTCAAGTGGGAGTGAGGTCCAGAACAAGCCAAGGCAGTAAGACAACTCAAAAGAAGCCTCTCACAAGCGCCTTGCCTGGTTCACCCTGTCAAAAACAATGAGTTCTTCTTGGAGACAGGGTTCTTAAATACTGTTACGCTCACCTGGTTCCCACGGGGACGTCGATCTGGACCGGCCTGGTGCCACGTAGAGCCGAGATGACTGACTGGACACCCCCGCTTACTTCGTTTATCGGCTCGTATGAATGTCTTTCTGCAAAGGAGAAAGGGAATTAACCTCCCGTAATTGGAGTGTTAACCCACCTTCCACTCCCGTTGTCTGCCCACTGACCACTCCCGATGTTCCCTCTTGTTCTCACCTGATGGTTTAGAAAGGTGGGCTCTCCATCCTGCATCGAGCGCAGGGGCGCGTAGACAACCAGTTACTTCACTGGCGTGGAGGAATTGGTGAGTTCCAGTATTGACTCTAGGATCCAATGGTTTGTAAGAGTTCAAATGTCTGATCTTCACTCTTTCCGATTCCTTGTAGGTTGCCGATTTAACCACCACGAAGTGTCCAAAGGGCAGTTGGTGAGAGTCAGGTAAGTCTATTGTGGTTTTCCCCTTAGAGGCCGGGGTACGGCGATGATGCAGAGTTAACTGCGCCGACCCGATATGAGGTGAGTACCCCCTGCGGTAAATTAGGTAAGTCTTTTGGGGGTTGCTTGTAACGTCCAGTGGTTTCCCCTTAGGGGCCGGGGTGCGGCGGTGATGCAGAGGTAACTGCGCCGACCCGAGATGAGGTGAGTACCCCCCGTGGTAATCCGGTAAGTCTTTGGGGGTAGTTTGTATTGCCCTTTTGCATTCCCGTGCTCACCTGGCTTTTCTTGTCCCCTTAGCTATCGGAGAGCGGTGTGGAAATGCTGAGCCTGCGATGGAGTGAGGAAAAGCTGCACTGGATGGTGAGTGCGGCGCTGCGAGGTGCGTGACGATGCGCGTGCGATGACTCCTTCTTCAAGATCGGCGGCGCGATGGATCAGGAATTCAGGTAAGGTTTGAAGTTTGAACCACTTCTCCTTTTTTCTTTTTGCTTCCAGGTGGTCCTGGACTGAAGCGGGCGTGGCTGAAGACTGGAAGATGCTGAAGGCACGGTGAGCGTTACGCTGCTGAATACAGAATAACGCGAAGCACGTGTGGCTGTCCGGGCGTGGTTTAAATAGCCTAGGAAGAAGTCCCAGGTAAGTATTCTTCCACAGCCCCCACCCGAGAAAAAATTAGTCCCCTAGGTAAAATAGTCCCTCCTAAGCTCCATTTGGCTTGTGGCTTCGTGCAGCATGGTCTCCACCAGGTGAGTATGCAGCATGGTCTGCATTAGGTAAGTTTTCTGTAATGAGCCTGGCGCCCATGGCGCCAGGACTGACTTTATCCTTATGAGCCTGGCGCCATAGGCGCCAGGACTGCAACCAAACAGCCCCGAACTGGGGTTTTTGGGCATGCTTCAAATGGCATGATGCCTGCTTCCGGGGTTGCTGGGCCTGGTCTGGCTTCCCGGGGGCAGGCCTCATGACAGCTACATGCTTGACTGCAGTATTATATCAAAAGCATGACAAGGTCAATAAAGTAATCTCCTATGCGAGTAAGACTTTATCCTCCGTGGAGGTAAAATTCAACGATTGTGCGAAGGCACTCCTGGCAATGGTGTGGGTGTTGAAGAATTACCGCCCGTTTATCCAGGGGGAACACATCATAGTGGAGACTCCACACCAGCCTCTGCAATATCTCCAAAGTGACAGAATCCGGGACGGAAATGTGAGTAATTCCCGAATTACTTCCGGGATTCTGTCAATGCAAGGCTTTCCTGTGGAGGTCAGATATGGCCAAAACAAGAAGAGTCCCCTCGCGCAAGGTCTGGTTGACTTGCATGATGGTGCCAGAGAAAACTGTCTTGAGGATGAAAGTCTTAAAATCAAGGACAACATGGAGGCATACCTTAATTCCCCACACAAAGTCTTTGAAGAAGACAAGTGCGAGAGAAATCCCACTGTCTATGTAGATGGATTCTCCTACCATGTTAACAACAACGGGGAAAAAGAACTTGTGGCCGGTGTAGGGAATGCATGGGTGAATGATGCCCCAGAACCCTCCGCTGGGTACAAAATCGGTCCCCGAAGTAGTCAATTGGCAGAGTTGATGGCTGTGCATCAAGCCATCCTCACTGCTGTCCAACACCAACTCCACAAACAGGTCATAATCACTGACTCAGATTATGTACGGAACGGGTTCGTGGAGCACCTGGTTAACGGGAAAACCAGAGGCATGCTATGTGCTAATAACAAACCATTGAAACATGGAAAATTAATACAAAATATCGATGATCTGGTCACCTCGAATGGGATGACCATCTACTGGAAAAAGAAAAAGGGTCATTCTAAAGTAGAGGGACCAGACAAAACTGGAAATGACCTAGCTGATCAGCTGGCCAAAGCCAGAGCCACTCAAGGGGATCTACTTGAGATTGTGTCCCCATTGAGGGAAATCCAGATCACTGCTATCACTAGGTCCCAGACAAATGCTCACAATGAACTCTCAACTGCACAATGGAGTAATGAGACCCCAGATGCTGATTTGATTACGGCTCAAAAAGGGGATCCAAAAATTGGTAAGTTTTATCAACACATTGAGGACCCTGAGAACTTTCCCCTGATGGATACCGTTTACATTGGGAAAGAGGACCTCAGAGTGTTGGTGAAATGTCCAAAAATGTTCTGAATCCAAGACGGTTTGTTGGTGAGGAGATCCATAGCTGGCCATGACCAGTGGGTGGTCCCGACCTCATTGCGAAGCCTGATGCTAAGTTACACCCATGATGCGGCCACAGCAGGTCATCAGGGGCTTGATACGACACTAGAAATCTTGAGATAGGTTGCATACTGGCCACACATAGGGCAGGACCTCGACCAATACTTGAAGGGGTGTCTTGTTTGTACACAATTTCAGCTAACATCACTCACACACCGTTCTCCCCTCCAAAAGAGGGAGATAACACTGCCTTGGTCAGATTTACAAGTCGATTTTCTCAGGCCATGATTCTCTCCTCTAGGGGGAACAAGTACATGTTGACCGTGACATGCTTGTTCACTAAATGGGTGGAATGTCTCCCGGCCCCAAATTGCAAGGCAGAAACAGCAGCTGCCCTGATGATCAACCACATCTTCTCCTGTTTTGGACGACCCCAAAGGATTGAGTCAGACCGAGGTAGCCACTTCACTAGAAAAGTGATGATAAAGATGTGGGAGATACTTGGGGTCAAAAAGAAACTACATGTTTCTTACTGGCACCTCTAGTGGTGGAGTTGAGAGATACAACAAGACAATTGTGAGCATATTAAAAAGGTTTGTGGCAGATTCTGGGCCAAGTTGGGAAATTCGATTACCTCTTGTCCTGATGTCCACCAGATCTACCCCTTCTTCTGCAACTAAAATGTCACCGTTTGAGCTTATGACTGGACGAAGGATGATGCTTCCCCAGCATCTGCTCTACAGAACCCAAGAGCAGACCTTGATAAATGCCTCCACAACTCATGAGTATGTTGAGAATCTGAGAAAACACCTTCAACATGCTTTTGCCTATGCTCAGCAGAATCTAGAAAGATCTCCAGACAGTATGAAGACCCACTATGATCTTAAGACAACTAGAAAAGAATGCCAAGTAGGAGACCAGGTCTACTTGTACAATTTCCAAAGGAACCAGGCCAAACAGTGCAAATTTCTTCCTAGCTGGCGGGGTCCTTTTGAAATTGTAAACAGAATCACACCAGTCACCTACAAAATTTGAATCCCCAAAGGCAAAAGGGGAAGATAAGTGGGTCCACATCAACCAGCTGAAGTGTTGCCATCCTAGGCATACTCTGCGGCAACTAGAGGAGCCATCTGGAGACCCAGAGGGGGACATTCCAGATCCCTAGAAAATTCCAACCATTAAAAACCATTCCACCTGTTAAAATTAGTAATAATTACAAGCGGGAAAGATTGTCAATTGTCTGTCAAATGTATGCACTGCCCCACTACATGAATAGTGGTGGGGAATTGTCTATAACCATGCTCTGTTCTGTCATCATAGTACTGAAACCATGGATTCCGAGAACCAAGGAGGACCACTCGGAGACCAGGAGTAAAGGCTCAAGGGGCCTGGGTATCGCTCCATGCTCCCATCCGGAACTGGCGAGGAGAACCTGTCGATCCAGCACTGATGGGAGAAGCAGACAAATTTTTCCACTTGGATCAAAAAGAAAAACTGAGCATCACAATCTCCCGACTTCCCCTTGACGGGCGGTCAAATTTCAAGTCGAGAGGGGGGGCTTTATTAACCCACTTATGCTCTTCCCTGCGGCATCACTGTGTCATGGTGGTGCCAGAATCATCAAAATGGCCGCAAAACCCCTATACGCGCCAAAACCTATGGAAATCATGCTTTACAACACGAAAAGATGGCTGCCAAATCTACCATGCACGTTGTCAGTGGTGGAACGGAGACCTCACTGCAGAAACATGTCACTGGGCTGCCCAACTAGTAAACATGTAGACTGCATGAAAGGCAGTGCTTTGCTGAAAGAAATCCAGAAGCTTGTTTTTAAATCTTCTCTTGGTTGCTGAAAATACAGAATGCCTGTCCAAAACACCACCAAACATCCAATATTCTTGCTGGGTGTCACAGGTCACTTCATTCAAGAAATCATTATGAACAGACAATGTCCAGAAAAGCGGAATCTGTCATCAAAACATTCACAGCAGAAAAGTGCCTGCCTGTGAAATCTGTCAAAATCTGGGCGCAGTACCAGCGGCCGCTTGTGGACAGCTGTTAGTAGCTTGCATCAGAAGATTTAAACTTGTGCAACTGAAACCAAATGTCTGAAAACTAAGTGACCTGTTATTAAGAGTAACCTAGGTTGTAACTATTCAAATCCCATGGTTTAGAAGCTGGAATAAGTGTTCTACCTGCTTGTTTTGCTTCTAACTGCAGAGAGCCAGGAGGAGGCGGAGACAAACAGCCCTTTGGGGCTGGACATTCACAAAGAAACATTTTTGTTAAAGACATATAATTTACCACTGAAAATTGTTTAAATTACAACAATCACATATTTGTGTATCTAAATTCTGACTGTACATTTTAAGAGTTCTGGGAAGTAGTAGTGGAAAATATGGTCTTACTCCAAATGAATATATGCCAAAAGCATGAAACTTCACACGCTTATGCCCATATACAATGCACACATTTCTGAAAATGTGCTCCCAATTTGGGCCATGTGTTCTGGACAATAAAGGGCAGAATTCTGTCAAAAGCAGACCCATGATCCTACAGCGAAGGGGCTTGGAAGAGTATCTGCTCCACAAAATATGTGATGTATATATGTTATTGTTATAAAGATTGCACACATGTAAATATGTATGGTACCAAAAGTAGATTTTATGTTCAAAGGGACAAGGGGAGAATTCTCTGCCTCATTATCCCCTCTCATCATGGTGACACCCTGTTTTCTTCTCCAATCAAGGGGGAGAAGAGATTCTAACCTATAGCCTGCCTAGGGGGCGCACTTAGGATAATCCAGCACACACACCCATTTACCATATGCATAAATAGAGAAAGCTGAGGACATAGAAAGACACACAGATTCACCCACTATCCTGATCCTGGCAAAGCACCCTGAAGCAGATCCATCCATATTCCTTGCTCCTGACTCCAGAAACTTTGCAAGCAGAAAGGCCCATTCCATTAGTTGAACCATTTTCAACTAGGCCTTGAGTTTCCAGGACCAGAAAGAATCCCACAAAATCTAAGGGGAAGAAAAGAAACCGCCGGGCTGTGCTGTAACTACTTTCCTGCTAAAATAATTATTACCAGAACCAAAAGATCCAATCCAGTTGTGCCGTGCTGTGCCGATCCTGTCAAGTCCTGTCACGTGGTGACCAGGGCGCCTTGCTGATTGGAGACCCATCCCAGTCCGGTGTGCCCAGCAGAATTCCTTTCCAGAAATCTTGACGGACCAGAATTCCTGACGGTTCTGTTCAAAACGTATATAGTGAGTATCCATAGTATAGGACTGTGTCACTAGCATATGTACTATCCATAGTCTATCCCTATCTAAATCCATCCGATCTTGTCTTCAGAACCTGCATTGTTAGAAATCTTTTTGAATTGCCTGAACTCTCTATATTATCCCTACTATCTCCTTCGGTACTAGTATTGTTAAATATCTTTGCGCTCATATATTTCATCTGAAGAAGGTAAGCTCCTCGGCAGGCAGTCGCCTGGATCCAGTGGCGCCCTGGTCCAGTGGCTGTGCTTCCATGTGGTATTTGCTTCTTCATAGTCATCCCCTAGTGTGAAGAAATCCTGTTTGTCTTTTGAAAGCGCATCCCTGTTTTCCCATTCTTGCGCCTATCTCAGAAAAACTACCTCCACTAAAACGTCCATAACTTTCTCAATTTTCATGGTAGAAACGAAATTACCTGATTACCGCACGGGAAAGCATGCCGTGAATTTTGTTTTAGGAAATTTCTAAAATGTGTAAAACAGCTTTTGATTGCACCCGACCTCAATTTTAAGTTTTCACATTGCTTATTAGTGTCAAATCCTTGTTAGAGTTTGTCTGCAACTATCCAAAGCGGCTCCCATTAGAATTTAAACAATTTCAGCAAATTAGCCCATATTTAGGGCCTCATTACACAGTAGGCGGTAAGGGTTTACCGGTACCAGTAAGGGCACCGGTACTGGTAAACCCTTACCGCCTTACTACGAGGTCCCTTTGCGGGACCCGACCTTAACGGCTGGTTTTACCAGCCGTTAAGGAACGGGCCCGCAAAGGGACCTTGGTGCTAATTACGGTACCACAATTTGCAGTACCGTAATTAGCGCCTTCCCCATTCCCATTGAGCCCTATGGGGGCAAAAATGGGAATGGGGAAGTGCCTTGGTGAATGGGGAATTACCACCCCCGCTCACCTGGGAGTAGGGCGGTAATTCCGCCATCCACCAAGGCGGACACAGTAAAATACCGGCGGCAACCATGGCGCTAATAGCGCCATGGTTACCGCCTACCGTGTAATGAGGCCCTTAGTGTTTTATCCATTCCATTCTCAGACAACTTTAAAAACCATTTTGACGGTTTGCCAATCAGTTCTGTTTCTCTCTTGTGTTTGCTGGGGGAAATTGGTATTGACACTTTTGTTTGAATTCTGCATTTCTGAATACCTGCTCTCTCTCCTCCTATCTCTTTACATTGCTTGGTGGGGGGGCTGAGCGGTGTGCAGGGGGGAAATAGTAACCATACTGCTATTTGATCTGAACATACACAAAGTATTTTTTGCGTGCTGCATTGTTTTGCTCACTATTACTCCTTGTGATTAAAGAGATTGATTAGTGTTACATCACCCCATTGGTGATTGTTATATAACCATTAAACATAGTGGCCCTCATTAGGACCTTGGCGGAGGACCATGGCGCTATTAGCAACATGGTCCATGGCGCTAAGTTGCCAACTCCGCCATGGTGGTTGGCGGACTTACCGCCCCATTCCGACCTTGGCGGGGCGGTAAGTCCCCAATCCCCATTTACCCTTCCCCATTCCCATTTTTGCCCCATAGGGCATAATGGGAGTGGGGAAGGCGTTAATTACGCCACCGTAAATTACGGTGGCGTAATTAACAACAAGGTCCCTTAGCGCCATGGATTTTAACTCCTGCTAAAAGCAGGTGTTAAATCCGCCATGGCGCTAAGGGAACTCGTGCTCAGGCGGTAAGGGTCGGCGATGTTTACGCCGGCGTAAACCCCTTACCGCCTGGGTCGTAATGAGGGCCAGTGTGATTATATTGTGAAGTACATAAATAAATATTTTAACTTTGCAAACCAGTCTGATTCCTGGTTGAGTGTGACCGGCGGGGGTTCCAAGAGAGGGGCGTGATATAAGTGGTACATCGTTCAGAATAAAATAACTTTTGGACACAAAATAAATAAGGATTTCACTTGTGCATTACACGCTAGGCATTGACTTAGGTGAAGTGCTGGATTGAAATCACTTACATTGCACACTCCCATTCTGCTAATGACTTTGCTCATAATTTTTCATCTAAAATCTCTAAAATTCTTGACACTCTCACAGCCCTCCTATCTCTCCCACTGCCATACCTCTTCTACGCTCGATTACTTCTTACCTACCGTTCCTATTGAGGTAACACCCTTCCTTCGCAGTCCCAACCGATCTTGTGCCTATCAACCCTTTTGCTTAAGGGCAGATTCACAAAAAATAGTGCATTGTGTTAAATGCCTAAGTAACCATGCAATTGTAATGCACCCAGATACCCCTTGGTTAGGTGTGCTATATAAGTAAATAAACAAACAAACAAACAAGCAAATGAAAGGAGCGTAGAGAATGCCCTTGTTTCATTTGCACTCATTTTAGAAAATACACAGGTCAGCTTATTCTCAAAGGTGACCTGTGCATTTCAGGCGGGGCCGGACTGCGCAGCACCTTTGGACACATTAGTGTCGGGAGTGTGCCCCTGACACTAATGTATGACAGGGTTCGATCAACCATGTAGTTGCTGGGAGTACATTTAATTGAGATAGGTCGTTAAAGTGGCAGACTCGATGAAATGACAACAAAAAAAGCATTTCTTTTCCCGTTTGGGGGATGGAAATGCTATTGTGATAGCCAAGGTTTAACCCGATGCTGTCACACTACAAATCAAGTCATGGCAGTGTCAGAAATGCCCCTGTCATGATTTGTGCCTCCCCATGCACCTGTTCTGCACAAGCGCAGGGGGAAGACCCTTGTTTCTGGAAATTTTAAAGCACATCCTGTTGAGAATTCAGGATGCACTTTAAAATGCCCAGAAATGCCCACTTTCTTGTGCAAATGCGCAGAGGGGAAAAAGGGCATCTCAATGAGCGCATCTAATTTGCGCTCTTTGAGATGCCCTTTCAGAATTGGGCTGCTACTTTTTTCCCCGCAAGTTAGGAGATGTGCTAGGCCTTCTATCTCTGAGCTCTTTAACATCCCTCTCTACACTGGACTCTTCCCTGCCTCCTTCAAATCCGCGACTGTCTTACACCTATTCAAAAAACCCTCTCCGGGCTTAAACGTCCCAGCACACTATCGCTCAGTTTCTCTCGTTCCCAATTCTTCAAAAGTCTTTGAGTAGGTGGTCATCAACTAGATCACTAACTACCTTGAGGATAATGGCCTTCGAGATCCACTTGAATCTGGATTTATTAGTAAACACTCCACTGAGACAGCACTCAAGCATGTTTCCAGCTTTCTGTCTAATGTTCACCACTCCACTCCCTTCTATTCTCATCCTTTTGAGCCTTTCTGCCACATTTGATACTTTCAATCCTGCCCCCTCCTCACTCTCCAGGACCCGGTTTCGCAAATTTACTCTTGCCTGCATCGCCTCCTACCTGGGAGGTCGATACTTTAATATCTTTTGGAACTTGCAAACCTCTGACCTCACCCCTCTCCCTGTTAGTGTCCCCAAGAATCAGTCCATGGCACTCTGCTCTTCACTTCTGCCCTGCGCAGACTTATCTCATCCTTTGGCTGTCACGATCACCTTTTTGCTGATGACATTCAAAATGTGTTTTCCTTTTCCTCCTTCATCCCAGTCATTTTGGAACAGATTGCAAACTGTCTCAATGCATCTCGCCACTGGGTGTCTCTCCATTACCTCCTGCATAACTCTTCAAAAACATAAGTCATATTTCTCCCAGCTTCCAACGCCATTCCTACCCTCTCCTATCTCCATCCTGCCTCACCTGTTGCTTCCTCATCCAAGGCTCACAATATTGGGGTTCTTCTTGATGGCCGACCTACGACCCACCACCGCCCCTGCTGATCATATTAGCCCCCTCAAAATTTTGAAATGTGTCCTTTTCTTAGCAACCACTCTAGACACATTATAATCTCCAGCCCTGGACTCAGCAAACTGGACTACTGCTCACATCTACTCCTTGGCTTTCCTCTCTACTCCTTCCTCCCTCTAGGCAAAGTACTGAACTTTGATGCACACACTCTCTACAACTTACCCAGATCCCCATTTCTACCTACCTACCAACAACATGCTGTTTGGCTATCCATCCACAACCATTTTCTTTTCAAGTTCCTTCTCCTAGTCTACAAAGCTATCAATGGTCTTGCTCCTCAGTGACTGTCTGATTGTATCCCAGTATACTCACCATCTCGTTCCCTCTGATCCTCCTGTGCACTCAACTTCACCGTCCCATGACCTCCCTATGCCTTCTCTCGCTTCCACTCTTTCTCCCTACCTGCCCCACTCCAATGGAACCTGCTGCCCATAACAATCAAAACCAGCCCAACTCTGCACCTCTTCTTAGTTTGGCATAAACTTAATTTACTTGCTAAAGAGGGAGCTCCCTCTGTTCTCTCCGCATCCTCCCACCCTGACCCTACCACTGCCTCCAGTGACTCTTACTCATGTAGCTTTGTATATTTAATTAGCACTCCTGTTTAGTTTGCAGCATTTGCCTCCCTAGGTAAATGTTACCTTTGTAAGTCACCTGTTTTTTTTACATACATTTTGTTTCTGTTTGTTTTGTCCTCGGTATATGTCCTAATGTGTTCCACCCTCATAAACTGCCTCACTTCTTGTTCTCATCTTTATCATATTGTACAGGCACCCTTCATGGGAATCCTTCTGACATCTGTAAATGTATTATTGTCATTTATTTCTGATCTAAATTAACATACCTGTCCTTCAAATAATACAAAGACACTAGAATCTATAGAATTCCTTATCAAGATTAATTGGTCTGCAAGTGACTTCCTAATGTGTTTTTTTATACTTGTTATTCCCTTGGCTCACCTTCACTTGAGGCCATTGTTTCTACACCTACACAGAATCTGAAAAGAGTGACCCCTATACTTTGAGATACAGATATCAGTCACACCAACACTGAAGCTATGATTGCGATGGTGACTCCATCTGATATATCTCTTGAAGGATTTTCCTCTTAGCCAATCCCTTGTGACTATTCTGACCACAGATGCTAGTGTGACTAGTGGGGGGCTGTGATGGAACAATCTGACTCAGCAAGAGTTGTGGATGACACAGGAGGCATCCCATTTATCCAATCGGAGAGATTTAGTGGCAGCCACAAAATCCCTATCACTCTTCTCTCTAGCCCCCAGGTAGAAATCAGTATCATTAAGAAAAGCAACAGTAGAATGGTGTCTTATATCAACAGATCGGGGCCTACCAATCCAAAGCTTGAGGGCGCATAGCTCATGGGCTGGGATAATGGGCAGAATTACACTTCATATTCTTGAAGATAGTTCATATCAGAGGACTAAACAACTTAGTGGCAGACAAAATGAGCAGGTGTGATGAACCCAATGGAGCCATCACTGATTCCCCAGCAGTGACCTCCTCCCATGTTGCCAGGGGATGGCAGCCGCTACCTGATCCTGACCATGGGTGCGGTTATATGAGGGAGGATCACATGGTAGGAGGCAACTACCGGGGAGATGTCATGACTGTTGCCAGGCTCCCTGTCTCTTTAAGACAGCACCCTAGGGAACGAGTCACGTGGGTTGTGACGTGAGCCAGAGGAGGGGAGGAGAAAGCTCACTTTAATTTTGTAGCTGAATAAAGATACACATTGATTATTCCTGCTGGTGTGTGTTCTCCTTTACATATGACCCATGGAGGCCAACAACTGGCGACTAGGCTCACTCCTCGTACACCAGCGTCCTCCTTTCAAGCACAGGCGATACCGCCGCACTTTGGCTAGACAAGGCATCCTGCAGTGCACCCGATCCCCGCCTTCCACCAACGCGTCGTGCAGTCCGTCCGACGCATGCGGTCCCACAGCAGACCTGAGACCGGGCCTTGCCACCATCCGTGCATCCTGCGGAGTCCCCGATCCCGGGCCCCGCCTGTCTATTGAAAGTCGGGCAGTCCATCTGACACATTGCAGATCAAAAGCGGACTTGATCCTAGGCCCTGCCTCCCTCCCAGAAGTTACCCTCTGCTACGGACGGGGCACAGGAAGACACACACCATCCCACAGCCACGCAGCAGTCTGCCATCGGCAAAGTTTCTCACTCCTCCCTGCTCCTAGTGCGCAGAGCTCAGGTGGGTGTCACCCCTCCCCCCACACCGCACTGCTTCCTCTAGCCTACTCCCTGCAGACGGGTGGCCCGGGGAAACCCATAACAACTCTACTATTACCTCACTTGGCAAGGACAGCCAGTTTAACAACCAAGGACCAAACGCATACTGGACAACTGTGTGGTCCTAAATAAAAAGACAGCGACTGAAACTCCAGCTGAGCGGCACACAAGCCCATTCCCTCACAACACTCGGTGCAAGCCACAATACAGCAGCCATCTGTTACAGCAGTCATCTGTTGAGCAACGCCTGATTGACTTTGCCTGCCACCACCATGAGCACACCTCCCAATCAAGCAGGGCAGGCCCCTGCGCCACTAGCGCCTGCAACAAAGTCAACTGCCACCGCATGTCGCATGCCTCCACTGTTCTCCTTGACCCCGCAAGCCGACAAAGAGCCCCGGTGGGTGGAATGGCTGGAGGACTTCAACAATTTCATCACAGCAGCGGGCAAAGAAACATCACCAAGACTGCGCAGCATGTTTCCTAACACAGTTGGCAATGAAGTGAAGACACTGATTAAAACCATTCCAGCGGCTGAACACCCTGATTTCACGTCACAACTTACGGCCCTGAACAAAAGGCATGTCATACAACCCAATAGGGATTATGAAAGATACATGTTTAATCAATGTACCCAAAGGGCAGATGAAACTGCATATGAGTTCATCACCCGACTGCGAATCAAAGGAGCACACTGCCAATTCCATGCATTCTCCTCAGATGAAGCCATCTGTCTATGTGCAATTGCACCTCTCCGGCACTCAAGAAGCAGCTATTCAAAAAACCTCTCACCATCGAAGAAAGGGTTGACATCCAAGCAACTCAAATGTTCAACAGTGCCATGTCCAAGCAAGACAGAGGTGACGTAGTAGCGGCAGTCCACACGAACACCGCACATGGAGGAGACAGAGGCAATGCACCCAGCTACCAGACAACACCACGAATGCAGCGGCAGTGCTACCGCTGTGGGATGGCCTTTCCCCACGCAGGGACATGTCCTGCACTAACTCAGAAATGTGGAAATTGTTGAAGAGAAGGACACTTCCAGTCAGTTTGCCGAGAGGACAAACCTTTCCCCACCCCACGACCGCCCACAATGCCCCAATACAAGTCATACCAAAAAGCACCGCAGAACCTACCTTACCAGATGCACCCAAACCAACAGGGGCCGAGGAGATATGTGAGAGTAGTTGAGGAACTCTACCCAGAGGACAAGCCACAAGAGCTTGAAGCCCAAGACCTGAACCCACGACTGAGTGATGAGTGCGACGGACCACCACCTCCATGCCATGGACAGTACACCATGACACCCTATGGTCAAGAACATGGTCAAGAACATGAGAGCGAACAATATGACCTATATTCACAAGATGAATGTGTGAACGTCATTATGGATGATAGGGAAGACATGGAAGCACCCCGGATACCAGTAGTGATGATGCGGACAAAGGTTCTGCTTTTTCATTGACTCCTGAGCCACTGTCAATATCAGGAGAGAAAGAATTTTAACGGATCCAAGACAGACCAACACTAATGCAAACAACGTCCAAGATCTTCCAATGGGGCACTGACGTCCCTCTTCAGTCCATTGGATCCTTCAAGGGCAGGCTCATCCATCGAGAGCGGGTCACGACGACAGTTATCCACGTGATCCGAAGCCCGACCAAAGGGAGGTGGCTCCTGAGCTACAGGGCGGCCTCGTGTCTAGGCCTAATTGACATCCATGTCCAGGAAGGTGACACCATCCTCTCGACAGCCCCTATGCCTGGAACGAATGAACAGATCTGCTACATGGAGGACAACTCATCAAGGACACCTGCCATTACGAAAGAGACAATCCTGGTGGAATTCTCACGCATATGCAGCGGACTAGGCAAAATGAAAGGCCCTCCAGTAAAACTTCAAATTGATCTGTCAGTCCACCCCGTTCCTCAGCACTCGCACAGAGTTGGTTTTCACCCCCAAACAGCCGTATCCAATGAACTCAGACAACTTCTAAAGGACAACATCATTGAACCCACCACGGGCCCAACCCTATGGGTTTCACCACTTGTCACCGTACCAAAAGAAAGTGTTCGCCTCAGGCTCTGCGTGGACATGAGAATGGCCAACATCACCATCCAGCGGGAGCGACATCCCGGCCCAAGAATAGAGGACATGATAGTTCTACTTAACAAAGCTGTTCTCTTTTCCAAAATCAACCTCAACCAAGGCTACCATCAGACGGAACTTCACCCCGATTCCAGGAGCATTACCACCTTTGCCATTCATGACCGGGTTTTTTCCGCTAAAATCGCCTACATTTTGGCATTTCTCCAGCGGCCTAAATTTTCCATAAAGCCATCCAGCAGGTCATCAGGCCGATCAAGGGGACACTAAACTACAGCGATGACATTCTCGTATTTGGGAGGTCACGTGAAGAACACGATGCAGCCCTGCGGGCTACCTGCACCGCCGTTCAGAAAGCGGGACTGACGCTTAACCTGGAGAAGTGCGCTTCAGCAAGTCCAAACTTAAATCTTTCGGTCACATCTTTTCAGCTGACGGCATGACCCGAACAAAGTCTCCACCATCTTCAACCTGCAAGAACCATGACAAGTGGCTGATGCCAGATCATTCCTGGGGATGGTGGGCTATTGTGCCAGATACATCCCCCACTTTGCCACCATCACTGAGCCGCTACGGTGGTTGCTGCAGTAGGAGGTCCCGTTCTCATGGTCCAATGAGTGCCAATCAGCGTTTGATACCATCAAATACGCACTGGCGGAAGCCAGAAGGCTTGCCTACTTCGCGCCAGAATGGCATACCGAAATTGTGGTGGACGTGAGCCCAGTGTGTCTAGGCCCAGACCAGCAGAACAGATGCCCATCCGAGACACATAGGGCGCTGGCCCCTCCGGAATCGGCATACTTACAGGCTGAGAAGGAGAGCCTGGCAGCCGTGTGAGTGTGTGAGTACTTCCACAGCTTTGTCATAGGAAAGAGGTTCACCCTCATCATGGACCACCAGGCTCTGCTGTCGCTCTTTGGCAACCCCAGGACCAAAATGCCCCCGAGGATTGAGCGATGGGGCATCAGACTCCAGGAGTATGATTTCCAGCTCATTCATAGGCCCAGAGGTGAGAATAACCCGGCAGACTATTTGTCAAGACACCCAACAGGCAAGCCTGTCCCCCGCCAGGGAGGCACTGAATACATCAGCTACGTCACGTCCAACGTGCTACCTCCAGCAATGTCACTCGAGGCGGTGGCATCAGCCTCGGCGCAGACCCCTCGATGGCCCTGGCCATTAGCCTTACCAAAAACAACTGATGGAAAGACTTTCGTCGTGCTGTGCTCAGACACCCAGGGGCTTGCAAGAATGAACTTGAAAGGCTAGCCCATGTGCACACGGAGCTAGCCGTACAGGACAAGACTATCCTCCTACGTGGGTGCCCACTGCTCATCCCGGCAACCCTCTGTTCGGGCATCAAGGCAGCCCGCGAAGGCCACAGGGGGGCAGACAATACCAAAAGACAACTCAAGTGCCACGTCTGGTTCCCGTTCTTGGGTGCTATGGTGGATTGGTGGGTAAAGAACTGCATAGCTTGCCAATGCATGGCCAGAGCTGAACACGCGGTCCCGCTCCGACCGACACAGATTCCAGACCACCCCTGGGAGAGAGCAATTGTGAAAAAGACAAAATCCAGAGACTATCAAATTGGACAATGGGACACACTTTAGCAGCCATGAAATTGGGATATTTGCAAAACACATGGTATTCAGACACCAAAAGATCACACCACGATGGCCCCAAGCCAACAGGATGGCAGAAAGATTCATGGCCTCAAACAAGAAGATGCTGCAAAGAGCTCACGTCGAAGGTGCTGACCCACACCAGGCACTCTGCTGAATGCTAATAGACTATCGTAATACACCCCATGAGGTCATGAACAGGACCCCTGCCCAACTAATGATGAAATATCAGGTCTGCACCAGGATCGTCAGTAATCCAGCGAACCACCCCAAAGCAGACTCAGAAGTCATAAGGAGGGACGCTGAACAGAAGGAAAAGGCACGACTAGCGAAAGATGAAAGAAGAGGAGCTTGACCGAAGGAGTTCCACGTAGGAGATGAAGTCTGGGTCCAACAAAACACAAGCAAGAAAACTGACTCACAGTTTGCTCTGAAGCCCCTTCAGGTGACAGCCATCAAAGGGACCATGATAACAGCTACAAATGATGAAAAAGAGATAACCAGAAACAGCTCACGGTTTAAACTGGCCAGCAGAGGAGAAAAGGAGAGGCCTCCAGCTCCTGTACCAGATCCGGAGTACCATGATTCCAGGGATGAAGCATGGATTCCCCCAAAGCATACAGCTCGACACCAGGAAGAGCTGCTAGACACTCCCGATGGTGACTCTTCGCAAGAGCGACCAAGGCGTCCGCAAAGGACCATCAAGAAACCGCCAAGACTGGTTGAAGAATTTTAAGTACACGTAAGGACATTTGTCTGGGGGTGTTGTTGCCAGACTCCCTGTCTCTTTAAGACAGGTCCCTAGGGAACGAGTCACATGGGTTGTGACGTGAGCCGGAGGAGGGGAGGAGAAATCTCACTTTCGTTTTGTAGTTGAATAAAGATACACGTTGATTAATCCTACTGGTGTGCGTCATCCTTCGCATACGGCCCACAGAGGCCAACAGCACGGAGGCCAACAATGACTTAATTGGAGAATTCGAAGTGTTCCCCCTTCCACATGAGGAAGACCCTCTGAAACCCGAGTTCTTAATGGCCTGTTGTCATTTTAGTTTGGCCCCCACCTTTCACTCATACACCCACAACTCACACATAACACCTGTTGTTTCATTTGTGCCTGTGTGAAATCTGTGTGAAAAACCGTCCAGGAGTTAAAAGCACAAAGAAAGTTATGGACTTCAATTCCCATTGTTAGGCAGAATCCTGTGCAGTTCCCTTGGGGAACACTGCAAAAAGATTAAGACTACAGGAGTAAGCAGTAAACCCAATTGGTAGCAGTCTGCACCACCCAGATTTAACTGGTAGATGTGGCTGAGCAGTCAGACTTCTCTCAAGATGAGTAGGGCAGTATACAGATCATACACAATAGGGCCAAAAACACAGTGGAGCAAACAAACACTGACCAGAGCTTGGTATCAAAAGTATATAATTATTTATTTAAAATACACTTTAGGAAATACACTAAGCACTCTAAATCAAAGCAAGTTCAAATACAGTCAAATAAAGTATACACACCTCCCTTAATAATTATTAAACAAGTCTAGGTTAAAACACCACTGGTTGTAAAAACAGATGCAAGCGCTTAACTTAGATGGCACTCCAATCATTAAGTTAGAGGGAGAGAAAAAGACAGGTCATGAAAATAAAACAGTTCCCAACACTTTTCTAAGACCACAGCAAGTTAGTGGCTTACTGTAGAGCCAACGTTCATAGGCCAGCGCCACTTTAAATGGAGCAAGGCGAAATGTGCCCAAGATCACACAGTTTAAAAATGCACTCAAGACTTTGTGAAAATGTTCAAAAGAGGTTGGTTTGATGCGAAAGATAAAGTTAGAAGGTCTGGGGGCAAACCCAATTGAAAAGCCAAGGATTTAAGGGTCACCTTTAGTGATCCGAAGAAAGGGAGGCCAGGCGGAACACAGTACCTTTAAAAGTGAGGAAGCTCCAGCGGTGGCAGTTGTTCCTGGCAGCGGGTGCAGTTCATGGTTTTGACCAGGGGAAGAGAAGATCTCGTCGAGGAGGAAACTTGGAGTCGTTGCACCGCCCAGGGATTAAACCAGCCGCGGAGTTCGTTCGGTAAAAAGGTGTGCTCCTTTTATTCGCAGTCCCAGTGGACTGAAGCTTGGCTATCCGGCCGCCGGGATGCTTGGCACTGGCGATTCGACCAAGGGGCATCCTGGAAGGTGAATGTCGAACTTGTTGTCCCCACCAGCTCAGAGGGAGAAGACTCTTGCAGCAGAAGATCTTCTCTTGTCGTCGGGGAAGCGGTGAGGTCGTTGCAGCAGGGCTCCACCGGTGGTGTCGTCGTTGCAGATGGCTCAGCTTCTCCCCTCTTTGGATTTCTTAGGTCCTGTGGCGACTTCTGAAGTTCCAGTCCCAAAAGCCCTACTTTTATGCAGAAAAACCCCCATTCAACAGCCTAGCTGTCACTCATACATGTTAAGTGGTGAGCCGGGCGGCTCACCACTGGGCCAATCAGAACAGAGTGCGACTTGGGTTGCTAAGGCAACGCAGTCCAGGGTGCCGATTCCCCCACCCACACATCCTGTGAATCCCAGACAGAGTGGCACCAGTTGGAGGGCTTCTGTTGAGAAGCCCGCCAAAATGTGGAACACAGGGCCCGACCTTGGTTGGAATTACAGAGACAGACACATACGCCATTTTGCAAAAGAGTTCTAGCGAAAAGACCCAACTGGTGATTTTATATTAATTAAATAAACCGGCGGTATCTTTACAATACACCAAAAAAAGTGGTGCGTTTAAAATGAATGTGAAAATCCCATAGGAAATATTCCGGTGGAATATTTTGCGTGGTAACCACTGCCACCAGCCAGAAACTCGACAAGGGGGGACTGGACAGTGCCCCCTTGGAAACAGACCCAGGGGTAATCTAATTAACCCCTTCCAGTACTTCCACAATATGATGGTTTGTACTGGTTCTGTTCACAATTTTGGACTAATAAAGCCAATGGTGACTTTACATGCCCTGGGAGACAGTAGTCAGTCCCAGGGTATGGAGTCTATGTTTGAGGGTCACTATGACACCCCTGTGTTACTGCACTGAGGGTGCTGTGTAACACATCTATCAAAACAGATGACACCCTATGGAGTAAAAGACCCCATAGCCCATTAGCACATACCAAGTCAAAGACATACCTCAAATCATGCGTAAGAGTGTGAAGGAATGAGTCTCACTCTTAGCAGGAGAAAAAAACAAACCACAATCCAGCAAAGCTGCTGGCGGACTCACTAGGTTGGGGAAATTAGTCTTATAAGAGAATTCTCCCTAACACCCATAATCACTCAGGTACTGAAATGAGGAGGAACATTTAAAGATGGCAACCATACTATGGAGAAGAGCAGTGCAGGAGGAGACATTGCCATCTGCCCTAAGGCTCCGGAACGCGAGGCACACTGACAGAGCTGGCGAAGCAGAGAAAGCTGCTGGGATAGGGAGATGATGGGAGCATGCAAGCAGAAAGGGCTATAGCATTGCCGGGAGCATTGCAGGAACTTCTGGAGGTCGGGCCGCTTAACGAGACAGTAATCTTCACCCTGGGCCATGAAGGAAAGCTGGCGTTTGACTGCAGAGCCTCGCTGGATGCTGGAGAAGCATCCGCAAACTCGAAACGAGGAAGTAGTTGAAGAAGCCACACTTCAGAAGTGAAAGCCATTTCAGGGACACTGGAAGACACTTGTGAGTCTGCCCAAAGCAGCTGGGGACCCCCAGGCCATTCCGACAAGTGCCCAACAAGTGATTGAATCGTACAATATTGATAATGCAGAAAATATACCAAAGCAAAGTTTGTTTGAATGCTGTCAAGGCAAAGTACAAATTCAACACCCAATGAGAAGAATGCTTGAATTTAAACAAGGCAAAGTGCAAAGGCAAGCCCCAATCAAGTACAGATGCATGCAATGCCAATGTGAGAGAGAGGTTTGAGCAAACACGTTTCAGCAAATATTGCCACAGCTAGATATACCAAGCACCACATGGTATATGCTATTGTGGTATTTAAGAACTGTGAAGCGCATAAGAGCCCTGGCAGGCGAATACCCCAGGCAGCTGAAGTTGTATCAAGGAACTGTAAAACACATAAGAAGCCCGGGAAGGCGAGTATACCAGGCAGTTGAAATGGTACAATGATTGCTGGCAGGAGAGTACACCAGGTGATCTGAAAATCCTAAAGAGAAGTCCTGGCAGGCTAGTACAGCAGGCAGCTGAATACTGTATAAAGATTCCTGGCAGGGAAGTATACCAGGTAATCTGCAAGGTTACAAGATCTTCTACAGAAAGACTGTTCCAGAACATTCTACAGAAAGACTGTTCCAGAACATTTTGCTTGAACAAGAACTTTGTGAGTCCATTGAAGACACAAAGGAACTGTTAACTAAAGAGGCATGTGTGCCCTCCTGTTTAAGAATCCAGGGGAAGGGGATCATGTTCTGGATCCAACCGTCTTTACCTTGGTGAACATTTTGGTTTGAGTGATTCTTATACTTTTGGTTTTGAACACTTTTTCTTACATCAAGTTAAAGACATTTCCGTACAGTGTTTGTTGTTTGTTTATAAGTGTGAGGGTAAGGATAGGTTGTTTTGCACACAAGGACGGCTTTTCAGTTACTGACATACTGACACAGACAGATCCTTAGTATTAGTTTCTAGGTAGGGAAGTTCATCTTTAGAATAGTGCTAGAGAGACATTTTCCCAACCCATTTTTTTATTAAATAAAGATTTCTTTAATCAAGAATACAATAACCTTGTGTCCATCTCTCGTTTCTGACCCCTCATGCAGGCCATTCCGCTCTGCAGAGAAGGAACTGGGGGAGGAGGTATACTGCATGATTTGCAAGATGTTTAGGACACCAAATTGGATCTGTTTGCCTCATGGAGAAATGCAAAGAGTACGCCGGTTCTAATTCAGATTACCCTCCCTGTGAGCCTGTGGGATATATGCAATGTCTGCAGTCTGTCCAAGAAATTTCTTATATGCTTTCCCACCCCTCCCAAAGAATGAAAGGGTGGTCCTGAAAATCAAGAACCCTGAGGCAGACATGATCCTAGTGGTTCCATTCTCGCCCTCCAGTGGATGGCACCCTTTTCTGCTTGAGCTTATGATATCCCCAGTTTTCCATCTTCCCAGCCTTCTGTATCTGATGATCCAGGTCTAGCGGGTGGCGGGCCAAAAATGTTGCTTTGAAGGTTCTGAAAGTTGAGAGGGGAAAGTTAGAAGTTAAGTGTCTGTCCCAAAAATGTGCAATTTCAATTTAGAAAGACAAAAATACCTTCACACCTGAGGCCTTCATAAAGGCTTTGGGTTAATACACAGGCTTAGTGTGCTGTGAAGGTAATGCCAACCATCTTAAGAGCCATACTCTCCATCCTTCAGTTTTTGCAAGAATGGATTAATATGGGGTTAGCTGTATCTATCCTGGGGCCTAAAGGGTAACCATCCGCTCATTAAGGGATGCATGAACGAAGGGATCTGTGGGATCTTACCTTGGTGAAAATATTATAGAGGCGTTCTCTTTCCAACCCGAACCTGTGCCTGGGCTTACCCCATGGGATCTGCTTCTGGTACTTAGAGCCTCGCATTCGACTATGCTGCATCTACTTGGGATCTGCTTCTGGTACTCAGAGCCTTGCAATCGACTACGCTGCCCCTACGTGGGATCTGCTTCTGGTACTCAGAGCCTTGCAATCGACTACGCTGCCCCTACGTGGGATCTGCTTCTGGTACTCAGAGCCTTGCAATCGACTACGCTGCCCCTACGTGGGATCTGCTTCTGGTACTCAGAGCCTTGCAATCGACTATGCTGCCCCTACGTGGGATCTGCTTCTGGTACTTAGAGCCTCGCATTCGACTACGCTGCCCCTACGTGGGATCTGCTTCTGGTACTCAGAGCCTTGCAATCGACTACGCTGCCCCTACGTGGGATCTGCTTCTGGTACTTAGAGCCTCGCATTCGACTACGCTGCCCCTACGTGGGATCTGCATCTGGTACTCAGAGCCTTGCAATCGACTACGCTGCCCCTAGGTGGGATCTGCTTCTGGTACTTAGAGCCTCGCATTCGACTACGCTGCCCCTACGTGGGATCTGCTTCTGGTACTCAGAGCCTCGCATTCGACTACGCTGCCCCTATGTGGGATCTGCTTCTGGTACTTAGAGCCTCGCATTCGACTACGCTGCCCCTACGTGGGATCTGCTTCTGGTACTCAGAGCCTCGCATTCGACAATGCTGCATCTTTCCGCTGGGGGAGATAGATTGACACAAGTCTCCACCTCCTTGTAGAACCTTGCATTATCCAAAGCAAAATCCCACAAGGAACCCTTCACAGGGTAAGAAAAGTCATTGTTTTGCAACAAAAGGGCTACACTGTACATGTGCACAATGTAACCCGAAGATTAATCGATTCTGTATGACGATGGCTGTAAATAGGTCACAGACCAGAGGCAGGAAGCACAAAGCCCACTGCTAATTATGAACAGGAGTATATAACGTGCTGAGCCAGGTCAGTATTATAGTGATTAAGTCACAGAGTATTAAAAGCTCTGACACCTTGAATATTTTTGCCGATCTAGATTTTAAAGTTTTAATGACACATTAGGTTTATACACAATTGTCGTTACTTTCCAGGGACCCTACACAAGACACGGTCCTGGGGGAGGTGGTAGAAGCACAGGCCTACCGAAATGTTCATTCACTAATAAAGGAATATAACTAGTTGAATAATGTTTCCCCATAAAACGTAGACCTGGTTGCAATTGCATAATTGTTTTTGTTGGTTATTGGTGGGTTCTTGCTCACGAGGTGATGGTGGCAGTGTAAACAGCATTTAGGGACCATGATAGAATTGTTTGTATATTGAAAATGTGAATGCAGCCCCTATGTTTTGAAAAATTTACAAATACCAGGGGACGTATGATAAATACACCATGTTCATATGAGTATGGAATATGAAATATGTGTATTGGCATTAAATAATGGATGCAGATAGCAAAATGATAAAGAAACAACCAATACATTGAGTCTGATCAACTATTAAAAGTGAGTCAAGAGATTTTGCTTGAGGCATTGAGTGCAACAAAAGAGTGACTATATTAGGGCTTTGCGGAAGGCCAGCTGGGTGGGTTCGGCCCTTAGCGTGTGTGGCAAGGAGTTCCATTGCCAGGAGGCAATGAATGGGAAGCTGGAGACACCTGCTTAGGTGCGTTTGTTTCTGGGAACTACAAGTCTGTTGGAATATGGTGTTCTGGTAGGTCTTGAAGAGCCTGCCTTGATGAATTTGTGTGAGAGATAGGGGGAGGCTGTGCGGTTGTGTCGAGACACTTGTGGGTGATCGTGAGGGTTTTTAATAGGATCCGCTCTTTGATCGGGAGCCGGTGGGCTTCCCATCTTGCTATGGAAAGGTGCATGTAAAAAGCAAACTAAAACCTTTAAGGTTGGTCTGAGGGTGGAAGAGCCTGGCTAACAAAATATCAAATTAATTGCTGCATGAGCAGGGTTATTGCAAGTACCCCCACCCAACAACCCCCAACAGAAAACATGAGTTTTAGTGTAGCACAGACAGCATGGGTACATGGGCAATAAAGTGAAACCTTCTTCCATATTACACAGCCATGGTAGTGGCTGTGTAGTTATGGTTAAGTTGCTGTTTCCATAGGAAGAGCATTTTTTGGTGGCATTTAACTTCGCTCTCATGGACTAATCCTCACCAAACTTTGCAAAAAAATTATATGTGCCACTCTGAATTTCTTTGCAAATTTTGGTGATGTTTGGTCCAGGGGAGGAAAAGTTATAGGGGGGTCTCAAAACATATTTTTTTCCCATAGACTGAATGGGGGGAAAGCTTTGCGCACGCCTACAGGCCAAACCGCTGGACGGATTTTCACCAAATTTGGTGACAATCCGTCCAGTAGTTTTCTTTAAAACAGCCAAAAAGTAGGTCTAAAAAAAATAGTGATATCTATGTACGCTCCGCGGTCACACTTCCTTGTTCGCTCCGCAGACAAGATACCAATTGGCTAAGGGGCTGGCGTCATGACCGCGGACACGCGACGTCTCCGCCGATTGACTGCAGTGAGCCGTGATGTGCGTCAGATTGTTTGGATGCGCCCAACATCTTGGATCCGCCGACAGCGTGGCGGCGACCAGAGGCGAAATGCTGTTTCGGAAAATGTTTTGGTGTGTCAGAGTACTTGGGGAGAGAGTAAGAGATGGGTGAAATACTGTATTTGTTTAGGCGGCAAGTGTTAATGATGTATTCCTTATGCCCGCCTTGTCCGGGATGTTTATAAGTACTGAAAATTAGGGGTATCATAAGGATAGTACTTCAGTCCGTGGTGTGCGTACGCAACTTGAAACTGTTCTAAGGACAGGCGTGGTGTTAGCGAACATTAAAATTGAGTACATGCCGTAGTTACATTTTTTGTTTCTATGGGTGTGCTATTGATTTATACGGCGCCATGGGTGTGATATGCTGCGGTGGTTGTGGCCAGGGTCTAGAGTCTTGCATGCATGAATGGCCGTAGGCCATAGGTCGTAGGCCATACTCCCAAGACGCTAGGCCCTGGCCACAACCACCACAGCATATCACAGCTATAGATACACCTGTAGTATCGCACATTGATCAGGTGGTTGTGGGGAGGGCCTAGAGTCTTGGGTGCATGGCTGCAGGCTGTAGGCCATTCACCCAAGAGTGTAGACCCTGCCCACAACCACTGCAGGATATTACATTCATACATCACACCCATACAATCGATTATGCATCTGGTAGGTGTGGCCAGGGCCTAGAGTCCTGGGTGCAAATTGAGTACATGCTACAGTTAAAATCTTTCATTCCATGGGTGTGCAAATGATTGATAAGCCACCATGGGTGTAATATGCTGCGGTGTTTGTGGCCAGGGCCTAGAGTCTTGGGTGTATGCATATTACAACAATGGATAAACCCATAGTATCACTTATCGATCAGAGGGTTGTGGGGAGGGTGTACAGTCTTGAGTGCTTGGCCGAAGGCCATTCACCCAAGAACAAACTTATAAGCACTGCAGTTATAAGCCACTGTACACCCATACATTCAAATATCTATGGACATACACCCAAGACTCTAGGCCGTGGCCACAACCACTGCAGCATATCACAGCTATAGATACACCCATAGTATCGAACATCAATCAGGTGGTTGTGGGGATGGCCTACAGTCTTGGGTGCATGGCCAAAGGCCATGCACTCAAGACCAAATTTATACATAGTGAAGTTACAAGCCACAATGGGTGTGATATGCTGTGGTGGTTGTGGTCAGGACCTAGAGTCTTGGGTGCATGGAGTTATAAGCCACTATGGTTTTTATATACTGCACACCCATACATTCAAATATCTATGGCCTTACACCCAAGACACTAGCCTCTGGGCACAACCACGGCAGCATATCACAGCTATAGATACATCCGTACTATCACACATCAATCAGGTGGTTGTGGGGAGGGCCTAGAGTCTTGGGTACATGGCCAAAGGCCATGCACCCAAGACCAAATTTATACGTAGTGAAGTAACAAGCCACAATGGGTGCGATATGCTGTGGTGGTTCTTGGCAGGAGCTAGAGTCTTGGGTGCATGGCCAGAGGCCATGCACCCAAGAACAAAGTTATAAGCACTGGAGTTGTAAGCCACTATGGGTTTTATATACTGCACACCCATATATTCAAATATCTATGACCTTACATCCAAGACTCTAGACTCTGGCCACAGCCACTGCGGCATATCATAGCTATAGATACATCTGTAGTATCAAATATCAATCAAGTGGTTGTGGGGAGGGCCTAGAGTCTTGGGTGCATGGCGGAAAGACCAAATTTATACGTAGTGAAGTTACAAGCCACAATAGGTGCAATATGCTGTGGCGGTTCTGGCCAGGAACTAGAGTCTTGAGTGCGTGGCCGAAGACCATGCACCCGAGAACAAAGTTATAATCACTGAAGTTATAAGCCAACATGGGTTTTATATACTGCACACTTATCGATTCTAATATCTATGGGCATACGTCCAAGACTCCAGGCCCTGGCCAGGACCATCGCAGCATATCACAGCAATAGCTACACCCGTAGTATCGAACATCGATCAGGTGGTTGTGGGGAGGGCCCAGAGTCTTGGGTGCATGGCGCAGGCCACAGGCCGTAGGCCACACACGCAAGACTCTCGGCCCTGCCCATAGCCACCGTAGCATATCAAATTCACACATCACACCCATACAATCAAATATCTATCTGGTAGGTGTGGACAGGGCCTACAATCCTGGGTGCAAATTGAGTGTATGCTGCAGTTAGAATGTGTCATTCTATGGGTGTGCGATTTATTTATAAGCCACCATGCGTGTGATATGCTGCAGTGGTTGTGGCTAGTTTATAGAGTCTTGGGTGCTTGGCCGTAGGCCGTAGCCCGTAGGCCATACTCCCAAGACTATAGGCCCTGGCCACAACCACCGCAGCATATCACAGCAATAGATACACCCGTAGTATTGCATATCGATAAGGTGGTTGTGGGGAGGGCCTAGAGTCTTGGGTCCATGGCCGAAACACTGAGGTTATAAGTCAGCATGGGTGTGCTGTGGTACGGTAGTTGTGTGCACGACCTAGAGTCTTAGGTGCATGGTCGCAGACCATGCACTCAAGACCAAAGTTATAAGCAGTGAAGTTATAAGCCACCATGGTTTTGATATGCTGCAATGGTTGTGGGTAGGACCTACAGTCTTGGTTACTTGAGCGCAGGGTGTAGGTGGTAGGTTATAAATCCAAGACTCTAGGCTCTGCCTACAGCCACTGCACCATATTACTGCCATAGATCAGACGTATAGATTTGAATATGTATGACATGTGTGAAATTATACTTACTGTTCACTTTGTTGAGATTCCATATATTTCTTACATGACTTTAGTACTTGGCGGAAATATCCTTCTTTTAATTTCTGTGATAAAAGAAAAGAGCATGTAAGTGTTTGTATTTTATAAAGACTTATTACATTGTACAATAGACATTTTAGCTTTTTTGTATCCTCATATTTAGTTTACAAACCAGTGTACAGTGCATTTGGCTCAGTTTCTGTGTTTGTTTTTCAAATCCTTGGGTCTGGGGGAAAAAAAATCCTTGTCAGATTAAAAAAACCCTTTCTTTGCTATGCTACAACCTATTTCTTTGTTTCCTTTGAGTGTTTACTTGTTGTTTCTGATTAATGTTATGTATGTTGGCTTGTTGCAGATTTTTTAAACAGTTAGATACCCAACTGCTATGCTACAACCTATTTCTTTGTTTCCTTTGAGTGTTTACTTGTTGTTTCTGATTAATGTTATGTATGTTGGCTTGTTGCAGATTTTTTAAACAGTTGGATACCTGTCGGCGTATTCTAACTGTGTATTTTTTGTTACCGATCTGTGGTATTCATTTATCTGTGTGGTTGTTATACGCTCTTGGGCAGTTAGATACCTGTTGTAGTTGAATGATGTGTTGATATCATTTTCATATGATGGAAGGTGCTTTTGCAAATAGGTCCTGAAATGCAGGCTAATGAATGTCCTTGTAGTCCTGTGTATTTGCGCACTGGACAGGTATCCATATTTTGCAGCACTTTCATTTTGATTTTGTCTTTACCTTTCAGATACTGATTGAGGAACTGACGTAAAGATTTGAAAGATTTGTCAGGAATGTTACACATTGACGTGCACGGCCATTTGTCTACTGGACGGTCTGGTTCAGCCGAATGGACAGGTAATTCTGAGTTTTCAGGGGATACTTTTGTAAGCAGTGTTTCTTGTTCCATGATGGTATTATTGATTTTTTCATACCCTCGTCCACTGCTATGGATGGCAATTGTGTTTGTTTGATTTTGTTTGTATGCTTCTTCATTAAAATATGGTTCTATGTTTGTTGTGTGACTCCATTCACCTCCACAAATATTTAAGAAGTTATTTTTGTTGACATTCCGTTTATTGAGAAGTTTCTTTTGTAGTTTAGTACATAGTTTTGTTAGTGGTTTCATCCTATTTAACACTAAAATAAATAACTTCCTTTTGAGAAGGATTGCACTGTCTACGAGAGCTTGTAGGATTAACTTTCTACGGTAGGTTTTAAGGGTTGAGGATGATTTCGCTCCTCTTCGTATTAGATTCTGAAGGACTCTGTGGTGAAACATTTTTGCTAAAATACTTTTTTTACTATGGGTTCTTGTTACTATATCAGGATTCATAGGCGCATTGTTAGCAGTACTGGTAGCCGATTTTTTGTAAACCGTTTTCTGTATCGTGCCACATTTTGATAGAGGAGCCAAAGTTTTGGTAGTGGAAGCTTCCTTTGTTTCGCAAAATGACAGTATTATCTGTTTTGTTCCAACGTTCTCTACAAGCTCTGCTAGAGATGGATGCTTACTTTGGACACTTTTATTTTCATTTGCTCGATTTCTGCGTTCCTTTCTACGGACTTGCTTTTTGGTAGGCATTCTTTTGGGTCTGTTGCAAAAAACAAAGGCATGGTTTGGTCTGTTGCACAATGTATGTGTGCTGTGTGCATGCATGCATTAGTTTGATGGGGAAGCTCTTTGTGGTGGTTTGTGAATGTGCATTGGGCAGTTACAGTAATGTGGCTTATTTTGAAGCTGATGGTTTTTCGTTATCTTTTTTGGGCAATGCCACGTTCTTTTGGAATGTAAGGCTTGCTTTGGAGAAGGTTCTGTAATGATTGTAGGTGTAAAGTAAGAAGAAAAAAAATCAAAAAAATACATAATAACAGGTGTCTGTCAGGCATATGCCCAAAAAACAAAAAACAAAGGCTCTTTTCAGAGCCCACCTTAAAGGGGAAAAGGGGAATACTATTTAATTGTACAGTCGTCACACTCAGATCCTCTACGTGTCCGCGTATATGGCGGTAGTCTGCAGGCAGTGCGTATTGCCAACAGGGTTTCTGGGGTGGAGACGCGTGCAAATGAGATTGTGGGAAGCTAGGGATTGGTCAATAAAGTTCTGTGGGTGTGTTCTGAACTGAGAGATTTAGTGAGAACGTCGTTTTCCTGACAGGAGGCCAGACAGCTATGGCTCTGTGTGCTCGAAAACAGATTATCTGGATTTTGGGAGACTCATGGATACATTGGTTGAAGGTGCACACAGAAAGTTGCGGTATATCTGCAGATCTTGGATTTTCTCATGTGGAAGTGCACTGGCATGGAGTGCGTGGAAGGAAGTGGCTGGACTTGGTACCTCTCTGTGCTACTTTACAGACAGAGTGTCATCCTGATATAATTATCATTCATTGTGGAGGAAATGGTTTAGGGCATGTCTCTGGAATTTCTTTGCAATTTGCAATGAAGGAAGGACTTGCGAAGGTCATGGACATGTTTCCAAATTGCCAAGTAGTTTTTTCCCGTATTGCACAAAGACAAATGTGGCTGCGTTCTTCTACATTTGGTCCACAAATGGAGAAGGCGAGGCGCAATGTCAATAAGGCTGTTTGTGCCTTTCTAAGAGATGTTGGCATGTCCTCATTCCACAATGAAAACATTTTTGTTTTCGCAGCACTGTTTTTTCGAATGCACAGTTTTTGAAACACACAAAACACCACCAAAAGGCTCTTTTCAGAGCCACCACTTACTCCCAGAGAAAAGTGCATTGGTTTTGCTCCGCTTGCACCCTCCATTTTTGTGCGTCCTACGACTGTCCGCTGACTTTTTGAAAAATGCGCGGGGGCCTACACCAATCTCTTGATAGTTCCATTGTTAAACTGAGATAGGCGGCTCTGAAAAGAGCCTTTTTTGTAATTTTTGTTGTTTTCCAATTTTTTATTTTTTAACACACGACACACTAGGAGAGGAGGTTAATGATGGGACACCAACCATGTGGATAAGAAAGGGCAAGTGGAGAGAGAAAGATGTAGGGTGGTCTTTACTTAGGTAGGGAGCAGTTATTCTGGTGCTCCGTGACCGTAGTCTCAAAAGCACTTCGAAAACTCTCCCCCCTGCAGAGTACTGCATCGCAGTACATACACAATATTGTGACCCTCGCAAGGTAAGGGTCAACAGCATCGTGAATGTCCTGTGAGGCAGCTGGAAGGATGCGCTATTCCACAGGAGTGTTTCTTGTGGTGAGAGGATCGGACACAGAGAATGCTGCAGAGGAACACAACCTACTACGTTCTTCACATGGTAACACCTTGTGAATGTCTGCACTGTGGAACGAAGTTAGGGGTCGCTTCATGGTTGTCGTACCAAGGCTGTACGCACCCGGTCTCCCGCGACTCAGCACCAACTTGCACTGGTTCCATCTGACCTGGTTTGCACGTGCTTTTGGTATGATTCTACAAATGGTAAACAACCGCCACACGCACGACTCCCGCCGAGTGCTTGTAGCGAGGAGTTCCTCCACCTCATTCTCTTCTTCCTCTTCTTCCTCTCTCTCTACATCCTCACGCCTATTTCCCTCTGCAGGCCCTTGGGGAGGAGGTGGCGGTGGAGGGTTTGGGGGTGTTGCTGAGGCTAATGATGCAACAGCAGCCATGGATGCCATTAGGATTGGCCGGGTAATATTCGCTACAGCAGTAAAGGCAGCACAACTCAATCTGCTATAGGCAGAAGTATAGTGAAGATGAGCTTGGGGGTGTGGCCTTTTATAGGGGTGGAGGGGTGCGCCTCGTGACCATATCGATCACTCAAAAGCATTGCAAAAATTCTAAACAATACGTGCAAAGGTAGGGCCATGGGATATGTGAAATGGTGATTTTATACTGTAAAATTATTTCCCATGTCTGTAGAAGTTCTTTTGAAATGTTGCGGAAGCACACAAACTTCGCAAATTAGGCCAAACGCACAGCGTCAGTGCGGTCACATGATGACGTCGTGAACACATCCGCAAAGGAAATGGGTGCCCGCTGGACACCAAATACAGAGTAACGGACGTGCACATGTGCGCAGGTGTTCTACGGACAGTGTTCGGGTCCTGAAACTAATTAAAAGTGTGACACAAGTGAGACGGACAGTTACGGACAGGCACAATGTTTGCAGTAATTATGGGTGTGATCCGCATGTGCGTAGATGTTCTGCTGACTGTACGGCCAGGTGCAGTGTCCTTAGGACACCTCCATTTTGTTTGACTACGGACACGCCGGCCACCGCACCTGTTCTACGGACAGTTCCATCTTGGCTGCGGACGGTACGGACAGGTATAGTGTCCCTAGGACACTCCCATTTTGTTCATTTATAGACACCCCGGACACCTGGTGTGTTCTAAGAACCTTTTTTTATCTTGGTTGTGACCAGTACGGAGAGGTATAATGTCCTTAGGACGCCCCCATTTTGTTCATTTACGGACAACTTGGACACCTGGTGCGTTCTAAAATTAGTTCCATCTTGTTTGCGAATGGTACGGATAGGTGTATTGCCCTTAGAACATCCATATTATATTGATTACGTCCAGCCCGAACAGGCACGCTGTCCGTGGACATTTAACTCTTTTTAAAACATTTTTTTTGATCCAAATCATTCCACTACAACTAACATAAAACAAAATCAATACACTCACATACATCAATCAAGAGAAATACAGGGGGAGGCAGATACTGAAACGAATATAGGGGAATTAGGGTTTAACACGGGCTGGTAGTGAGGGGATGAAGGGATGGATGTTTTGTCAAACCATTCATGTTCTTCTTCAGGGTTTGGGGATGGTTCACTAGGAAATGGAGAAGGGGGACAGGTACAGGTGGGGCAGTGATATCTTATTTTTCCTCACACATATTCTTCCACGGGACGTTATGGTTAAGTTGCCCTACTAAAAACCTGTGCAATTCACAAAAAAAAACATTATAAACATGAAATTATGGTTCACAGTAAAACCGCTTTGAGTGGACCCTAAGTGAATTACTGTAAGAACATATTTGAAGTATAAGTCTACAAATATAGTACTTTGTGCTATAGTATAGTGATTTTTTTGTTCCTGACTGTTACTGGCCTAGATATATCAGTAAAGGAAAAAAGAGTGAGCCAGACATGTGATGTCATCAATGACATTTGTGATGTCATCTTTGATGACCTGGTTTTTAGTCTTAGCAGTGCACGGTGGTGGCGCGAGTTATGGTTGCTTAGCTTACCATGACTGGTGAATTTCAGGGATTTTTCGGTTTTACTGTGAACCATAATGTCACGTTTATTACGTTTTTTTTTGTGAATTGCACAGGTTTTTAGTAGGGCAACTTAACCATAACGTCCCCTTAACAAAGTTTTTTAGTGAATATAATAGATACAGAGATTGCAAGTACACCTACTCCTTTCCCATCGCACCTTCTCTCTCCCCACACTGATGTCCCTCACCTCACGCACCACTATTGTAATTTCAGAATTTGTCAAAGTTTTTCTTCCATGCAGGTAACCCACCTAATACTCAGTCTCTTAAACCTTTATACTTCAATTATGCCTTCCAATGTGTACCTCAGATTCTGAGGCAGGTTTTAGTTTTCATCAGTATTTGGGGCCCTGAATCACTATTCCCTGTGGCTTAATCAAGGTCAAAGTTTGAAAGACGACCCTTCATTTGGGATCCAGTATAGGGATTGCAGTGCATGGGTAGTGCGAGTAGATTTTTTCAGACCAAGTACGTTTGGTTGCATGATCTATGTCTAATTAAATGTTCATCTTTGACATCTGTTTTCAACCTGAAGCCACATATTTGCATTTCGGTGTCGATTTGGCCCTTCATCCTTTAGTCGTTGATAAATCGGGTGCCTTGAAGATCCTCTTTCCAAACAACCAAGCTGTTTCACTCATTGCGTAATTGACTCTCCAAAAAGGATGATCACCCAGTCGTCAGAAAATCTCTCAAAACATTACTGTTCGCTAGACCACAACAGACCAAACTAGCATGACATTTTATAAAGACCGAACTAGGCAGAACTTTCAGATCTAGCCAATCAATAAGATCTAACAGAAACACGCATATGAACCAGCATGGTCCTTCAACTCTCAAGGGATGGATCACCCAAATTTTAACAATAAAACAGCCTTCACAAATCTGGACACAAAGATTGATCATAGACCCACACTCTCAAACCAGGATGAAATGGAGACTGACCGATTTTGGTCAGCCTCACTGACCTGCACTACACATATGCACAACACTTACATCAAGAACACATTGGAAATCTGACCCCAGTCAAGTCCCTACATCACACATAAAACGCTGACACCACCCCTCCGACTGAACTTGCATAGGGAAGAGGCAAGTGTTATTGGGACTGGGGTTTTGAGTGCTGAAACGTACAGACTTATACACTCTCCAGATAGAACGTTTCTAATAAACGGTCATGGGTGATGGTGGCTGGGTGCATGGGCGTAGGACATGGGGGGACAAATCCCCCCCAACAATTTTAAGTGGGGGGATGTAATGTCATTTATCCCCCGCAGAATATGTGTTTGGTGTGTCGTGCAGGGATCTGTTTTTGAAGTGGGAGGAGGGGCTGCTTACTATGTAAGCTGCCCTCTCCCCCCTGGCCCCCAAAGCATGGGGCAATACCCTGGGGGCAGATGGGTGATCTTCTGCTCCCAGGGAACGGGGGCAAACAAAAAAAAGATTTTTTTTAAACATAGCTTTAGGTGGGGTGGGTGTGGATGGGACCACTAGCCACCAGGGATTTCTGCAAGGGGGTGCCCCCCACCCTAAGTGGATGGGGTGCACCTTATGTAGCCCTCCCTGGGGGAAGGACAAAACAAAAATATATATATTATAACTTGTTTAGGGTGGGGGCGGGGGGTAAAGGGACCCACTAGACCACCAGGTTTTTTGTGTTTGAAAGGGGGACGGCCCTCCCCCCCACCCTAAGTGGATGAGGGGGCACCTTATGTAGCCTTCCCTGGCAGCAGATTTCTGCCCCTAGGAAGGGGTACATGAGATGCCCCCATCCATTTGGGGTGAGGGGACAGGCAACTACAAATATTGGCAGATCCACCCCGCCCCCCAAGCCTGGAGCAGTAGGTTTTGCCACCCCCCTGGGGGCAGATGATCACACACATGTGCCATCTGCCCCTAGGGAAGGGCAAAACAAAAAAATATATATTATAACTTGTTTTGGGTGAGGGTGGGGGGGCCTACTAGACCACCAGGATGTTTTGTGTTTGAAAGAGGGGTGGCCCTTTCCCCCCACCCTAAGTGGATGGGGGCACCTTATGTAGCCCTCCGTGGGGGGCAGATTTCTGCCCCCAGGAAGGGGTACATGAGATGCCCTCTATCCATTTGGGGTGGGGGGGAGAGGCCACTGCAAATATTGGCAGAGCCACCCCTCCCAAGCCTGGGGGAGTACATTTTGACCCCACCCGGAGGCAGATGGCCACACACATGTGCCCATCTGCCCCTAGGGAAGTGCAAAACAAAACAATATATATTATAACTTGTTTTGGGTGGGGGTGGGGGGGCAAGTGGGCCCACTAGATCCACCAGGTTTTTTTGTGTATGAAAGGGGGACGGCCCTCCCCCCACCCTAAGTGGATGAGGGGGCACCTTATGTAGCCTTCCCTGGCACCGAGGGAGGTGCAGCCACACATGTGAAGTACCGTTTTCGTCGGGATACCTGAGGACGTCTGACATTTGGTGAAAAAAAACACAATTTTCAGACATTTCACTCTGGCCACCCACTGAAACACGCCGCCAACAACACATGTCCATTGATCCTGCATTCCCATAGGTGTCCTGACAAAAACGGTACCTCACTTGTGTGGGTGCACCTACCTGGGCGCAAAGGGAAAAGGCTAACCCACTGGTAACCCCAAGCCTTTCGGCAGAGCAGATTTTGCTCATGTGGAATACATACAGATTTGGGCCTAGGGTGTCGAAGCCACCAGGGAAAACAGGGAACCCCATGCATTTCCAAAAAGAGGACACCCATGGGAATCCACAGAGGTCTGACTTGCGTGAATCGCCCCAGAATGTATTACCCACAATCCCCGGCAAAGTCTGAAATTTGGTGAAAAACTACAATTTTCAGACATTTCCCTCTTGCCACCCACTGAAACACGCCGCCAACACCACATGTCCTACCTTTCCGCGTTCCCACAGGTGTCCCGATGTAAACTGTACCTCACATGTGTAGGTGCACCTACCTGGGCGCAAAGGGAAAAGGCTAAACCACTGGTAACCCCAAACGGTTTGGGGAGACAACCTACAGATTTTGGGCCTATGGTGTCAAAGCCACGAAGGGAAACAGGGTACCCCATGCATTTCCTGTGTGTTTTCCACAAAATGTCAGACTTTGTCAGCGATTGTGGGTCATAAATTATGGGGTGATTCGAGCAAGTCACACCTCTGTGGATTCCCACGGGTGTCTTCTTTTCGGAAATGCATGGGGTTCCCTGTTTTCCTTCATGGCTTCGATACCCTAAATCCAAATCTGTAGGTTGTTCACATGAGCAAAATTCCTGAAAATCTGCTGTGCGAAAAGACTTGGGGTTACCAGTGTTTTCGGCTTTTCCCTTTGCACCCAGGTAGGTGCACTCACACATGTGAAGTACCGTTTTCATCGGGAAACCTGTGGTAAAACGGGAAGGTAGGCCATATGTTGTTGGCTGCGTGTTTCAGTGGGTGACCAGAGTGAAATGTGCAGAAATTTTGGGTTTTTTTCTGTCATTTTCACGATTCCCTCCCAAACTATGGAATCTTTTCTTACATAGTTGTTGCCTGACCTGTGCAAATCACCCCTTCCTAAACTTGGAATATTGTCTACTTTTCAGAAATGTATGCCTTTCTGGCTTCCCATTCACCTTTCCTACCCTTTTCTTCCATTCCAAAACGCCCAAATCGCCTACCTCTCACAAAACGGCTGATTAGCAAAACAAAATATGTTATTTTGTTTTCCACTTAATCTGTTCTTGAAAGCCTGTAAAATGGCGAATACAGCACAGCAAACTATTTGTTCCTAGCTCATACAAGGAAAACACCACAGGCTTCTTTGAACAACATTTTATTGGCATTTTCTGAAAAAAGGGGCCAACTTTGGCCGAGATATCTCATGTAACAAAGAAGTTACAAGGGATTGAATGGTGACATACCGAAATCACCAAAAAAGGCCTTGGCACTGGGGGAAATACCCATGTCAGTTAAGGGATTAAGACGGTAAAGCCGCAGAGGAGATAGCATTTGTAAGGTAGCTCAGTTAGTTAATTCTCCAAATGCAGATTGTGCACAGGAATACGTAACACCTGTGTTCAGCACCAGGCTTAATCTTCCGGTGGGCTTTATTTTCGGAATCCAAGAGCGTGTGAGCAGTGAACTACCGTGATTGACCTTGTGTTGTACCTGCCAGCATCCAGGCACTGCGAGCGTTGTTCTTGCCTGGCCCATACCGCTTCCTGGAGGAGGCGGAGTCACTCGGACCACGTGTGTGATCACGTGACTGGCAGCGAGTTGAAAACTGCGCTCGAGCCGCCTGAGCGGTGCTTTATTTTTGGAATCCAAGACCGTGTGAGCAGTGAACTACCGTGATTGACCTTGTGTTTTACCTGCCAGCATCCAGGCATTGCGAGCGTTGCTCTTGCCTGGCCCATACCGCTTCCTGGAGGAGGCGGAGTCACTCGGACCACGTGTGTGATCACGTGACTGGCAGCGAGTTGAAAACTACGCTCAACCCACCCTTGCGGCATTAAGCCCGACGGTGAAAAGCCCATTGGCTGTTGTGCGGCTGTTTGGCGGCACATTTAGTAGGGAGACTGCTGTGATTAGTCACTTTTCATCCCAGAGGCTCTATTTTTAAAAGTGTTAACGCTCAGGTTCATGCTGAAAGTAGTGAACCCAATGATACATTGCTAGAATATGAAGATCTTATGAGTTTATCATATGCGCTGGTGAGTGAGGGCGAGGCTATATTCTAATTGCTGACATTTTATTATAAAGTGCTAGGTGCTTGTCACCTCATAATGTGCTAATTCGTATTTCATTAGATATCGGGTGTAAAGCTGGATTAGTCTCTACCCACCATTGTTTTATCCTGACATTTATCTAGCAGGCTGAGAACTCTGTCTCTACACTAATACATTGCACAAGAGCTTTATCTTGCATTTTAACTATGGCTAATGGATTGCGTAGTGGGCGGTGCACTGAGGCAATATTGAAAGCTTGTACTGAAACTAATAATGACTCCTTAGGTCACAAAAGGAGTATTCCTGATAATGAGCTATTGGATAATAACACTTTAGCTGAGGTAGCTAAAGACGATAATTTGAATCGCACTGATACTCCAATACAAACTACTTATTTGGCTCAGATTCATGCCGACGCAACTGCCTCTTTGTACAATTTCATAAAAGAGGAAGTAAATAATGATGCCAGGGTGAGTTTGGGGAGTCGCACAACCCCATTACTACCTTGCACTTTTAATGAAGACCCGTTTAGGATAACTATGAGGAAAATGGCTGAATTAGATGAACAGGTTAATCAATCCATTGATATGATGACCCCACTTTTTCATAGATCATCTAACAAGGGGATTTTTAAACCAACTTGTAGAAAGGACATCATGAAAACTCACAATGAAATAATAGGCGAAGGAGGCTCTGAAGGGATTTTGCATGCTTTATTGTACTCTCCTGAGCAAATCAAAGCCCAAAGAAGATCCATAAATGACGCTCATGAGGGTAACATATCTGATAGGGGTAGTGCTGAACCTCAATCTCCTAGCCCCCTTCCAGTGATCACAAAAATATTAGATCTTCTCGATAAGGGCCACGAACTTACCCACTTGGAATTAAAGGAATTAAAGGCAATTATGCATTGTCTTTGTTCCAAGATGGATAAAATTGAGGGCTTTATAACCGCAATTGATACCCTGAGATCTTTGCAATATGAAATAGGTGGCCAAAGATCAAGAGAGGCTACAAATGAGTGTCATGAGAGAAGTACACAATGTTCGCTACCTGTTTACCTAGAATGTAACAATTCTAGGCAATTACATGGGGTATCATCCGAGCCGCTGAAGTGCTCTTGTGAGAATGATCTGAGTGAGATTAAAGCTTCGATAATCGCATTAAATGATACAATAGTTTCACAATTACTTAATAAAACACAGCCTTGTGATACGCTGCGTAGTCCTATTGCCAAAGTTCCGATTTTAGGTCTGCCTGATAGCCCTTCTGTCTTGTTGGACGAAATTGAAAACCAAAAAAAGGCAGAGATTGAAAATATTCACACCGAAGTAACCCCAACCTTTATGTCTCGCCGGGCTAAAAGGATGCATATGCGTGCTGTGAAAAGACTTGCGAAAAGAAGGAGGGAGGAGAAGGTCATAAAATCAACTTCTATCCTAGAAATTGCAGATGAGGTGCACATTGACTTGGACCAGTTGTCCAAAGAGAGTTAGGATGCCCTCACACCAGCAACTGAAGTAAGATGGAAAAAGGAGGTGGAGGCCTCGGCACCTCTTCGCTATTGAAGGAAGACGTGCATACCAATACGGGAAGGATAAAAACTAGTACTACACAATTGGCAAAATTAAACTCTCAGAAAACCTTAACTTCCAAAACTGTGTTACATCAAAAAATAGTCACGATTATTCCAAAAGATCACTTAACCCAGGAAAAGGAAAATGAAAAGTCTAACACGGATTGCATTATTCAAAACTCAGCAAAAGCCACCTTAAGTGAATATTTCCCTATAGTAGGCAGATGCTGTACGTCGAAAAGTCAAATAAAGCATCAGGACGGAGGAATCAGCGTCCCCCTAAAAATATCTACGAGGAATTCCTATAGTGAGATATGTACTAATGTCTCGAATAATCGAACACATGTAAATAATGTATGTAGACTGAGTAATGAAATACAATCAGAAGTAGGAAATAGAAATAGCAATAAAATGAATGTCATATGTGATGATTCAATAAGGTTCGAAAATTGTTTATTGGACAAAAAGGAAAATGTAGTGATGGTAAATGGGCCAAGGCAAAAAAGCGGAAATGGCTGAGGCACCTTTGAGGACCCAGCCTGGGAATTTATCAATAAATGAAGTAAATAATGTGGGTACCTTTTTTGCCCCGAGCCATATATCTATCCATGGTCCTCCACTAAGAAGGTCCTTATCTGAGAATCAAATTAACATGAATAACTCAAATAAGGAATACGATTTATCCGATAGCAAATGCACATTTTCACTTGAGTCAAATCCCCGTGTGGTTACTAGGGCATCCCCATTGGCTGTAACATTAATAAATACAGGAAAAAGCACACCTCTTACTAGGCCACAACGAAGTGAATTGGCAACACAGTACATTATTGGATTTGAGGGGGATGAAAGGATATTGGCGGATAATCGCATTAATCGATCCTACACATTCTCCGTATTCTCAAAAATACCTCAATTGAGAATAATCAAATCTGAGGATATTACAAGGGTTTCTTTGGCAACTGTAAATAATCACAGGGCTATTTGTTATCTTACCTCTGAGGCTATAATGAAATTTATCTGGTTTAAAAAAGGAGGGTCTGACGCTGTTTACGTTTGACTGTGAGTCGGAGGCTTTAATATTTCTAGAAACACCAGGCAAGGGTATTGAAAAGATTGAAGTAGCAGGTGGAACTTGTACGCAATCTGAAGCAGGGCTGGATGGAGGAATGTTGGAAATATTGAAATTTGTAGCCAACACAAAAGGACTACCATGGTTGGAACCTATGCTTTCGGCAATCCTATGTCCTTAATTGTCTATGCCTGCTAAATAGCCACGCAATGATATGAGTATGCAAATTATGTCTTGGAATTCTTGCGGGTATGTAAACTTGATGAAGTGGCACTCTGCTTTAACCTATATAGACCAACCAACAATAATAATGGTACAAGAAACAATGAAAACTGAGCCATTTGTGATTCCTGGGTATTTAACTTTTACTTCACCTGCAAGGAGATCTCTGCTAGGACGTCCATCTGGGGGTTTGTTGGTTGGAGTTAAGATATCCTTGCAGGCTCAAGCGGAATTAGCTTGGGAATCTGCTAGTATACTGGGGATCCATCTTGCAGTACCCTCATTTAGGTATTCCTCACTCATGATAATTTCCCTATATTGGAATCCAGCTGCCTTGTCAGTCGACGAGATGTTGGACGAACTAGATGCATGCTTATTATATATATCTGGTAGATACCAGACTTGTGAAATCATTGTAGGCAGTGACTTTAATTGTGACTGTAGAGATTTGACTGTAACCCATAAACTTAAATCGTCCACTCTTTCTTATAGTAGAGGAGTTAAATTTAGAGAACTCCTCACAGAGTGGGATATGGATTTAATGGTCAGAAATGACATGAATCTTGGAAATACATGGGCAAGAGGAACGATGCATTCAATGATAGATTATATATTTGTATCTCATAATCTTATCATGCATATGGCACCCCTAGTAATAGGACAGATTGAGATAGGAGATCATGCACAACTTTCTACTTTTTTTCAACTAAAATGTCATTCGCTTATGCCAAATATAACCTTGGCAGTGGTTGAAATTGATCGTCCTCTGCATTCCATCAGATGGAACCGAGGGACCTGCAACTTTGTTGTTAAACAAATTTCCTCAGAGATTGAGAGGATTAGACGAGCAGGGGGAAATTATGAATATACATTGTGTATGCATTACCCTGATATAGTTGCAACAGCTCTTGAGCGGTTTGGCAATATACAAAGTAACGTGCAACATACACATTCATATGATCATACATGTAAACTATTAGAAAGGGAGAAGAATAGGGCGTTGAGATATTTAAAGAAAAGCAACTTGGGCAGCGAAGATAGCAAGGCAAGGAGGAATAGAATATTATCAGCCTATAAACACAACTTGAGATCTGCTCGTATTTCAAGATATAACAACGCGAATTGCACATTAATTCGTGCCATCTTGGCTCATGACACACGAGTAATCTGGCGCACCTTGAAAGCTGATAATAGATGTGTGGCATTGTTCTCGTTAAATTGTATTCCTGAGCAGACATGGCAAACATTTATAAAGGTTAAATACCAACTGCCTTGCAAATTTCGTTTTGTCCCAGATGTTTCGCTTGAATATTCTAATATCCCAAGGCTGAAGTGGGATTGCATTGACATTATGTGGGCAATTTCCAGGTTGACATATTCAAAAGCTGCAGGACCTGATGGCCTTCCCCCATGTCTTTATAAGGCGGATCCCGTGTTGTGGGCTGGCATTGTAAACTTTAAGTTCGACTATATCATTAGGTCCGGGGAGGTTCCACCCTCATGGCTAACCGCTAATATAGTATCCATATTTTAAAAGGGTGATCCATCTCTCCCAGAAAATTATCGTCCAATATCTTTAATTGATACTGAGGCTAAGATTTTTTCTATCCTTCTCTTAAACGAATTGGAGAAAGCAATTAGGGCGAATGACATGTACTCGAAATACCAAACTGGATTTAGGAAGTGCATGAGTACAACCTTAAATGCTTTTATCATGTCGCATGTTATTGCTGGAGCAAAAGAAAAGAATTCTAATCCTGTTTATATAGCAATGATCGATATGAGTTCAGCTTTCGACACGGTGGTTCGCAATTTATTGTGGAAGAAAATGATGAAGTTAGGGATTCCAACTGTGTTGATGTATTGGATCATTAAGTTGCACACAAATACTTCGTATAGAATAAGAATCTCGCCAGAAGGTGGTACCACTGCCCCCATATGCACAACAATAGGTGTGAAACAGGGTTGTAACCTGGCGGCTACCTTATTTAATCTATACCTATTTGATCTCGGTGAAAACTGGGAAAAAGGGAATTTGTTTTCTGTCAAAGTGGGGAGTATTCATTTGAAATGGATTGCATTCGCTGACGATATCATCTTGTTTGACCCTACCCCGGTAGGACTTCAAACTAAACTGTCATTATTTGAGACTTTTGCAAAAGCTCATAACTTGACACCTAACCCAGCGAAAACTGCCATTATGACCTTTGGAGTTAAATCAAAAAGAGCGAATTTTAGATGGCAAATATTGAATACACAAATTTGTCGTGTGAATAATGCTATCTATCTAGCGTATTATGTATCAGCCCTCAACTCCATTAAAGCTTGGTCAACTATCATTAGAAATAAAACTCGACCACTATTATCTCAAATGAAAAGGATCTATAGCCATTATTGCAAATTCTCTTTAATCCCGCTAATAGATTTTATGACATTAAAAATTGAAAGTGTCATACTGTATACATTAGATATTTGTCTATGTGACATGACAAGCGCGCTTGATAGCTTACAGGGCTCTCTTCTGAAATCTGCAATGTGTCTCCCTATGCCAATTCCAAATGCCATTATTCGACACGAATTGGGACTGGTTTCATTATCATCTCATTGGAAATGGAGACAGTTGTCCAATTACTTTAAGATTCATTATCCTCCAATAAATTCATTGTATATCGATTTAAATAAAATGTTGGGTTCTCAAACTCCAAAATCCTTTTCTAATTATCAATCGAAAATGCAACAAATCTTAGACAATGTAAATATAACTGTTGAGGATATACAATATCGTCCTGGTTTTGCTAAGAAAAAACTCTTTGAAATGGATTGGTGTATTACAATTGATTTAATTAAGACCTATGGGCTATATAAGGAATACGGTATACATGTTAAACAGCGCATTCCACGTTATGATCATGTCTTGTTATTCCCCTGTGAAAATATCCGAAAGGTATATATTCGCTTCAGACTAAACCTATACCACACAAGAGAAAGAACCAAGAACTGGGAAATGAATAAATCAAATAATTGTGTGGGATGTCGATTTGTTGAATGTAATGAATCTTATGAAATGTTGAAACACCTTATATTGTATTGTCCGCACTTTAAGAACATAAGGACACTTAAATTGAGGAAATTCGTGGAAATTGAATTTGAGGACTGCCTTGAAGTTCTGTGGTCCAGAATAATGCAGGGATTTCATAAACCCCTAATATACGAATTAGCAAGTTTTTATAAGCACATTGAGAATGAATTAGAGCTATTTTTGTAATTGCAGAATGATTGTCTGTAATATTTTAAATTTTCTAAAGGTTCTACATGAATTGTTATGTATTTTGAACCAAATGCAAATAAATTAAAAATAAAATAGGCAGAGTGAATGCATTCCGCTTCTGATGCAACACAGCATTTTCCAGGTCAATTGGTTGAGAAAAAGTGGTGGAAAACACTGTTACTGTCGCTTTTTCTAATTGGCCAGATTTTCGTGCATATTCTGGGTGGAGTTTGGGAGCCGAGTGGACACACCAGGACCCCCTGTATTTCCCGCTCCACCAGAAAATGCGGCCTTACTGCCAGCATGGATTCTCATGCTGGAAATAAGGCAAGGGATTCCTCTGGGATCTGCTTGGAAATGAAACCTGGTAAAAGCGGGCAGAGTCCAGAGGAAGCCATTGTCAATTCCGCCAGCAACGCTAATTGCATGAGGTATTTACACTCTTCCAAAGTGGAAAAGCAATGTGATTTCACCTGCCTTTTACACTAAAATCGTTAATTTTGTGGCAGAAAAGTAAAATTGTGCACCAATGGAAGTGGTCCACTCCATGCAGTTTACTTTGCGCCTTGATGCTTGGGGATTTTGCGTGATGCTACACATGTAATAAATTAATAATTACATTTAACATGATCTCAGATAAATGCCAATTCGTGATCAGAATGAGTGAGCATGGCATGTCGCTGGTAAGAGGGTGTCCTGTGCTTCTTGAGTGCGTTGGCAAATGCCCTTAATTACCATCTCGCAGGTGCTGAAAGCCATCAGTGTGGATTGCGCAATAATAAGTCGACAGAGGTATTTCAAATGGCCAACTTCGCTCTTTGGGTGACATTGTCAAAGTGGGAGAATGTTGCCCAGCATGTGCCACTTTCTCTGCGGAGTGAATTGTGCCCACCCCGAGGAAGAAGTGTGAAAAACCCACAAGGGCACTGTGCCCTGCTCTTTGGGTGTGTCTTCCCCACAGGGCGACAGATGCCGACTCAGACATGGGTAAGTCTTGGGTGGCAAGCCTGTACCCTAGTTGATGTGGCAAAGGATGCCAGACTTCTGAGGCTGATAACATTAGAAGCAATGAGTTACATGCCACCTGACAGGTATGTGTGATAAAGTTGCAAAGCAGAGCTGATAGTGGGCTAAAGCAGGAGGCAATGTCTGCCCACCCTCAAAGAGTACGTACAACCAAAAGTAATAGACCCCTCCCCCATCATGGCTGTAGGGGCCAGGCTGCAAAACAGGGCAAGAATGCCCTCCAATCATCCATGCCCACGAGTAGGGTACCCCTCGTGCTCCAGGAACCCTGTTGAGCAACCTCTGTGCTTTCCAGGTGATACTAACATTATTTAAAGCCAGAAGTCTTAAAGGTAATCGCTTAATTACAGCTGGAAATTAGCTCCTGGCGTGATCAAAATGTCTTAACCAAGTGTGACATCATCCCTTTCCTTTATAAGCAATATGTGTGCTCTCGCGTTTCTTCATCCACTGAATTACTGTTAGAAACAAAGGCAAGAGGTGTGTCTCTTGTGCAGTTGCCAGCCTCTTGCATAATATGCCCATGTCCTTCCAGTATTGGCTAGCTATGGCCAGGTAGAACCATCATGGCAGTGACTGGCACATGCCTTTCCCCTGTAGACAAGACAGAAAAGCGGATATAAGAGGCCAATCCAAGATACGGAACAAACAGAAGTTAAGACAGACTGCAGCTGCCTTTGCTGCTGTGTTAGGGAGAATATGTTGAGTGTTCAAGAAAGGAGGTATGTATTAAGCAAGCAAGCAGTGAGACAAGGGAGAGGCAAAGAAAGGCCAGAGGGGCTCTTTGAATAAAGTAACAGGGCAGAGGACGCATGCTCTGCCGTCCTAGTAACATATGAGAGAATCAACTAGATCAGGCTTTGCAGCAAATGTTAAACGAGAAAGGAACAGAGTCCAGCTTTCTATTCAGAATAACAAACGCAAAGAAAGGCTAGCCTCTGAAGCCAGCATGAGATGGAATAAGAGGGACCAGACTCATCATGAAAGGCTGGCCCGGCCCTCGCAGGGGCGCGAGAGGGGCAGCCCACATAGCGGGCTGCCCCTCTGGCCACCCCCTGGTTCCACATACACCCCACCTACTAGGCATCCCCCGGGTCCGACAAATCCGGCCGCGGACCTGGGGAATGCTTATAAGGGGGTGGGCTTGCAATCGCTCATCCTCCTTGTTTGCTGTAGCCCCGAAGGAGAGTCAAAGCAACAACATCACACACCTGGTCCCTCTACTCCCATAACAGGGCTAATTCAGAGGTACAAACAGATTTCCTCTTTCTTTGAAACCCCCATCTTTCCATTCCAAGAGACACACACGTCTCCTTGCCCCACACAAAAAAGTAGCAACTAGCAGTTGGTAGAAAAGGTTTTAACTCCTTTATTTTGCAGGAGTCCACTTGCAGATGATCTGCCTCTTAACAAGCTGGCGTCCTAGCTGTGGCCCACTGGAAGTAATTGTTATTTCCTCTCTCTTACCATGAGCTCATACTCAGATGAAAAATCCAGAAATGCAACATACAAAGACATGTTCTTTGCTGCTGCATCCTTTAATTTTCTTCTGTTTTTTTTCTTCTTTTCTCTTGTTTTATACAGTGATATTTGTAATGTAATACGTACTGCTATTTTAATTCTAATTTTGTGAAAAGTCGAGTTCTTTGACTAAAACACAATAACTAAATAAATAAATAAAGCAAAGTCCCCAAAATGTCCCCTGTCTCCCCCCAGATTTTATGTGTCTCCTACGCCAATGGCTGGGTGTGTTTGTTCTAGGACAATCATTCACATAAAGTTGTTATTACTCAAAAGTACTGGATCGAGGAAGAGGGATGTGGCGGAAATGCTTCAAATACTTACGGCTGAGAAAATTCTCCTGAGTTCCCCCTCCCTCTAATTTACAAACCCCACCCACCTGTGTCAAGTGGGATCCGACAGTTAATCATTTCCATTTCCAGCACTGGGGGAAGGTTACCTCAACATGTTCTGGGAAAAAGAGCAGCACGACTTGGAGTAATGAAGATAACAAAAACGTAATGCAATCAACATAAATCTCAATAGAAGAAAATAGAGCATGTTGTATTTTATTATCATAAGCTTATTAGCAAGGTAATCAGATAGTCAGCATACAATGCACATTTGCTGCAGTGGTTGCATTCAGAGCAATGGGGACCTACTAATTTTCCAGTGTTCACCAAGTCAGAGTCCGCTCACGCGCTCCCTCTCTTCTTATGCTTAAGTGACGTTGGTAGGTGAGTTCAGAGTAAAACTAGATCGTCACATTGAAGAAACCCATACAGAAAATGTCCAAGACAAGCCAGAAAGAAAACTCCATCAGAGGGATAGAATGCAAGCTTTGACAAATGATCAGCACCAGCAATGTAGACATAGGAAGGTTTGGTTGCACAAGGCTGTCGCAAGATCACACCACAAAATTGAAGTCACAAAGAAGCCAATCTTCAAGGTATTATATGAACACCAACACACTGGTTGCTGTGTTCTTAAGGCTATTTTCTCTGCACTCTGGGTATGTATTTTTGGGAAGCTCTGCTTGCGAAGAAGAGGCCAGACTTGATGCGTGTCCAGCGATGTTTGCCATGTTCTAACCGATCCTCAGACCACCTTACCTCAGAGAACAAGAGTGACTGAGCCGTGAGAATGAGCTTCTGTCAATTAGAATTCCTCAACAGTACCACAAACTAAAAAAAAACAATGTGACCCCCACCACCACCATGTCTGTGTCTCAGATATAGCACGCCAAGTCCCAGAATGCCCCCTGCTCAATCAGTAAAGAGCACCCTGCAAAGCACCACATGTTCCAGCATATACTCCGAAAAGAAGATTTCACAGCCCCCACGTCATTGCAAGTTTTGAATTACACTTGCCTCAAGTCAGCATACACATACTTTCGGACTTCAAGCATTAGAATGCTCTCTCCCGCATGTACATAAACATGAATAGGAATATGTGGGCAAGGAACTCATTTAACATAAAAGCAGCCTCTAGAGGATCCCATGACTCTGAATGTACTCTTACCAACTCTGTCCAAACCCCCTCGAAAAGACCACATATCCCACTTACATGACTACTGTGCTCGCAATACATTCTGTGTCAGTAAATACAGACATATATACAGGATTACATACTAAATTTCACAGAATGCAATGTGTCTTATTCAGGACACATTTTTCCATGTGGCACTCGCTCATGGTTAGACATTCCCCACTTACGTTCAGACAGAACTGCGAGACTGATGCACGGAGCCACAGGAGTAGTACATGGGGCCCCCTTTCATGACCATGTCAAATTTGACAGGTGGTCATGCCCCCTTTTTGACCTTTGCCCCACCTCATTTGGATATCAAGTGGATTGCTGCTCAAAATGGTTGATATCAATTTGATAAGAACCCCAAAATGTTTGATATACATTTTATATCAATTTGATAAGCCCCCCAATATTTTTGATAAGCCCGCTGATAATTGTGATATATATTTTATATATTTGTAATCTACATTTTATATACATTTTGATATTTATTTTATATAGAATGTTTATAAAAATGTATACGTTTTATATCAATTGGATATAAAGTTTATAAGAATCCCAAGAATGCAGTTCTGGAGAGACCTCTGGCCATAGAGCCTGCTCGAGTATCCACGAGCGATAGGAGCTCTAAAGACAAGGACTATGAATCTATGGTTCTGCAGAGTGATGCGGTTATGACGCCTGAGAGTGACTCTGCCCCACTGGGAGGGGCTATCAATATATATGGCTATAATTTTGATATAGATTTAATATACATTTATACAATACTAAGAAACCAAGAATGTTTGATGAGGACCCCACCATTTTGTATATATATATATATATTATATCAACCCAATATAATTTTGATCTAAAGGGGTGGTTCTAAGGCTATGATGGCACTGGGGCTGGGGGAGCGGTTAATAACCTAGATATATAGCTTTTGTTGTAGGTCTGGAGAACGCAAGTGCTCTTCAGACTTTTTTTCCGGTGTTATTCAGGGTGGAGGAAATAGGGATTATGAACCACTGCAGTTACGACGAGCGGGAAAACAACCCCCAGAAGTTCCAGCGATTCCAACAATAGTTCTGCCCCTGATTGTTCTACGGTGTATGATGGTTTAGAAGATCCTCAGGATTTGATTGCTGGCTACGAAGCTGAAGTGTTCTGGGACGAGGATTATGTGTTTCTGGAGCAACTGCTGGTTGTGATGCCCGTGGGGACCATCCGCAGCTGATGTGAACTCTGAAGACAATTACTATGAATCCATGGTTTTGCAGGAGGATGGAACTATGATGCCAGAGAGTGACCCTGCCCCTCTGGGACTTTGCGGAAAACAGGGGTTAATGTGCAGGAGTGAGTAGAGTCAAGCTGCTGCAGAGACTATCAATATTGAGTGCATTTGCTGTTCAGATCGACTTGAAAACCCAGGGGATTGTGCGAATAGCCCACGTAAGGACTGTATCTCGCTTATTGAGACTGATAGCGTTAAAGACAATGTTATTATTTATTTTGTTTGCTGTTCAAACCAAAACGAAAATGCTGGGGATCATGATAATAGCCTATGTAAGGAATGTATCTCGCTAATGGAGACCGATGGGGACACGGCGGCTCTCACCCTGTGCTGCTGTCCGAGTTATACAGGGTTTCATAGCCACAGTTAAAACACCACCTTTACACATGGTGCTACAAACATAAAATTGATGATCCCGAACAGGATGCTCACGAATGTTTGGAAACATGATACTCTGATAATTCACAATGTAAAATATGTTACGTGTTGAGCCCTAAACGCCTTGTAGGAATGATGCAGCTGATACAGCTGCTAACATATATAGGGATTGGGAAAGGGATTGAACAATGCGTGTCTAAAACATTATGGGCCATAGAATCGACGAATAACCCCCTTTTGAAAATGAAGCAGTTTAGATACATGTGTACGATTGGTGTTAGAAACACCGCTGAGAAAGCAGTTTGCAAGTTGGAGTGGAGAAAGTATTTCTAATTTAACTTATACAAATTGACCCATGAAGATTGAGACTGTAGATAATTGACATGTATTTACGCTTTCTTGCAGGAAATAAAAATGAACGCCTAATGGAATGTCGACATGTTTGCTTATCGACGCGGTGGAAGGCACTGTGTCTATGAAGTAACCGCACGTACTACGGAATCTGTAATCCGATTGATCTTCGTGCAGCGGCTGATACCCCAAACTATTAAATGTGCATCAAATTTGAATAAAACAGATGTTTTAAATGTTAACAAAAATCTGTTGTTTATAAAACCTAGTTGCGTCTTTGTGTTCAGCGGTTATGGGGTGAACATGTCCGGCGTAAAGCTGTCGAAAATAAATTACGACAAAGGGGTGTTGATAGTTACAGAGGGGGTGAAAGTCTGTGGTGTAAACTGTGAACCGATGGCGAAAATGTGTCAACGAGCGATGTCAAGATGTGGCTTTTGGAGTAGGAGGCCTGTGCGCTACACAGCCGGCCCAAAAATATTTTAAACTGCTAATGACCATGGTATCTGATATCGATCAACAATGGCAAGCAGATATTATGGATTTGAGCCAGTTCCACACAGAAAATGATGGTACCAGCTATATGCTAGCCGTCATCGACATCCTACCAAAATACACTTATGTGGAGGCTTTAAAAAACTAGTCACAGAGTGGCAATGGCTTTTAAAAGCATATTTAACAAAGGAGGTGTACCTGTTAAGCTACAGATAGACTCTTTAAATAAACCGTTACAGAGCCTTCTAAAACAACACAGGGTGCAGCACTTCGTAACACACTCCGAAGCTAAAAAAGTTGAACTTTTTATACAAACTTTTAACAGGCAACCTTGGCGATTCTTCACGGCAAAAAAACACATAGATATGTGGAGGCGTACCCACATTTATAAATGTGTATAAGAACATGCATCATAGATCTTTTAAAATCACCCCTGTGGATGTAACAGCACAGAATTCCTTGGAGGTCTAGAAAAAACGGTACAGCAAAAGACTTTTTAAAAAGCAGACATGAACACCCCATAAAAAGGGGGATCATGTGCGGATTTCGAAACTCAAGGTCGTCTATACAAAGGAGTATTAGCAGAACTAGTACGACACGATCTTCATTATAGATGGAGTGTCTTGGCGGGAGGGTCTTTATATATACCGACTGATTGTTTATTCAGGGGAGACTGTTCAAGGTGTTCAGGGAGGAGATCCAGAAAGTCAGTAAAGACCACCAACGAAGTTTGTAGAATAGAAAAAGACATACAGAATAAAGGTTGTGGAGCTAGGAAGCAATGCCTAGTCAAATGGCTGGGGTCACCTGCCAAATTAAACAGTTGGGTGGACGCCGGATCCCTAGTGGCACCAGTTGTGTAACGGGCACTACACCTTTTTACATTTAAATTATGCACCCCAGTAACGCTTCAGCCAAGACATTCCCAGGGAACCAAATATCCAACTTCACTGTGAAACTGGCCAAAGCCGCAAATTTGGAGGTACAATGTACCGTGGTGCTCACTGAAGTTCAGTACGTCTGCTAGTGGGATAATTTAGGTCAAGCGGAAGCCAGGTTTATCAGAAAACGAACACACCGTCCAAGGCACTGGCCAGCTCGGTTCACCTAGGGGTATTACCCGAACATACATGAACTTGTCATCAGCAAAGCCTTGGAATAATAGCCGAGTAGAGGGATACGATGTTACAGTTCAACGCAAACCAACAGAATGTTTTTCTGCAGGCTCAGGATGCATGTGTCAGATTTTCAACAACAAGGAGACTGCATAACATATTGGCAACCGTGCAACATGTTTGAAGCGAAGAACCGGGGGACAATACCTGCGCCGACATTAATGGGGGTTTTTACAGCTTACAGTTTTACAGCAATAATGTGGAGTATCAAAGGGTGGGGGATACCTCTGCCCCGTTATTTAGAACTGTGGAGATTAAAGGGAACGACAATGATGTTGAGAACATTCAATACAACAAACCTGATCACGTCCCCTTGTGTTAAAAATATGTCAACACCATCAACATACAGATAAGAGATGACCAAGGACAGGTTGTATCAAAGACATCATGGGAAGGGTGGCAACGATGGTTGCCAGAGTCTCACCAAACTGAAAAAGGAGGGTCAGGACCGATCAGGATTCATTTATAGACTACAGAGGAGCATTAATCGGTGGAATTCCGCGTCCCATCTGCACAGCCCCTGAAACCCACCAAGAAAAGCAGATTGAGGGCCCGACTTCTGAGTAAGAAGAAGAAGTAGGTTACCCGTAAAAGATACAAGGGCAGTGATATCTTTTAAAGAACAGCGGCCTTCTTACACAGAGCCTCCGGGGAGTGTGTGAAATCGGACCTTGATCTCTTCACCGTACGCCCACCCCCGACTAGCAGCAACAATAGTTTTTTCATGGAGATCTCACCACGAGCGTCTCTATTGCCGCTAGCACCTATAGAATTCTTTGTATCAGGATCATCAGACATGTTGCAAATAGCCTGCAAAATAACAAAGGCGGACCGAACCTACATCGCGGCTACCACAAGCGAGGCCACGATCGCCTATTTCATAGCTAGCATGTTCAACCAGGTGGATGTGATGTTGGGCAATCGAATGATAATGCAGAGTGATCATATGTATTCCATCCGGTTCTATATAGAGAGCCTATTAACCTATGGCCATGATACCCTGAATAGGCAGTTTGCGGCACGCCTCTTTTATCGCGACACTGCAGGGCATTTCGACCGACACCGATCTGGGCTACGAAAACAAGGGATTTATGAAGAGAGCCCTTCATGCAAGGGCCAGTAGAGTATTTGATTTACTAGGTCGTCTACACACAGACCTTTTCTTCCAGAATAAACCTTTGGTCAACAGCATGGACCTTAAAGGGAAACTATCCAGAAACACGGATGCTTTTTGCCTCATGAGCGGGGATGCCAAACAATAAAAGCTAGTCATTGTATCAGCGAGTTTATTCGTTAAACGTTTGAGCATCTCTCCGACCATTAGACTGGTGCACACAGAGCAGTTGCAAATTTCAAATGCAAAGTACGTGGTGGAGAGTCTTCAGCATCCCTACTGGTAGCCGTGGTACCAGTCAAGACAACCTGTTCCTGGAACAGCTACCAAACATTTTCATCATGGGGATTGTTGAAACAGTAACGCTCTCCGGCGCGTACGATCGAAATACCTTTGAGTTCAAACACTATAACATGAACTATGTAGCACTGCATAAATACAGTGCCATGATCCCTGCCAAAGCATACGCGCCTACTTTGGAGTTCTGAACATAATCAGGGAATACATGGGCCTGGTGGCAGTCACAGGGAAGCACATTGGTGATGCACCAGTTTCAATCATGAGCACACCGTCGGCTATACACTAATGGCCTTCTGTATAATGCCCGACAACCCTTCAGCAGGTAATTTCAACCTCTTGGGGAACTCGAACCTAGGTGCTGAGATAAAGTTTTAAATTAACGTAACTGCTATGCACTCGTTAGTGTGGAGCATTTTCGATAGCATTCTCGAGATCAACACGCAAAGAAACATACTCTTTGATATTTCATGGATACTCTACAGATAAAAGGATTTTTGCGTAAGCATAGACACACACAGAAAATATATCATGGTGTGTATGCCAGCAACACATGCTCCAAGTGCCTTTCTAGGAATCGCCCCATCAGCCTGGTCGTGAACACCGATCAGCAGGCCCAGAACAGGACAAGCTGCATAGCCCTGCATAGCCCTAATGGTGTTTGACAGTTTGGCACACTTCCTGCAACACCCCATATATGCTGGAGCTTTACCACATTAGATTAAAAGCCTTGCAAAGTATTTACATTTTACCACTGTGTTGGTCCAAGTCTAAATGTCGGAATGGAGATCACTGTTAGCTGTTTTGAAAATGTATTGTAACAATCACAAGCAGAATGATCAAATGGTGACCAGATTTGTTACCAAGACATTACCTAATGTGTATAGATCTCGCAAAAGGTTTAAGATGTATCAAAAATGTAAATGTGTGTCGCCTATCTAGTGTGGGCATTTTCTAGAAATGTTCTGACAAACTAACTCTTGCCGCAACTGGAAGGCACTGCCATCACACATGTGAACGGATATTGTAGCCTGGTATCTTTAATGACAAATACATATGGGTTAACACACAATCTACAGATATCTATGGGTGAACTTCCCGACAGGGGGTTTAACTCACCACAGGGTCAGCCTTTCAGCCTTCTGGGCTGATAAAGCAAACGCTGCCGTGCTTCTTTATTCTGTGTTTAAGCGCTATGCGTAAACCTAAAATTAAACTGCATGGCCGTCTATAGCTCACCTAGAAGCCATGACTAGAAACATGTGTCAACTTTTTAATTTTCGTCAACAACACGCCCCTTAAAGTCTATATAGAAATCAACATCCATGTGTATGAAGGACGACATACCTTTAAATACTCTAATGAATCATCTGACATATGGCAGCCCGCCCTGCAAAACAATGGTCCATAAGTAAGACTCATTCGGCACATTCTGCAAATCCTTACTACGCACATCCATCCTCAATGATATGCGAGGACTTGTCAGCAGGGTCAGACTGGGTCATAAAATTGTCTCGGATACCAATAAAAAAGTGGCCCACAGTTGCAAATGACAATTCCTTCCTTTTGTGACACTATTTGAACAGTACACCAGGGGGAGATCTTTGATAAAATGTGATGAAAATTGTGCATTTAAAGAATATTTATTCAGCAACACTGGTCAAAACTATTAGCTGCATAGTGAATAACTCATCAAACTGGCCCACGTTGACCAAAAAAAACTGGCCCACACAAGCATTTTGCATTTTCGGTTTGGCTATGGGCCTTTTGCCCTATAGACCAGTTTGAGCTTGCCTGTCAGCTACATCCAATGCAATCCTCAATGCATTCCTCCACGGCCTGATGCCAATGAGGTTGCACAATCCGTAGGCCAACCTAGAGCCATGGCTTCAGCGGCTGCAGGTTGTGAGTGTCCACAGTCCACGTCCATGCGCAATCCTAGTTCCATTCCTCTGCAGTCCGCTGCCTGTGAGGTTCTGTGCTCCAGGGCAGTTCTAAATAAATACACATGAATATAGAATCAGAATTTGACATCTTTTACAAAACACCAATCACTTTGATACTCTGATCTTCTAAGGACATGAGGTGCTTCAGCCCTTCCCTCTGTGGATGTAATTCTACTTGGCATAGCCTTAACCAGTATAGTACTGGTCTTGTTGGGATAGGGTCGCCGATAAAGGGGACTCCCAATTCCAATCGTACAGAGCAGGAGGGAGCGCTCAGGGGCAAAGATAGTTGTTTTTTAAATTCTTTTGACTCTGACGCTTCCAGAGCCTTCATGTTCCCTTGTCCCCTATGTTGGGCACCATATATTGAAGCTGGGATTGTTTGGCCTCTATGCAGCAATAAGGCAGGGGAAACTGCTCCGCTTCCCAATTTGCAGAACATAGATTTTACTGCTCCACAATGTTTGTTCATTTTAAGGTTAGCACTCTCAGTCTGCTCTCCCCAATCACCATCTTCTTGGAAACGAATTCCTAGGTAGTCGAACCTATGTACTTGCTCAAGATGAACATCGTCCACTACTAATCGGAAGGAAACTGGTTTTGAATGTTTTGGATAAAATACCATCTTCTTCGTTTTTTCTGTATTGTGTACCAACAGAGTTCTTTACATTTACGTTCAAAAATTCTTAAAGAATTCCTTAAGCCCACACGGGTGGTTGCCAATAGCACAGCGTCATCCACATAAAATAACGTTGGGTACTTTGTTGCTCCCAAGTTAGGGCAGTCCTGGCAGTCGGACACAATAGAGGCAATTAACTCCTGTACATATATACAAAAAAGGTGTCCGGACATTTCGTCAAAAGACATTTGGTCGAAAGACATTTGGTCGACGTAATTTGGTCGAAAACCAAATGGTCACATTTTTTATTTTATTTATATATATATTTTTTAGGTTGTAGTTTTGGGAAAAAAAGGGTTTTCTACCAAATGGTTTCGACCAAATGTCCTGTCGACGAATTTTTTTCAACAAAATGTCTGGCAACCTACAAAAAAGCAAGAGGTCGATCACGCAGTCCAGTCTGACTCCCTTGCTATCTAAGAACTCAGATGTCACTTCGCCTCCCAGACCATATCTTACCTGTGCCGAGTTCTTGGAGTATAATTGGCGTATTAGCAGAACTAAATAGCTTGGACACGTTCTCTTAAGCAAAACTCCCACAGGGTGTCCCTCGATACACTATCGAAAGGAGTTCTAAGAGATACAAATACTGCGTACAGTTTCACCCTTGAGAGATTGATATAGTTCTGCAGGAGAAGGGACAAGTTGAAACATTGGTCCGCTGTTTCCCTTTGTGCTTGAAATCCTGCCTGCAAAGGAGAAATTACCTGACTGTTGTCTGCCCACTCCTGTAGCCTATTCAAGATGTCCTTACCAAATACATTCCCTGCAGAGTCCAATAATTAGCCGGAAGGTCCCTACCCCTTTTTAATATTAATGGGACCAAAATCGCACTTTGCTATGATGATGGAATAATTCCTGTCTTGATTATTGCATTGCAAACAGGGTAGAGGACCCTAGACCAAATCTCAGGATTGTCCTTAAATAAATCCGCGGGAATAAAATCTTGGCCTGCGGTCTTCCCCATTTTCTGCTTACCGATCTCCTCTACAACCTCCTTCAGACTAATAATTAACAATGAATGCACACTACACTGGAACTTATAATTAATAATGAATGCACACTACACTGGAACTTATAATTAATTATGAATGCACACTACACTGGAACTTATAATTAATAATGAATGCACACTACACTGGAACTTATAATTAATAATGAATGCACACTACACTGGAACTTATAATTAATAATGAATGCACACTACACTGGGACTCGTTTGTATAGCCGGGGTCTTTTCAACATTTCTTTGTTTATAATTAAAAACACCTTCACAGTTGTGTTCTGTTTCATTATCAGATCATCATCTAGTCATGGTAAGAAAAGGGCTAACACATTTTTCTTTAAAATCATTGCAAAATGATCTGCCCAGGATCACACGCTTTAACTACGTGGTGTAGCCGGGATTTGAGACCCATCCACGACTTAGGCACATTGTATTTACTCAGGAGTAGCGGAAAGGGGAATATGGCAATGTTTGTCTTTTAAGAATAATGTGTATTATCTAGTGATGTAGAAATACTACTAAAACAGTTTGACAAAAAACACAAAACCCTCAGAAAAACATACCGCGTCAGAACCAGTGCTTACAATGCAATTACACAGTATTCACGTAGGGGCTTGTAACTGTAATATACCCCCTCAGCCTATATTCACAATGCATGGCATTTGCCTATTTAAAAGCATTATTCGCTCACCTTATTCACACTGAATAGGAGACAGCCGAAACAGACCCTGTGAGTCTTGCAGTGAGCGTCATCCTGCTGAGAAGCTGTGCCTGGGGTTGTGTACTCGCTCCCTGAACTGTCCCGCTTTGCAGAAAAAAGATCTGCATAGTGCTCTGACAAGGCCGCATGCGGTCGGTGGTGTCCCAGCCAGCGTCGTCCTGCTGAGAAGCCGAGCCTGGGGTCGGATCCCTTTTAGCTAATTATCTCTGCATGCACTCCAGCAGTGTCCTGCACTCGGCCAAAGGCTTGAAAACAGATCCTACCCTGTCTTATCCCAATGATAGGTCTAACACGCCCTAGCATTGGGCGTTCCATGGGCTCTTTTGTAGGTGAAGTTGCACGTCTTATAAAGGGGGTGCAATCCTGTCCCATGTGACATTCGGCTGATACCATTGTGACAGTCCCAATTTTTCACAGCCTTGTAACGACTGGTTATGTCCTTTCATCAACAGATTTTTCCCCAATGGGTTTTTTAACGAATATTTTACCCTATTGTTTTTTCTCCATTCCCATCCCCCCCACCCCTTATATGCACTTTCCCACTACCCCCACCCTATATTTTTTATGAGTTTTTTCATAGAAGAATTTTAGTTAAAAAACCTGATGTATCTGTCTATCTCTAAGTCCCAACCGACACTCTGTGGAACCCCCTACAGAATGCCTCCAACACTCTCAGCACCACCTTAACATTCTGTGAGGCCCCTTCATACACACGCACTAACTGCAATCATACCAGGATACCACAAAACCCATCGAAAAAAAGTCTGTCCATTAAAGGACGTTGTACCATCTAAACCCCTGAGCATGACAGGAAGCGCAGGCATTGGGCACTCTGGTGCCCATCCTGTCTCATGCGATCCTCCCTCCGCAGATGCCCTTGTGACAATCCCAATTTTTCAGAGCTATTATCCAGGCAACGCAGGCACTGGGCCTTTTGCTGACCAGTCCCCTGAGCAAAGATTGCTCCCGAGAAGGGCCATGTGCTACAGCGCATGGTGTGCAAAACTTAGCAGAGGCACATCTAGTTTAATGAGGGCTGTTTCCCGGCACTATCAAACATTAACGGTAAAGGATGCAATTGCTTTTTCTCTCATCTAGAAGAATGTAATGGAGCTTCAGAACACGCTAGATCGTATTAATAACGGATTTGAGACCTGAATCAAACCAAGGGCTACAGCTGCTTCAGAGGCTGCAATTTACAAGCGGTGTTCCGCAATCACGAAAGACCCACATCTTTTAACCTGCCATAATCCAAGGGCACCCTGCAGACATGCTAACACTCACACATGGGCGTGATTCGGAGCCCCAGATGGTAAGAGAAAAGACACTTTGCAATATGTGTCCCAATTTTACATTTTCTTAACAGGTCCCAATGTATGTACATGTAAAGAGTTTAATTTAAAAGACATGCCTGTAGTGGACTGGGTTCAACTTGGTTCAAGATCTCAGTGTTAAAATGACATCCAATTTATTAAACGAACAAGCATTGACAAAGCCACGAGTATGTGCTTTTGTGTAGGCATGGGAAAGGCACTGCCTGTATAAAGTTTGATGGTGAGGGTTTGGACTAGGTGCCAACTTGGTTCAAGATCTCAGCGTTAAAATAACAGTGACATTTGTTAAATAACAAGCATTGACAAAGTCAACAGTCTGTGCTTTTGTGTAGGCATTGGAAAAGGCACTACGGTATAACATTTGATGGTGAGGGTTGATTAAAGGGAACTCAGATGTATAAAGGGTCTGTTACATCTCTATCCATACCCTACATCAGGGTTCTTATTAATCTTATATCAAAATGTAAACAGGACCCTTAATAATCTGCAGCTATTTACCCCCTCCCTCCATTGCTTTAACTTTGATTTATTTTGATGCAATCAAATGTATAGGGGTTCACCCGGCCCCCTGTTTCCCCTGTGGCCCCCAAGGGGCAGAGTCACTCTCAGGTGTCATAACAGCATCACCCTGCACGACCATAGATTCATATTCCTTGTCTTCAGAGCTCACTTCACTCGCGCATACGCAACAAAACTCTACGGCCAGGGGTTGCTCCAGAACCGCATTCTTGGGATTATTATCAACTTTATATCCAATTGATATAAAATGTATACATTTTTATATACATTTTAAACACAACCAATATAAAAATGTATATACAATCTATATTAAAATATATAAAATATATATCAAAATTATCGGGGCATATCAAAAATATTGGGGGCTTATCAAATTGATATAAGATTGATATAAAAGATTTTGGGGTTCTTATCAGATTGATATAAAAAATGTTGGAGGGGCAATCCACTCGATATCAAAAGGGGCAGGCTAAGGTAAAAAAGGGGTGTGTCCACCTGTCAAATTTAACATGGTGATGAAAGGGGGCCAGGGAACTACTCACAGGAAAGAGGCCTCCCATATCACTAGAGAAAAGGATTAGGTTTCCTAAATTCAGAAGCCCTGCAGAACTACATGCTCCATAACACTATCTCGCTTACTGCATTTGCCCCCACAGACCTGCAATTTACGTAATGAATTATTTCTGATTAGAGTTTCTACTCTGATATGCCAATTGTGGGGAGGGCAGCTGATTTGAGTTAGCTCTTAAGCATCAAGCCATTGCTATCGATACGCCAGTTAAAATTGGCTGGGGATTTCGATTATGCTTAGGGTCCGATCTAGAAATGCTGTGAAAAAGCTGAATTTCCAATGAATGGCAGAAATAGGCCACACACTATTGATATGGCCAAAGGTTGGCTGTCTTCCTTGCCTCCTCAGCATGCTCCACAGCAGACCCCTATCCTTGTAAGGAGTAACAGTGAACCCAGTAGTCGAAGTGCACAAAAAGAAGTAGGGGAGCTATATCAGACACTCTCGATGTTCTTGCCCCTGTCATGAGGATCCGCCTGAAGCCGAAAGCCAAGTGCAACTCCTGGTACGACTCGATCCTCATCACCCTTAAACGTAAGTGCAGGGTGGCTGAGAGGAAATGGCTTGCTTCACGTACATCCTCTGACAAACGGTCCTGCCGGCTACTCCAAAGGCAATACCGGCTCTCTGTCCTCATAAAGAAGAGAGCTCACATCCAAGCCTGCGTCTCTGCGGCATCTAACAACTCGGCTGAACTCATTAAAATCTGCAAGGAACTGGCCAATCCTGCCGCAGTCTCTGCCTCTCCTGTCCATTCTCAGGCCCTCTGCATGGCCCTGGCTTCTCACTTCATCTCTAAAACTCAGGACATCTTTTCCTCTCTTTCCCCCTCTACTCCTTGCGCTTCCTCTGGCCCTTCTGCGACCACCTCTCCTCCCTCCTTCTCTGCCTTTCCCCTGTTCTCTCCAGATGAGGTTTCCAGACAAGTCCGATCTATGAAAGTCTCGTCAAAACAGGTTCACCCCTGTTCCTCCAAAACCATCAAGGACCACATTGACTCCCTGGCTCCTGCCCTTGCAGATTTCTGTAACCACTCCTTCACCACTGGAGTCTTCCCCTCCCCCCTGAAGCACTCCCGTGTGCGCCCTCTTCTTAAGAAACCATCTGCCGACCCTTCCTGCCTTGCTAACTATCGCCCAATTTCCATCACTGCTTTCCTGGGCAAACTACTGGAAAAGCTGGCCATCTCCCTGCTTAATCTTCACACTGAATCTGTTAGTTGTCTCCACGACCATCAGTTTGGCTTCAGGGCTGCCAGAAGCACGGAAGCTGCTCTTCTGAACATCCGCAAAGACCTGCTCTCTAACCTTGATTCCAACACCCCCTGTGTCCTCATCTTACGTGATCTCTCGTCTGCCTTCGACACGGTCAACCATGCCATCCTGCTCAACCGTCTCTGTGATAACCTGGGCATCACGGGTCAGGCTCTGGGGTGGCTGACTTCTTTTCTCTCCGATCGACTCTCCCAGGTCCAACTCGGTTCCTTCCTCTCCTCCATCTCTATCTCTACCTATGGTGCTCCCCAGGGGTCTAACCTCTCTCCCTGGCTGTGCAACCAATACCTGGCACTTCTTGCCCACCGCATTGCCGCACTCTGCCCTAACTTCCAGTGCTATGCAGATGGTACTCAGCTCATTTTCAGGCTACCCTCAGCCACTTCTTCTCCCTCTCTCATCTCTGACTGCCTGTCCGCCATCCAGGAGTGGTGTGCTGCCAATGATCTCTGCCTGAATGCCAGCAAGACTGAGATTCTCCTCATCGGCACACCCACACCTTCCTTTCCTGTCACTCTCTGGCTGGCCTCTCTTGGCCCTCTCCCTGCTCCCACCTGTGAGGCTAAAAACCTCGGGGTCATCTTTGACTCCACACTCTCCTTCTCTCCTCACATCTCTGATATCTCTAAGAAGTCACACTACCAACTGCACCTCCTCAGAGGTATTCTACCTTTCTTTTCCTTCCCCCAGATGCTCACTGTCTCCAGAGCTCTGGTTCTTTGTAAGCTGGACTATTGCAACAGCCTCTTTCTAGATCTGCCTGCTTTTACCCTCCGCACTCTGTAGATCATCCAGAACCGGACTGCGAGACTTGTCTTTGGCCTCAAGCCCAGGGATTGTATCTCTCCAGGACTGAAATATCTGCACTGGCTCCCAGTTGCTGCAAGGATTAAGTTCAAAACCCTCTGCATCGTCCACAAGGCCTTCTGGGGCCCAGGGCCTCAATACCTTCAACTCTCTCTTCCTAAATATCTCCCTTCTCAAGCTCTTCGCTCATCCACCTCCAACTCCCTCAGGGTCAGCTGCTTCTCCAAGCAACAAGTTGGTTGTAGATCACTTTCATCGGCTGGGGCCTCCCTCTGGAACAGCCTCTCTGCTCCCCCTGAAACTTGAGGAGAACCATCTCTGGTTCCGGAAGCACTTCAAAACCTTTCTCTTTGCTTCTGCTTTTTCTCCTCCTCTCCCCTGCTGATTTCCAGGCTTATACTGAAACTGCACTGGTTTACCTGGCCACCCTCTGATCTCGGGCCCAGGTCCCCCCCTCCGCTAGTCGCACACCTGCACTGCCCTCCTGGAAACCCCTGCACTTGGGGACTGTTCTCTGTATCCCTACAGTCCTACCACTAGCACTTGACACCTGATGCCTGCACGTCCCCTTCTGCCTTGCACTTGCCACTTGCTGGCTATACTTTACTTTGTTATTTATTCTATTATCCCATGTATTGCACTGTCCCCTTCCCACTCCCCCACCTGCACGTCCCCTTCCCCCCTTCCCATGCACTTGCACGATCTGAATGATACCTGGCCTAGTAGGATCGTTGTCTGTCTTCCCTCTGTTCCCCCTCCCTTGCCTCGTCACGCCTTGAAACACTTGTGTATAGGCGCGTTATAAATGCCATATCATATCATGTTCCCTTCTGGATTGCCCCTCCACCCCACAAATGCTATCACCATCCCCCTCCCACATGCAATCCAAACCCTCAAACAAACACACCTGTCATTTAAGGGAATGGTCAGTGCAGTGCCCTGACGTGCAAGTGTCAACTTCTTCCTACACTTTTATTTTAAAACGAAACCATTCCAAAATGGTTTCTTTTTAAAATAAAAGTATAGAAACAGTACAACATTTTTTTAAGTAAAGGAGCACCGCTCCCACCCGCTCCCGCCCACCGAGTGAACCAATGTAAATGTGAAGTCACAGAACCACTAATATATAACGATGCTGCCATCTTTGAATACTTTTAGGAACAGGAACGGCTGTATACCACAGCTCAGCCACATTAGGCCGGCTGTAGAGGCAGCAGTTCTCACTTGTGCAGTGTTTCGACTTCCATGAAAGAGTGTATGTAAGATGAGAGGACTCAAGATGGAAAAAGGAAGGGCTGGACACCACCCCCTCCCGCTAATCTCACACCACAGTACTCAACTAATGAGAGCCTTGGTGGATGTGCTCATGGGTAGGACTGGGAGGGTGGAATCTGAGCAAGGTTAATCATGGAAAATGTACCAATGCATCAGCGGCATACAGTGAGAGGCATTGTGCACTCAGACAGCAATACAGAATGTAACTTTTCATTGAACGTGTGGAAGGATGCCGCATGGAAGAATGTCAACATGCACCTATAGACATCACGGAACGTTAAAGTGAAGCCTTGATGTCTTGTAGAAGATATATAAACCTACACTTCAAAGATGCGTAATTATTTTTAGGGTGACAATGTAACTGAAACACCAAGTGAAATGTATCTAAGGCTAAAGTAACCGCGAATATGTAGAAGATGAAGTAACTTACTGGTCAATAACTGTAAATACGCAGTAACGCAAAGTAGAAAAGAAAGATATAGAGGCTTGCTATAGAGGAGTATATAACGTGGCAAGGACGTCCATGATAGGGAAATGGACTCTGGCTAATGTCGAATTCAACCAAGCTACCTCAGAGACAGACCAAGGTTGCAGAATCAGGAGAGGCTGGAAAGCTCTGTGTGCAGAAGAACAGAAAGGCTATGTTGGCCGAGGATCAAGGATGCTATTTTAAGGAATAAATGCAAGGCACAAGGGGTGTTAACCAGGATAAGCTATGAATGAAGGAGACATTCATGTTAGATTAAAGAAGAAAGCATCAGTAACAGTCAAAGTACTGTTAAAAGAGTATGAAGTTTATGCAAGGTAGAGTGAGCAAGTCTCCAGAGGCCAAGAGGAGCAGAAGCAGCCGGTATAATTGAATAAAATAGCAGTAAATAAGAGGCTGAAATTGACACATTTGTGGCCTCTTCACGTGTGACTCAGAAGTCGAAGACAAGGGCTATTCATTAGAGCCTCAGACGAAGATAGTGGTGTGCTCACACTCCCTTGAATGTTCCAGGGTAGTGAGCAGGCTGCAAGGTCAACTACAGACACAAGACCCTGGTTTATGGCCAACCGATGACAGATGATGGACTAATTGGGAAAACGGATAGTAGTCTGACGGGATTGAAACACCTACATTTTGTGTCATGTATGTACTGCTAAAGAACCAAATGTTCAAGGTTGGGATAGCATGCCAACCAATCAGTGGGTCTAAGGGGCAACCTAACATACAATGTTGCGCAGATCAATCCAACGCCATTTTGTCCGCTATAATCTATACTATACATATTTAGAAGTAGCTCAAGGCGTGCCCTACAGATAAGGTGTAGCCAATGATGAACTAATTTGTATATGTTCTACATGTAGATATGTGCCCTTAACCATTCCCTACCCTCAATAGGTTTTATAATTTGCCACGTAGAATGACACATCATAGATGATGTCTATTGGGGTATAAGACCTCTATGTAATCAAGCTGCTATGTGAGTGTGCATGCATCAGTGCGATGCTGTCAGTTCTCCCTGCTTTATTAAATGAGAATAAAGTACTACTTTGCCATATTCCTGGAGTCTGTCTGATTATTTGGTCTGAGATGATTATTTGTAATTCCATCTAGCACACAGGGCGCTTCAAGGTGCTAGAGCACAACACTGTGTTGGCTTAATGGAAGACCTGGAAATGGAATATGCACTTTTCAGTACTCCATTGACCACACTGCTGGTCCGCTGTAAGCACTGGAACCGGAATCTGCACTTATGAACCTTCTTAAGGTTTTGACGCTGGTCACCGGGAGGCAAAAAAGTACATCTCTCACAATGAACTGTACTCGTCCGTTGGAAGGTCTGCTACCTGATCTGAAATGCTCAGCTTTCTCACACCTGCCCACGCGCACCATCATTATGGATCTGCAAAGGATACCATGACATACTCCTTGATCGCATCTATGTATGCTGGCTCCCAACCCCAGGCAGAAATATGCTTCTCTTCAGAATTTTGCAAAGAAAAGCAGGGCTGGGTATGCACATTAAAAAGAGGCTTTCAGTGAATCTTAGGGAGATTTGTGACAACGTGAGGGAGATTTTCAAACATCAAAGACACTTATGAGGAGAATTATGGAAAACTTTGAAAACACCAGCGAGATTTGCAGAGATTTGTTAATCACGGATATTAGATTGAAATATCATAGAGAATCCAGCAAATTGAATCTGTGAGAAAGCAACAGTGTAATCAGCGGGAAGCATTTAAGCGATCTTGGACATTTAGATAAGGAGCTAGGAAGAGTACATCATGGCACATGCAATTCATGCAACATGCATCATGGCACATGCAATTCTTTATTTTGGGCACCTTCGTACTTTTCTTGCACGTTTTTCTAATTCCCTCTGACCAGCCTTCTCACAACTGACCACACTCATCGCCAGGCACCTGCCATAGTGCAAATAAACCCCTGGCCCACCCAGGCGCGCACACCCTAACTGCATCACTCTTCGGAATCTGGCACAGAACAGCAAACCTGTGGAAGATTCCAAGGGACCACTCCGAGATGTCCAGGGACCTTGAGGGAGATTTGGAGAACATGTTTGCGACATCTGATGGGAACATTTCAGAGAACAGGAGGGCACGTTTCGTGGCATGTATGTCAGATGTGGGCGCACCATCAAGCGTGTTAAAGGAACCCGAGGAAGACTTGGAGTGAACTTGAAGGGGTCAGCTAGCTCAATGAGTTCAATGCTTGCTGTAGAGATGTGTTTATATGTGTGACATGTATGTTTTCGTGTCAAATTAAAGAATTGCAAACTATGCCATTCAGCCCTACAAGCTTGATACATGTAAGTACAATTTGTCTCGGTAACCTGTTGTTTAAAGCACAATAAAAAGCACAAAATGGTAATAGCAAATGCCATACAACCTCATTTGGATGGAACAACATGCACATTTTGTGTCCAGATTAGGGGGATTTAAGGGAACATTAGAGGGATATGAAGGGACAATCAGGGAGATTGGAAGGGTATTTTTGTGAGATTTGCTGGAAGAAAACATATGGAAAAATGTGCAGGGAACCTTAGCCAGATTTCGGACATGTGTTGTCGCTGGTCTTCCATGCAGAGAGAGAGTACATTTTGTAGCATAGTTCTGTGTGAGGTGCACTGTTCTGTGAAGCTCAGTGCCTCCTGGGACATGTAGTCGTGTTGGAGACGTAACCACTTAACTCTGAGATGGGGTAATTCTGCCGGATTCAATTCTGATAACGATCTGCTGCCTGCAGGTTATTCACTGCTGTATTTAGCACAGGAACTGCACCTGGGCATATGGTTCCCATGCCTGGTCCAACAAGCTGGACCTAGGCATGGGCAGATTGGCCTCGCCTATGCAAATGAGGCTATGCTATAATATGAGGGCAGTACCTTACCATATGAGGCTTCACCTAGCAAATGAGGTCAGTACCTTACCAGATGAGACTGCACCTAGCAAATGTATTAATTTATTTATTTATTCAGTTATATACTGCACCTTACCCAAGGGCATCTGGGCGCATAAATGCGGTCCGTACCTTACCAGATGAGATTGCACCTAGCCTATGTTGCAGCACGCATGCATGTGAACCTTTCCCTGGACACGTGATGGCTATGGTTGGGCATTTGAGAGTGCAAGTGTCATGCAATAAATGCAGACCTGCGGGCTTTGTCAAACATTGTTTCCGGTGCATCAGCTCTTGATTAGAGCTAACGCTGCAGTCAGACAAAACATGCGACAATCGTTTCCAATCAAATCAAATACTTCCAGTGCAATGTGTCTTCTGCCGAACAGATCTGAATGTATCTTCTTTCTGTTCATGGTGATTAGGAAATCAGCATATTACTTCCAATAGTTAAAGATCGAAGAATATCTAGAGAGATAACGAGCCACCATGCAATGCATTCCTTTTCCCCGTAATGTGAATAGTGATGTCTCTTATGTTCTATGCAAGTAAGGAGTGTCTCAATCGCTTCCTCATGAAGAGACCCTCTCGTGTTCCCTTAACCCTAAGCACTATTCACTATTAGAGCAGCTGCAGTAACGTCCAGAAAATAGTGGCATCGTGGATTTAATTTAGGGATTTTGTTAAATACTCTAGCTCGCCTTTCCTCATTGATAGCCATTATGAAACATGGCCAACATCAATTACAGTCATATTACAAGGAAATACTCTGCTATATGAATTCCTGGAAAGCAGGTGTAGATTAAAGTGCATTTACACATGTTCATTTCCTTGTACTTGTTAGTGATCCAGGGAATAAAGCAGAATGAGCATTAGGGGCTTTATTATTTGTTCAAAGTCCAACAAAAGGGGTGTATCAAATGCAAGAAAGCTTAACACCATTCCAATCTGGAGGTTGGGTTGACCCTTCATTCATATCCAGAATGGGCCAATACTAACTAGGGGGAGTGGCAGGGATGTCATTTATGGGTCACCAGGGGTCAGACCTGTAGTCTCCCTTGCTACCTCTGGGGTCTCCCATATATATATATATATATATTCTTTATGGAAGCTCCTGGGCTGTGTCCAGCACCATGTGGCTCTTTGTTTCTGGAGTGGTTGGCTCTCTTTGCTCAGGCCTGGTTAAAAAAAAAAAAACAGGTTCCACAAGTGTGAGCAGTGACCCTAAATAAGAAAAAATAGAAATAACACATAATTCGTTTTTCTGGAATTCTACGCAATAATTACCAGACTCATTAAAGGTTCATTTCGGGCACACTGCAGGGTAAGTGTTCTTAAACACCTCAAATTCACAATGCAGACAAAAACGTTCAAAAGCATTTAGAATAGAATAAGCATCAATTTTGGACTATGTATTTTGCTTTTCACAAGTTGCAGTTATAGCATGATTTTTTTCTGCCGTTGTCTCTGTTACAATCATCACAAGACAATTCCATCTCGGTGTCCTTGGTCAGTTGGCAAAATCATTGTGCCTAAAATCTTGTGTACAGTGTAGAAATTTTGAGCATTGCGCATAACGTGACCCTTGATTTCATTTTGCCACAATTAATGCTTTGTTGTAATGTGTCTATTTTTCCTTTCACCATGGCATGCTGTTCAGGATGTTTGTTTGCATGTATGAGGTAACGAATGCCCAGAGTACGGGATGCCATGTGAGTGCGCTGCTTTCCCTGCCTACTTTAACTTCTTTAATACACAGTTATGAACCCTCCTTAAGGTATGTATTTTGCCAACATCTGAAGCCTGAAAAGTAGATCCATGCAGGCGTGACATAACCTGCAGATGAACTGGTAATATACAAAAATGGATCTTGGTAAATGAGGTTAGAGAGATATTTTACATCACCGCTCAGAAAACTTATTCAAAAGCAGATTTATTCAAACAAAATAATTTTTTACATTTTCAACACTGTTTGCTCATAGAGCACATCCATCCATTAGGGGCTGATTCATGGAACAAACGTGCGCCGAAAATCCCAGCGCAAGCAGGCGCAAGGTGGCGCAAACTCGAGAAAGCAAGCGCACGCGCACGTGTGCGATTCAAGCAAGGCGCTGCGCTTGTTTACCACTGGTTGTGCGCCAAATCCGTGCATGCCCCACGCGGGCACACACATCATCAAACGGCGTGCGCTACGTGCACAGCAAAAGCGCACATAGCGCGGCGCACAAAACAAAAGTGGGCGGAACAGTGGGAGTAACACGCAGAATGGGGAATAACGCGTGAAAAAGAAGGCGTAACTGGGGAAGTACTGCAGGGAACTACAAGGAACGCCCACACGCACGCGAACAACCCGTATTCATGGATTCGAATACGGGAAACCCGAGCACGGCAAAAGACGCACACAAGCGTCAACGCGTCCGCCACATGAAGGCAGGCAGAAGCGTCCCCGCACACAGTATAAAAGTACGCGCAAACAACAAACACGTATATACAGCTACGATGAATGCCCCATTTGTCACAGCAGTGATCGTGGGACACCGCAGGAGGAGGAGAACAGCCAGGGCATGCATTTTTTCACCACGGACAAGCCTTTTTGGGATGCCTGACGACCAGGTCTATGGCAGGTATAGGTTTCCACCCCATATCATCCTAGACCTGGTCAGGGAGTGGGAAGATGACCTTACATCCCCCACCCTCTGCTCCCAAGCATTGAGCCCCTTGGAGAAGGTGCTCAATCTCCTGCATTTTTTGGCCACTGGGTCTTTTCAGCGGACTACTGCCATAGTGGGGGGTCTCACAGGCCACGCAGTCACGCTGCCTACACCAGGTCTTGACAATCATGACAGCGCGCCCCTCAGTCCGCAGGCATATATACATGCCCAGAACACCCGCAGAAAGGCAGGCCGTTGTCCAGGACTTTTACAGGGTGGCACACTTCCCCAAAGTGCTCGGTGCCATAGATTGCACCCATGTGGCCCTACGTCCACCTAGGGCCACTGAGCACATCTACCGAAACCGCAAGCACTGGCATTCCATCAACGTACAGGTGGTATGCGATGCAATGGGAATCATCACCTCTGTCTATGCAAACTACCCTGGCTCCTCCCATGACAGTTTCATATACAGAATGTTCGCCTGAGCCGGGCCCCGGAAACTGGGCAGCATGGCGACACATGGCTCCTAGGTGAGTACAAATCCCCGTGCACATGCATGCATGTCACACACACACAAAAATACACAAACCCCAATAATAACAACCATTGTCACCTCTCCAGGGGACAGTGCCTACCCTCTGAGCAACCACATGATGACGCCAATCCAGAACCCCACCACATCACCCCAGGTAATATACAACGCCGCCCATATTGCAACCAGGGCCATAGTGGAGCGCACATTCGGAGTGCTCAAGTCACGCTTCCGCTCCCTTGACCGCTCTGGCGGGCAGCTACTCTATGCACCCCCAGTATGGTGCAGGATCATTGTGGCAGCATGTGTCCTGCACAATGTTGCAACACGGCAGGGCGTACCGGTGGACATGGTGGTGCTTCCACATCCCCAACCACAGGCACAGGCGCTGCCCTTGGGAGGGGATAGGGCACGTGGCAAGGCAGCCCGTACCCAGCTTGTAGACACATTTTTCACCTAAACTCCCAACCCAGCGGAGTGCACACAGGCCTGGCACATACCAGGTGACAATCGATGATGACAAAGAGACAGTCAACTGTCACAACCTTACCAACCTGAGATTGTTGCCATGGAATTGCCACATTGTGTGCATCCCTAGCTACTTAAACACAAGCAATCCTGTGTGACCAAAAGGCACACATGCATGGTGTGAATCACACAGACCTGCAAAACAGGCCATGACTATCACTGGTATGTCACTCAAACCCTCCCAAACCACAACATGACATGGCAAGCAATAGCCATACACCAACACAGTACCAATAAGGTACACATTGCCATGTGAAAAATGTAAATTGGCATCAGACAATGATGCCTGACATGGAATCAGATGAAATGACTGACCAACAACCTCCCACCCAAAATAAGTCATACCCAAATGCATTCCAAAAGTTGTAGTTGTAACATAACAATGTCTGTCTACATGCTCAATGTGCATTGCAAAATCAATACTGCAGCTTCTGTGTACCGTGTCCACCTGCTGCAACACACTGCTCAGTGCACAGCACAGTGAACAGCCATTGTGTGTGATGCACACCCTGAGTATCACATCTAAGCGACAAACTACATCAAAAAGCAAATTAGGCATGTACAGGATCTACAATTGTTCATAGAACATGTGCTGCAGGGACACAGTGGGCACCAGAAGGCAAACAGAGTGTACACGTGGACAAAGAAGGGCAGTTGTACATGTAGTGGATAATAGTTCGAGTGTGCGGGTCAGTAGGGACATGCACTCAACATAAACATGTGCAATCAAGTGACCATCAGTGTCCTCTACACATCACATGTGAACATTCACCATGTGTATACCCCAGCATGTCAAACCACAATCTCCAACTATCCCCTCACACATGAAAGGTAAACACAGCACATGAACAGGCATTGATCAGCAGAATACATCATGTACATAGGACACCACAATTACAATGTCAGGCCGCCCATCACACTGAAACAAGGCAACTATCAACAACAAAACACCCCCCCTCACAAATCACCACGACCCACTGAACAACTGCACCTGGGTTATTCAGCCTTATCCTTTAATTTCACCTGGCCACAGGATCACCCTTTCCCTTTGTGACGATCTCCCACCTTGTGTGTAAAAAGTTGCCAGCACCCTCAGAGTCCACCTTGATTTGCAAAAGCACCAAATCCAAGAGAACTCAAAGCAGGCCAACACAGATGCGAAGCAAATAGCCTGCTGGCAGTAAAACAAACCAGAACAGCCTCCAGTAGATGACTTGAAGTAGCAGTACGTCACAAAGGCCAAGTACTACCACAATGATGTTAACAACCAAGGTATCACAGTAAAACAATGTCACAACAGGATGTGTACCATGTGTGGTACATAACATAGAATGATGCACCACGAACAGATGTGTACTGTCACAGCTCCCATGTACAGGCGCAGGAGTGGCACAAACCAACCACCCCCACCGTGGTCTGGGTGCCTGCAAGGTCAAACTCACACAGGCCTCTGAGACCCTGGTGGGGAAGGAGGGTCAGGGATATGCAGTCGGGACAGGCACTGGCATACTGGATAACTGGAATGAGGGGCAGGAGAGGGGAGTAGGATTGACACGGGAAAGCAGGGAATGCACAAAAATGTAGTACTCACATTGACACATGCACAATTAGACCAAACTTGTTCATCATGCACATAGCAGCAAATTACTGAAATGGAAGTCAAAGAGAAACTTATCTCTGGGGTGAGTGCTGGCCTCCTGCCTGCGCACTCTCAGGTCCGGTATCAGGAGCAGTTCAATGCTGCAAAGAGAGCCACAGTTAATAATCTGTGCGTGCCCAAAACACACAAACACACCACCAAATATGCCCCAAAGTAACAAACTACTCTACAAACAGACAATCTTGTGTGGATGCTTCGTACCCATACGTAACATTACCCCTGTGATGGTTCATACACAGTCAATGCAGTAAGTCAGGCGCCGGTGGGTGCGTGGCAAATGGAACACCGATGTGTCACGGTTCACACAACATGCAATGTTTCCTGGGTAAGCAGACAGACGCATATAGCAAGCTATGACTTCAGAACAAGTCGTGTACCACCATGACCAAAATAAAGTAGGCAGTGCATGTTTCAAATTCTACTTGGAAATGAAATGCACTGCACCCGAGTCTGTCCCTCGCTGTCTGTCCCTGTGAGCTGCTTCTTTCCATGTCTCGGAACGCGACATGGCTAATACAAGTGCCTCAATGGCCCATGGTGGACCGGAGGGTAAGTGCCACTGCCCCTGCAGGTGCCCCAGACAACTTTCCCTATCAACTAGCCATCAGTCCACTAACACATCTGAGCTGTATTGTGCGCTTCAACACCAATATTTGTCCAAGCCCACCGTCAGTGCTGCTACTAAGCATGCATGTGCAACTGGCCTGGTGGAAGGTTTGCTGTGTTGTGACCCCCCTGTGCTGCTCACCTTGCCTGGAGTCTCTTCAAACACGTCAGCAGTTTCTGATGTATGATCGCAATCCCTGTGCCTCTGCTTGCGCACACATGCGCATGTCGTGCACCACCAAATGTGTCCAGATTCCAGACGTCCAATGGCCCATGTCTGCTGGCAAAGGTGGTCTGGAGGCTCATCCCCCTGCAGAAAGGCCATGAAACACATGATTAATGCTTTAGATTCATCTGTGTGTGTCTCTTCAGGCATTTCAAGACTGGACCATGTCAGAGACGTACATCAGAAATCACACCATCAGTCCGTCTTTCACAGCCAAAGTGTGGAACACACTATCTACGGCATGAATTTCAACAATCACATGTACGGTAAAGATAAGAAACATACTACACAATGCATAGCAATGAATGTACACATGAATCATGAAACACCCCATCTAGCAAAAGAAGAACAGTGGTCAATTACACCCCAATCATCCCCACTAGGGGTGTCAACACAAGTTCCACAGTAGCAGACATGCCACATATATGACAGTCCAAAGCCCTTGTGTAATAGGCTGTTACACCGAACCATCCTTGCGAGCCCATGGATAAGAGAAGCAGGAGTGGCATATGTGAGTCAAGGACCCCAAGCAGCAAACACATGCACAAGACAAGCTTGAAGGGCCCAGCTGGAACAGACAGTGGATGCTTTCAAAAGCCACAAAGCACCACACCGTCACATGAAAGCACAATAGACAAGCGATTTTAAACTATATTAACTAATTACACTAACTATGAAAAACCTACATTACCTATTTAAACTAACTATCAAACAGAAACTTAACTAACTAAACTAAAATAAAAATAAAAAATGGCCACATACGACCCGGGGGGAAGGCACCCAGGAGGGGGGAGGTACAGGGTGCTGCTCAACACCCACATGCGATGATGCTGCAGAAAAAAAAACCTCCATGGGCTCAATGCCTGCACAGCCCGACCTATGTGGGAGATAGATTGTCGCCCGAGTCTGGCTCTTCCTGGTAAGGAGGACGTGGCACAAGAGCATGAGCACGCCTAGCCGCAGCTTGCCCCTCATCGGCAGCAAGTCTGCCAAATGGGTGAGCCTGGTTCTGTGTGACGATGACACGTAGGTCTGCATGCAGAACCTCTCGTGATACACGTGCTTCCTCTTGCAAGGTAGCACGTGTAACACAGAGTTCCTCCTGCAAGGCCTGGCTGGACAACCGATGCACCTCCCGGCAAGCATGTAGCTCAGCCGAGATGGTATGCTCAAGCTGTGAAAACCTCTCCTCTGCCCGCTGCCTCTGGGGCATCAGAAGGACACCCAAAGTGGATCTGAGGGAAGCATACTCCTCCCTCAGGGCCTCCATGTGTGCCTCTGCGTGAGCAGCAATTGCTTGACGCAGAGACGACATTTCAGCCTGGCGTGCCCTGTCTGAGGTCGCCATGCCCAGCCTGAGCGAGCGGGCCGTGGACCCTGCCGCCTGATGCTGGAGAAGCACCTGCCTAGCAGGGGGGAGCACGGATCGGGCCACACGCTCCATGCTCTCAGTGATGTTCTCCATTGCTGCCCCCTGGCGTTCAGAATTGGCAGTCATGTCTTGCTCCCACTCAGTATACAGCGGTTGCATGTGGCGACCGGGTTGCTGGGCTTAACCCCTGCGGGACCCAAGGACCGGGTGTCCTCATTGTGTTGGCACCACCCGCGGCTGCACGACTACATGCCCCCGTCGACGTGATGTCCCAGGCACATCAGTGACTGCTGTGGAGGGTGACCCTGTGTCCCGATCCACCACGGGCGGAGGTTCCAAGACTGTCTGACCTCTCAGTGCAGGTATCGCGGACAGAGGAGTGTCCACATCAGAATCACTCACCCCTGACATATGGACCTGATGCTCATCCAACTTGACATTGACGTCAGAGTGTTCATCAGGGCTGGACTCATAGGCAGCCAAAGACAAGATGGACTGTAGCACTTGGGGGTTTTCGTGGCCTACCACCCCACGACCCCCACTTGTGCTGGGTTGATGTAGTGATAAGAACCCTGTGCCTGGCATGACAACACCCTCCTCCGGATCCATTGCGTCATCACCTGAAAAATAGAGAGAAAAAAGGTCACTACATATGTTAGAAGCACACAACACACACACACACACCGACACCAAACACATCAGGCAGACATGTGACACACAAAATAGAACCTGGCATGCATGCTGGGTCAACTTGAAATTGCTTCTGTGATTAGACCTGTGGAAAGGTGGCAGTTTACACTGAAGGGGGTGGGATGCAAGATGTTAACAGCCCCCCTGCACCTGCAGTGCAGCAAATATGTATGTTACTCACTATCTACATGTACAAGGACTTCATGGTGTGTGTCAGAAAATGTGAAGGCAGTGCAAGGTCAACTTCAGGCATCACGTGCAATGTGCATTCAATGGGTAGCATGTCTACAAGCAAACCACCCCTCCCCCCAAGTGCAAAAGCAGGGATGCCTAGCATGGTATCAAAAGGCTGACCATAGAACTGTGTATTGACAGACAGCGTTGACTAGCATCAACAGCATCATGTGAGTCAAGTGACAACACAGCAAATGATGATGGGACAGTAAGCAGGACACATGATGAAACCTCTGGAGTACACCCACGTGTGAAGAAGACACTACACCAGTTGGACAGAGTAATTGGCCATTAAACAGGCTGAGGCCTGTGACCCACACAGATTGTCAGACCCTAAACATGTGTGCAACGCAGTACTGAGCCACAGTTGACATGGGAAGGCAGATGAAATGCCATGCAATGGAGGTCATCCAGGACTTGTATTACAGTGATCATCCAGTCATGGACACATAGGGGCATGCGTGGAATGCACATGGAGCATGAATTGGCACTCATGTCCCTGCGGGGCATCTGACCTCTGCACAGTCCAAGTGAGACACCCAGCATCAAGTACTAAGGATGTACCACACAGCATATGTCTGGCAGATTGGCCGCTGGATGTTAGCATGTACACAGGAGGCATGAACAGGAAAGTACCCAATGGCAATATTGTAGCAGACCAGTGCTAAGGTGGAATTGGGGTGCAGAGCGGGGGGTTGAGGGGCAAGGGAGCATGCCTACATTGAGTGCCCACTTACAGGCAGAGGACACATGCACGTCAGTCATGCTATGCATAGTCCCTGGGCTGAGAGGAAGGTCACCCCACGCTACATGCAGAAGTGCCAGTGAGCTGGAACATGGACCGGAGGGGCATACTGGTAACCAGCATGTGAGTAAGGTACAATAGTGGTGATGCGGACAGTCCCCGTCTGCTCCACATGTCCACCATCCAGCAGAGTAGACATGCATCAGAGAAACATTGCATTACTTGCACATCAGAACCATGTACATGTGACATGTAGTGGCAGTCATGCACAACACATCACACAAGTAAAACACACACGTCCTCAACAAACACGCATCAACACTCACTGGACTGGGCATCAAAGTCCGGCATCTCTCCCACTCCTTCGACCGATTCAGATGGTATGAACTCCGCAACGAGTGACTCATGTGGAGTGAGGTCTTCCTCCTCTGGTGCAGGCCCACTGCCAGTCACCAGAGTCAAGTTGTAATTTGAGGCATGCTTAGCCTTAGCGCTGTGTTTGAGGTCATTCCAACGCTTTTTGCACTCTTGCGCTGTGCGCACCTCATGGCCGAATGCACTCACATGTTCAGCAACTTGCTTCCAGGGGGTATCACGGTGGGCAGCCGTAGTCTGACAATTAGCACCCACTAGCATGTCACGGCTGTGGTCCCGCACGTAGTCCACGAGGAAGTCCAGTTCCTGTTTGTAGAATGGCTTCTTCCTCGACGTGCAGGAGGTTGTGGCTGTGTGTGGGGTCCCAGCCTGTGCTGCAGGTGCAACCTTCCTCCTCTTGGATTGTGGCGCAGATCCTGACTGGCTAATGCCGCCCTGATCAGTATGGCCAGTGGGTTCGGTGGATTGAGCCAAGGGAGTGGCAGGTGGAGGGACGACCAAAGGCCTGACTTGTGTTAGTGTCGGCTGGGTGCCCTCTAATGGACCCTGCGCAGCAACATCCGCTGTTGTAGGGTCATTGACCGCAACGGTCCTGGTTGGCAGACTCACAACCGGGGTGTTGTTGGGTGCACCTGTCCCTGCACTTGCCAACACCCGGCTGTTCGGGGCAGCAGATGACATGACTGCCCCAGGGACACGTGTCTTGGTCAGGGCAGCCCTGCGTGCCCATACGGTTTCCCTCCTGGCCTGTTGGAAATCTTCCAAGGGCTCTTCAAGTGCCAACACAGCCTGCGCTGGCAGACCCTGAGCCAGGGTGGTGGTGTCCGCAGCTGCACCTTCAGCTACCACTACCCTTGGCCCGTGGCAGTCCATGAAAGGGACTGCCGGGTCACACGGGCTCCAGTGCCAGATGCAGAAGCTGCATCTTCCGGAACCACAGGGGGTGGTGGCATGACTGCACCGACACATGGCACAACATCGTGCTCAAGTGGCGCACCCCTGCCTCTTCCCCCTCTGCGGCCACCCTGGACACCCTGGAGTCCCCCTACTCCCTGGTCACCCCGGCCACGTCCCCGACCACGCCCGCCATGAGGAGGACACCCAGCTGAGGCGCCCCTCACCTTTGGTGGCCTCCCAACCATGGCACAGATGAAGTAGTGCCAGCACAGATGGAGTAGTGCCCATGGGAGGTGTACACCACAATTGACCTGGGCCATTGGGGTGAAGGGGGTGGGATGCAAGATGTTAACAGCCCCCCTGCAAAGCTGTATGTGACCCTGGTGATGTAGTGACGGGTCACGCAATGCTCAGGCACCCCAAAACTGCAGTAAAACCGTGCACGCAACCCTGCAGCCTACGTGCGTGGAATCAACCTCCTGCAGTACGCGGTGGCACCCAGTAACACGAAAAATGCATACGCGTGGGACACGCAGGCTACTTTGACCTCGTAAACAGGTGGAATACACGGGGGCACCCGCAGTGGGGAAAAATAGCGTGCGTGACTCACCGTCTGACTAGCAATGCAGAAAAACATGTGTAGCCAATACCCCCGCCAAAAGAAGAGATACGTCCTTGATAGCTGTGAAGTTGTGATGGTGCGCAAAACAACACGAAGCAGCAACACACGTCGGTCTCCATGAAAGGCACGTACAGCGAACTGCTGGCCGCGCTCACCTTTAACCCATGCTGAGGGAAACATCCGCGTGCATCACGTCACTTACGCGCATAGGCCCTTTACTCGGATTACACGCATTCACACGCGGACGTGCAGTTTTTCTTGTGCGCTGAACCACTATGGCCATGTCACGAGGGAAACGCCCGTGCGCCTAATGCCACAGACGCGCTTACGCGCTAAGGGTCTTTCCTCGAATTACACGCTGACGTGCAATTTTTTCACGTGCCAAATCACTCCTTATCAAGCTGTCCACGCGAAAAAACACGGAAGACCACGCTCCTGCCCAGAAGGCTGAATTACTGCCCCCCAGAGCTCCGAGCACGCTCCCACCTGCCATCTGCTGCTGCCTGACTGCCTGCTGCCCACGTGCCCTGCTATTTGCTGCCTGAACGTCAGCCAGGGGTGCAGTTGCTGTGATCACCCCTGCTGGAACCGAAGACTCCCAAGTGGGATACCATCGCTCCACAGCCCAGCTCCAGGGCCCTGTTGCCCACCCACTTCTGCCTCTGGGGTTGCCATGTCGGGCACAACACCATCTGGCACCACTGGCAACCCCCAGCCAGAGAGGCAGAGGGCCACCAGCTTCAGTGCCAGGGAAGTTGGTGTCCTGGTGGAGCAAGTCCTGGGGCAGTATGATGCCCTCTTTGGAAGTTTGCGCGCCGACTATGAAGGACGGACCAGGATCTGGATGGATATCGTGACTGCCATCAATGCGGAGGCGGTGGCAGTCTGCAACTTACAACATGTCAAGAAGCGCTGGGAGGACTTCAGGTCCAGGACCCTCAACAAGGATTGGCGCATCTGGAAGGCAGTGGATGCCAAGGGGCGCCGTGGCCACCTATTCGACCACCAAATGAGGGTCCTGGAACGCATATGCCCAGCGCTCCACATCCAGTTCCTTGAGAGGCAGACCCGTCTGGAGTCAAGCAGTAAGTGTACATGCATACTGATTGGATGTCTGTGCGTGTCGTGGTGTGCCAGTAGTGTGCAGGTTGCACATGTGTTTTTGTAGAGCCATGTAGGGATGTGTATGAACATGGGCGTGAGGCTGCCACATGTGAGTCCTCTCAGTTGTGAGACACATCGATGGTGTATGTGTTGGTAAGCCAGCTGGGCAAATGCAGGTGTGGGAGCACACATGTTTGAATTTCTGTGTATGTACGTTGGCATGGTTGTGGTGTCACACATGGATGTGGTGTCACACATGGATGGTGGTTCCTGCTGCATGTATCTGCACTGTGTACATGTGCATGTGTATGTATTTGACAAGTGGGAAACTGTGATGCAACTTGGATGCATGTGATACTGACATGTAGAACGCTGAATGCCAGATGTGACATGGATGGCGATATCATCACTGTGGCAGTTGGTGGACATGTACACATGCATGTAAGTGTGGTGGCGTGTGTGCATGTGTTGTGCACTCCCTGTGTTTCATGTGACTTAAGGCTCACCATCGGATGCTCATGCTGTTGTATGTGTATGGATGTGCTGGCTGGTGCAATATTGCTGTGGAATTGCTCATGTGTGTGAGTACAAATGACATGTGTGTTGGGGAGTGTGATGCCATGTCTGAAGTATGACACTGCCACTCATGTACAACTGTCATGTGTGCATCAGTCCATTGTACAGTGCTCTGATGCCTGTGTTTTATCTCTCCCTGTCTGCAGCGTCAACTGATGAAAAGGGCGGAGAGGGTGCTGTGGAGCTGAGCTGCAGGGATCGCTCCACCAGCCGGACACGCAAGGCCCGGCTCCCCTCCCAGATTGTCATCTCGTCGGGGAGTGAGGAGTCTGGTGCCGCGTCCCAGGCCACAGCTGCCGAGGGTAGGTCCAAGAGGCGGAGGTCAGAGGTGGACTCCTCGGCAGCAGAAGGGGCAGCTGAGTCCGACGGAGGAAGATGGCACAGAGTCATCCAGGTTGGTGGGGGGTTTGGTGGAGGAGGAGGCCGCGGAAGGGACACACACGGGGTCTGGAGGTGGGGATTCTACTGGTGCTAGTGGTGCAGTACAGGGGCAGGGACAGGAGGCAGCACAGGCAGCCGCGGTGGTGCCTGTGTGTAATCCTGTCCCTGATCCTGTCACTGCATCATCTGGCACCAGCAGGGATGCCTATGTCCAGACCCGTTTTCATGGAGGGGATGAGCGCACAACAACTGGCCTTCCTCTCCCGGCGGACGTGGCTATCCGGGACCGTGTTCAGCCTGTCCTGGCTGGGATAGCGTTGCGTCAACGGGGCATGCGAAGTGACCTGCAGTCTTTTCGTGGAGAGACTGAACGTCGTCTCGCAAGCCTCTTTGACCACGTTGACCTACTGGGAGGGGTCACCGGTGCTGGATTCCTCTGTGTGCTGGACATTCTTGCGACCCCCTCCTCACCTGAACCCCCTACGCGCCAGTCGTCCTCCATGCCATCTTCCCACCCATGTATCACCTGGGTACCCTGTGGAGCTGCCTCTGATCCAGCGGCCAGGCTGGTGGAGGATACAACCCTGCCACAGTCGGGAGTCGGACGTCCAGCAGGGGTGGCCACCACGACAACTGCACCCCAGCCGGAGGAGGACGTGCAGGCAGCAAGAGCCAGGGCACAGGCACAGGCACAGCAGCAGCAACATGGTGGGAGCAATGATGGGCCGGGGCCTTCAACATCGGAGGGGCAGGCATCGGCCATAGGGCAGGAGAACCCAGGATTTCAAGTGTCTTCCATGTGGCAGCAGTTGGGCCACGCCATAGATGCGGAGCGGCAGCGGGCGGAAGAGGCACGGCTCACAATGGTCAGGGCGGAGAACTCCATGCAGAGGGCCCAGAGGCAGGCCGAGTGCCTTGAGGCAATTCGCAGGGAGTTGGAGGTGAACATGTTGTCGTCCCTGCGAACCTTCGGGCCATGGAAGAGGACCGCCTCCAGTACATTGAGCGGGAGTTCGATGATGCCCTGGCCCGGGACATCCAAAAGTGAGCCGTTGGACTAGCCCGCTGCCATTGTAAATAGTTTTTAGAGTTAGGTTTCCTTTTCCTTTGATTTGTGGTGAATGGACTATGCCACACACATTTGTATATAGTTTTTTTATTAGGTAGTTTCTTAGGTAGGTTTCATTTCTTTCGTTGGGCTCATGGACCCTTGACAATGGATTGTACATAGTTGGACAATGGATTTATTTGGAACTTTTTCTTTTGATTTCACCATGGATCAATGGATTTTTCTTTGGATTTGCGTTGGTGGAGGGAGAGTTTTGACTATTTTTCTTTAGGATTACTTTGGATTGGTTATACTTTTCACTTACTCATCTTTTGCACATGGTTTTCATTTCATGTTTGCTATTTTGTTATATTTTAATTTCATTGCTTTATTTTTGTACATAATACATTTTCATATTTTAGTTCCATGTGTGGGATTCGCTCATTGGGTTGATGCATGTGAAAATGTGGATTTACACAATCAATGCTAACCAGTGTGTGTGTGTGTGTGTGTGACGGACATGTGTTGATGTACATAGTTGACTTTTGGTTTGTATCTTGAGATAGGCATGTCAGTGTGGGGTGAATTGGGAAATCATTGCGTCTCAAGAATGGGATGGCATGCTGTGGTATTTTGGTGTAGAGGTGGGCCATGATTGTGCAGCTTTACTTCATGTAGGGGGGACACAAGTGGGGGCCTGCTGGCAGGTGCCCCTCACTGCTGGGGGGTGGGGGTGCTGGGGGACATGAGTGGGGGCCTGCTGGCAGATGCCCCTCCCTGCTGGTGGGTGGAGGGGGTGGGGGACATGAGTGGGACATGAGTGGGGGCCTGCTGGCAGGTCCCCCTCACTGCTGGGGGGTGTGGGGGTGCTGGGAGACATGAGTTGGTGATCACTAGTGCAAGGAGACATGTGGCTTGGCTGGGGGGCATGCCCATGGTGGATGGGCTGCCTGCGGGACATGGCCAGGGGTGCAGGGTAGTCCCCTGTGGTGTGGGCTGCCTGCAGGGGCCATAGAGGGGGTAGGGGGCACACCTGGGAGGACCCACACTGCCAATTCATGTGTAGGACTCCCTGTGCACCCCCAAAATACACATACCCCGCTCTGACAGCAAAATCGCGGTTGAAACTTCACGCGAAAAACCCAGTAAGACGCGTACCACACTCGCACAGGGCCTATCGCGTGTGAAACTTCCCGCGAACCCCCGAAATACACGTACCCCGCTCCACTCGCGTGTGAAACTTCCCGCAAACCCCAGTAATACACGTACCGCACTCGCACAGGGCCTACTGCGTGTGAAATGTACCGCAAACCCCAGTAATACACATACCCCACTCGCACAGGGCCTACCGCGTGTATAACTCCCCGCGAACCCCATAATTACATGTGCCCCGCTCGCACAGGGCCTACCGCTTGTGAAAGTTCCCGCGAACCCTAGAATTACACGTGCCCCGCTCGCACAGGGCCAATCGCGTGTGAAAATCCCTGCGAACCCCAGTAATACACGTACCCCACTCGCACAGGGCCTACCGTGTGTGAAAGTCCCTGCGAACCCCAGAAATACACATAACCCACTTGCACAGGGCTAATAGCGTGTGAAAGTCCCTGCGAACCCCAGAAATACACATACCCCGCTCGCACAGGTCCTACCGCATGTGAAACTCCCCGCGAACCCCAGAAATACATGTACCCCGCTCACACAGGTCCTACCGCATGTGAAACTCCCCGCGAACCCCAGAAATACACGTAGCCCACTCACACAGGTCCTACCGCATGTGAAACTCCCTGCGAACCCCAGAAATACACGTACCCCGCTCGCACAGGGCCAATCGCGTGTGAAAATTCCAACAAACCCCAGTTATGCATGTATCCCACTCGCACAGGGCCGATCGCGTGTGAAACTTCCCGCGAACCCAAGTAATACGCGTTCCCCACTCGCACAGGGCCTATCGCGTGTGAAAATTTCCGCGAATGAGCGGGGTATGTGTATTTCGAGGGGTGCGTGGGGAGTTTTACACACGATTGGCCTAGCGCGAGCGGGGTACGTGTATTCCGAGGGGTGCGAGGGGAGTTTTACACACGTTTTCGTGGTTGGGGGGCTGTATGCTGGTCCACTGGCCTGTGCACCATGTACTGGATTTGTGCGCTGTTCGTGGCATACGGGGCGGGGTTGGGGGCGTAACTGGCGCTGCTGCAGGGTCGCTGCGCCACTCTGCGCCACGGCTGCTTAGGGATGTTAAAATCCATGAATATGCTGTGCGCTGAAATGGGTTTTGGCGCACACGGCTGGCACAGACTGCCGCACGCGCACACTGTGCGCCAGCCACATGCGCCACTTGTGCGCTGAATTAGATTAATTCCATCATAGCTAAACACTCTCATTCATACACATCAAATGATAAATTAACACAAAAAATGGGTAGTCTAAACCCTTTGTAAAACACCTCGGTGTAACATTTCTTTACACCTATATCGACTCCAAGTGTGTATTTCAGTTGAATAGCACCTAAACTTCTCAAAACCTCACTTTATGGAGGTAGTGTCAACTATGGACTATTTCTCAATGCTCCTTGGAATAGGCATAGCACATAGTATTTAGGTGAGATCTGGATAAAAACTGGGCATTCTTGTTCCCTAAGAGGAGTCACTCCCACTGATCTCTCACTTGCCCAAACCCCTAGGGAGGGTCTATATTAACCACATGGTACAGAAAGTTACATGGTGGTAGAGTGGGCTCGGAGTATTTGGTGGAGGTCGATATGGAGATTGGGGAGGAGGAGTAGCAATCCTAACAGGGAAACTGTTTAATGGCATGAAATAATAGAATTTATTTCTTATATGACTTTGAGTGTGCGATCTGATCACAGGTTTCTAGCTTTGTTTCCTTACACTCGATCCATCCCTCCCATCAATCTTGCGTCGGGCTTAACACAGCAAAGGGGGTAGTTTCGGAGGAGTTCAGCCCATTGTTATTGACACCATCATAGTCCTGCTCTTCAGCAGGGTCTTTGTTCAATATATCAGGATCATCTGACATGAACAAAAAGCATGAGCAGAAAAACCACGATGGAAGGCAATAACTTTACCGCTATTTCCAACCACGATGGGGCCCACGAGAAAATCAAGTCGAACCAGTCATCAGCATTTACTCCTTCTTTCTCTATGGCAATCCTCAAATTATGAAGTGCCCCTATCGCATGGGTCAAGGACCTGTTGTCTGCATCATTTGGGGGTGTAAGTGCAACAAGAAAAACCAATTTTCTTGCATATCCTTGAGCAAATCCAGAACATATCTAAGCCTGAGTTTATCTCATTAACAACTTAGGCGGATTCTCTTGATTTGAAATCTTAGTTAACGAAGTAGGAGGATGAGAAGATTGAGATCTTTCTTCGGCTCTTCCCCCCTTTGGAGAGTTATCATGTGGCAATTGGCTTCCATAAAGTTTTGGGTTGTCTCAGTGACCACGGATAAATGAGCTTTATTTCATTGCAAAATTGTCTTTGTAAATAGGAGAGCACTGAGTTTATAAATTGTTCTATGGTCAACATTTCCAAAAACTTCCCTGTCCACAGGGACAAAGTATTCTACTGTAGTTTCCTCAGGATTTAATCTGATGATTCTAAGTTTCTGTTTATAACAAATTTCAGTTTGGCCCACCTTTTCCAATAGTCCTTCCTTAATCTCATGAAATGGTGTTATTCCTTCGGATTCGATAAATGATAAAAGTTCCGAATTTCTCCCTTAAATAAGTTGGCTAAGTAACAAGCCTTTAGTTCTGCTCCCCAGTGTAACTGGTGAGCCAGACACTCAAAATTAAGAAATAAATTACATAGGTGTTCGACCTCCCTATAAGGCTGAAACATCCCCTGAGGTATAATGGGCATTTGTGAGGTAGCAGCAATTCAATCCAATCCCTCCTGAACTATTTCCTCTGTCCTAATCCAGTAGGCAGCTAACTGGGCTAGGAGAGTTTCTATAGTTGCCATTTCCTTATTTTCTGAATAGATTTCCTCTCCATCAATAAATGGTATGGCATGTTCAAACTGGCCTTTATTCAAGTTTTCAGCCTCTTGCTGGTGTAAAAGAATGATCTCATCTACTTCAGGGAATGGACCTACTTCTATTGGTTCAGGTAATTCTGTGAGATTGGCAGAGACTCAGTGACATTTCCTAAGACTGGGGTTAATGCTAGTAAGGGGGTTGATGTTAAATCTATTTTGGCTTTTACCACCAAATTCAATTTGCCATATTGTTTCAAATTATAATCAGATATTCTTTTTAAATTTGACAGAGGTCAATGGTGGAAAAAAAGGTTCTGCTGATTTAGGGAAAAAGCAAACTTGGTCAAAATTCTTTGATTAATTCTAAAGAACGTATCATGAGGATTTACTTGAAGGGTAAAACCCTCTCCCACTGACTGTTTTATAACAAGGTTCATGAGAGGGCTTGAATATAATTGCTGGTTTCCTATTTTGTATAATCTGAGCCCAGTTTCACCTCTTACACCATATTTGAGGGGTCAGAAATGTGAGACGGACACAAAGGTATAGTTTTCTCAATGTTTGCCATTTATTAAATTAAAAGGGATGAGATAAACGCCTAGCTTTCCCTATCCTAATAAGGATGTCCTAGCCTAGCAAACTAAAACTAAAGAAAAATGACCTAGGCCCTCATTACGACCCAGGCGGTAAGTTACCGCCTGGGTCGTACCCTTACCACCATGACGTAAACTATGTTTACGCCATGGTGGTTGGCGGATTTACCGCCCCATTCCAAGGTGAGTGGGGCGGTAAATCCCCATTTCCCATTTTACCCTTCCCCATTCCCATTTTCGCCCCATAAGGCATAATGGGAATGGGGAAAGGCGATAATTACGGCACCGTAAATTACGGTGCCGTAATTATCGCCAAGGTCCCTTTGCGGCATGGATTTTAACGGCTGCAAAAAAGAAGCCGTTAAAAGCCATCCCGCAAAGGGAACCTTGTAATCAGGCGTTAAGGGTCGGCGCCGTTTACGGCGCCGTAAACCCCTTAACGCCTGAGTCAGATGAGGGCCCTAGTGTCTGAAAAGTCTCTGACCATCACACTAACACATTCAACAAAAATATACAAGGAATATTTGGCTGTCTTCAGTTCAACAAAACAATATAACAGTTCAGACTTATGGGTTTTAGAAAGTACTCCTTGTGAGTAGGGTTTGGATTCCCTTCCCCTGGATCAATGCTGGAATACACTTGGAAACGTTCTGATTCAACAACGTTCTGCTCAGTGTAACACAAAAGGTCTTTTCCATCTACTGCATCCTTCCACTCAAAAATTGTACATGTCTCTTTCACAAACACTTGTTCAAAAGTCAAAGCAGTTATTTCCCACAATATCCTTCTTGGTAAGGTAAATGGTTCACAAATCAAAACAACTGTGGTTCTCCAAAGTATCCTTCTTGGTAAGGCAAATGTCTCTCTCTCCAAGCACAAATTCATGAACCAAGGCAATTGTTTTCCTCAGGATGTAAAGCAATTATTAACATATCACATTTATTCTTCAAATTAACTACTTTTGTCAGGATAACACAGCAACTACCTTTGGTAATGCAACAGTTTATCAAAATGATAATAGAGTTAACAAGTTATTTCTACCTCACCTTTGGCCACACACACACTGCTTCAAATCATCTTCCTCTTCCTGGTATACTCGCCTGCAAGGGCAAACTACTATGATCCCTTTCTCTGTGTACTCGCCTGGTAGGAAGATTACTGCTACAACTACAATAGATCATAGTGGCAATATTTGTTCCAAGATTCTCCACACCATTATTGCATGTGAGGAGGGCTGTGCAATGGCTGCCTCTTTTTATAGTCCCTTGACTCTTGTCAATGTGGATTCCAGGTTTCTTCAAACTGGGAACTCAAGAAAGGTGAATTGCACCCAAGTTGCCTCTTAACTACTTCTTTACACCCTCTTGGCTGTTGGCAATGCGAGTTACAAGTTTCCCCCAGTTGGTGTCCCATACAAGGGGAGTTGTGCCTTGTCACCTGAATACTGTTTCTTTATGGACCTTTGGCTGTTGACAATGCGGATTACAGGTTTCTCCCATTCGGTATCCCATAAAAGGGGAGTTGACCGCTTGCCACCTCTGTGTTCTTTCTTTACATCCTCTTAGCTGTTGGCAATGCGGGTTACAAGTTTCCCCCAGTTGGTATCCCATAAAAGGAGAGTTGTGCCCTTGTTGCCTCTGCACTTTATCTGTTCAGTATTCAGAATTTTTGTTTACCATCAATTGCCCTTCTGTTGTGACTTGAGGTCCAGGTGGATTATAATGCCTCCGTGACCCCTAGTACCAGTCAGAGATGAGAAAAGTACTCGCTGACCAGTTATTGGGGCCGCAGGAGATAGGCACGAGCAGGAAGCAGCGGGTCCCCGGGTGGCTGAAAAGAAAAGCAAAATTAGAATGCAAATCTAAGAATACTGCAATGACTAATGATGTAGTGGACAATAATAAACACCTACCCCAAGGATAACAGGTGCTAGCGTGGAACCTAACTGCTCCTGTCTGAAGGAATGGAGGGCGGGATGTTGGTAATCAAGGTGGTAAAGGTGGGGCTGAATACTTGAATCTTGAAAATTCCAAGAATGTCCAGGGTAAACAAATCCAAAGGATAATCCAGGTAGCAGTCCAATTATGCAGTCCAGTGGTCAGCACAGTTCCAGTATACAAGGTTCAGTGGGTAAATCCAAAGCAATCCAGGTAAGCAGAAAAACAAGGTCCAAAATACCAAAATCCAACAAGAAAAGGTCCAGATAGCGACTCGCCGGTGAAAACAGCTGAGAAGCAATGAGAATACGGACCAACGCTCTTTTAAGCGTCTCTTCCGGGTCACGTGACTGCCCACCTAGTCACATGACCGATTTGTACAAATCTTCCGGGTCACGTGACCGCTAATCAGTTCACATGACCCTCTGCTGCGGAGCGCTGGATTCCTGGGGTGCCCGTGTCATCAGTGGGCACCCCTGTGTGCCCGCAAGCACCAAGGCAAGCCCCAGGACAGGCGGGGACAGAGGCGCCAAGAACGCCACAAGGGGCAAAGTGCCGCCGAAGGCTGAGCGGAAGGGATCCGCGGCCTGTGCGAGCGCCGAGTCTCCAACCTGGTAGGTAAGAAGGGGCTGAGGGGGCAGAGGCGGACGATGACAAGGAGGGCATGACACCTTCTCCGAGCACCCTGGGGTCACCTTTATTTTCACGCCAACTCACTGGTGTGCTTTGATATCTCTGCTTCACTGTCTGCTGCTGCGGCGGACCTCCTGCATACTGCCTGCTCTGTTGCCAGCTCCCCGTACCTCCGGTGGACTGCACAGCTCTTCCCTAGAGCTCTGACAGCTCTGTTGTTCCTCTGCGACCTCTCGCACACACGAAGTGCCAAACGCTGGGTGGGGAGCACATCTCCCCCTCTGCTGGGCTTCTCTTTCCAAAACTGCTTCCTGCTGCCCGCCATCTGCAATGTCGTATGCCTCCACTTCTCACATCGGCATCAACTGGCATTCTTCCTTCTGCAGCAATCACAGCACTCCGGACTGCCTCTGCCACTCCTGGCCAGAGCCCCTTGGATACATATTGCCGGGAAGTGCCACGCATAGGTGAAGCCCATGGCGGTGTTACGCTCACCTGGTATCCACAGGGACGCCCCCCAGCCCTGGTTGGATGATTTTCACTCTCGAACCCTCTCCCGGTCCCTTGGTAAGGCCTCTGGTTAAAGATGGGTCTGGAATATAGGAGAGCTGGATTCAATACCAGATTGTGTTTATGTTTTCCTACCTCTCTTGGCCTCAACTCCTTCCTCCCCCTTGGGCCCTCTCCTCACCTTAATATTGTAAAAGGTGGATTCTCCGTCCTGCTCCTCGTGGCAGGGGCGCGTAGATGTGGGGGGTGAGCAGTGACCAAGTTACTTCACTGGTGCAAGCCCCCCTGTGGGAATCCAGGCCTGCTGCGACTCCGTGGGTTTGCTGCTTTACAGTCCTTATATGCAGTTCTTATGTTCCTCTTACTTTGAATAATAATGTCTTGCTTCTTTCCTTTTAGGTATGGAAAGGTATTTTGGTATTGTCATGCAGTTTGAAGATGACCATGGGCCGGTAGGCGAAAGCGCGGCGAAAGCGATGCTGTCTGGTGAGTAGTGCGCAATGCGTGGCGCTGTTTCGCCTTTTATATTGCTAACCTGTGTCTTTTCTCTCCTTGCAGGTTGCGATGTTCCTCGCCGAGCGCCGTAATGTTCCAGCAATGATACTGACCAGGAGATGACTACCCAGGTAAGAATTGTGTGGCTTTCTTCTTTCGTGAGTGAGTAAACGCTTACTAATGATGTCTTTCTTTCTTTCTCCTCTTTCCAGGTTATGGTATTCTAGGATGCATGCGGTGCCGGATGAGGAAGTTCATACCTGCAGGTGACTGGAACTGAAGTTGGCGATGGATTGAAGATAGGATACTGTTCCAAGTAAGTTTCGTAGTGTTCTTTCTCTCTCTGCAGGTCCTTGGTTTCAGCTAAACTGGCATCAAAGAACTGGAAACGGTGAGCGTTACGCTGCCCACAGCAGAATAACGCAAAGCATGTTCTGCTGTTTGGGTGCGGTTTAAATAGTCTCAGGTAAAGTAGTCCAGGTAAAATAGTCCCAGGCCTGCCACACCCAAGTAGTCCAGGTAAAGTAGTCCCAGTCCTGCCACACCCAAAAGACTAGACCACATATCTCAGTTCTTTGTAACTGAGCTATGTGTGTGCCTCCATGTTGGCTGAACCCCCCCAAGTTAAATAATCCCAAGTAAATGGTCCCATTCTAATGTTGGTCTTCGTGATGGTTATGAGCCTGGCGCCAAAGGCACCAGGACTGACTCCAAGAGAGTTTTAAGGCCTTTGACCTGGCCCTAACTGGAAGGCTGACTTGCCAATGAGGGCCAGGGGCAAGGGTCATGACAAGCGGGGCAAGGTCACAGTGTTTGACACCCCCTAGAGTTTGGCACAGATGGGTGTGCACCTCCTATCCCCCCTGAGGGTTCCATGTCCAGAAATCTAGGAGGTGCCGGCCCCCCGCCATGAAAGAATGCCCAGGCCCAAGCCCAAGGGAGAGAGAAGACAGGGAGAAAGAGAATGTAAGCTGGGGCTGGGGCTGGGTGTGCCTGTCTGAATGCTCGATTGTTTGATCTTTTGATAAGATCTATGATTGGTTATTTATAACACGCTTAATACCCAGAGGTTTCTAAGCGCGGACCTGGGCATCCACCCTGTGTTGCTCCATGTCGTCTTGCTTCCAAGGCGAGCATGTTGCCCCTGAGCTATCCTCCAGAGACTTGAGGACTGAGGATTGGTGCAAGACTGGCATATTGACACACATGATTGGGACATTGACACATCCACAATGGAGGAGCTGGAATCTGAGCTAACCTCTTCTTACCCCCCTCTTCTCTTCTGTTTACAGACTGACCTCCCGTCCCCTACCCAAATCCCAAGGCCTGAGCCTCCTTGTAAGATTCTTGCAATCCGGAGAAGACATGGGGCTGCCTCCCAGAGTCAGGGCAGGGTCTGCAACCCTGGCATTGTCCCTGTTCTCAGGGGGGGTGAAGGAGAAATCAAGGAAGCAGGCGCCCCTGACAACCCCACAGGGGATGCCACTTATCTGATCTGTGAGACACAGAGGTTCTTGGGGTATGACCAAGAGCCTTGGGAGGGGCCAGAATTGAGCAGGATGAGGATGATGATGATCATGGGGGAGAAACCGCTAGTAACTGGGAAGGAGCACCCATTGAACAATATAATACAGGTTGTTTATTCAACATCCAAGAAGACCATGGCAGGATTATTAGCGATATTGGGTTCTTGCATGTCCACTGCTACCTCTGTTACTCAAAAGATGAAGGTTTCCACTGATATTCCTGCCACACCAAAAACTGATGTGTCGGCAAGCAGGAATGAGCAGCTGGTTGCACCTTTGATTGAAAGGGAGTCAGGAGGTCGACAGCACTGTGACTCCTGCGCCCCACCAATAGTGGCCCACTGCAATCACCCAATATCCACTACATCCCTTCACCATTGCTCCTTGTAGGCCCATTGGTCCCCAGAAAATGAGAGAATTCCAGGCTGAGCAGTCACTGCAGCACACAATGTCTAGGGAACACAGTAATACTAACAACTCTCACGCCAATCCGGCCTCTCTGATGGTCCAAGGCTCAAGCCTATTGGTCACCCAATGCCCAAAGAGAACAGAACCTGGAGTACTTAGATCCCATCCCAGAAGGGAAATGTCAAAAAAACATGCTCAAAGGGAGATAAACAATTTCTATTTGGGGTGCCCAAATTACGGGACAACAAGCGAGAACCAAAGGACGCCCTTGTAAATAAATTCCTAAACTGGCTCCGAACTGTAAGAGGGATGCCATATTGGGCTGCAAGAGACTGTCTAATGAGGGTGACACCCTCTATGATTCTGTAGAGTTGGAATTTGGGGAACAAAGAGTGGCCAGAGATGTCCTGAGTAAACTTGAACGCGACGGGCAAACGCCTAAGTCTGGGATTTTAGTGGGCATGTATCGTTATCCAAAACCTGTTGGCCAATTGGGTCCCTTTCTGAGTAATAATCCTCTATTTGGGGCAAACCTTATGCCCTTGGGGTCAAGACAAACCGGGAACCAAAGCTGATTGGGTCCATGGAGTGTATGGCCCACTGAACAGCACTGAAGCCGGCTATGACCGATAATTTATGGACATTTCTCGATATAAAGTATTGTGGAATTCATGTAAATGTTTGTTGTTAGGATGCACTTTGATGGCCTTATGGCCAAATGAAGTTATTTTATTGATTGATTGACATAAAATAACCACAAAGAAACAATATAGAAACTTAAAAAAACAAGACAACATATGCAGCATAATATATATATTATACCCAACACTTTTAGTGTTGAACCTGCAGAGGGATAGTAAAAACAGAAAAACATGCTGAAAAATCCAAACTTTTCATCACAGTATAGAACTTGATCAGGTCTAATATCATAAGAAAACGTGCTGCAAAGTGTACTATTATATTCCTCAGGAACTGCTTCATTCTTGCAAGAAGGTGGAGTGGTATTGGGTGCTTTCCGAATGTCAAATAAGTGGACCCAGTCCTGCAACTCCTTGACACGAGCCGGGTACGGGTGACAAAAACTACTGTATACGGGCCCTGAAAACACTGACCACTCCAGCTCCGAACAAAGCTCTGCACGAAGAACTTGGCCTTGGGGTACAGTTGTGGTGCTGGTAACTTCAGTGGAGCCGCCAACGAGATCTCAGCTCTGCCTTCATTTCTAGGAGCAGTCTGTCGAGACAAGGTCTTAATTCCTTGGGATCGCTCCCTCAAATACCCCTGAAATCCTCCCCCAATACTCCTGCTGCCCTGTAAGCATCTGATGTTGTGAGTGTAGATGTGAGAGGTGTATGCATTCTTCTCCCCGTCACTATCTCGTGCAGGAACAAGCATTGATCTTTGCTTGTCTGCGCTCTATGATAAAGCTGAAGGTGTCTCCATGACTAGTTCCCGGGGATCTGTCATCCAGGTGACCAGGAAACGGCCATCGCTATTGGATCCAGTTCCTGGGGGTGGAACAGTGAGGGACGATCACCTGGTTGAGGGGTCCTCAGGGAGTGGAAGTGGAACACTGACGGGTGAGACGTGGTATCCCCCTTCTTCTAACAACTTTTCCCCAACCTCCCACATAGGATACTCAAACACCCTCCCCCCTTTTCCGACACAAACACTTTTGCATACCACAAAGGATGACGGACTAATACCAGAGCCATTTACTTGACATGTCCCAACACAAGGGTCAGGCAAAGTGAGGCAATTGACCAGAATCACACACACCTGACAGCCCTTTCCCTTCACGACAGGGATAAAAGGTGGAGTGCAAGAGCACAATACAAGCAAGGCAGACCGCACAACGAGACAGCTATCCAGACACAGCAGTTCAAGAGGAGGAGAAAGGTGTCGAGAACCGAAAGGGTGACGAGCAGAGAAGTGACCTTCACCTTTCCGCCCCAGACTCTGTAGAAGGAATTGTAAGACCACGAACAATAGCCAGTGTGTGTTGCAGCAGATGTCAATGGTACATGGAGCATGCCTATGCCTATAAGTAGGACAGAGAAAGACACCTGTTACTGTGGTATGGTCCTTGACCCCCAATAGGAGGAAAACAAAACAGTTCATCACAGCCGGTGAGTCGAGGGGATAACTGATAAGAAACCAAACTGTGTTGAATGAAAGTCGCAAAGTGGCACATTGAGGAAAGTTCAAAGTACTGTAAACTGTTAAGGGAAAACCAGCTGCAGAGGGGTCCGGCACCAAGTGGGTGCTCACTCGAGAGATTCGGGTTGATCCTGCGCTGATTGACACTAATGATACCAGAAGGCCCTAGATGAGCTGCGAGGAAAAGGTCAAAGTGTTCACACAGGGGTCTAGTAAAATCCCTGTACAGTCGAAAGTCTTTGACCGACAAACCATTGAGAACGCAAGGGAAGTGAATCCTGCATCAGAAGAAAGTAAAACAAATTTTGATTGTGAAGTGGCAAGAGTGAACCCAATGGAGGGATGCCAATAAAGAGGGGCGAAGTCTAAAGTCCCATTGAACAGTGTGTTGACAAAAGTGAACCCGACAGATGGATGTCCACCGTGAACTGTTTGAAAAGACATTGGGCCTCATTAGGACCCTGGCGGAGAGGGTATTACGCCAGCGTAGTGCATGGCGTACCTCTCCGCCATACTACGAGTTCCCGTAGCGCCATGGAGGTTTCCTCCGCCTGGTTTTACCAGCCGGAGAAAACCATGGCGCTACGGGACCTCGTTGTTAATTACGCCACCGTATTTTACGGTGGCGTAATTAACTCCTTCCCCACTCCCATTATACCCTATGGGGCAAAAATGGGAATGGGGAAGGGCAGAATGGGGATTGGGGATTTACCGCTCCGCCGAGGTCGGAATGGGGCGGTAAATCCGCCAACCCCCATGGCGCTATCGGCGGCTTTCCGCCATGCTTCGCGGTGCATTTAGCACCGCGAAGTCCGCCTGGGTCGTAATGAGGCCCATTATGATTTATGAATGCCAAAAGAGAAATTGATTTGAAATGCTGTCGCGAACCCGGTGGAGGGAGGCAAACATTTGCGAGGGGTCTGAGCCTGGAAGAGGAGGACCCAGGGGTGAAGAATCATCTCCCTAATGGAAATCAGAAAATAACTTTTGTTTATTATTTTGAACCTATCAGGCCCTCGGAAGCAAAAGACTTTTTGTAGAAAATAGACTTCACCACCGAAGGTCCTGATAACTGGAAACTGAACTGTCGTCTCATGCTGGGAAAGATGTACTGCAAAGATGACAAGTAGTACACTTTGCCACAAATGTGTTAACATATTCCTACCGGCTGGGGACAAACCAGTCCTCCTGAATGTCAGCTGCTTCTTTGCTGGACTTACCTGCTGCATCTTTGCCAAGTGAGATAGGGTCTACATTTTAGGCGTGGGTGGTGATTTTAACCACTGCCACTAGTGTTGGGTGGGACAAGGCATAAATGAATCTCTCCAACAATGGCACGTGCTGCACAAGTGTGCCATCTGACCTCCTAAATCCTCTCCTTTTCCATCTAGACAATCTTGAATGTACAGTTGTGGTCACATACACACAGTCAGAGTATATGGTCACTAAAGCCACCTTTGAGATGCCTCTAATGTTTCAATGAATTCAATCAGTTCCATAGCCTTGGACACATAGAGTGTTGCAAACCTCTTTTGTACTGCAACCTCATATTGCCGGTCCACAAGGTGCACCACTGCTGCACCTGTGTTTCTCTGGCCAGTCTCCTGATTGATCGTCGATGACCCATCAACAAAGAGGACCTTGCCTTCTTCAAGTGCATCCTCCCATGCTTGCATTAAATCATTTGCAGGACCTTTGTATGTAACACAATCATGCACTTCCCCAGCTTGCAAGACAGGCATTGCAGTAAACGTGGCGGGGTTCACTGTTCGAAACCTCACAATGTGAATCGGCGGGCTTGACAAAATAACTTCATATGCAGAGGCCCTTTGTGTGGTCAGAGTGGATTTGTATCACTGAAGAATTGCAAACACTGCGTGCTCTACATATAACGTCACTGAGCAACCCATAGCGATTTTATGGATGATTCAAGGGCAAGGCCGCACCAGCCAGGATCTGTTCACAAGGAAATTGACCCTGTATCACTGAATCTAAAATGCCATTATAATATGCTAGGGGTTTCTGTCCCCTGGATGTTTGCTGAGCCAATACTGCGGTCATGACCTGACAATTAGAATGTAATAAAAAATTACTTTTTTTGTGTAATTGGTACTTTCCTTAACTGTAGTTGGCTGTGGCAGGTTCTGTACTGCAGTGGTTCTTTCTGGGGTTACTCTTTTTCTGCCCCAAATACACCTCCTCCTTCTGATAATATAGCATTTTTTAACTATCTACTTTGTATACTTTTTCTGCAAGCAGTGTCAGCAGTGTTACTGAATCTGCTCTACATAGGTCTTCTGTTGTGCTGCACACTAGGAGGTCCTCTATGTACAGAATGACAGTACTTTGTACATGTATGTTACCCAAATCCATGCGGAGTACTCTGTTGAAAACGTTGGGCGACTCACAGTACCCCTGGGAAAGTCTGGTGTGTTGGAACCTTTGCCCGTGATAGGTATTTGCAGTGAGGTATTGAGAATCAGGGTGCAATGGAATGGAGAAGAACATATTTTTCAAATCAATGACAGTGAAATGTGTGGCCTCAGTAGGTATATTGCAAAGGATCATGGCAGGATTCAGTACTACTGGGAACCCAGCTTCTACAATACTATTCAATGGGCGTATGTCTTGTATCATCCTAAAACTTGACCCTTTCATTTTTTTGACAGTATATATTGGTGTGCTCCACGGCGATTCTGAGGGTACTCTCATGCCCTGCTGCCATAATGCCACAATTGGCTCCTGTATTCCCTCATCTGCTTCTCTGGACAATGGATAATGTCACACTTTGAGTAACACACTGCTCCCTGGTTCAACTTGATAAGTACTGCTCCTATGTTCTTCAAGAGCCCTACATCACCGGGGTTGTCAATCCATAAAGTGCTGGGGACCCTTATCAAGTCCTCCTGTAGATATTCGGGCATAGATTTGGAAATGAGTACAGAGCAAGGTACATTCCTATGCTGGATCATTATTTGACATGGGATATAAAGCTCACATATCATTTCAGCATTGTTATCAGCATCTTCAAACAGCTGTCCATCTGACACCCCACTCAGTGATTGTGCCGGGTCAACACACAAAATTCTGCACCACTCATCCCCCTCTATGTCAGTCCCTATTAACGCTATCTTGTAGTCAGCAATTGCAACCCTTTCCAAGTCTAGCGTGATAATGCTACCTGGAGCATGGTCTTGGCAAACTGCTGGCCTAAACAGAAATTCAGTCAGCACTCTCCATGGTTTGTTTCTGATCCCCAGCACCCAACTCAACAACCTGGTTGCTCCATATTGTAATTGTAATTGTAGTTGTAATTGTAATTGTCATTTACATAGCACCCTTTCCCCATTTGTGTGACTTTCCTGATAAGGGTACGCACCCTTCCTTTATGCATGATTTTGTTGCACGTGTCAACCATAAAAACAAATGATTTGTTGCCACACCTAGTAGGGGTTTCTCTTCCGGGTTTGTAGTGGTTGGCAGGACTGGGTGCATCAGGGTTCTCTGTGGGTTTTCGTAATCTGGATATGTGTTTGACCCTGGGAATAGGAAAGTTACCATCTACCACACTCTGTATACTGCATTACGATGCTGTGCGGTAGGGCATATTTGTCTCATACTTGTGGTTCTGGCTGCTGTGTCTCTTGCTGTGCATACACTGCTGCGTTATTGGGTTTTGGGGGTTGCATATGTTGCGGTAATGGCACTTGATATTGGTACTGGGGCTGTTGCCTCAGTTGGTGCACATTCTTGGGGACTGTGCCATACATGGCGCTAGGAGGCATCATCCGTACTGCTGTTGATATGTAATCAGGGCCGCAGGTCCACTGGGATAAGCATGAGGATCATACAAATATGCTTGCCTGCTCCTAGATTCTCGCATGAAGTGGTCCATTCTCTGTCCCAGTCCTCCGAATCACAGCCCCATCCCTCCAAATCCTCCTTTCCTACCCCCTCGTCCTCCCTGAAATCCCCCTCTACCTCATTGCTAACCTCCCTGATAACCTTCGTTATCTGGGTATCCTTGATACCCTTCTGTCTACTCTGGTGCCATTCTCGTTTCTATTGGTGCCATCCTCGTTTCTACCTGCCCTGCAGGTGGGCTCAGAGCCCGTAATCACTGCCCCTTCTATACACTGCTTTGTTAATTTCTTCGTCACCAACTTTGCTTCAGCCTTCTGCGCATCATCCACCACTTACTTCTCCTTCTCCTTTGACCCCCTGCAATGGTGTGCTGTAACTGCCTGAATCTCTACCCATCCCTTAGCCTTGGTCCCTGCCACTTTGTCCAAATCTTTCTGTTCCTCCTGTGAGGGGTCAGAAATGAGAGGCAGTCACAAAGTTGCAATATTTTAATTGTCAGGCCTCTTTATTAAAATGAAAAGGGTTGGATTAAGGCCTCTCTGTCCCTATCGTAAAGAAAGTTTCCCTACCTAGCAAACTAAAACTAAAGACCAGTCTGTGTCTGGTTGTTAAAGCATATAAACTGTCCTTGTGTCCAAAACATACTAATCTGACCCTCACACTAACATAAAGAGCTAAGGGTGCAAGGAAATGTCTCTGACTTATGTTTGGCAAAAAGTGATCACAATTAAATCAAGTAGATATATCCAACAGAAACAGTCTTTTTCAAGGGGAAACCCTTGGATCCAGAGGGTGGTTCCCTTCCCATCGATATTCAGGAAGGATGGCAAACGTGTCTCTTCCAAACAACAGCTTCTTAAGGATGGCAAAAGTGTATTTTCTAAACAACAATTTCTTTGGTTCTTTATACCATGCTCAGAAAGTTCCTGTGCAAATAATATGTCCCATACCATTTAGCTCTTCCTAGAGTTTCTTTCACTGAATTCCACAACAGTTTATTATTCAAATGAGATTTTCCATAAAGTTCCTTTTAACCTTTTTGGTATCTTAGTGGATCACCTAATGCGCTTATCCATCAGGAACCCTGCTGTGAGCTCTTCAGGGCTCTGGGTATACTCCTCTGCCAGGTAGTGTGGTCTCAACATAAAAAACGTTTTTGTTCACCTTCAGCTTCACAACTTCAAATGCCTGTTTTCCTTTACTATACTTTTCTACCATGTGTTCTGCAAAGTCTGTTAGTCTATTTTTGTGTCTTTAGTGGACCTCCTGGTATACTCTCCTGCCAGGAATCCTTTAGTAGGTTCTTCAGATCCCCTGATATACTTTCCTACCAGGTATCTTCCTACAATTTTAAAGTTCTTATTTAACTGAAAAATGCCTGGTGTTTTGATTGCCAGGGCTTGCTTTCATAACTTGTTAGATCCACTGGTATACTCCCTGCTAGGTATCTTGCCACAATGTCTTACACTTCCATATAATTTAAGTGGATTGCCTGGCATACTCCCCTGCCAGGAATTCCTTTCTGGGTGCTTGAAGATCCCCTGGTATAATTCTCTTCCAGGTATCTCCCTCCCCATAATGTTCACTGGCTGATGTGCTCCTTTCACCGGGACTTCTTCTCAGTTTCACTGTTCTTTATTTTAGCACAGTTGTATTACTTCACTGTATTTACACTTCACTACTTGTTCCGACTTTCCCCACATTGACATCTCATATATGAGGTCTTGTTCAAGTTATGTCATTGTACTTTACTTGGTCGGTATTAAAATATTCATATTTGCTTATATGCCTGTCGGTACACCCTGAGGTCCCTGATGGCTCTGGGCAGACTCACCAGTGTCTTTCAGCATTCCCAAACTGTGGCACGTTGCTGCGACGAAGTTTCCTCTCTCGGACAGCCTCCCTCACTCCACGGACCTTCCTCCAGTGCTCCGAGCAACTCCATGCTCACCCGCCGGCAAGACTGCTGCTTTTCGGCTCAGCAGTGTCTCCGGTAATTCTGCTTGTGCTGCCAGTTCTCCAACGGTCCTTCCACAGTACCTGCTGCATCTCTCTTGGCCTCCTGCCAAGATGGTATGCAATGCTTGTCGGTGCAAGTGCCTCCTGGAAATGCCTGCCTTCTCCAGAATGGTACTTTCCCATACTGCTTCCTTCTTCCTTCCTCTATGGCTCTGCCTTCCCTTTTTGAGTGTGGACACCATTTTTAAATGATCCACACACTTGTCTTTGAACAAAACAACTAGTCTGCACGTTCAACTTTGTGTTTTTTTCAATGTGCATTAACTATTGCATCATCCTCATCTAAGTACTTGAGGCTTAATGGGAGTTGAAGTCCACAGAATGTCTAGGATTGTTTACCCTTTTATTTAAAAAAAACATTTGAGAAAGGATAAGTTAGGTGTGTGTATGAGGTGTGAATGATATTTTGCCTATACTTATTTTTAGGAAGGGGCTTCTCAGTTTTACAACAGGAGGAATTTGTATAGTTGCAACAAGCCATCAGGAACGTAGGAATTATGAGGTCTTCCTCTCTAGAAGTGGAAGAATATCACACCTGTCGTGATGAGTCACCATCTACCCCCGACAGCCGTCTCCTCCCACATGATCCTCCCTCATAGTACCAACCCCAGGGTCAGGATCAGGTAGCAGCTGCTGTTCCCTGGCCACATGGGAGGAGATCCTTGCTGGGAAGTCAGTGATGACTCCATAGGAGTTATCACACTCCTTTGGGAGTCCGTTCTTTAACATACGATAAAATATTTCTATGTTCTTGTCCCATGGTTCCCCTCTGACTGATGTATTGTGCTGAGTCTACATTTTCTTTCATTGTGCGTGCCATAGTTGAATGTATATCTGGTGTGTTGGGATAGGCTGTCCTTAAGGCAGCCCATACCTTCCCCCAACAATCATTAAAATGTGCTCCATCAGGGCTATCATCACACATTGCTAACCCTGGATAACCTGCTTTTTTAAAAAATAGCATCTGCTTTTTCTAATAATGCGGTGAACAAGCTTTTCAAATCAGTGTTTACTTCATTTGTACGTCGGAGTGGAATGAAGGGCTCACAATATGCCATACTAACTGTTGGTTTTTAGATGAAGACAAATCAAAAGGCTTTCTTGAAGTACGTTAGAGCTCACTGATAACAATGCAGTCCGGGCTTGAATATGTAACTGTCCTGACATGGCAAGGAGGCAGGAATCACAGAGCTCTCAAATTTCCCATGGCCATGCGTGAGTCAGTCCTGTACTTGTTTGGAATTCTAGGGCCTGTAGTTTTCTTAAATTTCACTTGGTAAACAAAAATCTGCAGAATCCAAAAGATAAAAAACAGGCCTGGATGGCCTTCTCACGCATAGCCACTTGAAACTTGAGAGCTCTGGAATCATTTGTTTCAAAAGTAGTGTAATAATGACACAAAGGATTTAGGGTATGCTTCACCAAATATTTCTAAGGTTTGGCAATTAGGTTGTGCTTTAAGCGCTGGCTATAATCCACAACAATTGTCTTGGAAACTGAAGCAAAGAGAGAGCTGGTATGTGAGGGGACACAATGCTGTGGGTACTGTTTGAATTTGTATTCACCCTTTAAGCATCCATGGGCATGCTACTCCCTATGGCCACCAACAACCTGTCCCACCTCATCTAAAACCCTCTTTCCTCCAGGATTTCTGTGCTTTTAAGGGCAAGGCTGTTATTTCTACGCATTATTGTGCTCTAGCACCTTGACACTTCTCTTGTGCTAGATGGGATTACCAATAAAGATCTCAGACCAAATGACAGGACACACTCAAAGAATATGGCAAAGTACTACTTTATTCTCAGTGTAATAAAGCAGGGTCAACTGGTAGTCATCGGACTGATGCAGGTACACTCACACACAAACTTGGTTATACAGAGGTTTTATACCCCAATATGCGTCAGCTATGACATCATCCTACATGGCAAACTGTAAAACTTATTGACAGGAGGGATTGGCTCGGGGAACATATCTACCTATACAATACACATGGGTTAGTACTTTATTGGCTGTCTTCAATCTATGAGGCACTCCTCGAACTACCTCTAAATACGCATGATAATTTTTATAGCGGAAGAAATGGCAGCAGATTGGTCTATGCTACATTGTATAGCAGGTTGCCCCATAGACCCACTGATTGGTTGCCATTCCCACCCAACCTTGGACTTTCGGCTTGAATAGCAGCACATAAGCAAAACGAAACCCAGGTGCTTGAGTGACTTTGCTAATAAGTCCATGATCTCTCATCAGTCTGGCCATGAGGAAAAATATCCATTTTGTACTTGACCTTGTAGCCTGCTCTCTGTTCTGGGACATCCAAGTAAGTGCAAGCACATCACTATCTTCATCCACAGCTTAATCAATAGCCCTTGTTTTTGTGTTCTGGATCACGTGTGAGGAGACCGCAAATGTGTCCATTTCAACCTCGTATTTCCTGCTATTTGATATAATTATGCTGGGTGTCATTGCTCCTCTTGGCCTCCAAAGACTTGCTCACTCAATCTTGTAGGAGCCTTATTCATTGTTAATTGTCCAATACTCCGGCTCTTACAAATGTTTTCTTCTTCTTTAATCTAAGAGAAATATGTCTCACGTCCACAGCTTATCCATCTGCCTCCCTTTGTTCCTTGCAGCTATTCCTTGAAATAACAACCTTGATCGCAGGTCAACATAGACTCCTCTTCATTTTGCACACACAGCTAATTCTCCAACATTTCCTTACTGCAGCTGTGGTCTGTTTCTGAGGTAGCGGAATTGAATCTTTGCACGAGCTAGCATCTATTTTCCTATCATGTCCGTTGTTGCCACGTTATATTTTCCTTTATAGCAAGCTTCTATATCTCATCTACCTTGCGGTGCTGTCAATTTACACTTATTGGTAAACAAGTTACTTCATTCTTCTTTGTATATATGATTAATTTATTGTTTCACATGTTACTCTTCAGTATTTTCACATAACATTTCAGTATGTCCTCGTATAGCTGTCACGCCGGGCGCGCACGCGCGTTCGCCACTTACCTGCTACGGGGATCCGAGTCTTCGGCCGCGGCAGTCTCCTTCATGGAGACTCTATCCGCGTTGGCATCTTTCCTCACGACGTCCCGCGGTCCGGGTCAGCTCCATGGGCGCAGCCACCTTGCATGTTCTGCGCATGCGCGGATCGTCAGTATCCGACGGTTCGCGCATGCGCAGTAACAAGGACATGCGTCCCAGGCCTCGCTTTGGTCCCGGACTTTAAAAGAGCTCCGCATACACGGAAACAACGCGTCTCAATGCGGTTGTGCCGTGTATGCGCTGCTGGAGTCCTGCTTGCCTGTGCCTCCAGTCTCTTCACCCCTTTTTGCTCTGCCTTGCCTTGCTTTGCCCTGTCTTGCCTCTGCCACTCTTGCCTGCTCCTTGGTGGTTCCTGCCCTTGGTCCCCAGTCCTGCCTTGTCCATAGCATCCTCCTGGTTCAGGGGTCAGGGGAGGTCCAGTCTGGGTTCCCTGCCTAGCTTCCTTTCCTGAATTGATTCCTGTTCTGAGAGAGACCCCTGCCTGTCCTCCCTATCCTTGCTGTCCTGTCCTTCCCTCCTTTTGCCGGTACCTGTGCCTTTTCTGCCATCCTGAAAGTTCTGAAGAACAGTTCATCTATCTACTGGTGTTACAAAGGACTTCGCTTAGCCTTCTCTGTCAGTGGAAACACTGTCCCGACGTCACGTTAATACAGAGAAGTGCCACCCGTGGCATTGGGAGTTGGTTCAGTGCCGTCCTGCCATTTACTGTAAGGAGGGTGTTGGGTCGATTTTGCGCGTTACTGTTTCATCAGCATTGACACTCTGACAGACTGGCACCCTCAACTCCACGGTCTCCAGGAAGAAAAGGTAACCAGCGATCGCGTGACGCCTTGTATAACAATAGCTTCTTTATGACATCACTCTGTCCACATCAGATTTAATTCAAGATTACTTGATATGCAGTGGTGTGTGCTGACATCCCTCCACATGGCATTCTTCCACTCCTTCAGTGCAAGGATACATTTGATACGGTTGTATGAGTGCATATCGTCTCTCGTACACTCGATGCGGTAGAAGCAAAAAACATGGATTCCCATATATGGCCCTCCTCCTGCTGTTCCAGTATGACGGTGGAGAGGGGGCGGGTGTAAGGGATAATGCGTCCAGCTTGTCCTTTACACTCACCCATGTGGTCGAGTCCTCAACCACATTCTTCTCTTCATTCTCCTTTATCATCTCTTCATACTGTAGTTTCTTTGGGACCCATATCTTTGTCACCCCCCTCAGGTGACCAGCATTCTTTATATGTTCATCCACACTCCAGGTCGTGTGGCAGCAATCTCCTGATGGTGGACAAAATGTCCAACTCTTACATATTTGTTATGATCCTTGGTATAGTAGAACTTCATTCCTAGAGGTACATGTGTACTTTTCTTTATATTTTCATGTGTACTTTCCTCATTTTGCATCTACTCACTAGTCTATATCAATCATTATCTTCATCCCAATAGCTTTCTTGGCAGTCTTCTGGCACTGTCCCAAGATAAACCTAATAAGAAAGAATCCCAGCAATACCAAAATGAGTATTGCTCTGAGTACTTTGACAGCATTGGCCAGCCAGGTTGGAACCCATGACAATAGGATTGAGAACCAGTCATCTCCTGCTGTCTCATCAGCTTCATCTTCCATCTTTGTATGCAAGGTTGTCAGCATAGTTATTGCTATGTCAGGGTTCCATTTTCTCCATCATGGATGGTATGAATGTACGGCAAGAAGGCCCAACCTTGGTGCACATGGCACCTTCCATTGCTATAAGTAAATCTAAGAGAGTCATCAACCTTATGGCTCTCAATGCTTCTCTGATTGCATTAAATCTGTTTATTGATGCATTAATCATATGCAGCAGCTCACATCTGGTGATTTGCAGCCACTTGCGTTAACTGCAGTCTGGAGTCCTGGCATACATATAGATGTCCTTATCATTGCTGTCTTGCTGAACAGTTTGTGTTCATCTGGAATGTTTTCATAAGCTTGTACTGATTTTGATGAAATGTAGTTCTTCCTTTTCAGCCGGTGAAGAATAAGCAATCTTTTTCTTCTCTGGTGTTCATTCATCTTTGGAAATTCACCGATATTGAGATCACTTTGAGGGATCACTAATGCTGGATCATGTATTAATACAATGGAACATATTCCTCCCTAATTTTTAGACAACTACATGCAAGCTCTGGATGCACAGCCCCAATATCGGTCCATCAATACAGCAGTTCCTCCATTCATCTCTGGGACCTGGAGTGCCTGTCAACATCCTTTGTTTTCCCCAACTAGAACCAAGCCTCCATTCTTGAAGCACGTTGTTGCATTCTTCAATGGTATTATAGATGCAGGTCCTGCTTCATTGTCGACTCATGTTAGTAACTTGGAATATTTGCCCATGATTCTAGGCATCTGTCATTCACTATTCAATGACGATAGTGTGCCGGCTACTTGCTTGGGTCCCCTCAGAGTATCACTCGGTACCTGTCTCCTCTTGCCCGGTCCCCCCCGCACTGCATCCGGGCCTGTCATGCACTAGGGGCTGTAACTGCAACCACTGCAGTCCCCTGGTCTGAATGACACAAGGCCTAGCAAGATAGTGTGTTTTGTCCTCCTTCCATACCCTCCTTTGTCTTGTCGTGCTAAGAACACATGTGTACAGGTGCATTTTAAATGAATTATCATATCATATTTGCACTATGGGTACTGGTTCTTTCTTCAATAAACGTGCATGGCAAGATAATAGTCCATCTTCCCATTCAGTATTGATGGCAATACTCCCATATACCAACTGCTGAGGTGTTTTGCAGCATCCTGACCTTTCAGTTATGTCTGAGCAATCCACCCTCTTCATTTCAACAATTTTTATTTGTTCTCCAATCTGAGATGGATACATATGTTTTTTGCTTGTCCACCCCACCCCAGCTTCTATCCTCTTTGTCTTTACATAAGTATCTTCATATGGAAATGTTTCCCTTGATCACCATCGTAAAGTTGCCCATTTTCCTTCAAATTGTCCTCTGTTGTACACGCTGCTAGATGGCTGAGACATATTGCACTAGGTGCAGGCATCTCTTCCACAATAAATGTCCTTGCTGCATTCATGACATACTGTATTAATGAACAGACATAGCACCTTTCATCTGACGTTCTCTCTTCCACCTCCTTCATGTGCTGATACCTTAGGTTATTCTTTAAATGAGCTGAATTATCAAGATATGTGTTATATATACATGATCTTCCCCAATATCCCTTTTAAATCGAAATAGATGCATTGTAGCATTATGAAGGATAGTGTTTATGCTTTCATAAGGGGCAGTAGTAACTGTTTCATTATTCCCCTCCATGAATGTATTATTTCTTATAACATGTCTAAATTCCATAAAGATTAGGAGGAAAATACAAATCATAACATAGAATGATATCACAATTATTAATCCACAAAAGCTGATTGACTTTCTTGATGTCAATGAGCCTCTTATATTCTGAAATCTCCTCATTTTTACTTAGACTTTTACTATATAACTCTGTAAGTCTCTATGAATCACACTTTTATATCAAGAACTGCAAGATGATTGCTATGATCATTTTGAAAATAATATCATTGTTTTTAGGATTGCCAAAAAAATCACTGTATTTACATATCTTCTAACTAAAGCAGGATAAAACAGTAATATGTGTGTAAAAAATGCATACAACAATGTGTGTGTAGTTTTTATAATATGTAACATAAAGATGAAATGTACTTCTCTTCTTTCAGCTCTGGTAATTCAACGCATTTTTCCTTTAGCATATCTAAAAAAGTTCCTGGATAACTGCAAGTCTGTTTATTCCTTGTCAAATGTTAAAAGATATTGGCCTTTAGTCTAAAGTGCTGCTGTGTTCTTCATTTTCCTTGTCTTTACTCTTGGCCATAGAATGAGTCTGCATGCATAGAACTTCTTCTCTTACTTCACAGTCGGTAGTTGCAGGATGGGTCTGAGTTTCTCCTTTATATTGTTTGATGTCGTGCAAATGCAGCCAAGCTCTTCTTCATTTTAATGTGGCAGCTGTAGAGGTAACTTCTTCCACCTTATATGGACCTTCAAAGCAGGGCGTGCTACAAGTGCATAAAACTTTCATCCCCGCACCTGGTTCCCTGGGTATAGGCTGGTTTGTTTTAACAGATCTTCTGCTGCAATAGGTTAATCGTTTTTGTTGCTTCTTTTTGACGCCTCCCTTTGGTTTTTGACCCATTGAGACATGAAAGAAACACTTGCAGTCATTGTTGTTAGGTAATCATGCATCTCGTCACTTAATGTCTTTGCTACACTAAATGCATTAGTTTATCACCGAGTTTGAGGAGCAAGGGGGGGTTCTCATGCAGCATCCAATCAACAAGTTAGATGGTTATCTGATCCAGGCTGGTTTCTTAGGGCGTATAAGGCAAGGGGTAGGCAGTATAGCCATCCCCTCTTTAAAGTCATATTTACTTTCATAATCCTCTCCTTCAGTAATACATTTTATCATTCACAGATGCCATTCGCCTGTGGGTGATATGCAGAGCAAAACATATGCTTAATGCCTAATAGAAGAACTATTTGATCGAACAGATCATTAGCAAAATGCAGTCCATTGACAGATGGCAAAACCTCACACACACCCCATCTTGGGAACACTTCACACACAAGCAACTTGGCAGCGCACTTGGTGTCAGGGTGTGTGCATGGACCTTGCCTCGATCCATCCAGAAAATGGACATACCATGACAGCATATATCTGTAGCCCTTGCATGTGTGCAGCATACCCACATAAACTATATGTAGGTGCTGAAATGGGTGGTTGGGCCTAGGAATTGCTCCCCTGACTGTTCGCAAAGTGTTGTAACGCTCACCTGATTCCCGCAAAGGCGCCGGTCTTGACTGGGTGAATGCCGTATCTTCAAAGGTGATGTGTAACACACGGTTGGCTCTTTGGGCTGGACCTCTGTGCACTGTATGTCTGACTCGAAGAGTAAGATGTCTGCAGATAGAAAATATGGGATTAATGAACTGGGGTTATTGGGTGCCTCTCTCCTCTTCCCTTTCTCTTCTCCTGTAGAACCCCAAAGGTTAACGCCCTCACCTTAGGTAAGTGAACGCCGAGCTCTCCATCTGCCTCGGGGCAGGGTGCCGTAACCAGTTTCTTCACTGGATAAGGGTGCAGGCCTCTTGACCTCAGAGGACTGCTGTCCGTCGTTAACTGCACGAACGGTAAGTTCTGGGCACTTCAGAAGTCTTAAAAGTCTTTTGTAATGATATCTCTTGTTTTCCAGGGTTCCGGCGATGGCGGATGGCGGGCTGAAGAGAATTGAGGATCGAACCCGCGTGAGGAATAGAAGCGCCTGGAAGCACGTAAGTAAGCGCTTGTAGCCTGCTTCACGATGCGCACTAACTGTCCCTTTTATCTTGCAGGTACAAGTTTGGAGCTTTAGAGAAGCTGAAGGGTGCTGGAATACCCACTGGATTCGGCGTGGGAAGGAGTAATGGCACGTGAGTAATAAAGTTGCCCAATGTCTTTAAACGCACCTTCTTTTGTCTTTCAGATGCGGGATGCAGCGCCGAAGACCTCCGGAGTGTGCGAAGAGCTGGTAAGCTTTTGTCTTTCAGATGCCGGAATGCAGTGCGAAGACCTCCGGAGCATGCGAAGAGTAGGTAAGCTTTTGTCTTTCAGATGCCGGAATGCAGTGCGAAGACCTCCGGAGCATGCGAAGAGTAGGTAAGCCTTTGTCTTTCAGATGCCGGAATGCAGCGCGAGGCGTTGGTGACAGCCGATGGACCAGGTAAGAGATGCGCTGCCACTGAAGACCGTAGTGCTAACCTGTTCTTTCTTTGTCTTTACAGGTGCTGCTGAAGACTGGATTCCAGGATGATAAGCCTTTGTTCCCTTAGGCCCAGGATCAGAAGCTGAAGACACGATGAGCGTTCTGCTGCAGAGAATGCAGAATAACGCAAAGCAAGATTTATCCATCGGGTGTGGTTTAAATAGCCTCCTGTAGTGCTTAGGTGTCTCCATCCACAGCCTCGCCTAGGTAAGAAAAGAGTTTCTGCTTTCCAGAAGAGTTCCAGTGTTCTGAACCTAGGGAGTGGCTCCTGCCCCACCCAACAGGAAAAGTAGTCCCAAACAGAAGAGGATCAGGGGCTCAACTGGCAGGTAAGTAAGCAGCATGGTCTGCTGCAGGTAAGTCCACCCAAGCATTATGAGCCCGGCGCTTCCAGCGCTGGGACTGGGCATCTTTATGAGCCTGGTGCCACTGGCGCCAGGACAGGGTCCAAAAGGTCCCAATTGGGACTGGCTGGCACTCGGAACCGGGGTTATGGGTCTGCTTCCAAGGGAGATGGGCAAGTCCTGATCTTTTGGAAGCAGAGATCATGACAAGTGTGCCCTGTAGTACATTTTTGGCACACAATGCAATTTACAATAAACTGTTCCACATGTTCTAACAGATTTGGCAAGAATCACTCTTCTGCTGTTTTAGCAACTAGACTCTCTAAAATAACATGCATTGGGTAGTGGAGTTGCTCCAACGCTACCCTCAATAATGCTAAAGGCATAACTGGCTTTCCAGTGCATCCTGTATCCAAATTGCCTCAGTGGAGGATAAAAAAACACCCCTGCTTTTTCCATAAATCTTTCTCTTCTTGTGGTGCTCGACCTTGTATCTCAGTTAACTGGGCCATAGACAGCATGTTAAAGCTCCCCTTTACAACATGCATCATCCTGACACTTTCTATTACAAAATTTGAAATGGTTGTGAAATAGACACCCTTTTTGGCTTCTAAGTCTGCGGCTTCATTTCTGTGGGAAATGAGGTATTCTCTTTTAGTATGTGCTGTGCATTTTATGACTGCTAGAGTCAATGGCAGTGCTAGTACTTTAATAAGTTTATCTAATACGGCTTCATGTTGCACTGCAGTGCCGTCTGCACAAGGAAACCCCTCCTGTTCCAGTGTGACAAACCTGTGTGTACGGTTGACGTCACATAGACGGAGTCAGAGTACACTGTCACTTCCTCATATTTGAATCTCTGAAGTGCAGCGATAAGCACTACTAATTCTGCAGCCTGTGCTGAGCAATGCAGAGGCAATCTTGTGCTTGTTACTCCTTCAAATTCACCCTCTCTGTTCAGCTGTACTACTGCTGATCCAGTATGCCTTTCACCAGTCGTTTGGCCAATTTTCGAAGCACCATCAATAAAAACAACTTCCCCCCTCCAGGAGGCATTTTCTCTAGCTCGGGGAATTTCATTATAGTTTTCAGTATACTTTGTGCAATCATCCTCCCCTGCTGATTCAGCTATGAACGTTGCTGGATTGACTGTATTACATCTGACAAATTTAATCGCATGATTCTATATAATTACCTCATATCATGATGCTCTTTGTGTGGGCAATGTACTTTTAGGTTTCTCTAAAATTGCAAATAATGCATGCTCTACAAATAATGTTACTGAACACTGCATTGTTATACTTGAAGCTGCAGCTAAAGATTGCTCACATGGATAATGCCGTTAGATAACTGGATGTAAAATCCCACTATAATAGGCCAATGGTTTGTGTCCATGTCCTATTGTCATTTTCTGTGTAGGAACTGCTGTCATGACCACCATTTGAATGGGAAATTAAATACAATTATTCATAATAATCGAGAAATCCCAACACAGTGGCTGTACTGATCTCCTTTTTTAATTCTTCAAAACCTTCAATCATTTCATCTGTCCAATTGTTTTGCTCTTCCCCATTTGTGCTTCTTGAAGCCCTTTTAAAAGTAGTCGAATACATGTACTCTAATCGAAAACCCAGGACACGCAATAGTTACATAGGCCTAAAAATGATTGCATTTCCCTCACTGTTTTAGGATCTGAGATCTTCATAATCGCTTTGGCTCTCTCAGGTGTTACTTTCCTCCACTCACGAGAACTGCATATATGCAAGACCTCTTCTTGACAGTATTGTAGCTTTTCTTTGTCCACTTCATATCCTTTTTCAGAGAATATAGTCATGAGCTTAACAGAATCTTCTCTGCATTTTTCTTCTGTCTCACTACACACCACAATGTCATCCACATATTGGATGATTGCACTTTTGAGCTGAACATTACCTTAGTCCATCTGAAGGACACTATTAAAAATTGAAGGGGACTTAGAGTACCCCTGAGGCATACGAATATGTTTCAGGTGACTATTTCTATTCAAAAAGGAAGTCAGATCCTGTGAGTCTTCATGTAGGGAATTGAAATAAATGCTTTTTTAAAATCTATGACTGTGAAATACTTGGCCTTAGATGGGATATTGCACAATATTGTCACAGGATTTGGAACTAAATAAAACTCAGCTTCGACTATATTGTTTAGAGGGCGAAGGTCCTGTATAAATCGCCACGACCCCCTGCGGATTTTCTCACTGGGGAAACAGGCATGTTACATGGAGAATCTGATGGTACTAATATTCCTTGCTTCACTAGAGCAGATATCGTCCCAAATATAACTTCATCTGCCTCTCTTGACATGGGGTATTGCTTTGCACATGGCAAAAGGGCTCCTGGTTTAATTTTGATTTTAACTGCTCCTAAAGCTTTTAATAGGCCTATCTCATATGGACTTGTGGTCCATAAAATGTCTGTCACTTTCTCTAAATCTTACTGAAAAAATAATGGTTTATTTTTTACCAACGCCATTCTCTGCAGTATTCATCTATTCTCTACTTTAATCCAATAAGTGAGAGTTATGAAAAATATAAATTCATCATCTGAATGCTCATCCTTAAACAACTCCTCGTCTGTCAAACCTGTCAACTTGGCTCCTTCTATGAGGGCTATCACTGTTCACCATCCTCTTCCCTCATCATCTATCCCATGAATAAGCACCCTCTCCTCTCTGACCACTGCTGCTTCTGTCTCCAATGGGAAAAGCTGCCCTCTTCATAGCTGAACAAAAACTCATCAGGTATTCTTAATAGTTTACCTATCAATCTGCGGGTAACCACGATAATAAAACGTCATTCCCTACAAAAAAAAATGTGTTTCTAAGGGAACTCCTTGTAATGCCTTCTGGCCTATAAATGTTAGTATAAACTCCCCTACTATTCCTTCATCAGTTAAACGATATCATCATGTTAAGTTTCGCCATCACGTCACGCCCCAATATTTTAACCAGAGTTTACCTAGAATATAATTACATTTGTGATGTCATGTTTGATGTCTTGGGTTTTAGTCTTATCAGTGCACGAAGGTGACGCGAGTTATGGTTGCTTAGCGTACCATAACTGGTGAGTTTCAAGGGGTTTTTGGTTTTACTTGCAACCATAACGTCCCTTTAACGTTTTTTCAATGAATTTCATGGGTTTGTGTTAGTGCAACTTGACCATAATGTACCTTTAACAAAGTTTTTTCAGTGAATATATATAAATGTAACCCTCCACGGAATTCCAGGTTTGACTCTGAACCCCGGTCCAGAGTTTAACAGAGATGAATACCAATGTAATACCATTGCGCCAGGAGCTCAGGCCAAACCCCAAGAAAAATACCAAAAGGACATAAACAAGGTTAAGGTCTATATATACAGCACCATTGGAGTATGTGTATCATGTTTTCAATGCAGTATGACCAGATTAAATCATAATATTAAAATTCTGACTGTCACTGAACAAAAACAACTGCCCTGGACATGTGATATCATCTTTGATGTCTTGGGCATGGTGGTGGTACAGTTATGTTTGCATAGCTTACAAAAACTGGCCCATTTCTTGTTTTTTTTATTTTACTTTGTAACCATAATATCCACTTAACAAAACTTTTTCTCACTGACTTTGATAGGTTTTTACCAGTGCAAATTAACTACATAGTCCCTTTAACAACATTTTTTGAGTGAATTTCATAGGCTGTTATTAGTGAAAATGTTTTATGATGTTAGAGGTCTGCACGTGGTTATAAATAATTCTTCTTTTAACGTATATTATGTTAACTTATACTATGCACCGCTACCACTCAGCGGCAGTTTCCACGCGCTCATTTATGAAAGCACTATAAACCTCTTTTAACAAACATTTTTTATGCAGTGCATACTGACAATGACAGTGTTGTTTCCAGCAGCGCATCCTGGGATGCCAGTTATGGTTGAATTGCCAAGGACATGATGCACGACCATGAGCCTAGCCCCACAAAAACCTCCTCTGTTATCCACTGCACCTAGCCTGTGTCCTAGTCCAGTGTCCACTATAACCTTATAATGTGACCAATAGCCAGTGCTCATGGCTTACAGCCATGGTCAGTCTCCGCAGTCCATGGGGAATGGGCTCTGGCCATGCCGCATGCCCAAATCAGCAAAAAAATGCTTTCAAGGCATTGCTGATGCTCCTCACGCATTTCTGCTGCAAGCCCATTTAGCACTTCGGGCGGTAGCTACGAGCAGAATTTGTTTTCCCATTCAAACCTATCCCGATTTCAAAAATCGTTACCCCATAGCCAGTTCCTGGTGGCCATGCCCAATTTGACCACATTGCCGGTCCCTGGTGGCCATGGCCACAGGCTACATACCTCAGTCACCAAAGATATATCACTATTTCTGTACCTACAGTATGCCACTTTTCAAAAAATAAAACAGGGACGTATTTGTGAAACCATGCTTTTGGGGCCTTACCAATGCTCCTCGCACAGGTTTTCTACAAAGCTGTCTGTGTTTTATTTTTTAAAAGTGTGAAAATGTACATACACAAAATAGTGAGATAACTTAGCATGTCTTGACAAAATACATTCAAACTTTGCACCTTGACGAAACTGCACAAAACATTGCAAAATTATTCAGATGTGGCAATATCATTTTTTTTGCAAAGTTTTGTGCTTTATCTCTCCATTTTATCACGTGTTGTACTTTCTAGTCTCATGGGAATATGAGATGGTGGATAATGGTATCGTCGCCAGCAGGGGAGGATTTTATGTGTCTGTTATGATTTAACACATTCTCACAGCCGGGTAGGGTCCTTTAGAGGGGAAAAGCCCGCGAGTTTTTGGAGAAAAAAAAGCTTTAAGAACAACAGTTTTGGGACCTTTGTTGTCGCAAAGTGTCATCGGAGAGAGGCTTCGCAGACACGGCTGCGCAGGGTTCTGTAACATGTAGCTGGGCAGTTCCATGTCAGGATAATACAATAGGTACGCAGCCATCACTCATGAGCCACTCATTACTATCTGGGAGTACGGTGTCTTAGGACAGTGAAGCTGGCTCATGTGGTTTCACTTGGCGAATGTTGATTGTACATGCTATACGTACTTCATCTTCTATCGTTTCCGTTGTATTATATATATTATATGAACATTACAAATATAACGCACAAGTGTAACTAAAACGTACTGAACGTCTTCACACAAAGAACCCAGTATTTTTTTTTTTTAACTGGGTATGAAAATAAATATAATTCGGGGATATTTACTGTATTGATTTAAAAAAAATGTAAATGTTTTATTGTTTTAATCAAACCTTTAACATTATTGCAATTTCATATTAAAAAAAAAACAGCATAAAAAAAAGTACTGTATTGATTGCATTGGTCAGGTGTGCCTCAGTCGTCTGACTCGCAGTTACAGACAGACGGCTTGGGAGTCTCTAAACACAGAAGTCCCCGATGCTTTGCTCATTGCTTTAGAGTCTTCCGCCATCTTGTGGTTAGATTGAGAACTCTAGCTGATTTTGTTGTAAAGCGACAAGTTTAAAACTCGAGTTTAGCCATTGAAGTAGAAGACGTTGTTCCATATTACATTCAAGAAAAGCACCAATGACTGTTACATCAACTGGCGGGTGTTGTAAAACGCACCCGCCACTGTTTTCTCGCCTAGTCTTAATATCCCACTAGTAGGGAATACACAAGTATTAAGCAATAGCATTCAAAGAACACCTAAGAATAAAAACCAATGAACCACTCAACATCCTCAACTGCAAAACCATGGTTATACACCTAACAGCTAGCCCAAAAACCAACATCACATTCGTCTTGGTGTACAAACCACCAACTTATGATGCATCCTTCTTCGACAACTTCATAGAAGCCATCACCAACATAGCCATCAACCACGAACACCTGATCATCCTGGGGGACTTCAACATCTGGTTCGAAGACAGTCACGCCAACTCCCAAAACTCACTGATTGAACAACTCGCCTCCATGAAACTACAACGAGTAAAAGAGGCAGCACACTTGGCAGGACACACACTGGACGCAATTTTCGTCAAGGAAAAACTCATCACCACGGGCACCGCACATACAAATGCTGTGGAGTGACCATCTCATCATCCCGTTCGTGATTACTCTACCTACTCAAGTCTGCATCCAACCTCCTAAAATCACAACCACTACAAAAAGAAACTGGAAGGACGTCAAAGAAAACAACCTATTCCAACAACTGGAGCTAACCAAACCTTGCACTTCAGAACTAGAGCTAGCCGACCTAGATGGGAAAGCGGAGCTATTACACAAATGGATTACAGATACAATTGACAAGATCGTCTCAGAAAAACCATTCACACTATCAAAAAAGAGGGCAGTGGTAAAATGGTTCACTCCACTATTAAGCACCATGAAAAAGGAAAACAAAAAGATGGAACTGGAATGGAGGAAAGAATACAGCCCAGACAAAAAAAACACTGTTCCAGAAACAAATCCGTGCATGCAAGAAGGAAATTCAAAAGGCAAAGAGAAGGCATTATGATGACAGAATCACCAATGCCACCAACACACAAAAAGACATGTTTAACATCATTAAAGAAATGAGAAACCCACCAGGCTGTGATAACACCGCAACCCCCTCGGAGAAACTATGCAACGACCTGGCAGACCACTTAAAAAAAAATCAATGACATCCAACAAACCATTCAACAGAGGCCAACCAACCACAACATACACCCACGCGAACCTAACTCAGAACCAAAGCACAAACTCAAAAACTTTCCTGAAATTTCAGCAGAGGCTTTCGCATTGCTGGTAAAACAGAGCAAGAAAGCGGGTTCACCCATGAATCCCTGTCCCCCGGACATCTACAAATCAATCCTCGCACAAGGAACACCAGCAGAATATTACAGAAACCTTCTAAATCGATCACTAGCAACAGGAACTGTATCGAGGACCTTCAAATCAGCATACATCAAACCACCTCTGAAAAACACAAGTGGTGACGCAGATGACCTCTCCAACTACAGACCAATCTCAAACATCCCCTACCCGGCAAAACTCCTGGAAATCTACGTATACAAACTAACCCAAGAACACGTTGAAAAACACCACCTGCTGGACCAAGCTCAAATCGGCTTCAGACCCACAAGAGGAACGGAAACAGCACTACTATCCATCTGGGACGACCTAAAAACGAACGCAGACTGAAACACAACCTCAGCCCTTATTCTGCTCGATCTCTCCGCAGCCTTCGACACAGTTAGTCATGACACCCTAACCAAAAGACTAGAATACATAGGCATAACACGCACAGCACTACGCTGGACTAAATCATTCCTAGCAGACAGAACAGAAACTGTATGGATTAAACCCTTCAAATCCACCCCATGAGTTAACGACTGTGGAGTGCCACAAGGATCCTCACTTTCACCACTTTACTTCAACATCTATCAGACCCCAGTTATCAGAATCTTCAAAAAATACAACATTACATGCTACAACTACGCAGATGATACTCAAATCATCTACAAAATCAAAGACACCCAAGCCGGTCATTCAAACTTAACTGACTGTCTAAAAGAAGTCCTCAACTGGATGAATGCCAACGACCTGAAAATCAACCCAGGAAAAACTGAAATCATGATCATATCCAAAGACCAAGAGAATTAAACCGCCATCCCGTGGCCAGCGGAAATGGGAAACGCACCATCAACATCTAAGGTATCAAAAAATCTGGGAGTCCTGATGGACAACACCCTAATCTTAGAGCCACAAATAAATGCAACAGTCAAGAAATGTTTCTTCCTCCTCCACACGGCAAGAAGAATCCTACCTTTTCTCTCCTTCACGCACAAAACACTCACCATCGTCGCCCTCATCATGTCAAGAGTCGACTATGCAAACAGCCTCTACCTCGGAATACCAGAATACCTCCTGAAGAGACTACAACTGATCCAAAATACAGCAGCCAGACTACTCCTTAAACTATCCAGAAGAGACCACATCACCCCTGCCTTAAAAAAGCTACACTGGCTCCCAGTAAAACAACGCAACACCTTCAAAACAATGTGCATAACACACAGGGCAATCCATGGACAAGGAGCAGAATTCCTACAAAAGAAAATAACAATCTATAAGCCAACAAGACCCCTCAGGTCAAGCAACAAAGTCCGCCTGGAACTAAAACCATACATTAAGAAAAAACTCGGAGGCACCACCTTCTACCACTTAACCGCAAAAACCTGGAACAACATCCCGAAAGAAATAAGAAACTCCGAAGATCACCAAAAATTCAGGAAACTACTAAAAACCTGGCTCTTCAACACCACAGACTCAAATTGAAACCTGAAACAACAAAAAAGAAATAATTGACCAAAACAGAAAGAACACTGACAGGTAACCAGAACCAACAGAGAAGCACCCACTGCACCTAAATGGGTAACATCGGGCAGAGTGGAACACAGGTGGCACCCAAGGAGACGGAATCAACCACCTCAGCTAATCCCATCTGAAATCTTCAGCCGCCCCTAGCTGCTACTAGGTATCTACCGGGTTGTGGAAATTGTCAAGACACCACCGAACACAATGCAAACTTAGTTGGGGACACCGGCGGATGCACTAGCCATTACTTTATTACTTTATTTTCGGATATAAATATCCATAAAAAGCCTCAGCACTCACAGTTCATACAAGACATATTTAAAAGACAATTAAAAAATGTCATTTCGGGAAGACAGTGTAGAGAAAAAAAACATAACACATGGCCCACTGAAATTCCAAAACAAAATGACAAAGTCAACATATACACCAGCTACTTTTCTAAGGAGGACAAATTGTAATTTAATGTGACCTGTCTGGGGTCAGCTAGTTACCCATCCAGTTCAGTTTAGCAAGCCTTTAATCGACATTGGGCCGCATTACGAGGTTGGAGGTAGCCATGGTGCTGTAGGACCATGGCTACCCCTTACTGCATTCCAGGTCCGGGTTCCCGAAATAGGGACTTACCAGGTCATTCCAACCTTGGAGGACCCGGTAAGTCCCCAATCTGAGAACCATTCCCCTTTCCCATTCGAGCCCCCATACGGGGGACCTCGTAAGGCGGCGGTAAGGGGTTAACGGCAACGGCATCCTTACCGTTGCCGTTAACCCCTTACCGCCGACCTCGTAATGAGGCCCATTGTAAATGTGCAGCACTGTTAGCACAGCAGAGCCACCTTGCCTCTGAGCACGTTCTCTTATAGCCCCACTATTCTTGGTGAGGATAGTACTGCTGTTGCTAGGTGGGAATTCCAGCAACAATTCTCGGCAAATCTGAAGTCCAAGTAATCATGTTATGGGAATAAATCCAACCTGCTGCTCTTTGCCCTCAAATCTAATGAGCGTGCCGTAGAATGTTTTGGCCTACACGTCTTTGTTTTACTGGCATTTATCTCAAGGCCCAGGGCTTTACATGAACACTATCCATGGTCTTCTTAATTCCCATTGGTGATGTGGAGAATAGCACTGCATCGTCCGCAAAGAAAAGGGCAGGTATCCTGTCTACAGCTAAACCGGGCTGATCCATTGAGTGTTCCAAAAGCTCCCTTGTGACCTCATTAATGTGTACACAAAATAAAAGAGGGGTCAGGACACAGCTCTGTCTGACCACCCTTCACAACTGGGAAGGAATCAGTCAGGGCACCCCCAGTTGCCAACGCACAGCTGCGTGGTTGTTATTATATGAAAGCTGGATCAGGATAAGAAGATGACCCAGAATATGCCCATCTTTAAACAAGTGCAATCAACGTGTGCACAGGGCCTCATCAAACACAGTCTTTAAGGCAATAAAGACTGCGTAAATATTAACATTTTTCAAGGAGACGTATTTCTGCAAAAGAGCCAAAATGCCTGGTCAACTGTACTCTTGCCAGCCTGAAAACCAGCCTGTGAATGACTGATTATGTTTGGGGAATTGGCCTATCCCTAGAATTATTTTTTGCAAAAATCTTTCCAGTTGAGTCTAGCAGAGAAATCGGGCGATAGTTCAGGGGGAATCTCAACCCTCCTTTTTGTAAATCGGTAGGATTTCTGCTCTGCACTCTTCCAGGAGTCCGGGACAACTTTATATCTTATAAGTGCATTAAAATAGCAGCATAAAATAGGTGCCAAGACAACAGGTTCTTCTTTGAACAGGTCAATAGGGATTTTGTCTGGGCCTGGGCCTTCCCACCATTCTAGGCGACTAGTGCTTCCCAAACCCCCATCAATGTGAGGACGAGACTCACTTCCCCTGACTCCAACCACTCTCCCTGCCCAGATGGAGGATCCTGTGGGGAGCACACATATATCTCTAGTTTTCTTGTAAAGATCACTGAAGTGCCCATACCAAGCATCTGGCCCAAAACCGCCTTGGAAAACAGTGTCCTCCCTGTCATTACTCTCAGTAACTATTTCCCAGAATGACTTAGAATCACTGGCCCTTGCCTAAGTAGCAAGGTGTCCCATCTTTCTGCCTGGTAGGACTTCTTCTTGTGATTGACAATACTCCAATAGTCTGCCCTCAGACTGCGTAAGGGACCTTTGTCTACTGGGGTGGGACCCTTTAAGCAGGCAACCGTCACTTTTTGTGACTCCCTGCATTCGCTATCATATCAGGGCGTTGTCTTTACAGCATGCTTTTTCACCATTCCTCCAGAATTAGTAACTAATGGCTGGATTTTATCAAAAACGGACTGCAATTCCCGAATCATCCACTCATCTGGGTAACTTTCCTCACTAAACCTTTTTATATGGCTTAGAGCAGCCTGATAGATGGGTGGGTGAAAGGACCACAGGTCACGGTAAGGGTGAAAATGTACTTTATGAGAAGTTACTCTTCACCCCACCAGAAATACACAAGTCAGCCTCTCAACTGAAACAGAATCTGCATCTTACTCGATGTGCTCCATGTTCCACGTTCCACTCACATTCCACCTATGTAATAAATAGTACACATCTCCCAGAACTATATATTTCACAAACACATGGTATTTACAAATGAATAACCAACATATTTACAAAAAGGAATAGCACCTATAGAAAATTTTTATATATTTTACATGTTTGTAATAAATGAAAACAACTATAAATAGCACAATTAATCGACTTAATCTCTCAGGTATCCCGGCTTCTTACAAAGCCGTAAAGGGCGACCTAATACATTGCGCTGTCCAATTTGATCTTTTCCATTAAGGACACTTTGTACGCTTGACTCTTGACTCTTTCCTTCTAGACACACTTGACTCTATCCTTTTTTGGAGCACTCTGGACACACATCTGCCTCTTCACGGCATGAGGGGTGCATCTATAAGCCACCACAGCATCCTCCACAGGCTTTCTCCAATCACTCCCCTTTGAAATGGTGAATTTGATACTCTTTAATTACCTCATTGAATCTCTCAACAATTCGGTTGGTCTCCAAATGAAATATGGAGCAGGTTTTGTGCTGTATGCCATTCCTTTTTGAAAGCAATTCAATTTCTTCAAAAATGAGTTGGACACCATTATCTGTTACCCTGGTGGTAGATAACCTTCCCTTTTAAAAATATGACCCCGAAACTGAATGATATTCTGTGTGCATACATTCTCCACCCAGAAAATGTCTGGCCAATGCGAAAGCATGTCAACCAGAACAATTCAATAAATGAAAAATCCTTGAGCTCTCACTGGTCCTATGATATCTAAACCTACATGTTCCCAGGGTAATGAAGAAATGGACATCAAAGTCATAGGTTCCACTCTTGTAACACACCCTTTTGCCATGGTGTCACACTCTGCGCACTCACAAATGACCCCTTCATTCTGTAGGTTCATTCCAAGCCACCAATAATCCAAGTAATTGTTTGGTTCTCAACATACCCTGATGGCCTTAATTTGCCTTCTCCAGAATCCTACTCTGAATTTCTAAAGGAGGAAACAACTTGTGACTCCTCAGGACCAAACCAACTTTAACACAAAGCTCATCAAAAACATGTTTGATGGGATCAGGAATTACACCTCTCCAAATATCACTTCCTTCAAACCATTCTGTGACATTAATCATAATATTATCTGATAACATAACTTCACGCCATTTGTTTTCCATTACAACGCCTTGGTTGATGAAAAGAACCTGATCATCCTTGTCTTCCTCATCTCCATCATCTTCAACTAAATTGGTGAGTCTTGAAAGATACTCCGCTGTCTTGTTCTTAACACCTGGAAGATATTCAAACTCCTAATTATATTCCTGTAAACTCGCAACCCACTTGCGAATGCTAGATGATACCTTGTCTAAACCTTTCGAGATAAGCATTTCTTTTAAAGGTTTATCATCCAATCTCACTGTAAATGTCACTCCCCACAAAAAGGTAAAACATTTCTCAATAGCCCATTTGATGGCCAAAAGCTCCTTTTCAATGGTCGAATATTTTTTTACTGCATCCCTCAAAACCCTTGAAGCACCCACTACAGTACTCCCCACTTTCACACCTTTGAAATAGCACCTAAACCATGATTGCTTGCATCTGTAGTCAAAATACTGTGCCTGCAAGGAACGTAATTACTCAAAGTGTGAGCCTTTGCCAAAGCCAGTTTTACTTCCTGAAACTCCTTCTCACACTGCTTACTCCATAAAAACTTCACACCTTTTTTAACTAAAGCTGTCATTTGACTGGACTTGCTTGCCAAGCCTGGAATGAATTTAGCATAATATTCAGTCATGCCAAGAAATGTTACCACTTGTTCTTTATCAACAGGACTGAGAAAATGGGTTTCATTCCGAGTTTGGAGGTAGTCATGGCGCTATTAGCGCCATGACTACCTCCAATACCGGTACCGTGTCCGCCCTTGGTTATTGGGGACTTACAGGTCTAGTCCCACCTTTGCGGGACCGGTAAATCCCCATTGAAAAAGCCATTCCCCATTCCCATTTCAGCCCCCATAGGGCTCAATGGGAAGGGGGAAGGCGCTTATAACGGTACCGCAAATTGCGGTACTGTTATTAGCTCTGAAGTCCCTTAACGGGCCCCACCAAAACGCCTGGTAAAATCAGGCGTTAGGGACGGGACGCGCTACGGGACCTCGGAATAGGGCGGAAAGGAGGGATTACCGGCACTGGTGTCCTTAACGGTGCCCGGTATCCCTTTGCGCCCACCTCGGAATGAGGCCCAATGTGTAATATTTTCCACCAAACCCTTTCTCGATCTAATACCTGAAGCTCAAATCTCATGACCTAAATACTGAATTCTAGACATACTAAATGTGCACTTTTCTTTGCTAAGAGTTAGTGCTGCATTCATAAATACATCAAGCACTTTCCTTAAACGTACACCGTTATACATGCTATATCAGATCATATCATGCTCTTCTTGATTTTCCCCATATACCAAAACATCATCCTGAAAACAAAATACTCCTTCCATATCATGAAAGTGCTGATATATGGCGCGTTGAAATACAGAAGCAGCAGACACTAAACCAAATAACATTTTCCGATATTGAAACAGTCCATCTGGAGTGATAAACTGTAATATTTCTAGAATTCGGGTGGAGGACAATTTGGTGATAAGCCGACTTCAAATGAAAGGTACTCATTACTTTTGTCCCTTTTATGGTCCCCAAAATCTCGGTTATATTGGGCAAAGGGTGTTTGTTGGTAATAACACAATGATTAACAAATCTGAGGTCAATGCAAAGTCTCAATTTGCCATTTCTTTTATGTACCACTCCCAAAGGAGAGACCCATTCAGAGCCATCATTTCTTTCAATTACACCTGGCTTTTCCCTGTTTTCTAATTCCTCCTTCACAGCCTCTCTAACTGTCATGGGTATAGCTCTCGATTGTTGTACTACTGGGAAAGAGTTAGCCTTTAATCTGATTATATGCATGAAACCTTTTAGGTTACCTAACTTTTCCAAAATACTTTGTGTTGCCATAAATCATTAATATTTTCTATTGCATATACAGCCTCTTCCGCATTCGGATCAAGCTTTATTTTCAATTTTCTCTGGTGTGACCAGCTTAAAAGAGGATCATGTCCTTTCTTAGAAACATTGGGCCTCATTACGAGTTTGGAGGCAGCCATGGAGCTATTAGCTCCATGGCTGCCTCCAAACAGGGCTCCATTTCCGGGTTCCTGCAATAGGGACTTACCGGGTCATTCCAACATAGGAGGACTCGGTAAGTCCTCCTTGCAGGAACCATTCCCCATTCCCACTTGAGCCCCCATAGGGCTCAATGGGAATGGGGAGGGAGGTAACAACGGGCACATTACAAGTGTCCCATTGTTACCTCCCTCTTCCCTCGGAGGACCCGGAAAAGACGTCTGGTTTTACCAGACGTCTGATCCGGGTCCTGCAAAGGGAAACTCGTAATAGGTGCTCCCGTAATGAAGGTGGCCGGTCCCGTACCGGACCCCTTCATTACGGGAGCGCCAGGGTTGTAATGGGGCCCTATACTTTGACTTGGGCAACCCCATTTTTAAATCTCATGTCTCCCCTAAACCAACCTTCCAATTCTATTATTTTCCCCCCATATTCTACTGGTCTAATATCGACAGTGTTGAGAGAAATAATTCCTTGACGATTTTCATCAAAAAGAGATTTCGGGAGTAAGGTATACTTAGCTCCAGAGTTTATTACCATACTAAAGTCTATTCCTTCAATATCAATGGTAGACATAGGCTTTTCCATATCAGCATCATCCTCATCGACCATAGCATATCCTCAATCGATTAACTATCCACTAAACATGTGCATTCTTCCATATCCTCACACAACTCATCTACACAGTCAATATTCTCAGACTTCGTTCTGCAACAGGATGTAATCTGTCCTTTCCTGCTGCATCTTTTACATACAGCGTTAATGGGCAGATATTGTTCACTACTAGCAAGGTGAAATAAACTGTCACATCGAAAACATCTCCTGCTATCATCGCCTTCCTTTGTTTCTTTATTCTTGATGAATCACTTTCTGGTATTAGTTACGTCTCTCTTTCCATTCTGTTTCTTCTTGTCTGTTCTCCTTGTTTGAACTGCTGAAACTCCATCACTTCCTCTGTCCTTTTCACTACTGGTTCCGATCTTTTTTCTAGTTCTTTCACACATTTGTGTTTATGTTCTACTTCTTTTTCCACTCTAATCACCTCGTCAATTGAAGGATTGCTTTTGGACCATGGAGCTTCCCTAACTTTCTCATCACTGCACTCGAGCATGAATTGATCTTGTAATCTCTCATTCAGGGTATTGCCAAATTTGCACAAAGCTTCTAAGCCTCTGAGAGCAGTAATATATTGTTCTACAGATTCCCCATTCTGCTGTTTCCTTTTGTAAAAATGATACCTTTCTAGGATGATACTTATTGACTTTTCACAATGTTTGCCCTGCATCTTTATGCATTTCTCATATTCTATGAGACCCAATGACATATCCTGTGACAATGGCGGTACATTTTCAAATTGTTCTTTGCCATAGTTGCCTAAACAATGCATTAACAGGCATTTTTTTCCTTCAGAAGAAAGATTCAACCCCTATGCTGCAATAACATAATGATCAAATCTTTTCATCCATCTTTTCCATGGTATGATTGGTTCCAGTTGAACATCCAGAAAGTGATTAGAAGGAGGAACACCTTGTATGGCCATGTTGCTGCAATGACAGGGTTTCTATAATAAGCAAACAATTATACTTCCCAAAAGATGAATGTTGTTGCAATTACTTTTCACCATGCACACTTTTGCACTTCGCACCAACTGTCAGTGTTCGTGGCACAATTCCACCTAGTGCCCCCTCGACCTTGAGGTACTGCACCCAAAGTTCACGTTTGCTCGTTGTTATTCATTGCACTAACCACCACTGACACAAGGAAGATGTTTCTCAGAGCAGTTACGATCTGCACTATTTCCACTGAAGAAACGTTACACAGGGTGAGACCCGTTCTGCTGTCATAATCACCCCTGGCGTGAAGAAGAAGCCACCCAGAGTGATGAGGATCTGCTCCACACAGGCTGTTCTAGGCATCAGTGTTATTGTATATCCGTGGGCGTGGTAACCAAAATGGCCACCACCCTGCCTCACGCTCGTGGGTCCTTTCCTATAACCCACAAGCGTTCTTCGTGCCATCTGCTGCCGAAGCTCATGTTAACCTCCTCTGGGTCCTGCAGCCACTGCCTGTTGCTCGGTTCGTGGCACTGATCATCTTCTTCTCAGCCACTCCTTACCCAACAGGTCGCGTGCTGCCGTTTGCACACATGGGGGCAACCTGGTTGGCTTGCACCAGTGGGGACTGAGGTGAGCCCCAACCTGGGAGCACTTTCTGGAGGCTGCCGTGGCTGTGGCCTGTTTACCACCGCCAGAGTGAAAGCCCTGGCTTGTTTAATTAGTTACTCAGCAGACGGTTCTTACACCTTTGTTTCACGTAAATTCTACATTCATTAATGCCCTGTTAGTGCTCCTTATTATGAGGTCATACCAAAAAAAAGTGCACAAATGATGCGATACCAAGAGAAGTTGCTAACTCTGATTCAAAGTACCTCTAGTTACCAACGGTTTATTAAGAAGAGTGCTGCTATGATATGCTAGGTGTGACACTCGGATATTCCTTGAGTACACCTGGAATGATTGGGGTACTGCCAACACCACTGCCTAAACGGCCTAAACTGCCCAGCTCCACTCTATGCTGGCCAGACAAGCTTTCTATATACAGAGACTGCTTCATGTGGCCGTCTGCAACCTAAGGTCTCAGTGCAGGCTTATGCTGCACCCAAGTACTAGTCCAGCAATAGCCTCTGGTGCACAGGTATAGTATTCTGAGTCACTATTATGGGCCCAGAAAACCCCAATAAAAAAGGTGCAGGATTATATGTCTACAAACAGATACATAATGGGTGGTATGATATGATAGGTTATTTATAATGCACTTAATACCCAGAGGTTTCAAAGCACGGACCCGGGATCGAACCTGTGTTGCTCCGTGTTGTCTTTCTTCTAAGGGCGAGCACTTTGCCCCTGAGCTATCCTTCCAAGACAAACTGCCATCCAGCCCCTCCCGAGGTGGGAGGGGTTGGATGGCAGTTTAGAAAACGGGTAGTGAGTGGGGTCATTAGAACCATTGCACTGTTGCCCCGTCAGCCCACTTCCTCTGAACCTGGAGGCTGGACAGCAGCTATTCCACCTTCCTCAGACCAATTAAATGCATCTTTCACCCCAATTCAGAGGCTTTTTAGTGCCGCAAACAGATGCTAATAATTGGAGGGAGGGACACCTAAAAGCTGAGCACAGCGGTTGAGCTTCGGGCTTCATCTTTGGGGCCTATGGATATAACCTGGGAAGGCTTGTATCCTCTGCCACTGTACATTTCCTGCTGCTGCTACTGTAACGATTGCTTAAATGTAAGTGCATGTACTGCTCTCCCAGGTGGGACATTTGAGAGGCTCTTGCAGTCAGAGCCTTGGCCTCGGAATCACAACAGTGTGATGCCTTCTACCGCAAAGTGGGAGGGCTTATTTATTTATTTATTTATTTATTTATTTATTTATTTATTTTTGATTCAAAGTTGTTTTAGTTGAGGATCTCAACTTTTTCAACAAAAGCATTACATTTGACAGTGAACTTTTTCAATAGAAACATAGCATTTGACAATGAACATTCTTAGGCATCATTGCCTCACTTGTTACAATCCGCATTTCATGGTTCAAGCTCATTAGTATGCACGCACTAATATCATAGTTTAATTTTTCTTCACTTCTCCATTATAAGTAAGCCTAGAAAATCATGTATTCGAGAATATTTGAAACATAAGGCAGGGATTCTGGCCAGTCAAGCGTCCCAGATTAATGCTAAATATGGGAGGTTTTCAGTGATTCCGATGTCGAAATTCTATGAAGGTACAGTGATCCCCAAGGTAATTTCTGAAATAGAGGTATTGCAATTGTGGGCACTTGAAAGCCTGTGTAATCTAGAAAGTATTGTTTGTTGTAGGGGGCTCACATACTCACATATCAAATATAGTACCAGTAGCCACCATAATTTTTGAACTTAGATTGAAATCACTACAAGTTAGAGCAATGTGGGGATATGTAGCTCTTTATTTTAAAATACTCAAAGCTTGGGAAATCACACTTTAGGAGGACCTGTAAATAAGGTTAATGTTGTGAACTCATTTTGTGATTTTTGTAATAACATGCTTGCCGAAATTGGGAAGGGCCCTTTTGATCTCGTAGCTGACCCAGGGAACGCAAAATTGGCTTTATACGAAAATGATTGGCGCTGTACCCTAGATACATTCTATAGTTTAAGTCTTTGTTACATCTGCATCTGCTGAAAAGGCGCTACACTTGTGGGTACATATATTCAAATGCCACTGCAGTTCCCTGAATGAGAGAGTGATTTATTTGGATTGTGGCGAGAATGAATCTGACAGTGGACGTTGACCTTAAAAATGATGCAAAGCTCACTATGTTATTCCTCTTGCTCCTCTCTACCCTAAACCCCTCACCTATACCTCTTATTTTTACACCTCCATATCAACCTCACAGCCTTAGAATACCACCTGTCTCTGTTCTCCTCGCCTCCATAACGTCATCTCACTAGCCCTCTATATCCTTATCTCTCATCTTTGACCTATTTATCTCCCATTCTACCGACACAACCTTCCTTCTCTTTTATTTAAATAGTTTTCCTTCATACAGTCCTTTCAGCTCTACTTCATTCTTTCATCCGAGGGTCTACCCCTCTATTTAAGCCTTTATCTCACCCATCTTTCTCAGTTTCCATCCCTTCACTAGTAATGATTCTCTCACCACATATACTCCCCTGCCCTCTTCTTTCATCCCCAGGCCACTTCTCATCCCTACCTCTAGATGTGCCGCCTCTCACCTTACCTCTATACATTTCCTCTGACTTCTTCCTCTCATTTTTTCAGGTTTGGTTGAGTTTGATACTTATAAAAGGCCAGAGGCCATTAGGCAAAAAGCCCACATGTAAGACGAGACAACCAATGAACACCATAAACAAGTGGAGCAAGACAGAGAAGGTCCAACTACCTATGGATGGGGCAGGGTCATATTTGCATATTCAAGATGGCCGAAAAGCAAGCATTTAAGTAAAGAAGACAGTCTTTAATGCCTTCTTGAGAATTGGCAAAGAGCGTGTTTCTCTAAGATTAGATGGAAGGCTGTTCCAGAGGCAAGGTGCTATGGAATCAAATGCTAAATTCACGCCTCTAACAAGTTTAACACGTGGTTTAACCAAAACGTTAAAGTTGTTGGATCACAATACATGAGGACTGGGTTCAAAGGCTAGTCTGTTTTGCAAGTAAACGGTGCATTCCCGTACCAACATTTATGGGGCAAGTAAATAAACTGGAAAGCAATATGCTCCATATAGGAAGCCAGTGTTGTGCAGAACTCGCCTCACTCACATGGTCCCTGCTCTTAAGTTGGTTAATAATCTGCAGTGCAATATTTTGCAATGTTTGCAGTTTCATTGTGTTACCCTGAGATGAGCCAAAAAGAAGGCTGCCACAATAGTCTATTTTAGCCCCAATGATGGCAGGTGCTAGATGGGTACAATTCTCTTTGGATAAGAGGAGGCAAATGCGACAGAGAAGCTCCAAATAGTAGGAAGTTGTTGAGACAATATGTTTGTGCTTTCATATTCAATGAGACATCGAGATAGACCCCCCAAGGTCTTAAGAATGGCTGCCACTAGAATACTGCAGCAAGCAATTGCAAACTCCTTATATTCACGTGTTTAACATGTGCTGTGTACCAGCAATCAGAAGTTCGGTTTTAGAATCATTGAGGGCCATTTTATTAAAGGCCATTCAATTCTGAATAGTATTTTACATCAATGGGATCAGCATCATACATATGAACCCAAGGTAACTAAAGTAGTACCCGAGTATTAGCCTCATAATTGGTGCAGAAGACACCTAAATAATCCACAATTTCAAATGCGGGCTTGGTAAATATGTTGTAAAGCATAGGAAACAAGTAGGATCCTGGGTGACTCCTCAACAAGTGTAACTGGGGCAGCTGCTGCTGGGTCACTGAAGGGAAGCTTTCTCTAGCAGCGAGGTCTGTTAAGAAAGAAATAATAATCCAGATAGCCGCATCAAATGAAAGGTTGGCTGAAAAGCATTATTTATCTGCTTATTCTTATGGTTGACCAAATCAAAAGCAGCTGCGAGATCAAGGAGCCTAAGAAATGACAATCCACCTGTAGAGGTGCAGATGTATACATCTGCAGGAGATCCTGCCCCCCTAACTCCCTTGTATTGGAGACATAAGACCATGCCTTGTCTGACTCCAGCTGTAGTATCAACACCACAGCAAGAGTTTGGAAGAAAATACCCATTGAGACAACCTTGTCAAATGTACCCTAGAGTTGATGATAACCTACAGGATGAACTCCCTAAAGGAATATGAGAAAACGCTAAGAAAATGAACTGTTGACGTCATAAGAAAGTGTGCACGACGTCTCAAGATACTGATTGAAGAAGATGTATGGACCTATAGAGGAGAAATTATGAAATAAAGAAGATTACACAATAGGAAATGCTGAAGATCCTCTCGGTGCCCAGGCCCAACCGTGCAGGGGGTGGTGTTGCCCTTATCTTCCCTGAGTGGATTCCTGCCACTGTCACTCCTACGCAGACCTACTCCTCTTTTGAATATCTCGTCTGCCGACTCTCTCTCTCTCCTAGCCATTCCCTTACCGTGGCTACTATCTATCGGCCACCTGGTCAAATTTCCTCCTTCCTCTCTGAGTGGGCTGACCTCTCCTCCTCACTCCTGTCCTCAACCACTCAACTCCTCTTTCTTGGTGACTTCAACATCCACCTCGATGCCTCCTGTCCCCCCACTGGTCTCTTTCGTGACCTCTGCGACTCTCTCGCACTCTCTATTCTCCCGTCTGGGCCTACTCACTCTGCAGGGCACACTCTTGATGCTCTGATCTCCTCTGACCTTCCCCTCTCCGTCCCTCTCTCCACTCCTCTCTCCTGGAGTGATCACTTTCTCCTATCCTCCCACATCACCCTCACTACACCACAGGCAAAGCCACCCTCTTCACTACCACCCACCTTCTCGGTCATCCGACCCATGAAGCGCGTGTCAGTTGAGGCTTTTGCTGCTACCTTCTCGCCCCCGCCTCCCCCTTCGGCTGACTCCCACCCTGACACAGCCCTCTCCATGCTCCACTCTGCTATATCTAATACTCTTGAAATCCTTGCCCCCGTCAAGAGAATCCGCCTGAAGCCCAAAGCCAAATGTAACTCCTGGTATGACTCGGATCTCGTCACCCTAAAACGCAAGTGCAGGGTGGCAGAGAGGAAATGGCGTGCTTCATGTTCATCCTCTGACATTCTGGCCTGCCGCCTGCTCCAAAGGCAATACCGGCTCTCCGTTCTCACCAAGAAGAGAGCCCTTATCCAAGCCCGCATCTCTGAGGCATCAAACAACTCGGCCGAACTCTTTAAAATCTGCAAGGTGCTGGCCAACCCTGCTGCAGTCTCTACCTCTCCTGTCCCCTCCCAGGGCCTCTGCACTACACTGGCCTCTCACTTCATCTCAAAAACTCAGGACATCCTGTCCTCGCTCTCCTCCTTTCACCTCCCTCCCTCTCTTCCCGGCTCTTCCTCTGACCCTTCTGCAGCCACCCCTCCTCCCTCCTTCTCTGCCTTTCCACTTTTTTCTGCTGATGAGGTTTCCAGACAAGTCCGATCTATGAAAGTCTCGTCTAAACAGGTTCACCCCTGTTCTTCCAAAACCATCAAGGACCACATCGACTCCCTGGCTCCTGCCCTGGCTGATTTTTGCAACCACTCCTTCGCCTCTGGAGTCTTCCCTTCCCCCCTCAAGCACTCCCTTGTGCACCCCCTCCTCAAGAAACCCTCTTCCGACCCTTCCTGCCCGGCTAACTATCGCCCAATCTCCATTACTCCCTTCCTGGGCAAGCTTCTGGAGAAACTGGCCATCTCCCAGCTTAACCTCCACGCTGAATCTGTTGGTAGTCTTCATGACCATAAATCTGGCTTCAGAGCTGCCAGAAGCACGGAAACTGCTCTCCTGAACATCCGTGAGGACCTGCTCTCGAACCTCGATTCCAACACTCCGTGTGTTCTCATTCTACTCGATCTCTCCTCTGCCTTTGACACTGTCAACCATGCCATCCTGCTCAACCGTCTCCTTGATAACCTGGGTATCACTGGTCAGGCTCTGGCGTGGCTGACCTCTTTCCTTTCCAATCGACCCTCCCAGGTCCAACTGGGGTCCTTCCTCTCTGACATCTTTTTCTCCTCCTGTGGTGTTCCCCAGGGATCTAACCTCTCTCCCTGGCTTTTCAACCAGTATCTGGCACTCCTTGCCCTCTGCATCGCCGCTCTCTGCCCCAACTTCCAGTGCTATGCGGACGGTACCCAGCTCATTTTCAGGCTACCCTCGGCCTCCTCCTCTCCTTCCCTCATCTCTGACTGTCTGTCTGCTATCCAGGAATGGTGTGCCGCCAATGACCTTTGCCTTAATGCCAGTAAGACTGAGATTCTACTTATCGGCACACCCACTCCCTCCTTCCCTGCAGCTCTCTGGCCGGCCTCCCTTGGCCCCCTTCCTGCTCCTACCTGCAAGGCAAAAAACCTCGGGGTCACCTTCGACTCCACACTCTCCTTCTCTCCTCATATATCAGACGTCTCTAAGAAGTCACACTACCAGCTGCACCTCCTCAGAGGTATTCTTCCCTTCCTCTCCTTCCCCAAGAAGCTCACTGTCTCCCGAGTCCTGGTTCTCTCAAAGCTGGATTACTGTAACAGCCTCTATCTTAATCTGCCTGCCTCCACTCTCCGCCCTCTGCAACTCATCCAGAACAGAACTGTGAGACTTGTCCTTGGCCTCAAGCCCAGGGACCGTATCTCTCCAGGACTGAAATCTCTACACTGGCTCCCAGTGGCTGCGAGGATTAAGTTCAAAACCCTCTGCATTGTCCACAAGGCCTTCTGGGGCCTGGGGCCCAAATACCTTCAACTCTCTCTTCCTAAATATCTTCCTTCCCGAGCCCTTCGCTCATCCGTCTCCAACTCCCTCAGGGTCAGCCGCTTCTCGAAGCAACGAGCTGGGGGTAGATCTCTCTCTGCAGTAGGGGCCTCCCTCTCGAACAGCCTTCCTGCCTCCCTGAAACTTGAGGAGAACCACCTCCGGTTCCGGAAGCACCTCAAAACCTTCCTCCTTGCTTCTGCTTTCTCTCTCTTTCTCCCCTGCTGAACAGCTTTAATTCTTCACTGAATCTGCTCTGAATCTGCAACTGGGCCACTCTCAGTGACCTCGGTCCAGGACCCAGCCACTCTCCACTTGCACTGCCTCCCTGGCACCCCCCTGCACTGCGGGACTGTCACTGTATCCTTACAGCCCCCCTTCCCAGCACTTGTTCTGCATCTACCTTGCACTTGCCAGCAGGTGGCCTTATTTATTATTTTTTACGCTACTTACCTTGTACTGCACTTCCCCCCCTTCCCCTTCCCCTTGCACTTTTTCCCTTCCCCCCACCCCTGCACTTGCGCGATCTGAATGACACCTGGCCTAGTAGGATCGTTGTCTGTCTTCCCCTTGTTCCCGCCCCTGCCTCGTCGCGCCTTGAAACACTTGTGTATAGGCGCGTTACAAATGCCATATCATATCATATCAAGAAATCAGAAGCATAAAGAATGTACAGACGCTGAAACGCAAGGTAGATCAATCAATCATATAGGCTAGCTACAAATAGCAAATAAAATGCAGGCAAAACCGCCACTGTATAGAAACTGGACATTGGTATCATGAAATAGTAAGCCGAGGAATCATTGATAATGAACGAGAAGCTGTGTCACAGTAGAAAAGCAGGCTAGTGGAGATGCGTGATGAGGTCGTTTGGCCTGAAGTCAAGCTCCTAAAAATCAAGGTCAGCTATCTACTCTGAAGAAGAATGAGTGTGCAGAGGATGAATACTCTCACATTAAGGTGCAAGAAAGAACACAAAGGACGACAAGTTTAATTAATGACATTTAAAGCCTGCAGAATGAACAGAATCGTGGTCTCCTGTCACGTGAGCCAAGGCTGGAAATAGGGCTTGAAATTGAAGTTCTAGACAGGATAGTGAATGCCCTTACTCCCGTTGAATTCCGAGGATGAGAATACTGTGCAAGGCCAAGTACAAAGACAATTTCATGGCAGAAGGCATGGGTGATGAGAGATCCAAGGCTAATTGGAGGGTGTGGTGGCTCTATGTCCTATCTCCTTGCACCTGGGCTTACGTGCTGCTAAATGAACCGAATGTTTCAGACATGGCACAAGCGTGCCAACCAATTGTAGTAGTCCGTTTAACGAAGGTCTTTATAGTTTGTGAGACCCATGAAACACTGTGTATCTGATGTTTCTGAGATTACGGGGTCGATTCATGGAATTAATGTGCGCCGAAAATTCCCACGCAGAGGTGCCAAAACGTGCGATTCACAGTAAAAGTGTGAAAATCGCAGTGCAAGTGCGAAAATCGCAGGGAAACCAGCGCACATCAATTCATGGAAGTCCGTGCGCGAGAAAAACATTGGATGTGCGCTAAAAATGTGCGCCGCGCACGCCGGCGCACAGGTCATCCAACAGCGTGCGCCGCGGCCACTGCGAAATTGCACATAGCGCGGCGCACATCACAAAAGTAGGCGGAACACGGGGCGTAACACTCGGAATGGGGAACAACGCGTGAAAATATGGGCGTCACGAGGGAAGTACAGGAGGCAAGTGCGCGGAACGCCCACACGGTCGCCTACAACCCGTATTCATGGAATCGAATAGGGCAAACCAGCGCACGGTCAAAGACGCGCACAGGGCCAAACAAGTATGCCACAAGAAAGCAGGCGGTAGCGCCCCTGCACCTGAAAAAAATGTGTGCCAAAATGTGCGCTAACAAAAAGCACCCATATACAGCCATGATGAATGGTCCATACAGTGGCCCTCTAGGACAAATGAGGTGCAAAGGGGTACCGACAAACACGGACACCCGCTGTGTGAAAAATAGCGTGTGCGTGTGTTCCTTGGTGCGCGGGAAGTTCCACACGCGATTAGCCTGGGTACGTGTGTTTTGGGGTGTGCGGGAAGTTCCACACGCGATTGGCCTGGGTAAGTGTACTTCGGGGTGCACGGGAAGTTCCACACGCGATTTGCCTGGGTATGTGTACTTCGGGGTGCGCGGGAAGTTCCACACGCGATTGGCCTGGGTACGTGTACTTCGGGGTGCGCGTGAAGTTCCACACGCGATTGGCCTGGGTACGTGTATTTCGGGATGCGCGTGAAGTTCCACGCGCGATTGTCCTGGGTATGTGCACTTCGGGTGCGTGGAAAGTTCCACACGCGATTGGCCTGGGTACGTGTATTCCGAGGTGCACGGGAAGATTCACACGCGATTTCAGCAGGGTACGTGTATTTCAGTGGTGCAGGGGAATGCTACACGTGATTTGGCCGTGTGGGTCCTCCCAGGTGTTCCCTCTACACCCTCCATGGCCCCTGCAGGCAGCCCACACCACAGGGGACTACCCTGCACCCCTGCTCATGTTCCACAGGCAACCCATCCACCATGGCCATGCCCACCAGCCAACCCACATGTCACCTTGCACTACTGATCACCAACACAACACCCCCACCCCCCAGCATCCAGGGGCACCCTCCACCAGGCCCCCACACATGTCTACCACCACCCCCACCCCCCAGCATCCAGGAGCACCCTCCACCAGGCCCCCACTCATGTCTACCATCACCCCCACCCCCAGCAGTGCAGGGGCAGCCTCCACCAGGCCCCCACTCATGTCCCCCTGCACCCCCACCCCCCAGCATCCCGGGGCACCCTCCACCAGGCCCCCACTCATATCTCCCACCACCCCCACCCCCCAGCATCCAGGGGCATCCTCCACCAGGCCCCCACTCATGTCTACCACCACCCCCAGCAGTGCAGGGGCAGCCTCCACCAGGCCCCCACTCATGTCTCCCACCACCCCCACCCCCCAGCATCCAGGGGCACCCTCCACCAGGCCCCCACTCATGTCTCCCACCACCCCCACCCCCCAGCATCCAGGGGCACCCTCCACCAGGCCCCCACTCATGTCTCCCACCACCCCCACCTCCCAGCAGTGCAGGGGCAGCCTCCACCAGGCCCCCACTCATGTCTACCATCACCCCCACCACCCAGCAGTGCAGGGGCAGCCTCCACCAGGCCCCCACTCATGTCTCCCACCACCCCCACACCCCAGCATCCAGGGGCACCCTCCAACAGGCCCCCACTCATGTCTACCACCACCCCCACCCCCCAGCATCCAGGGGCACCCTCCACCAGGCCCCCACTCATGTCCAACTCATGTCTCCCTGCACCCCCACCCCCCAGCAGTGCAGGGGCAGCCTCCACCAGGCCCCCACTCATGTCTCCCACCACCCCACCCCCCGGTATCCAGGGGCACACTCCACCAGGCCCCCACTCATGTCTCCCACCACCCCCACCCCCCAGCAGTTCAGGGGCAGCCTCCACCAGGCCCCCACTCATGTCTCCCACCGCCCCCACCCCCCAGCAGTGCAGGGGCAGCCTCCACCAGGCCCCCACTCATGTCTACCATCACCCCCACTCCCCAGCAGTGCAGGGGCACCCTCCACCAGGCCCCCACTCTTGTCTCCCACCACCCCCATCCCCCAGCATCCAGAGGCACCCTCCACCAGGCCCCCACTCATGTCTCCAACCACCCCCACCCTCCAGCAGTGCAGGGGCAGCCTCCACCAGGCCCCCACTCATGTCTACCATCGCCCCCACCCCCCAGCAGTGCAGGGGCAGCCTCCACCAGGCCCCCACTCATGTCTCCCACCACCCCCACCCCCCAGCATCCAGGGGCACCCTCCACCAGGCCCCGACTCATGTCTACCACCACCCCCACCCCCCAGCATCCAGGGGCACCCTCCACCAGGCCCCGACTCATGTCCAACTCATGTCTCCCTGCACCCCCACCCCCCAGCAGTGCAGGGGCAGCCTCCACCAGGCCCCCACTCATGTCTACCATCACCCCCACCCCCCAGCAGTGCAGGGGCAGCCTCCACCAGGCCCCCACTCATGTCTACCACCACCCCCACCTCCCAGCATCCAGGGGCAGCCTCCACCAGGCCCCCACTCATGTCTCCCACCACCCCCACCCCCCAGCATCCAGGGGCACCCTCCACCAGGTCCCCACTCATGTCTCCCACCACCCCCACCCCCCAGCAGTGCAGGGGCAGCCTCCACCAGGCCCCCACTCATGTCTCCCACCACGCCCACCCCCCAGCATCCAGGGGCACCCTTCACCAGGCCCCCACTCATGTCTCCCACCACCCCCACCCCCCAGCATTCAGGGGCACCCTCCACCAGGCCCCCACTCATGTCTACCATCACCCCCACCCGCCAGCAGTGCAGGGGCAGCCTCCACCAGGCCCCACTCATGTCTCCCATTACCCCCACCCCCCAGCAGTGCAGGGGCAGCCTCCACCAGGCCCCCACTCATGTCCCCCTGCACCCCCACCCCCCAGCATCCAGGGGCACCCTCCACCAGGCCCCCACTGATGTCTCCCACCACCCCCACCCCCCAGCATCCAGGGGCACCCTCCACCAGGCCCCCACTCATGTCTCCCACCACCCCCACCCACCAGCATCCAGGGGCACCCTCCACCAGGCCCCCACTCATGTCTCCCACCACCCCCACCCCCCAGCATCCAGGGACACCCTCCACCAGGCCCCCACACATGTCTCCCACCACCCCCACCCCCCAGCATCCAGGGGCACCCTCCACCAGGCCCCCACTTATGTCTCCCACCACCCCCACCCCCCAGCATCCAGGGGCACCCTCCACCAGGCCCCCACTCATGTCTACCATCACCCCCACCCCCCAGCAGTGCAGGGGCAGCCTCCACCAGGCCCCACTCATGTCTCCCATCACCCCCACCCCCCAGCAGTGCAGGGGCACCCTCCACCAGACCCACACTCATGTCCCCCTGCACCCCCACCCCCCAGCATCCAGGGGCACCCTCCACCAGGTCCCCACTCATGTCTCCCACCACCCCCACCCCCCAGCATCCAGGGGCACCCTCCACCAGGCCCCCACTCATGTCTCCCACCACCCCCACCCCCCAGCAGTGCAGGGGCAGCCTCCACCAGGCCCCCACTCATGTCTACCATCACCCCCACCCCCCCAGCAGTGGAGGGGCACCCTCCACCAGGCCCCCACTCATGTCCCCCTGCACCCCCACCCCCCAGCCGTGTGATTTGCCTGGGTACGTGTATCCCTGGGGTGCGGGGGTATTTTCCAATGCGATACCATCAGGGTACGTGTATTATGGGTCCGCGCGAACTTCCACACGCGATACCAGCAGGCTACGTGTTTTACGGGGTTCGCGGGAAGTTCCACACACGGTTGCCCTGGGTACGTGTATTTCGGGGTGCGCGTGAACTTCCACACGCGACTGGGCCTATGAGATTGGGGTATGTGTATTCCAGGGGTGGGCGGGAATATTCACTCGCGACTGGGCCTGGGAGAGCGTGTTACGTGTATTCCTGGGGTGGGCGGGAAGATTCACACGTTCGCCTACGACGCGCCGAAAAATAAATGGTCCAATCCTGAAACACGTACGCCAGCATGAAGCAGGCGTACGTCGGCCCGCGCAGCCTAAAAGTGCGCGCAAACAACAAACAAGCTCAGACGCCAGGATGAATATTCCGTTCCTAGCAGCAGTGGCCGTGGGTTACCAAAGGAGGAGGAGGAGGATAGTGAGGGCCCGAATTTTCACTCCCAGAACCAGCGTTTTTTGGATGCCTGATGACCAGGTGTATGGGAGGTACAGGTTTCCACCACATATAATACTGGACCTGGTCAGTGAGTGGGAGGATGACCTCACATCACCCACCATGTGCTCCCAAGCACTCAGCCCCCTGGAGAAGGTCCTCAAGGTACTGCACTTATTGGCCACTGGATCATTTCAGCGGACAAGTGCCATAGTGGGCGGGATGTCACAGGCCACGCAGTCACGCTGCCTACACCAGGTCTTGAACATCATCACTGCACGCCCATCAGTCCGTAGGCACATATACCTGCCCAGGACACCTGCAGAAAGGCAGGCTGCCGCCCTCGATTTCTACGGTGTGGCACAATTCCCCAAAGTGCTAGGTGCCATTGACTGCACCCATGTGGCACTACGTCCCCCCAGGGCATCTGAGCACATCTATAGGAACCGCAAGCACTGGCGTTCCATCAAGGTGCAGGTAGTATGTAATGCCAAGGGAATCCTCACCTCAGTATATGCCAACTATCCAGGGTCCACCCACGACAGCTTCATTTACCGAATGTCTACCCTAAGCCAGGACCTAGAAGCTGGGCGGCATGGCGATACATGGCTGCTTGGTGAGTATGAATGCCACTGCACATACATGCATGTCAGATGCAGAATTATGTCACTAGCCCACTAATGATACCCATCACCTCCTCACCAGGGGACAGTGCCTGCCCTCTGAGCACCCACATGATGACGCCAATTCGGAACCCCATCACGCCTCCCGAGGTAAGATACAACACAGCCCATATTGCAACCCGGGGCATAGTGGAGCGCACATTCGGAGTGCTCAAGTCACGCTTTCGCTCCCTTGACCGTTCTGGCGGGCAGCTGTTATATGCGCCCCCAGTAGTGTGCAGGATCATAGTGGCAGCATGTGTCCTGCACAATGTTGCAACACGCCGGGGCCTGGCTGTGTACATGGTGGTGCCCCCACATCCTCAACCATATGCACGCCCGCTGCGCATGGGAGGGGAGAGGGCATGGGGTGAGGCAGCCCGTACGCAGCTGGTGGCTAATTACTTCACATAGAAATCACACCCCTGTAGAGTGCACACAGCCCTGGCACATACCATCTGATAAGCAATGATGACTCGACCTGACAATTATGACCAACAAAGGGACAGTCAACTGTCAGAACCATAGCAGCCTGAGATTGTTCATGTGGAAGTGTCACAATGTGTGCATCCCTACCTACACAAACACCACCAATGCAGTGTCATCAAAAGACATGCTTCCATGCTGCAGAAATGAATAACCACTTGCAAAATACTACATGAAAACAGTGCCATGTCACCCAACCCCTCCCCGGCACGGCCACACAACACACCATGGCATGTCATGCAATGTGAGAGCAAACAAATTAATCCCCACAACATGCCCCAAGTGTCACCAGCTACAGTGTCCCTAATGGAAACATGGCCACACATGAAATGCTCACAGTAATGCAGGACCTACAACCCACATTACCAAATACTTACCAAGAATACCAATCACCTACACAACCTCCAACCTACCTTAAACATGACATTACAGACTTAAAAATTTGCTAGCCTCACTACCTGATGATGCCAGCACTTCGAACACTTCCAAGTATACAGTGTTAGCGCCACGCAAGAGTGTAGGTGCACTGCTTACAACATGGACTCCAGTTCCAAGGTGGACCGCCTTGTGAAGACATGAGAAATGGACCTGCAATTAGGAGGATAAGATGGATTCAGAGGCACATATCAATACACCATGCAGTGTACAAAACAACAACAATATGCACTATGAATGTATACACAGTATTGACTACAGACTGCCCACACATCGAATGGGAGTCCAATGTCACCATGTACGTCAATGTCACTTGGGCACACCCTTTGCAAGCCCATGGAAACGGGAAGCAGGAGGGGTGTGTGTCACAAAAACCCAAGCATCTGAACCAAAATCATGACAAGCCTGCATGTGCCCAGCCACAATGCAGCGTATGCCCACGGGAGCCACACAAGGCAACTGTCCCAAAAAACGTGTGAGACGCTGCAGCTGCTGTTCTGTCCTTCTGTTTGTTGAAGCCTCAAGCTCAACAAGAGTCGTCCTGAGGTGAAGGAGTTCCACCCTCAGGGCTTCCCTGTGGCCCTGGGACTCTATGGAAATGGCTTCCCGCAGAGTCGCCAGTGCCGCCCGCCTGTCCCTGTCGGACGCCAACATGTCCTCCCTGTGTGACTGGCAGATGGAGTCTGTTGCCTGCTGTCGTCGCTCCATCAGCCTCTCGGGGGGGACAATGGAAGTGGCCACCCTATCCATGGCCTGAGCCATCATCCCTGATGATGCTGCCTGTTGGGTTGCCATACCGTAGATGGATTGCTCCCATGCGGTATTGCCAGGTGGTGGATGGCCACCACGTCGGCGGGCACCACACCTGTCTGGGTCAAGGCGAACTGTGCCTTGCTGTGCCGGCACTGCCTGAGGCTGCAGGACTGCATTCCCCCTCTGATCTGCTGGCCCAGGAACAGGATCAGATGTCGCGGAGTGTGACCCTGCCTCCGTAACCACTAAAGGCGTACCTGCCAACAATGACATCCCCATTGAGGGTTCTAACCCTGGTGCAGGTGGGTCGGACAGAACAGAATCCCTCCCAGGAACACTCACCTGCGACGGCACATAGGTCTCATCATCCAAATCGACACCTGAATACAGCTCGGGGGAGGTGCAGCCAGAGACACCCCTTGAAAGCACGACCTGCAGCAGTTGTGGGTTCTCACCCACCACCACACCACGTCCCTCACTGGTGGTCGGTCGGGCCTCAGACCCCTCCTGGGTCTGCACCATCTCCACAACCCCAGCAGTATCAAGTGCGTCATCCCCTGCAAAGACATAAAATAAAACAAATGGAAACAGGCATTAGCACTATGGCACACAATTAGGGCTGAGAGGCTACAGAAACAGTACTTGATTGACACATGTCCCACATGACTAAAACCCTCCCATGCATGCACCGTCACTTTGTGTGAAGGGTAGGCAGATGGCACACATTGATGACACCAAGATGGAAGATGAACACATTTGCTGCATGCTGCCTAGCAATGGCATCACACATTGGCCAGTGATTGGCAGGTCAAATACACATGCCATCACACAGATGGCATGTACCCTAGCCATAAAGTGAAGAGGGAGAGGAGGGCACCAATTGTTCATTCAGTCCAGTTTGCTCATGAAATTGATTTTTTCATTGAAATGGTTCAAATGTTTAACCTGGAGCTGCCAGTCCAAAATGGTCCTATAGCACAGGGACATGTCTAAACAAATCATGTCCAGGAAACAAAGCCAGTCCACTGTACCATAGCCATGTCAGACATGTGACAATAGGACTGAGAAATCCCGAGTAAAAGTGGTGGTATGCAAACAATCTGCCTGAATAAACAGAGGTAAATAAGCAACAATGTTGTAGCAAGATGACACTTCAAGGGCAACTGGCGTGGTGTTGGGCTGGATGTTGGCAGAAGGGATGCTGCTATACCCAAATGCTGGTGCGCAGAATGTATAGGATGAGGCACATGGGTGACCCAAACCACTCAGGCACGCACACCCTCACCTGGCACCCAAACAGAAGCCCTCCCGCACCCACCTTGCACATGGATGACACACACATGCATGTGCACTCACCGGACAATGCCTCGTAATCTGCCAGTTCTCCCACGCCTTGGATCTGTTCCTTCGTGACGTAGGTCCCAGCAACCTGCTCATGTGGAGTGAGTTCTATGTCCTCTGCTGGAGACCCACCTCCAGTCACTAGAGTTGCGGCATGACTTGAGGCCAGCTTATTCTTTGCCCTGCGCTTCAGGTCATTCCAGCGCTTGTAGCATTCAGTAGCTGTGCGCTTCACGATTCCAAGGGCACTTTTGATGTCCGCAATGGTCTGCCAGTGTGCCTGACGTTGTGCAGGTGTGGTCTTGGATCCTGCAACAATAACCATTTCGTGGTCATGTGCGGACACATACTCTACAAGTGCATTCAGTTCGGCCTCATTGAAGCTGGGCTTCCTTGACGGGCCAGACTGTGTAGCCGTGTCTGGGGCATCAGCCTCTACTGGACGAGCACTCTTCCTCTTCCGCTTGGAAGGTGGTGGGGATCCTGAGTGTCCTACGCCGCTCTGGACACTAGGGGCGGGAGCCCCGGTGGACTCTGTACTAGGAGTGTGGGATTGCACACTCAGCATGGGAGTTGGTGCAGGCATTAGCTCAAGTGTGATGGTGTCAGGGGGAATGTCAGCATGATGGACTTGGACCGACACTGTCCTGGCTGGATGTGTGAGAGTTGGGGTGGATGGAGCCGCAGCTGCCCCTGCAGCCTCCCCAGCCTGCCTACGCGGGGCTGCAGATGACCTAGCTGCCCCTGATCCACGTGGCCTGATGACACCAACGTTCACCGGCGCACGTGGCCTAGACCTGCTGACCTGGAAGTCAGCCATGGAGTCACCCTGTGCCAGGTCTGGTTCCACAGTGGGCCGGTCCAACAAGGGCTGAGCATGGATGGTGTCAGCCACGTTAACCTTAACCAGGGGGGGGGCATGCGTGTCCCTCACTGCTCCACCACACATGGGGAGCTAGGGGCACCCTGCAAGTCACGGCCACGTCCCCTACCGGATCCACCACGGCCACCACTTGGGGCTCGGCACCTTTGCCACCCTTACGGCTTGTTCGCCTCCTAGCCATGGCACTGATGTTATTGTGCGTATGGGAGTCGATGTGAACTATTGTCCTGGGCAATTGGGGGTCTAAGGGGTTGGGTACCAGATGGTAATCGTACCCTAGTGCTCTAGCAAGGCTGTATGTCACCCCTGGGGAAAGATGACGGGTGTCATGATCTCTGCTTCCAAAAGGTCAGGGTTTTCCCAACTCCCTTGGAAGCAGATCCATAACCCAGGTTCTGAGTGCCAACCAGTCCCAATTGGGACCGTTTGGACCCAGTCCTGGCGCCAGTGGCACCAGGCTCATAAATATGCCCAGTCCCAGCGCTGGAAGCGCCGGGCTCATAATGCTTGGGTGGACTTACCTGCAGCAGACCATGCTGCTTACTTGCCTGCCAGTTGAGTCTCTGATCCTCTTCTGTTTGGAACTACTTTTCCTGTTGGGTGGGGCAGGAGCCACTCCCTAGATTCAGAACACTGGAACTCTTCTGGAAAGCAGGAACTCTTTTCTTACCTAGGCGTGGCTGTGGAAGGAGACACCTAAGCACTACAGGAGGCTATTTAAACCACACCCGATGGATGAATCTTGCTTTGCGTTATTCTGCATCCTCAGCAGCAGAACGCTCATCGTGTCTTCTGCATCTGATCCTGGGCCTAAGGAAAAAGGCTTACCATTCTGAATCCAGTCTTCAGCAACACCTATAAAGACAAGAAAGAACAGGTTAGCATTACGGTCTTCAGTGACAGCTCTTCACTTACCTGGTCCATCGGCTGTCACCAACGCCTCGCACTGCATTCCGGCATCTGAAAGACAAAAGCTTACCAACTCTTCGCACGCTCCGGAGGCCTTCGGCGCTGCATCCCGCATCTGAAAGACAAAACAAGGTGCGTTTAAAGACATTGGGGAACTTTAATACTCACGTGCCATTACTCCTTTCCACATCTAACCCAGTGGGTATTCCGGCACCCTGCAGCCGCCCCGAACTTGTACCTGCAAAATAAAAAGACAGTTAGAGCGCATCGTGAAGCAGGCAACAAGCGCTTACTTACGTGCTTCCAGGCGCTTCTATTCATCACACGGGCTCCATCTTCAACTCACTTCAGCCCGCCATCCGCCATCGCCGGAACCCTGCAAAACAAGAGACATCATTACTAAAGACTTTAAAGACATTAGAATTACTCGAAACTTACCGTTCGTGCAGTAAACGACGGACAGCAGTTCTCTGATGTCAAGAGGCCTGCTCCCCTTATCCAGTGAAGAAACTGGTTACAGCACCCTGCCTCGAGGCAGATGGAGAGCACGGCGTTCACTTACCTAAGGTGAGAGCGTTAACCTTTGGGGTTCTACAGGAGAAGAGAAAGGGAAGAAGAGAGAGACATTCAATAACCCAGTTCATTAATCCCACATTTTCTATCTGCAGACATCTTACCCTTCGAGCCAGACATACAGTGCACAGAGGTCCAGCCCAAAGAGCCAGCTGTGTGTTACACATCACCTTTGAAGATACGGTATACGCCCAGTCAAGACCGGCGCCTCTACGGGAATCAGGTGAGCGTTACAACGGGTCACGCAACGCACAGGCACCCCAAAAAAGGGAAGTAAGGTGCACGCAACCCCTCCTAGACCACGTGCGTGGAAAAATAAACCTGCACTACGCTGTGGCACCCAGAAACACAAGAATGAACGTATACGTGTCACACACAGCCTAGAATGACCTCTGAAGGGGTACGCGACACACGGGGCAAGCACAGATGTTAAATACATGCGTGACTCACCGTCTGCCAGGAACAAAAGCGTGAAAAATATGCGCGTGTGCGTGTTGGCAACACCCCCGCCAAAAGAAGAATTGTATGCTGTCTGAGGAGACAGGACAACAGTAGAAGGGAACGCTGTTTGAGGAAACAGGCCCAGGAAAAAGAGGAAAAGAGAAAAAGCTGTCAGAGGTAACAGGGAGTACGAACTTGAAACGCTGTGAAGTAAATCGTGTGTGAACCGACAAGAAGTACAGATTTCACCCACTCGCTCTCCACGAAAAGCACGTACAAGGAAATGGCGTTCTACACGTACCTTTTATACACACGTCACAGACGCGCATACGCGATGAGGCCATTTCCACCAATTACACGCTTTGACACTCGGACGTGTATGTTTTTTTTACATGCGCCATTTTCTACGGCCATGCGCGTGACATCATAGCTGCGCATTGGGGGCCTTTGGGCCAATGAAATCGCGTATGTGTGCAGAAGCGCTTATGTGCTAAGGGCCTTTCCTCGAATTACACGCAGACGTGCAGGACTTTTCATGTGCCAAATCACTCCGTATCAAGCTGGCCACGCGTAAGCACACGGAAGACCATGCTCCTGCCCAGAAAGCCGATTTACTGCCCCCCAGAGCCCCGAGCACGCTCCCACCTGCCATCTGCTGCTGCCTGACTGCCTGCTGCCCACGTGCTCTTCCTTTTGCTGCCTGCACATCAGCCAGGGGTGCTGTTGCTGTGACCACCCCTGCTGGAACCGAAGACTCCTGACTTGGATTCTATTGCTCCACAGCCCAGCCCCAGGACCCAGTTGCCCACCCACTCCTGCCTCTGGGGTTGTCATGTCGGGCACTGCAACATCTGGCACCACTGACAACCCCCGGCCAGAGAGGCAGAGGGGCACCAGCTTCAGTGCCAGGGAAGTTGGTGTCCTGGTGGAGCAAGTCCTGGGGCAATATGATGCCCTCTACGGAAGTGTGCGTGCCGACAAGGAAGGACGGACTCGGATCTGGACGGACATCGTGACTGCCATCAACGTGGAGGGGGTGGCAGTCCGCGACTTCCAACATGTCAAGAAGCGCTGGGAGGACTTCAGGTCCAGGACCCTGAACAAGGCCCGGCGCCTCTTGAAGGCAGCGGATGCTAAGGGGCGGCGCGGCCACTTGTCGGAAGATCAGATGAGGGTCCTGGAATGCATATCCCCAGCACTCCACGTCCAGGTCCTTGAGAGGCAGACCCGTCTGGAGTCGAGCGGTAAGTGTACATGCATCATGATTGTAAGCTGTGCGTGTGGTGATGTGCCAGTAGTGTGCCGGTTGCACATCTGTTTGTATGGGGCAGAGTATGGGGAGGGGTGTACAGGACCATGAGGCTAACACATGCGAGGGCTGTCATGTGTGAGACATGGATGGTGCTTGTGTGTGTAGGCTTGCATGCCAAATGCAGTTGTGTGGGCACACATGTTTGGATGAATGTGTATGTAAGTAGGCATGTTCGTGATGTCACGCATGTATGTTGTTTTCAGCTGCATGTATCAGCACTGTGTACATGTGCATGTGTGTGTATTTGACAAGGGTGCAACAGTGATGCAACATGGATGCATGTGACAGCGGGATGTGGAAGCCTGATTGGCAGATGTGACATGGATGCCCATCGGAACATTGCGACAGTTGGCTGAGGTGTACACATGCATGCAAGTGTGATGGTGTGCGTGCATGTGTAGTGCACTCCCTGTGTTGCATGTGATGTCTGGCTCACCTTTGCCTGCTCATGCTGTTGTATGTGTATGGATGGTGCTGGCAGTTGCGATGTGGCTGTGGTATGGCTCATGTGTGCATGTAGAAATGACATGTGTGTTGCCAATTGTGATGCCATGTCTGAGGTTTGCCAATGCCACTCATGTGCAACTGTCATGTGTGTATGTGTCCATTGTACAGTGCCCTGATGCCTGTGTTTTATTTCTCCCTGTCTGCAGCGTCAACTGATGAGGGTGGAGAAGGTGTTGTGGAGCACAGCGGCGGGGATCGCACCGCCAACCGGAGACGCAAGGCCCGGCTCCCCTCCCAGGTTGTGATCTCGTCGGGGAGTGAGGAGTCCGGTGCCGCGTCCCAGGCCGCAGCTGCCGGGGGGAGGTCCAAGAGGCAGAGGTCGGAGTTGGACTCATCGGCAGCAGAAGGGGCAGCTGGGACCCCACAGGGCCCAACGGGGGAAGATGGCACGGAGTCATCCAGGTTGGTGGGGGGTTTGGTGGAGGGGGAGGCCGCGCAAGCAACAGAGACGGGGTCTGGAGGTGGGGATTCCACTGGTGCTAGTGGTGCAGTGCAGGACCAGGGACAGGAGGCAGCACAGGTCGCCGCGGAGGTGTCTGTGTGCAATCCTGTCCCTGATCCTGTCACTGCATCATCTTGCACCAGCAGGGATGCCTACGTCCAGACCCGTTTTCAGGCAGGGGATGAGCTCACGACAACTGGCCTTCCTCTGCCTGCGGACGTGGCTATCCGGGTCCGGGTTGAGCCTATCCTGACTGGTGTGGTGTTGCGTCAACGGGCCATGCAAGGTGACCTGCAGTCTTTTCATGAGGAGACTGCACGTCATCTCGAATGGCTCGTTGACCGCGTCAGCCTACTGGGACAGGTCACCCAGGCCGGATTCCTCCATTTGATGGGGCTTGCTCAGACCCCCTCCTCAACTCAACCCCCTATGCGCCAGTCGTCCTCCGTGCCATCTTCCCACCCATCAGTCACCTGGGTGCCCTGTGAAGCTGCCTCTGACGGTGCGGCCAGGCTGGTGGAGGAGGCATCCCTGGCACAGTCGGGAGTCGGACGTCCAGCAAGGGTGGCCACATCAACGACTGCACCCCAGCCAGCGGAGGATGTGCAGGCAGCAGGAGGCAGTGCACGGGCAGAGGCTCAGCAGCAGCAGCAACGTGGTGCACTGCTGTGGGGTGGGGGTGATAGGGGACATGAGTGGGGGCCTGGTGGAGGGTGCCCCTGGATGCTGGGGAGTGGGGGTGGTGGGAGACATGAGTGAGGGCCTGGTGGAGGGTGCCCCTGGTGGCTGGGGGTGCATGGGGACATGCACTGGTGGGCAGTAGTGCAAGGTGACATGTGGGTTGGCTGGGGGGCATGGCCATGGTGGATGGGGTGCCTGCGGGACATGTGCAGGGTAGGCCCCTGTGGTGTGGGCCACCTGCAGGGGCCATGGAGGGTGTAGAGGGAACACCTGGGAGGACCCACACGTGCAATTCACGTGTGGTGCTCCCAGCGCACCCCTGGAATACACGTACCCTGATGGAATCGCGTGTGATACTTCCTGAGCACCCCTGAAATACACGTACCCTGCTGCTTTTGCGTGTGATACTTCTCGCGCACCCCTGGAATACACGTACCCTGTCGCTTTTGCGTGTGATACTTCCCGCGCACCCCTGGAATACACGTACCCTGATGGAATCGCGTGTGATACTTCCCGCGCACCCCTGAAATACACGTACCCTGCTGTTTTTGCGTGTGATGCTTCCCGCGCACCCCTGAAATACACGTACCCTGCTGCTTTTGCGTGTGATACTTCCCGCGCACCCCTGGAATACACGTACCATGCTGTTTTTGCGTGTGATACTTCCCGCGCACCCCTGGAATACACGTGCCCTGATGGAATCGCGTGTGTTACTTCCCATGCACCCCTGATGTACACGTACCCAGGACAATCGCGTGTGGAACTTCCCGCGAACCACTGAAATACACGTTCCCCGCTTGGCGTTTGCTGTTTGGCAGCCCTGTGAACTGGTCCAGGGTTAACGCAGCCCTTTGCGATGATTTGGGGATTTTGAAGGCTTTTCCTTGCGCGAGGGCGTTCTTGGGGGTGTAACTGGCGCTGCTGCAGGGTCGCTGCGCCACTCTGCGCCACGGCTGGTTTCGGAGGCTAAAATCCATGAATAAGCTGTGTGATGAAAAGGATTTTTTCGCACGCGGCTGGCGCAGTGTATCGTACGGGGACACTGTGCGCCTGCCGCGTGCGCCATTTTTGTGCGAATTTCTATGAATTACCCTGTACATGTTTATAGAGGTAGGCATAAGTTGTTCACCTGATATCGGACAGCCAGTAACAATCCTAGCTCCTATACGATTGTATATATAGATGTTTCCCTTAACCAATCCCACGCAGTATGACATCACTCTGACATATAATGAAGCGTGCAAGAATTAAGGCAGGAGTGAGCCAAGAAGAAATGAACCATGGAGGCATGGAAGACGAGACCAGAACTAGGTGTTGACGCTCTTATAACGAGCCTAGTTCCCTCTTGTTTTGCACTAATTTCTCCTCTCTATTCTTTTAATCAATTTTTACTACTTCCTGTTTGTAGTTTAAATATTCTTTTATGTGCTTTTCGCTGTTATGGATTGTATCTTTTTTATCTTATGGTTCTAAATGCTTATGTAAAGCAAAAGGTTTTTCTTATTGTTGAACCAAATAATGCCTTTACAGAAAAAATAATAATAATAATGTAAGTATAGGAAGCGTATTTTTTGTGGAGATCACTGAGAGACTAAGCGGATGTCCTTTGATGTTCATTGTAACCTCCCTGTTTTAGAGAGTTGTTCATAAAACCGTAACTTGCCATCTTCTTGAGTTTGTCCGGTTATTTGGACTCAGTATTATTCTGGTGTAATCCCATGCTACTAAATGCATGTTCTAAGGGCCATAAGCTCATGTGGTAGAGGTTCGAATGGTTTCAAGATCTAAACTAGTTTAACTTCAGAGTTTTGGATGTTCGAGCCTCCTCCGCCATTAGCTGGAAGATCGTGGAGTTTCCTGAGGAGAGCAGCCGATAGAAATAAACTTGCAAGAAGAACCGAGACAGAAGGCAAAGTGGTCAGATTGGAGGAGGATTCAATGCCAAAGGCCTCAAGTTGATTAAACAGACGTGAGTAGACTGAGGGAAATGGCAATATAAAGGGGCAGGATTGTGTTATTTTGGAGTAATGGGAACATTTTGTGTCCAGGGTAATATAAGTGGAGGCGGGGGAAGTATACCTCTTACTTTAAATGATTATAGGAAAACGAAGGTCATTGTTAGGAAAGATTTCCATATCATGTGTAATTTTCCATCCATTTGTGAACCCCCCAATGTTTTGCTGATGTCTGAACACCATAGTCTGACTTTACCAGAGGAGCACAGCCTTCTGCTGCACTCGCCTGGGCTTTTTGCTCACTTTTAATGGGGAAAGTGACATGCCCTTAAAGACAGTCAGTACTGGGAGACTTTGTTTTCTTTTCTGCAACCTGTAACAAGTGTACAATGTGCCTTACAATACAGTGCACTTGGGTCTAGTCATTTACAAAGGCCCTAGATACTCTCGAAGGATTTTTTTGGAGAAGTACAGATGTGCATTGGACAGGGCTGGTGGCAGCTTATCATTTTACATATTTTATTTTTAACCCTTTCTTGCCAGGTAAACTGCGATTACTGTGTTTGACACGGTTAGGTGGCCTAGCTCCAAAATGGCCACGCCACAAGGTTCTTTGCCCTGTCCTTTGGCCACCTTGCCCCTTCACCTTCCCCAGGTCGAGCCAACCCGGGTCAGTCCTTATTTGGGCATGCATTTTCCCACGAAGCACCAAGCTTTCACAGGCTTCTGCATGCCTTGTGTGCGCGCCCCAAGGATGTAGGCTGGAAATTCTGGTTCCAATACACATCCTGGGTGCCAGAGAGTCTGGAGTGCTGTGAATGCCTGGGACCACTGTGGTCCATGATTGGTCCACATATGGTATGCCTGTGTGTGAGCAGATCTCCCATTGGGTCCTCCGCTTTGGCACAAAGGAGATTCTGGATAAGAGAAGGCCCCAAACAATGATACCATGTCGATCTCTGGAGTTCTCACTGAACGAAGGATAGGATCCAAGTATCCTGAAACTAAGAAGCCGAGTTGAGGAACTGCTGGTGACCCGCTGGAAGGTTTGGAACCCTGAGCCCGATGTCATCCCGCTGGACCACTGTGCATCTGATCGTCCTAGAAGGTCTGCAAAGGCGCTTCGACCCATTGGAATAGTGGGACCAATTATTCTCTGCACCTTCATCTTAACCTGCAAGTAAGCCTTTTCGGAAGTGTCCCTGGCCCTTCAGTGGACTGACCAGCTTGCACAGACATTGGGCTCTGATACCGCCCCCGTTTTGAGGAGGCCCTTGAAACTTGGCACATTGCAAGCTCTTTGTTCACAGCACTCTCACACCGAATTTCGTACACTTGGCATTCCCAAGTCTGGAGTAGAGTGAGTGCACCTGAACCAGAGTTTATACGGTTGCCGTGTCGCCAAGTCATGGTGATGAACGTTGCATGTTCATTGCAGCTGTGGTCCTCTGTGCCCTGAAGCCTATTATAGTGGAAATGGCCTGATCCATCCACCAGGAGCGGAGAAATTGCCACTGTGCTGCTTTTTTCCCAATAGGAATTTTGCTAGACATGTGTCTATGGCTTTAAAATAGGAAGAAGGTTGGGAAATTGGTAACATGTACAAAAGATATAGAATTATTGGGGGGATCATCATTTTTTTAATAGATTATATGCAACCGCACCTGGATAAGTAAAGAGGGGACCATGAATTTGAAAGCTCCTTTACTCTTGATAGCAGGACATTAGTATTCTGTTTGATGCTGATTTTAATAGATGAGGATATATGGATAGCCAAATACTTGATACCCTTTGTGCACCATCTCATACCAAATGTTTCGGTATGATGGCTGGTACAATGTATATTTAGGGGTAACACTTCAGATTTGTTAGCATTTCATTTATAACAAGGTGCTAGGGAAACTTGTATAATAATGTCTAGCAGGTATTGCATACTAGTATCGGGGTTCCTCATGACTAATAATACATCTTCAGCATATGCTGCTATTTTGACTTGTACTTCACCTGCATTAATGCCTTGTATATTGTCATCTTGTCTATTTTCCTCAGGAAAGGCTTCCATCACCAGCATAAAAATAAGTGGGGAAAGAGGGTAGCATTGATGACTGCCTATATGTAAGGGGAAATACAAAGAGATTTGGCCAGTGATATAAATTGCTGTTTTTGGATTTGAATATAACACTTTAACCATGGAGAGAAAATGAGTACCTATGCCATGCCATTTAAGGACCTGAAACATATAGGTCCATTCCACTCAGTCAAATGCTTTTTCAGCATCTAGGACAACAGTTGCACAGGGATCCTTGGTTTTGTCAATAATATTGAGTATGTTCAGAAATAGCCATATGTTTTACGAGTAAAGTCTGCCTTTAACATATCCTACCTAATCAGTTTTGATTAAATTTGGGTAAAAAAGGAAGGAGTCTGTTAGCTAAGATCTTGGTAAAGATCTTGTAGTCAGTGTTAATAAGGGAGATTGGTCCATAGGTTTGAGGAAGTTCAGGATCTTTATCAGCCTTAGGGAAAACAATTAACATAGATTCTGAAAAGGTTCCCTGTGCTTTATCTGTTTTGATAAAATGGGAAAAGAGTTTGTTAAGTTTAGGAAATAGTAAGTCTTTGAAGTGGGAATAGAAATCAATTGGGAAACCATTGGGTCAAGGGACTTACCTTTTTTGATGGCTTTTATGGCGTTAAGAATTTAATTGGGAGTGATAGGGATATTCAGTGAATCAAGATTTACTTTTGGATATGCAGAGTGAGGGATAGAATTTAGAGAAGACATTAGTGCATACAAATTGGGATTGAAGATATTTTAATTGTTTGAGAATATTCTCAGATTCTTGTTTTAATTATTTTTTTTGGTTGACCGCGAAAGAGATAATTTTCCCTCTAAGTACTGGCTTGTTGCAGTCCCTATTATTAAGAACAGACATATCTTGGGCATTGGTTTCAGAGAAAAAATGGCTGTGCTGCCTAGTGATAAAGGGCATGAAGAATTAATCTTTTAAAATGGCTGTGTTGAAATGCCATCTATTTGACTTTTTGATTATTTTCTGTATTTGCGAGTTGTACATGGACAGGAGCATGATCTGATAATACTATACACACAATTTGTGAGTTGAGCAGTAGAAAAGGCAAGGATTTTGAAAGCAATATTATAGTCATTTATAGAAGAGGAGTTGTGAGGATTAGAACGGATCTGTTGTCTTGTTGCAGTCTCCACAAACAATTAAGTTCTGTGGATTGGAGTGAATTACATAGTGTTTTAATTGAAGCCAAAATGAGGGATCAGGAGAGGTACGCCATAAACATTAAGAATAGAATATTGAGTAGATTCAATCAAAATCTTAACCAGAACCCACCTTCCAATTGACAGTGTCAAGAAACTTGCATTTAAGAGCTTTATTAATGAGTGTAATTACCCCATTTTGTTTTCCATACACAGCACTGGAGAAGACTTCAGTCTAGCCAAAAATGCTAAAGTTTGGCAGCTTCAACTTGTGACAGGTGTGTTTCTTGGATACATGCGATCAAAGGTTTAGTCCTATTAAGGTGGGATAATACTTTTCATCTTTTAATAGGGTTATGTAGCCCTTTAAAATTCCAAGATGGTAAGTTAAGTGGCATATTTTAGACTAAGAAAGGCAAACAAGGCGGATAGGTCAAGCTTTAAAAATGTGTATGCAATTTGAAAAATAATTGAGATTGTCTAATCATAGAAATACAGATTTTCCTGCTCAGTAGTAACATACAATGGAAAACACATGAGGAAAGGAGGATGAAAAACAAAGCCAACATGAGTATCTTCAATAAGTAATAGTAAAGAAAAATAACTGAAAATGTTGTGGCTAACAGGAAACAGCCTTTCCAATACATGTTGACGGTATTGAAACAGGGATGGAGAGTCAAATGAAGAAAGGTGCATACCACATCCCACTCCGGCCAGGATTCTCAGTACTCAGTCAGTCAATATGTTTATTCGGATCAACTGATCCATCAAACACATACAAAATATTATGACACAATACATGATAAGATACAATTACTGCCCATGCTTACGTATAAAATACAATTTTCCAAGGTTAAAAATACTGATCATAATATGGCTGTCTATAAAAGTGAGTAACATCACATAACGTACCAAAAAGTCATAAATACCAATACAGATGTAGTCCAATAGGGCGTATACTTAACCATTCATAAAGTTTAAACATAGGGGAATATTTAATAAAAATTAGGGAAAGATAACCACAAAATACCCCCAGTTCATTAGGTCCAATGCTCCTTCAGGTTATTCAATAGGTGGCTCATTTTATTAGGGCAATTAAATGAACAGCCCCTTTCTTTGGTGCAATGCTCTTTTAAAGAATAATAGTAATGCCCAAGCTGTCAAGACAGAGTCTGCAGTCAAAAGAAATAAAACTGCCGGCCTGTGGGTCTGGGTGTTAGCTGACCTGAGCACCGGCAGTAGTGTGGACCATCTGATATTATTATAAGCAGGGCAAAACAATAAAAGATGAACCATGTCATCTCTAGCAACACCACACATTGGGCATCCCCACAATATCAGGATACCCACTCTATTTAGCTGTGGTTCCCCTCAGCTGCAAACAATCTAATCCAGCACGAGTGAGCAGCCAGCATTCTCTCTCCTGGTGGAACCCCACATCTCCTCCACCCGGCTGATCACTGCATGCACTCTATCTGAATTGGTTGCAAACTCCCTAAGATACCTTTTTCTCTTAAACACTTCTCGCAAACTGCTTTGATAGGATCTCATTTGGCTTTTAGTCAACAGATTAGCTGGAGCTGAGATTGCCCGACTGTTTCAATGGGACAATACTTAATCAATGTAAAAGAGCCACATGATTTTCCTCCAGTTGTCCCTTGCCATTAAGGACCGAATCATAAAGTGGCATAACGATGCATATTCATTTGCCTAAAGCCTAATCCAAAACGTTAAATGAGCTAAGGTCGACTGGTCCTCCCAGAATTCCATTCCCAGTTCCCTATGAATAGAAATACAGGGAGTGGATCCTGGTAGTCCAAATAACCTTCTAAAAATGTGTTCTCCTTCAACTGCGTCTCCGGGGCTTTCTGAAAACCCCAAAGTGGTGCGCAATACAAAGTGAATGCTTTCGTCTGAGCTGAGTAGATTTTTAGGACAACATCCAATGGTTGTCCATGGCAGTAGGACAAAAAATGAGAATTCCCTCCCACTTGTTGACTTAACTTGGTTGATTGTTTCCTAATATGCGCAATGCCCGTGATAGTCTCTGAGAATCTGACCCCCAGATAGTCAAATTCCTTCACTCTGGGAGTTATCGCACCATTGCAAAGCACTGGATGCATCTTTGCTGATCTCTTTCATCCTGTGCATCCCATTACTGCAGATTTCTTAGTATTATTTTTAAGCCCCAGATTTTCCATGAAGGCCATGTAGGCAGAGATCAGCACCTGGAGGGCTCTTGGGCTTAGCATGGTGTCATCTGAGTGTGCCAGAACCGGAAAAGCCTTGCCCCTCAGATACGGATAGTCCACCCTTGTGTCCACCAAAGCATTTAGGGGCCCATTGATATAAAGGGTGAAAAGGATCAGAGCTAGGACACACCCTTGAGGGACACCAGACCCGACCTTAAAAAACACAGTGCAGTGTCCAGCCGCACCACTGCCCACACACACCTTATTCGCCCTATGCAGTGCCTGTGATACCGCCAAAATATCCTCCGGACAACCCATGAAGCTGAACACGGTCCACAATCTTGATCTATCCACTTTGTCGAATGCCGTGCTCAGATCCATGAAAGCGACATACACTCCCTTGTCCCTTCGGAAAACTGCATTGGAAACAAGTAAGTAAAGATTGAGGCTCTGTTCCATAATTCCCACCCCAGGGTGAAAACCAGCTGGACATCAGAGAGGACTGACCCCTCCAACAATCAGGACTCAATATACCCCAGCAAGACCCTTCCAAAGATTTTGAAAGAAGAGTCCAGTAGTGAGATGGGTCTGGAGGACATAGAGCTTGCTGGGTCCCCCTTCTTAAAAATTGGAAACATAATGGCTGATTTCCACAAGGGTGGGTATAAGCCAGTGTCCATAAAAGCATTAACTACCTTTGTAAACAAGAAAGCCCAAAGTTCCAAATGATCCTGAAAGAGGTCTGTGGGGATTGCATCAGGACCCGGTGCTTGGTTGCGGGCCTGTTGTGTGTTGGCCTGAGACACCTCCTCTAGCCCAAACTGTAAAGGAGGGTGACTTCTCCCATGACTTTCAGCTTGAGTCCCACCACCAAACAGATTTTGATAATGCCTGCAGGAGGGTGGGTGGGGATGAAGGAGGAATCTCTAGATTTAAATGTTGTTCACGATGTCTGAAAAATGTCAATAAACATTTTTAAATCTTTTTTCACCTGGGATGTATCCCTCACTATGCCCATTTAAAAATATCAATATCCTTCATAAAATTAGGCCACTTTCTCCCTTGATTATTGCTCAGTTTTTGTAACATGTAGCATGCAGCACTTATGTCCTCTAAATCTGGATCTACAATTTGTGCTTTCAAATAACCCCCAACTAAAACCATTCTTTCATTATTCAATGCCACCCAGTCCAATAGTACCTCCATTATAGACTCCTGAATTCTGTCAGTGTGTGCCCCACCCGGGGGGGGGGGGGCGAGGGTCATATACTGTTACCAATTATAACCGTTTCAGGTTTGAATCCACAGTAAACCCTATATCAACTGCTAGCACATTCCTCTCGTCCGGAGCGTCTAACTTGATAGGCCTCCAGGGGTTTTCTTACACCCATCAAAAACCCGCAATAGGGGCAGCCCTTGGCACCTTTCTCACCGTTAACCTAGAATATACTATAGCCATCTAATAATAAGTGCCTTTGAAGCCAACTTTCCTGTATCCTAAAAATGGCAACTCTTTTTAAAACTGACAAGGAGCCTCCTGGTGAGCAAATGTGCTAGTGATCACTCATATTCCAAGAGAGCAGGGTACAAGTTTGCATTTGTTGTCACTGGCAAGAAACCAGCTAGCCAGTTCCATTCACACTTTTTTATTCCTTCCTTCCTTCACTGTAAATGGGCATTTTTTTACTTTGTCCGATGTAGCATTGTTACTCTACTTCAAGTCTACCAGGATTTGGGTGTCAAAACCGTAATTTAAAGAGTCACGTCTGCTTCCTGGAGAACATGTATCAGTGGTACAAGTTACTGATTGAAGAGAAGGGGGGATAGAGCAGAACCCTGAGGGACATCCCAGGACAATGCCCGAGCAGAAGACATAAAGGAGCCTACTTGGATTTGTTGTGATTGACCAGACAGGAAGGATTCAATCCATTTACACACTGGGCCCTTGATTCCTAAGTAATTTAGCCTGTCCATCAGTAAACGATGATCTACGGTATCAACCACTGCTGACAGATCCAACAATATTCAGGTACTAGTTTCATTCTTATCAGTTTATTTCGCAGGTAGTCATGAACTGATATGGACACTAGTTCTCTACTATGCAATGGTCTGAAACCTATCTGAGCCATATCCAATTCAACAAAATTCTGAATCTGAGCTTGGAGTTACTTGAAAAGGAAGGTGAGTTGGGAGATTGCTCTATAATTATGCAACTCTGATGGGTCTGTTGAAGGCTTTTCCAGTAAGGGTTTCACAACCAAACATTTGCATATTGTTTGGATGCTACGAGAGGAGAGGGACACATTAAAAATGGTCAAAATGTTCTCCACAAAAATTGAGCATATATTCCTAAAATGTTGGGAGGAACAAGGTCCAGCAGTGAACCAGAGCCTTTCTCCATAGTCAAAAGTTGAACAATTTATGGGGAGCTACGTTTGACAAAGCTGTCCATGACGGCTGAAGGAGGGGGATCAACTTAAGGAGTGTGGAGCTGTGAGCTATCAACAATAGCATTTCTATGGTAAAGGTTTGTTCACATTTTCTCAATCTTAGCCGCAACGTACGTGGCCAGTTGATCTGCCATGAATTGTGACGCAGTAATTGACGAGGTATTCACATCTTTACAAAGATCATTAACCACCATCGAGAACTGTTTGGTGGTATTGGAAGCAGAGTCGATTTTATTTCTGTAAAAATCCTTTTTGCTAAGATTATGTTCTTTTTGTAGGCAAGTTGATTTTGTTTCAAAGCTCCAAACATATCTATGCTGTTGCAGGTGCACCATTTTTTTTCTAAGGCAGAGCAAAGCTCTGTCCTCTAACCATACTCTCGAACCATTGGGGTTGAACCATTGCTAGAACCTGCATCTCTCCCAGCCACATTTCTGCCCAGGACCTTTCAACCCAGTTTGCTGCCACACCGCACCAGATGAAGCACAGCATTACACTGTATTAATCCCTCCTCTAATTTGCCATCCTAACATACCGCCCCTTTTATTCTCATTAATGGTCTTGTGTGACACCATGGAATGCTATGCCCTTCTTTAGCTATACAATGCAGTTGCTGTGTTCATTTATCACCTGCTACCCCCTTTTACAGGCTTTTGTTATGTATTCTACTATCATCTTTTTGTTCTATCTTTTTTCGGCCATCCTGTCAAGTTGCACATAATTATCTGTGTAAATATTTTCCCCTTAATCCATCCATTGGACAGAAACACTTGTTCCTTGAAAAAGACCGCTAGTTTTGCAGAGGGATAGGTGCATTAGGCATCCTGCTTCCCCAAATGATACTTCCTGAGATAGGAAAAGCTTGGGTGCCCCTATTACGTGTGAGATGAGTGAGCTGTTCGCCTGTTCCCTTCCCACACGTAACATTTCATCATTCTTCAGTTAACATATTTCTTTTTGCTCTGTTCACACTAATATTTGACAGTGTAACAGTCTTTTCATTAAGAAAAAGACATAATAACAATATTAATCCTATATTAATGCATGTTAATATTACTACACACCACAAAATAGAAATGTTTTACTGTCTCTTTATATTAACATTGTCCTGAAATACATCATCTCCTTCTTCCCTCGCAGGTCTTCTATAAAACCTTTTTTCTGAAAAAAGAGTTGATAAAAGTTGATTGAAACTTCTCATCAGTTTGCGCTCTGCCCCTCTCCGCCAGGAGAGCTGGTGCTCTTGTCTCAGGAACGTAATTTAGGGGTTACCAGGGGTTGCACCTGTGACCCCTGAGGTCTCCCTTGCTACCCCTTAGGTCTCCCTTGCACCCTTGTGATCTCCCTTGTTACCCCCAAAAAACAATGTTTCTATTTTTTTTACGTTAAATCGAAGCTCCTGGGCTGTGTCCAGCAGAATGTGGCTCTTTGCTCCGTGGGTTGAGCACTTGCTGCTGCAACATGTGTGTGATCTGCAGGTTGCAAGTTTGTCTCCTGGCAAGGTCAACTCAGCCTTTCATCCTGCTGAGGTTGATAAATGAATACCAACACAGGTTCAGTGATATTGTATGTATATTCGTTCTACATGATGTGCTTAAGTGTAAGTGCTATATAATAACATAGCATTATCTTAAGGCTTTGGACGTCAGATTGCATTCACAGTAACATGGTAATATGGGCCTATACGCGCTGATATTAATGATACATATGGTGATCCATTCTTGTATAAATATGTGTCATTTTACAGTGATATTGTAACCATATTTTTTGTAGTGTACTTAGAAACAATGCTATGTGATGCCACTTCCTATTTTGTCGAAGGGTGAAAAGTTGTGTTCCATTGATTCCTGTGATGTCACTTTGGGGTGGGGTCAAATGACATCACTTCCTGTTATGGCATCAGAAGTCAAGGGACACGTGATGTCACTTCCACTACCCCTGGCATTTTGGTAAAATGACATCCCTGTCTTGTCTGTGCGCACGTTTGTGAGGTGGACCCATCCTCAACGACCCTCAACCTTGACAGCTGTTGGTGTTGAGAATGTCAATGTATGTGGACCAGTAAAACATTCTTATTTCCACATTCTAATGTAATTTCTTATGAAGATCTTGTCCCCGGGATAGAGAAGTGCTGCTCATGGAAACTCCCTTTCCTGCTCGCCACTGTTTATTTCACCTGCTTGCTCTGTCTGTGTCCTTGTGTTTTCCTGTTGTTATATATAGGCAAGCAATCTTGTAAATTCTGTGAGGTACATATGGAACTCCTCCCCCAGAATGTTAGAAGAAGAGTTAGCACCGGAAATTCTATGTGCTGGAAGGATAGGTGCATGCATTCTATGGCCAGTAACAATTTCACGAGGAGTCAAATCATTATCTCCTCCTGGCGAGTTTCACAAAGAGAGCAAGGGGTAAGCAGTACAACCATGTCTTACTAAGCATCAGTGTTAGCTCAGCCAAGCGCACTTTCAGTAGGCCATTCATTCTCTCAGGCATACCATTGGCCTGTGGGTGGTAAATGGTACAACATTTTTGCTGTATTCCTGGAAGGGCAGTTATTTCCCCAATCAAATAATTTCCAAAATGCTGACCATTATCAGAGCGGGTTTCATCTGGGATCCCCCACCTCGGGAATACCACCCTCACCCAGAATTTGGTTGCTGAAAGGGCGTCTGTCACGCCCTCTCACACGACCTTTCCCTCTTCACACCTCTCCTCCTCAGGTGCCTCGCGCCATAGTATTTCCCATTCGCACCACCAGCAGGGAAAACACGGCAGGCGGAATACCATGTTGGGCGGTTCTGCCTCGTTTCGCCCTTTTCCGCGTTGGCGTCTGCCATGGCGCCTCTTGCACAGCCGGCAACGTCAGAATACCAGGAAGTGCCGGCAGCTCCAATCGCTGGCCGCGTTGCGCGCCATGCAACGTACGCGAGCAGTCACGTGATACGTCACGTGATACCACTCGCCCCTTCAAAAGAAGCCGGCAAACAAGACTCTTTGCTTCACAGCTACTTCAACTTCTACGGAGGACTGTCACGCATTACCCTTGCTCTTGTTTGCTTCGACCTTGGAACTCTTTTCGGATTTGCTATTGGATTACCCTTGGATTTTGGCGTGCTCTCTGATTTTCTGGACATCCGACCCCTGTTATACTCTGAACTTGCTCTTGGATTGCCCTTCTGTTTTGCAACCTTCGGATTGCTTCAAGCCTTGGTACATATCTTGCCACAATCCACGAGGTACTGGGAAGGAGTGCCTATTACATCATTCCAACTTGCCGTGGATTTCCCTGCGTAGGTTTTCTACCTACATTCCATCTCTACTAGGTAAGCTGGTGTCACTGCATCTTGTTTAACCCTTTCTATCTATTGCCCATTGCCATTATAGAGTATATTCCTGATTATAACCTTTGCCTTACAGCACTCAGGGGTCCTTCCGGCGTTCTCAATACCAGGCTGACGACAACACTCCTTCCTGTGGCCTCAAAGATTGCTCGGGCAGTGTTTATATTCTGCTCGAGCGGTACTTGGGGACGGAGGCATTTTATAACTGCACGACCATCAAGTCGGACCCACCAAGTCAGAACAGCGTCATTACAGGCACAGGGACAAGCCTCAAGCCAACGTCAAAACAGACATACCACAGTAAGCATGTACCTGTAACAGGTACAACTATCTTGCTTGTTGACATAGTCGATATGCAAGTGCCAGAAGGGCTGTTCCAGTCATGGCAAAGTTCCTCGTATCACTTTCAAAGTGTGACCAGATAAAGATGTTTGACATGTCATGCAGTTGCTCCCAAATTCAGACACATATTCATATAAATTTGGCACAAACCAATCCTCACTTATCTCTGCATCCACATGCTCTTTCAATAAGTGGGCAGGGTAGTGAACCTGTTCCAGAGCCACATTCAACATCTTTCTCTGCATTACCATCTTGCTGGTGCTGTTTTTTCACCAAATCAAGTTGGTTGGAGACAAAGAGCGCTCACTTTTCTTCCAAAGCTCTTTTTCATCATTTGATGCTTTTCCCTGTAATTCTATTATCTGCACTATAGGTGTTCCATTAAAGCCCTCTGGCTGTGCATTTTGTTCATTAGTTGTTTTCATCACTGCTAAAGTGTTGTTTTCTCATTTTCGCCAGGGCACATGTGTCCCTTCTGGCAAATATGCTGCTTCTTTTGCTGCTTTGTCTGCTCTTTCGTTATCCAATGAAATACAATCTTGTTCCCCAGTATGTGCTTTGAACTTAATTATTGCCAATTCTGCTTGGAGCAATCGCATTTTCAATAACCTACTCAAAAGTGATGCATATTGATCCTGTGAGCCATCACTTCTCCTGAATCCCCTCCTTTCCCATCTTGTTAGTCCTGAATATACTGTAGATGTTACGTATGCAGAATTGGAATATATATCTACCGCCTGACCTTCAGACATGTTTAGCGCCTCAATTCATGCCACCAATTCTGCCACTTGTGCAGAATAGTATGCTGGCAGTCGTGTTTGGGAAAAGAAACGGAAATTCCCCTTCCTTATGTATTCCATTTTTGTGTCCTACCACTGTTGCACCAGAAAGAATTTGCCCTAAATTTGGATCGATACCTGAAGACCCATCAATACATATCATGCACCCCCCTTCTTTTGCTTCTTCTTTTACCATGGGGTTCCCTTCACTCTTGACCATTCATGCCAAACAATCATGTACATAATCTACGTTCTCTATTGGTTCTGCAATGAATTCTGCTGGGTTTACTATCCTGCATTTTACAATTTGTATTGCAGTGCTTGTCAAAATAATTTCATAACCTGATGTTCCTTAAGTTGTCCATATACAAAATCACTGGACATCCCATTGTCATTGTTGATGCCTTCTCAATTGTAAATGCAGTGGCAGCTAGTGCCTGTTCACAAGGGAAGTGTCCCTGCATCACTGGGGCTAGTGACCTACTGTCTTATGTCCCTGTCACTTCTTTTGTGTCAGTACAGCTTTCATTACTTTACTGTCTGTGTGGAAAAACAAATCAAACTTTTCCTTGTAATTGGGTGTAGCCAATATTGGTGCGAGTGCCAGCTCGTTTTTGAGTTAATCAAAATGTTCACTCATCTCACCTGTCCACTTAATATTCCTTTTCTCTTTCTGTACTTCCTTAAGTGCCAGGCGGAGTGGCCTGTTGCATTTATTTCACTGTCTCGGTCGGGGTGTTTTATGTATTGCTTCAACCCTTTCTGGTGTTATTCTTCTCCCATTTGCTGAATACTATATGCCCCAAGTAAACCACTAGTGTTTGACAATACTGCCATTTTTCTTTGTCCATTTTGTACCCCTTGTCAGCAAGCAATGTTAGTAGTGTCACTAAGTCCTCCCTGCACTCATTTTCTGTCATGCTACACACTAAAAGGTCATCCACATACTCTATCACTATACATGCTACTTGCAAATTGCTGAAATCTATTTGTATCACTCTGGTAAATATGCTGGGTCCCTCATAGTACCCCTAGGGCATTCTTGTATATTCGAATCTGGTCGCGCGATACATGAATGAGGTGAGATACCTGGAGTCTGGATGCAGTGCAATGGAGAAGAATGCATTCTTCAAATCCACTACTATGAAGTAGTATGCCTCTGATGGGATGCTGCAGAAAATTGTCACCGGATTTGGAACTAGCGGGAATTCTGCTTCAATTACGTGTTTAATGGTGCAGAGACCCTGCATGACTCTGCAAGCTGCACCGTTTGCCATTTTAATTGGCTACATCTCCGAATTACATGGTGATTCCGGTATGATACCTTGCTGCCATAAGGCATGCAGTGTCTCATATATGCCTTTGTCTACCTATCACACGAAAGAGGATATTACTTCACCCTCGACAGCAGTGCTCCTTCATTGATCTTAATACGCACTGCTCCCATACTCTTCAGTATTCCTACATCATTGGATCCTTTCGACCATAAATTCTCTGGAACTTTTTCTAAATCCTCCTGCATGTATTTTGTCTCTCTTTTCACTAGTTGTGTCATTTGGGGTACTGCATTTTCCTTTATCTGTACTAGACAAGGTATGCTCAAATAAAACACTATTTCCCCCTCCTCTTCTTTTGTAACAAACAACTCTGTGTACGTTACCCCTGTCAGTGTTGGTGTGCGAGCTATGGACAGATTTGATTACTACTCCATGTTATCATCATCTGTAGCATACAGTGGGCCTCATTACGACCCAGGCGGTAAGGGGTTAACGACGCCGTAAAAGGTGTCGGCGCCGTTAAACCCTTACTGCCTAATTACGAGGTCCCTTTGCGGGTGCCGACCTTAATGGCTGGCTTTACCAGCCGTTAAGGAAGGAACCCGCAAAGGAACTTTCGAGGTAATTACGGTACCGCAATTTGCAGTACCGTAATTACCACCTTCCCCATTCCCATTGAGCCCTATGGGGGCAAAAATGGGAATGGGGAAGGGCCAATGGGGAATTACCGCCCCGCCAACCTTGGAATGGGGCGGTAATTCCGCCATTCACCATGGCGGAGTTCGTAAAATACCGGCGTCAACCATGGCGCTAATAGCGCCATGGTTAACGCCAGGGTCGTAATGAGGCCCATTATAATCATATCTTTTCTCATTAGTACTTCCTGTAGGTATAGCAGTGTGTTTGTGCCTGGTGTGATTGCTGAGGGGTACCGTGGTCTGAATAAAAATTTATTTGACAGTCGGAAAACCTTTCCCTGTATCCCTAGGACCCATCCTAGCAGTACTTGCACTCCATATAGGAACATCTCTGTGTGCGTGGGTATCCCTCTCAATGTGCTGTGTGCTTAGTACACTTGTATCAACACTGCCACCCTAGCTGGGTACATGCCAGGTATCGTGCACACCATCCTTTTTTCTGAAAATGAAATTGTGGTGTTCAATTTGCTTAATAAATCTCTTCCTAAAATGTTAATAGGTGTGTCTTTTGAGCACAATAATGGGGCCACAATATGTTGCGTCCCTATTGTTAGTGGTAAGTCTTTCGTTAGAGGAAGCGCTTGAATGGTCTCCTTAAAGCATTGTGGGTCTCATCACGAGTCTGGCGGTAACCCTTTAATGCGGCAGTAGCGCTATTACCGCCACATTTAAGGGTCCACCAGATCATGGCTTTGGCGGATTTTCCCCCAGCTCTGAGCTGGTGGGAAATCTGCAGCAAAATTGCTGATTTTCGGCGCGATTACCGCCAGCGGGAAATCTGCCAGCGGTAATAGCACTAATTTTCCCCATTGGGCCCAATGGGGAATGAGGAATTCCCGAATGGGCACAATGGGGAATGAGCAATAACCTTTCCGCCAAACCCGTGATCCGGCGCTAATAGCGCCGGAGGGTTTGGCGGTAGGGCTATAAACTGCCCAACTCGTGATGAGGCCCTGTGTGTCCAATTTCTTGTTCGATAATGGGAACCCACTTTCATTTATATAGGATGTAGTTGCTCCAGCATCTATAAGAAAGGAAAAGTCCCTCTGTCCAATTTGAACTGATACCTCTGGCTCCTCTTTGGTGTCTTCAGTTACTGCTAAGACTGGACACACTCACACTTCCTGTGGGCAATCCTATTGGGAAAATGTGTTGAGTGAGTATGTGAATGGATTTCCACCCACCACTGTTACCCTAGTTTAATGTGGTACCTCTTTTCGTCCCAATATTATCACCTTCTCTTGTGAGTGTGTCTGTGTTGGTACAACCTCTGTCTGTATCGGTTGCAATTGGATCTGTTTCTGAGGTATCATTTGCATCTGGTGAGGGTGTGTGGATGTCTGCATATATGGTTGTTGTTGCTGCACTCATGCTTGTGGTCCTGTTCACTGAATGAGTTGACATTTTCGGGCATAGTGACCAAAGTTGCTGCAAACAAAACACTGTCCACCGAACCGGGGCCTCATACTCCTATATCCAAATCCCCCTTCCCCATGGATAATAGCCTCTCCCTGTTTGATATTGCCCTATGTATGTATTTACTCCTCCTGCATTTGTAAATCCAGGCTGCTGTTGCAAATGTTGTGCTTCCCATTGTGGGTTATATGGTGCTTGTGTATATCCCTCTTTCTCCGCTACTGCTGCTACTGGGAGCCCCCCCCACCGCTGTTGGGTGGGTGGAACGCTAGCTGGTCTTGTGAGCACTGCCCCTTCCATGCTTATTTTCTTATTTTGGCCAGTTTTAGCTGCACTAATTGGTTATCCGCTTTTACTGAGTTCTCTACTGTCTCCTTGTCTTTTCCTGCTTTCTTTTACAATAATATACAATGGTCGCCTTTATCTCAGGCCATCCTTTTGATTCTATCCCTACTACCTTTTCTAAGGAACACTGGACATCTGCAGGGAGCGCACTTACTAGAATATGATAGAATAAAGGTATCTTATCATCCCATAACTGTTTATTCTCTTGCGTCCACATCTCTTGTATTGTTTGTATGTATTTTTCAGGGTCCTCACATAGTTTCATTTTATGTGCTAGTATTCATGCCATATCTGACGTATCTGGATGCAGCTCCCTCAGAGCTTTCCTCATTTGTGCTCGATAATTGTTAAAAGGTACCCCGCCATGTATGTTAGTGCTTAATTTCGTCCCGGCATAACCTGATTGCTTGATTGATTGATTGATTGATAGTTTATTTGTATAGCGCCTATACACACATTTGTATCAAAGCGCTTCAAGGCAAGGGAGGGAGCACAGGAGAATATAATGACATTCTTAAAAGTCCTTGAGACATTACGAATGTGAAATTAACTATCGTACTAGGCCTGACGACATTTCAGATAGTGCAAGAGCTTTGACAATGATAAGGGGAGGGAGGGAAGGAGAGGTAGGAGATGAGACGGACAGCGACTATCATACTAGGCCTGACGACATTTCTGGTAGTGCAGGGGAATGACAAAAGGTGAGGGAAGGGCTGGGGGGAGAGGAACAAAACAGGCGACTATCGTACTAGGCCTGACAACCTTTCTGGTAGTGCTGGAGATTGACAAAAGGTGAGGGAAGTGGGAGAGGGAGGAAGACAAAATGTGTCACTTCGTTCCCCTACCAAATCTGCCTCCTTCTCGAATACATATATCCACTTGCTGGCCCCTGCCATTAGTGAAGGTAAACTGTAGATCAAATTATCCCTATCCATCGTTTGCCATAGTCCATAATGTATTTCCCCTTTTTCCTTCGGCAACTGAGTTTGTGTCCCTTCCTTAACCCCCCATTGTGGTCTTTTTGCTACTGCCATTCTTGCTTTCCTGTTTCGCAGCCTATTTCCCAGTTCCCTGATTGCTCCTCTCTTTCTTCTTCTTCCACTTCTTTCCTCCTCCTTTCTCTGCCCACACTTGTTAGATCACAAGGGTCAAAGTCATCATCCCTACTATCATTATCACTGCTGTCCTCCCAGTCCGATGCAGAATTAGCTCATATTGTATCTCGCTAGTCCATCCCTGCTGGTTCACTCCATTTCCCTGTTCCTTCCCTTTTTCCCCGAGCTCCCTCTCCACTATCTTTTCCAATTCTCTAAACATTGAGTCCACTTGCTGTCATGTGCATTCCTTAATGTCAGCTCAATATTTTGTATTCCCTTTTTTTTCGTTCTTATCCTTCGAATGAGGTTCTGGCTCTGCCCTATTTTTCTTTGTTTTCTCCTTATCTGTAGATACCTGCTTGGGATTTGTATATCTTGCAGCTGGCTTTAATAACGTAATCAATCCTTAAGGAGGGGGTGGAGCACTAGCTTTCTTTTCTTCCCCTTCTTCCTTTTTTTTCTCCACTTTAGTCTCCTAGTTAAATTTCCAGAGACCTGTCTCTTTTTAAGCTTCGCACATTTATATGTTGCTAACAAATATGAATAAATACTTAAGCAATAAGCTCCGAGCCGCGGTGGCATTAACGAGTCAGGTTATGCCCCAGGGCTGATGGTTATTGTCCCGAGTGAAGCAAGGGCCTTAAAGAATGCCCCGGGGCATTACCTGACTCGGTAATGCCCTCGCAGCGAGGGGCTTATTGCTATTAGTACCCCGGCCCGCAAATCCAGGGTACTAAAAGCATTTCTTCTGTTCTGAAACGCTGCAACAAAAAAATTCAAAAAAATTCCTGCCGGAGAAGGGAAAACGGAGTCTGTTTTCCCTTTGCATGGCAGCCATCGGGAGAAGATGTGCTAGGAACAGAAGTGTTCCCAGCGCGTTTGCTCACAAAAAAGGAGAAATAAGAAGGTAAGTGGGATAGGGAGGGCGAGGAGGGGATTGTTTGCAAGGGAGGTGGAGAAAGAAAGAAAAAAACGTACCTGAATCCCCGGCAGGGAAGGATGGCAGCCTCCAGCCGTGTGGAGGCTTGGAGCAGAGATTGCCCTATTTCGAGCCTCCTCATTGGCTGAGGGGCTGCCATGCCCCTGCCCCTGGAACAAAGGCAAAGAATCCCGGCTGAGGGATTCCCGGTCAGGTATTGCCCCGGTGAGGGCCAATCAGAATGTTTGTTAGATTCTGATTGACCCTCGCCGGGTACTAATGTCAATTATATCCTTTTGAAATGTTCCCTGCCCCGGCCTTTCCTGATATCATTTTCCCACTGTGTTGTTAATCCACTGAAAGTGATATTTCAATGTTGTATCACAATATGTGGGTCATTTCTTGCACATATGGTCAAGAGGTGAGTCTGTATAATAGGCTGACATTATTGCACCCTTCTCCCATTTTTTAGAGTACTTTTCCTCTCCCTTTTTTATTCTCAGCCCCTCTTACTTATATACCAAACCACGTTTACCCCTTTAGCTACTTACTCATAAACTCATAACCATTTACTCACTGTTATACTTACTTTCTTACTTGTTCACCCTATTTCATTCACACTGGTCTTGTCCTCAGGCCCTGCCCTTTCTCACCACTTATACTCAATAAATGGCCCTCTCCACAGGCCCGTCCTGTTAATTTTAGTTAGGCCCACCACCTTAACAATTATACCCTATGTTAATGTGCCTGGGGTTCAGTTGCTCCTCCCTCCATTCAACCGTGCCCCTTGCACATGCTACACAACTCCTCCAATATGTACATATTAGTTTGGCTCCGGCCCCTGCACGATTTCCGCAAACACAATGAACATAAAACACTACAAATTCACTTTATACCAACACTACTACTGTTACATCAAAACACCAATGCATATGCCCTTTCACTTTCTCTTCACAACTTCAATACTTTTTATCCTGTAAATAAAAAAATGACGCATCTATACCAATTGCCTGCAGTACGTGCAACTCTCATCTAACAAGGTCTGCCATTTACTACACAGCCCTCTGCTCTAACGCAGATGTGCCACTGCCCCTCACTCCATATGGGGTAAGTGAACCTGATATCTACTACTACTATGGCCAATCACCCTCCACCTTTTGAGGGTGCGTCCTATACACCATAACAATAATCCCTCCCCCTGGCGCGTTCATGCACGGTTATCACGTATCCTTCTTTGGAGATTCTTGAGTCTTCCCGACCGTGGGGTGTTCCTTTAAATGCCAGCACTCCCTTCCGAGTGCAGGGAGCATTTCGACCAGGCAGACCTTGGTGAACACGGCATCAGCATGTCCTCATTGGTGTAGAGCTCTAGAATTGGTCTGCAAACGCTGTCCTGCACTCCTCCAGGAGCATGGCTGGAATTCCCACATCTGGTAGTGAAAGCTGAATCCCCATACAGGCCACCAAAATGTACTACAGGGTGCCTCAGAACTCACCAATAAAATAACAAAAGTTATGCAAAAAAGGAGTGTACATCAGGCAAGAAGTAACACAATTTATTCTGGGCCCAGGCGCAGATGGGAATGCAAAATTCACACAGACAGCGGAAGTGCTGCATGAAAGACACTGTCAAAATATGTCCCTAAAACAAAAGTTTGTATAAGCATACAAACTTATTAGCATCAAAGCACATTGCAGCATTGAGATAGTCCTCCATGTGGAGGGGATAGGCAGAGCTACGTCATTCCCTATAGAAAGACATACATTACCATCCGGGGTTGGGTCGTTCAAACCTCACCACACCACCAACGAACTCCTCTGTGAAATCACAGTCCAACCCACAATTACCACAACAATAGTGAGAAAGCATTGAGACATTTGAGATAACCAGAGGATTTTTATTCATCTAATGCTGGTTATATCCATCCATTTCTCATGAGAATATAATCTATCAGGACACTGGAGGAGTCTTGAACCACTGACAAATTACCATTTTGTGTTCCATCTTAAGAACTCTTCAAACCTTTTCTCAGACTCATGTTAAACGGGATATCATATCGTGCCTCCGTTGTTGTTTATATTGGCCTAAGCCCAGTCGTTCTGCGAAGAAATCCGCTTTGCAAAGTTCCGATCTAAGATTGACTTAGCCACCATTTTAGGTTCATCCGCCATTTGGATTCTCACTCCAAAGTAACTTGGCCGTCCTGACCTCTACATGCAAGTTAATGTCTAAACTGCCCGTAGGCCAAATGTTAGGGTCATGTAATGAGACCTTGTCCTTCGTTGACCTGTACATCAAGGATTACCTGTGCCAACGAAACTGATCCGTGAGCATATATTAAATACAATGGGCCTCATTATGACCCAGGCGCTAAGTGTTTAATGGCGCCGTAAAAGGCTGCGGCGCCATTAAACACCTAGCGCCTAATTACGAGGTCCCTTTGCGGGACCCAACCTTAACGGCTGGTTTTACCAGCCGTTAAAGTAGGGACCCGCAAAGGGACCTTGGTGCTAATTACGGTACCACAATTTGCAGTACCGTAATTAGCGCCTTCCCCATTCCCATTGAGCCCTATGGGGCAAAAATGGGAATGGGGAAGGGCCATGGTGGCATGGGGAATTACCGCCCCACCAACCTCGGAATGGGGTGGTAATTCCCCATTCCTCCATGGCAGACTCCGGCATGGACCATGGTGCTAATAGCACCATGGTTTAGCGCCGGAGTCCTAATGAGGCCCAATGTTGTTTAAATACTGAACGTGAACACTTGTTGAACTACATTGCATGAAAACATGTACTAAGGCTTAATGTTGAATCCAAAGATACACTGTTGCTATTGTGACTTATTGGTGTATAAACTAGGAATAATCCATATGTATATAGATGAATAAATTAGAAGTGAACTCAGCACAAACCCCTAGACCGAGGAATAATTGACCTGCAGAGGGGCTGGACATTATGTTAGAAATTGTATAAAAGAGTAAATGTTCAAATGTACAGCCCCACTCACTTCTCACACCGAAAGGGCTGGTATTCGCTGTGATGTACTGAGGGCCAGATAGCTATCTGATACTTTGTTCCTTTGACAACTGTTCAGTTACAGAATAAAGATCTATGTATCTTTGTAAACCCATGTTTGGTGTATTTCCTTTTGGGGTACTCAGCCTCGATATTTCTTTTGCTTTTACAGATGGCGCCCGAATAGGGACCCTCAAGATTGATGCCAGCTCGTTGAAGGTTGACGCGGCTATCAAACCGGGATTGGACAGTGACAAAGGGGGCCCCTTTCTTGGATGAGAAGCGACACCTCAGCAGCGCACGAACCAGACCCTGGACAGTGAGCCTGCGGTCCGAGTTGGCATCTTGACGGGGGTCCAAATATATCGAGGCGGCAGATTTGCCAAAATCACCAACCACGAGGAAATCTCAGTTAGAACTTTGTAATCCAATCGGACCTCCTTAGGATTTGATCAAGTGAGTCGTGACCCGATTCTTAAGTATCCTGATAATTTGTTTTGGGGCATTGCACTCGCGAGTACAATTATTGACCAGGTAACACCAGTATTCTCATATGCCTGGGAAATTGTCTGCCTGCTTCAGGGCGTTATTCCGCAGTGACAGACAATCTTTGGAATTTGGCCATCCTGCACCAATGGAGGGGTCACCGGCGTGTACTATGTACTGTAAGCATGGCATTGGTAATATAGTGTTTAATGATATTTGGCACAGACAAACTAGACATGCTTCCGAACTTCAGTGGCCAATTAACGGTACTTTTGAAATTCCTCGTATTGAATACTTAGAATCCATATTGTTAAAGAAAAAGGCTAGACCTGCAGCATTTCATGTATTACAGAATTGGAAGAAAGAAGCTTTGCAGCAGCTTAAGAGTAGAGAAAAGCATGCGCGCCGTTGTTGTATGACCAGAATAAACCGTCCGAGTCAGTTAGGAATATGGATAGGACTTTTTCACTTGGTATCCAGAAAATGTATTCTTCTAAAGACTTTCATGTTTCTGATGAGCTTATCGACAAATTTCTAAATGAGCGAAGGCATGGTGCCACTGTGCCACCTCCGTATGTTCCTCTTCCTGCTGTTTTGCCTCTTCCTGTTGTTTTTCCTCCTCCTGTAGTTCCTCCGGCTTCTCCTATTGTTCCTCCTGCTGTTCCTCTTCCTCCAGTTATTGTTCCTCCTCTTGTCGTCGCTCTTCCACCTTTGCCTCCTGTTGCAGGTCCGGTGGGTTTGCCTGCTGTACCAGTAATTGCACCTCTGTTTCTGAATGTACAAAATGTTCCTACTCTGCCTCTTCCAAGTGGTTCTACACCACTTGTAGTAGATCGGGGAGCGGGATCGAGGGTTGTAACTCATAATATCGTATCTTCAGAGAAAAAGCATGAACTAACTGCGTGGGCTAAGCGTTGCATGGAGAAGGGTGAACGTGCTGATGTTTTTGCCACACTTTGTAATATAGACAATTTTCCTGAGAAAAACGTTTTTTATTGAAGGATTAGGAATTCATTTGTGTGTAATGTGGAACAGACTAAGTGATACAGATCTCCCACAAGGGTTAAGAGATCTGAATACTTTAGTGTTTTCTAGAGATACTGCGGAGAAGGTACAAGAGCTTGTCGAGAGGGTTCTTGAGTTTAGAAGGGAGCTGGAAAGGTTACGGAATGAAGATATAGATGGTGATAGTTTGGACGCTATGTTCGTACAGAAACGACCCCTTCCTTGCCATAAATCGATAAATGAGAAAGCACGGATTTTCATGAAAGATGCGATTAGATGGATTTCAGACATGTCAATAACTCCCATAGAAGTATATGACACGTATAGTCAGTATACGCCAGAAATGCAGAGGAAACTGATACGGGTAATGGTAGAGTACCTACAGGATGAGTGTGTAAAAAGAAAGATTTGTTGTCCCGCAGAGTTTTGAGTATTTCTAAGAGGGCTTTTTCGTCTGGCACTTTTTCGGCTACTTTAGCGCTCGATTTAGCTCTGTTGCTTAGTAAGCGTTCGGAGTTGCCTACTTCTCAGTTGCCTATGAGAGAGGTTCCTCCGACATTTGTCCCAAAAGTAGAGATTCCTGCTAATGCTGCAACGGGTGCACCAGCGCAAGATATCCCTGCACATTATGTGTCGCAGTTCGTTCACGTCCCGTTCTCGAGACAGGAAGTGAACACCATTAAACAATCTATTCCCGACATTAGGAAGAATACGACAGGGTTCTACAAAGAAACAGAGTCTGTCTTGCAATCATCGGTATTCACTCTAAGTGATATTGATTTGTTATTTCCTGTACTCCTGCCTATTGACTTGTGGAAACAGATTAGGACTGTAGATGATGTACCAGGGTTAGGAGATACATGGAATAACATGGTTAGACTCGATGGAGAAAGGCCAGATGGCGAAAGACCGCCTCAGGTGATACTAACTTTGCCTGACAGAATAGTTACGAAATTGAAAACTATAATTCCTGAAAAGAGAATTATTTGGGACAAGCTTACTGCCTGTGTCCAAGGGAAGTCTGAGGGTGCTACCAAGTTCTTTAATAGTTTCAAACAGGTATCTTCAAATTTCAGTGGACAAGACTTAGGCAAAGAGTCTGGGAAAAGATTATTCGTGGACAAATATGTGCGCGGATTGCTGCCTGACATCCAGTCACAAATTATGTCCTCCGAGAGCGCTTGGCAAGCGAAGTCTCAGTCAGAAGTATTGCACATGGCTCAGTACTATGAGAATCGTGTCAATAACGAAAAAGAAAGAGTTGAAAAGAGAAAAGAAGACTTAAAAACAAAAGTATTATTGAAGCAAATTGTTAGAGGCCCTAGAGGGGGTAATTCGCAATTCAGGAGTCAGTATGTTCCACAGGGAAATGCGCCATTGGGTCCTGAAAACATAAACCAGTGTGCTTATTGCAGACAAGAGGGTCATTGGCGTGCACAATGCCCGATCCTCCAACCGAGGTCGAATAACGCATTTGGGAATGTGGGTAGACGATCCAGAGGCCGCCCAGGGATAGGGGGTCCTGGTAGAGGTCAGTTTTCACAGGATTCACAACAACCTTTTTCACAAGACAAGCAGACACCAAGTGTGGATAATAGAAACATTTTTGATCATCCTTCTGCTGCGTATCTTTCTGAAGAACTTCCTTTTGATGACATTCTGTTTTGTTAGGATTGCCCGAAGCAGGGTTTGGAACCAACGCCTATTCCCGTTAATCAGAAAGGTCCCTACGTTGAGATGTTAGTGGGAAATATGAAACATCTATTCTTGATTGATACAGGGGCACAGAAGTGTTCCATTGATCATTCACGGGTTCCAAGCATTCCACTGTCAGGGCAAACTAATGTTTCTGTAGGGTTTTCTGGCACACCAGTTGTCTGTCCGGTTTCTTCACCGGTACCTATTTCTTTGGGTCCATTTACAGACCATTGTCCATTCCTTTTGACTACGAAGTGTGGAGAGAATTTGTTGGGGTTGAATCTGTTGAAGGAATTAAATGCAGTAATTCATTGCTCTTCTTATAGAGTGCGTTTGACGATTTCACCACAGCAAATTTCTGTGGGCCTGATCACGACTTCGGCGGTAACCCTTAAATCCGACGGTAGCGCTAATACCGCCGGATTTAAGGGTCCGCCGAATCAGGGCTTCGGCGGATTTCGCCCCAGCTCTGAGCTGGGGGGAAATCCGCCGAAAATTCGCGCTATTACCGCCGGCGGGAAATCCGCCGGCCGTAAGAGCGCGAAAATTCCCCATTGAGCCCAATGGGGAATGGGGCATTCCCGAATGGGCTCAATGGGGAATGGGGAATTACTTTACTGCCGAACTCGTGATCCGACGCTATTAGCGCCGGGGAGTTCGGCGGTAGGGCTATTACCGTGGGCGGTAATACCGCCGGGGTTAACGGCCAAGTCGTGATCAGGCCCTGTCTCTCCACTCTTGACCAGACCTTTGCTGCTGGAATTTGGTGATGTTCCGGAGTGTTTGTGGGCAATTGACGATAATGACTTGCAGTTTTGCAAATTGAGCCTATTAAGATTATCTTGAAACATGGAGTGAAGCTGCCCCAGTATAAGATCTCGGTCGATGGTGAGTAAGCTTTGAAATGCACAGTCTCCGATTTTGTGCATCGAGGGGTGATTGAGGAAATTGCAGGTAGTTTGTGCAATAGCCCGATTTTGCACGTATACAAAAAAGGCAATAATGCAATTCCTTTTCGTTTCATAGTTGATCTACGTGCCATCAATAAGATTGTCACTCCACAATTTCCAATTGTGCCTGATGTGACGACAATATTAACCATGATCCCGGCTTCAGCTACTCACTTTAGTGTTGTGGATCTAAAGAACGCTTTCTTTAGTATTCCTATACACAAAGACAGTAGAAACCTGTTCGCGTTCACCTTAGGGAGACGCTCGTTTACCTTCACCCGTGCACCGCAAGGCTACACGGAAAGTCCTGGCATCTATAGTAGGGCTTTAAAAGAGCAGCTCAATACCCTTGAGTTGCCCTCTACTTGTACACTGCTTCAATATGGTGATGACTTGTTTTTAGCTGCAGACTCAGAGAGTGCCTGTAGGGAGGGCACTGTGTTGTTGCTTATTCATTTGGCTAAACATGGACATAAAGCTTCGCTTAAAAAATGTCAATATTGTTGTCAGGAGGTCAAAGGAGGGAAGAAGGTTGACACCTGAATGGATAAAAATAATTTCTGGCATGTCTGTCGCAAATAAACAGAAGGAAGTTAGAGCCTTGATAGGAATGGCATTTTACTGTAGACAGTGGATCCCAAATTTCTCCTTAGTGATTAAACCAATGTTGGCTTTGACGAAGAAGGGCATTTGCCATTGCCGTGGAACTTGGAGCACCAGCAAGCACTTGATCTGCTCAAGACTGCATTGTGCTCGGCACCGGTTTTGGGCACACCAAACTATGAAAAGGCCTTTGTGGTGTATGTGCATGAATGTGATGGATGTGCTTTGGCTGTATTAACGCAGGAACATGGAGGGAAGAATAGCCATGCGGCTACTTTTGTTCTGCCCTTGAGCCTGTAGCATGCGCTTTGCCAAGATGTTTGAGTGCTGTCACTGCTGCTGCTGTGTCTGTAAAACAGAGCGAGGGAATGGTCCTAGGCCATGCTTTAACCCTGATGGTACCTCACTCTGTAGATGTTCTATTAAACAGAACAGAAACGCAACACCTCACTTCTGCACGATTGACGAGATACAAATTGATCTTGTTTGCACCGCACATCCAAATAAAGAGGTGTTGTGTTCTTAATCTGGCTGAACTTTTACCTTTCCCGCAAGGTACTGCTTGCAGTAACGAAGAGTCACAGGACTGCCTTTAGACTACCGAACAAGAGACAAAAGGTAGAATTGATCTGAAAGATACTCCTTTGAACAACCCACAAGGGGAGCTGTTTTGCGATGGCTCCTGCTTCAAACTCCCGGATGGTACATCCACAGCTGCTTATGCAATCACTACATTGAGCACGGTTGTGGAAACCAAGAGAATCACGCATAACTCCGCGCAGGCCACAGAGATTATAGCATTGACCCGAGCTTGTGAACTTTCCAAAGGGCTTACCGTAAAAATATATACTGACAGCCAGAATGCCTTTGGTAGACTTTGGACAGAACGAGGGTTCCTGACCTCCCATGGTACTAAGATACAGCATGGCTCCTTGATAGTACGGTTACTCTCAGCGCTTGCACTCCCTACTCAGCTAGCCATTATGAAATGCGCAGCACATCAGAAGGTTGTAGATAATGTAGGAAAAGGGAACGCTTTCGCTGACCAGATAGCCAAACAGACTGCCGCTGATCTCTCTTCAGAAATGTATACTTCAAGGGGAGCCACAAATGCCTGTACTTTCGATGAGGGTATTGACTCCGTAAGGGATATCCAAGCCGATGCCACATTAGAAGAATCTAAGAAATGGGCTGAGGGTTTGGCAAAACTGGATGATGATGGGTGTTGGCTGGACAAAGTTGAAAGGAAATGGTTACTGCCTGACGCGTATATTATGATGATGGTTGTTATGGCTCATGGTCCCACCCATATATGTGCTCGTAAAATCACAAAAATGTCGCAAAATGTGTGGGTAAATGATAAAATCCCTAAAATAGCTGAACGCTTCATTCAAGGGCGTATGATTTGTCTACAGCATAATGTGGGAAAGGGCACATCAACTCCTTGGGGTAGTTTTGGTCCACCTTCTGTCCCCTTTGAGGTCATACATTTTGATTTCATCGAAATGGAGCGTTGTAATAATCTAAAATATGTACTGGTGGTGCTTTTAGCAAATGGGTTGAAGCTTATCCTGTCAAAGATGCCACTGCTATGACCACGGCAAAGACTATGTTGAAGAAATAATTTCCTAGATTTGGTTTGCCGAGAGTCATCTGGTCGGACAATGGTCCACATTTCATCGCTGCTGTAATTCTGCAGATATGCGCGGGATTACAGATCGATAAACGGTTACATTCGGCTAGACACGCTCAGAGTGCTGGACTAGTAGAAAGACACAACAGCATCATCAAGAACAAGCTCGCTAAGACGTGTGCCGGCACCAAACTAAAATGGCCGGATGCCTTACCGATCGTGTTATTATCCATGAGAATGACCCCTCTAACTAAGACTGGGCTCTCTCCCTTTGAGGTGGTCATGAGTAGGCCAGCTAATATTTGGAATGTTCCGAAGTCTCGTTCTTTACGAGACGTCAAAAATGTACTTCTCTCTGACTATTGTGGCCAGTTAACAAAAAATCAGTATTTGATTTATCACCAGGTGCGAGAGGCTTTACCTGTACGGTACGAGGGCTCCGGTCACAGCATACGACCGGGAGACTGGGTCCTCACAAAATCGTTTGAGCGATCTTCTTGCCTCGCACCTCGGTGGCGGGGCCCCTTCCAAGTTTTGCTGGTCACACAGACAGCGGTGCGGGTAGCAGGCCGGAAGTACTGGATCTACGTGTCACACACTAAGAGGATTCCACACCCAGTGCCACACGATACAGAAGATACAGAACCCCTCGCCAATGCTTTAATCAACGATCACGAAGCAGCAACCAGCATCGAGAGTGCATCGGAGACTCTCCCTGAGCCCGTGAGGCCTGGGGAAACAGCCATTTCATCTCCACACTCTCCAACAGTTTCGTCTCCGGAGATTGCTCTGAATCTTGCTTCTGATCATTTGCCACTTCCAGTGGAACGTGACGACATGTTGTTCAAAGATCATTTAGTACCAGGAGTCACAAGGTACGATCTGCGTCGGAGGAAATAGACCTACTGCACGGTTTGGCTGTGCCTTCGAAGAAAAGTCATCAAGGGCTTGCCTTTTTGGCCCGATCATTTGTGGATATAAAGGGATTCTGTTGGCTAGGGTTTGTGAAAGGACTAAGAAGACGCTCGGCCTGGAGGTCGCCAGCAAAAAACATTATTGTGATAATGTTAATTGGTTTTACAATAGTCATTGTCTTAGGTTTCTGGTATCTAGAAAAAGTACATCCGTTTGAGAATTTGTTACCTACTGAAAATGCACCTACTGTTTCTACTCCTTTCGTGCATCTGCACACTCTATCTTCTAGAGACTCTCAGCACAGACAGAGTTATCACAAAAACACACTAGTACTCATTATGAATGCTACACATGCCATTTTTAACAAGTCTAATTGTTGGGTCTATTCACACCTACCACAGCACGGGGATAAGGGGGTAGGTTGGTAAATTCATCCTTTACCTTTGACAACTGCATGCTATGCTTCTTTAAGGGCACTATTCTTTGGCCGATGGAATGATAGCATCTCGGGGAACTTCGATGGAACTAAGCTGAATGACTTTGAGAAACATGTTCTAACGCACCTGGGATGCTTGCTCTTTGCAAATAGGAGCAAGCTCAATGTTGCTTCTATTAGGCCTTCTGATAGACTGTCTCGTCCTTTTCAATCTTTGATCTCTTTCAAGATGGCTCCTATAGGCAACAATGCCATGCCTCCTTCATACACTGTTAACCATAGCCCCGATTCAGTTTCTTTCTGCATACAGAGGAATGGAACTCAGTCAATGGGTGATTTCAAGGTTTGTGCCAACGTTGCGAATTTGACTGGTGAGGACAGACCTTAGTATGTAGGTGAACCTGTCTACTTTGTTTGCGGTAATGTAGCATTTCCATGGTTACCCAGGGATTGGCAGGGAACCTGTTATTTAGGGATTCTGTTACCCAGGGTAGTCATTGCTAGTACTGTAGAAATTTCAAAGGCTCATCCACAGCGAGACCAGAATGGTGACACTTCAGCACAAGTTCTGGGTGATGTAGCTAAATCCTTTGTGCCATTTTGGGGGCAAATAATGAACTCCGAAGATATCAGGAGACTAGCGAGAGTACTGGAGAGGACCATCAACCGGACCACTGACATACTCTATAATATGACTCTAGAACAGAAAACAATAAGGTTAGTAGCACTTCAGAACTGAATGGCATTAGATGTCATCCTGGCTGAACATGGTGGGGTATGTAAATTAGTGGGGTCCGCTTGCTGTGTTTTTGTGCCAGATTCCTCCCCAACAATCATTAGGGCGATTCAAAACCTGCATGTCCTTAGGTCAGAAGTGCATGTTCCCGAGGGAAACCGGGATCTTAGCGCTTGGTTCTGGGACGTTTTGCGATCTTGGGGATGGAAACTATTTTCGGTCTTGCTGATTATTTTGGGTATTCTGTTGTTTCTTTGCTGTTGTATACAATGTCTTCCTGGTATGTGTTCGATGCTAGGGGGATGTTGCGCACAAGCGATAGGTACATTAGGACACAAGGTACATGCCCCAAAGAAAATATCCAATTAATTTGTGTTGAAGGAGATCTTAGTATCTGATCTTATGGCAATTGATATCTCGGATAGTGATTTAGGATGTATGGACATTGAGACGTGGAGTTACTCGTAAAGTGACTAAAAGTAGTTTAGCGCTTGGCTTAGGCCAAAAGGAGGGTTTGTTAAACGGGATATCATATCGTGCCTCCTTTATTGTATATATTGGCCTAAGCCCAGTCACTCTACGAAGAAATCTGCGTTGCAAAGTTCTAATCTTAGATCGATTTAGCCGCCATTTTAGGTTCATCCGCCATTTTGATTCTCACTCCAAAGTCACCCTGTGTTCTAAAATGGTGGACAATGTTTTTTTGTTTGTAACTTGGCCGTCCTGACCTCTACATGCAAGTTAATGTCTAAACTGCCGTAGGCCAAATGTTAGGGTCATGTAATGAGACCTTGTCCTTCGTTGACCTGTAGATCAAGGATTACCTGTGCCAAAGAAACTGATACGTGAGCATATATTAAATACAATGTTGTTTAAATACTGAACGTCAACACTTGTTGAACTACATTGTATAAAAACATGTACTAAGGCTTAATGTTGAATCCAAAGATACACTGTTGCTATTGTGACTTATTGGTGTATAAATTAGGAATAATCCATATGCATATAGATGAATAAATTAGAAGTGAACTCGGCACGAACCACTAGACCGAGGAATAATTGACCTGCAGAGGTGCTGGACATTATGTTAGAAATTGTATAAAAGAGTAAATGTTCAGATGTACAGCCCCACTCACTTCTCACACCGAAAGGGCTGGTATTCGCTGTGATGTACTGAAAGCCAGATAGCTATCTGATACTTTGTTCCTTTGAAAACTGTTCATTTATTGTCACGACCCTCAGCCCTTATCCCCACTGGCAAGCCCATTGGCCAGGTGGAATCAGACCTCGGATCGCAAATAAGGCCTGGCATCTGCTTCACAGGCCCTCTTGGGGCCAGTCCTGGCAGCTTTGGCGCCAGGCTCATAAACTGGGAAAGGCATCTGCTTAAGGAACTAGTTTATTTAGACTTTCAGCCAAAATGGAGGCATCCACATAGCTTGATTCCTAGAACCAAGCTATGCGGTATAGTGTTTTGGGTGTGGTGGCCTATGGACTACTTTACCTGGACTACTTTGCAGAGGCTATTTAAACCACACCCGAACAAGACAACACGCTTCGCGTTACTTTGCTACTAGCAACGTGACGCTCCCCGTGTCCAGCTTCTCACGAGCCTGGCAAGATCCGGACCTGCAGAAAAAAACAAAGAACATCGTTAGCAGCAGAATCTTACCTGCAATCTCCATCCTTCACTGCTCGCAGCTCCTGGGCAGCTCTCTTTGGAGGGTTCACTGCCCGGATCGAAGGACCTGAGGAAGGAAGAAAGACATCAATAAAGAAGGTAGTAGAGACATTTCAACCACAAATCGCTTAGAGACTTACCTGGCTGGTTGTTTTTTATCCGGTAAAGCTCTGGAACTCCACTTGCACTGGGAGCACACTGCAACCTATGAAAGAGAGAAAACCCAGGTCAGTGAAGACAAGACATCGCCGAGCTGCGCAAAGCGCCTACTTACCACATCATAGCGCTATTGTACGCCATCATTCACCGGTGAAAACCAGCCTACCCAGTTCGCCAAGCAGACGCTCCGTGCACCTAAGGGAGAATAAAAGAGACATTATCGAACAGAGAAAAGGCATGCAAGAATAACAATGCCATAAATCGCAATAAGACCTACCTGAAAGACATTACTTGGGCCGCTGTCAGCGAAGTAACTGGACTGCACGCGCCCACGAAAGACAACACACCCCTGTCCAAAAAGCAGGACGGAGAGCCCACCAACTTCGATAACAAGGTGAGAAGAGAACCCGGAGGGGCTGAAATCGCAAGGGAGGTGGGGGAAGGCTTACCTTGGTCATCCAATCCTAAACATAGTCTTCATTTTCAGGCGGAATTCCACCGAGAACCGAACCAGGGAATCATTGAGAAGGGCATCAGCGACCAACTGGCTGAGTGGCATCCCTGTGGATACCAGGTGAGCGTAACAGTTATAGAATAAAGATCTGTGTATCTTTGTAAACCCGTGTTTGGTTTATTTCCTTTTGCGGTACTCAGCCTTGATATTTCTTTTGCTTTTACACTCACATGTGCCGAGGGGCAATTTGAAACCATTATGGACGAAACCACCAGTAGTCCAATTTCACAAAGTAATTTGCCGATTTATAAAATGATTGTGTGTCCACTGCCTTTCTTCGGCACCCATGAGTTTAGCTCCCTGACCTTGAAAATATCAAGAGCTATTAACTTCTTACCGTATGATCCTAGGAATGTGTAATTTGCAATGTGCTTTCAGCCTCTGCTGCTGCTTAGCACATTAGTAAAATGTGAATTTGTTTCTAATGAACCGCATGCTCTGAGGCCTGTTCACAGTGCATCAGTCTAATGTTAAACCATGTATACTTACCTGCAGCCTATCTTTATTGCCTTTATGTCAATTGCCTTGAAACACAATCATTTAGGGCATTCTCCAGCCGTGTTCATAGAATATAATTGAGTGGCTATCAATGAAACCCCCTCCCATATCAGCAGGTTACTCCCACTGCTGGTAAGTTTGCACCTTTTTACTGCAATGAACTTGCATTTTTACCACAGTTGTCTCGGCTTGAACAAAGAAACCATGCTGCACTTGCATCGCTTGAACCCTGTTTGAACCACCCGTCTTCACCACTCCAGTAGATGATCGGAGAGACCCTGGTGTTCTCACCAAATTGCATCCTTATTGTCCTTGCATCAAACTGACTTGTCTGCCCATCCCGTCACTGGCTTGAACACCGTTGATCCTCAAATGGTGAACCGGACCTGGTGACCTCCACGTTCCGCATCACGTTTCGAACCACAGCATTGTTCCATCTGACACTGCCTTGACATGTGCTTGCCGCTGGATCACTGCAACTGCCTCATTTCTAACTGATTCAAACTGCTCAGAGAAGCCTGGTTTGTTGCTGTTGAACCGTCAAGACACTGCAGAGGTATTATTGCCTGATCACTGGCTCATCAGTCCATTTTAAGCCCTGGAGACTGGTTAGATCACATTAACCTTTGTGCAACTCAGGAACATATGCTTTGTCTTTTTCATCCCCTCTCTGATTACCCGGATTGGTGCATCTTGATATCGTGCATACTAAATAATAAAAGATGTAAACACCTTGAATAAAGCTTGTATGTCTTTCATTAATATTGCTCCCCATTTTCCTATTTTTTTTTCTGGTGAGAAAAAGGGGCAGAATGCAACTTTCGAATTTCTGAGACTGCCTTTCTCTCTGACATACAAATACTCCCATCACTTGCGCCGGCATGGAATTTCACGCCGGCGCAAATTATGTGGATACCTATAGAGCCTGTGGGCGTTTTGCAAAAAACAGGCGGACTTCGCAGGGGTCCATTGTAAATGACATCTGACATGCGTACATAGCAGGCAGCGTTTACTCCATTTACAGAGCGGAGTGCAAAAGGTGAGTGCAAAAGGTGGCGTACATGCTTGTCCACTGACTTGAGCCCTCCCTTTTGAAATCTGCAGTGCAAATTACAAAAATTCGGCGGCAGGAACCTGCCTACCTGTACGTCTGCACTGACTGGTCCCCGCCGCCAACTAATCTGGAGCTAACATTAACTCCTCTGTGATCTTTCTACAGGAGTGGGTTTTTGTAGTTTTTATTTCATATGGTTTGTTTAATTAAAGTATATCTTTTTTTATAGACCCTTTATTAGACATTGTTATATTTTGGATTGTTGTACTTCACTGTTTAGGTTTGTACTGAATCACATTCTCACCACTCCTGAGAGTATAGCCTACCTTGGCCCACATTACCACAAAAGGAAAAGGAGGTGTATCTCTTAACTGTCCCTGTTTCACCTTTAGTGTTGTGTTGTCGCTTGTTTTCTAGAACTGTAAGAGCTGAGTAGGGCATTAACCTTTACTCATCCTGGTACTCGTGGAGGGCAGAGCTCAATGTGTTGCACTGATGTAATAAAGTAGAACTTACAAGAGGCTCCAGATCAATACAGCCCTCCAGGGCAAGATGGTGTTTCCGTGTTCATGTCTTGTAATAATGACATTGGATCTCACAGCCTCTTAGAACCCTGCATTCTAAAGTCACTTAGCAACCGCATTCCATGTCTAGCTTTCATGTTCCCAATAATGCAGAGTATGCCTGCGGGACACCTGGATCTGTGACTCCCCAGCCACATATAAAAATAATAAATGATCCATCCATAAACTACAAATATTCGAGTTGTGCGCATATTAAACAGTGTGATCTTTTCTATCGTGTATATGCTTTGGCAAATGTGGTCATATTTTATATAAACATAAAATATAGTTAGTTAATTGTGTCGGCCAGTGCGAACGATTTTTCCAATTAGACAAACAATAATTTGCTGAGAGGGCGGCAGCGGAGGAGGAGGGAAATCACTTCAGAATGGCGGGAAGGGGAGGGCCCCAGGACCTACAGAGGCACGTGGACCACTTTGACAATGGGACAGCGTTATTTTTTTTTTATACCCAAATGCCTCGTCTGACTATTTTAATTGTAAAGGCAAGAGCCAGTTCTAAAATATCCCACCGTGTGAGGTTTTTTTACTGTGCCCAGCACCAACAGTGCACACGCCACGTGAGCAGAGCAATCCTTTTGGGGGCCATTGTGATGAAACAGTGACCCGCCCTACTTATGCTTAGTCAGAAATCTGTTTTTTTCAGACAAGTGCCTGAAAGGCAAATGAGACTCGGACCTTTGTAGAAGACGTGGGAAGAAGCCTATCAAAATGGCGAGGCGACTCAGTTCAACACATGATGAAGATGCTGGCCTGCGTGGTACACAAGGCGACCTGGGTAAGAAATATGACATCTCTCTCGGTTTACAATGCTTCATTAAACGCTTGATACAAATCCACACCTACAAGGTTTGTTTTCAGCTAAAAAGCAACATGCGTTTTTTTGTGTTTATATCTTTTGCACACGATAGTGAGTCATTTTTGCTTACTTGTATTTTATTGTGGGAGGTGGTGTAAATTTGGCTTGGGACCAAGCCTGGCTTGCATATGGTGTTTCCCATTTTGTAATGGCTTGGCAGGCAAAGAATGATGGTCTGGAGGGTTGCCAAGAAGAATGCCAGAGGTTAAGATTGATTTCAGCTTTCAACCATCGTGTTGTGTTTTACCTATCCTCACTATGTGGCCATTCCCTGTATGTATGTGTGCCTGCGTCTGGAATGTTTGGTATGGAGTGTTCTGGTTGGAATGTTTTGATGTGAGTGCCTGTGTTCCTATATTGCCAGTTGGAAACTTAAGCTTGGCACAGGGGGACCGGTGGATGCTTCTATCCCATGTACTTATCCTATATTATACCTAATGTACTTACCTGTGTTTCTGTGAACCTACTAAATCTACCTATACTAAACAAGGCTCCTGAGTGGTTATTTCTAACCCCAAACCCACAACCTAACATTGGCGACGAGGATCTTGGAAACTGAAGGGAGCAGGAACATAAAAGGAGCAAGGACGCAGGTTGTACAAATAAAGACTGGTACCAAGAGACAAAGGGGACAAGGAAGTTGCCCACCAGGAAGAAGCAGGAACAACGGAGGCATCCACCGGCCCCAAGGTAAGCGCGCCCCACACCTGCATTATTTAAGGCAGGCCCAGAACTTTCATAGCGGGGCTGCGCTGCGCGGCTGTATCATTATGGAAATGGCCAAGAGGTGTGCAGTAGCCAGTAGTTACAGCGCGTAAAAGGGCCGGGGAGAGTTCATGAATAAAAGTGCCCAGCATTGCAGAAGAGCAGCGGAATAGGCGGTTGGAGTGACACGAAACACTTTGGAATTTGTTTAAGTGTCTTACCGTACTGGCATTTCTCTCTTGAAGCGCCGTGTGAGAGGGCAGTCTGTGTGGTCCGGTATGGAGTGCAGCCATGACGAGGTGACGGTTGGCCCAGAGAGCTCCGTTTGTGGCTCTGCTCATCGTTAAAGTGGTGATGTCACAGGGTGGCTGAAGGTATCAGTGATGATTGCTGGCACAGAATGTTCGTGCCAACGTTCTGGGACTCTGCAATGGAGAACGTCTCATCATAGAAGGCGGATGGAAGTTTTGAAAAGCGCACCTTTCGACGTGCTCGAAGCGTGTGTTATTTCCGGGTCTGAGGCTTCATTTCATCTGCGTGCTAAGAACTATTCATCAGGGAAGAGTACGGCAACAATGGCAATACATCGGACGGCGCAGGTTGTACTATTATGGTGTGGAAATGACATCGGGATCAGAGTACTCGTTTGTGGCATCGTATGGAATGGATATTATTCAAGTGCATCAACTGAAGAGGCTGCTGAATCGGATCAGTTTGTTTTGTTTTGCTTAGTACATATTGTGTCATTGCTGTTTCGTGGACATCAGATACTGTACTAACGTTTTCTTTCAATGGATATGGAAAGCGATTTGTACGGCGGGATAGTAATTACATCCAGTCTCACCTGACATTGACCTTCTGAGTGGTCGAGTATTTAAATTGACTGAGAGTAACATGTTATTAGCTGTGCAATTTTTATAGGAAACCAGAGGTCAATACATGCTAAAAAAAATGTTTTTTGGGAAGTTCGCTAATATTGGAAAAGTTGTAGTGCATAATGTGACATTTCAATGAATAACAATGTTTTTGTGGTGGGTCACTTATGTTTGACAGTCAAGTGGTGATCTCAGTTCTGCTGTAACATATGAGTGTGGTGCTGTCACAGGGATGTGTGTGTGTGTGTCTGGAAACATGGTGATTGCAAAGTGGCCACAGTTTTATTCCATGTAGTGGAAGTTTGTTCCCAGTCTAGTCTAGGCAGAGCTTTGTTATTTGGCATATGATGGCTCCATGGTGGGCAAGTTATTATGTTGGAGCCATTTACTGGTTTGGTGCCAAGTTAAGTGGTGTTTTGTGTTGACAAAATGTGATTTTGGGCATTTCATGGTGCCAATGTGTTTATGGCAAGTTGTGAATATTGATTGGTCCTACTGCTTTTAGAAGAAATGTTCAGTAATGTTTAAGTTGCACTAACGTGACCATTTCTCCACAGGCATTCATTTTTCGACATATGCTCTGATGGCATGTGTGAGAGTGAGAGTGCTAAAAAAAAAAAAAATGTTTTGAAATGTTTTGTTATATTTGGGTCTACTGCATTCCTGGGAAATGTTCAGTCATGCTATGTCTTACATTAATGTAACACATTTTTCCCACAGGTGAAAGACCCTGAAAGAGGTTGCAAGTGTTAAATATTGGACTCAAGTGTAGGATTATCATTTGATTACCATATTTTATGCCAAATGATTCTAAATGTATTGTTTGGGGAATGTGTGTGAGGTTGCAACTGTTATGTAGCAAGCAATGTATAAGTGCAATGCTAAATGTTAATTCATATTGCCGATGAGTGCGCAAAGTGTTGCGGGATGCATTTGCCGGTGTTTTGGAGCAAAGAGTTTTACGAATGTGGTAGTATGTTCTATGGTGAGCATGGGATGCTCAATGGTGAGCATTTAGTTGCTCAGGCATGGTGCCTGGAGTGGTGGAGTGGAGGTTACTAGTGCAAGTTTTGGTTGCTCTATGGTGAGCAATGGGATGCTCAATGGGTGAGCATTTGGTAGCTCCGGTTTGGTGCCTGGAGTGGTGGAGTGGAGGTTACTAGTGCAAGTTTTGGTTGCTCTATGGTGAGCAATGGGATGCTCAATGGTGAGCATTTGGTAGCTCAGGCATGTGCCTGGAGTGGTGGAGTGGTGGTGATATTATTGCGTGTTTTAGTTGCTCTATGGTGAGCATGGGATGCTCATTTGGTGAGCATTAATTAGCTCAGGCATGGTGCCTGGAGTGGTGGAGTGGTGGTGATATTATTGCGTGTTTTAGTTGCTCTATGGTGAGCATGGGATGCTCATTTGGTGAGCATTAATTAGCTTAGGTATGGTGCCCAGAGTGGTGGAGTGATGTGAGCATTTGTTTCGCTAGTAGAATTAAAATATGCTTTAGGCAGACAAAGGGGTAATCCCTGTAGGTTGTGGTAGCACAACCTGTGGTAAGTGAATGATGATGTAGGGTTTTTGTTGTGTGGTTGGTGGAAATGGTTGTGTATTAAATTGCAGGCTGGTTCCCTGGAAGTTGAGTCCATAATAAAGGCCTGTTATGGTTCTGGTGATTGTTGGGAGTGGTTTAGCTATTGTTAGCTTCCAAAGGATTTGGTAGGGGATAGCTTTATGCTAGGAGCAGTTTGCTGGATGGGTATTCAGAAAGATAGTTTTTTTTATATATTTGTTAGTAATGCTGTTCCTTCTGTTTCTTCCCTTGATTGCATGGTTATGTAAGGGGGGAGATGTGTTGTGTTTTACCTATCCTCACTATGTGGCCATTCCCTGTATGTATGTGTGCCTGCGTCTGGAATGTTTGGTATGGAGTGTTCTGGTTGGAATGTTTTGATGTGAGTGCCTGTGTTCCTATATTGCCAGTTGGAAACTTAAGCTTGGCACAGGGGGACCGGTGGATGCTTCTATCCCATGTACTTATCCTATATTATACCTAATGTACTTACCTGTGTTTCTGTGAACCTACTAAATCTACCTATACTAAACAAGGCTCCTGAGTGGTTATTTCTAACCCCAAACCCACAACCTAACACATCGCCTCTTTTGTTTTGCTGTAGTCACCCCGAGTGGGACGGGTATGCCAGACGTGGGCCCCGTGCCTGCTGGGCCAAGAGAGCCAAGCTACTCCTCGCTGATGAAGCACAACAAGGCTGAAACATGTCTGGGGATGCTTGTGGTGTTGTGCAGAAGGGATGTGACCTAGCAGTTCAGGCTGGACTACCCCTTTGGGGGTGGGACCAAGCCTGATTTGCATGTGGTCTTTCCCCTTTTGTAATGGCTTGGCAGGTGTAGAAAGATGGCCTGGAGGGTTGTCCAGAGCAATGCCAGAGGTTAAGATTAATTCTAAACCTTCCAGCCATCACCTTTTTTATTTTGCTGTACTCACCCAGTGGGACGGGTATGCCCAGACATGGGTCCTGTGCCTGCTGGCCCTAGAGACCCAAGCTACTCCTCTCACTGATGAGGCACAGCAAGGTCGAAACATCTTCGGGGATATTTGTGGTCGCGGGAAGAAGGGATGTGACCAAGAAGTTTGGGCTGGACTGCCCCTTTTGGAGTGGAACCAAGCCTGATTTGCATATGGTCTTTCCTCTTTTGTAATGGCTTGGCAGGTGAGGAACAATGGTCTGGAAGGTTGCCCAGCACAACGCCAGACTTTCAGATTAATTCTAAACCTTCCAGCCATCACCTGTTGTTTTGGAGTAAATTATTCAAACATGTCTGCATATATTAGTAGAAGTAATCAACGCCAGAAAAAAACTACTACAAGCTGCAGAAGCGCATTATAGAATAGGAGATGATAAAACGAAGAAAATGACAGCCCGCAGGCATGTTAGAATGATATAGCATCCGGGCCATATACTTCATTGTGGCCCAGAAACCCTACTATGGGCCTCATTATAAGTTTGGTGGCATTAGCTTTGTTGTACCGTCAGAATTTCTGTTACAGCATGGAGAAATGATAAAACATTCATTATTTACACCGTATAGTTAGTCCCTGCTATGAAATCCCACTGAAGAGAGACAAACTGCTTGCAATATTGTTGCCTCTGCCATTAGCGCCAGGTGAAGGGTGGATTTTTGTTATGTGGGCGATGAAACAGATTATTGGACGGGGGGGTAAAACAGGCAGCATTCAGAAATATCAACTGTTTTACCATCACTGAAAAACTTGTAATGAGGCACCTAGGCCCAGAAAAGGCTTGTTTGCGTTACATGATTGGCACAAAGCAAGCGTGGCCACCAAAACAGTGGTCTACGATCGCAGTTTGCAACTTTTTATGACGAACACAGTAGTATGTTAGTGGGCATTTCTGTGGCAAATGGCGCATGTGAAAGGCCATTGTCTTTGAAATATGTGTCAAAACTGCATGGAATTCAAAGGGAGGTTTTATGAAAGCGTTTTAAAAAACGTTGCAGCTCAAAGAACACCGCGACTGTACTAGCCTTTACATTCGGATAGATTTAAAGACTGAGACTGCTAAATGTGAACAATGTTTGCCCTTTATGTGATGCATCACACATGGACTTGCCAGTTGCCTCTTGATAGGAGCTCGGCAAAGGCGTTATTGGCATGCAACTCATTGGTACACTTTGGTACTCAGCATATTGAGTTCGAAAAGTTGATGGACTTTGTCCACCCACCACGGATTCGATCCTTTGACTGCAGGATGCACAGACGTGTCAATTTCACGCTGACGCCAACACTGACCAGCTGATAACACATCTGTGTAGATCACTCCATACTTTAATTTATTTTTTTAGTTGTATTTAGTGGTTATTTGTAAGGCGTCAAACATGTACAATAACTCACTTGAGGGCATCCCAAAGACAAAAGCCTTTTAGAATGAAGGGAGGAGAAGAGGAAATCAGTAGAGAAATCAACAAGTGGGTGAAGGTGCTGAGGAAGAATAAAAGGTTGCAGGATTCGCAGGTTAAGATGTGTCTTAAAATAAATGCCTATTTTAGTGCTGAGTTTTTTTTTTAATAAGGTGCTGGCAGTTAATCCTATTTTTTGGGATGGGTGCCATTCGCTTCGGAGAAGTGGGGGCGAGAGATGAGGTCCTCAAGTGTGATTCCTGATTTTTGGTAGAAGTTTCCTCTTCAGTAGTCTCTTGAATTTGTCCAGATCCCTGATTGATTTCAGATGGATGCACATCTGGGCTTTTTGATGGTGAGCAAGTGCAGGCTGCACAACCCCTGGCACAGGAGCATCCCAGAATGCATCCTTCCAAGCATCACAGGTTAATCTGCTACTCCAATGGCAACCCAGCTACCACAAATTATGCAGGTGGATTGCAATTGTCTGTGCCAAACCATGTGTGCAGGTCCATTCGCATTTCTGATGTATGTCCTCCCAGAAGGCAGCCTTTTTCAACCACTGATCTCCTCCATTCAAAAGTTGCCACGAGCATCACTGCATTTTCTAAGGATAACAAAAAATCACAGCAGATTAAGAAGAATCCATCCCTTTATCAATGTAAAATGTTAAATCTTTTGGGAGCATCGCAGCTGATGACGTCATGTTTTTAAAGGACACCCAATGCATCAAGAGCTTTTGGCTGTGTTAACATAAAGTACATTTAATATATTGAAAGTTGGTTCTATCTGCTGCTACCATTTATGCCAGGCTGGGTTGACCTTATGACAGATCCGCTGGAAAGTAGTGGTTCCATTTCGCATTCCTTAAACTGGATATTTAGTTTGGGTTATTGGAGAAGGCTAGTCAGTATTACACCCTTGCACCCTTTACTGTAAACCGTGTGGTATGGGATTTGCTTTGTGGAGTAGCTGGAGTTTCTGTGCACATTATGTGGTATGTGTACTTAGTGTTGTGTGTGGTATTGAGTTGAGCTGTTTGTGCATTGCGTGATGCTTAACTGTAGGTTTCATGTGTCAAGGTACATACAGTCTGTGAATGGTATGTCATGTGGGATTTAGAAATCATATCTCTGATGGCTGACAAACTGTCCTGTGGCTGCAACTTCATGGTATACGTCCCGGGAGGATAGCTCAGTGGCAATGTGCTCGCCTTGGAAGCAAGACGACACGAAACAACACAGGTTCGATCCCGGGTCCGCACTTAGAAACCTCTGGGTATTTAAGCGTGTTATAAATATGCAACTAAGGCAACAACAAAACAATTCTGTAACAGCTCCTCGATGCTGTGTGAGCGCTTTAAAAATGCAAATAAATAAAATGCAAATAAAAAAATAAGTCTCTACGATTATCACAGTGGATGGTACTGGGAGGGCATTAGGTGCATATAACCCTTCTCTGACTCATAAGTATCGTGCTTTGTTTGTTGAGGTGATATCTGAACTGACCATAAGGATCCTGATTGGTGCGGATAGATGTTATTGTATCTGCACACGTCAGTTGAAAACTGGCCTCTCGTCCCAGTTGGGGAGCTGTGCAGTCCTAATAGGGGGTGCAACAAAGCTCCACATGACGCAGCATCAGTCATGTGGAACAACAAATGTATTTTCTATGTCAGTGATTGGTGAGGTTTTGAAGTGTCCTTCTCAATGCTATACGTGTTGTCTTCTCATTGGGTTCAAACAAAAGTCTCTGATTGCAAACAAAAGTCTTCACTTGAATACACACGTGTCAGAGTGCGAACAGAAGTGGCTGGATTCCAACAAATGACTGAGCTTATTAAAAGTCTCTGGGGTTTTATGTCCCATAATTCAGGAATTCCTTTTATTTTGAGTATAGCCTACAGTCTCCTTCTGTATTAAAGTCCTTTCCTCCTCTAGGGAGATCCCTGTGTCTGAGCCTCAGGCCCTGGAATGTGCCTGCATGAAAGATCCTGCAGTGCTGAGAGCAAGGGCTGGCTGAGGTCAAAGTGATTTCCAGAGCTTCCACTATAAAGCTGGCTACCTTGGTATCTCTGCAGATACAGTCAGAGAGCCTCAATGACCTCACATTCCTTGAGGTCCTTACTCTAGTCCCCTCTAGAGGTGGAGCCAAGTACCCCCACTCAAAGCCCTGCCCCCATGCTGCCTATATGTTAGGAGCAAGAGTGTGAGACACGCGCAGTACCAGTGAAAATACCGATACCGCGAAGAATCATGAAGTAGAGTTTCCATTGAGAAAACCATATGTGCACTCACGACAATATGATGGCCATTTGAATGAAATCCCAGAGGAAGTGGGAAAAACGAGCGAGAAAGAAGATTGGTTATGTCGTACAGAGCAGGCTGATGCACCCAGAACAAGAGGTTGAAGACCATAAACATTCTATAGGATCTAAGGAGGAGGTGTTAAAGATGAGCAACATTTCGGGCTCGAGATGAAGATGCTCATGTTACAGAAATAATGAAGAAGATAACAAGTCATTTTTATAAATGTACAGATGCAGTAACGCAAGCAGACAAAGTATTTTTGAGGCTGGCTACGTAGTGAATAGATTGCGGCGATGCACCAATGTATATGCATAGGAATGTATAGACTATGGATGATTCCACAACGCACTTAGCAGAGTCTGGACCCTATGAACAGACAGGCTCTTTCAGTGTGGCGCAGCATGAAAACAGCTAACAAACAGAGGTAGATTCAAGAAAGGCTTGGCTGGCCCAGCACCAGGAACTCAAGGCCACCATGAGCCTGAATGTTCGTGCAGTAGTTACAAAATGAATGTGTGACAAGAAAACATTTCTGTCCAAAGTGAGGTTCAAGAACATTAAAGACGTCAGAGGTTCTTCATTTAATAGAGTTTAATACAGAAAAATGCTTTGAAACATGGTCTCCAGACACAATGGTCGGATGAAAATAGACACTGGGTTAAGCTACATCGAAACCAAGAGACAAAGTATGCCTATACTCCCTTTTATTCTCAAGCACAGAGAACATTTCCAAGACAATGTTAAAAGGGTTAATTGACTGGCAGACGGCAAGAGTGATGACAGATGACAGGCTAATTGGGTGGGATTCTATGGTCATGACCAGCCCACCAGCACCTGGGTGCCAGTCTGCATGCTACTTGCGTGCGTGGAATATTACAGAGGGGTATGAGGTGCCAACCAATTATAGAGGGCCACATAATAGCCTTATAGTTTGTATAACCAATGGGATGTCATGTATTTGATGACGTTCATGGTGACTTGTACTAGAGGAGGGCTTAGTTGCCCACCTGATGTTAGAAACCCAATCACTCTCTCTGACAAGTATGGAACGTTTACTTAGATGTTCCCTCTATGCCTATCATTCTCTCAAGTAGGCTTTTGTAGTTTGCCACGTAGATTGACGTCATTAATGACAAGTTTTTGCTATATAACCTGTGTTTTTTACAAAATGCGCTGAGTGAGAAGATCAAGCGTGTTCATTGATGTTCGTTGTACTCCCTGTTTTAGACAATTGATATTAAAAACAGACTTACTTTGCCAACTTCCTGAGTCAGTCTTATTATTGATGTTTGAGTATATTCTGCATCCCCATCTATCTCAATGTATTGCTACCTCGTCTTAAAGGGCCTAGTGTTGGGTACACAGGTTCACCCCAATGCCTAGTCTTAGTCTACCTTCTCAACAAGAGGCAACTGTCTTGTTCCTAAGTGGGATGTGTTTGTCTTTCTGCATCCAGTTCTCATTCATCCTCTTCCTGTCTTTCTTCACCCTCCTCCCCCTCTTGACTTCCTTCATCTTCCTCCACTTCTCCTCCATTGTTACTTCTAACCTTCATTTGAACACACCCTTCCACATATCTTCTCCAGGTATATCCACCAACCTCCTTCCCACCTTGTCACCCTCCTCCTATCCTTAATTTGTCTTCCAACTCTCCCACCTCACCACTTCGCTTTATTTCCTGTTATCTCCTCACACACCTCCTCATACCGCTCCTTCGCCCCTTCTTCTACACCACCAACTCCTCCATACCCTCTTACCACCACTCTCTCCAGTCATCTTCTTCCTGCTCCAATGTCTGCTCTCACCTCCAGCTTCCTCCAACACTTTGTCTCTGATCCAGCTTCCGCCAACACTTTGTCTCTGATTCCAACCACCCACTCTGTAAACAATGATTCCCTCTTACTGCTGGCTTGGAGCTGGCTCTGGCGGAGGATGAATGACCTTATCCTGATGGGGTGGAGGGTTCATATTATTAATGAGCCTTGGCACAAAGTCTTCAATCCCTATCCAGAATGTTCCCGCTGCTGACTGTACAGCAGCTGCTGCACTCTCTCTGTATTTGATCCTGGATAGTTTAACCCCCTGAAGTGAATTTTGTCTGAGTCTTGTACACCCGAGATTAGTGTATGTGATGGGCATTCCCCTTGAGGAGTGGTAAGGCTGAAACACTGTTATACCTGCCTGTGGTTTGTCTGAGAAGTTTCTCTCTTTAGTTACACTGTGGGGAAGGGCTGCACAGGTCTCTTTCCCCAATGTTCCTGCAGCTGTAAATGAGATGCAAGATCTCCCCCTTTCAAGTTTCTTTTTTTATTATATATTTATTTGTTTTAATTGTGAATCACAACTTTTCAAATATATGAAAAGCAGCTAGGCAGGCTGTTCCCGCTGTTCCGACTGGTCAAGGTGTCAAGATGGCCCCCTTTGTTGGTTTTTTGATCCCTGTTTTCTTAAGTGTCCGGTTATAGCTTGCCAAGGCCTATTACGAGCCTTGGATCTGCTAAGCCAGATGGAAGCATTGCAAGACCTCTCGTACCCAGTCTTCATAGTGGTGTTGGTGAGCAGCTCCTGTGCTCCTGTGTGTATTACGAGTATCTTTGTTGCATCTTTGTTGCTCTAATATGAACACGTTGTGAACTAGTGGAACTGCTGGAAACTGTGTGGTAGCTGATCTATTGCAGCTGACGACGCGACCCGTCATGTATAGTCTATGCATGATCGAGGAGTGTGTGCATAGGTCAAAGTAGGGGTTGAACAGTTCTAAGGAGACAGAAGTTATAAGCAGCGGTAAGAAGCAGTGGGGTGTAGAAGAGCAAGGAGGAGGTAGTCTTTACAAACACAAACAAACTTTGTCGACTCTTGCTTATCACTCGCTTTCATTTTCCATTACTTGATTATCAGATTCCTGTTGTCAGTGCTGAACTCTGCCTTGGAGGCCTTTGTGACACTTTGGCATTTCTTCAGTGACTTCTAGAGACTTTGAAGACCTGATTAGTCTTGTTCAGACCCCTGCGGGTAACCCGGCATCCTGGTCCTTATTTTTTGGTCTCTCTGGATTTCTTGGAGATTTACATTTATGTGTTCTTATTATTGTTATAGTTCTTCTTCTTCTTCTTCTTCTTCTTCTTCTTCTTCTTCTTCTTCTTCTTCTTCTTCTTCTTCTTCTTCCTCTTGTATTTATTGAACACAGAGCTAGCTTTGAGAAGCAACAGAGCACTTTACAGAGGTATACAGTAACACAGATGTATAACAGAGCGCTTTACAGAGGTATACAACAGTACAGATGTGTAACATAGTGTTTTGTGTTTTTAGCTGAGGAGGGTGTGCAGGGGGTGTAGTCGAACTCTGCTTGACAGCAAGCGCTGTCGTGCCGTATCTTGCCTAACCCTGAATTTTTCGCTTTTGCTTTTTTGTGTGTTTCTTTGCGACTTACTGACTTACATATTTTAATGGTAATGTTGCTGGGAAAGTATAATGTGCCTAGCTCGCTACCATCACAAAGCATGCTTAGCTTACATTGATATTGTGAACTGTATGTTGTTTTTCATGTGTTTGTTCATTGTACTTAATCCTCAACCTCGCAAAATGTTCTCTTGCGCATATTGTATATTTTGGACATTGGATATTTTGCATAATTGTATTTTATTTACTGTTTTTCTTACTTGTATTGGGCTTTTTCAGAAGGCCTTTATAATTTATTTTTAATTTTTAATTGGAAAACTGCATTTTACCTTTTACTTGATTACTTTCTAGGGGGCTCTTTTTGTTTTCTTACCTAATCTAACACACACACACTGTTGTAATGATGGTTACTTGTAAGGCACAGGATGATATTCCAACCAATAAAAAGGTCAACAAACATAAAACAATTGTGGCAAGACAAAGGCTAATTGACAATCGTTCTGAACCTTTATCTAAAGGATATTACAGGGAGAATTGAAAAAAAGTATTTTAGTCACAGAGATGGCAATTGAGGTGGCTGCTTTGGGACTTGAGGGCACAGAGAGTGTGGCCCTGGGGGTTGTTGCTGACCCTTATGACCTAAGGGTATCTATCCCCGTTGGGCAGGTTTGCTCAAACCCCCGGCGACAAGTGTGACCCCCGAGGATAAGGTCTCGTCTGAATCAAGACTTGCCTTGTTGGTTAGCTGGGAAGTTAACTCAGCAGTGGCTTGCTGGAGGTTATCCAGGGCCCCTTGCCAGAGTTGTTTGCATCTGTAGCAGGCACTGCTCATTTATCTGATGATTTGAGACTCCTAGAAGTTGTTCCAGAGGAGAAGCTGGGCCCTATCCGGGAAAACGTTTTCAAACAGACCACAGCATTATTGCATGGTCTGTTTAAAAGGGGAGAGTAGTTATGGGAACAGAGATTTAGCTCAGTCCTGGACTTCAAACAAGGAATCATGAATACTCTGGTGATAATGGATGACTCAATTAGAGAGCGGAGGAAGTTTCTTGGAATTAACTGCCAAGAGTCTGTGTGAAACCAGGTCTGGGGCCAAATCCTCAGGTGGTCTGTAGCAAAGAGGGCACAGCTGTCAACAGTTTATTTGAGTAGAGGCCGATATCTGCCACCAGGTGATAGGGAATCATCAGAATGCAAGGAGTAACTCAGTATCCACCCCATCCTCAGAGGGGGACTAGTGACTGCGGTTGTGCATCTGCCCCCTACCGCAGCCCCCCTTGCTGAGATAATTTTGGATTTTCCAAGTCTACTCAAAGGGAGCCTGGAATCTACACTTTTCCTTATCAATACAGCTTGTTACTGGATAAACACAAAACTGATAGGACCAAATATGAATCGTCAAGAAATCCTGGTGGCTAGGAGGGCTGAAAAGATGGTTAAGGGAGATTGCATTGATGTCACTTTTGCAAATCAATCCCTACATAATTACCTGATGAACTCTAATTTATCTAGAAGCCTTAAACTGAATGGTAGAAACCTTTACAGTAAACTTGCTCCACTGGTTTTCATCTATCCCCGCCCCTTAAGGGGATATATTAGGTTTGGCTCACTGTCCCCTTCACCTAGTATGGGGAACAATATGGGCATGGGCAACACTACAACAATCTTGACTAATCCTAAAAACTGCCACATTCTGAATCCTAGCACAAGATTCATGGCAGAGAGGAATGTTTTTGACCAAGTCGGGAGGGTGTGCTTCCAGTTTTCTAACCACTTTGAAACATGATCACTGATCGATGATCTGGACTGAGTGGTTGAATCCTTAACCTCTCTCCCAACCACTTCTGGTTTGGAGAGGGGCGGGGTCTAAATTCCACCCTGGAGCAGAGAGTTTTCTGACCTTTTGTCGGGTACATCATCACTTGTTAGTTTACTTTCATAGAATATAGCAGGTGCCAAGGCGAAACTATCTAATCCGGATGTACTGAATTTCTTAAGCAATTATGAAGTGATCTTTCTTCAGGAAACCTAGGTCCTTGAGGCTCCCCTTTTGGATGGTTATGTGTCTTATGTTATCCCGGCATGTAGAAATAGCAGTGAATGATGCTTTTGCGGATTAGCCATATTTATTAAAGCTTCTATTGATTGCAGGGTGGAGGTAGTTGATAACAATATGGATTACCTACAAAGGTTTTTATTCCCTATGGTTGTCCAATTTTAGAGCCTTAACGGAGGGACAATTAGTACAAAATGCTAGAACTAACACTGCCTTTTTTGTGGGCGTGATTTTAATTTTAAAATGGGTGATGGTGTCCCGGTGAATTTTTTTGATGTCCAAGAGGACACAGTCCTTATGATTTCACAACCTCGAATGCATGACACTTGGGGCTGTGCTAAAGGCCTTCAATTTCTGTCCTGGTTTATAGAGTGGGGCATGCATACAGTTAATAGATGTATTTACCCAGATAATCCATGTCTTCCAACCTTTAAGAACCACCAAGGATACTCCACTATTGACTATGTTTGTCTCTTGGCCCATTTCCCAGACAGCATACTGGAGTTTGAAGTAGTGGGGGATCCATGCAGTGATCATTATCCAATCAGCTTAAGGCTTTCGGCATTTTCAAGCTTGCACAGGAAAGTCATAAAAGACTTTCTAGACTTGGTTGAGGTTAACACAGTAGCTAAAGTCGAAATTGCAAAAGAAAATATTGGCTAAGCAATGTTGCCTGATCATGGCCGCACTAGAGAGTACTCTCAGTGCCCCTTCAATTGCTACCAGTTTTGTTGAACTAGTGGGTGCAGTCTTTGACTGCTACCAGGAGAACTTTAAGAATAAAACAAAATCCATCAACAAAGGCTGGTTCAGTGAGGCTTGCGTAATGGCAAAGATATTGCTACTGGAGGCTTTGAAATCTTCAACCTGGTCTAAAACAGACATTATTCAGGCTAGAGCCAAGTATTGTGCAGCACTGGAAAATCAGAAACCTGAGCTGGATGAGTAAGCATTGGTTGAACTGTTAAATGTTGTTTCTGCAAAGGATTCCAAGAAATGTTGGCAGTTTGTGGCTGATGAGCGTGCCTATAAGAGAACCAAAAGGGTAAAGGGATCCCATGTGGACGCTATGGCCTTGGTTGAGCACTTTTCCACCTTATATCATGGCTCCAATTATCCAACCAATTGAACAGAGCCTACTTCATCTCTGTCTTTCTCGCTCAATGAGGTTACATTTGCAATTGCAAACCAGGCACGCAATTGTGCCCCAGGACCAGATGCAAACCCTGGTGACCTCTCGATCTTTGGGCCTCATTATCCATGTTATTTTTTTACGCCATTCTGGAGTCTATCCAATATCAATCCTCATGGAAGTTATGTATTATCTTCCCAGCATTTAAAAAGGGGATCCTGCAAGCTCGCTCTCCTACAGGCCTATTTCATTGATTGAGACTATTATTGTGGCACCTCGAACCTTGGACCTCCGAAAAGTCTCTCCTCTAGGTTATATAGTTTGGGTTTAGACTGGTCGTGGGGACTGTTGACCAGGCATTGAACTTGTATCTCCTTGTCTCCCTCTGTTTTCTGTAAGGGTGAAGCAATTTAACTGGTATTCATGGAACTAAGTATGGCTTTTGATAAAGTGAATAGGGCTAAGCTTTGGGTCATACTTGGGTCTATGGATTGCCCAAATTAGATCTTGTCTGTGTTACAGGCTATACACAGTGGGAACCAGGCTTCTGTGTGATATGAGGTGGAGGGGCATTGTACTGATTTTTTTAAGGTCAATCTGGGGGTCCGCCTGGGCTGCGTTTTGCCACTGGTCCTTTTTTACTTTGTATATTAATGGACTGCATTATGCCCTGTTGGACTCTCAGGTTGACTATCTAAGAGTGGGCAGCAGGGCCTTTCCTATTCTGGCTTACTCCAACAATACAGTTCTCATTGGCCAAACCCCCAATGCACTTCAAAAGCTGATTCATGTATTTACATCTGTCATGAATAATCTTGACTTTAAGATTCATACCTCGAAGTCTGCTGTAATGGTGTGTGTCAGGGATAAAAAAGACAGTGAAAATGAACTTGATGACATGTAATGGGGCAGTTTGATTACCCGGGTATTTGCTTCTTAGCTGCGGTAACTAGCCTAGCTCACCTAAGAAACAAAATATTAAGATGAGCTATAACTTAGGAGATCGCTCTCGTTTTATGGCCATGTGCTATGGTCAACTTCTTAAAGGTCAACCTTAAAGGTTTATTAGACCCAAATAAAGGCTGAATCTACATATGGAGTGTCACTTTTGGGCCATGTGAACGCGACTGATTTGCAGACCCGGGAAAAAAATTCCTGAAACGATTACTGGGATTCCTGGGTCAGCCCCAAATTTTACTGTTTACACTGAATTGGGAGTGGGTTTTCGAGAGTATGATTGGAGGCTTGCTCCGACCCCCCATTGGTTGCGTTTATGGTCAAATGATAACACAGGCTTAACTTACTTTGTGATTAAGGCTTTATTAGCCAAGGAAGACTGTCATAAAATCCCTTGGCTCTCTTTTTTAAGTGAATATTTTTTACAGCTGAAGGATCTTGCACTTTTTCTCCCCCATGTATGTTATTGCCATTTTCACAACAAAAGTTTTACAAGAGCTCTATAGTTTTAGAAGTCAGAGAGAGGTGTGAGTGCATAGAAATGTGCGTCAATGCCAACGGACCGCACACAGCCATGAGACGGGTAGCTTCCATGCAGCTGTATCTTACACTGAGGCTTAAAAAAGATGATTGCTGGCTGATCATTCGAGCCCGATTCAATTGCCTATTGCTGAGGAATGACACTCTTAGGTGGAAAAGCTTCCCTCCTACCATGAGGTGCCTATCATGCTGGGACGATATGGAAGACCTTTTGCACTTCAAGATATTTTATCCAATTACAAACATATTAGAAATGTAACTGTTCTGCCTTAGGCATTTCAATTTTAGACAATGTCGTCCGCCTTATTTTTGCTTCTTTTCAGCCGATTTACCCATGTGGCCTGGGCTTTGTCGACCTTTTTGAAAAAATGTATGTATTTGAGAAAAGCTGTAAATAAAAATGTATCTTGAGTTGACATATTTAGATGAAGTTTTTATAGTGGCCTACACCTGTATACCATGGATTTTTTTTTCGTGTGTGTTGGTTTTACAAAACCTTTACAAAGTAACACAATAAATTAAAGCATAGAAAAAATACAGATCATGATAATAAAAAAGGTTATGACAATAAACCAATTCTACTAATCCATACACAGACAGCAGAAAGAGAACAAAGAAAAAGAAAAAGATAAAACCTGTAGTCAATTTGTTCATAGATAATTTTTGAGACCTTGGTCCAATCTTATGCTCTTTTTGGTTACTAAGTAACCTATCTTTCCAGAACCTACTCACAGTCAAGGGTTCAAGGTCTTTTAACATGGAATGAAAGGCCTAATGTAAAAATCCAAAATGTTTTAAAAGTTCAACTACAGAGAATGTCAGGAGAGTCTCATGTCCAGAGATAATTCTGTTCCAGAAGAAACCGGAGATCAGCCCTTCATCATACCATGGATTTTATGAAGCATGAGTGTATTTTGATGCGATAAGTTTCTTTTTTTTTGGAATCTTTTGATGACTTTTAATTGAGTGTTTTCTGTGCTTGTTTGATGCATTTTCTCTATCCGAATAAACATATTTTGATTGATTGTATGTCACATTTCCCAAATTGGCCAACCTCTGCTGCCTTCGAGGAAAGCCCCTTCAAGTCCAATTCAGTCTTAGAGTCTCTATTGACATATTATTTCAAGACACTGGGCATCATTACGACCATGCCGGTCCGGTATCAACGGTGCTGGTAAGCCTACCAGCACGGACGTTATCGGACCGGCATAGTACAACTCTGCATCCACCCGCCAGGGTCAGACCTGGCCGGCGGAACAGCACCCGCCCAAAGTTTCACCGAAGTACTAGCACTGTTATTAATGGGAACGGGGAGTTACAATTACCGGCGCCTGACTTCCCGGAACGCCGGGGTTGTAATTCCCCTGTGTTTCCGGCAAGCCAGGCGCTGTCAAAATTCGCAAGTCCGGCGGCAACCTGCCGGTTTTACCAGCAGAGTTACCGCCGGACTTGTGATGAGGCCCACTGTCTTAATATATAATGAATCCTTAGAACACAATGCTAGTCTAGGCGAGTAAGAATAAAGTTAGATTGGACGTTAACCAAATTGATTACTGCTGTTGGTATTATTGTTTTATTTTGGTCTGAGTGGTGTCTCAAAATAAATTAGAGTTCTTTTCTTTTAAATCATTTGTTTGGACACAAGTTTGTGTTGTAAGTCAATTTGAATTTTTTGTATGCTGCGCCTGCATGCTTTAATTGTTGAGTAGGGCTAAGCTACTAAATGGTGTGGCAGGGTTGTATTATGGAGGAATTTGTTTTATCTCTGTGAACAGCTGAGTAGAAGTGCTTTAAGAATTTGTGTATGGCCCTTTTAACCTCTTGCTCTCCAGACAGTTGCTTATGTGCCCACACATCTGACAAAAAAGGTGGCACAAAGTGGCATAATTATCAAGAAATGCATTGACTGCTGCAACAAATGACAGTCAAGCCATGTCCAAACATATTTCTGAAATAGAATCCCGTTATTAACCAAATAAATGTTGCTTTAAAATATGCTGCATCAATCAGAAATTACATGTTAGGCTCTACAATACCACCCAACAAATGAAAGCAATGTTTTTTAATGCACGTTAGTTCCATAAAACCTTGCACAGGCATTATTCAGATATATCATGGACCAGAAGTAGTTTCAGAAAAATAGAAAAGAAAACAAGAAAAGAAAACTCTAGAAGGAAGATAAAATCAAATCCTAAAAGCATCCAAGATACACACAATACTATTTAAAAATCACATTAAAAATACCTTTTGTCTCCCAAAGGTACATCCGTAAGTCATATCATACTAACAAGTACAATAAATAAAGAGGTTTGGTGGCCCATAAGCAACCGTGTATATCAATGTTCTACACAAATGTTGCTAATTACTCAGATATATAATTGTGAGTTGATTTACAAACTAGTATCAAATGCCTCTAAGTTTCAAGGATATCTGATGCTATACAAAGATGATAGCACCTTTCAGAAATTGCTAGACCCCTTTGTGGCCCCAACATTTCCAATGAATTCAAGATGTTGATTCAGAGTCTCATAAAGATGGTCCAGTGTAATGATCAGGAAAGCGTTGTGTGTAAAAAGGTAAATTATCATATCCTTTATGCATATAGGCACAGTCCTTATGTAGTTTAGTAGCCGTTCCCGGGATAGCATATGCCGTTCTATCTTAACGGTCAATATCGGTCAGTAATTCCTAGGGTCACTTCTGTCCCCCTTTTTATATATTGTAATTACCACTGATCGCTTCCAAGAATGGGGCAGATGTCCCTGTGACTTATATATGGTAATTGAAAAGGCTAAACATATATGTATTTGTCTTCTTTTGAATTTGAAAGGGATATTTTGATCAGATGGAGTGAGAGGTATGCTCGGTATAAGAACAGTATCTAATTTCCATCGATTACATGGGCCTCTATGATAGGTCTTTTTAGACATGTAATTATTAACCTTGTTCCATTGCAGAGTCCCTGTGATGGCATAAAATTGCATAGTAGCATAATTACAGCACCTACTTTTAGTTTTAGCTCATGAGGAGGCATTCGTCCTACAGCATTTTGCTCTTTATAGAATGAAATGTTGAGCCGGTAATTAACTGTTAATTGACACTGGAATCACTGTGCCGTGTGTGAAGAGAAGTGGGGTTGGAAAGAAGTAACTTGAAATTATTCTGAATGTTTGCGATAGTGGAAGGTGAAGTTCACCACGTAGAACCGTGCTCATTCTGTTTGTTAAAATGATAACTGTTGTTGAAGTCGAAAGGAACACAGAGGTGCACTTTGCCATGTGGACAGCAAAGGGCAACCTAACACTGATACTTTGCATCAGGTGAGTATGGAAACATACCTAAGATTTTCATATATATATATATATATATATATACCTGTAAAAAGAAATGAATTGAAAACACCAATATTGCTGTCTTATTTTTAGTTTCCTCAAGAAGTTGTAGATATTCGGTTGTGAATACAGCTAACAGTGTTTGAAAACCTTCAACAAATAAATGGTTCAAAACTTCATATAATATATTTTGACTAGGGCTAATTATCTACAAAATAACATGAATTACTTGCAGCTGATGATAGAATGCATTGATTGAAGATCCAGGTCACGACAATGATAGTTATAGGGAGGGACTGAGGGAGTCTTAAAATGTGTTTGCAAATTATACCCTCTAATCAATCAATCTCCTTTTCAGTGGAGGGTAGTGAATACTTCCAACCCATGTAGCAGTGGCGGAAGAACATTTATCTTGTAAAACTTGATTAAAGGACAGTGGAATAGCACAGTATTTAAGTAGTACCTTTTTCATCTGGACTGCTAATGGGGATGACTTCAACCTCAGGCCAGGAACAATTTCAGTTGACTGCTTTTCTGTTGCTTTTATTAATCGCAATCACTGTGGGGGTGGACCTACGATCTTCGTACCCAAAAATAGGCCCAGGTGAGGGGTTAGATGAAGGGCTAGATGAAGCTGTATAGTCAAATGAATCTGATTCTCCTCAAACCACACACATAGTTCACATTATATACATGATTGCAACAGTTAACACATTTCCACATAGTTTGCTACCAAGTCATCCCCCCAAACATGATTAATCAACCCTATACAAAGAAATCTAATCCCCCTTGGTTCCCACGCTCTCATTCGATACATTAATTTAACCACCATGCCCTTTCAACATACATTTACACTATCTCATATTTACAGCACACCCCTTTTTGGGATTTTTCCGTAGTAGGTCATGGCAGCATCACATGGTTATATATTCACGCACAACAATCCTAATTTTTTTACATGTTCCATCTGGTCAGGGACCTCTAACTCCGGTCGTGATGCACATGGCTTTACCAAGAATACTTCAACAATATGAGGAAGGAGAGAAACAAACAAGTTCCCTTTGAATTGATGATAAGCATCTTATCCTCTCAGACCTCCTGGCATCCTCATGTCACACTAATCTCAAACGACTACTATTTCAGCACACACAGCTACTGCCCACATCCTGGTCATTCCTGAGAACCAGATGATCGAAACCCATTAACCATTGTCCACTCTGTGTTTAAGCACCCCTTGCACCAGATTTATTACCTGGCCCCAAGTCGACGCTACCAGTTTAGGCAGACTTCCCTAGACACTGAATAACAGATTCCCACGTACTTAAAAAGATTACATCTCCTCTCCACAATAGCACCAAGTTGTAAAACCCTTGCCTTGGCGAAACTGACCATTTTGAGTTTATCGCAGCTGCCCGAATACAGTAAGCCGCCTTCTCTCAGCCTTGAAACTCGATGAACCAGCTTCCCAGGTCACAGAGATTTTTATCTCTGCACCCGAAGTTTCTGCGGCCTACACAACCCCTAGCTAGGAAGGGACCTGAGGTATACAGATTCATGTGTTCCCAACTGTCCCAAACATATTTCCCTGAAGACCCCTGTGTATGTATGTCTGTGCATGTATGTTCAAGACTACTACGTCCTTACACAGTGGTTTCTCCATCTGCAAATCACCTTTCTCACGCTCCTCGCTTCCCATCTTTAGACGCTATGTAGCACGCCATGCAACTACCTTATGTTCATATTGTATTGACAGACTTGTCATTATGTTGCTACGCGCATGCAAATCTAAAATGTAACAACTATACACAAAGTAACAGTTATAGTAACAGTTATCCCATTCTCATTAATTATAATAGATACATGCTAAATAGCAACATCTCGTCAACTTCGCTGTCGCCCCACTCACCAATATGGCACACACGACGAGAACCCCGCTTTCCCATTAAGACCTTTATCAACCACCCCAACATCGCTGATTTTGTGTCTCTGCTTAAAAAGTTATTTTCATGCATATAATCCTCCAACTCTCTTAAGACTCACAACCTCATTACTCATCACTTAACACCCTCTAGGAGGTATCAGGTGATAAAAACGTGGCAAAAATGCTGCGGGAAAAGAAAATAACGGCAAAAATGCTGTGGTTTGGCCCGGTAAAGGTGTGCCCCATTATACCCCCACTCCTCTTAAATGGTATAATGGGTCCGGGGGTGTCCCCCACATCCTTTACATGGATTGCGGCGCAAAAACCACAGGATTTTTGCAGCAATATTTTGTAACCACAGCAATTTTTGCCGCAATTTTATCACATGGAACCCTTTAGGACTAGTATGAAGAAGCATTATGTCCTCCACAAATGCAATAGACCACCAATGATAACAACCTAACTTAGGGAGATAAAATGCAGCCTTGCTTAAATAATTGAATAGGAGAGAAATGCATAAATTGAAGAGGCAGGGTGTGAGCACGCAACCTTGCCTTAAACCCACCTGGGTTTCAGTTGTATTGGAATAATTTCCAACACAGATATTTTTAATTCTTATGAAGAGAATGGGAAATTTCAATACACCTTATGGAAAATTCAATTTCCACCATTTATTCCACAACTGACTCAATCCCCTCAATCAAAAACAGAAGTCTGATGGACACTTGCCGCAAACAAAGTCGGATATCCTTTTCAACAAGCCTTAACTTTTAGTAACTTGACTATTAGGCCCGTGAGGGTACATCCCAAACCAGTACGAAACCTGTTTGAAAATTAAAAAAGTCTCTTGGATAGTGAAGGTGGTAATTCCCCAAAATACAAACCCAAACTCAGAATAAAAGGACACACCCCAGTAGGGAATAAGACAAGGGAATGAGACCTGGATAAAGATTGCAAGTTAAGTAAAGGTTTATGAAGTAAAAAGGTGCACGCAGAGGACTCTGCTGCTCTGAGAGTGCTCTGACCAAAAAACATGAACAATACAATACAAAGCTGAAACGCGTCATAACATACAGTGAAATATAACATCGTCCATTGGTGGGCACCTATGGCCCAGTATGTAGCAATATGCGGCATCAGGCTCTGATTGGTTGCTTTGACTGGGGCAGCCTCCGGGCACGTGGGTCAGCTGGGCTAATATCCATGGGTGAAGGTCTGGTTGGGTCCACAGGACGCTATTGTTTTGTCTAAGCTAAACTACTCAATAATCATTGACATGCAGAAGAATCATGTAACACAGAAGACTTATATCAGACTGAGGGTTTGCCTATAAATTGTGGGCAAGTATTTACACATTCATGACCCAGGCCTTTGTGGATGAAAAGGGTTCGGTGGTCCTATTCCCCAGGTGCTTTATCTAGGGGCTTGATCTAGAATGTATTTGTCCTGCTGCCTCCTGGTTCAAAAGAATGGATTGATAGGTGTTAGTTTAGGCAGAATATATGATCACTTAGGATTAATTATATGAGGGGAAAGGTCGTACCAACTGTTACATGAAAGGAAAATAGAGGGGCAAACGGTTGTGCAGGCAATAATTCCTAAAGGTGGGGGCCAAGGAGCAGGAGCAGGTTTGTGGAGATGGATGCATACACAAGTCAAGATCTGCCACGGTCACACACAGGGCAATGAGCTCAGGGGAAGAAAAAATAATACATTCTCTTATTTGCAACAATTTGAGCCTGGACTTCCGTGAGAACTGAACTGGCGCAGTGGAGCAAGGGAGGAGGAGGTGGGGCTGTTGGAGCAGGCTGTGTGCGGCTCTGGGTGAGGGGGGAGGAGGCCTTTTAGAGATAATTGTGTGGCCTAATACGAAAATGGAGTCCGAGGTGGCACAAAATGTATCATCCCATGGCTTCTTGCCACTGTCAGCAGTAAAAGACAAGGGGGGACGTCTCCCCACAATGGGATGAGCAAATAGGCTTATTTCATGCGGAATGTATAGGGGGGGCATACAGACCCTCCCTCCCTTACAATATATTTGACGATTCTCCAAGATGATGGAGTACCAAAGATGCAAATATTTTACTTGTAGAATCCAAGAGAGATATCGGGTCATAATTTTCAGGGTTCTATCAGGATCCATTTTAATAGATCGGGAATATATAACTATTATGCCATGAAGACGCAATTATTGCTTTACACCAAATCTCCCTAAATAATCGCAAAAGGATTTTACCCCAAAGTTAGGGAGCTTCTTTAAGAATCAGATTGGGCAAACCATCTGGCCCATAAATCTAGAGATTTTGGTTTCATTAATGATGTATATAATGTCATCAGGGCCAAAGGAAACTTCCCACATTGTAACCTCATGAACTTAAAAAAAAGGTTTAGTGCTTGTAGATTTACCAACGATCCAATTCTCTTCTGAGGAAGAATTCACTTGTTTACCTTCCTGGCTAAAACCAATATTATTGATGTAATGCCAGAACTTTCTGCCACTTTCTGTACTGAACGCACGTAGCATGCATTCACTGTTAGTTATGTCCAGCACTATTCTATGCTGCTTTAACTATTTTTTACATTTTTGGTCCAATCATTTTTGTTGTTGTTCTCAATTGGGGATAATTTACATCAAATTCTTTCTTTAAAGATCTGATCGAAACCCTATAGTCTTTTTTCTTCTTCAAAGTCACCTCCTCATCATGTAGGGACAATTAATTCAATTGTGATTGTGATTGTCTTTCATAGGCAGAAATTCGGACAAGAGTTGGTCTAAAATAATGTTTTTTTAAAAGAATGTTTATTTCTCAAAAAAGTATTTAATGAATTAAAGTGCACTTCAAACAAAGAAAATCACTATAACGTTGGAGGCTCATAAAAAAATGGTCAGTAACATGAGATATTCCCTGCCTACATGAATCTTGTGTCTAACGTTGGCTCATCTGCTAGCCAACTCACTGTAAACTTCAGCTGCCCAGTGAGGAAATACAATTCAAAATTAGGTATTCTAATACCGCCAGCCTCATAGGATCATTGAAGTGTGCATAAAGCCATTCTGTGTCTCCCCCCCTCTCCATAGCAACCCCCTGCTTATGCAATTTAGCGTGTGGGAAAACCTTTGAGGTATGTTGTATGGGGTATTCACAAAGTAATACAACAAATGAGGGAGGACAACCATTTTAAGGAGAGCTGACCTCCCCATCATTGATAAAGGCAACCTACCCCAGAAGTCCATTGATTTCGCCACCTTGTCTAAATCATCCTATGTGTTACACTCATGCATAATCTTGAAGTTGTGACAAATGTTGAATTTTAGATATCTAAAGGTGTCTGGGGACAATTGCAGGTCCAGGCTGGGAAGCTGGACCTGCCTGCCAGACCTCAGGCCTGCCAACGGGAATAAGCGCGACTTAGCTTGACTAATGCTGATACCAGAGAGTTCTGCGAACCGGTCAAGGATGTCCAACATATACTGAAGATTTTCTTTAGGCCGGCATATATAAAGCAGCATGTCAGCATACATGGATTACACATGTGCAACCCCATCTATATCAATGCCAGCATACACATATTCTGCTATGTGAAACACTGTAATAGGCTCCAATGCAAGGATAAAGAGCATTGGAGACAACAGGCATCCCTTATTAAGCTCCCACCCTGCCGTACTAGCCTACCGGTCTTCACTCTAGCCATCGATGCGATGTAGAACAGCTTAAGCCACCTCAGGAATCCACTCCCAATGCCGAACTGCTGCATGGTAGCATACAACCAGTCCCCTTGGACATAGTCAGATGCTTTGATGGTGTCTAGCGATGCCCCCTCCCTGTCCGGATGAGGCAGTTTGATCAGCGACAAGGCCTCCCTAATGTCTGAGTCATCCCTGTTGGTGTCATCAGACTACAGGGAGCTATAATATCTGAGAAGGGTGTTGTTAATTCAAGTAACACTGCACTCATCTTTGATGATGCAGATCATTTCCCTCTGCGCCTCTCTCTGCCAGAGCCATGTCAACAGCTGTCCTGGTTTGTCACCCCCCTCATGCAGTTTCTCAGTGTACTTAGCATAGTTAAACTTGCCCAGCCTCTTCCAGTCTGCTATGCACCACTGCTGCAGTTCTGTCAGGTCCTGGGCAACCATACTGGCATCCCATATTCTCTGGTGCTTCTAAGTCTTCTTCTGCCCTAGCAAGGTTTTGTGTCAGGTCTTTCTGAATTCCCACAATGTGCACACAATCTCCACAATACCGGTATCAGTTTCAAAGTAACCAGTTATTACTTCTCTCATGTGTTCCCTGAAAGTCTCATTGTTTAATGCCTTTGCTCTTAGCCTCCACGTAGGAATGGACGGTCTGGTTGGCACATCCTGCCAAGTAAGGAAGAATGGGGCATGGTCCGAAAGGACAGGATCCCTGTAGTCAGCTGACGTGAACTCCCCAATTAAATTTCAAAACCCTGTAAACACATAATCAATTCAGATGTACACCACATGCAGGACCGTATAATGCGAGTAACCTCTGGTGTACCTGTATATGGCCCTCCAAATGTCGACCTACTGAAAGGACAACAAAAGGAGACCAACACATTAGCCAGCAGGGCCGGCTTCTGGTATTTTGATTCAGACCTATCTAACCTTGGGTTAAGCATACAATTAAAGTTGCCACCCCAGATCCAAATACAACCCATATAAAGGGCAAGCCTAGAATACAAAGAGAGAAAGAAGGCAGTCGCATCATCGTTAGGGGCATATGTGTTGATTATACACATCTCGTTGTTCTCAATTAAGCTGTGTACCAGCACCATCCTGCCATCTTCTTCCTTCTTGACCTGCAGGACCTGATAAGGTAATGACTGTGCTATGCCTATTAGGATACCTCTAGCGTATTCAGAGTAGGTGGAGCCAAGGGATTTCCCTCCCCACTTCTTGGCAATCACTTTTTGTCTGTCTTCCGTAAGGTGTGTCTCCTGCAATATCGCCACCCCAACCTTATGTCTACGCAGGTATGTTAGCACCCTTTTTCTTTTGATAAAACTGTTAAGCCCACACACATTCCAGACAGCCACTGCCAAGCCCTCTGCCATGTAGTGTAGACTATTAGTGTGTCTTGCTGTGACACGTCCCTTTCTCACCCTCCATGCCCACTACCAGGCTCCAGTTGCAGTGCACTGTGGCCTATCGAGCAAAAGCAGGAGCTCAGCACTGACAACAGTTCCGACTACCTACTGCATGGTCCCAGAAGAGCCATCCTGTAGGGAGTGTACCATCCACCGTTGCTCCATCCCTTGTGAATGCACCCTGGAGATAGCCCAAACAGAACAAACAAAACCGTATACCCCCTTCCCCCAAAAAGCCCAACAACCCCAATAGTCGCCCAGCAACACAGCATGCTCAGGCACAGCCGCTTCTCATGCGCAACCCGCTGCCAGCACTCCAGCTTGTCAGGTCAGCACTCAGCAGCCAAATACCTTCAAATTGCTATCCTAAAGTTCAGCTCAACAGGGGGTATCGCCAGTGCCCACTGCAGTGGGCCACTCGGTTTTATGGGCTAAAACCATGTTATAGGAATTGACATTAAGGAGCAACCATTGGATGGAAATGAGCCATGACAAAGACTTGTTGAATCTTAATCATGTATTAGGAAACCACCTGATTTTGTTACCTGTACCATTAATTGATAGATTCTTAAGACCCTCGTCTGAAAGTAGATGGAACATATCAAAATCCAGGCTAAAAAGTAAACAAGCATGGTTGCTTTTAGTGGATTCCACTTTGGTCATATTAGTTAAAGCAAATATGTAATCGATTCTACTGAAGTGCAATCTCCTTCGTCAAGTGTGGCTGCTCTTGCAATTTCCACTTCCTCATAAAACTACACCATTTCAGTCAGTCCTCTCTTATTTCCAGAGTTTCTAATGGATTAAAAAATTATAAAATCATGAGTGCACACACCTGTACATGTAAAATTAAGATCCCCACCCAGGATAATCCAATCGGATCCTGTGATAGTGAACACATCCGAAAAGAAGTTGTCAAATTGCATTTAAAAAATTGTGTTCCTCAGTTATTAGATGGTTCCAGTAAAAATGTATTGGCAGCAGGTGATGATGATCCCAACTCATAGTTACTGCTAAAATAACATCACAATTGGCTTCCCATTCCCTAAATGTAAAACAAACTGAATTATCAACGTAGGCCACCAAACGGTCTACCGAGAGGACCTTTAATTGCATTGTATAAAGGGACAGCATCTCTGTGTATTTTGCTGGTTGTTAAAAACGATTAAACCATCTAATGTTCCAAGACACTATCTTAAGGTCACCACTTTTACATATTGAACCATCTTGTGATTATACTTTTGGTTGGCCATAAGAGGACAGGGAGCCAATGCCAATCCTTGCATTTTCCAACCTCTTTCTTCCTGGACTAGTCTGGAACCCTGATCATTCACTGTACAGTGAATGTGTGACCTAAGCTCTTTCCATTAGTGATATCACTGCATGATTTAGCTTACAGACCTTGGTCTTAAACCCTGTTTGATGCAACAGTAAAGCCAGAATGTTTATTGTAAGGACATTAAAGTAAACCAAATCTTGAAAATTATGTAGTTGCTCTTATAATGAAATTATAAAACAATCTGGAGTTTAGGTGCTTAACTACCAAGTCGACTTGTTTTCTGTTCACTAATTCAACTTGGGAAATGTCCCAGGAATCTAACAATCTGAGAGGTGGGACAAATTAGTGACAAAATTGTGGATCTATTTAAGGTTGCATTCCATACATCTTTAAAAATGTACTCAAACCCAATAGACAAGGACTTGTGGTCTTGGGAAGGGAGCAACTTTGTCAAAGATTGGTCTGCAATTCAATAGACTTAATATTGTTGTTTCTTCCTCAAATAATTTTCTTTTGTGCTTGTGAATCACCAGATGTGAGTTCCTCCACACATTTGTCGTAAAGCTTTTTGTACCCATTTCCCAACTCCGGGATAACATGGTAATCATCCAAACCATTTGGTAAACATCCTCAGATAAAATAAAATCTGACTTCTGGGGGATGACAACTGCTCATTCATCTCTAATAAAGGTAATTTCTCTAGGTAGGAGAGAATAGATTGATATTGTTTTTTTGAGTGATCCAGGCCCTCTTCAAGAACAGAAAGACATAATGTTCCCTTGGCGTCCTTTGTATTATTTTTTTCACAATTATTGACTTTTTATTTTTTTTATTTTTGTGTAGGCTTATCAGTTTGTGATGGACCAGTGGAGTATTCCCTGGGAATAACCATGATGTCATTTGATTCTATATTTAAATACCCTCAGAAATGTCCTTGAACTGCTCAGTTTAGCTTGCTGATAATTCAATGGTTGCTTAAAAAATTTGTTTTTGGTGGACTTTATTTTTCCTACTGCCAATATGGGCCCTTGGAAAGATGGACCGGTGAGGGCTAATTGTTCCTATTTGCTCATGTTAGGGGAGGGAATAGAGACTGAGGTAATTGGAGCTTGGATCTCATTCTAGTAACTTATATCCAAATTCCATGATGTAATGATCCCCCAATGCTATTTATTCTGCCCGTAACTGAGTCATCTAGAAGGAGGAGTGACTCAAAACGTCTGCAGCTTGAAATCCTTTACCCGATGACAAGGGACCAAAGATCATCTGGTCATGGCACAAGTGACTACCTCCCTTCCTCAATGCTATTTGATCAAGGTGATGTGTAATTTATTTTAGTATGGTGGTATGTGATTTTACCTCATGATTTATATTATATGATATGATGTGATAAGTCATTCATAACGCGCCTGTACACAACCGTTTCTAGGTGCGACAAGACAAGGAAGGGAGGACAGAGGGAGGACAAAACAATGATCCTACTAGACGTTGTGTCATTCAGATCATGCAAGTGCGGGCGGGAGAAGGGGGGGAGCCTGGGAAGGGGGGGAGGTTCAGGCAGCTCAAAGTGCTGCCGGTAAGTGGCTCAAAAGTTCTGAGAATCAGGAACTGTAGGGTTGCTGATACAGACCCGTAGGTGCAAGGGATGCGCGGAAGCAGTGCAAGGGCAACTGGACATACAGGAGCCTGGGCTTGAAGTTCAGTGGGTGGCCTAGTGACAAGTGTGTAGAGCAGGCAGGGAGATCAGCAATGGAGAGGGAGCGAAGAAACAGAAGTGAAAATGAAGGGTTTGAGTTGCTTCCAGAACCAGAGGTGGTCCTGCTCAAGTTTGAGAGAGGCAGGGAGGGTGTTTCAGAGCGAGGCCGCAGCAGAGGAAAGAGATCTACCCCCCACTCTCTGTAGAAGGCTCTGACTCTCTGAGAGTTGGCCGTGGATGAGCAGAGGACCCGAGAAGGAAGATGTTTAGGAAAAGAAAGTGGGAGGTAGTGTGGTCCCCGGACCAAGAAGGCCTTGTGGACGATGCAAAGGATCTTGAACTTGATCCTTGCAGCAACAGGGAGCCAGTGCAGAGATTTCAGTGCTGGAGAGATATGATCTCTGGGCTTGAGGCCAAGGGCAAGTCACACAGTCCTGTTTTGGATAAGTTGTAAAGGGTGGAGAGTAGAGGCAGGTAGATTTAGAAGAAGGCTGTTACAGTAGTCCAGCCTAGAGAGGATCACAGCTCTGGAGACAGTGAGCTTCTGGGGGAAAGTGTGAAAAGGAAGAATACCTCTTAAGAGGTGCAGCTGATATTGTGACTTCTTAGGGATGTCAGAAATGTGAGTAGAGGAGGAGAGGGTGGAGTCGAAGATGACCCCAAAGTTCTCAGCCTCACTGGAAGGAACAGCTAGAGGGCCCAGGGTAGGCGGCCAGAGTGAGTGAGGAAAGGAGGGAGCAGGTGTCCCAATGAGGAGGATCTCAGACTTACTTGCTTTAAGGCAGAGATCATTGGAGGCACACCATTCCTCAATTGTGGTCAGGCAATCTGGTATGAGAGAAGGAGCGGAAGTGGCTGAGGGGAGCCTGAAGGAGAGCTGGGTGCCATCTGCATAACACTGAAGGTTAGAGCAGAAGGTAGAGATGTGGTGGGCAAGAGGTGCCAGATGGTGGTTGAAAAGCCAGGGAGAGTGGTTAGACCCCTGGGGAAAACCACAAGCAGAAAGAGAGATAAAAGAGAGGAAAGACGCAAGTTGGACCTGGGAGGGTCGATCAGTGAGAAAGGAGGTCAACCAGGCCAGGGCCTGATCAGAGATACACAGGTTGTCACGGAGGCGATTGAGCAGGATGGCGTAGTTGACCACGTCGAAAGCAGAGAATAGATCAAGGAGAATGAGGGCAGAAGGAAGGTTAGAGTCAAGATTAGAGAGCAAGTCTTCATGAATGTTCATGAGAGCAGTTTCTGTGATTCTGGCTGCTCTGAAGAGACAACAAACAGATTCAGTATGTAGATTAAGCTGGGAGATGACCAGCTTTTCCAGGAGTTTGCCCAGGAGCAGAGTGATGGAGATCAGGTGAAAGTATGGCAGAGAGGAAGGATCGGCAGAGGGCTTCTTAAGAAGGGGGTGCACCAGAGAGTGCTTAAGGGGAGAAGGGAAGGTTCCAGTGGCAAAAGAGTGATTTCAGAAATCAGCAAAGGCTGGAACAAGGGTATTGATGTGGTCCTTGATGGTTCTGGAAGAGCAGAGAAGCACCTCCTTTGACAAGACTTTCATAGATCGGACTTGTCTAGAAATCTCATCAGGGATGAATAGGGGAAAGGAAGAGAACGTTTTAGGAGAAACAGCCGAAGAGGGAGTGGGGGTGGTCGAGGGAGAGGAAGAGGAGGTAGAAGAAGAGAGAGTGGACAGGATGTACTGATTTTTAGTGGTCAAATGAGAAGCCAGAGCCGTGCATAGAGCCTGGTAGGGAACAGAAGAGGTAGAGACTGCAACAGGATTTGCCAGCTCCATGCAGATTTTGAAAAGTTTGGCTGAGTTGTAAGAGGCTGCCGAGACGCAAGCTTGGATGTAGGCTCTCTTCTTTGAGAGGACAGAGAGTCTGTAATGCCTTTGGAGCAGGCAGTAGACCAGCTTGTCAGAGGGGGCGCTTGATGCCCTCCACTTCCTCTGAGCCATCCCATACTTGCGCTTAAGGGTGGCAAGGTCAGAATCATACCAAGAGTTGCACTTGGATGCAGGCTTCAAATGGATCCTCATGACAGGGCCAAGGACAACAAGGGGGTTAGAGATAGAGAGATGAAGGTTTGATGAAGGCTGTGTCAGAGTGTGAGTCAGTCAAAGGTGTACAAAGAGGATAGAAGGTGGCGGCGAAAGCCTCCACTGACACAGGCTTCATGGGCCGGATGAATCAGAAGGTGGGTGGCAGTGTTGGGGTCGGCTTAACCTAAGGGGTAGAGAGAGAAAGGTGGGAGGAAAGGAGAAAGTGGTCACTCCAAAAGAGAGGAGTGGTGAGAGGGTTGGAGAGGGGGAGGTCTGAGGTGATCAGAACATCCAGGGTGTGCCCTTCAGAGTGAGTCGGGCCAGACAGAAGAAGAAGAGAGAGAGAGAGAGAGAGAAGGAGAGAGAGGGAGAAGGAGAGAGAGAGAGAGAGAGAGAGAGAGAGAGAGAGAGAGAGAGAGAGAGAGAGAGAGAGTGTCACAGAGGTTGCGAAAGACCCCCAAAGAGCTGCTAGAAGCATCAAGGTGGATGTTCAGGTCTCAAAGGAGGAGAAGTTGGGAGTTAGAGGCAAGGAGGAAGGAGGAGAGGTCAGCCCACTCAGAGAGGAAGAGGGTGTCCTGGCCAGGTGGCCTGTAGATGGTGGCAACAGTTTGAGAGAGGACAGGAGAGATAGAGAGCCTGCAGACCAGGCATACAAAGGAGGAGTAGTCCTGCATTGGAATGACAGAAGCAGGAACGGTTGATTCTGGGTTCAGAGAGGATCTTGTAACCATCAGGAAAGAGAGTGTCAAATCTTGTGACAAAGTTGGCTAAGAACCAAGTCTTGGTGACACCGAGTACATCCACATCCAGCTCTTCCACGAGACGACAGATGTCAAAGGAGTGTTTAACAGATTGCCACGTTTGAAGGACTTCCATGGAGGGGTACAGGCATGAGGTATGCCCTGCAGAAGTGTTAGAAGTGCCCGAGAATGGACAGAGGAGGAATGAAGAGACGGTAGGGTAGTCAGAGAGGAAAAAGAGATTGTTGGAGAGGGAGGAGAAAGAGGGCTGCGACAGAAGCAGCAGAGGCTGCAAAGAGGTGGCGGAGGAAAGAAGCAACCGGGCAGCCAAAGAAGCAATGGAGGGTGCTGGAGAGGTGGAGGAGGAAGGAGGTGCCAGAGGAGCCAGAGAGGGGTAAGTAGGAATAGCAGGCGAAGAAAGGAAGTTGATAAACCTTGGGAAGCGCCTATCACAAAGGAGGAGATTTACCATTTAAGTAGACATTAATGATGGTCTTAGAGGAGTGGAAGGGGGCCAGGAGGGCCTCCCACCAGGTGCCACCATTAATGGGATAGGAGGAAAAGGGAGAGATAACAGAGACCATATGGGGGGTCCATAGGCCTGGAGAGGGTACGACAAAGAGAATGTTGGTTAGGGTCTGTCTGGAGGAAGCACTGGTGTAGATATCAGCAATAGGGAGGCCTGAGTTTGAGACCAGGATGTCCCTTTTGAGATTCTTCCTTCCAGACTTAGTGAGAGGGATAGGATAGTGCACCTGTAATCACAGAGAGACCAGGTAACAAAGCTGAGCAGAGTGGCCCAATGTCCCCTCTGACACAACTTGTACTATCGATAGCCAGTAACAATGAAGCTGACAAACAACTCGCTAGGTTAAAGAAACTCAATAATGAGTTGTTTGGTCTAACTAAAGTCAAGTCTACTGACAAGGTGTCAAAGCATCCAGCAAGTGATCCATCTACCATGTTTAACAAATTGTTCAGTGCACAAACATGTGAACCAACCACTTTGCCTGTTGCCACCAATGCTAATGCTTCTCTTCGAAAATTGCATGTACCGTTAATAGATGGTTTGATAACACAACATGTGTTTGAGAATTTTAATCAGAAGGTAGATGAATACTTGGCTGTGAATATTGCCAGGGTGCAAAACACCACCCCTGCAGTGGTGGCGACTGTAAATGAACATAATTCACAATGTTTCTGTCACAAAGAACAACAGATGCAGGAGGAGACACATAATGATCACTGTAATACAAACACTGACAATTCGAAACTAACATGGAAACCACCAAACCACAATCTCCAATCAGTGTCACGCCATATACACCCACGCAGGGCACACTTCCACACCTTCATCTTGAAACGTAGAGATGGGAATTTCCCATCCTATGACATAAATCGTCAAAGTGTATTAAACATCTTTGGGGACATCCCTGATCTATGCAATGCATCAACACAAGATATTGATCAAATTGAATTCATCTCTGAGATATCTCGAGCAATTGTCAGGTTATGGCTCCCTTCTGGTGTGGTGCGCGACTCCATTTGGAGATGCAGAATGGAACTGTTTGAAATGGGTTTTCTTCTAGCAGAAGATCCCTCTGAGGTACACCCCAAAGTTCAAAATGTCTATGTGAAACTGAACATTTATCGTGGAGTAAATCAAGATAATGTAGCTGTTCAAAGTGGTGTGACTCATGATTATTAACCACCAATAAGTGCAGCCCCTTCTAAAATAGCAAGTTGGAATACAAGGGGCAATTCCCACTTGCAGTCTCCCATTTCCAAATTTGTTCATCTTTGCCAGGTGTTAGCTTTACAAGAAACCTGGCTCATTGATTGTCCACTGTGGGATGGATATGAGATTGCACATCTTCCTGTGCTTCCAAGTGGGGGCAGACCATCTTCTGGTCTCCTTGTCGCAGTGCACATTGAAAGTGGGCTGCATGTCAAGCCTTAGTCATCTGTTTGGGCGCAAATACAACTAGTGCAAGTTGTCAGTCACACGCAAATGATAGCACTCATTAACATCTATAGAAATACCATTGTTATGCCCAATGACATCTTCTATGAAGGTCTGTCTGGAATATTGAACCTAATAGTGATGCATAATAGCATCTCAGAAACTATCATTGCGGGTGATCTCAACCTGGACTGCTTGAAAATCACAAACAGCTCTCAGAATGCCCAGAGATGGAATAACTTCATGCAAGACCGTAATTTTCATATGCTTAATGGTGCGATTGCTGGAGATATCCCTTCTCAACACACTTGGCAGCGTGGGTCTAGCAAAAGCACAATTGACTACATCTATATGAGTACTCGTTTATTTAAAAATGTAATTAAACTTGACATTTGTGACCACGCACATAGCGATCATAGGTTGTTAATTGTGCACTCTACTTGGAATGTGGTACCAATGAGACATAAGCTAACCCCACATGCACAGGTAACTGTTAATGCTGCTAGAAACCGTCTTCGATGGAATTTTAACACTCTATCTAGTTTTCAGAATAGTGTGTAACAAAATGCTTTGCAAGCTAAAACCAAAGAATACTCGGATCTCCTCAGTCCATTTAGGAAGACCATCACAATCCCTCGGTCCAACAGAATAAGACACCCACATATTTTTAATGCAGACATACATTGCATTAAAGCAAAATACAAAAATCTCCAAAAAAAATTAGCGGCCTCTCTGGATCCATTACGGTGGCAACACCTAAAAACAGCCAAATGCTGCTACAAAAACTGGCTGAAGAGTAGAAAGGCAGCTCAATTGCAACGAGACATCGAGGCCATGTTAAAAGCCATGTCGAATACAAATTCTGCCAATATGTGGCAGTTACTGACTGACCACAAGTGTCATCTGCAAGGTGACGCACAAATCAATGGCATTAAGGAAGTGGACTGGATTTCCCACTTTTCTTCTCTATATGCAGACTCTGTATTTTCACAAATTGTCTATTCACCTTCCTCTCTCTCCATGTGGCAACTAGATATCTCTACAGATAGAATACATACTATCATTATGCAAGCAAGTTCGTCCAGGGCGATGGGTCCAGATGGACTTTCGAACTTAATGTTCAAAACCCATCCTGATGAATGGGCAGATATTCTATATTCCATCTTTAAAGGAATCTTGTCCACTCGAACCATCCCCCTCTCTTGGAAAACATCCATCATTGCTCCTATTTTTAAAAAGGGGGATCGAAGTACACCTGCCAACTATCGGCCGATCGCCCTATTAGATGCGCCAGGAAAAATATTCACTAAACTAATCCTTTGTGAATTTAATGCCTGGACCCTCTAACATCATCTACGAGACCCACACCAAACAGGTTTCGTTGCAGGCATGGGAACCACTATAAACTTGTTTGCTCTCAATTCTATCAAATCACAATGCCAGAAGTTTAAACAACAAGTCTTCTTCGCATTTGTGGATCTAAATGCCGCTTTTGATTCAGTGAGCCGGGTACTCCTGCTGACTAAATTGTCTAGAGACAATTGTCCAGCAACACTATACGATATCATACACTCATTACACTCTCAAACCTCTATTAGAGTCCGACTAACCTTAGATGGCTTGTTGTCTGAACAGATTAGTACATTTCGAGGTCTGAAGCAAGATTGTCTTCTAGCTTCAGCAATATTTAACTATTTTATTCATGACATCCGAACGGCTCTGATAAAGGTAATGTCGGACTCTCCTAGACTTCAAAACCAATCCATCCAATCGCTGATGTATGCAGACAACCTAGTTTTAATATCTAAAACTCAAGCAGGTCTGCAGCGTCTATTAGCGGCGTTTTACAGCTATACTCAAGACAATGAACTGAAAATCAATTTGAGTAAAACTCAAATTGTAGCTTATTCACCCAAGTGGCGAGGTGCATTATCATATGTATGGGCATTTGATCAGCTTCACATACAAATGGTACCCCAGTACACTTACCTAGGAATCATTTTTGAAGGCCAGTACAATGCAAAAGCTCATAAAGCACAAGTAGAGACAAAACGTACATCACTTGTCTCCCAAGCCAAAATAATAATGTGTAAATATGGCAAATTTTCTATAAAGCCAGCATTGTTGTTATGGAACATGAAAGCTATTCCGGCTCTTTTGTACGACCTTGAAACACTAAATGTCAGTTTGAAGCTTCCGTTTGATAAATGGGAGGCTAAATATTGGCACCGTATTTTACATCTACCAAATTGCGTACCAATAACCTGGATTAGATATGAACTGGGGTTGATCTCTATGAATGCAATACATCAATGGCGTCTGTGTGCTTTTTTTAATGAAGTGTTTGATTTCAACCACAATGAATGTCCTATTGAAAACCTTGACAGGTTATCTATTTACCACCAGTCAACCACACATTAAACAATGGCTTACAAAGGTCTCTCACATATTAAATGCGGCAGATGTGTCATTAGAGCTATTAATCCGGAATCCCGATAAGGCCAAATCAAAATTGTTTGATTTGGACTGGATTACTACCAGAACCTTATGTTTCTCATATTACAATGTCCCGATTTCCTTATAAAAAGCACAAACCTTGCCACCCTATTTGATTCGGTGTCCCTCTCATAGAATTCGTAATGATATTCTAAGACTACGTTTCAATTTATGGAACACCAGAGATATGCAAGCAATGTGGAAACAAATAGCCACAATTGACAACTACTGCCATTTTTGTTTGATGGGAGACGTTTGTGAAACTCTGGCGCACATCATTTCAGAATGTTGTACCCTACGAGCTTTGCGTGAAATACACTACACAAGACATTGTAAATATTTGTGTCTTACACATCAAGAACTATGTTGGTCATTAATTCTGAGTGTTGGCAACCTACGATTACAAATCGCAACTATCAACTTTTTAAAATGTTTAAAGTTGGAGACCATTGACAATCATAAATGACATTGTACAGGGCACAACATGATCACTTATGTGGTCTCATGTATTGAATTCATTCACTTTGATGTTTTGATATTTTTGTTTTTACTTTAACCATCCTTTCCCTTTCTTTTAGTACTCACCACTTTCTGTGTTGATTTTATTACACATTGATTGTGTGATTATGCACTCTTTGCCCGTACATGGCTTAGTGGTTCTGCAGAATGCAAGATACAAGAGACTAACATATATTCCTTTGATTTCAAAATTGATATGTAAAAATGTATTTTTGTAACTGATATTTGAAAGGTTGATTTAATTCAGCTGATACAAATAAAAAAATAAATAGTGCAAAGAATATCTGTTAGAGAAGATAGGGTAGACAGAGAGCACCATAGAGGGAGCAGGGCGGAAAGTGCAGGGACAGGGCCCAAGCAGTCGGGGGGTCACATGCAATGGGCAGACTTGAGGGAGGCACACAAGAAGGACACAAACAGAGAGGGGGAGCAGGTAGTATACCACAGAACAAGAAACACAGGGATCTAGTGAGGTCCTAACAAGGCAATAATGAAGGAAAAGCCAGCCAGCTGTAGTAAACAAAAGCTACCACTGGGTGGCTTGTCCTTCATTGGTGCTGTACGCGGAGGACGGGGACCGGAGACTACAGGCAGAAAAGCTGCAGCTGCATCTCGGTAAGTGCTATTTTTTTTATAAAAATAAACACTAGCTGCGGTTTCCGAGCCGGAGGAGCCTGAGAAACTTGGAAAGAAAAACCGCAGCGTTTTCAAACACAATAATGTTGTATTTATGTTGGCGGTCGCTTCAAAAGCGACCGCAAACATAAATACAACGTTTTTAAAGCTGCGGTTTTATTTCTAAGTTTTCCGGGCTCCCCCAGCCCGGAAAACTTAGAAAATAAAACGCAGCTAGTGTTTATTTTTATTAAAAAAATAGCACTTACCGAGATACAGCTGCAGCTTTTCTGCCTGTAGTCTCCGGTCCCCGTCCTCCGCGTACAGCACCAACGAAGGAAAAGCCACTCAGTGGTAGCTTTTGTTTACTACAGCTGGCTGGCTTTTCCTTCATTAGTGCCGCAAAAGCAAAAGCCAGCACAGGCGGGCATCCATTTCACTAAATGGATGCACCCATGTGCTTGCTTTTGCAAATTTTGAGCTTGAATAGCTCAAAATTTTACATAGGAATTTTTAAAAAAAAGTGCGAGTATATTTTTTTTAATATTGCCTATCTATTTTTGAAATTAAAATTTTAGGCGAACCATTCCTTTAATATAAATTCTTTCTTGTGTCTTTCTCTAAACTCCTAACCCAGGTCGGGGATCCTTTGTTCGTCCTTTTGGCGGGCTTCTGCAAGAGGCCCTCCTTTCGGCACCACTGAGTATGGGGTGGGTCCATTGTGTGGGAGGGGGAGTAGGACCCCCGGACAGGGTTGCCTCTGCAACTCATGTCGCACTCTATCCTGATAGGTTGGAGGGTCTCCCGCCAAGATGACCACTCCACTGTGTGAGTGACAGCTAGGCTGTATGAATGGGGATCTTTTTTGCATAAAAGCAGGGTCCTGAGGACTGGAAGAGCAAGAAGTCGCCACTGGAACTAAGAAGCCGAAGAGGAGAGAAGCCAAAGACATCTGCAATGACTGAACCACCGGTGAAGCCCTGCTGCAGCGTCTCACCACTTTTCTCCACACGACGAGAGAAGATCTTCATCTGCAAGAGCCTTCTTCCCTTGACCTGGTGGTGCCAACCAGTTTACCAATTACCTTCCTGGACCTGCCTTGGACGAAACGCCAGTACCCTGTACTCGGAGGCCGGATAGCCAGGCACCAGTCCACCCGGACTGCGATTTAAAGGAGCGTACCTTTCAATCGCCGGGCAGCACCGCGGCTTGTTTCATCCCTGGGTAGTGCAGTAACTCGAACCTTCTTCCGCAACGCTGGATCTCCGAACTGCAGGAACTAACAGGAACAACTGCCACCGCAGGAGCCACTTCTTCATTTTAAAGGTACATTGTTCCGCCAGGCCGCCCTTTCTTCGCAGTAGCACTAAAGGTGTTTTAAATCCTTTACCTACCTGTTGGGTTGGCCGCCCCTCTCTCTTAACATTGTCTTTCGCTTTCTGCATCCACTTTTTCAAAATCGTTAACCAAAGAATTGACTGCAGCTACGAGAACATTTCGCTCCTGGGCCGTTGCCCTGTACCACTGACTCTGGCACAGGCCGACTGACTCTGGCTACATTTGTTAGATCTGCCTTCTTTAGATTGATTCTCAACTCGAACTGTGTTGGTGCTTCTGCTTCTGCTACCTACCCTTTTCTTCCCCTTGCTAAACCTTGTGAAATGCCATTTTGCTCAGTTTTCATTTAAATATATTCTATAATGATGCACTGTCTGGCTTAAACTGGTTCACAAACTTCTGGGAAGTGTTGCTAGGGTGTGTATGAAGCTATTTCTATATAACATGTGCTTTCCCTCCCTTGTGAGAAATTGCTAGAGCATCCCTTGTGTGTGGTTTTACTGCGCTGTTTTGCTCAGTTTTCACTATGGTTCACTGGTCTACAATTTAACTAGGGAGTGTGTATATTTTTCCTTGACTTGATTTGAACTTGCTTGATGACTGTGATAACTGTGTGTTACTAGAAGTGTATACAAATAAATATATATCTACTTTTTAATACAAAGCTTTGGTCAGTGTTTCCTTGTCCCATAGTACTGTAGACCTAATTTGTAAACCCTGAATACTGCTCATCTCCCTCTTGAGATAAGTCTGACTGCTCAGCCACAACTACCAACTAAATCTTTGTGGTACAGACTGATACCAAAGGGGATTTATTGCTCTCACCTGTAGTCTTAATCTTCTGTAGTGCTCCCTAAGGGAACTGCACATGATTCTGCCTAACACTGGTGTACAGCGGTGAGGATAACCCTATTGGATTTACATTTTAGATGTCTGCTAGTACCTTGGTTCAAATAACCACAAGGCTAACTATCTCAAAAAGTTTATTTTAAAAAACAAAGTCAAAAATATGGATTTTTACAGCCAGGAGACCCTCCTTACTAATACTGCTAATTATATAGGGATCTGTGTAGACAGAAAGGTCTTCCTGTCAAAGGCAAGAAACTAGAAATGATTGATAGACTGTTAGAGAAACAAAGTCTGGATAGTGGTGCTGTAGTGCCCACTACTCCAGCAAATGTAGCAAACAGTAATGAGGATAATGTTGAAGATGTTATTGTTGAGACAGATGAGGAAGAGGAGGATAACAATGACACCCACTCTGGCCCTCTACCTGCTAAAAGGCCTCAACCTGTGGCTACTGGACCTTTACCAGGTCCCACATTAAGTCCTGAATTTATCTCACTAGAAAAAATGAGACTTCAACTAGAATTCAAAAGAATTAGTTCCCAAACTGAACAGAGACATCAATAACTAAGACTCAAAGAAATGGAGCTCAATCATGAGCTTGAGATGAAGAAATTGTCTTTGGAAAATCCTTCTCTCCCCGAATCCTCTAGATCTTCCAGTCCAAAAAGACCCTGGATGCCTAAAGAGATTGTGGGTATGTATGAACCTAAATTGGATGTATTTGATTGGCTTGCTATGTTTGAATATAATCATGGGCTCCAGGATATCACAGGGAACAGATCCCCTGGTTATTCTCTAGGCTCCCCCCTGTTGCATCTGATGTGGTAATGGAGTTGGGGGAGGTGGATAGGATGGATTATGAATGTGTAAAGCTAGCTTTGATAGCTAGATTTGGGAAGACTCCTTCCCATTAACTTAAGAGGTTTAGGTCATTGCAGGTGTCCCTCAAAAAGCATGATAGTGCCCCTTGGGCTACTTGGATGAATTGAGTGTTTTAATAACTTAGAGGGATGGATTAAGGGTTACAGAGTTAACACTTATGAAGGAATGAGAAATCGTGTTATGATGGAGTCTATCTATGATGCCTGATCTCCTGAGCTCAAACAGCACTTGGCTGATTCAAAAGAATTAGATTCTAAGAAATTAGTTAAGGCTGCTGACTTGTGGGTTGCCAGCAGGGCTACTCACAAGGATTCAGGGGTTACTCAGAAGAAGGATGAGGGAAAGCAGCCAAAGAAAGACAACAAAGAGAATTCAAATAATTCCAATTCCAAAGAGGGCCCCAAACACAATTCTAAGGGTAAGTCACAAGGGAAACCTAATCAGGCTAGTGCACCTTCTGGTCCCAGACCAGAAGGAGGTCAGAACGAGCCACCATTCATAAAGACATTTGGGAAATGTTATATGTGTGGCTCTACTGATCATGTGAAAGGGGATCCCAGATGTAAGGGTAAACCTTCAGGGGTCCACACTTTCTCCTTAGCCTTCGCTCCAGAGGAATAGGTACATATGGTCAGTGGAAACTTTCAACTACTAGCTGAAGACCCCATTGGAGTCTCAGCTAGTGTATGTTTAGTATCCCTGGGGTTGTGGGAACAACAGCATTTTGATGTATATAATTCTATCTCTCCTAATACCAAGGAGTATTATAAAGACAGTGTCCTAGTCAATAGCCAGGAGACTCCTGCCATTAGAGACACTGGGGCCAGCATAACTGTGGTGGACAAATCTTTTTTCAAGGTGGAGGATGTTGCTAAGGCACCCAAACGCCTCACCAAGTTAGCTGGAGGGCCTGTGCAGATGCTTCCTCAATTACCAGCTCTCATCCAGTGCAATTAAATGACTGTCAGGATACTTGTGAGTGTACAATCTGAAGTACCAGGAAGGGTTCTGTTGGGCAATGATCTGAAAGACCTGGGAGTAGTGTCAAGTACTCCCAGACCTCCTAGTAAGAGATTACAGGAGCTTACCAGACCTGCAAGGGAGAGGACCTTGAGGGTCTCTCCGGAGATGATAGAAAAACAAATCACTCCTACTCCACTGGAGTTACTAACTGCTATTCTCAAGCAACCAGCAGAAGGCACTCCCGTGATGCCAACCAGGAAATCTCCTAGGTTGGCAAAAATCACACCTGTGATTCCTCCTCCAGCTGAGGCTGAGAGTGAGGCACAACCCTGCGTGGGTGAACTAGAGCCTGAAGATACAGATCTAGTAGGAGGCCAGGAACTCATTGGAGATCTTGAACCTGTGGACCATCCTGAGCTGCAGTCTTTACTGGCAGAAGGTGGGCCCAACAGGGCAGACTTCAGTAAGGGACAAAGAGAATGTCCAACTCTGGAAGGTCTTCGCCACCAGGCAGCTTCTCTGATTGAAGGGCAAGAGCCTGGGAAGAATAGGTTACACTGGGAAGATGGCCTCTTCTATAGTGAACCAACAAAGTCAATCCCTGGAGACTATAAAAGACTTGTAGTGCCCCAAGAGAACAGACTCCTATTCTTGCAACTAGCCCATGAGATACCTTTGGCTGGTCACTTGAGTTTCAAGAAGACCAAGGAGAGGCTCTCTCTCTACTTCTATTGGCTGAGGTAGATAAGTATTGCAAGAGTTGCCACACTTGCTAAACTTCTGGTAAAAGTGGCTCCAAGAATGTGGCACCTCTAGTGCCTCTCCCTGTGGTGGGAGTACCATTTGAGAGGGTAGGAATCAACATTGTTGGTCCCCTTGACCCTCCAACTTCTTCAGGCAACAGGTTTATACTTGTTGTAGTAGACCATGCTACTAAGTACCCTGAAGAAATTCCTATGAGGACTGTTACAGCTCAGGCTGTGGCTAAGGCCCTCCTTGGTATTTTTACCAGGGTTGGGTTTCCAAAGGAGGTCATATCCGACAGGGGGTCAAATTTCATGTCCCACTACTTGAAGGCCATGTGGAAAACTGTGGAGTTACCTACAAGTTCTCAACAGCATACCACCCTCAGAAAAATGGGTTGGTCGAAAGGTTCAACAGAACCATGAAGAGCATGATAGGAGCTTTAGAAGACCCCCTTAAGAAAAAGTGGGATCTTCTACTGCCATGCCTTCTCTTTGCATATAGAGAAGTCCCTCAGGAGGGAGTGGGTTACAGTCCCTTTGAACTTCTCTATGGCCATCTGGTCAGAGGTCCATTGGCCCTGATCAAGGAGGGGTTGGAGAGTGCTCCTTCCCCCACACCAGTCAGAGTCTCTGACCGGTGTGGGGGAAGAATGTCACACATGATGGCTGAAGCAAGTGATAACTTGAAAGCAGGTCAGGCTCTGGTCAAGCATTGGCATGACGAGAAGGCCAACATGGTTGAGTTCGTTCAAGACCAGCTAGTTCTTGATATGGTCCCAACAAGGCAGAGGGCCTTGCAGGACAAATGGATGTGACCCTTCAAGGTTTTGGGAAAACTTGGAGAGGTGGATTATCTGGTGGATTTAGGCAATCCTAAGGAAGCACCTAGAGTCTTTCACACCAACCGTCTAAAAGCTTATGTCTTGAGACCAGAACTGGGAGCTTTGCTTCTAGCTTCAGCTCAAGAGGAAGAGGAGAGTGCACCTCTACCTGACCTCCTCAGAGGCAAACCTTTAGATGAGAAAATAGAAGGAGTTAATCTCTCTTCTAATCTGACACCTGATGTCACGGGTGGCACTCTGTTAAGAGTGGCAGTGGACACCCAGGAAGGGTTTGGGTGGTTGTGCCGAAGTAAGGTGGACAGATAAGTACACACAGAGTGAAAGTAATGAGAACGAAGAGTAGGCAAGTGTAGCAAGGTATAAGGTACAACAGAATGGATTCCCTCTAGGGGTGTATGCAGATTTAGGAAAAGAGAATGCCACAGACCTTAGGAAAACTCTAGCCTTCTGCACAGTTTGCTATAACAGAGACCCACGCTGTTTGCTCATGGCTTGGAACAACAGCTATGGGTGTCTGTAATGTAGAAACGAGACAAGGGAAGGGGCAGTGGTTGCCTGACGGAAACCAACAGACAAGCTCTGTACAAAAGGGTCTACAAACAGTACAAGAGAAGATACTAACAGACAAATCCAGGAAAAAGGAAGTCGATAGCAAACTAGCAGAAGGAAATGAAGGGAAAGTCGTATAACAGGATTGGATAGCAGAGGACAGTAGAGAACAAGATTGAGAGCTCAGAGGAGCAGGAAAGCAATGAGCAAGCCCACAGGAGCAGGGCTGTAAGGTAAGGAGCCCAGAGGGAAAGGGCTTAGGGCAGCGGAGTAAAGCAGGCTGCGCGGCAAGGAGCCCAGAAGGGGCGGACAGCAAGGAGTGAGCCCTGGGGTGCAGGGCCGCTGACCGTAAAAGGCTGCAGAGGACTGTAGAGGGTTGCTAGGCTGAGAACCCAGCGGACTAAGGCTGTAGGTAGCAAGCAGCGGAGCGTGATCGGCTACAAGGTAGGAAGCCCCGAGTACAAGGGCTGTTGGCAGCGGAGAGAAGCAGGCTGCGCGGCAAGGAGCCAGAAGGACCGCGCAGCAAGGAGTAAGCTCAGAGGAGCAGAGTCGATGACTGTAGCAGGCTGCAGAGGACTGTAGAGGGCTGCTAGAGTGGAAGTCCAGCGGACGAAGGCTGTAGGTTGAAGACAGCGGAGCGTGATCGGCTGCAAGGCAGGAGCCTGGAAGACAAAGGCGGAAGGTAGCAGCTGAATGTGATCGGCTCTAAGGCAGATGCCCGGAAGGGCAACGGCAGAGGCTGGAAAGCAGCAGAGCGTGATCGGCTGCAATGCAGAGAGCCAGGCAGGGCACTGGAGTAGGCTGGAAAGCAGCAGAGCGTGATCGGCTGCAAAGCAGAGAGCCCGGCAGGGCACTGGAGGAGGCTGGAAAGCAGCAGAGCGTGATCGGCTGCAAAGCAGAGAGCCCGGCAGGGCACTGGAGGAGGCTGGAAAGCAGCAGAGCGTGATCAGCTGCAAAGCAGGAGCCCGGAAGGGCAAAGGCGAAGGGTGGAAAGCAGCAGAGTGTGATCGGCTGCAAAGCAGAGAGCCCGGCAGGGCACTGGATCCAAAGCCGGAGTAAGGAGGAACCGCATACAAGATCCATAGCTCGAAGCAAAAGAGGTGCCAGAAAGACTCTTAATGCAAGAACCTGAGCCCCTGCAGGCAGCAACTTTTATCCCGCCTGCCCAGCACAGAGGCAGGCTTATTGGTTGCACCTGGCTCAGCACACCTGCAGACAATCAGCCACCTCCCTCTCTGTTCCTGAGCTGGTGGAAGCAGAGCAGATCCCTAGGGCTTCTGGAGATTGTAGTTGCGAAGATGGCGAATAGGAATGGCCAGGAAAATATGGTTATAGCCAAGTGCATTGTGGTAAGTGTAGTTTGTTGGGAAAAATAGAAAAGCACCAAAGTCTCGCAAATGGGAAATAAGGTCCATATTGATCGTAAATGTATGAGGCCATGGCGCAGGCATGACCCCTGAGCAACAGGAGGAGTGCAAAGTTTTGTTAAATCAATTTGCCCCTCTGTTTTCTCTAGCACCAAGCTTGACCCCTTGGGGCCAACATGATATCCAAACTGGTGACTGTTTACCTGTCAAAAGCAGGGGTTACAGGATGTCAGAAAATGTAAGAACCCAAATCAAAGGAGAGGTCAACAAGATGCTTGATCTCGGGGTAATAGAGCGCTCTACTAGTCCATGGTCTAGCACAGTTGTATTAGTACCAAAGGCAGGATCCAAGGAGTTGAGATTCTGTGTGGATTATAGAACTCTAAATGCAGTCACTAAGACTGATGCCCATCCTTTGTCAAGGACAGATGAGCTGGTGGATAGGCTTGGTTCAGCCAAGTTCCTCAGCACATTTGACCTCACGTCAGGCTATTGGCAAATAGCACTGACTGACCATGCCAAGGAGAAAACTGCATTCTCCACCCAGTTGGCTTATACCAGTTTAAGGTTATGCCTTTTGGACGAAAGAATGCACCTGCTACATTCCAAAGGATGGTTAATCAGGTTCTGAATGGGATGGAGGACTTCTGCATGGCATACTTGGATGACATTACAGTGTTCAGCCCTACTTGGAAAGAACATGTTGACCACCTAGGATATGTTTTGCAGGCTCTTGAACAGGCCCATCTGACCATTAAGGCAGTAAATGCCAAATTGGTCAGAGTAAAGCGGTCTACCTTGGGCATGAGGTAGGAGGTGGTGAAATAAGGCCTTTGCTCAGCAAGATTGAAGCTGTGCAACAATGGACAACCCCTTCTACTCAAACCCAGGTGAGAGCCTTCCTTGGCCTCACTGGGTACTACAGGAATTTCATTGAGAACTATGGATCCATAGCTTCTCCACTGAATGTAATCTCCTCTCCTAAGTTCCATAAAAAGATAAAATGGAATGAGGAGTGCAATCAGGCCGTTGAAAGCCTGAAGAAAGCCCTTTGTCAAGCTCCAGTTCTCAGAGCTCCTGACTACCACCAACCCTTCATTGTACAAACAGATGCTTCCAATATAGATATAGGTGCAGTACTCAGTCAACTGGATGAGAAAGGTAGGGAGCACCCCATTTGCTTCATCAGTAGGAAACTGAAGGAACCTGAAACAAGGTGGGCAACTATTGAGAGAAAATGTTTTGCCATTGTGTGGGCTTTGAAGAAGTTTAGACCATACCTGTATGGATCTACTTTCATCATTCAAACAGCCCACCAGCCCTTGAGATGGTTGATGCAAATTAAAGAGGAAAACCCAAAACTGCTAAAATGGTCAATCTGCCTCCGAGGGTTTGATTTTACCATTGAGCACAGGTCAGGATGTCACCACCAACATGCTGATGGTTCTCTAGGATGTTTATAACCGACTAGAGGTAAGAGACTCATCCAGGAGTGGATTAGATCCTCCTGTCCCTTAGTCGGGGGGGGGGGGGCGAGTGTTAGGGAGAATTCCCATTCTATGGCTAATTTCCCTTACCTATACAGTCCCCCAGCAGCTTTGCTGGATTTTAAGGGTTTGGGCCTCATTACGAGTTTGGTGGTAACCCTTAAATGTGGCGGTAGCGCTATTACTGCTGCATTTAAGGGTCCACCAGATCATGGCTTTTGCGGATTTCCCCCCAGCTCTGAGCTGGGGGGAAATCCGCAGCACATTTGCCGATTTCCGGTGCATTTACTGCCGGCGGGAAATCCGCCGGCAGTAATAGCGCAAATTTTCCCCATTGAGCCCAATGGGGAATGAGGAATTCCCGAATGGGCCCAATGGGGAATGGGCAATTACCCTTCCGCCAAACCCGTGATCCGGTGGTAATAGCGCCTGGGGTTTGGCTGTAGGGCTATTAGTGCCGGCACTAATAGCACTGGCGTTACCGCCCAACTCCTGATGAGGCCCTTTGTTTGTTTTCACCTGCTAAGAGTGAGACACTTTTTCCCACTCTTAGGCATTTTTGTTATGTGTGTTCTAGGCTATTTTTGTTTTAATGTCTATGGGATTTTCTCAGCCCCATAGAAACCATCTTTATTCACATGTGTTACACAGCACCCTCCGTGCAGTGACACAGGGGTGTCGTAGTGACCCCCAAACATAGACTCCATACCCTGGGACCGACTAGTGTCTCCCAGGGCATGTAAAGTCCCAATTGACTTTACTAGTCAAGTTTTATGAACTTAACCAGTACAACCCATCTTACTATGGAGGTACTGCAAAGGGTTAATAGTTTTTCCCTTATGTTCATTTTCGAGGGGGTACCGTACAGTCCCTCTCTCTAAAGTTTCTGGCTGGTGGCAGTGGTTACTACCATAAATATTCGACCGCGAATATTTCCCTATGGTATTTTTCCATTGTTCGAGGCTACCACTTTTTCTGACAGCCTCTAACATACCGCCGGTGTATTTTTATATTAACTTTACTCCGGTAGGTTTTATTTGCCAGAACTTTAATATAAATTCTTTCTCGTGTCTTTCTCTAAACTCCTAACCCAGGTCGGGGATCTTTTGTTCATCCTTTTGGTGGGCTTCTGCCCAGAAGCCCTCCTTTAGGCGCCACTGAGTCAGGGGTGGGTCCGTTGTGTGGGAGGGGGAGTAGGACCCCTGGACAGGGTTGCCTCGGCAACCCATGTCGCACTCTATCCTGATAGGTTGGAGGGTCTCCCGCCAAGATGACCACTCCACTGTGTGAGTGGCAGCTAGGCTGTATGAATGGGGATCTTTCTGCATAAAAGCAGAGTCCTGAGGACTGGAAGAGCAAGACGTCGCCACTGGAATTAAGAAGCCGAAGAGGAGAGAAGCCAAAGACACCTGCAATGACTGAACCACCGGTGGAGCCCTGCTGAAGCGTCTCACCACTTTTCTCCACACGACGAGAGAAGATCTTCATCTGCAAAAGCCTTCTTCCCTTGAGCTTGTGGGGCCAACCAGTTTGCCAATTGCCTTCCTGGACCTGCCTTGGTCGAATCGCCAGTACCCTGTACTCGGAGGCCGGATAGCCAGGCACCAGTCCACCCGGACTGCGATTTAAAGGAGCGTACCTTTTATTCGCCGGGCAGCACCGCAGCTAGTTTCATCCCTGGGTATTGCAGTAATTCGAACCTTCCTCCACGACGAGAACCTCTCTTCCTCTGCTTGATCCCCTGCAGTAGCCACTTCTTCATTTTAAAGGTACAATGTTCCGCCAGGCCACCCTTTCTTCGCGGTAGCACTAAAGGTGTTTTAAATCCTTTACCTACCTGTTACCTACCTGTAGGGTTGGCCGCCCCTCTCTCTTAACATTGTCTTTGGCTTTCTGCATCCACCTTTTCAAAATCGTTAACCAAAGAATTGACTGCAGCTACGAGATCATTTCGCTCCTGGGCCCTTGCCCTGTACCACTGACTCTGGCACAGGCCTACTGACTCTGGCTACATTTGTTAGATCTGCCTTCTTTAGATTGATTCTGAACTCAAACTGTGTTGGTGCTTCTGCTTCTGCTACCTACCCTTTTCTTCCCCTGGCTAAACCTTGTGAAATGCCATTTTGCTCAGTTCTCATTTAAGTATATTCTATAATGATGCACTGTCTGGCTTAAACTGGTTCACAAACGTCTGGGAAATGTTGCTAGGGTGTGTATGAAGCTATTTCTATATAACTTGTGCTTTCCCTCCCTTGTGAGAAATAATGTGTAAACCCTGAATACTGCTCATCTCCCTCTTGAGATACATCTGACTGCTCAGCCACAGCTACCAACTAAATCTTTGTGTTACAGACTGATACCAAAGGGGATTTATTGCTCTCACCTGTAGTCTTAATCTTCTGTAGTGCTCCCTAAGGGAACTGCACAAGATTCTGCCTAACATGTGGAATAACAGTAGTAACACAAGAAAACACAATACACAAGCCCTGGTAGTCCAAGGAGACATAGAGGTGGAGGAAATGCAGACAGTGCAATGGAATGAAAATACAGTAGAGAATACAACACAATGGAGTGACCGGGGAAAACCCCAATAGAATGACAATATATAGGTCAGAGAATGAAGGGGCGTAAGGATGCTATAGACAGGTAGCAAACAATGTGCTGGATAGGCAGGGAGGGATCGCTAGGCTAGGTGAGCGCCAAACGGTTACTACGGTAAGCGCAGCCATGAGAAGCCTAAGATGCGAGGGAGCGCACGTGGCCTAGGTAGCAAGGGAGCATACATGGCCTGAGTTACGAGGGAGCGCACGCTGCCTAAGTAATGGGGGAGAACACATGGCCTAAGTTGTGGGGGAGCGTACACGGCCTAAGTTGCGATGGAATGCATGCCGCCTATAATGCAAAGGAGCATACGCAGCTTAAGTTGCAAGGGAGCGCACGCAGCCTAATTTCCGATGAAATGCACACGGGCTCGACAAACTAGACATTCAAGCACCAAGTCAAGAGCAACAATTGAGTTACTACTGGAGACTTGTACCCTCAATTCACTGAGAGGGGGCAGGGAGATACATTAGACACATTTACACAACCTTCTACAAACAATTTCCTGTTGCTCTTATTTGTAGAGTGGTGAACAAATTGAGAATATACACAAAATGTCTGTTGTTTGTGAAACGGGGTGCTGTTTCTCTAAAGAGATCTAGGAAAGAATTACTCATTTCATTCAGCTTTATTCTGATACAAATATATCACAAAACATAAAAGCATACCAAATATATCATAAAAACATAGAAACATCTGTCAGACACAATTATAAAACATGGATATAAAACATGAACTCCTGTAACCACCAACATAAGAACACATGTAACAAAGGGGACTGCCATCCTAAAAAGGACTGTCAAATGATCACGAAAAATAAGTACACATCAACAAAAACTAAAATAATGACAGCAGCATTTAGGTATCTAGAGACAGAACTAGCTGAAGTTGAATAGCAAGCAATGGATATCATAAGGCCAGAAATCTCTCCCTCCTCTACCATGCCCAATGGAGATACTTGGAAGTACAATGTACTGCGAAAAGGCCAGCAAAACAGCAGCAAAGTAACATGGCTACAGTCATCGTCCGCACCACTCTTTCCCTCCCACGGGGCCTCAGGAACCTTTTCTGCCCAGTCAAATAGAAGGGAAAAATTAAGATAAAATGGGTATCCGTCTCTGTTTTTTCTTTGCAAGATAGGCAGGTAGCCACCTCCCTGGGTTCCATATGTTATGGAGGTCTGCAAGTGGGAGAAAACCAAATCGAAGTTATAGTCCAGATACAGCTCGTACTTGATAGAGCCCTTTAAGCCGCAATAGCGGAGCAGCATAGGGGATTGGCTGACAGTAACTAAGAGATCTTGCTCCATTTTCATTTTATGGGCTTCCCTAATGGTCGCCTTGCGGTTGTCATTCCAGCTGCCCAAATTGGTCCAGAGCTCATCTAGCCCTAACTTGTACAGTTCTCTTTTGACATGATTGAACCAAGGCAGTGATTTCCCTCCTGGTTGTGACAGCAACTCTCCTAATGCCACCCTATAGCTAGTCAAATGGGGAAAAGTACAGATCCCCACCCAGCAGAGCATGGGCTTGGCTCTGCAGTAAGATTATGTGCGCATAATGCCGGTCTCAAGGTAGACAAAGTATATTTTTCAAATGCCTGTTTTCAATAGTTGACAAAGTCTGACACCCCTTGTGTCCCCATAGCTCAGTTCCATAACTGACTATCTGACTATCTGCCTAGCTTGGACTTTGTAGGGCTTATTGTTCTTGTTATTATGTTATTATGTTATTATGGTATTTATTGAATGCAGACCTAGCTTCCAGAAGTGCTTTCCAGAGGTATACAACATTCCAGATACACAACAGAGCGCTTTACAGAGATATATAACAGCACAGATGGATAACTGAGGGCTTTGAGAGGTAACAACAGAACAGATATTCACTGGGGGTAGGATACAGAGGAGGGGTACAGCTGTACAGGGTGGTAGGTAGGAGAGAGGCGATGGCGTATAGTGAGTCAGGAGGTGCAGTGAGCGACGTGGTGGCTTAGCTGTTGAGGAGGAGAGTCTTCTTCTAGAGGTGGGTCTTGAGTTCTTTTCTGAATTGTAGGAGCGGGAAGGCAAGTCTGATGCTGACAGGGAGGAGGGTCCATAGGCTTGGGGCATAGGAAAAGAAGGCTAGTTGTGGGCTTCGGCTACGTTGATCTGATAGTAGGAGACATTGGATGTGTTGATTTGTTGTTGGCGGATTGCTCGGAATTCCTTGGAGATTGCCCGGTTGAATGCTGTCCTGGAGCAGCACCAGGTTTTCTCACGTTTCTTTTGCTGAGGTTGAGTTCTTCGAGGACCAGGGTGCTGATGGTTTTGGTCTGCAAGTGCATTGTTTCCTAGGTGCATGTCGGGTGATGGAGGCAAAGAGGGTGGTGCTGAGTACTTCCAGTAGAGAGTCACAGTTTAGTTGGGGGGTTCGGTCCATTTGAGGTAGAGGTTGGCGAGGAACTCCGTGAGGGCTTCCACTGGGAAGTTCCTGAAGGGCCTGAACATTTGTCTGATGGGTTTCTGCTGAAAGTGCTTGACTGGGGTGGTGTGCAGGATGTTGAAAGGCATGCCCAGCTGGTCAGACCAGTCAAGTGGGAGAGGAGAGCTGTAGTGGAGGGAAGGCAGTGCTGTGATGATTAGGTCGAGAATGTTACCTTTTTCGTGCATTGGGTCTTTTGTGTGCTGTGTGTGGCTGAGTGTTTTGACAAGGCCCGGGGAGAGCTTCGTTAATTGCTTTGTTGGCCTTGTTGCTTGGGAGGTTGAAGGCACCTAGGAAGATGTTGTTGGTGTGCATGACGGACATGGTGGGAACCAGGTTTGTGAAATCTGCGATGAAGGCTGTGTTGGAATTGGATGGTCTGTAGATGAGCTGGAAGGTGACTGTGTCGATCAGGGAGAGTGGGCAGTGGCAGGAGAGAACTTAAAATGAGCTAATGTTGTTTACATCAAGTCTGGTGCAGGGACACATGGTTTTGTGGATGACTGCAAAGCCTCTGCTTGTCTTGTTCAGCCGGTCTCTGTGTTGGATGTTGTAGCCACCAGGGGCAAAGATGTCTAGGATGTGGGTGGAGGGGGGTGTCAGCCAGGTTTCGATAATGTGGTCTCCGATGTCTGAAGCATGGGCGATAGCTGAGCGGATGTTGGCGAGCATCAACTTCCATGTTGTGGATGGTGAGGGGTTGCTGATGGGCTTGAGGCGGATGAGGGTGAGGTTGCTGCATTAAAGAGTACATGCTGTACAGGAAGGGCAATGTCATTGATGTTGGTGTTGCCTGGTGATGGTGATGGTGGAGATGGCCTGTGGGGAAAGAGGGGGAAAACACATGTCGGCACATGCTTACCTGTTGTCTGAGCAGGGTTTTGGCCCCTCCGTCCTCCCCGTCTGATCAGGTCCAAACAGTAATTGCCCTTTTCTTCGTCTGTCCTTCATTTCGGACGCCCAGCCGAGAGACACCCTTGATCAATGAGTTAAGAGCCCGAAGGAAGAGGCAGGGCTAAGAAGGTGGGTAGGTCTTAGGCCACGTGCCCTTGATCCACATGCACCTGCTCACAAACTGCAAAGGAAAGATGCTGGAGAGCTGCTTAGGTAAGGGAAAAAATGTGGCAAAACAGGAAGGGGCCAACAATTTAGCAGTGATTGACAGGTGGCCGGGGCTTAGGCCAGGTGACCTAGATCCACTTGCACCTGCTCACCAACTAAAAAGCAAAAGAGGCTGAAGGGCTGTATAAGTAGGGACAAACGGGCAGTGAACCAAGAAGACACCAACAGTTTAGCAGTGATTGACAAGTGGGCTGGGCTTAGGCCACGTGACCTAGATTCACTGGCACCTGCTCGCCAACTACAAAGGAAAAGAGACTGTTGGGATGTTTAAGTAGGGAAGAAGGGTGGCAAAACAGGAAGGCACCAACAGACTTGAAGAGAGACCAGCACTGTTCCACTCCAACGTTCATGTGTGAATTTGGCCAATGTTCCGCTGTACCTTTTCATGGCAACCCCAGCCCTGGCAAACTGCTTGTCCCAGGTGCAGTTTGCAGTAACCCTTAGGCCCAGGTAATCAGACTCATCAACTTGGTCAATGGCTCCACTACCAGTTCTAAAGCCAGTGGTGCCTTTTCCTTTCATTTTATACCCCTGAAAATTAACGATTTTGTTTCGAGGTGTTAATAGTTAGCCCATTTGCATCACAATAATCAGAGAAAGCCGTTAGTTGTTTTTTTAAGGCCCATTTGTGTAAGAGTCAAGAAGACTGTGTTCTCTGCGCACTCCAACACTGGGATTTTGCCGTAGGCCAAAACCAGAGAATCAGTCAATAAAGTCAGAAGCTTCTCAATAACTATGTAGATAAAAACGTAAAGTGGTTTCGGGGCCAGGGCACACCGTTGGTGCACGCCCATCTCAATGCTGAATGCCGGGGTAGTGCTACCATTGAGTCCCTGTCTTGCAACTACCTCATCGCTGAAATGTAGGCTCTGGATAGCTCTTAGGCAGGGAAGTGGTATATCAAGACTTAACCTCTCCCACAGATGAACTCTGGGGACTGTATTGAACGCTATTCACAAGTTGGCAAAAACAGCATACAGGCACATTTTCTTTACCAAGCCATACTTCATACAAATTAGGTTGAGCAGCAGACTCTGATCAATGATTCTTATCCCCCTGTGTAAACCTGCCTGTCGATGGTTGAGCACACACCTTTCCTCGAGCCATGCCTCAAAGGGATAAAGTACAACCCTAGCAAAGACTTTCCCACTGGCGTCAAGTAGGTCTATGGGCCTGTCATTCTGGGGCAGATCCTTTGAGCCTTTTTTGAAGATGCGTACTATTTCAGCCTTGAGCCAGGAAGTCAATGCCAGTTGCGATTCCAGCACTGAGTTAAACAACTTTGTCAAACACTGTATCCAAACATCAAGTTCCTGAGTGTTAATGTCAATGGTAATTCTGTCTGGTCCTGGCGCTTTATCCAATTTTTTGTCCCTGAGGGCAATTTCAACTTCTGCACAGGGAAATAATAGCAGGGTAAGGCTGCTGTTGTTGCCCACCTGGCTAGTCCCTTCTATCTGCGGACTGGACATCGTGAAATCTCTGGTTTCACAATGGATTGCAGAGAAAATATTGACCCAGGTCGCCTCTGAAATACAGCACTGGAGTAAATTGCCAGGAATTGTGCACTTTGCCCCCATAATGGACCAGAATTCACAAGAGTCTTAATTCTCAATGGTGGAAAGCAGGGATCTCCAGGTCTGCTCTTCCCAGCCCACTTTCTTACGCTTGATCAGAGAGTGCTCATTCCTTCTGGCTTCTCGTAGGGCTAGCCTGCCTTCCTCATGGGCTGCTTTAGGCTTTTCAATTAATACACCTTTCAGCTGACAACACTCTCCATCATGCGAGGGAGCCCTGCCCTGTGCATATCAAGAGGTCATCTTGCATGGCCTAGTGAAGAAGTCTCCCAATGAACTGGTACACAGTTCTAAGTCCCTGGGGATCACTGCTGTCTATATTAAAGAACACCTCCAACTCCTTGGGAAAATGCCCACAGGCCCTTGGCATAACTTCATCTAGGTTCAGGCATGACCATTTAATAGTGTGCCTTGCATGACCTGCTATTGATATAACATTACTATGTCCCATTGCAGGCCTACGGGTCAACCCCATGAATACTTCATCAGCCTGCAGTACCAACGGATGATGGTCACTCCCTGGCCTTAATTCAATAAAGAAATCCTTCATGGATGACCAGGCCTCAAGATTGACTAAAATATAATCAATCCAGCTCATGTGACCACCACTATCAAAGGTAATGCTTGCTGGCACATCCCTCAGGAATCTTCCATTGCGGTTAACCCTCATTATCAAGGTGGCCACCTCTTCCACATTCCTATATTGTCTGTTGGATTTACAAGAGTTTAGTTCAGATTCATCCAAGGTGGTGTCTCCCTCATCTAGGATTCCTTGCATAATGTTCATTTTGAATATTAAATTCACCAATACCCTCTATCCTAACAGGGTCCCTACATCCTGTTCCCCATGCCATGATTCAGTCGTGCAGCAGGGAGATCATTCCAAAATCCCCCCGTCCCCTTAGATTGGTGCCTGTGCAAATCGATGTGGAGGGCCTCATTGCCATCATGGAGCTTCAAACTAAGCTGCAGAAAATCTCTAGAGCCGGAATCTTGAACACCGATGGATGAAAATAGAGCAACATTAACCCTGGAATTGCTGTATGGCTACCTCACTTCCTCCATGCAGTTATTTCCTGTTGCCAAAGAGAGGAATCTTGAGTAGAAATGTACCACTGGCCAATCACCTCACTGTCAGCCTGACAATCAATGAGCGCAACCAGGAAATAGTTGGCTATTTCACCCACCTCTAAGTTAGTCGGCGATGTAGTTGTTGTAGCTGTAAGCAGAACTTCCCCAGTAACCTGCTTTAGGTCAATTGACAGGTCTAACAGGGAAGTGAACCCAATGTAGAAGGTTCTGAATCTGCTGAATCCCCCGCACTACTTTGCAGATTACAGCAGGGAGTGGTTTTATCTGTCATAATGAAACTTTTTACATGCAATAAAATCTTACCGTGTGCCAGGATATCACCAAGGGAGATGTCCATCTTCTGCCTAAATTGCCTTTGCACCATTGCACCAACTGCAAAAACTGCACTTTCTCCAGCACATCCACACTCTGCATTCCACATGCTTGGGATACTTTTAACAGGGTCCTCTGTTCTTAGTGTTGCACACAAATTCAGCCATGCAGAAACAAAAGATTGTGTAATGACTGCACTTTCTCGCACGTTCCGCGTGGTCTGGCTCCTTTTGCTGTTCTCAGTGTTACACATGAACTCAACTGTGCAGAAACAAAAGCTTGTGCAACAACTACACTTTCCTTCACACTTCTGCATGGTCCGGATCCTTTTGCTGTTCTCAGTGTTACACATGAACTCAACTGTGCAGAAACAAAAGCTTGTGCAACAACTACACTTTCCTTCACACTTCTGCATGGTCCGGATCCTTTTGAAAGGGTCAGCTATGCTCAGTGTTACACACAAATTCGACCATGCAGAAACAAAAGCTTGTTCAACAACAGCACTTTGTCCCACACTTCACAGAAAAAACAAATAGACGTTGTACCTTTCCCAACTCTTCTATAGTCAGTTTATCTGGCTGTTCCTCTAACATCACACAAATTACCTCATTCTCTAATCCATTTGTGCCATTGGTTCAGGAGCGACTCATCCTCTAATATTCAAATAAAATAAATTTTATTCAGTTAACACGGTTATAAAAACACAAAAATATCTATTCCACATTAGGTTCAGCTCACTTAAAATGATGGCAAAACTCTTTTCAACACAAGCTTTGGGATGGGGTTTGTGAAGTGCGTCAATGTTGTTTTCATTGCACTCATTTTCTGCAAAGAAATGTCACTTTACAGAACACAGCAAAGGTGTGGACTAAAGTGCCATGTACCCCATGGATGGCTGTCTGAGTGTACACGGTCACCGGAATCATCTGGAATGGCCAAGCTCGGTTGCCATACACGAAAAGTCAGAAAAAACAATGATCGGATTTGTGTTTTTCTGTCTCAGACCACATTCACGAAATTATACACTGTTTTTTAGAAAGTCGACACTGGTGTGTTTCAGCCTTTTACTAAAGAGTCTACTCTCTTTGCAGCGTGCCCCTGTAATTCTACCTAGGCCTTCATCAGGACAAAGAAAAAAAAAAGGTTGGCACCCAAAATTCATTCTATATTGACGGTGCTCCTTGACGGTTGAGAAGAACCTTCTTTTTTCATTTCCTTGGACCCTTTGGTGATGCCCTTTTCCTGCATCTAATGCTGTTTCCCGTTTTAAAGCTTTTTTTTCAATTTGCCATTGCATTTAATACTTGAGTGTATGTATCTTCCAGATGATTTTTCTTCTCACATGACACTCTTCCAATCGTGAAGTGTCCATACTCATTACAAGGATACTGTAATTTTATGGCTTTTTCTTTCGAGTTGTTTTTCTTCTCTAGCACAGATGTGCAGAGTGTTAAGAAACAGAGCAGCGATTCAGGTCGTGAAAGTGTAATTGATGGCATCACTCTCCTTCTTCCACTGGGAGGCATCAGCCATCAGTCCGTACTTCTGTTTGCCTCTTGTTTGCGTCCATGCACCCCCAGTGATGTTGCCTTGTACGAGATAAACAATAGGGCTGAAAGGCTGGGAGGCGTTTTCACAAGCAGCCGACTTCATCCAGAAATCCTCCTCACAGCCCCTCACAGCCGTAGACAGACCGTAGACGGACACTGCGTTTCTGTATCACCTTGCCACCTCAACGCCTCACTGCACAGTTGGTCACTACCTTTACCAGGATAGTTGGTTATTTTCCGCCACAGGCCTTGGAAAGCTGATCTTAACTAATATGGTTCACTAATTGCCTTCAAGCACAACTATGGTACAGGATGGAAACCTATGCACACTGAGTGCAGCGAGAGTAGCAGGAACAGCAAGAACAGCCCACTGCCAGCTCTGCTCCGCTCTGCTTGAGCATTCCTGTGGGGAATTTAGACACCTGGATCAACTGGGCTCCTCTCAAGTTGTTAAGTAATGGCTGCAGCTCCCACCAACAGCAGGAGCAGCCTGCAGCCAGCCTCACTCCACTCTATGAAAACCAGTCGGGCCCAAAGTGGGCTGTAAGAAAATCGACCCCACAAAGGTGTGTGAAACCTGAGACCTCAGCAAAGGGTAGTAATAATAATTAATTAGTAATTTGCCACTTATATAGCGCTACGAACCCTCAGGTATCTGAGCTCTGCTTATTATTACCCACGGTGTGTGGTGCTCATTTATCGACCTCCAAAGGATGAAAGGCTGAGTTTGGCCCCGCGTTAGCAGACTCTGCACAGATGTCAAAGCAAGCGCTCTACTTGCTGTGACACTTGACCGGCATAAGGTCAAGTGGCACAGCCTGATAGGAACCAAAGCCTGATAGGAACCAAAGGCATTCTGATCAGGGCCAGAAGAGTCCCAGCTAGCCAGAGACATTTCAAGGTGCTTTGTTAGAATTGAGATTTGAAATTTGAAACAGTATTTTCTCATTGTATAAGCACCTAACAAGCAAACAATAAACACATAAATAAACTTTGCAGTGCAGGAGGCTTAGAGACATTCACCACTAACTTGTACACCGAGCAGGAAGCCCTAAGAAGATTTAATGAACATTTTGGCTTGAACTGTAGATCAGACGAAAAGCTCAGAGACATTGGATGATGATCAAATTGTTGCTGTGTTCAGGACAAGAAGCCCGTGTTTAATCCAGAGATAGTACAGTAGGGGCCAGAAACCAGACGAGAATATTGGTATTTGGGTAGAAGGCCCCAGGATATCTATTTGTTCAAACTAGATAGTGTTTCCTTTTTTTGTGGTAGGGACAGGAATCAGGCTAACATAGGTTTTTTAGACAGCAGACATACTTTATTTTGTATAACATCCTGGCGTGCACTGTTCTGTACCATCCCTTTTTAACAAAGGGACCACAATCGTAGGCATAGTATAGGGTTTGGCACTTCAATAAAACAGTTATGTCACAAAGCACAACGAGTTTTCAGTCTCCTGATTTTTACATACCACACAGTCCACTTCACAATCCTATTATCGGCTATGAATACCATGTCAAGTTTCCCCCTGCGGTTCAACTCCAAGGTCTCACTAATACCGTGGTGTCCATCTTTCCCTGAGGTCTGGGTAGTGGGATTGACGTTTCTTTTTTGTCTCATCTCTGTCCTCGCTCACACACCACTGGGTTTAGGGTCAGTTATAGGATGCAGTTTTATTTGGATTGGTGAATATTTGGTTCTTCAGCCGAGTTAGAAGTATTTCCTCCACCCTATCTTTTATTTTTTGCACTGTTGTATCATTTATGGGATGGTCTTTTATTTGGATTATTGAATTTTGTGGAGGTGGAGAATTTAAAGAATTTGATCAACAATAGGTCTTCTACTAAGGAGATATCTCTAAATCTAATCCTGCTATAGTCCAAGCACTTGTTTGCTGGATTCTTATAATATTCTACCTGAATTAGGCTATCTCTAATTATTTCACAGCAACGTTTTGAATTGTGTATCCAGCACATATACGCTTGTTTAGTAAGACATACGATCCACCATTTAAACTTGGGATAGTATACATACAACCACCAATGTACCTCCCCATCCGGATGGTGTCCCGAAAGATTAATCCAATGCTTTTATCGTAGCACTCTGTTTATTCTTTCAATCAACCTTCTTCTTAAAACATGTTGCCCTTTATCCGCCTTTTGTGAAATGAGGCAGTTTGGAGCAGCATAATCTTCTCTAACTGAGACAACTGCATCAATAACAGTACATTGGGGATTGGCTTATTTTCTTTTTCTTTTTGATAGATTTTGGGTTGAACACAGTCATGACCTCTTGTCTCATCTCACCTGTTTGCTATTGTGACCTCCTATGACCTATGCTCTTTGTCGTTATATTTTATGGACACCAGATGTTTGCCTTATGACGTGATTATTTATCACTGTCAGTGGGATCTTGTTTCCTTCAGAAGACTGTAAAGATTCAAAAAAAGATGAGTGCAGCTGCATCAGACGCCCCTAGGATAGGCACCCTCAAATGGAGTCTTCTGTTTTTTTCAGACGATGCAGTATTACTATCTAAAAGTCCTATTGGCCTCCAACATCAGTTCCTGACTTTTGGAACGTTATGCATGAACAAAGGCTTAACCATAAACATTTCCAAAACGTAAGTAATGACTATCGATTTCCTGCCAAATTACACCTGAACAAACTTGCTAGCTTAAGTTTAGGTATTTGAAAACTTAGGAAAATCATTTGCTAGCAACTTAAAGTGGACAAAGCAGGTAGAAAAGAGCAATTTGACAGCCACCAATCTACTGTGATAGCTGGCTTCTTTGCTCGTTATGGAGGGAGATCCCAGACAACAGGGAATACAATCCTTAAACATCTCCTGGATTTACCCTGGAGTGCTCCTTCAATGCCTGTAGCATTTGAACTTGGTCTTGTTGAAATTAAATACGAGATCATGCTTAAGCCCCTCTTCTACTGGCTTAAGATCTGGAGTGCATTGTCTATAGTGAGGGCCTTGCTCATGTATTGCTGCTCGATGGTGCTAAAAACTTGCTGTGGCTAAAACATGTCAAGCAAATGGTTTTGATTCTCGATCTTAAGCCTTTGTGGTCCATTTTAGGCAGTGTTCAAGAGGCAGTTCTATGATTAGGCATCAGGAACAAGGCTTGACATTTGTTATGTGGGTCATTTGTCAGCCAATTATAAATGGTCACATCTCCTCTGGCTATGGAGTCCTATTTGGATTACCAAGCAGGAATAAAGAAGTGTCTCTGCGCACAATTCTGCTTTGGCATCCTGCCTTTCGCAAAGTTTACCAAACACTGGGGGGAGGGAAAAGTCTGCATTATGCCTAGTTTGTGTTACCTTTGCGGAAGATGAACTGCACTTTATGTGTATCTGCCCTTTGTATTGTTCAGTGAGACATAAGTGGCTTAAGCCAATTCTGAACTTGTATGGTGTTGCGACCAGGAGAGAAGCTTTCATATTTATGAAATCCTGCTCCTCGGTTTCTGTTTTTAACAATGTTTTTACGTTTTTAATTGTTACTTTTAAACAGATGAAAAATGCCCTCAGGAATAGTGGCAGTTCGAGTCTTCCCTCTAATGTCCTCAGATGTTGGTCTCTGTTGTTGTCTGTGCTGAAGCGTTGTTTAAATCTGATTGTTGGTTTCTTTTTTAATTCAACTTGGTTTAATTAAACCATCAATTCGAACTGCAATGTCTAAGTTAAATGTAGCAATCAACATCTGTTATCACTGTATTGACTCAAGTGTTATTATCCTTGTATCAACGGTGCAAAGATGTTGAAACTCCTAGTTTGGGCTTAATCCATGTGATTTCACTGTCAGTGCTTTTGCATTCAAATGTTATCCTTTTTGCTTGTATGGCCTGTGGCTGAAATAAAACTGAAATGAAAAGTAAAATGAAATTAACAATCTTAAGGAATGCATTTCCCTCTTCTTGACAACAAACACATTCACCTTCACTTTATTTTTTATTTAGTTTCAGAGTTCATCCAATCTGCTCTGGGATTCATACAGTTATACCTTTAATCAGCTTTTTTTCCTAGAGCTTTTAATTGAGGGGTATTTCTTAGTGAACCTGGATTAATACGTGTCCTATAACTGAATGTTTGCTTGTATGATTAAATGTTAGTAAGCCTCAAATTTATATTTTTCCCTCTCTATTCTTTTTTCCCTTACTAAATCAGAACATTCTTCCTTGTTCGATAACACTTAAGATCTATTGCTTAGGGTAATGCTTTAGCAATTTGAAATGTACAGGGATCCTGCTCTTTTCCTCTTGTTAATGCTCCTTCCGTAGCATCCCGTCTCAGATGTAGCTCTTTTGTCTCTTTGGGAATATGAATTTAAACTTGGATTATGTAAATGTTCCTCCTTTCTGGTGCTTTCGTATAGGTTTTTCAAATACAGCTAAATGATTGCTGTTAATATGTTTCTTATGTGATATTCGTAAGGTATTTGGTTCTTCAACCGAGATAGAAGTATTTCCTCCACCCCATCTTTTATTTTGTGCACCTTCGGAAAAATGAGCATTGATTGGGTCAAATGTAATTTGGCTACCTGGCCATAATCTTTACCCCTTTTAACTTGATTATCTGCAGGGATGTTCCTGTTCATATTTCCATCATTGCCATCATCTTTCACCAAGCTGAACAAGAGAGATTCATTTGATCTGTTCTGCGCATTCACCTAAGTTATTGGGCCGTGATGGCTGTCAATCTTTTAAGGGCTTGATCTGGAAAGAGTTGGGAGGTGGCTCCCCCTTATCAAATTAATAGTCTATCAACAAAGATGTCAATAGGGGTGGAAGCACAATGAGCCTAGATCAAACCTTTCTGCGTCGATATTTAAAATATGTGAATGGGTGGATGAGGATATACATGTGCACATTTAGAAAACAGGTATTCATTTAATTTGCCATCATAAGCAACTATTGCATGCAATAGTAAGACTCCAAGGCAAACATCCAGAAAATAAATGTGTTTCCTTAAGGTTCACTAGTACTAAACAGTGGACTATAATTTAGTAAGTTCATACACTCAGATTTAAAATCCTTATTTTATATAAAAAATATAGATATGATATGGTCAGTTTCCCACGTGGGATCAAACATTAAGCATACATTTCTCAATACAATTTCAAACATATATAATAACACAAACAATTGAAAACTTATAAATATAATCTTACTGTGGAGGAGGATTGTGACAATGTAAGATCAACTATATCAATGCAGTGTGTATGAGAAAACCAACCCTTATCGACTTAACAAGCACTCAAATCCTGAACAAAATCTAGGTAGATTCAATTTAGAGATAGATACAAGTTTAAACCTTGAACCTCAGTAAAACTGGGATGCACTATCCTCCAAGCCAGTGGCCCTCAGTCATGCTGTGCAATTGTAATCCATGCATCCACTGAGGTAGACTTGGTATCTGGCTATTGGACTCAATTATACCAAAGTAAAACAATATGACAATGCTTCACACCCTCAATAAATCATAACAGGTGTCCCATGATAAATTATATGTAACAAGCTAACTAATTCAATGTTCCTTAATATACCATAATGACTATGTCATCTCCCTATACAAAGCCACCATGGATTCATAGAAGTGTGTGCAAAATCATCTTCATTTATTAATTTATTGCAAGGAAAAAAAATCTTTTGTGTCATTAAATTTAAAAAAAACAGGTAAGGTGTAAGAAATGTTTTCTTTAGGCTATTACCTGATTTAGCAGTATTTTGGTATTGTGGTATTTTGGTGGTATATTGGCCTTACCTCATTTTGGGTGGTAGTTTACTATTACCCTATTCTGGTAATAGTTTAGTATTATCCTATTTGGAGATAATTTAGTGTTAGCTTACTTTGGTGGTAATTTTAAAGGTCTTATCTTTGTGGTAATTCTGGCGGGCTATATTATAGAAGGTATCTATAATATAGCCCTATGATAGGACAAACCTTCTCTCTTTATAAATACGATAGACCCAGGGCTGACTGTAACCCCTCTCCCAGACCTAGCACATGTTTAGGGAACCCAGTAAAATCATGAATAATATCACTTTTCACATGTAGATTGTGTCAGTGGTTTATTTACACCAAAGACCTATGCCTTGGAAAGGCTTTGCTCCCTCTACAGCATGCAGAGTGGAGCACATTCATATCCCCACACACACATTCTATCTTACCTATATATCTGCTTTTCCCTGATTTGACCTCTGACTGTATCTTTACCACTGTGCTGTGAACACTAGAGTCTCCTAGATATCTTTCCCCACTCAAACATGAAACTTTGGAGACAGAAAAGAAAAATCCTTACCCCAAAGTAATCCAACATTTTTATGATTCTGTTAAGCACCATGTGATTTACAATAACAATGTAATCCAATCAAAATAATACATTCCCGACAATCTTACCCACATTAGTTCTGCTGAAGCTCCTAAGAGAAAAGACAAAACAGGCATTGCAAAGCATTGATATCATTTGTTAAACTGTCATTTTACACTGTCATCATTCAGGACATGCGAAATGAAAACACCAAGTTTTTTTTAAAAAATAAATCTCTGTGCTGACTGAAACAAAATGCACTCAGCACACGTTCTCCTCAATTAAAAACCTCACTTACAATTATTTATGAAGTTTCTGAGTTTCGCCTGGGTAATCTCTTTCTGCTGGGGCTTATCTGCGCAAACACCCTACAGTGCCCACGGCTCAGCCTTGGAATCCCAGCCCCTTCACTGCCAGAGCGTCATCTCCCTCTGCACTGTCTTCCCACTGCAGCCTAGGGACCCAGCACCGAGCAGTGTCACAGGCAGGAACAGAAATGCCCACGCCTCTCAGCTAAACTCCCTATATTCTATCTGGCTGTCAATCAAGAATAACCCGCCTTTGTGCTGACGTGCTTGACACCACCTAAGTTTCTGCCAAGCACATCACAAAAGCCTTCATGTAAATACTTCCTGTTCAAACAATGAAGGCTTCAAACTGCATAAGAAACAGCTAATCATCACTTACTGTGTTTTCTTTCTTCACATTCCTCCTTCATGAAGAAATATTAAACAGAGTCTATCCGAGTCTGCTCAAATTGCATTGCCATGTTAATCAAGAAATCTAATTAGTCGGGATTTTGTTAATGGGAAGTTAGTTTTATTACATAGGTTATTTTCCAATGCAATTTACACAGATTGGAATCCTCATAATTTGTATGTGTAATGAACATTGAACCCACTGTCTTTTCTGCAAAACATTCTGCTTTCTCACTGCAGGCCTAATGTGGCATTTCACCTGCTTCATGTAATCCCATCTCAAAACTACCTTCACGCTGATCCCATTAACCTGCTGATCTGTATCCCTAATTTGCCCCAGTTGCACCCATTTGCATGTTAACATGACTGCATATTTTGTTGGGTGTTTCTTAAAATGAACACCCATTTGCTGGCTGCTACTGAAAACATTTTACTGAACATTTTACTGAGTGCTTTTAAAATGAGCACCCATTTTACTGGCTGCTATTGAAACCCTGTCATCTGCATACACTTTGTAATAGCTGCTTTTAAAAATACTGCCATATATTCTTACACATTCCCTCCTTTTTTGGACAATTATGATTGCCTGCAAAGTCATAATTGGAGGAAACACACATCAATATCTAAAATGTATGTGTCAAAGGATATTTCTCCTTCGCCATTGTTGCCAGACAAGAAATTCTTGAAACAACATCGCATGAATGAAAATGAAAATATAAATATTTCACTGTGAATAATTGCTTAAGTGTAAATCAAAATTAAATAGAATAAATATAGTGATCAGTCCCCACATGCATGTGCATGTGTGATAGAATAACATACGTGCACGCTCCTGATTGAAGTGTACACCTCCAACAGTTCATACGTCCATGGATTGTCCAAACTCCATTGCACTATCACAGCTTCTGCATTATGGTCTCTGTCTATGTATTTAATGGAGTGACCATCTTTTTAGCCCATATGCATGACAATAATATAATAAAATAAAACAACTAAATAATATAAAAATAAAATAAACCATTTCCATTGTCCCAGTTCAAGTCCCAACTGGTAGAACACAGCGCAATAACATACTCCACCAGCAATAACTGTGAAAACAAAATTATTCACACCAGATGTCAATTATGTTCTATTTTTGGTACCCATAATCCTCAGGAGCACACCTCTGAGATGTCCTGTCCACCAGACGTCCATAACAGTATCATTCTCAGCGGAATCCCTCAGGCTTTGCACTTCATGGATTTTACTTCACAGAAGTCATCTCTTTTGGCATCCCGGGCTGTCTATCTTCACCCCCATACTTCGGTCCGGGGGATTCCCTGGGGTTTCCTCCAGTGGACTCCGATCCTGTGGACTGCAACCCGTGGACTCCAATTGGCCCTGCCAGGACAATCGATTAGTAGTTTCTTAAGCGAATAGAAAAGAGACAGGTTAAGTACATAGCACAAAACGACTTTCTATCCCTTTTTCACTACTTGGCTTGAAAAAGTAATGGCCCCACAACATCCTAGCTTCCAGAACTTGCCACTTTTAGACACTTGCAATTAAACACACATTATAGAGAAACAAACAACATTTTACACCTTGCATTTTATACATTACAGTAATTCCCATGCAGAAGAATCTTACCACACAGTATCAGAACATCTCAGTCTGATTCAGTGGCTTTTATGAAAAATGGCATCATATTTCTTTTGTCAAAGACTAGACGTGCCAATTTTGTTTGCTTTTGCTTACACACTAGACCATATTTCTGATTACCCATAGAGTAAAATACCTGTTGCCTTGTACCTGCTCTCAAGTCATTAGGTTACCTGCATTATGAAACAGTCACTCCTCAATACACCCGCCAACAAATAAATGTACTGTGTTTTAACACTATTCCCTACTGTGTCATTATTTTCATTGCAATCAGTACATTTAGCTGTTTTCCACCTGCTCAAGTCTCTTGATCTCATGCTTTGGGTGGCAGGGCTTAATTTGGTTGACATGAACAAATTGCTCTGTCACTATCTCACCCTCCGTCCTCATTATCTTATACACCACAGGGGATATTTTATCTACAATCTCAAATGGCCCTTGCCATGCCGTGAGAAATTTAGAATTTTTATGTCTATTCTTTCCATTATATTTATATACCCGATCACCTATCTTATATTTTTTCACAGATGGCTTTTTATCATAATAGGTCTTTGCACTTTCAACAGCTCTTTCCAGATTTCTCTGTGCAAATGCATGTTGCAAGTACTTCCTCAATCCTTCCACTTATTCGTGAACCGTGGATGCACTTACAAGTGTTTGCTCACGCGTTCTGTACAATAAATGTTGTGGCACCACCATTTTTCTGCCTGTCAATACCTCATGAGGACTGATGACTGTTGCTTTAGCAGGAGTCGACCTAATGACCATCAATACTAAAGGTAACCATAGATCCCAACTGGAACCTGCCTCTGCCACAAATTTCTTTAGTATCTCCACGATGGATCTATTGCTTCTCTCCACATTTCCAAAGGAGTCGGGCCTATAGGAAATATGCAATTTATGCAATGGACACAATGAGAAATGGGAATTTACCGCCTTTACGTGATCCAGCGTTAATAGTGCCAGACCAAGAAGCGGTAACGCTATTTGCGTTGGCAGTATCCCGGCACAATTACCACCGGCATACCGCCAACCTCATGATGAGGCCCACTTAACCTGCTTTTTACTGTATGTGTTAAAGCAATTAGTTGCCCCCTAGCATAGCTTAATACTTATTAGTAGGTTAGCAATGCAGTTAGCTGCCCAGATGCATTTCCTTTTGTTATCTTTATGTATTTATAATGCAGAGTGCCTTCATTACTAAAACCATGCATTTGACATATTATCCTGACATATTCCCCCGTTTCAAAAACATCTCTAATACAATGCTCATTGAAATGTAAAATTAATAGCAGTGAATTTATACATCCTCACATTTCTACTTCTAAACATTGTCACTTTTTTCTTATTTATCCAACTATTTTTTAACTGTAAAATTAGAATTACATGAGTTACATGTCCATTATATAATACATTTTTATGTAATAGTGTCTCCAATATAAAATGTTGTCTAGTGAGTGTACATGACTATTACATGATACATCCATTATTTTCATAATCCTATAGTTTCCATTTTTATTTCCAGCATCTCAGTACTGCCAAAGGTCCATCTTGAAATAGGTTTCACTTCCTGGTAGTTCTTTTATTTTCCATAAATGACTATTCCTAATCTGAGATCTTTGGGTCTTGAAATCTTGTTTCAACTTTCATTTATTGTATGTCTCCATATTTTCTACTCATCTCTTTGTGGCATCTCCCAAGGAATTTTATTTTTTCCTTTGTTGTTTTCTGTGGTTGATCTTTCATGGTATCAAAAAACAGAAAAGATATGTCCAGAGCAAAGTATGTTTAGGAAAAATGTATCAAAATGTATTTAAAGTGATACAAAAATTGAAAACTAGTGAATAAATCCCAAAAAAATATTATACACTGATCATTTTAATATAGCAAAACAGCACCTTTAGTACTTTGGATGTATGCCACGGTATGATGAGTTGAGTGTGTATGAATGCACCATGTATGTTGAGTATGAGTGATGAGGTTTTAGCCAATTTTTGGCATATTGTTGCTGCTATTTTGCTATGTTAAAATGATCAGTGTGTAATAATTTTTTGTGATTTATTCACTAGTTTCCAATTTTTGTATCACTTTAAATAAATTTTGATACATTTTTTCTAAACATACTTAACATACTTTGCTCTGGACATATCTTTTCTGTTTTACGATGTTATTATAATATTCTGGTTCAGAGGCCCTGCTCTTTTCAGTGTTTGCATGATCTCTCATGGTATTCTTCACTTTTTTCAACTTTTTGTTTGACAGGTCAACTTCTGCTGATATGCCTGGTATATCCCTCTTCTGGTCTTCTCCTTGTACTTCAGTTCGTCCTCCTTTGTTGTGGTATGCTATGTTGAAAATGGAGTTAGGAGATATGTCTAGAACAAATAGAAAAACAGACAGATTAAATATTCATTTACATAATTAAATCTTTTTCTAGGGATACAGTCCAGTTAAAACATAACCTCTCACTCTCATCTTGCATTTGGAACATTCTCACTCACCTGTAACATATAAGAACCGGGCTGTAGTCAATGAGAGACGCAAAGGAGAAAAGTGAAAAAAGTTCAAAGAACTGTTAAAGGGAGACCAGCTGCAGAAGGGGACCGGCACCACGTGGGTGCTGCTCTGACAAAAACTGGTCAATCCGCATTTGTTTAAAACTACTGAAACCAGAAGGCTGTAGGAGAGCCGCCAAGATAGGTCAAAGTGGTCATACAGAAGGTCAAGCAAAATCCCTGTACAGTCGAAAGCCTTTGACCTAAGAACTATAAAGAAAGCAAGGGAAGTGAATCCCACCACATGAGAAAGCAAGCGAAGTGAATCCCATGAACATTGAAATTAAATGTGAATATGAAGTTGTCAAGAGTGAACCCGAAAGAGGGATGCTGACGAGAAGGGGGCAAGTCTAAAGTTCCAAGAAACAGTGTGTTGAGAAGAGTGAACCGGCTGATGGATGTCCACTGGAACTGTTTAAAAAGATATTAAGATTTGTGAAGAGAGGAATATCCATAGTCAACCCGGTGGAGGGAGGCTGAAAGCAGAGAGGGGTCTGCGCCCAGAAGAGGGGGACCCAGGGGTTAATCCATTACGCAAGAAATTCATAGAACAGAACTTTGTGTTTGTTTGTTGTTTTGTTATGTGAAAGCCTATCAGGCCCTCAGAACCAGGAGACAAAACTACTGAGGCCCTGATATCGATAGCAACAGGTGTCAGCACCCGGAAGAGGGGGAACCAGGAGGTGATGAACCCTCACCCTAAGTGAAACCAGGAAACAAACTTACATTTTATTGAAGGAACTTTGGTTTTTTTGTTATTTGAATGCATCAGGCCCTAGAAGGCAAGAGACTTTCAGGAGAAACAAGACTTGGACATCAACAGCCCTGATAGCTGCACGTGGAACTGTCGTCTCATGCTGGGAAAGCTCGAGAGTGTACTGTGCTCCAGGATCCTGCCTTGCCCCATGATCAAAATGTGCGGAAGGGAGACCCAAGCTACTGCATCATGACATATTATTTATGAACACTTCTTTCTTTCTTGAAAAATATCTCGCACCCCTTTTAGTATTAGTTGTAAGGTTTGGCAATAGGTTTATTAGTATAGGCTCTTTTTATTTGACACAACGCCACTACGACTGCCTTATTTTCATTTGATGGTTGACGCTTGCCCCCATCTTAGATTTAGGTTTAGATTAAGTGTTTTCCCTTGAGGTGTGATCACTTGTGTCTGTCTTTACTGTTGCCACCATGAGTTCCTTACAATGCCGGCCAGTGTGAATTCATTTGGGGGCGATCTACCAAAATGAACAACTGCCGGGTACACGTTGCAATTTATAGGGCCATGTTGATCGACTCTCCAATGGCCATCCTATCTATTGATATCGAGAAGGCATTCCATTTGATCTGGCGGTTCTTATGGGATGTAATGATGGGAATGGGATTCAGCGGAGAATATATGGGTGAGTGCATACAATGGCATAATGACATAAATCATCTATCAGGTCAAGCAGAATTCATTCAAGTATCTTGTTATCCAAATAAATAGAACTCACAAGGATTTCCTCAAGGGGAATCTCAAACTGGTTATCAAACGTTGTCAGTGTGGCATGGAACATTGTGTCTCTCTCCCGCTCTGTCTAAGGTGAGCAGCTCTTTTCAAAATGCTTAAGATCCCCACAGTTGTATATCTTGTGCATATGGGATCATATGACATCCCAGAGGTGGAGTTTGATTGGATAGAGGTGGTGTCACACACATTGCAGTGGCAAAACTCTCAGCTGCGTATGGTACTACAGACGCTCTACTGGCCGGTGTGGGAGGGGGGTATCAGCTTACCAAATATTAGAAAGTACTATTCAGCAGTGCAACTGGCAGTCACAAATGATTGGCTGTACATGGACGCGACACTTCCAAACGTCGAGTGCAAACTAGCATGTATGCAGTTGGATACACCGTGAAAATATTTATACAGAGGTGGACAGCGGACCAACCTTCCCAAAGCCGGCCAGTTGGTGATTCGTATAAATTACACAGTACTATGGGAATTGGTCTGGGACCATATAATCAGCTTGGAAACACCCCTACAGGATAACAAAACTCTTACTGAAGTAAGGAAATCTGATAGGGGAAAGTGTTGGGAGGACACAAATATTGTTCAACTGAAAGATGTGCTAGCAGATTGTAGAAAGGTAGTTCTGTCCTCTTTAACTGATTCAATACCTAAGCTTTATTCTTGGTTGCATAGGTTATTACAATAAGAACACTAATAGGACACTTAAGGAACACTTGAGGAACACCACTGGGTCCCATCACCCAGGCTAGCTCAGCTTCTACTGACACTAGCTAGAACCTTAACATACACTCACGGGACAACTTTCCAAACTAGCACTCCAACATTCTCTCAGCTCATGCATTCACAAACAAGCACTTTACAACATATCTCCTTCCCTTACAACCAGCACACGCCAACACACGCACACACACAACTGTACATTACAACACATCTCCCTTTCATATGTATACACAACATGCACACTCTCACCACAACACCGCACCTTAAAAGAGGTTGTGCTAATCTGTAAAAACTTGTAGGCATGAAACATTTTTTTTTCAACTGGGAAATTACTATTCCACTTCTGATGGATGGCGGCCGGCACCACTGTAAGCGGATTCGATTCAACACAACAGCTAAGTCAATGCCTAGTCTGGGATGCTGATGGAAACCCTTATTGATATATTTTTATGTCCAGTTCATGTACTCTGGATGACAACCCTTACATCACACCCCTCTCTCAGAATCCCCCGGACCCCGCTGAGCCAAGAAGTAGGTTTGTTTTGCAAATTTAAAAGGTTTATTTGAAAATTAAACAATATATATCTTTCACACTTTTATAGTAAATTAATATTTGATAGCACACTTGTGAGGATGATAGTGATCAACAATGGATAATGTTACAGTGGTACACACTTTTTAATGGCTTAGAAGTGATATAGAGAGGATGAAGTAGCTGAGAATGCTTTTATGGCTTCAAGGACAATGCAATGATGAATAAAATGCAGTACAGAAATAACTTGATATGATTTAGCAAAAGATAATATAATCACTTTTTCTCTGGCAAGTCACCCCCCCTTGCAATGTAAGAAATGGAAGGGGAGCACACAGTCTTCAAGAATCCCAACAAAATGCAATATGAAATGCAGTTCCCCCCTAGCAAGCTTAGAGAAAAACAGGTATGATTTTAAAACACAGGCCCAAAATGCTTTGAATGTGGTGGCAATGAAGTGAAATGATGCTAGGAGGTTCAGGGTGAGTGGTAGACACTTTAAATCAGTTCAGGTCAGCCCTAACAATGATTCCGGGATGGTTATTAGGTTGCAAACGAATTTTAGCAGTTCAAGCAAAGACAAATATTTTTACACGTGGCTGAAATTGAGCAAAATGTCAAATCGCGGCAAATTTAGTCGCGTGCGTCAAGCGCGATTACGGAGGCACTATAAGGAGTAGGAAGTCGGTTCTAGGCTCGTTGGAAAGCTTAGAATCTTAGCTTTAAGATGATAAAACTCGCTCCTAGCACAAACGGTTCCGGAGAATTGTCATTGGCCCAATTCTCCCCTCTCCCATGATTGGAGGAAGGAAGAGGATTGTCATCATGATGAGGTCTGTTTATGGGTCAGAGGATCCTCCCCAGGTCAATTTGCCCACAAATCTATATTTGATTCAAATACATATTTCCCAGATACACAAGTGGTTGACATTACATGTACATATTACAGATGAATTAAGACAGGTCTCCGTTCAAGCCCCATGTTCCTGCGAGCTGGGATTCAGAAATGACAACATTTTGCGCTTTTTGGTCGGTTTACCAATATCGGACATTTACCAAAAATTACACAAATGTGCGCAAGGAGTATGGACATTAATTGATGAAGTGTCAGATTTTTAACATGCAGACATTTGGAGTGAGACCCTATTTTCTGGTAGCAACCCCCCAGAATACACCACAGGGTCCTAACACCTCTTAAAACGTGCACAGAAAAATCACAAGAATAATGATATCACTTATATAATTCTGACAAGTCCGTACTATGAATTATCCATCTTTTTTTAAAATTATGCTCTGGCCCAAAAGGGTGTGGTTTCCCCCAAGCACATGGTGGAGTTTCTGGTTTGTCCACTTCCCCCAAGCTCAGCTTGGTAGCAGAGGCACTGCCCCTCCCATTTCCTTCCAAGAGGAAGCCATTTTACGACCCCCCTAATTTAACAATTGCCTGAGCCAAAGAAGGCCCATTGTTCAGTTCCCTGCAGTCCCCAGGTGCCACTCCCCTTTCAATCAACAGGGCCATGTGATCTCCTTTTGGTGGGGCCAGCAGGATGCAGCCAGGCCTGGGAAGAGTTGTTGAGCCAGTTCAACTCCTGTCGGGGGTAGTTGTCAGGCAGAATTCAATTTCTTTAAGCCAAGCTTCAGCTAAATGTCCTGTTTGTTCCCAGTTTAAATCAAACTTACAATTTTTACACATGCAGCTAGAATGCTGATTCTAAGTTCAAAACCATGACATTTAACAGTTGCAAACTATGTGACACTCAAAAGTAGGTCACTCATTTAATTTAAACATTTCGATTTTAGTGGTTTTAAATCCAATTTCAATTAAGATGCTGACATCCACAGCTCAGCCAGTTTTGTTATAAACATTGTTTTGGGCTCTTTATCTTCCCAGATTTTGTATGCACACAACACTTCATTCCGCCAGATGTCTGCTGGTGTTCAGTAAGATTTTTGAATATCCTGCAATGTTTGAAATTGGCACTTTGAGCTTGCATTCAGGAAAACAAAGGTGATTTTAAGGTGCTTTTGGTCTAACAACACTGTTATTTTTCCTTTGACACCACCTTTCACCCCTGGCACTTCCGGTCCATCATGCTGGCACTGGTGGGTGGCAGGTTAGACAACCATTTTGGTGTGCGCACAACCACGCGGTTTTCCTGGTTCTGGGATGGAATGATAGGCGGCGACAGCTCATCCCCACATCTACCCAGTCAATTGGTTCAACATGGGTCAAAACCCTTGACAAACCCCCCGCCCAACTGCGCTTTGATTGAGTCGAGGGGAAGTCGGGTGCAAAGGATGTTTTGAGCCCTGAGCTGGTATGTCCGCATTATCTTCTTCCAATTCTGTAGATGGCACAGTTCAGCATCTTTTCCTCCACCCAGTTTGATCGATCGTTCTCCTCGCCGGTCCTGATGGGAATATTGGGCGGTACACCGGGCCCCTCGGATCTTTGCTCTCGGTCCCCGGTCATCCTCCTTGGCCAGTCTCCAGGTTTTCTTTCTCCTAGGACGACAAAGCAAAAGCGGCAATACCTATTCATAGGCATTTTTCCACCACTATTGATATAGTAGGGCGACATATACATTTTTATAAATCACGAGAATAGATCATAGCATTCTTATTTTGAGAAACAAGATATCATCATGAAACATTTTTTTTTCCCAATCATAATATTTTAGAGACTATATGTGGGATATTTTAGGATGGGAATTGAATTAATCTGGATTGGTCCCCTCTGGTATTGCAGAGGACTCCTCCAGTTGCTGCAGAGTGTGCCTGGGATGGCAACACTTTAGCTGATTTATATGTACCCACTTGTCTTCCCCTTCTGCCAGACTACCTTTGGGGATGCGGATCTTATACGCTACGGGGAGATCTTGTCTATAATTTCAAAGGGTCCCTTCCATGTAGGCAAAAATGTTCGCTGTTTGGCCTGGTTCCTTTGGAAATTGTATAGATAGGCCCAGTCTCCCACATCATATTCCTTCCTGGTGGTTTTCAAATCATAGTGCGTTTTCATACTCTCAGCTGATCTTTCTAGATTCCGCTGAGCATAGGCAAAAGCATGTTAAATTCTCCACATACTCATGAGTTGCGGAGGCATTTGTCAGTGTCTGCTCTTGGGTCCTGTAGAGCAAATGTTGAGGAAGCACCATCTTGCGTCCAGTCATCAACTCAAATGGTGACATTATAGTTGCAGATGAAGGGGTAGATCTGATGGCCATTAGGAGCAGAGGCAGTCGGATATCCCAACTTGGCCCAGAATCTGCCACAAACTTTTTTAAGATGCTCACAATGGTTTGTTGTAGCGTTCTCCTGCCCCAGAAGAAGTTGGCCGGTAAGCAATATGTAGCTTCCTTTTGACCCCCAGTATCTCCCACATCTTTGTCATTACTTCACTGGTGAAGTGGCTACCCCTGCCTGACTCAATCCTTTGAGGTAGACCAAAACGGGAAAATATGTGATTGATCATCAGGGCAGCTGCAGTTTCTGCCTTGCAATTTGGGGCTGAGAGACATTCCACCCACTTGGTAAACAAGCATGTGACCGTCAACATGTACTTATTCCCCCGAGAGGAGCGAATCACGGGGCCTATGTAGTCCACTTGTAAATCTGACCATGGCAGTGTCATTCCCCTCTTTTGGAGAGGCGCCCGGTGTGTGAGGGGTGTTGGCTGAAATTGTGCACACACAAGACACCCCTTCAAGTATTGGTCTAGGTCCTGCCCCATGTGTGGCCAGTATGAAACCTTTCTTAAGATTTCCAGTATTGTGTGAAACTCCCTATGACCGGCGGTGGCCGCATCATGGGCGTGACTTAACACCAGGCTTCGGAATGAGGTAGTGACCACCCACTGATCATGGCCAGCTTTGGATTTCCTTACCAACAAACCGTCTTGGATTCGGAACATTTATGGACATTTCATCAACACTCTTAGGTCCTCTTTCCCAATGTAATCGGTATCCGTCAGGGGAAAGTTCTCAGGGTCCTCAAGGTGTTGGTAAAACTTACCAATGATTGGATCCCCCTTCTGAGCTGTAATTAAATCAGCATCAGGGGTCTCCTTACTCCATTGGGCAGTTGAAAGATCATTGTGAGCATTTGTCTGGACCTAGTGATAGCAGTGACCTGGATTTCCCCCAACAGGGACTCCGTTTCTATTAGATCCCCTTGGATGGCCCCGGTTTTGGCCAGCTGATCAGCTAAGTCATTTCCAGTTTTGTCTGGTCCCTCTACTTTGGAATGACCCTTGTTCTTTTTCCAATAGATGGTCATCCCATTCGAGGTGACCAGATCATCAATGTTTTGGATTAACTTCCCATGTTTCAAGGGTTTGTTATTAGCAAATAACATGCCTCTGGTTTTCCAATTAACCAGGTGCTCCATGAACCCGTTCCGTACATAATCCGAATCTGTGATTATGACCAGTTCGTGGAGTTGATGTTGGACAGCAGTGAGGATGGCCTGATGCACAGCCATCAACTCTGCCACCTGACTACTTCGGGGACCAATTTTGTACCCAGCGGAGGGTTCTGGGGACTCCTTCACCCATGCGTTCCCTACGCAGGCCACGAGTTCTTTTTCCCCGTTGTTGTCAACATGGTAAGAGCATCCATCCACATAGACAGTGGGCATTCCTTCACACTTGTCTTCTTCAAAGACTTTGTGTGGGGAATTAAGGTATGCCTCCATGTTGTCCTTGATTTTTAGACTTTCGTCCTCGAGACAGTTTTCTCTGGCACAATCATGCAAGTCAGCCAGACCTTGCGCGAGGGGACTCTTCTTGTTTTGGCTATATCTGACCTCCACAGGAAAGCCTTGCATTGACAGAATCCAGGAAGTAATTCGGGAATTACTCACATTTCCGGCCCGGATTCTATCACTTTGGAGGTATTGCAGAGGCTGGTGTGGAGTCTCCACCATGATGTGTTCCCCCTGGATGAACGGGCGGTAATTCTTCAATGCCCACACCGTTGCCAGGAGTGCCTTCTCACAATCATTGAATTTTTCCTCCACACAGGATAAAGTTTTGCTCGCATAGGAGATTACTTTATTGACGTTGTCATGCTTTTGGTATCACACTGCCGTCAAGCACGTATTAGAGAACCCTGTCTCCAGGAAGAACTCCTTGTTTCTGACAGGGTAAGCTAGGCAAGGCGCTTGTGAGAGGCTTCTCTTGAGTTGTCTTACTGCCTCGGATTGTTCTGGACCCCATTCCCACTTGACCCCCGCTTCAAGAGATGAATCAGGGGTCTGGTGATCTCTGCGTAGCCCTCAATGAACTTTCTGCTGTAATTAGTCAGTCCAAGGAGGCTCCTTAGTTCCCACAGAGTTGTGGGATCCTTCAGTTTCTGGAGTGCTTCCAATTTCTTTTCTTGGGGACAGAGACCCTGAGGAGAAATTAACACCGGTTCTACACCACTGTGCTTTCTGAAAGAAAAGTTTTGCTCCGGCGGTCCTCAACTGTGTCAGAACATAACGGATCTCTGATATGTGTTCTTCCACAGATGAACTTTTGATGAGGACATCATCTACATAAGCCAGGTTACCCCTCGCACCCAGGTCGGGCATGACCTTATGTAGGAAAATGTTGAATTCATTGCCGGAGTTGAGGTATCCGAAGGGAGTCTGGGTCCATGTGTACTGCTGGCCCCCAAAGGTAAAAGCCAGTTTGTATTGGTCCTCCCTACTGACAGGCACGGTCCAGTATCCATTGTTCAGGTCTATTGCTGTGAATACCTGTGACCCCTGGATCTGGGCCAGCCCTTGTTCAATGTAGGGAAGAGGCCATCGGGAAGTATGGACCCGTTTATTGAGCTCCCTAAGGTCGGCGCAGAGTCTCCATTGGCCGTTTGGCTTCACTATTCCCCGCACCGGATTATTGAAAGTGCTGTGGACTGGACGGATTATTCCCCAGGACTCAAGGTTCTTAATTATTTCGGTAAGGGACTCTATGGATGCGAGAGGCAAACGATATTGCTTCACAAACACTGGAGTCATTCCAGGGTCCGTGGGAATTGTTGTTGTGTGGATGTCGGTGCGACCACAGTCATATGAGTCTACCGCAAAGAGATCTTGGAAATCCAAGAAAATTTGTTTCAACTTTTGCTTCTGCTCCAGAGTCACACAGGCATCAGCTAGGTTGACTCTCCCTTCCACCATCTGCCTGAAGCCTGGAAAGACTTCTGGTTTGGCTATCTCAGCGGCCTCCTCCAGCTGGGTGGAGAAGTCCCTGGTCAGAGTGCTGATTTGGACTGGAGGTTTCAGGTGGGAAAGGCAGCCCTCATGGACCTGGAAAATCACCTCGTCCCCTCTGAAGTCACAAGTCACATCTTCCTTACCATAAGAGCAAGAAGTGTACACCAGGAAGTTCCCCCCATGCCGGGTGAAAATCCTGTCTGGTGTTGTATTGTCCTCACTGTCACTGTCAAAACAGTCCTTGGGGATCGGTCCTAACAGTTAATTTCCTAAATCAATGGAGAAATGTCGGTCATCAACCGCCATTCCAATAATGGTGCCTGCGGCTAGAGTAATACTCTTTAATTCGCTGTTATCCACATATATTGGAATGGTGTCATGTTCTATGTTGACTAATGGTGTTGGGTTTACCCCCAACCCTTGATGTTGGAGAGAAGCATTTAGATGAATATAAGCATCAGGGTTTTTCAATTTTTGTCCTCTTTTAACTTTCACTTCCAGGGAAATTGTCGGGTCCTTTCTGGGATGATGACTTCTTCTTTAAGCTGAATTTCAACTGCATAAGGTAGCAATTGAGCTGACCTAAATGCTTTTTCTTGATCATCAAAGCCCATGGGATTATCCGCTAATCGGGACCAAGCTTTGAAGTTTATTAGGTCCAAACTAATGGCGAAACGATTGAGAATGTCACTGCCTAAGTAAAAGGCGGCAGTGACGTCTCGCACAACCCAACAATTATGAACTATGCTCTTGTTGCCAATGGAGATTTTGAGCATACACCTGCTTGGCAGGAGATGTTTGGAATTGGGTGCTTCCAGGTCCATTTCCCATTTATCTATCAGTTTGAATGTGGGAATGGCTGGATCTTTTGGGAGTTGGCGGAACATGGCTTCGCTGATGAAGCTCTTACCGTTGTTCACACACACTCGAGCGAGAACAGAGTCCTTCCCATCATTTAACTGAACAGGGATGAACAACTGATCTCCAATTTGCTGAATATCAGCCAGGATCTGAGCTGATTTCACATCTTTCTGGACTATAGGAGTGGGAGTGTCTGATTGTGGACTGGTAAAGAATTTCAGAGTGTTTCCTTCCATTGTGGAATACCACCTTAAACTGGAAGGAAGGTTGATTTTCAGAAATAAAGAGGACCCCCCATCACCAGTCTGTTGCCCTACTGCTATTCCTGTCACGTCTGGAATTTGGTTGTTCTGGAAGTGAAATTCTACTTGGTCTGATTTTTGTTCAACCATGTGGCAGGTGCCGTTTAAACTAACATGGTTGACACTCTGTTTTAATTTTATTGGTCGGCTAGCCTGGTTCCAGAGGACCTTGTTTACACAATCTATTAGGGGTGACAACCTTCTCAGGAGGTCATTCCCTAGTAAACAAGGGGTGCCCTCTGGAGTCACTACTATGACCGGGTGTTTCACCTTGTGTCGCCCAATTTTAATGTCCAAATCTGCCGTCCCCTCGACGGGAATTTCCTTCCCGTCAAAGTTCAGGAGTTGTCCAGGAAGAGAGGTGAGAGGAATACGATAATTCTCTCCCCTTCCTAAATTCAGTTCATCAAAGGCCCTTCTGGACAGAAGGGTAGCTTGAGATCCAGTGTCCACCAGCGCTGAAATTGTACCCTGCCCCTGTACTTGTACCGGGCATAATATCTTCCCTCCTTCTCCTCAAGGGGGCACAGATAATGCACATTTTTGGACAGCTGGTGGGCCAATTTTCTGGTTTTGGACATTGCAAGAGAAGAGATTTGAGAAGAATTCTGTGGAGAGCCTTGGGAATCTAAAAGAAAAAGTTGGCAACTGGAGATCAGCGCCATTGTGGGTTCCCCTGGTTCCGGTTCTGGGCCCCCCCCCTTTTTTTGGAGGCAGTCACCAGGATGGGTTTGAACCAGGGGATTTCGGTATTGTGGGTTCTCGGATGAGATGATGGACGGCGGTAGCTCAGTCTCCATATCTCCCCAGTCTGGATTGGAATCCCTTGGGACCCATTTTTCTTTGGGAGGAGTTCCCCGATCTCTAAAGGAGAAGATCCTTTTCCCAGGATCCTCTGAGGATCCCTCTCCCTCAAATTGGAAGATCTGTACCTCCTCCACAAACTGGGCCTGTTTGGGTACTTTGTTTCTCCTACCCCCCCTCTGCTCATTTGGAGGCAGACTTTCAGGGGCAGGAGATTTCGTTTCCGGTTCCTGGGTTTCCAGGGGCTGTTTACAAGTGAGGAAGGAAGCTTCCTCCAAGGCTTTACACCCCCCTTCCCTTTGTGCCTCCTCCCTGGGAACTGGCGGGTTATCGGGGTGCTGCCCCCGTCATTGTTCTGGAGCACCAGGTCCAGAGTTTGGGGCGTTCTGTGCCGGCATGCCCATGTTAGGGTTCTGTTGCGCCCTCAGCATATGACCCAGATCCCGTGCCATGTTTTGGACCTGGCGCTCGAGTTGTGAAACCTGCTCAGGCTGATACGGGGTTCTGTTTTCCCCCCTGGGCTGATCCCGGGAAGGGTAGCTATCCCTTCCCTGGTAATACCCCGGGTTGGGAAGATTTAAGTGCCCCTCCACCCTGGGCCTCCCCTCTCCCAGATTAGGTTGTCTGGGCTCAGGGAATTGGGGAAAGAAGGATGGATGGTTTTGGGGTTGGAAATTGGGTGGATTCCTGGTGAAAAAGTTCTGCCCAGGATTTGGTGAATTTCTGCCCTCCTGGGGGAAGTTGGGAAGGAAGTTCCCCTGGTCAGGTGCTTGGCTGGATCCCCCCATTGGGCTGGAGGAGTCCACACATAACCCAGGATTGGTCGGTTTCCCTTGTAGCGGGGACTTACATAGTCAGGGGAGGGGGGGACCCCATTTGTGGGACTACCTCCTCGACTCCCTGTCTGTGACTGGCCCAAGGGCCTTCTGGGCTGTGAATTATTTGGTGCAGGCAGGTTTTTAGGCCCCCCCATCTCCAAATCTAAAACGGGGGCAACCTTTACCTCTGCCAACTTGGCAGCAGCAGGGGTGCTGGTTGGTTTGGGGCTTTTCTGCGCATTACTTTTGTTTTCTATGGGCTTCTGCACCTCATAGATCCGGGTGGCTTGCTCAATGACCCAGTCTAAAGATCTTTTCTCGTGAAAATCTCTCACGAGCTGGGTCATTATGTATTTGGGGAGAGCATGGAAAAACGTATTGATAAATTCTTTGCTGTCCGTGCGCACCCTTCTGGTGGTCTGCGCAAAAGCACGCTTTAATTCTTGCACAAATTCTTGAGGGGCCTGATCCTCCCCACATTGTAAATTGTAGGCTGCCTTGCGAGCCTCTTGAGGATTTCTATGAACAGAAAAATGTTTCAAGATGGCCACCCTATATGCGGACCATCTTGAATGGTTTTTGTCCTCCAGCCCTGCAAAGAAACTGGAGTATTCTGGGGAGAATGTCCATTTGACGTATTGGATGCAGCTACTGCTGTCCTTCAAATGGAAAGTCTCCATCATTTGCTCATAGAGCTCCAAGTGTTCCCAAACAGAATACTTGGCGTTCTTATGATAAGGCGGGATGACACTCCTTATTGCCTTTATTTGTTTCAATGGGTCCTTAAGCAAGGCCCTTTTTGCCTTATTGGCCTTTTTGGTTCGGGTAATTCATCCTTGGTCCATTCATCCTCCGACTCAGAAGCAGTGCTCCCAGAGGTGCCCATCTGATCTTCCAGGTTTTCCCGGATTCTGCGAGCCTGGGAATGGCTGGCAGAATGTGGGAACCTGGTCTCCTGTGTCCTGTGACGCTCAGAGGAGTCTTCAGTTCCCTCCTTGCTGCCAGGATTTGATGGGTACCCCCCCACTGACCTAACTGGGCAGAGGTTTTCAGGATGCCCTTAGTGGGCCTACTCTCCTGGGGTTCCCCACTAAATTGCACTGTGCTTGGGTGCACATACCCGGATGCCCGCCCCTCCATTCCTGGGTGGTACTGGCCTATGAGCCCCATACTTTTAGCTGGATAGTAATCTGCCATCCCTGTGGCCCCGTGCTCATGTGCACCAGGGAACATGGGGGTGGCAGAGTCCAGGGACTGGTAGAGATGAAGGCCTGAGGTTATGCTCAGGCGTTTCCCTTTCCCAGCGAACTTCATCTCTATCAGCCCCTGCTCCCTTTTGCAATGCAAGAGCCTGGGCTTTCAGCTCCTCAACCAAGGCCTTACTCAACTCTATCAATCTCTCCTGCATGGCTACCTGTTGCTGGAGCCTATCATTGTGCTGGCAGAGAGCCTCATTCTCTCTCCGTGCCTCCAGATTGGTCATGGAGTACTGGGCCAGTCTTTGCTGCAGGAGGGTTACCTCCTGCGTCCCATCCCTACTGGCCTGCTCCTTTCTTGCCAGAGCCTCTTGAACCCTCCTGGTGTGCTCTAACAGGTTCTGATGCTCTTTTTGGAGGTCACCCAGCCACTGGAGGGCCAAGTGATTTTCTTCTGTTTTTCTTTTTAAATGGCATACTTCCTGGCCTAAGGTTTCCCTTTCCTGACTAAGAGTCTGCATCTGTGCCGCCAGGTCGTCCCTTTGCCTTTGAAGGGCACCAGCTTTCTGGCGCTCCTGATCAAACTCTGCGTGGGTATCCAGGTCTTTCAGGATCAGTTTATTGCTCTCTGCCTTTTCCCTATCTAGGTGGCTTTGCAGGGTGACTACCTGCTCAGCACATGCCCTATTGAAATCTAATTGTTGCTCTAGCTTTTTCTGGCTCTGTAGTAGGGAGTCCAAACCTTCTTGGTACTCCTTCTGCATGGCCAGAAATCTGGTATCCTGGTCAGACTTTTCCTGTTGCAGGATACACATGTCCTCTTTGATTTTAATGAGATACTGTCTGCTCTCATTTTCTGACTCCTGGCTTCTGTGCATCCTCTGCTCAGAACAGACCAGGTCAGATTCGGCCTTCTCTAACGCGATCTGTTGCCTATTTGCCAGATCTTGGCCTTCAGCACATTTGTCCTGCATGGCTCCCATATACAGATACAAATATGCCGCTATCCTAAGCATCTTGTCGTGTTCATCTTTAGCTTTAGGGGCCATGTATAGTTCACTCAGGGCCACATGTAAGGGACCCTGATCTCTCCAGATATCTAACCCAATTGCAGTGACCTGTTGCGTGATTGCCTGCAACCACGCATCCTGGCCCTGCTCAATCCATTCACCTCTCACAAATAGCTTATGTAAGAAGTGCTCTCTGGCTATTTTGATGTCTACCAGTGTCGTCATTCTGGAATTTGAGTTCCTTCCTGACTTACAGAAGTTTGTATTTTATTTTGCAAAACAGACCGTTTCCTTAGAGCATTCCTTTGAGGGGTGCTTTCACAGTATAAAACAGCGTGGAGATCTAACCGGATATGTGTATCTGGTCAGTTGGCACACTGTATTAAGCTGCACAAGTGGTAAATGCTCCGAGCCCCCACTTTGTAAGCGGATTCGATTCAACACTACAGCTAAGTCAATGCCTAGTCTGGGATGCTGATGGAAACCCTTATTGATATATTTTTATGTCCAGTTCATGTACTCTGGATGACAACCCTTATATCACACCCCTCTCTCAGAATCCCCCCGACCCCGCTGAGCCAAGAAGTAGGTTTGTTTTGCAAATTTAAAATGTTTATTTGAAAATTAAACAATATATATCTATCACACTTTTATAGTAAATTAATATTTGATAGCACACTTGTGAGGATGATAGTGATCAACAATGGATAATGTTACAGTGGTACACTCTTTTTGATGGCTTAGAAGTGATATAGAGAGGATGAAGTAGCTGAGAATGCTTTTATGGCTTCAAGGACAATGCAATGATGAATAAAATGCAGTACAGAAATAACTTGATATGATTTAGCAAAAGATAATATAATCACTTTTTCTCTGGCAATTCACCTCCTCCCCCTTGCAATGTAAGAAATGGAAGGAGAGCACACAGTCTTCAAGAATCCCAGCAAAATGCAATACGAAATGCAGTTCCCCCCCTAGCAAGCTTAGAGAAAAACAGGTATGATTTTAAAACACAGGCCCAAAATGCTTTGAATGTGGTGGCAATGAAGTGAAATGATGCTAAAATTTTAATTCCCTGTAGGAGGTTCAGGGTGAGTGGTAGACACTTTAAATCAGTTCAGGTCAGCCCTAACAATGATTCAGGGATGGTTATTAGGTTGCAAACGAATTTTAGCAGTTCAAGCAAAGACAAATATTTTTACAAGTGGCTGAAATTGAGCAAAATGTCAAATCGCGGCAAATTTAGTCATGTGCGTCAAGCGCGATTACGGAGGCACTATAAGATGTCGGTTCTAGGCTCCTTGGAAAGCTTAGAATCTTAGCTTTAAGATGACAGTTAAAACTCGCTCCTAGCACAAACGGTTCCGGAGATACGGCCGATTTAATAAAGGTATTTTTTCAGATCTGAAATTTTAGAGCTCAGAATGACAGATGACAGTTTTCAGTTTTAAAGATGACAGAATGACACGATTCTAGGAGGCAGTTCTAATAGGCTAAAATAGTTTGGATTAGATTATTTTAAACTAAGAGATTGGTTTTGCACAGTGAGTACTCACACTATATTTTTGAAATAAGCCGTCAAGGTCTGGTCAGGTTGGACGGGACTTCCGGCGGTTGGTTCTGAAGTCCCGGCTACCTGGGTCAGCTCTGCTCTCTGGGTCTGTCAAGCACTGGGTCTGCTCACAACGGTCTGGTTTGTGGTTCTCTCTGGTTCCGGATAAAGCACTGCTTTCTGGATACTGCTACAGGTTCTTGCAAAAGTTCTTGGCAAAAATTTCAAACAGCTCGCTGTTGAATAGTTTGGTTGGTTTTGAGGCCTGCTGAAGAGGATTCAGCTTGTGGATTCAGGCCTCTCTGCTACAAATTCTGGAGTTAATTTCTGCTACAGGTTCTAGAGATTGATGGATTTGAAGTCTGGATCTCTGGATGTGAAGTCTGAAGTCTCCCGTCAAAGCGTCCCGCAAGAAAGTGGAAAGTGAATGTCCCTACCTGTCCTCCACTGTCTGCTTTTATGTGTTTAGAAAGTGGGTGTGTGAGTGGCATAACTGAGCCTGCCCCTCTCTACTTGTCATTGGCCGAATTCTCCCCTCTCCCATAATTGAGGGAAGGAAGTGGATTGTCATCATGATGAGGTCTGTTTATGAGTCAGAGGATCCTCCCCTGGTCAATTTGCCCACAAATCTATATTTGATTCAAATACATATTTCCCAGATACACAAGTGGTTGACATTACATGTACATATTACAGATGAATTAAGACAGGTCTCTGTTCAAGCCCCATGTTCCTGCGAGCTGGGATTCAGAAATGACAACATTTTGCGCTTTTTGGTCGATTTACCAATATCGGACATTTACCAAAAATTACACAAATGTGCGCAAGGAGTATGGACATTAATTGATGAAGTGTCAGATTTTTAACATGCAGACATTTGGAGTAAGACCCTATTTTCCGCTAGCAACCCCCCAGAATACACCACAGGGTCCTAACACCTCTTAAAACGTGCACAGAAAAATCACAAGAATAATGATATTACTTATATAATTCTGACAAGTCCGTACTATGAATTATCCATCTTTTTTTTAAATTATGCTCTGGCCCAAAGGGGTGTGGTTTCCCCCAAGCACATGGTGGAGTTTCTGGTTTGTCCACTTCCCCCAAGCTCAGCTTGCTAGTAGAGGCACTGCCCCTCCCATTTCCTTCCAAGAGGAAGCCATTATACGACCCCCCTAATTTAACAATTGCCTGAGCCAAAGAAGGCCCATTGTTCAGTTCCCTGCAGTCCCCAGGTGCCACTCCCCTTTCAATCAACAGGGCCATGTGGTCTCCTTTTGGTGGGGCCAGCAGGATGCAGCCAGGCCTGGGAAGAGTTGTTGAGCCAGTTCAATTCCTGTCAGGGGTAGTTGTCAGGCAGAATTCAATTTCTTTAAGCCAAGCTTCAGCAAAATGTCCTGTTTGTTCCCAGTTTAAATCAAACTTACAATTTTTACACATGCAGCTAGAATGCTGATTCTAAGTTCAAAACCATGACATTTAACAGTTGCAAACTATGTGACACTCAAAAGTAGGTCGCTCATTTAATTTAAACATTTCGATTTTAGTGGTTTTAAATCCAATTTCAATTAAGCTGCTGACATCCACAGCTCAGCTAGTTTTATTATAAACATTGTTTTGGGCTCTTCATCTTCCCAGATTTTGTATGCACACAACACTTCATTCTGCCAGATGTCTGCTGGTGTTCAGTAAGATTTTTGAATATCCTGCAATGTTTGAAATAGGCACTTTGAGCTTGCATTCAGGAAAACAAAGGTGATTTTAAGGCGCTTTTGGTCTAACAGCGCTGTTATTTTTCCTTTGACACCAACTTTCACTCCTGGCGCTTCTGGTCCATCATGCTGGCACTGGTGGGTGGCAGGTTAGACAACCATTTTGGTGTGTGCACAACCACGTGGTTTTCCTGGTTCTGAGATGGAATGAAGGGCGGCGACAGCTCATCCCCACATCTACCCAGTCTATTGGTTCAACATGGGTCAAAACCCTTGACACCACCTCCCCATCACAACTTTTTAGAGGCATGACCCCCTTTTTCTTTTACACTAGGAAGCACTCCTTCCAATAATGGATGGCAGCAGGCGTGACCTAACCATCACCACTTTTTTCCGAGGCATGTCCTCACACTCTACCTTTGGGAAATTACTATTCCACCTCTGATAGATGGCGGCAGGCACGACCTCCCCAAAACTACATTTTGGAGGCATGGCCCCCTTTTTTACACTAGGGAACACTCCCTCTACTAATGGATGGCAACACGTGCGACCTGACCATCACAACTTGTTTGAGGCATGACTTCACTCATCAATTGGAGAACTACTACTCCCACATCATGTAGATAGTTGCAGGCGCAACCTCACCATCAGCACTTTTTTTTTCTCCCAGGCATGACCTCACCATCACATATTCTTTAGGACGTGACCCTTCCTACTAACAACTAAAACCTAATCTGGCTCCCAGATTCACTGTGGGGACACAACCTCCCCTTATCCTAGTAAAAAGGCACAACCACAACTCTACTATTTGTGGGTACATGACTTCCTATATTTGCAAGTATGACTACACTTTTCCTCTTTACCTTTGGTACATCCACAGTCACTCACTCTGATCATATACCTCAAACATATTTACTGCAGATAACTTACATGTTGGAATTTATAAAAAATTCGGTTCAGTTTTGCTAGAACTAAACACAACATGAATAGTGTACATTTTGCAATATTGCTAAAAGTCTTTGTTGTATCTACAACATAAACCTGCAATTCCTCAAATCCATTATAACTTTCTCACTCTCCCAGGCTTTCACTCCATCTCTCATCAATTTAAATATGAAGTGTCCATGGAAGTCCATATTTGCCTGAAAATCCTCAAAAGGTTACACTATACTTATTAACACCTTTGCAATCCTATACATGCACAAACAAACCATACTCGCTTCTTGTGCTCAAACAATTTCTTCTCCTCACATCTTCTTTGACCTCACATTGTGCATTCATCCTAAAGCATATACCAATAGCTGTATTATGGAAGGAATATACACTGTAAAGGATACACTAATTTGCCGTGGCTCGGGAACAACTACATTTCACTCTCTGACGTTGGGCACCTTCACTTCTCATTTCTCCAGCATAACACTTTCAATACCGAGGTTCTGCACCCACTGTGTCTCCCATACTTGCCAGTGTTCTAGATTACATGTTTTCATTAAACAACATTGACCAAAGCAACGGTCTTGCAATCCACGGAACACACCTCTTTATAGTGACCTTCTTATGCTTCTGTGGATCGCTTCACTTAAACAACATTGACCAAAGCAACGGTCCCGCGATCCGTGCAACACTCCTTTTCATAACGACCTTCTTCTGCTTTTGTGGATCGCTTCACTATCACTGTACCACGATTCCCTTTCACTTCCTATTCCGAGGCACGGTGGGTTACACAGCTACAAGTCCTTTCCTCAAATCCTGCGTCGATCATGATATCTTACGACGGTGCTTACTTCCACTTTCATACGCACCGCCACCTCTGTACTTACATCAACGACCATTGCGCAGGCACACTCTATGGCGTTCCTTTCTTCCCCATCTCCAGCTGATCCTGTGTGACGTCATCAGCCGCTTACTTGCACCGAAGCGAAAATGGTCTCCTGCTCTCAACGGTCACCCCGCTGTAACACCTCTCGCCAGCAATGCCTGACATTGCAACAGTCCGTAACAGATCCATGACATTCAGCATAAGCAGATAACTCCAAAGGCACGTTCACTTCATACGCAACCAACTTTAAAACGTGCACGTCCTGGTACTCTTACTGGATCGATTATTGGTTGTAAACGACTTTATCCTCTGCTCTTTCTCTTGCAGTACGCTTACAACAGCACCAGTAATCTTATTCTTACAGTTCCCTTGAAACCTTTCCTTAGAGCCTAACGTTCATTCTTTTCCTCTTGGGCACTTAACTTTCAACTTGTTTCCTTTTCATTTATATTGCCCCTGCTTGAAGCGCAGAACATTACCTTCTTTCAGCAAAAACTACTGCGCTGGGCACATCAACTTTTACTGCTGCGCCTTACAATGCCTCATAACTTTTCCCTTGAAATCTGCGTAGGCACTTATTCTTAACTATGGGGTTCTGAGTTACTCTTCTTCCTGCCCAGGGTGCACTAGGCTTTTCCTCCCTTCTTTCTGCACTGGGTGATGGGACTTACTTCTTTCTCATTTGGGGGCAGTGGTTGTTCTTCTTCTTCTGCTGCCCCCCCTCAGCAGTCTGCTTCTTCTTCTGTTTCAGCACGCACGCTCTTTCATCAGTGTTCCTCGTCGCCAATGTAGAAAGGTAGCTCTGTACTCTCCAACTTGTTCAATAGTTAATCTTTGTTCTTGCGTGCATAGGTTATTACAATAAGAACACTAATAGGACACTTCAGGAACACTTGAGGAACACCACTGGGTCCCATCGCCCAGGCTAGCTCAGCTTCAACTGACAATGGCTAGAACCTTAACATACACTCACAGAACAACATTCCACACTAGCACTACAACATTCTCTCAGCTCATGTATTCGCAAACAAGCACTTTACAACACAGATGATAATCCCCTTTGAGAGGCTTAAGCAGGTTTACCAGTCAGAATCAGGCAGAATAGTATTGTTATGTGCAGCTGACACATTAGTTGCAGGCACAAATACCACACTTCGGGCACTTCCGGCACAATCGCCACTCAAAGAAAATGTTATGATGGAAAAGAACCCTTGCAAAGCAATATCTGCATTATTCCAGGCAATAATGTAATTTACATCACGGGCCAAACTGAAGGTGAAGGACAGATGGGTTAGAGATTTAGGGCCTATAGAGTTGTAGGACTGCATCGAGGCACTAACACATGCTAGCGAACATATTATTCCAGCCTATTATTCCAGCCTAGCTACAGCTAACACATTTGAAATATCTACACCAGGTATATTATTCTACGGAAAAGCTTCAAAAATGTTGTCGGGCACCTGATTCGGTTCCATGTAATAATGTTGCCACAAAAATCTCGCCATGCAAAAATATCGCCGGAAAATGGCCGTTTTTTGTGGCAACATTATTGCATGGAACATGCTGGGGACACCCCCACAACCCTCAATCTTTTTTTTTTTTTTGCCCCTGTCCCCATATATTGCACAACCTTTTCCCGGCGACATTATTTACGGCGAACATATATATGGGGATAATATTACCTGATACCCCTGATTCTGACTGCCTATGTTGCAAAACAGCTACTGGCACATTCATACATACAGCATGGTACTGCCCTATTATACAGATGTACTGGTCCAAAATAGCTACCCATCTACCTGCTATTTTAAATGCACAAATACCGACCGTTGGCTGTTTTTATTGGCTATATGGGGGAGGTACAAGTGAGCAGATATGGTTAGCTGTTTTTGGTAGTATCGATTGATGCCAGAAGACCTGTTGCTGCACAGGGTTGGGGCGATCCATCTAGATTACGCATCTCAGATTGGAAAATTGCAGTAGATACCTGCATGGCACTGTAACAAAGGATTTGCTGAAAGGTTGAATGTTCGCAAAAGCACAACAACATCTGGCGCAGATGGGAAGAGGCTGAATGATTGGGATAGCTAAATCAGGATGGTGGGAATGGAGATGTTCCCATTCGGTTGTCATCGTACATTGTTACACTGTTAGTAGAAATGGGGGTACAGATTTTCACCACTGATGGGTCTGTGTTCGATGATCAGGACTGGGGAGATCTATCATAGAGTGGTGATTGTTTGAGGGTACGTGATTGGCCGCCCCTTGGGGTGTGTGCAATGCACTGGATTGGGGGTTACAACCACAGGAAATAGTAGGGCACTTGTCACAAATGATGTGATTTTATGTTAATTCTGTATAGATGTAACACTGATCATTGTCTGTTTATCTGTTTTGTCACAAAACTCAATAAAAAAAGATTGATAAAAAGAAGAAAAGATGATATTCTGTGATGTGTGGCTCTTAGGCAAATTCCCTCAAAATCTCAAATGTCTTTTGGGCCCCCCCAATGCACTGCAGTAATAACATTTTGTGCATGATGCATCATCAACCCACTAAAAGACATGGGTACCACTAAAAGACATGGGTACCAGAGGTTTCTTGTTGTACGTCAACATCCCCCTAGCCTTCCACGTTCGTATATATTCTACAAAGCTGTTCCTGGCACAGTCTGAATCTGTAATTACTACCAATTAATACCAATTATTTTATCAGATTCTTTGCTGCTGTGTCTATGACTTCATAGATTGTAACCGATTCAGCCACTTGACTACTTGACTACTTTTAAGACCAATTGTGTATCCAGCAGATCTGGTCATTACCGACCTGCATTATTGGATCTTTCCTCTGTGTCACACTCCTTTGGACTTTCTTCCTGGTATTTCACTTTGTACAGCTTTAGAAGCGTGCGGGCTAGCGACCACAGCACTCCTTTTACTCCATCACTTAATGGTGACAGTCTTCTTAACAAATCAGTTCCCATCACTACTGCTGTCTCAGAAATAAGCGTTACTAAAACTGGATGTTTAAGTTTATTCTTTCCTATCTTGATATCAACCCCAACACTTCTCTCTAATGTGATCTCTTCTCCGTCAAGGTTGTACACTGGATATTTTACTTGCTTAATTTTCAGATGATGTTCATTTTCCTTCTCGATTCAAGAATTATATTTGTTTCAATTGTCGCTTGTGCTCCTTTATCAACTAATGCGAAAGCCTGACATTGTCCCTGAATAGATAGTAAAGGGTGCATAGTACCAGTCTTCAACAATTTCCAATGTGCACAGTAAATTGGAGTTATTGCTAAGTTCAGGACTAACCTTCCTCAACCCTACCATGCTCCTTCTGAGATATAGTGGTATATGGAACAAAGCCTTTCCTATCTTCTTGTACATATCTGCATTTGTTACCTCATTAATTCCTACACTGGCAAGAGCAATTTGGTTACTTACCAGTATTCTATACCGTGAATGTGCACCTTTCATTTCAGTCCCTTTAGTGTCCTTATTCATATGCTCTCCTCGGGACTCTGGGTCAAAAACATAGTTTGGTATCCAATTATTTACATTCCTGAGTTATTTTGGGGTGAATGGGTAGCATCAGATCTAGATACTGTGCCTGTTACCTGTCTAACATTGAACCATTCTGGATTTAAGCAAGGCTCTGAGTATAACTGAGTGGTTAGACTAGTTTCAATTTTACTGGGATTGTTGGGTTCAGACATATTTTTAGATAGGTCAAAACATGAACAAACAATCCTTTTCTTATCAGTAGCGATCTTTTGGCTTTGTTTCTCATTTTATTCTCCTGGTGTGTCTACACCCTGTCTTTCCTCACTCTGTTCTTTTTCAGTATTCCACAATTTTTTTACTTAATTTTTTACCTCCTGAACTGCAATTTGATATTGAGTTATCTGATCTGAAGGTGTCAGTCATGCGTTTTTAAATGAAGTATATCACTTGTTACCAACTTAACTTCAGTTGTTTGAACGTCTGTGTGCACCACTGATATTTGGAAATTACCCCGTGTTTCCTTACTTATTTCAGGTTCTACGTCACTCTTACAGTAATGCTCTGTGCTGCCATGGGTAATCTTACTCTAACATTTGGAATTGTGTCTTAGTCTTAGTTTTCTTGGTTCTTCACTGAGACCTACTGGTAGTGATGTTGTAGCTTCCCTTTCTGGTTCCTGTTTTTCCTAAGTATTCTCTTTCTGATATGAATTCATTCACTTGGTTGGTTGTGTTCTTGATCAAAATTGACCTTTTTCTTTTGTCTCTCTATTTTCACATTATTAGTGTTTTGTTCAGGGGTATCTCCCTTTTGGTCATGACTCTCAATAATGCCAGCTCTAAATCCATCAGTGGGGATAATTCTAGATTGGTTTCTCTCCGTATTTGTTTTGTCTTGATCAAGGGTTCCTTTAGCTAGTCACTTACTTTACTTCTGGGTGACTTTCAAAGCATATTGTGTTGGTGTTGCAGTAGGTGCATTATTTTGTGTGCTGCTGAGTGACTTCCCAATTTGTTTAGTCAGCATCCTCACATGGATTTTCAAATGTTGCTATCGATGATCTTTGCTACGTTCATAACTCCCCAAACTCACGGGATGAGATCTTTTATCAATCTTGGTTCAAAATGATTCTGCTACAGCATATGTCTGCTAGCCTGTATCGTGCTCAGCATTGCAAATTCTTGAATGTTCTCCTCTTAATGGTATATTTGTATCTGGCAACCCGCTTAAGCTTCTCATGCCAGGGTAAAGAAATCAATCAGGAGATATTGGAAATATCTCAGATCTGAGTCTTGCACGTAATTCTCTTGCTTCATTAAAAAAAAATGCATTCGATATTTTCGTTGTTCAATTGTGTTATAACAAAATCAACAATTGATTTCAAGCCTTTATTTTGGGCACTGATATAATTAGGTTGTGTTGAATCAATGCTTTGAAATGTAGCTGTGTAAGACTCTGTAGTTTCAGGAATTACCTTGTCCCAAGGAAATTCATTCTGCTGACTCTTCTGAGTATTACATTTGCTTTTGATAGCTTGTAAAGTTTATATTTATACTTGCTTTTACCGCTAGAACTTTGGCCCGAGGGCTAGAGATGTTATTATTTTCCTTTTCATGGCTTTCATTGGAATTGTTACTCCCAGTGTGAGGTTTTGCAATCACCTCCCAACTTATTGGATGACTGTCACTGTAATCTCTGGTGGGTTGTGCTATGACTACTGCTCGCAGGGAGTAGAAGTATGAATTACAGAAATGTAATCATTCCATGTCCAAATTTGAATCTATACACAAAAAAAGCATTCCAGAGTCTGTGTAAGAATTCACAAGGTGATTTATTTGGTTTACAAACCATGGTTCAGACAACACATTTTGCTTCTTGAACTGAACGGTATGGATTGAAATGTCTACATTATTTAATTTTAAAAGCATTCCAAGTTCTGGTATTTTATTCTGGTAGACTACAGAAGAATTCACCCTGAGATTCCTCTATTGTCCAACTAACTTATTTGATGTAGTTTTTATCTCCATGAATATCTAGAGTTCTGTATGCATGCTCTACATATTATGTATTCTGTTAAATGCTTGCATGTTTATCTGATTATGGAAGTATCTTAACTAGGCTTCTTAGAGATTTAATGGTTTTTGCGAGGTTGATGTCTTGTTTATGATTTTTATGTTTGCATTCTACCCTATGCCTCATTGTTTTCCTCTGATTCTGTATAGTGGGGGCCTCTACTTCTGTTTTTATGTTTCTTAATGAACTCATGGTCAGTAATGTAGTGTTCTTCACCATCCTTGCTAGCCCTAATGTTATTTTGTCCTGACAGACTAGGGAAGAATGCCGTATGGCTTTTTCTTTATCGTCCAACTAAAGTATTTGATGTAGTTTTTGTCTACAAGAATATCTAGAGTTCTGTATACATGCTCTACAAATTCAATATGCTGTTCAATACTTGCATCTTTATCTGATTTTGGAGAAATCTTGACCAGGCTTCTTACAGATGTAATGATTTTTTGTGGGATCCATGTTTTCTTAATGATTTTTATTTTTGTGTTATACCCTATGACTCTCATCATCTACTTCCTCTGAGTCTGTATAGTATAAATCTCTACTTCTCTTTTGCTGTTTTTGAATGAACTCATGGTCCGTATGTGTCTGTTACTCATCATCCTTTCAACCCCTAATGTTGCTACAACTATGGGATTTCTTATATTTTTCTTCCAATTTAAATTCAGGCATATTGGCTTTGACATAGCCATTGCCATGTGCCAGGTTCCACAACGTTCACTTTGAAACAGCTTTATGTCTGTGAAGGGGAGCTCAATCACATCATCTTTTTCTTGGTGTCGAAGTACCCCATATATTGCCACTCTCCATTCTTCAGGATATAAATCCTCATCCTCAGAAGAGGAGATTTCACTTTTTATAGCGGCTCTCTGCCTCCTTCAGAATCTACTTTTTATTTGAGCATTGTGTTTATAGGATAGGAATCTTCTCCATCTTATCCTGCAAAGCTTGTAAGTTCAGCTGTTGATTTATACAAATTGTTTCTATATAATGTGCCCAAAGCGAGTCTCATTCCTCTTTCAGTAACTCTGACTCATTGGCAATGTGGTTATTGCCATCTTTCACCTTTCTAATATGGGAATTCAATTGATCAATATATGTCTGGTGCTGCTTAGTCTCTAATGAATGAAAATGTAGTGCGCCTGGAATCGTTTTGTACCAGATGACTCAACAATTCTTTGTATTTCTTTGACCAGTAATTTCTTTCTGTTTCAAACTCGCTTTCCTTAAAGTATAAATCATTCACCTTGTGTTTCAATTCAGTAATGTGCTATAGATAGGACTCTATTTCAGATCACTGTTGATCCACTATTCTTTGGAATTCATTATTTTGTGGGGAGCATTCTGAATGCTATCATGTCTCATTTAAGGACTTGTGACTGTCACAATCTGTACACATTCTTTTTGTAATTAGACTAGCTCTGAACTTTCTGGTATTCTTCCACCCTCACATTTGCCCCTTGGTATATCACAATGTTCAGGTAACTATCCTTATTGGTTTACAACCAGGTAACTATCTTGAAATTGCTCCCAGTCCTCAACATACCTATCTAGGATGAAATATAGTTTTGCTGCAAGAGTTTTTCTGAGTCTTGCAACCTGATGATTCACAAATCTTCGTGAGACAACCATTCAGTAGTGTGCTACTGCCTCAAATATCATCAAGATCTGTATTATTCACTTCACCATGTATCTTCTCTCTCCAAACAGATGCATTTTGTGATTTCTATACTGCACACGCAAATCATTTGTTCTCTAAGTATTTCCTTAATTCCTAAATATTTTCTCTGCCAATTTGGAGTGAAATACATGTTTGAAAAATAAAAAAATATGAAATAAAAATGTGATTAGTATTATTTTTATTTATATATTTTTTAATGAATTCTGTAGAATTCAATTCAAATAATAAACATTCATGAAGTAATTTAGTAAGTTTAATTTTTGTTTCTAAAATGTATAAATCTTTTAGAACCACCTAATGTAACAGTAAGTAAAGTAAAATGTAAAATATTATTATTTTCCAATTAATTATCCTAATTGAAATACTTATATTTCTGCAATTAATTTATTAGGTTTAGTATCAGTACATTTTGCAATCAAAAATTGAACATTAGAAAAATGGACACATATAATAGTTATATTTTTCATGTGCTGCGTAATTAAAATTCTGTAATTAATTTGCCACTTCTGTCACCATATTTGGAATCTTTAAAATGTAAATGACCTTTAAAAAAAAAAGAAATGACTGGGAAAATAAAAACACAATATAATTATTACTATTCTTATTATTGATTGCCTGGTGCTAAATTAAAATAATATGATTTGTGGACTGGTCTTGTTATTTTATCACCTCATTTGGAGTATTCAAAATATTTTTAGGACTTTTTTTTAAATCCGAGAATACTATGAAAATAAAAACAGAATTACTTGTATTAATGATCTGGTGCTCAAATGTATATATGTATTATAGGGTGGCCATGTAGTTGTAGTTATGGTTAAGTTGCTCAAACCATTGGAAGAGCAGTTTTTGGGTGGCTTATAACTTTAGTGCCGTTTGACGAATCCTGACCAATATTTGCCAGAAAAGTATACGGCCACATTTGCATGATTTTGTAAAGTATGCTTGGGTTTTGTCATGGGGGTTAAAGTTATAGCAGGGTCCTAAAACAATTGAAATCCGAATAGACATACATTGAAAAAAAGTTTGCTTATTCTTACAGCCCAAACCGCTGGATGGATTTGCAACAAATTGGCGCGAGGAACGCCACCCTGGTTTCAAAATCGGGCTTTTGCAAATTTAAATCCGTCCAGTAGTTTTTTTTAAGTGACCAAAAAGTAGGTTGAAAATAATGTGTGATATCTGTGTCTAATCTGTGGACTAATTTTCTGATTCAGTCTCCACGGATGCCTCTGGAACTATCAGGGAGCAGCGTGGTGTTCGTGGACAACAAGCATCCGTGCTGACTGGTTATTGGAAAATGTGAGATGGGTCAAACTTTTTGAAACAGCCTCCACATTGGATCCGTGGACCACAGCCTTGGCCCACAGACAGCGCGTCCTTGCCTCCCAACTCTGGAACACCCTGCCCCAGAACATTAAATCGTCCAAATCCTTCCAGTCTTTCAGGAAACTCGCCATTGGGTGGCTACTGACTAAAAGTCAACCTTAAGCTAGACCTAGCCTTAATCTGTAAATATTGTACATGCCTTACCTATGTCTTTATTGTATGCATTCACTACCACTGTCTGTATATACTGTATATAACCTTTGCCAATGTACCACTGCTAATTACCATGTACTGTGCCTTGTAACCTGTCCTAAGCACCCTTTTACTCCCGGGTCCAGAGCACTCTATAAATAAAATAAACAAACAAACAAACAAACAAGAAAGGACTCTGGAAAATACATTTGGGGTTATTTTTTGGCGGAAAAAGTGTCTGGGAAGGGTGAGAAGTGGAACAAAGTTAAGAAGCAGCCGTTTTAATAAGTGGAAAATGACCATGTGGGCCGAGTCCCCGGTAAAATTTACTGTCCACGACTGTGAACACGAACATGTGTCCTCATACATCATTGGAAATGGGAGGTGTTCGGTGTTTGGCTATATTTATACACATTTTATGAAAGTAGTGGGTGTGACTAATATATATGTGTTTGAAACAAAAATACAAATGGCAGTTGTTACTGAAGTGTGTAAAGTGGTTATACCGTGGCTAAAGTGTATAGCTGCGGCCATATCGACATTATCCCATGGCTAAAGAGTAAAGTTGTGATAATGGCCAGTTTTGAGATTCTTGGGGTCATGGTTGTATGGTTGTGGCAATGGCCAGTGTCCAGATTCTTGGTGGGAAATCTGGACACTGGTAATGGCCACAACAATATGTGTACAGTTATTATGGCTATTATAGGGGATATACAGTATTTGTAACATGGTGGAAGGGTATTATTGAAGTGTATACAGTATTTATAAAATTGTTGAAGGGTCTTGTTGTGGCCATGGTTAGTGGCCAGATTTCTGGGGGCATAGCTGCAGAATATTCCCCTAAGAGACTGGACACTGACCATGGTCATAATTGTGCTCAGTAATTATAACCACAATAGTATGTCCAGGTTGAAGGGTATTTTTGAAGTGCATAACGTGTTTATAATTGGGAAGCGAGAGGTCCCCAGATATACACATCTGTCCCTCATTCACTCTGGATGAGCCAGGCTCAGTCAGCCAATCACAGAGAAGGGCACAGAAGGGCATTAATGCAGGCAGGCAGGCAGCCAACCAAGCTCAGAAGCATTCAGGCCATTCACTTCCATCCAGACACTCATAACAAGGAATGTGGATTGTGGCCAACACCCATCCTTTCAGCACACTATACTGAATTAATGTCAGTTTCAGGCAGGGGGTGTCTCATTCAATGTGTCACACCCACAAAAACCAGATACCCATAACATAGTATGCATATTGGTCACACACCCTATTGACACAGGTTACACCCCAAGGGTGTACCCACAACATACAGTCACTGGGAAGGTTCCAGCCAGTCTGGCCTGGACTTCCCCACAATACCATATATGGTTCATCCACCCAACAGTCAGTCAGGGGAAGCGACTGAGGCAGGGCTTCCAAGACTTTGGGAAATCAAGGTAACGCAATAGAAACCAAGAGGCCCCAGGGGCCATCTTGCCTTCTATCAGGAATCCACTTATTCTTATGGCAGTGCCTAGGTATCCCAAAATGGAAGATACTCAGAGCTCCTGTCACATCAGCATGAATCTGCCACCAGCCCATACTCTGCTCTGTGGGAAACACGCTGGTGTCCAAAAACATACACTAGGGGTACAGGGTTGTGCCCCCACCCACGGGTCCATAAGGGTATCCCAAGTGTCTCTGTTCACTACAACCAAGTAGAGGTAGAGCTGCACTGCCAGAGGTTCCAAGTGGAATTGAGTGCAGAAAATTACACAGAACACACATGATAAGGGAGTACTGGACAAGGACCGTGAGGCCCTGCCCATCCAATGCATTTCCAGCATCACAATAATGGTTCCAGCAATGTGCGAACTGGCTATGGGTACAATACTTTCTCCTCAGTTGGTATGGTACAGTAATATGCCCACAGTAATTGATAGTGCCCATGGATGGTTACTTGAATATGGTAAGAAGACTAAATCTAAAATTCAGAACACTGAAAATGTATTACAATACTTTTTCTTCAGTAAATATCGCTAAAGTAAGATGTCCACAGTAATTGATAGTGGGTGTGGACACTTAGTTGAATATGGTAAGAAGGCTGCAATCTGTGTTTGTTTCTCTGTAAAGAAACAAAAGTACAATTTAATATAGAACATACTTTGACAAATGTAATTAGTTACAATTTGCATTTTGTAGAAGCTGTTGAACTGGAATGGATTGACAATTTGGTATGGATATATACATACATCGTTCATTGGGCATTTGCTCTTGTGAAACATGGTTGTAGAGAGTGTACGTTTGTTTCCACATGTATGCAATCTGAAAGATTTCATTCATAGGTATGCTATTTGTTTCTAGTACTTGTAGTATATACATTAGGAATTATTGTGGATCTTCCTGTGTGTTTATGGTGAATGTAATCATTCCTATCCAGTGGTCTAATTCTTGCCTGATAACTGAGACACTGTAGGTACTGTCAAGATTATTTGTGGTTTTCTATGAGCATTTGTAAGCAAAACTGGTCTGATTTATTTACGTAAATGTTCTCAACAATTGGAACAGAAGATTGATTGCTACATTTTCATAGCAATTTATGCCAGTTGTGTTGCGGAATTTAAAAGGACCAGATAATTTTACCTCTGTATCCTTTGATGAGCCTGGAGTTGTTTTTGGACCAGAGAGTTTTGTCTCGGTATCCTTTGATGGGCATGGAGTTGTTTTTGGACCAGAGAGTTTTGTTTTTGTATCATTTGAAGGACCTTGAGTTGTTCTTTGTTTTTTAGTGGGATTGCAGGGAGATCTGCTATAGTTACCGTTTGCATTAGTTGTCTTTTTAAAGGTTTTCTTTTTTGTGATACAGGGTACATATCTAGATAGGGTGTGCACAGTGCACATAGTCTGTTGTATTCTAGGATCCAAGGAATGTCAGCATTTACTTTGTTTGCATCAAAGTGAACTTGGAATAAACCATTTATTGTATGAATACTTGAAAGTGCTACGTAGCTCACACCTTCATTTAAGACTGTGCTGCCAATGTCTATCAGTGCAAGGTCCAGAGTTAGACCTTCCAACTTGTGAATAGTGACAGTATATGCAAGAGAGAAAGAGAGTTGTTGTCTGCGTACATACATGGCTTTGAAAAGAAGGAAACATGCTATTGTGTGGCCTATTCTTTTAACTTCTGCAAGTTTGTCAAAGTGGATATTGGCAAACTGAATATTGTTCTTGTGTGCATGTATTTGGAAGCCAACACCTGTAATAATTGCTCCATTGTCTAAACCTTGTTCTATGCCAAGGTTACATTTTAGAATTACTCTGCAGTTTAGACACAGAGTTAACAGTTTTTCTAATCCAGCTCTGTTGGGGATACATTTTTGTGTCATGTCATGCACTTCTAGTTTGTGGGTGGAGCTGATATGTACTATGGGTTACATTTATTTTTTCAACATTATATCACTGAATTGGCTATAGCTTGCAGGGGTTGGCATTAAGCACACGCAGTTTAGATTTTTCTGGCTTCATTCTTCCATGACATCAGGGGCAGATGTTTTTTGTCCAAACAGTTCATGGATTAGTCTATTTTTTAAGGTGGATGTTGCTTCTTTAGTAAGCTGACCAGTTTGAATGCTCTTTAAAGTGTTATCATAGGTTAGATATGTAGGCCGATGCATGTTTTTAGTTAGTTCTATGTAGCAAAATTGCTGCCACAGATTTACATTTCCAATGCTGCTGAGTGTATTATGGATTCTTTGTGTCCTAATGTTTTGAATATGGGTTGCTTTTCACTGGTGTTAACTGTAGGAGGTCTCCGAAAACAATAACATGTTTTCCTTCAAAAAGTTCTTCCTGGTCAGTTTCTAGGACTTCTTGCATTCCCAGATGAATTAAAGCCAGCATGAGATTGGAAACTATGATGACTTCATCAACTAGGAGGACTTTCATTTGCTGCATTGTTTTGCATACTTCAGTATCGGCTTCTGCTGACAAGTTGCAGAATTCTAATTTGTTTTGATGTCCTACTGGGAGAAGTAGTCAGTGTAAAGTTACACCTGCAGGGGCTGTGACAACCGGTGAAAGGGTATTATTTGTTAACTCATGTACAAATGTCCTGACTATTTTAATTATGAAGGTTTTGCCAGAATCAGCCACACAACTTACACACCAGAGGAGAGCAGAGGTTTATATTTACAGCTGCATGTTTTAGTTTAATGTTTTTGTCCATGTTCAATTTCTTCAGTGACTTGAAGGTAAATGATGAGTTGCTCATCATTTAGCTGTGATTTAAGCACTGACAAATCTTCAGATTGTTTATATTGACAAATGATGTTTTCTACCTCAGTCATGGCTATTTCTGCTTCATTTCGTATGAGTTGTTCTACCAATGGTTTTTGTCTTCCTTTAAGAGAAGGTTGTCTGCCTTCAGGAGTGTCTTTATCTAGTAGAGTTTCAATTTCTTCCTCTTGTTGGTGTTCACTGTCCAATATTTGTTTGTAATGTTTTAAAATGAAATTTGTTATACTGCTTTCATTTGCCTTGAATTCAGCTTTAAATGTGCTTTACAATTCTTCCTCTTTTCTCCAAGGTTTGAATAGTTGCAATACGGCAAAAAAGAAATTAGTTTCCTTATAGATAATTCTCCCTCTGCTAATATTATAATGATACTCTTTTTTTCAGATGCTGTGTTTTAATACAAAGATAAGATGCAAGGGTGTGTTGTAATAGGGCCATGTAATTAAGTTCTCTGTACTGTGGAGATTTTAAAGGTTTAGCCAGAGAACGCTTTCAGATTTCCCAAATAAGGTTGCACCTATTAAACGATTTGCAACTTCATATGACTTGCATTCTGTATGTGACAGAATTCTGATACCAAAGCTGTACAGTGTATGTCACAGGGTCTTGTTGAATAAAATGTCATCCCAAAGGTCTTTAGCTCAGTCTTCTCAGCTTTGGAGATGTAGGCTGTGACATATCTTGTAACTGCAGTTGACTTGTCTGCAATGTATTGAATGTCTATATTTACATTCCACAAGAGGGCAATGATTGCATTGTAAACAATGATGTACTTGGATTCCTCATCTCTTTGTTGTGCGTGTTTTTAGGGGGTTTGCCTTTTACAGTGTGCCTAACAGAAGACATCAAAATATTCACTTGTTTGATGGTGGAAACTGGTCTAATGAAGCCAATATGACATTTGGTGTAGTGTTTACCTTTGTTTTTATATCAATATCAGCAGTATTTGCCACGCTTATGTCTTTGGAAGTGTAAGATTTGTGTGCGTAGGTCATTATGCATGGTTCCTGAAGGGATGTCACAGGTAATGTATTTTTCAATAAATTGTAAAACAGTGGCATCACTGTCATGGCCAAATTTTATCCACAAAAGCATTTGGATGTGTGTTGTTCCTCTAGATTGATATTCTTTTTTCCAAAAGAAGTGTTCTACTTCTCTGAGTGGAGGGGTGGTGTTATTGCAGATGAAGTGCAGCATGGCAATGAAGCACTGGTGAAAGTGTTTTGCAACGTTGACAGGATCAAGAGAACAGAGTTATCCAGGACTTTGTATGTCTCTTCCCTCTTTATTTTGGTTTGCAGGGTGTAGGAAGTCATGTAAGGCTTACCATGCATATTCTGAACAACTTAAAGTAACAAACCATGTGGGTGGGCCAAGGTTCCTTAGCATGCAACGTACATCTGTGTGAAGTCAGAACCAGTATTCTTTTTTACCACACATGTTTGCCAAGTTATTTGTGATACTTTTATTGGGTAGCTGACATGTTTAAGAAATGAGAGCCTGTTTTTGTGTGTGTGCAACTATGTAAAATAGAGCTGCTAGTTTGCTTTCGAACAATAGTTAGAAAATGTATTATACATTTTGCCTGACTCTTGGATCTTCAGAATACATTTGAAAAGAGAGATATTCAGATGCACTCATTTGGGTGACTCTTCCATAATATCTTCTCCCTTTTCCTGTAGGAAAGAGTACAGGAACAGGACGCGCTTCTACACTTGTTACCCATTTGCACATTGGACATCCTTTGGCTTGGCGCATTTGATATGTTTCCAATGCATCTTCTATGGTGTCTTTGGAATGTAGTGGGTGAATTGTATACTGGTCTAAAATATTGGCTGTAGTAACATGATCCACATGTTGAAATTGGCCAGTTCGTGGGGGATCATCAATTATTTGGGTGTTTCTCTTTATGTTTCTATCTCTGTAGTATTCATTGTTTTGTTTAAGATATTCAATTAGCACAATTAGTGCCGGGATACCACCAAGACTCTGATGAGGCCCAATATGGCTTGTCTCTTTTTAACCGCCCTATCTTTTCTTAGTTTTCTACAGAGTTGCGTTTTACTAGGCCTTCTGTTGTATCTGCTGGAAAAATCGAAAGTGTGTCTTTTAAAATTGGAATGTTTATGCGTGTGTTATTGTATGGAGATGATGGGTGTGTCTCTGTAATTGTGGAGGATTGAAAAAGACTGCTGTTTGATTGTGTAGTGGGATGATAGGTGTGGTTGGGAAAGTTGTAAAAGCGAGTGCTTGTATAGGTTTGGGTAAATATGACATTGACATCGGGAAGTGTTGTGTGGAACAAGAATGTGTATGAGATGGGGAATGGGTGATAGTGTTTATAGTACTATATGTTACACAGTAATGGCTTTAGTGAATAATGGAGTGGTGGTGTTATTGAATAAGGAGGAAAATTGTGCTGTGATGAGGAAGATAGCGGTTGCTATAATGGTGTGATTTACTGTACAAGTATGAGGGTTGTGTGGTTGTAATTGCAAAGGGGTGAGTAAGAGTATGTATGTGTGGTAATGTGTGTTAGTGGTTTTCAATGGTATGAGTGGGAATGTTGTTGGATCTGATTTCAGCAATGGGTGAGTATAGGGCTATGCTAGAAATTAAATTGTCCTTGTGATACTGGAAATGCATCGAAGTTACAGGGCCTCCGTATCCTTATCCTTTATTGTTTTTTATTGTGTGTTCTGTCGTGTTTTTTGCGCAGGATTTCATGTGGGACTCCTGCCGGTGCAGCTCTCTCTCTTGGTTTGGTGTACAGACCCCTGGGATACTCTTATGGCACCCATGGGTGAGGGTAAAACCCTGTGCCCCTAGTGTATGTTTTTGAGCACCCGTGTGTGGCTCACAGAGCAGGGTATGGGCTGGTGGCAGCTCCATGCTGAATTGACAGGTGCCCTGAGCGTCCTCCATTTTGGGATGCCTAGGCCCTGCCATTGGAATCAGTAGATTCCTGATGGAAACAAGATGGCCCCCGTGGCCTCTTGCCTTCCATCGCCTGTTACCTTGGTTTTCCCAAAGTCCCGGGAAACCCTGACTCTGTCCCTTCCCCCTGACTGGCTGTTGGGTGGAAGTTCCATATATGGTAGTGTGGGGAAGTGCCGACCAGACTAGCTGGAGACTTCCAAATAACCATATGTTGTGGGTACGCCTGTGGGTGGGACCTGGGTGAATGGAGTGTGTGAGGAATATGCATTCTATGTTGTGGATGTCTAGTATCTGGTGTTTGACACAATGACTGAAACAGCCCTGCCTGAAACTGGTATGAACGCAGTGTGTAGTGTTGAATGGCATGGTACTTGTCCAAATCCACATTCTGTGTTGTGAGTGTGACCCAGCAGAGTGAATGGGAGATCAACAGTATATCTGGGGGTGACTCACTGCTAGAAATCGCTCAGAAGCTGGAGTTGAAACTGACATTGAAACTGAAGCTTAACCTTGAAGCCCTCCGGGAAGAGAAGTATTGATGTTGCTCTACTTCGTCAATCTGAAAGCTGCGGTGTCTCCAAGGACTGATCCAGAGAGGACCTGTTTGGGCGCCATCTTCCCGAGCTACGAGGGACCATCGGGCACTGTTAACCTACCCCGAAGAGCCCTGTAAGACTGTCAGCCGGAGACGGGGGCCGCCGACGTGAAACGAAGAGAAGCACCGGACAGCCGTCCACCATCGTCGACCAGATTTTGCAGGTTTACCGATACATGTACTGCTCTTACCAATCTTGAGAACGCTCCATTGCCTAAGACAATTTGATTCATGGATGCGCTCCTCCGCACCACCGAAGGGCCTTATCCAGCTGAAGAAGGCCAGGCCGTTGACGAGCCGAGAAGCATCCACCAGTGGTTTTCCCACCACCCAAAGACCGTAGAGACGCCGGACGACTTGACACCCTTGCTGGGCCACAGTTCTTCACAAACTCTTTGCGGTCCTGAACTATTGACATCGAGGTGCCGCGCATGCCTCATCCTTGTAGGACGTCTTCGACTCGTCGTCGACAAGCACTGTCATGATCAAAGCTGCTGCCTCGACGCCACCGAACTTTCCATCGATGATCATCGATGCAAAGTTCACTTTCTTCAAGGCGCGTCGACAATCCGTGGCTCCTGCTTTAAAGGGAATCACTCAAGAAGGATCCATCGACGCCTCCTCGAGGAACTCTGCTATTCCAGGTACATTGGGGTGGTAGAAACACTTTAGAAGGAAATAAGACTCCTTGAACAATATCTGGACTGGGCTTGTAGTATATCTTTATTTTTACAGGTTGCCCAGGTGGGGGGATCTTCACACAGAGCTGTGCCTAACGGTAGGGGACCAGTATTCTGACAATTGTTCTAACCACCTGCTTTCCTCCTATGTCTATTGTTGGTTACCATTATTAATTGATTTGTGTGACATTTGACCAGATTACAGTTGATGCACTTTAATGAAATCTGATAATAATTGTGGTACCACTTAGAACTGTATATAATTGCCATTGTAGATTAACTGAGCACAAAGTGAGTTATCGTAATTGTGTATATAACCTTGACCCTTAATTATATAAAGACTGTGTTTTAACTAATACAGTGTGCAGATATTTCTTTGTGGGTTCTTGGGGACTACACTGCACTTAAGAACCAGCCTGCATCACCTCCTGAGAAGCTAGGCATGATTGCTCATCCATTGCTACCAACAATAGAGAATCTTGGCTGGGGTCCTCTGTGCCTCTCCTCTACCATATAGAGAGCAGGAGTACAGACAACTCCCTCCGGTCTTTACAGTCTTACAGAAGGTTTATGAGAGAAAATTGTGGTGTTAGTTAATAAGGGACTGGTGGTCTATTGAATAAGGAGGAATGTTGAGATGAGATTGGAAATACTGTAACTGGTGCAATGGAATGGGTAAGAGTGTAATACAATACTGTTGAGTAGTAAACAATGCTTTAGGCCAATGCATAGTGAAATTATGTTATTTCAATGACTGAGACATACATGCTGTATTAATATACTTACTTTTGTAGCACTTGAAGAGTTTTCTTTGTTCGGTACCTGTTTTGTCAATCTTCTTTTTGTCTGTGATTGTAAAAGAAAGTTACTTTGTACATGTAGTAATGTTGAAATAATTTCTGTAGCATCATTTTTATTTGTTATGGGCGGAGCAGTTATTGGAAAAGGGAGTGAATAGAGTTCTGTTATGTGTGGGGCACTGAAGTATGTTAGCTATGTTGTTACTAGATGGGATCTTATTGCACTTGTTGGAAAGGACTAGTCTTTTTTATGTAAGGGAAAGGGTTGCCTTTAAAATTGCTCTTTTTTAGTAGAAATGTATTGAAAGGCAAAGAAAGCGTAGGTGCATTAGGATTTCACCCATCCCCATGTGATTTTGAAATAAGGAATATGCATGTGCAAAATATTTTAGGAACTGTTTTAAGTGGAACTTGTTGTGATGAGGTGTAATATTGTGTCACATTGTGGAATGTGGTATCAATGGCTTTAAAACAGTGTACCTTTATAAGTAAGGAAAGTTAATGCGTTTTAGTAATGCCTATTTTTACCTGTATTTTAGTAAAAAACATACAGTGCATAGGTGCATGAGCAGCGCCAACATTTTTACATTTTTGTAAAGGAAAGGAAATGTACTTTCTACACACCTGTAGGTGGCCGTCGATGTCAGGAGGTGGATAATGGTGGCACTTTAAGTGATCTGATAGCAATGGTGAGGGGGATATCTCAGGGGCAACGCATCTGTCTTGGAAGCAAGACAATGCAACAAAACAGGTTTGAATCCCGATCCCACACTTAGAAACCAATCTCTGGTATTAAGCACATTATAAAATAACAACTATAATTATAATGGGTGGAAAACATTAGACATTTATTTGTAGGTATAATAATACATTTTCTATTGTGCTTTCAGCTTTAAAAACAATTAACTCTTTACACAAATTCATGAAATCACCATCACACAATAGAATCCATTATTAAAATAGTAAAAACGAAAAAAAAGTTCATCACAAAATTCATCACAAAACTACATTTCCTGAGTATGGACTAAGAGTATATCTTCGTTAAAATCACAGTTTAGGAGTGTTAAAATACAATGAAATCAATTGATCAGTTATTGCACCCATTCTTTCTGTTCCGTCAGCCCGGTTAGCATGAAAAACTGAAACAAACATTTGCTTAGTTGGTTGGGGATTCTTGACAAACACATATTTCAGAGTCTCAGGCCGGTTTTACTGTCATATAGGTCTATATATTTCTTAAAACTTGTTAGGTGCTGGGCTTTAAGTGATTCACATTGTAAAAGTAGGTGGTAAACTGTTTCATTAGGCAAGGTACAGAATCTGCACTGGTCTTTCGTTTCCTCACTTTTTTTCCATTTTACAGCATTAGCTCTAGTCGGGAGAATTTCAAGTCTGAATCTCATTATTGTGTAGTCAACCTTGCAGGACGGGAATTTGCATAGGTATTGTGTGCATATTCCCTGTTTTTTATGGACTCTGGTATTATTTTGGTATTGTTTATATTTTCCCATTTTGTCTCGGGTTCTACACGAATCCGCCCTCCACAATCTTTGTTCATATGATTCAGGTGGCTCATTTATTAAGGTTCCCTCCTTATTTGTAAGAGACAATGCAGTTGTTTTAAAAATGTGTGGTTTTTTTAGCTTTTTATTTCAAGCCTAAAAATGCAAAGATGCATTAGTAGCCTTTTTGTACAAATAAGGAAAATGCACTTGCAAAAGATTTGCAAAAGATTTGTAAAATATTTTTAAATGAAAAAATGTTGGCACTATGTCTGATCTGGTAGCAGTGCATGTAAAATAGTGTGGCATTATATGTAGGCAAACTTGCAGAAATTTAGGGATGACTATTTTAATACCATTTGAGTAAAACACTGACCATACAGAGGTGTATACGTAGCACTACCATTTTTCTAATTCTGTAAAGTTATGAAGAATTCACTTTCTGATAATTTTTCTGGAAGAATGAATTGCCACTTCATGTGAGCTGGTGGAAAATATTGCCACTACATGGAATCTGATAGCAGTGGTTACAAAAGAGCATACATTAAGGCTGTGCTGATACATACAGAAGAATGTGGTGAAGTAAATTACTTTTGAAAATACAAGCATACCAGTATTATGTCTTCTTAGATGTAGATATTGTTGAATCTGCAAATAGAAATCTGGAAAACCCTGCACATTAGTTTCTTATAGAAGAGGCTCTGAATGATAGGACACATGTACTTTCAGAGGTAAAATGTACATCTGAAGTGTTGAACTGAGGTGAAAGTTTTACATGTAGAGGTTCTGGATGTTATTGATTGATGGATGTGTGACTGCTTGAATGTAGTCAATGAGAGAGTGTTACACTGATAAAAGTAAAAAGGGTAGAAGGGCTGTCCGGGGCGCGAGTGTGCATGTGCCATCCTGGTCCTTTAATGATGCCCTGCGTGGAAAGAGGACTGCAGAGACTCCAGATGTTCGTGACTATCAGCGGACGGCAGAGAGAATAGCCAATCAGGTTTCCTGGTTGTGGAGGGGTTGAAGTGTACAGGAGCACAGGAAGGTAGGAAGTGTTTCATTTATTGTTTGAACTTCTGGAAGCATGGCTCCAAACAAGAAGACTGCTTGGATGTTAGAATATTTGTGGATTCATTGGGTGAAGGTATATGCAGAGCACCATGGCATCTCTGACCATCTCGAATTAGAAGGAGTGGAGGTGTTATGATATTGAATTTGTGTAATATACAATGTGAGGGAATTAACATTTTTCGAAGAGATGGAATACATCTAACTAATGTGAGAAATTACATTTTTCTGTCTAATATCAAGAATGCTGAAACTGTTTTTGTGAAAGAAATGAAGAAGAAATAAGACTTTGTAAATACACAAGTGGTAGTAGTAAAAAGAAAAAAAACACAAAACATAAAAAGGCTGTAAATGCAACAAAAAAGGCTCCTTTAAGAGTCAACACTATATTAAGGAAGTAGTAAAGTGAAGTAAAAATACCTACTTTTTTTTACACCTTGTAGTCCGTGGACTATTTTACCATTGGCGGACTAAATATGGACAGAAAAGAAGGGAAGTATGTTTTTGAGTGGTGTCATGTGTATGGGAAGTGTAAAAGCCTTGAGTGTGGCTGAAACACTTACCATGCATGTTACACTTTGTTTGTTTTTTGTATGATAGAGAAAAGTATTTGGGACAGAAAATTATTTCTGCCACTTTTTCTTTAACTCTACTATACAAAAGATCCAATATTTCCATTAGCATAGAACATAATGCTAAAGAAAATGTTGGAGAATCGTATAGAGCATAACTAAAATGTAAATTAGATGGATTCTATAAGATTACTTTTTGTAGGGTTCTAGTTCTATTTTTTAAACTGTGAAAGGCAGTTCCCAATAAAACCTTTTTATTTTATTTATTTTTTCATTTTTTGTTATATTTTTTGCTTTCTCTGGAAGTAGGAAGAGGCTGGGAGGGAAGGGATGGAAGGGGCACCAGCCACTAAGAGTGGCACTAGTAGGTTTGGAAGGGTACATTTTCAACTTCAACTTCCTAGATTGGCCGGAAATGAAGTTTCAAAATGTCTGAACACAGACACTGGTCGCGGATATATCATCACACCACACAGGCGTGGTCACGTGGTGTCATTCGTGACCATCTGTTGTGTCTTCACACATACAAGAACATCAGCTATGGACAAACTATGTAGAAAGTTGTAAATGTTTATAGAAGTATTAAGAATGTTCCTAGCAGGTGGGGAATGGTAACGTTTCAACTTCAAACTTCCCAGATTGGCCAAAAATACAGTTTAAAAATGTCTGCGGAGCATGCACACCGGTCACGGACACATCATTAGGCCACACCGGCGCGGTCACATGATGATGTTTGCGGCCGTACTCTGCAACAGTGTGATGTCTGCAGACCACCACAACACATGGTGGCGTTCATGGACAAATTAAAAGTGCATCAGGTGGACATGGATATACCCGGACTAGGCATGTGCCTGTGAACATCAGACATCAAGTTATGTCACAGTGATGGATGTATGTGGACATGGACATGTGCGGAGTGTGAGGACCATTGGCATTTTAAAAATATATATTTTTTACATTTATATATATAAACACAATATGAACAATACGTTAATTTAAGAACGGGATGTGAAATCAGAGTGGGAAACATAAATAGGGAGATTTAGGGGTTGTAGATAGTCGTGATCAGGTGAAGCAGGGAGAGAAGTTTCATCAAAACGCCTGTAATTAATATTTTCTTCAGTTGATTAATATGATTGCTGGGGGAAAGGGAGACAGGTACAAGTAGGGCAGTGACAATCAACATTTCTAATTAAATGACTTTTTACACATTGTAGTCCACTGACTATTTTACCATTTGCAGACTAAATATGGACAGAAAAGAAGGGAAGTTATTTTGTTGAGTGGTGTCATGTGCATGGGACTTGTAAAAGCCTTGAGTTTGGCTGAAACACTTACCATGCATGTTACACTTTGTTTGTTTTTGTATGATGGAGAAAAGTATTTGGACAGAAAATTATTTCTGCCACTTTTTCTTGAGCTCTACTATACAAAAGCTCCACTATTTCCATTAGCATAGACCATAATGCTAAAGAAAATGCTGGGCAATATTATAGAGCAATTCTAAAATGTAAAGTAGATAGAGTCTTTAAGATTACCTTTGTAGGGTTCTAGTTCTATTTTTTAAACTGTGAAAGGCAGTTCCCAATAAAACCTTTCTATTTTATTTTTTAATTTTTTCATTTTTTGTTATATTTTTTGCTTTTTCTGGAGGTAGGGAGAGGCTGGGAGGGAAGGGATGGAAGGGGCACCAGCCACTAAGAGTGGTACTAGTAGGTTTGGAAGGGTACATTTTCAACTTCAACTTCCTAGATTGGCCGAAAAAGAAGATTCAAAATGTCTGAACATGTTCACTGGTCACGGACATATCATCACGCCACACGGGCGTGATCATGTGGTGTCGTTTGTGACATCTGTTGTGTCTTCACACGTCCAAGAACGTCAGATATGGACAAACTGTATAGAAAGTTGTAAATGTTTATGGAAGTATTAAGAATGTTCCTAGCAGGTGGGGAATGGTAACGTTTTCACTTCAAACTTCCTAGATTAGCCAAAAATACAGTTTAAAAATGTCTCCAAGCATGCACACCGGTCACGGACACATCATTAGGCCACACGGGCACGGTCACATGATGACGTTCGCAGCCGTACTCTGCAACAGTGTGATGTCTGCAGACCACCACGACATATGGGGCGTGGTGTTTGTGGACAAATTTAAAGTGCATCTGGTGGACATGGACATACCTGGACTACGTGGGCGCCTGTGAACATCAGACATCAAGATACGTCACAGTGACGGATGTATGTTGACATGAACATGTGCGGAGTGTGAGGACCATTGGCATTTTAAAAATATATATTTTTTACATTTATATATATAAACACAATATGAACAATACGTTAATTTAAGAACGGGATGTGAAATCAGAGTGGGAAACATAAATAGGGAGATTTAGGGGTTGTAGATAGTCGTGATCAGGTGAAGCAGGGAGAGAAGTTTCATCAAAACGCCTGTAATTAATATTTTCTTCAGTTGATTAATGTGATTGCTGGGGGAAAGGGAGACAGGTACAAGTAGGGCAGTGACAATCAACATTTCTAATTAAATGACTTTTTACACATTGTAGTCCACTGACTATTTTACCATTTGCAGACTAAATATGGACAGAAAAGAAGGGAAGTTATTTTGTTGAGTGGTGTCATGTGCATGGGACTTGTAAAAGCCTTGAGTTTGGCTGAAACACTTACCATGCATGTTACACTTTGTTTGTTTTTGTATGATGGAGAAAAGTATTTGGACAGAAAATTATTTCTGCCACTTTTTCTTGAGCTCTACTATACAAAAGCTCCACTATTTCCATTAGCATAGACCATAATGCTAAAGAAAATGCTGGGCAATATTATAGAGCAATTCTAAAATTTAAAGTAGATAGAGTCTTTAAGATTACTTTTGTAGGGTTCTAGTTCTATTTTTTAAACTGTGAAAGGCAGTTCCCAATAAAACCTTTCTATTTTATTTTTTAATTTTTTCATTTTTTGTTATATTTTTTGCTTTTTCTGGAGGTAGGGAGAGGCTGGGAGGGAAGGGATGGAAGGGGCACCAGCCACTAAGAGTGGTACTAGTAGGTTTGGAAGGGTACATTTTCAACTTCAACTTCCTAGATTGGCCGAAAAAGAAGATTCAAAATGTCTGAACATGGACACTGGTCACGGACATATCATCACGCCACACGGGCGTGATCATGTGGTGTCATTTGTGACATCTGTTGTGTCTTCACACGTCCAAGAACGTCAGATATGGACAAACTGTATAGAAAGTTGTAAATGTTTATGGAAGTATTAAGAATGTTCCTAGCAGGTGGGGAATGGTAACGTTTTCACTTCAAACTTCCTAGATTAGCCAAAAATACAGTTTAAAAATGTCTCCAAGCATGCACACCGGTCACGGACACATCATTAGGCCACACGGGCACGGTCACATGATGACGTTCGCGGCCGTACTCTGCAACAGTGTGATGTCTGCAGACCACCACGACATATGGGGCGTGGTGTTTGTGGACAAATTTAAAGTGCATCTGGTGGACATGGACATACCTGGACTACGTGGGCGCCTGTGAACATCAGACATCAAGATACGTCACAGTGACGGATGTATGTGGACATGAACATGTGCGGAGTGTGAGGAACATTGGCATTTAAAAAAATGTTTTACATTTGTATATTTATATACAATATGAACAATACGTTCATTTAAGAAAGGGATGTGAAATCAGAGTGGGAAACAAAAATAGGGATATTTGGGTGTTGTAGATACTCATGATCAGGTGAAGCAGGGAGAGAAGTTTAATCAAAACGTCTGTAATTTATATTTTCTTCAATTGATTAATGTGACTGCTGCAGGAAAGGGAGACAGGTACAAGTAGGGGCGTGACAATCAACATTTCTAATTAAATGACTTTTAGCATATGTCACAAATTCTTTAAATTGATTTCCGAGTTATCCTGTTTGTAAAGACAAGTTGGTGATTTCATTTTGTAAATTGGGGTTCTCTCTATAGAAGTTCAGATTCTTCATGATTAGACCTGAGTGTAGTTTCTTTGTCTACAATTTGGAGTACAAAAAAATGAGAAATTAATATATAAATAGGTTACATTATTTGCTTGCTTTAAAACATTAATTTTTCACCGTTAATGTCTTAGTCATCACTCATTTCATCTTTGGGTGGTACTCCTTCAGTCACTCAACTGTGCTAGCTATTTTGGTCAAAACATAGAATGGCAATGTTTGCCTATGAATAATGTTTATATAATGCATGGTTTCAATGCAAAAGTTGACTTACTATTTTGTGAGAGATTGTTTTGCATTATGTGGTTGCTGTGTCTCAGTGTGTGTGAAGAGTTGCAGTGAACTTATGATATGAGTTGTATAGTTATGCTTTGTGTTTGGTAAACAGAAACAGGGAAACAAGCTAGCCCTCCCTTATACGCATTCACGAATGAGATTTACAACTTTCATGAGCAGATTTCAATCACTATCTGCTTGTGAACCATAATGTTTGCTAATAAACAATTTATTGATCAATTTTCTTAACAAAAGAATGTATAAAAACATTAACATGTCACACAAAAAAACAATAGATGTGGCAGTGACCACTCAATGTTGAGTGTACACCATGTAGCAAATAACACAACGTTCTGGGTGGGAAAACCGTGTTCACACCGAGGGGTTAGTACATCAAAACCATGTGAAAATACAGTTTTTAACACAAAATATAAACATTGGAACTCAGTACAAAAAGAAATGTTTGGTCACACGTTCCACAACTTACTGTACCAGACATATACTAGAATTTAATATGTTAAAGAATGGAGACATGAGACAGACTTGAGGCTGTCTTACGAATGGAAACCTTTCAAGTCTTCAGTAAGAATTTGTATATCTCATGGTACATCAGGGTGGTTGTTGCGGATACAGTATCTAGTCAAACAGAACGTCGACACACTATGTTTTGACCCCACTTTTAAGATACATCCATCTTGGGATGGTCTTGACCACATTGGGAGAGTGCCTTCATCAGAGCATAGGATTTCTTTAAGGGGATGCTGTTTCCCTTGATAGAGGCAAAATAAAAAGCGAAAGACACAACTGATTATCTCTGCCCTGACTGATGGACCTTAAAGTATTATTATGATGGAAGTTGAAACATAAGACTAACCTTTGTATTAATATAGGGCATGGAGGGCAGTGGTATTTCTTCTCTTCTTTATTAAATTAAGAAGACTGGTATCTTCCGCTTTAAGAAGCAAGATAACAGCCAGTAAGTATATATTGGACTGAATCACTTTCACTGTAAATGTATGCATATGTACCTGGGTGGCAATAGTATATGATCGATACTGACCGTCACATTAGTAACTGTGACTCAGCGGGCATGTCATGGCATGATCTTGTCTTGTACCCAATTTGTGTGCGTTGAAACCCAATACACAGCTGAAAGTACCAATCTGCAAAGTAAGGAGACATAAACAGATGGCCCTCAGTAAATACTCCACATTTAGTCCTGCCAGTTAAGCATCTGGAACAATTCTGATTTATATCATCAATTTATACTCCAGGCCCTCTGCTTGTGAGCAACCAGCTGCCTGGATTGTTTTATAAGGCGGTGTACAATGACGGTGTGCATGTGTACATGCAACACTTAGCAAGTACTGTCTCCTTAAATTGTTTGAAACATTGAGTGGTCACCGCCATGTCTATTGTTTTTCTTTTTCAAGGTCAGTAGTGACCTGCACACCAGGTTTTTGAGTAACTCAAAAAGAATTCAAAAAACAATATCATTAATATTCTGGGTTGGGGGAGAAAAACACGGTTCTGGGTCTAGAAGCCATTACAATAACATGAACAAATACAGGGCCTCATTACGACTCAGGCGGTAAGGGTTTTACGCCGGCGTAAACAGCGTCGACCCTTACCGCCTGAGTACGAGGTCCCTTAGCGCCATGGCGGACTTAACACCTGCTTTTAGCAGGTGTTAAAATCCATGGCGCTAAGGGACAATGGAGTTAATTACGGTGGCGCCCTATGGGGCAAAAATGGGAATGGGGAAGGGTAAATGGGGATTGGGGACTTACCGCCCCGCCAAGGTCGGAATGGGGCGGTAAGTCCGCCAACCACCATGGCGTAAACGTAGTTTACGCCATGGTGGTAAAGTCACGGCCCAGGCGGTAACTTACCGCCTGGGTCGTAATGAGGCCCAGTGTCCTATTGCAATGGACACTCCCATCCCCGACACACCTTCCTAACTGAGAACAGTCAAATGTTTAGTAAGGTTTAATGTAAGTATGTATTTTAATAACATTCAATTATAGAAAAACACAATTTTCCATATTTCGTTGGTAGATTATTTAATCAACACAAATGTGGTTAAAAGTAGGAACTTGGCGCATTTTCGGGCTATGCCCTTCATTAGGAGCTTTTGTCTCTTGCAAAATCTATTTCTTCACTCTATGTGTAATATCTAAAGAATAAGTACAGAAATAAAATTGTCAATCAATCTTATGTTATTTACATTTGTTGTGTTTACACAATATCTATTAAGCACACTCATTATAGATTTTGCAAGAGACGATTGCTCCTGAGGAGGGGCCAAGCCCGAAACGCATTGAGCTCCTAATTTTAACCACAATTGTGTTGATTAAACAATTTACAAATGAAATGTGGAAAATGGTGTTTTTTCATAATTGAATGTTGTTAAAATACATACATACATTAAACCTCGCTAAACATGTGACTGTTCTCAGTTAGGAAGGTGTGCAGAGGGGACGGGAGTGTCCATTACCATAGGACACTGCATTGTTTTTTGTGTGACATGTTAATGTTTTTATGCACTGTTTTGTAAATAAAATGGATCAATGAACAGTTTTTTAACAGAAATTCTGGTTCACAAGCAGATCAATTGAATCGTGCTCATGGGAGTTGTAAATCTCATTAGTGAATGTGTATAAGGATGGGGTAGCCTGTTTCCCTGTTTCTATAACCCTAAGTCTGTTCTTCCCCTTCTGATACAGTCCCCCGAGACCATAAAAGTGCTGAGACCATAAAAGTGGGAAGCGGCCATACTAATCCTATCTTGTGTTTGGCATACTCCATAATAATGTGTGCTGAATCACAAAGAAATGTTTACATTTGTAAAGGTTTAATTGTATATAGATGTACATTTGGGTGTACTAAATACAGGTAATGTTGGTTTATGTATATGTTTTTGTTATTAGAATGGTACAAAATATCGTGTTATCCCTGTGCTTTTGGGTTATCTTGATGCTACTTGGTCTCAAACAGGTCAGTGGATGTCTATTCTGTCCGTGGACAATAGAGCTGCTACATTGGATGGGAGAGTGATTTTAGGTGTCACCATTGAAAATAGATATATGTTACTTGTAAGAAATTTGTCTGCACTGGTAAAAACCTATGAAATTCAGTAAAAAAACGTTGTTAAAGGGATGTTATGGTTAAGTTGCACTAATAAAAACCTATGAAATTCAGTGAAAAAACATTGTTAAAGGGACCTAATAGTTATAAGTAAAATTGAAAAACACCACCGCCAAGCAGTTCCCACTGTGAAATTGTTCTGCTGACCTCTGCTTTTTTACTTCTTCAGTACCCTTAAAAACATACTCATGAACTCCAGTCCCTGCTGTCTTTCTCCAAAAATGTTCAGAGTGCTTGCCAGCAGGTACCAGTGAGGACCTTGTCTCTTAGGAAAGACACTTTTTCCATCGCAGCCTCTGCACAGTCTGAGCAACGCCTATTCCACGTCTCAAATCTAGAACTCTTCTCTCCACTCATGGCTCATTCAATCAACTTATTTATATTTTTTTACTCAGTAAATCTGTCCATCCTTTTTTTTCATTTTCTCTCAGTGCCCTGCACATATTATATTGAATTGGCATTTACTATTTTTAATCCACCAATCCTCTCTATACATTCAGATATCGTCAGCTTTCTCCACTCAGGACAATGGGCCTCATTATGACACTGCGGTGTCATTGTTTTTCCAGCCACCACGAATGGGCAATTACCAGGTCATTACGGCCCTGCCGGACCCGCTAATTGCCCATTTGCGTGTGCCGCGAAAAATATGCTTCCCTTTTCCATTCGGCCCCATAGGGAATGGGAATGGGGAGGTCGGATGCACCGACACCGTTTATAATGGTGCCGGTGCATCCGAGATGCTGTGCTCGCGGGTGCCACTCTGCCCGCCAGGTCCGACCTGGCGGTCAGAAGGGCACCCGCAAGCACAACTCATAGTTAGCAACTCAAGATATAAACTTCCTTTCTTTTATACATGTTTTATCTTTTGCCATCTTTGCTCTGCATGATGAAATTCTTCTCTATTGCAACATCATTCCATGAACCTCCACTCCAAAACTGCATGATGTCAAATGCTTTTCTTATTTGCCTGCAATTTAACCCCTACCATAGCTAATATCTCTGTGCACTGGTTTCAGTATCTTAACATCCTCCTTTGTACTGTTTGTAGCAGTTAGTTTCCCCCAAGCATAGTAATTAAGTTATCTGCGCAGATGCATTTCTTTTTTTACAATCCAGAGTGACTTAAATGTATGTATTTCACCTATTATCCTGATGCCTTCCAGGTCCTTAAGCTCACAGAACTCCCCAGACTGTGAGGCTCAGCCGCTGACATGCCTTAACTATTGCGTTCACTGAACTTTCCACTTTTAGGCCATTGGTCATTTGTGCACCATGATTCTAGATCGCTTTAGCTGCTTTCGGGCATTTCCCATTTCCTGAGGCCACGGTAGAGGTGTTTCAGAGGAGGCGTGAGGTCAGAAGATCATTATTTCTGTTTTGTCTGGGTTGACATTTACATTGTTAGCCATTATCCATTAGCTTAATCATATAAGACAGTTTATTGAGGGTGGTGCTGGAGTTTTTCTCACCAGTCATTTTATATATGATTTGAATGTCATCTGCATATTTGTAACAAGTGAGCTCATATGTTTTTATGATCTTCATAAGTGTGGCCAAAAAGATGTTGAAAAGGAACGGTGAGGGGCTCGTTCTTTGCAGAACTCCAAAGTTTATGGTCCGTGAGCTGAGGCAGTGAGGGGGAAGCTATGTGATTTAAATCCACCAACTCTTTTATCTAGTCCTATTCCCATGTTTTGAACATTATTTAGAAAATCAAAATGATTCAAGACAAGATTTGTTTGTTTGTTTGTTTTATTATTTATATTGCGCATCAGACCCGGGGGTATCAGGGCACAGCAGTTACAAGAATATGCAAAGCTTAGCTACAGAGGATCATGGTATAAGATACCTTACTTACAAAGCATTACTTACAGAAAATGGTATATCTAGGTATTTACAGATAATACGAGATAAGCGCAGATATTTACAAATATTACAGGCAATGTATATAGAGTTATGGTTACCACCATGGGGGTAGCCGGTAATGAGTCAATAAGAAAGATGCATTTCTTAAAAAGGCAGAATATGTCGTTATTTACAGTTAGCAGATGGGCATTGCTGGTTGCCGTACAGGATTCTATATCGTGTGATTTAGTGGTCGTTGGATTTCAGCCACAAGATAGTATTAGTTCTAAAGTTTTGGTAAGATTGTCTATTCTCAGTGTAGAAGGCACAGAGTTCCAAAGTTTGGCTGCTTTAACAGGGAAACTGTTACCTCCAATCGTGGATAGTTTGAATCTAGGGATGGACAGGCGATCCCTGTTTGCAGATCTGGTTGATCTTAGGGACGTCTGTTTGTGGAATCTCTCAGAGAGGTAGATGGGGGCAGATATATTGAGCGGTGCAGCAGTGACTCCACTGGATGAGATGCAGTATTCCCCCTTTCCCCTGAGGAAGGCCCTTTAATACCTTGTCCTTAAAAGCATGTTGTCACTCAACAGTTCCACTCCATAGTAAAAATCAGTAATACTTTCCTTTGAATCCCTCTATGTTATGTTATGTTATGTTATTTTGCACTTATATAGCGCCTGTAGGGTATTTTGTGGAGATTTGGGGCCTGACGGTATTTTATTACCGCCGAAAAAAATAACTTAGCAACAATCACTCCTTGTATTCAGATTGGGCCATGTAGAACAATAATACAGTGGACATGCATTATTTCAGCACCCAGACATGCATATTTGGTATGCGTGGTTGGTATGCGTGGTTGGTGGTATTTTGGTGAGCATAATTCCCTTGTTTTATTTGTGGCCCCAATGTCCAGAATCCCTTATCTTTGCTTAGATTTTTCGTGTAATCACTAGAGAGACCTCAGACCTACATTTTAGGAATACCACATTTTCAGTGTTAGTGTTAGTGTGCCACCATGGGCGATCTCACTGACTTATTTACGACAGAGAGCTATATGTGGTAATTTTGTGGTAATTTCCACTACCTTATATACGGTAGGGAACTATGTCCAGAGAGTCCCTCTTCCCGTTGGCTCATGTACCTCCAACGAGCTATGCTACAAACAATCACTCTCAACTGTCCATACTGAATATGATCATGCACACATCTGTCTTAAAATGACAATTGCACTGTTTAAAAATCTCCCCTCATCATCAGCACTGTATTGGTAAATATAAAACACACCACCCGTCTGCTTTCAAATATTTTTCTGTATTATAAAAGTTGCATTTAAACACGATCTCACTCTTTACAGAAATAAATAAAATAGCACAGTAACAGCATTGTCTGTGATACACTGAAAAGAGAGTGGCGGAGAAAATAACTCGATTTGCAACATTAACATGTGATTAAGGCACAGGAATCTCCTTTCCTACACTGACTGAATATTCTCGTACACACTCAGCTCCCACACTTATGTAATTACCTTATCTGTTCAGCCCGAGTTTTCTTCAGCTGTTCTCTTTCTGAATGTGGCTCCCTTGAAGATTAACCCCAGTGAAAACGAGCGCCTTTCGTTCTCAAACCGGGGTCATTGCCTGGAACTCTCAGCTTTTTCAGCAGAAATGCTCCAACCAGGAAAAAACAGGTCCTTCTCCCAGCTCTCCAAACCTCCACTCCTCTCCCTCTCTCTTCAAACTCCCCCCAGCAAAACCCTAATCACTGCCTCTAGCATGATACTTGCTATGACGCTGCTCCAATCAGAATCAATCATGCCATCTCCTCCCTCTCTACACAATGGCTCATTTTTATAGTAATACTTTGTAACCAACTGATTTCCTGTTCTTTCGAGCCCTTTTGCTTCCTGTAGTTATGTGGACAGAGCAGCAGAGAAAACGAAAAAAAAATGAATGTGCGTTTAAAATTTCACTTTCAGAGTAGGCCTATTTCTGCAGGGGAGACACATTTTTATTAGTGGGTTATGTTAAATTCAATTTTATTAGTCAGGTTATTTATGAGTAATGTTAGTTATTAATTTTCAAATGTGTCTCTTGCACCATAGGCATTTGAGGTGAAAAATAGTGTGCATTTTTGAATGTGCACGTGTGCTTTTAACTGTAAAAATAGATTTGCATCTTATATGTTAAAATCGTTTTTGACTGAATAGCCTGTCTTTCCTTGTTAATCTGGTAACACATATAGCAATGCACCGCACCCTTGTGGTGGTGCTGCATAAAAAAAATTGCTACCTGTGCAGTAGTGCTGTACTCTGTGCTGTAACACGCCAAATATCCTTACATACCCTCCTTTTGTTTTTAGAACTTGGCTACAATCCAAGCCAATTCCTAAAAACAACTTGTTCTATCTTTTCTTTTCACAATATAGCAATCCAACAAAATGAATATTCATGTGCATCAATGAAAAAGTTGCAATCAACACAGTATTCATCTGGGTTCATTAGTTTACAAAATGTTCTACATTTGCCTTCTCAGTGGAAGTGGCATTACTCTAAGTTTAGATTTTACAAGTCAATTAAAAACAATGAAATAAAACAACTAACCAAAACAAATAATTAATATAACAAATTAAAATAAATAATTAAAATAATAAATACGTGGAACTCCATATGTCAGGACTCTTGTCTGCCTCTGATATGTCCCGACCAGCGATGTTATTTGGTTCATTCGAGTACACTTTCATCTTGGCAATCTTAGATCCATAGGAGTCATCTTTTTTTAGCATTCTGGTTATCTTGTCTTCACCTCCACCTGGAGGCAGGCATCTTTTGGTCTTCATCCAGGGGACTCCAGGACTCCATCGTCTCCCGTGGCCTCTGATCCTGGAACCTCCAACCAAATAATGTTAATTTTCTAAATCAAATAGAAAATAAACAAATTAAGTACATAGCACAATACTAACTTCACCCTTTTGCCAAAAATAAAACATGCTTGGTAAAAATATTTCGTTTTTTTTTTTTTCTGAAATTAAACACAAGTTAAAAGAAAACAAACACATATAAAACAGCATGCAATATTTAATACATTTTCTCTCTGCACACCAACCATGAGCTTCCATTATATATTTATTTATTTATTTATTTATTTTATATTATATATTTTTACATATATTACAGTGTTTATGTGCCATTATAACAATCAACTTTTTAACTTCTTTGTCACTGCCTCCTGATTGTACCTATTTATTTTCTCTTTTTGTGTTCAAGGGACTTTATCTGTTTCTACATGCTCAAGCTGCCTGATCTCATGTCTGGGATGGCATGGTTTGATTTGATTTACATGGACAAACTGCTCTATTGCTGTTTCACCTTCATTTTTCAAAATTTTATAAACTACAGGAGAGACCTTATCTATAATTCGAAATGGCCCCTGCCAGGCTGCTAGAAATTTAGAATTTTTCTGTTTACTTTTTCCAAAATGAAACTTGTACACTTGATCCCCTACACTGTATTCCTTTACTGATGTCTTTTTGTCATAATAAGATTTTGCACTGTCAGCAGCTCTTTCCAGATTTCTCTGCACAAAAGCAAATGCATGTTGCAAATGCCTCCTCAGTTCATCAATATATTCATGAACTGTGGATGCACTCACAAGTGTCTGCTCCTGTGTTCTGTATAGTAGGTGTTGTGGTAACACCATTTTCCTACCTGTCAAGACCTCATGGGGGCTAACACCTGCTGCTTTGGCAGGAGTTGACCTGATTGCCATCAAAACCAACGGTAAACGTAAATCCCAGCTGGAACCTGCTTCTGCCACAAATTTCTTTAAAATATCCACAACAGACCTATTGCTTCTTTCAACTGTACCTGAAGAGGCCGCCCGATATGCGATATGTAGTTTCCTTTTCACACCTAGTATTTGCCATACCTTACTCATTAGAGTACTTGTGAAATGACTTCCTCTGTCTGACTCAATTCTTTGTGGCAACCCAAACCTTGAGAACACATGGTTCACCAGCAATGTGGCTGCTGTTTGCGCACTACAATCTGGTGCAGGAATGCATTCAATCCACTTCGACATCAAACATACCACACTCAAAATATAACGGTGTCCCCTGCTCGACCTTTTTAAAGGACCTACATAGTCTATTTGCAAATCTGACCATGGGAGAGTTAGGCCTCTTTTCATCAATGGTGCTCTATGCATTGGTGAAGCAGGTTTAAATTGGGCGCATACTAGACATCCTCTAGTATATAATTCCACATCTTGGGACATATGTGGCCAGTAAGCATAATCTTTTAGTATTTCTAATGTTTTATGTGAACCTCTATGGCCTGCAGTTATGGCATCATGTGCATGGTGTAGCATTAGTCCTCTGAATGAAAGGGGTACTACCCACTGTATTTGTCCTGTTATGGACTCTCTAATCATGAGTCCATCCTGTAATCTAATTCGTGTTTTGTTCTTTAATAGCACCCTCAACTCTTCTTTTCCCATACAATCATTTTCTGTTAAAGGATTTTGTTCGGGATCTATCAAATGATTATAATAGATTGCCAAAATTTGATCATTCTTTTGTGCCTCAATCAAATCTTGGTCTGGCGTGTCATGACTCCACTGCACCACCGGTTGATCTACCTCCTTTGGTGCTTTAGAACGTGTGACTGCATCAATTTGTATTTCACCCATTAAATAATCAATAGTTAGCAATTCTCCCACCACAGCCCCAATCTTAGCCAGGTGGTCTGCCTTATCATTTCCCTCCTTATCCTCTCCTGGTGTTTTTAAATGCCCACGAATTTTTCTCCAGTATATTGTTAACTTATTTTCTGACACCAATTTGTCTATGGCTTGTATCATTTTTCCATGCTTAAGTGGCTTTTTGTTATATGTAATCATGCCTCTTGCTTTCCAACCAGGCAAATACTCCACAAAGCTATTCCGTGCATAGTCAGAATCAGTCACCAGGACAATTTCACTGAACTTTTTATCAACTGCAGTAGCAATTGCTTTATAAATGGCTGCCAATTCCGCCACCTGACTGCTCCTATCTCCAATCCTCATCCCTATACTGGGGACACCTTCACATTTCAACCAGACATTTCCTATTCCTGCCACTAACTGTTTATTACTGTCATTTTCAATGTGAAAAGCACAACCATCCACATATACAGTTGGCAAATCATTGCATGTTTTTTCATCAAAAGCTTTGTGTGGTGATTGTTCAAATTCCTGCAAACTAGTTTCTACTTCCATTTCATTTGGTATTTGTTCAGCTGCACAGTCATGTAAGTCAGCTAACCCTTGAGCAATTGGGTTCTTTTTATTTTGTCCATATCTCACTTCTACGGGAAAACCTTGTAATGCCAGCGTCCATGAAGTGATTCTGGATTGCGCTAGATTACCTGATCTAATTCTTTTACTCTCTAAAAATTGCAAAGGTTGATGATTTGTTTCAATAATTACCTTTTCTCCCTGAACAATGGGGCGTAAATTTTGTAGCGCCCACACAGTGGTTGATAGGGCCTTTTCACATTCATTAAATTTCATTTCAACTTGGGAAAATGCCTTACTTGCATATGCAATGGTTTTGTGATTCAAATCGTGTTTTTGTGATAACACTGCTGACATTCAATGTTCAGAAAAACCTATTTCTATAAAGAAATCCCTGTCCTTTATGGGGTATGCTAAACATGGTGCCTTTACAAGACATTCCTTTAATCTAGCCACTGCATCAGACTGCTCTTTTTCCCATTTCCAAGGAGTATTCAGTTTAAGCAGTTTAGTCAATGGTTGAGTGATTTCTGCATAATTTTCAATGAACTTTCTGTTATAGCTTGTCATCCCTAATAAACTTTTTACTCCTTTCACGTTTTTAGGATCATTTAATCTTTGTATGGCCTCTATTTTCTTCTTTTGTGGATTTAGCCCATGTTCAGTCACTTCATGCCCTAGAAAGTTCACTTTTTTCTTGCACCATTGTGATTTTTGCAAAGATACTTTGGCGCCTGCTTTCTGCAATTGGCCAAGTACATGTCTTATTTCATCAAAATGGCTTTTCAGGCTTTCATTTTTTATCAGGACATCGTCTACATAAACTATTGTTCCTCTTTCCGCTGCATCCGGCATGGCCTTTCTCAAAAATAGGCCAAATTCACTCCCCCTATTGATGTACCCGAACAGAGTTCTAAGCCAGGCATATTGAGTCCTGTCAAATGTAAAGGAAAATAAATGTTGTATCTCCTCTGCCAATGGCACGCACCAATATCCAGAGGTGATATCTAATGTGGTAAATACATTTGAACCATGTACCTGAGCTAGGCCCTGATCAATGAATGGCAGTGGCCATCTAGATATTGGTACTCTTTTATTTAACTCTCTCAAGTCTGCACACAGCCGCCATTGACCATTTGGCTTTAACACACCTAAAATAGGTGTATTGGATGTGCTATGAATGGGCCTGATGATTCCCTGCGATTCCAAATTTTTAATAATCTCTGCCAATGATTCTAAACATGCCAGCGGTAGTCTATACTGGCGTGCAAGCACTGTATTTCTGCTACACCCTTCTGGTAGTGTGGCCACATGTAAATCAGTTAAACCACAATCATAAGCATCTTTTGCAAATACATCCTTAAACTCCATAAATATCTCCCTCAGATTGTCCCTCTCTTCATTGCTTTCACATGCATCCGCTAAGGAGATCTGCTCTTCTACCATTTTGGAAAATTCTGGAAAATCTTCTGGTAAGGGAATCTCGGCGCTTTCCTCTAACTGTGTGGCTGTGTCTTTTTGTAAAGCTGCCACTTTTAAATATTTTGGCATATCAGCTTCCACTTCAATGGGCTGATTTTCTATTTCATTTTCATTTAAATTAAATTTTATGCAATCCTCTTGATGGCAGCACACTGTCTCATTTGAATCATAAGGATACACAGAATGAATTTTAAATATTCCTTTGGGCTGAGAGTCCAGGTGTTCTGGTAACTCACCCTTGGCATCTACATACTTTTCAGGAATATTTCCAATCACCATGTTATTTAAATCTGCCGTATAATGTGATTTTTGTATGGCCATTCCTAATGGGGAGTTTTCCTCTAAATGAATATCCTGACAACCTTCATTATTTACCATAATTTTTACAGATACTTCACCAATATCTACCAATGGAATGTATTCATAATCCAGGCCTTGCTGTTTTATGGATTCATTCAGGCAACAAATGCATCAGAGCCTTTCATCTGCTGTCCATTTTTGCATTTCAGTGTTATTGCAAACTGTTTTGTAAATGCAGGAATAATAGTATCTTTCCTCATTTGTAATTCGATTGCATAAGGAACCAGTTGTGCACAATGATAAGCCCTTCTTTTGTCTTCAAATTCAGGTGCCGGACCACCTAGGCGTGACCATATTTTTTGATTAAGGAAATCTAACACCATACACATTCTGTGCATGATGTCATTTCCCATGTAAAATTAATGTTGTGCTCCACTCACTATCCATACATTATGGTAAATTGTTTTCTGCCCAATGCTAATTTTAAGCATGCATCTGCCTGCAATTCGGTTTTCAAAGTCTGGACTGTCCAAGCCAGAAACATATTGGTTTTTAATCCTAAATCTTGGGATTTCTTCCCTTTCCATTATTTTTTGCAACAATTTCTCATTAATGAAACTCCTTTCATGTTCAAGCGCTAAAGTGGCTTTTATTGTTTTAAAATAGTCATTTATACCAACATGAACCCATGGTTGCTCATCTCCCATGTGTATTTCTGCCAGAGTGGTAATGTGTTTTTCTGAATCTGTTTTAGGAGCAATATTCTGTTTGTATGTTTTCTCTTTTAAATAAAAACGTAATGTGTGCTCATCTATGGCAGTCTGCCAATTTTTCCTTGGGTCCAAGTATATTTGTACAGGTAGTTTTTCATTGTCGCTCTGCATTTTGTCTTGACACATTAATATAACAGTGACACTAGGTATGCAGCTATTCTGGAGATATACCTCCACAGCATCATTTGTTTTGGCAACGGTGTGACATTCATTTATATTGCTGTTTTGTGATTTTAGTTTCTTAGGCCTCAATGGTTTTTTGGTTAAGGACCACAGCACTCCATTCACCCCATCTATTAGAGGAGACAATCTTTTCAGACAATCTGTCCCCATCAGAAATGGAATTTCACAAATAGATGTGATCAATACCTCTTGTTTCATTCTGTGCTTTCCTATTTTTATGTCAACCTCAGTTACACCTATGATGGGAACCTCCTCCCCATTAAAGTTATGCACTGGGCCTTGATTTTCCTTCACTGTGATCTGACTCTGTGGGGGTCTCCCTTCATTGATACTCTTTACCAGCTCCTTGGACATAATTGTGGCCTGTGCGCCAGTGTCAATCATAGCAAAGGTGTGGCATTCTTCTTCTACAGTGATGGGTGCATAATATCTGTCCTCAACTTCCTCTAATACACATAAGAAATGTGAATTCTTACTGATTTCAGGGCTCACCTTTCTCAGGTCTTTTTCACTTTTGGCTAAACACATTGGTAAATGGAAAGACATTTTTCCCTCCTTTTTACCCATTTCTGCGCAAGAGATTTTATTCATTTCTCCATGATTAGAGGTTTTTTGGAGTGTGGCCACTGTTCGCCCATCCATCTGGGTAACATCAGAGACCACATTACAATCCTCCAACTGAACATGTGTAACAACATCATTCAGCAATTTGTCATTTTTTAATTCTGTGCATTTGTGATCATTTAGTGTGATACCAGCCCTTTCAGCTTCTTCAAAAATATGTGGCTCAAAGAATTCTTCAGGTGATTGACTTGTACCCTCCTTTTGAGTATTTCCTTTTTCTGTCTGTTTTTGGTCATTGTTTTACTTGCCCAGGGAAGGAGCTATAGCATCCCCACTTACTCCCTGTTCATTGGTATTCCCCATGCATGAGTCATTTTTCTTAAATCTGTCCCTTTGTTCTTTTGGAATTCCTAATGTTTCTTTTTCATTTGTGCAAATCTTTACTGTTTTATTTAGCTCTAGTTTAAACCGTACCTCTTTTTTAGAAGTATTTGCACTTTCTGTCACAAGTTCATTTACTGGCACTTTCATTTTTAATCCATTAGGCATCTCAGAGTCGTTATGCAAAATTATATCAGAGCAATCTGTCATTTTGGCACTGCAGTTATCATGAGTACTTAGTCACTTTTCGGAAGCCCCCCGGTCAATGCTATGGCCATCAGCCCCCTCTTTGGAAGGTTGTTTTTGCGCTGTACAGAGCTTTCCTATTTGCTCAGCTAACATTTTCACTTGGGCCTCAAGGCATTGGCACCTTTCCATCTCTCTAGGATCCTCTTTCTGTGGCCTAGGTCGATATTGGTTGTTTCCCCCCTGATTGGATCTATTCTGATACCTCTCAGGTGATTGATGTCGGTTGGGATGGTTTCTGAACTCTTGATTCATTTGTGGAGGGGAGCGGGTTGCACCCATCCTTTGATTATAGTCCCCTGGTGGGGAATCATTGTACTGGCGTGGATTGTAGTTCACGTTTTGCCTCATGTCCTGTCTCTCAGATTGTGGGTACTGGCCCCTAGGTTGATTTCCATTATCAGTAAATCGATCCACATATCGGGGCCTATCCTGATTACCATATATCATGGTGTTGGGATCAAATCTGCTCTGTGTCCCCAATGACTGGTAGGGACCATCATTTCTTTGATCTTGATTTTGTCTCTGGTTATTGGTCATACCTGCCATATCAGGCCGGTATCCTACCCGGGGTCTGTCCCCTAAATACCTAGGGCTGATGTAGCTCTCTCTATTACTAGGATCATGTGATTGGAACATTGGTACAGGAAATGGCGATCTTTGTTGATTACCCCTTTGTTCAGGTGTCACATTATTTTTACCTTGGCTTTGAGCAGACTCAAGGGACATTTTGGCTGACCTGATTTCCATTACTGTGGCTGAGGGTTCTTTAGATTTAGGTCTAGTATCTTTCATTTTATCACTTTCTCTACCCTGACAATAGAGTACCTCATATAGTTTTGTGCTTTGATGTACAATCCATTCAAGGGACTTGTCACGGTCAAATTCACGGACCAATTGGGATATGATGTCTTTCTGTAGCCCATAGAAGTATGCAGTTTTAAACTCATTGGAATTTGAGTCAAAAGATACATCAAAGCGAGAAAATGCTCTTTTTAAGTCTTGTAAAAATTGGCGAGGGGATGTATTAGGTCCAGCAGTAATTGTGTACGCAACTTTCTTTGCCTCCTGCAATGACTGAAGAGGAGAAAAATGACGCCTAATTTCTTTTTCAAACTCCAACCATGTCATATTCTGCTGTTCATTTAATCCCCTTATGATGCTGGCCGTCGGGGCATCTAAAGTTAAATGAAAATATTGTCTGTACTGTTCCTTAGGTATCTGGAGTGCTTTAAAAATGTCATGCACCGCTTCTAAGTGATCCTCAATGCAGCATTCACCTCCCTTTTTAAATGGTTTGATCAGGGCTTTAATGGATTTCATTATTTTTATGGGGCTACTTGTTGCAATGCATGGAATTGCACTATTTTGTGATTCAATCCTGTTTTCAGGTGTATGAGGTTGGTGGCTGCCCCCAATGGGAGTATCAAATCCCCCAAGGGTTATTTTGCACTTATATAGCGCCTGTAGGGTATTTTGTGGAGATTTGGGGCCTGACGGTATTTTATTACCGCCGAAAAAAATAACTTAGCAACAATCACTCCTTGTATTCAGATTGGGCCATGTACAACAATAATACAGTGGACATGCATTATTTCAGCACCCAGACATGCATATTTGGTATGCGTGGTTGGTATGCGTGGTTGGTGGTATTTTGGTGAGCATAATTCCCTTGTTTTATTTGTGGCCCCAATGTCCAGAATCCCTTATCTTTGCTTAGATTTTTCGTGTAATCACTAGGGAGACCTCAGACCTACATTTTAGGAATGCCACATTTTCAGTGTTAGTGTTAGTGTGCCACCATGGGCGATCTCACTGACTTATTTACGACAGAGAGCTATATGTGGTAATTTTGTGGTAATTTCCACTACCTTATATACGGTAGGGAACTATGTCCAGAGAGTCCCTCTTCCCGTTGGCTCATGTACCTCCAACGAGCTATGCTACAAACAATCACTCTCAACTGTCCATACTGAATATGATCATGCACACATCTGTCTTAAAATGACAATTGCACTGTTTAAAAATCTCCCCTCATCATCAGCACTGTATTGGTAAATATAAAACACACCACCCGTCTGCTTTCAAATATTTTTCTGTAATATAAAAGTTGCATTTAAACACGATCTCACTCTTAACAGAAATAAATAAAATAGCACAGTAACAGCATTGTCTGTGATACACTGAAAAGAGAGTGGCGGAGAAAATAACTCGATTTGCAACATTAACATGTGATTAAGGCACAGGAATCTCCTTTCCTACACTGACTGAATATTCTCGTACACACTCAGCTCCCACACTTATGTAATTACCTTATCTGTTCAGCCCGAGTTTTCTTCAGCTGTTCTCTTTCTGAATGTGGCTCCCTTGAAGATTAACCCCAGTGAAAACGAGCGCCTTTCGTTCTCAAACCGGGGTCATTGCCTGGAGCTCTCAGCTTTTTCAGCAGAAATGCTCCAACCAGGAAAAAACAGGTCCTTCTCCCAGCTCTCCAAATCTCCACTCCTCTCCCTCTCTCTTCAAACTCCCCCCAGCAAAACCCTAATGCCTCTAGCATGATACTTGCTATGACGCTGCTCCAATCAGAATCAATCATGCCATCTCCTCCCTCGCTACACAATGGCTCATTTTTATAGTAATACTTTGTAACCAACTGATTTCCTGTTCTTTCGAGCCCTTTTGCTTCCTGTAGTTATGTGGACAGAGCAGCAGAGAAAACGAAAAAAAATTAATGTGTGTTTAAAAGTTCACTTTCAGAGTAGGCCTATTTCTGCAGGGGAGACACATTTTTATTAGTGGGTTATGTTAAATTCAATTTTATTAGTCAGGTTATTTATGAGTAATGTTAGTTATTAATTTTCAAATGTGTCTCTTGCACCATAGGCATTTCAGGTGAAAAATAGTGTGCATTTTTGAATGTGCACGTGTGCTTTTAAATGTAAAAATAGATTTGCATCTTATATGTTAAAATCGTTTTTGACTGAATAGCCTGTCTTTCCTTGTTAATCTGGTAACACATATAGCAATGCACCGCACCCTTGTGGTGGTGCTGCATAAAAAAAATTGCTACCTGTGCAGTAGTGCTGTACTCTGTGCTGTAACACGCCAAATATCCTTACAGCCTTATATACCATTGGTATGGTCTGAAGGCGCTGGTAGGTTGAACGCCCTTGGGAACCGAAGTCCTGGTCAGTAGAGGGAGTAGAGAGAGTCCAAAGGTGCGTGTGCGCACCAGGTATGTGTGCAGCTGGTGCGGAATTCCTGTGGCAGCTGCTTCCTAGCGGTAGGTGTGGTGGCTGATTGGTCAAACATCCATCCATGACCAAACCATTCAGAGCTCATACATAACATCTTCTGGTTTTTTAGGATTGGAGTCTCAGGTTAACTATCTGCAGAAAAATAACGCTTACTATTTGCGTCTCGTGAGAGCTATAAGACCACTTGTTAACGAAGTAAACGCTGCGACCATTGCAAGAGCCATTATATTGTTGCGCCTTGACTATGGCAATGCTCTACTGTTGGGAGCTACAAAGAGGGATATACAAAAGTGCCAAGCTATGGAAAATTATGCAGTTTGCATAATCAAGGGTATTAAAAATAGAGAACATGTAACAACAGGGAGAAGAGCCCTACATTGGCTAAGAGTGGAGGAAAGAGTAAAATTCAAGGGCATGACGATAGTCGATAGATGCATATATGGACAGGCCCTGAGCTATTTTAAAAAACAATTTTCCCTTTATACACCTCAAAGATGCTTAAGATCAGCAGACAGGGGCACCTTGAATATTCCCTGTGTAAATCAAGTAATCGGGCGAGGGAAATCTTTCCCAGTCAAGGCAGCATAAGCTTGGAACAAGCTGCCTATGGCATTACGGCAAGAAGTGAATTATCTGAGGTTCAGGAAATTGCTAAAAACCTTCTTGTTCCAATGACACGTGCTGACCATCATAACCTTTTAGACCTAGTCAAACAGAAAGTATTATGCAAATTTGATCTCTTCTTGATTCCCCGCGCCCTGATTCCTGCCGGCTATTGGCGCGTTAGAAGCATGCACATAAACATGAACATAAACATTTGATGTGAGACTTTTGAACAATATCCAAGAAATCCAACAACACCTATGGACTTCAATTACCATAAATCCTCAGGTACTGAGATGAAGGAGAGGAGGAAGGAGCCTATACAGATCAATAGAAGCTTGAAGCCTAACGTGCAGGCTAGTTGTTTTACTGGGACTAAAGGGAGCAGGCTATTTAGAAATGGTAGAGGCAGTGCGGGAGAGAACAGTGCATGAGAAAGCAGTGTGCAAGAAGACATCCAAATCCTCTTGGCAGCTCACAAAAGCGAAGCACACATGCTAGTTTGGAGTCAAAGGAGGAGAGGTGCAGCAGGCACACCTGAACGAATGTGGAAGCACTTGGAGCTGCAGCAGAGCATCTGAAGGTACAGTCATGCTGACAAGCAGCGTCTCCAGACCAGGCCACGGAGGAAAGCCAGCCAGTGACCGTAGAACTTCAGGAAATGCTGGGGGAATGTCCGCTCCATGTAAGAAGCCTACCCTGCAAGGTGTTCGGTCTGCTATGCCATTATGTGCAGCAGCGGTTGAACCCTGTAGACCCTCTAAGAGGTTTGGCCAACAACTGGTTATTAAATAGCTGCTATCCAAAACACCTTCAAGGGAAAGGGGGTAGGGGGTGGAGAAAATAAGAAATTACAGATTTCAATCGTCAACCTTGGTTACAACTTATTCCTGAATTCCTGCTTGAAGATCAGAGATATATATTATCTTGAATGATAGTTTTTGACTTAAAATCTGTTGCCCAGGAAATAACTTCTTGAGGCTTCTGTAGAATTCCTTTGTTTTGCCTTTTTTGTATTGCATAGTAAATATTGGGAAAAATATTAGAAAAATTCCTAAAGAGTTATTTAACTCCTATTTATTTACTCAGCTGAGTCCTTCTCAATACTGTTGACTACTTCGAACTAACTTAATTACTCAACATTTACTAAGTGTCCTTCTTGAAGAATTACTAAGAGCTGAATTGCACGTAAGTCTTCCCTAAAGGTTTAGCGTGCAAATGCTGTAGCACTAGTCCTTTTACTGTGGCGGTGCTTGCTCTTTTTATTCAAGGGTTTACCTAAAGAGTGTTGCAAAGATACTAAACGCTGTCGTCCCCAGTGTGACCCTTTTTATCCTCTTGATTGAGCATGCAAGCGCTTGCTGCAGTTTTAGGAGACACTAATCCCTGACTGTGCCTGCACATTTAACAAATGACCCCAGAGACACTGCTCCCCTCAAGGCAAAGCGAGTTCTCACACTGTTTTCTCTGGCATACCGCTTTTCCCAATCATGCAAACCCTCCGTTTAGAGTTCACTAATCATTTGATGGTATGCACACTTGGATGAGTTACTAACTGAGACTCCTAATGTCTTTTAAAGAGTCACTAATCACCTTGCGGTGCATGCACTGGAAATAACACATTTTTTATCAATGCTCTTACTTGTACTTCAAGTCCTTCAGAGAGCGAACAGAGAACAAATGAGTATGATTTATCCTTAAAACTTGAACTAAGCAAAATACTAGCTAATTACCTAACTAAGCAAAGAGCGGCCAACTACTTTTTTACGCAAAACTCTTTTACTCTAAGACAAAGGCTCAAACATGGCATCGGGAATGCTGCACTCCCAACGTGACTCTGGTTGTCTTGTTCCACTCAAGATTCAGCTTACAGAAATGTTCTTTAACACACAATTATCCTGAATCTCCTGGAATTAGACCTTGGGACACAGGTTTGACTTAAACCTGGCCGTCCTGATCTTCATGGATGATGAAAGGCAGTTTAGAAAGCCTGCCTAATCCTCAAGAGCTGAATCTCCACCAATCAGCTCTCAGTCCAACCTCTGCCATGATGGCTTGGGAAACTCTCCTTCTACAAAGACTAGAGTTAAGGGTCACACCAAGAAGAACCCTGTAACCAGACTAAACAGTAAGTGTAAATGAGTGTACCTGACCATGTGCAAAGCCAGAATGAAATCATCACCATCATCATCATCAGGTTTCTTTCAGTGTAAAACCATAAATGCAGCAACACATGCATACAGTATAAATCATTGCAAACCTGCGGTAATACATACATATTTAAAACAAACTACTTACAAAAATTTAGCAAACAAACAGTTCCTATAATCTAATGGCTCTTGTGTATAGAATTTCATACAGACCTTAACGACGGCCCGTGTTAACACATTACAATATCTGTCCTAACACAAAATGCATTTAAAATCCAAACCCCAAATTCAGCAATTGATTAACAACATTTAATTACTAAAACCATAAAAAACTGCAAGTGGTAGATTTAGTTAATAAAAGTTGCCCGACTGGGCAATGCTAAGATGTATTATCACTAAAAACCAAAACATTATAATAATGGCAGTCGATATAACATGTGTAAAACTTATTATGTTAGCTCCCCGCTACTACCCAACACATTCCTCCTTCTGAGCCACACCTTATAGATGTATTTGGCAATGAAGTATAACATGCTAGGATCTTCCCATCCTCTACACAATTCCAGAACCTCTGACACCCTCCTAAGGCCTTTAAATCTGCATAACGGCAATACATGCATTACCCTAACATCATTATATCTAGGACAAAACAGCATAAAACGGAGGAGAGATTCTTTCAATGCACCACAACACTGATAAACAGGGCAGCTTAAGTTGTTCCATCTTTTCGTAAAAGAGGCTACACACAGAGTTCCTGCTCTCACATCAAATAGTAATGAGTGCGCCAGACAAGGAGTGATAACATCTAAATAGCCCTCCTAGCCAAGTGTTCCCTTTACCTGCAATTAAAGGAGGCAACTAGACGGCCTTGCACAGGTTGTCACCAAGACCCGTCTATAATACACTCTGCAGGCTGCTTTACTGACTTCCTTACTCTCTGGACTTATGCATGCAGGCTGCTTTACTGACTTCCTTACTCTCTGGACTTATGCATGCAGGCTGCTTTACTGACTTCCTTACTCTCTGGACTTATGCATGCAGGCTGCTTTACTGACTTCCTTACTCTCTGGACTTATGCATGCAGGCTGCTTTACTGACTTCCTTACTCTCTGGACTTATGCATGCAGGCTGCTTTACTGACTTCCTTACTCTCTGGACTTATGCATGCAGGCTGCTTTACTGACTTCCTTACTCTCTGGACTTATGCATGCAGGCTGCTCCCAATATTGATCGAAGCCCAGAATTGTGCATACACGTTTAATGTGCCTCAGCCAAGGAATAGTACGGCTGCCTTCTAGAACCATAAAGTTAACCAGTAGCGTTAACCAGTAGCTCTTTAAACATATGCAGCCGGTTGCTGACCAGATTCGGGACCATAGCAATAACGATTATTTTAAAGCAATTACATGCTGTATAGGGCGTACATCACATGGGGCATTCAGGGTACTTGTCGGTTGTGACATTATTGAGTATCAAAATGTGTTTTCTGCGACTCCCAAACTTGCCGACTTTGCGTGTCCCCAAATCTCTGCACCATATACTGCTAGAGCCTTAGACCGTAAAGTACCAGGACTGGTGTCAAAGCACCCTTTACCGTGCATGCAATAGCACCTCTTTATAATCCCACTATATTTAATTTAGGTTGTGGTAGCTTTAGAAACGTGGTCCCGTCATGTGCCATTCTCTGCAGAGTAGAGGCCCAAATAGCTGTATGATGCGACCTACTCGAATGCAACCCCTTCTATTTCTACATGCCCCTTCACTTGCCTGGCCATTCTGCCTCTAAAGACTAATATTTTCGTCCTACTTCCATTAATTTCCAGGCCAAGATTGTCACAGGTCTTTGTGAATACTGAGGCAGTGTGCCTTATGCACATAGGCGACGATGTTGATAGCAACACTGTGCCATCCGCGTAGAAAAGACCTGGAAAACAAAGAATACCAACCCTAGGTGGGTCCATATCGCTAATTACCAACACCTCTATTAAACTATTTATGTAAATGAACTAGAGGAGCGGATCGAGCACACATCCCTGTCTAACTCCATGCCGGACATCACATTTCTCTGTGTTCTCACCACTCTTCCCCCATCTAACAGAAGCACTATTATTATTGTACAAATATTGATTAATGTACAATATGCCAGCTGGACTATTATAACCTTGTAAGACCAACCATAATTTGTCATGGGGGACAGAGTCAAAGTCTGTTCTTAAATCAGCAAAAACCGCATATAGCTTACAATTATTTACGCGCGTGTATCTCAGACACTGTTCAGTGGTGCCCATCCCCAGTTGGAAACCCACCTGCAATGGGTCAATTAGTCCAGACGAGTGCACCCATTCTTGGAAGTGTCACAGAATTACCTTAGCATATAATTTCTGCGCCCCATCTAGCAGGGAAAATGGTCAGTAATTATCCAGTTGATCTTTACACCCCTTTTTAAAGATTGTCACTATTACAGCCTCCTGCCAAGTATTGGGAACTAGACCTGTTGCAATTACGGCATTATAAACTCTTGTCATCACTGGACTACACATTTCTGGTTCATTTTTAAAAATATCTACAGGTATACAGTCATTCCCAGACACCATTCCACCCACATGGCTGCGATGGCCTCAACTACCTGTTCCATGATCACTATAACATCTGGAGCTTGCATGGGCATTGCCCCCTCTTGCTTGGCCGGGTTTGATGTACCGCTCAACAACTCAGAGATTTTATATAAATCAGAAAAATTGGCCCTACAAGCCTCCAGAGTTATACTGCAGTGCAAAGATGGTGTTCTTCAGAGGGTATACCATGTACAAGCCTCCAAAAGGCAAGTGTATCATTTGCTGTACTTGCCTCCAACAGGGCTTCCTATCTGGCACTAGAAAACAACTTCTTGTTGGACACAACCATTGCTTTGTATTTTGCCCATAAAGATCATAACTTGGGTGCATCAACAACTGGTCTCATTTTCAAACAATCCAAGATCTCCTTCTTACAGGACCAATATTCAGCATCATACCACCCGTGGACTCACTGGGCAAGTTTCTTAGCTATGGCACCTGGTTTAGTAAATACTGGATAACGGACTACAACCAATTTGTTATAGTGGGTAAATAGATCCTCTTGCCCCCTCACCAGGTCGCAAATAGCCTCGATATATCCTATGATTCTAGAGATGGAATCCCCCGTGCTTCATCTTGTTCATGCCACTGGTCCTCTGTATTTCTTAGGGGCTCAAATTGAAGATTTTATCCACCTAATACAAGCGTTACAATGGTATCACTAGCGTTAGCGGCCTTATCCTGTATAAGGTCTTGCATCTTAATCAAGGTGTCCATTTGGGGTTGTGCTCATGGGCTGAATATAGAATGTGTAAAGTATAAATGCACAATGTTGTTTCAAGGACAAGAAGTTGCAGGTCAGTCTGATCCGTTGACAACTGGGATACTTTCCAATGAAGTCAGTGTACCTGTCCATGTGCATAACCAGAGAATGAAATAAGAGTTTATATGAATGACCACCTGGTCCAGACTTGGCACAAGGAATCTTCACTGCAGAGCCACGCCAAGAGTCGGAGATGCTAGGAGCGACCTGTGAATTTGCCCAAAGACATTGTGGCCCCCGGTGGTGTACCGACACACATGCACCTGAATGACTGAAGGGTATGAGATTGTTGACATGGACAATACTCAAAAGCAGTTTGAATGCAGACAACCCCCAATATTGATTCAATATCCAATAAGCAGAATTTCTGAATGACGACAAGACACAGTGCAACAACAAACCCCAGGCAAATACAGATGCATGAGATGCCAATGTGGAGAAAAGCTAAAGCAAGTGTTACCATACACACATGTATCTGCCACCTCAAAATATATGCAACTATGGTGTAGTGAAAAGAACAGTGAAACAAATAAGAAGTCCTGACAGGGGAGTACACCAGGCAGCTGTCATTGTGGGAAGATACCTGGCAGCGGAGAATACGAGGGGTGGCTGAGGAGCCCACAAAAGAAGTCCTGGTTGACAATAAAAACCAGGCATCGGAAGTTGTATAATGTTTCTGACAAAAGTTGTATAAAGTCTTTGAGATTATGGGAAGATACCTGGAAGGGGAGTATACCAGGCTATCTGAGAAGCCCATTGAAGGATTCCTGGCAGCAGAGCATACCAGGAGATCTGCAAGAGTTACAAGAAAACCCAAAGAAAGACTGTTATGTAATGTATTGTTTGGCCAAGTTAAAGAAAAACTGTCATGGAATTTATTATTTGAACAAGAACCTTTTGAGTCCAGTACAAAGACAAAAAAGAAATTGTCGGATAAAGAGACACGTTTGCCATCCTACCTTAAAACCCAGGGGCAGGGAATCACCCTCTGGATCAAGGCTCTTTTCTTGGAAACTATTTTTGTTGGCGTCTTCCTTATATTTTTGAGTGTGAACACATTTTGCTAATACCAAGCCAAAAGACATTTCCTTGGACCTCTTGTTTTGTTTCTAGTTTGAGGGTCAGCTTAGAATGTTTTGGACACAAGGACGGGTTTTAAGTGACAGACTACTTGTCACAAAGTAGTTTCTAGGCAGGGAAATCCCTCTGGAAAATAGGGCAAGAGAGGCATTTTTCCAACTGATTTCTGTTTAATAAAATGTCAGCTTTTGAGAATAATATAGCCTTGCGTCCGCTTCTCATTCCTGACTCACTTAGATCCCTTCTATCTAGTTACTGTAGCATTAAGAAAAGCTCACAGAAAATCCAAAGAAATGCCACTTGGTGAGATCAGCTGTCGAGTATCTTGTATTTTTCACAGGCAATGGGTAAGTCCAACCTCAAACTGAAAAGGTCAAAGCAGTTAAAGAACCTCCAAGGCCTAAGACAAAGAGCGATCTAAGAGCCTTTTTGGGTTTAGTAGGATATTACAGATGTTTTATCCCTACTTTCTCCTCCATCGCGTCTTGTCCTACTAATAAACTACTGAGCCACAGAAAGTGAAATGGCAAGACAAAGATATGTTATTTTTTAATGAGCTTCAGCCTATTCTGTGTTGCGAGCCTGTGATGAAAATGGCAGATTTCAAAAGGAAATACATTCAACAGACAGATGTTTCACACACTGGCATTTGGGGCACTCCTTTCTCAAGATCATGATGACATTGAGCATCCCATCCTCTACATCATTAGGAAACTTTTCCCAAGAGATAGAAACTATGCCACTATTGAATTGGAGGCCATTGGCAATAAAATGGGCCATAAGCTACCTCAAATACTGACTAACAGGTAGAAAGTTTAGGTTGATTATTTGCCATGCTCCATTGACATGGAAGAGCCTCATTAAAGACACAAATGCAAGAGTCATGTGCAGGTTCTTAGATTTACAGCCCTATTGTTTTACAGTGGAACAGAGGAAAGGAAGAGAACAGGGTAACATGGACTTCCTTTCACGTTTTCCAATAGGTGCTGAGAGAACCAGCGAGATTAGAGGAAATGTATGTGATGAATCCAGTGGAGTCATCACAGACTCCCCGAAAGTGACCTCCTCCCATGTGGCCAGGGAAAGGCAGCTGCTCCCTGACCCTGAACCTGGGGGCGGCTTTATGAGTGAGGATCACATGGGAGGAGACAACCACAGGGGGGATGGTTTGGCTTCATTGGAGGAGGGGCGGTACCCATTTGCCCATAAGAAAAAAAAAACTTGTGTCCCTATGCCCTGATGGCCTCTTGTCATGTCTCTGTTCCCCACCTTCAGGGAAGGTGGAGAAACCTTTTTACAACACTCTTTTTGCCAAGCTGCCATCTATGACTCAAAGGATAAAAGCTCCAAGAGAACAATTTTTTTTTGTTCTAATTTTGTGTCAAGAAGAACTGCTTTGTCATATGAAATCAATAAAAGAAACTCATAAGTATCATGTATCAGGTAACATCTATGGACTTCGATTCCCATAACCACCTAAGTACTGGGATGAGGAGGATGAAAGAATTGATGCAAAGCAGCGAGGGCTTCAAGCCCTTTGAACATACTAGTTGAATGGGCAACATTGTTCCTACCGGTGCCTGACCATAAGCAGGCATGCAGAAGCAAAGCCTTGTGGAAAGCTGGAGAGAGATGGCAGAGTGACCCAGAGTGTGAAGCATGTAGCAGAGAAATGCTGTGTATGCAGGAAAGGGTGAAGACGCTGTGAAGAACCGGTGAGCCGTCCCCGACCAGTTGGGGACCCCAGAGATTTTTGGTGACCGTGCCAATGAGAAACTGAATGTCGTAAAACTACAGAGGCAGAAAAAAGCAGAATTGTGGTTGCAAGTGAAAAGGGCAGAGAGCCAAACAAAGCTCCAATAAATACATGCATGTGGATTGCAGATGTGGGGGGACTCTAAAACAGATAAACCATACCAAGCAAAAGAGGGTGTATGCAATAGTGAAAGTAAAGAGAAACTGTGAAGCACAAGAGAGAAGCCCAGCAGGCATTTGAAAATACACAAGTAAAGTCCTGGCAAGAATATACCAAGTAGGTGACATTGCAAGAGAGAAGGCCTGGCAAGGATATACCAGGCACGTGAAAACACACTAGAGAAATCCTGGCAGGAGAGTATACCAGGCATCTGGAAGTATAAAGAGAAGTCCTGGCAGGAGAATATTACAGGCCTTTAGAAGTACAAGAGAAGTACTGGTAGTACAGTACACCAGGCAGTTGAGAGTGACTGTGTTTTGTATCAAGAACAAATGTGTGTTAAAGAAAGACTGATAAGGATAAATAACTTTTTACTAACAGATGAATTGTGGGCCAGGAGAAGACACAAGGAACGTTTAGAGGCAAAGACATTGTTCAAGCATTTAGGAATTTGGGAGAAGGGAGTCAACCCCTGGAATCAAGGTTTTCACACCTATAAGAACACTTACGTCAGAGCTATCTTGTTTTTTTTTATTTATTAACACATTTTTACCAATGCCAGGTTGAAGACATTCCCTTATTACTTTGTTATTTTGTTTATAGTGTGAGGGTCAGGATAGAGCATTTGGACACAAGGGCTGGTTTTGATTTCTGACATCCTGACACATACTGTTCTTTCGATTTTTGTTTTTAGGTAGTGAATTCCTCTTAGTGCAGGCCCAGAGAGGCATTTTTCCCAACCCATATGCTATCCTATTTTTTTTATTTATGAACACATTTTTACCAATACCAGGTTGAAGACATTCCCTTATTACTTTGTTATTTTGTTTATAGTGTGAGGGTCAGGATAGAGCATTTGGACACAAGGGCGGGTTTTGATTTCTGACATCCTGACACATACTGTTCTTTCGATTTTTGTTTTTAGGTAGGGAAGTCCTCTTAGAGCAGGCCCAGAGAGGCATTTTTCCCAACCCATCTGAGTTAATAAAAGGCTTTGACCAAAACAAATCCAAACCAAAGAAGTGTCCTGTCAGGAAATTATTTCTAAATGGAAGCAAATTGCTAATCACTAATAGGTGTGGCTGTTTGTAGAATGCTGGCAAAGTTTTACTAATCACTGGCAGTTTCATTTGAATCTCTGGACATAGCAAACTTCTTTTCTGCCTTGCATATTGCATGTTATTCATTTTGCAGTTATTTAAATAATCAGAAAAACACATATATATATTTGTTCATGTGATACAATGAAGAAATTATACATAAACATATAGTCATGCAAATAATGTATACACAAAGAAGAATTGTGTCTATCAGAGGGGGGACCCAACAAGTTGTACAAATAATATAAACAATATGATTGCACCAATCGTCTCTCAGTCTGAGTAGACTTATAATTAGACAACTAAAAAGGGCCCCATTGACCTAATCATGGGCTCAGGGGTCTAAGTAAAGCTCATTTCTAGTCATTGAGATTAAGCAGCCCCATCATTGTGTCCATTAGTGCTTCACAGGGGGCTATAGATTTTGGCAGCATAGATGTCATATTCCGCCTTCCTCAGAACCAAAGAAAATGGGGGACCCCCTGAATTGATTGTAAAAGGGAAAGTTCTTCCAAGGTAATCTAGGCATTTGAAAACAAAATGCCTTCTAATGTACTCATATGAAGAACAGGATACCCCAATTCTGGGCAGGGAAAACATAAAGTACCTATTGCATAGATATTCCCACAGTAGGATATGTGGACGAAGCACCCCTCATTGGAGAGAGGTGGAGAACTCTGTGGTAAGCAGAGGCCCCATGAGGCACTGACCACATTTTCAAAGGATTGGATCTGAGAGTTGGAGGCCTGCTTCACCAGTGAATGAGGAAGCTTCCTACGTTATATAGCGTGTTATCGTCGGTTGCTCTTAGACACTGATATCTGCTGCTCATGTCAGGCTGTCCGCTGCTCTCTTGGGTAGTAATCCCAATCATTTGCTCTGCTGTGCTAACGTTGCCTGGGAAAACATGACAACGTTGTGTCTGGCTTTCATTTCTGACATCTTGTATTATGCACAGGAACCAAACCCTCATTTGAGTTCATACAAACTGATAAAGACAGGATCACTGGCAGGGTACCAATTTGAAGGTATTTTCAAGGTATTTGTCTGTCTAGAAGAAAACCTAGTCTTACATCCCCAGTTGTTTTTATTATCAAACTAAGGATATGCAAAGAACCCGGGGGCAACTGGTGAATTCCTACCGCCAGGCTAACAGATCCAGATCAAGAGAACCCCTCTACTCTCCCGTTACATGCTGGACTAGCCAGAGCGTAGTGTGTGACATACCCATCCTTATGGCAGGGGGTAGTTGCCCAGGTTTTCTGCAGTGCTATTACATTCGCTTGACAAATATAATGATGGCAGTCCCTAATTTTGTCCTTAATTCCCATGATGTTACAGCAAATGATGGTCAAGGGGAAAGCATTTGGCATAGATGTCAACTGCCCTTGTAAAAAAGAGGACATGGGGGACTCCATTAATCCTAGTCTATTACAACAAACTTGTAAATCAACATCATCACACTGAGATGTATAGAGTGTTTCTTGGGGTACAGATTGGGCCATTCTCTGCTCCAAAAGTCTATGTTCAGGTACCAGATTTGGAAGATGCTCCACTAGCGGTTCAACTACTTTTACTAGATCTTAGATTCGGGTAGGCTCTGGATGTTAAAGCTCTGTTAAAGATCTTGCTCTACCATTTCCTGAACGATTTGGATGAGGCTTTAATGATTCATGTTGGATCTTAAAAGGGGGAAACATTTAATAGAACCAAGGCTGAAATAGCAGCACTATGTTGTTCCATTTTAAGTGTCAACTCAACCAAAACACTGCTTTCCAGCCTAATACTTAGACTGTCAATTCCTGGAACTCTGCCTTTCCCAATGATGATGATGATGTCAATGATACTGCTCTGGTTTATCAATTTACACCCTCCCTTCTCCCTAGAACAGTGCATGACCTTGTTGGGTACGGTTTCCTTTGATTCCCAATTCACTTTTGATGCATCAGTATTAGACCCAGAAGTGAGCGATGAAACTTTAACAAGGAATTGATAGGGAGTAAAAAAGGGACCATGGCGAATATCAACGGATGCTCCTGGGAATGCACTGTTGATTGAGAAAGCGGGTATCAAAGATGCAGTAACCCAAGTGATTCATTTGCCTATCAATCTTGAAGATATTATAGATCTGACCATTTAGAGCTAACAGCGGCAGGGGAACAATGTTCTGAGACAGAGGTTCAAGCTCAGGAAACCTTTGTCTTACATCCTTTCTTCTTTCTGAGCACATTCCTAGAACCCCTCCACCCCCAAGAGTCCACCTAGCTAGGAGGAACACGAAGAACACCCAATAAAGAAGAGCATGAACATTGCCTACTTAATAGTTTGAATTTTCACTGTGACCTAGCAGGCCATCTAGTCTGGTATTTTCCCAACAAACACAGAAAAGTGCTGGATCATCAGTACAAGGGGTGGCCTGACAGACCCACGATATGTAAAAACCACTCACCAATGTCTGCTATAAATCAGTATTTTGGGGTATTCCTTACAGATACATCATTTAAACCCTATTAACACCAGGGCCTTGGTAGATTGTGGTGACACTGGAAATTATATAGATATTGACTTTGCATGTTGGCGTGACATAACCTTACATGACAATTTACAGGTTGAACCAATAGACTCCATAAATGGTTTGGCTCTTACTTTCGGACCTATCACTCAACAAAAAGGGTGTTACACATGACATCTTGAGTATGTCGTCATGGGAACTAATCTTTGACATAACGGAACCCCCTTATTTCCAAACCATTTTAGTAATACCTGGTTGGCGCTACATAACCTGTACATTTATTGGAAAAGGGGGGTTGGAAATTTCAACTATGATTACTGTTTTAAATCATGCCACCTGGGGTCACTCTTAGAAACACCTGTGACACCTGTGACACAAAGATATACCTTAGTCCCAAGGAAATGAGCCTCAGCTGTGAAAACAAAGAGAAAATATCGAGGCTGAGTACCCCCAAAAGGAAATACACCGAACACGGGTTACAAAGGAACATACAAAGATCTTTATTTTATACTGAACAGTTTCAAAGGACAAAGCAACAGATAGCTATCGGCCCTCAGTACAACACAGCGAACTCCAGCGTGGTTCAGTGTGCACAGTGAGTGGGGCTGTACATTAGAATAGTCGTACCTTATATGCCTTTGAAAACATGATGTCCAACCCCACTGTGGGTTAATATTCGTTAATACATTACGGATCTAGGGTTCGTGCCGAGTTCACACATCTGTACGCTTAGGGTTTGCCTTTAATACATTCGCCAACAAGCCTTAATGGCAACAGTGTACTTTAGGATTTCTTATAGAGACCTTCTCAAACATCTATACAATGTAGTTTAAACAAATGTTCTCAGTTCAGTATTTGGATACATTGTTCGTAACATATGCTCGTGGATTAGCTTCATTGGCACAAGTAATCCTTTACACACAGGTCAACGAAGGACAAGATCTCAGTTCATGAGCCTAACAAGAGGCCTGCAGGCAAGTTACACATTAGTTTATACATAGAGGTCAAGACGGCCATGTTACATTTTCGGAATGACACGGTCCACCATTTTAGCTCACAGGGTGACTTTGCAGAGAGAAACTAAAATGGCGGATTGACCTAAAATGGCGGCTTACATTGATTCTAAGGTTGGGACCTTGCAACGCAGATTTCTTTGCAAGTGGCGTACAAGCAGCTTGGCGAAGGCCAATATGCACAATAGGAGGCACAATATAATTTCCCGTTTGACACAGCCACCAGTGAATGACGTCCAGAAGAATACCCAGATTTTCATAAAGTCTTTGATCCATAAGAAGTTGACACCCTTTCTCGTCATTGGTCTTATGACTGCTGTATTGAGTTGATATCAGGAGCTAGTAGTCATAATGCTTTAACACCACACAAAATAGGAGTACTAATGGAGTACACCCCAGAAAATCTTATAAGAGCTACAATCCTGTGTAGACTATCGCCTGGTGGAAAGCTATTACTGTTGTTAAAAATCAATACATGTAACCCCCCCTCATTTAGACTCTGATTGATCATGTGCAAGGGGAAACGATATTCACAAAGCTTAATCTGTGAGGGTCCTACAATCTACTAAGGATTTATCCAGGAAACTGCATCTGTACCTGAGATGGTCATTTTGAATACGTTGTTATACCTTTCAGGCTATATAATTCTCCCACAGCTTTTCAGCACTTTCTCAATTACGAATGTAAGACATGTTTCAACAAATTCTACGGTTATTATGGAAACGCTGTTTGCATACTAAGTTATTGAAATGTTCCTTGTATCAGACAATGTGACTTCCAAGGCTACGTTTAACCTCCTGAAGGAGTCCATATGGATCCTAGAAAGGTTCAAGCAGTCCGTATTGGGCCAGACACAATGATTAGCAAACTAAGAGATTTCTTGGTTTCATCAACTATTACAGACGATGTATCATCAAAAACTCATTGGTGCCTCATCCCTTAGCCACAGAGTTAATGAAGGATGTTTCATTTCAGTGAGATTTACAGACATCGACTTAATTCCAATCTGTAAAGAATTATTTAACCACCACCTCTATCCTTGCCATATGTGGTGGAAAATGACCCTTCAAACCTGGCTCTTGGATATGTATTGTTCCAGGTGGACCATATCAAAATGTATTCATCCGGTGCCAGTTCATTCATGGAAATGAAACACTTCTGAAGTCAATTACAGCATATTTGATTAAGAATTCTTAACATTAAAAATGAATTTGTTTATTGGTGACATTGGGCCTCATTATGAGTCTGGCGGTAACCCTGCCGGTGCTTCTGGCGGGCTGCTGGCAGGCTTGCAACACTTTACTGGCAGCTGACATTCCGGTTACAAAGGACTCTATGCGAGTGGGGTGACGAAAGTAGTGGCACCGTTGCAAACGGTGCCGGTGCTTCCATGAAAAGTCAGCGGGCGGGTGCCGTTGCACCAAGCAGGTCAGACCTGCCGGACTCAACAGCCCACGCCAACAGACTTGTAGTGTGGCAGTCCGGAATGTGGGTGGTTTTCTGCTACCTGCCCCCCTTAATTCTGGACCACCACAATCATAATGAGGCCCACTGTCTCAAGGGAGCTCATCATTCCATCACTGTTTTAACTGATTGTAGAAAGCTGGGGTTCCTTAGTTCAACTCGCAGTACCAATCCACGTCAATCCCACACTTCTTCAGTAGGTTTCTTACCTTCAAATCCAAATCACAAAGCGTCTAAGCAGATGTGTTATCAAGAAGATACACCTAAGACGAGTGCCAGGAAGATATAGGATTACTTATAATTTTACCAGAAATTGTTCACAGTCAGTGAATTACTTTAAAAGGTGCGTGAGAAACACATGGTCCTCTTTTTTCTGCAAGGGGAAGATCATCATGATATAGAAGGTCTCTTGTATCATAATTTATTGGTTCCAGCAAGAAACCAACAGAACAAAATGATCGAATGGCCCCTATTCTGGTCACTATAGTCCGAGAAGGTCGTCGTAATTTTGAGTTGGTGTGCATTGTGGAGAAAGCAATCAAAAGACTGAAGTGAATACATGACTGAGTCAGGCCCAGAGTCTGAGACAAGCCCGGTCGGAGAATGTCTATCACTCCCAGTCAATACCTGATCCAGGTATAATGTCAGTATGGATTTCATTAATGTTCTCGCTCCCACAGATTATTTTCATACAGTATTTAAGATTGTAGACTCTGTCACAAAGACAGCCCATTTTAGAGCTCTGATAGGGATTCCTACAGCATCTAGAATGGCCCTAACATTTATTTAAACATGTGCTAGACAGAGGACTTGAGTGTGCATCCCGATTTTGGAAACCCATTCGGAAACACCTTGGTACAATGAGTCAATTAGCTTTGGCTTATTACCTGCAAGGAAATGTGCAGACAGAAACATCAAAGATGGCACATAGCTGGATGAAGGACAGTCACGTGGCATTAAATTAGAAAAGGATTACTACTGCTGGGCTTGTAGAATTAAGGATACCACGGACACTCGCCATGGGCGTCTTTGCAAAGCTGAAGATAGAGGATAGATACATCATGACAGAAAGAGTTATTTCATAGTAATGTGGCCAGTCAGGAAGATTTAAGATCTTCATACATAGTTTTGTTTATTTTTCATATTACAGAAACCATGTTAAGAACTGCTAAGAGGAGGGGCCGGGTAGGTTTTCATACATACAAACATCTGCCCTGGCATTGCCTATGTCTGGTCAGCTGTATTTCCTTTTATACGAGCCACCACTCCCATTGGGAGAACCCTTCATTAACCTTACCTTGAGTTCTTCTTCTCTCTGCAGCTTGGTGATGCCTAGTTGAGTTTTCTACTGCCCAACCCACATAAATTCAGAACTACCAGTCACTCAAAGCGCCATGCCTAAAGTCATCTACACAAGCCGGCAGCCTGTGGGATCACTCTGTTGATCCTATCCTGCCATTAGACCTAGGCTGAAGAACAGAGCTTTTCCTGGGTGGTCTGGCCTATTTAATCATGCAGCAGTCCTAATGTTTTGAGCCAGATGAGTCCAGAAGACCATATACCAGATACTTCCAAAAACTGACTGATGAAAATTAAGCGTTTTCACATCTAGAGCTGAATCTGTCAGTTTTATCATTAACAGCATCCTTTCTATCAAGACATGCACAATGTAGAAAACCAAGGAAGACTGGTAGTAGCTATTTCTCTCGTTCAGAAAATCAATCCCTTCATCCCTACTGCAGATTTCAGAATCATGATCCAGGCCTTGGTCCTTTCCCAGGACAATGCTCTCCTCACCTAAGCCCTGACCTCCTTCCTGACTTTAATGAAAGCTGTATAGTGCATCATGCCCTGTCTCATCACAGGACTGAAGAAGCCACATCACCCCACCCAGAGGGTCTCATTGGTTATCCCTCCAAACCTGCATTGCCTCAGAAACGCACATCAATAAATACCAGCCAATGGCAAAAATGTTCCATCTTACAGTTCCTTGTCTGACAAACACGTTATCTCTTGTGGCCACAGAAGCACCAGAAACTACAACGTAATCAGGCTACAATCTAAGAGACGTGAGATGGAAGGAAGCAGCAGGAATGCCTTTTCTTGCTACACACTGTCATGTGTGGGGATCAACAGGGAGCTCACGACTCATAAAGTAGGGAACACATGGGTCTCTTTTACAACACTAATCGACCAATGGTTCAAGATGAAGCAGTTAACTGAATGAGTGATTATCAAAGACATAAAACAGAGCCATTCCAGTTTACTTAAAGACTGGGATCTATCAATCCGCTGCTCACTTCCCGTGGCTCTGCTTATTTGCAATCAAGTGAAAGTCACTCATATCCTCTGGGGCTTTCACTGCCACGCTTAGGAAGGCTCTGCCAGATCTTCCTGGGAGCATCTGGTAGGAGTCCTAGGATGCTGGTGTCCAACTCTGCCGCAGTCATTGCCAGTACTGTGTGGCCAAGTTCCTCTGCTACTGGAAACTGGTGCACCCCTCCTTAACTTCCTGCTCTTGTCTATTTTCTGTTGCCTTTTAATTCTCTCCTCCACTTTCCCCCTCAATACCCCACAATGGTTGGTCCCACTTCACACACCCTTTAAGCTCCTCTTCCTTCCTGGCTACTCTTCTCCCTTCCTCCTCTCCTGAGACTTCTTTCTTCTGATGTGTTACTTTTAGACACTCCGTCAGTCTCTTTGACCTTCCATCCTTGCTTCACTCTTCCTCAGACACTCCTGTCTTCCTCCACCTCTTCACTTCTTGTGTCTTGCCACTGTCTGCATCCTCCAATGATTATCCCCTTCTCTAGGTCTTTCCACTATCCTCTCCTCAACTTTCCTCCTCCACTCCACTGCCTAGTACCCTTTCCAATTCTTTTCAGTTTGTCGTCTTACCGTCCCTCTTTCCAACTCATTCTCCACACCTTTCCTTGCTCGACCTTCCTCTTTGGTTGTTCCTTTGTCCTCCTTCCATCCTCCACACTAGTTAATATTCCTCAATGTCTGAGTAAGTAGTCCGTGCCACCGTGAGCAGCTCTGTGGACCGAAGTCTTAAGAGGGTTACCCACCTTCTTAGATTTCTTGTGTCTGCATCTACTGGCCGCTGTCAATCCTCCTCTTGACTGCGAGTCCCTCACCCATGAACCCATTGGTAGATTCTGACAAATAAAGGTCACTCCTCTGTGCACCTCACACTGTTGGAGAATTGTTTATTCCTTGTTTCTTCTACTGTGTTCAACGGTTTCTTTGCAGGTCTCACTTTCAGCGCTGGCATTTCTTGAATAGGTTGCATTAAGATGGTGTTTTCCTTCAGGGTTCTGTTTCTTTATGTGGTTTTCCTATTAAAGTCAGGCTTGGGCAGGAAAAGTGTGTTTGGGGATCCCAGGGCTCAACCAGTTAGCGTTTGTTTAGCTTTAACGATGTTAGGTGGTGGGACAGCACAGAAAAGTCATCCTCCACATTTTTCAACAGTGCTCCTTTGCTTGCATGCTCAATTTGTGCCATATCCATCCCATCCATCCATCCACACAAGTATTAGCCAATATCACTAATGAGCCAGTGGCCGCTATTAGTCAGTGCCCCACATTAGTGAATTAGCTCCTATTAGTCAGTAGACTCCTGCAACCAAAAGGCCTAACTTACCTGCTGTCTTCAATTAGCAAGTATCCTACAATCAAATAGACACATTTGTTTAGCCCTCCATTACCAGCCATTATTCTTTTTTCCGTTTGGGGTAGAGTATAACATGCAGAAAATAAATAAAGCTTAATTTCTCATGGGTAAGTGTAGTGTTTGTTTCAAACAGCTGTTTTTAGATAAGTCTATAGGTTTGTATCAAGCATCTTGCAGGAGATTAGAATCTTAAGGTGAACGTGTGGGTGCTGGGAATGCCACTGAGAGAAGGTGGGTCATTATGTGGGGGTCTCCCAAATGAACATAGATTATAGTTAGTTCGTTAGTTAGTTAATAACAGACATTGCCAGACTGAGGGTGCACAGCCATTGATTCATGCTAAATCATCTTCAAGTAAGATTCTATAGCGAAGTGTTACATTAGAATGTGCATTTAGTATATCCATGCACAGAACAAGCCACACATATTTAAAAAATACTTTGTGCCTGAAGCACATCTGATTCATGTTAGATAACATTGCAGAGGGCATTGACAGTGATCTTTCAAGTGAATAAGCTACAGAGCTCGGGGTTCCACCTCGCCAGGGATTCCAGAATCTGCACACCAGCGCAATAGGGCAGGGCCAAAAGGCCGACCTAGTAGGCCAGTTTTGGGAGCCAATGTGGATGACTTTAATTATTTACTGAACAAGGACCTTGCTAGACTTAACCGATGGTGCGGGCACAGTGTACGCTACATTGCACCAGTTCCCACAAATCGTCCCAAAAATATGGTCCTGTTAGCAATTAAAGAGTTTGTCATTAAAATCATGCTTTGCTATTCATAAATGTGCTACGTGATTTCACTGCCTGTTTCCCTTTTCCCCAGTCTAAGGATGGTCTCCACCAATAAAGAAATGCATTAACTAGTTTGAACAGTCGTCCAGTATAATTGCAAATGTTGTTTAAAGATCACTGAGAGAATTCAGTTTTATATTGTTAATGCAGATCTGTCACTTTAACCCTTTGAGTGTCCACTTCCCTCGTGCCCTGAATGATTATGGTTGCCATAAGGCCCACCCCCCATGACTTTGGGGACACACAGTTCGCCTTGCTTCCAATGAAGGATTTATAATTCATTTAAATCTAAAAGGCAAAATCATACCCTTTGTGGACCTATATATATGCCCTAACGTCACTCAAAGGTTTATACAACAAGCGAGTGACTGGGCAGGCAACAGCGCAGCCTTGTCACCTGTGTTAACGTATGTCAGTGTACATTTTACTGAGGTAAAAGGGCGGTCCTGAATACAATCACAATTGCCCGTGCGCCTCCCTGTTACACACAGGTGGACTGGGAACCAAAAGAGGCCCTGGTGATAATATTCAAAGTGGCCCCATATTATACATTTTCAGCAAGTCCAACCCTTTTCCTATGAGAATATTTGGAAATAAAAATAGGTTACCACAAAAGAGAGGTCCAGGGTGAAGAGGACCACTGGGAAATCTCCAGTGTTCCCTATTGGCCAGCCCACCCCTACTGTTGCACTTGGCAGTGGAAGGAAATTAAATTAAGTAAACACTGCCTGCCCTTTACATCAAGAAGCGTTTACTATAGATTCCTAGGGAATCATCCTACTTTTGCTGGAGTAAAAAGCAGTCAGATTCCATAATTAACCACAGCAATTTAAGTCAGCATGAAAATGTCATGCTGGCGTAAATGCTGTCACATTTGTATGGCAGAGAGGATGAGAGGTGGGAATGGATATTCCGTCTTGTGCCTCCTCTCAACCATAAAAATAATGAAAATATGACCTTGCGTAAAATGCATGCATACATTTTTTATACATCTATTTTGCGCATGTATTTTACACTACACAAAGCTCAACATGAGCCCGACCAAATCAATTAAGTCCGCTTTGCTGGTGCAAGGACATTTTTTCAGTGTCTTTCGTAAACAATCTTTTGCTAACACATTTTTCAGAGGCAGTGCCAAATTTGGGGACAGCGCCCGTACAAGGATTTATACTTCCCCATCAAGGTTTGTTTGGTGACCTCACCTCAACATTGGGGTGAGATTTGATTGTATTTTGGCTAACGTATAACCCACAAGCAGCAGCCTAAAATTGCCTATGTTGGCACAGTTCTGGACAGGCCTGCATTGCAACCATTCTTTGTTGACTGATGTGATGCCACCTATTTTAAATATATTCCTCAACTTCAGAGGAGACAGCAGAAACCTGCAAAGGCAAACTGGTTACCTGACTAGAAAGAATGCTTCTACAATCTCTCTCCTTCCTCTGATGACGTCCTTCCTCAGTCTTAGTAGTCAGCCCACCATGAGGGAGAGCAAAGACCTTGAGGGTGCAGGGCTACTTGTGAATGTCAGGACTCAATGAAAGGAAATGTTGAGCCTTAACCCTTGGAATATTTATTTTGTGAGATAGGCTCAGAGTGTTGGTTGTAGGCAACATTTTCAGAAATCTTAGAATCAGGAAATAAAATATTGAGAAAAGTTAAAGTGCCTGGTCCACATTTGCCCTTTCTTGATGATTTGAAATGAGAACAAATGCCTGGTAAGAATGGTAACCCTGACACTATTCTGTTATCCCCATGCAGGTGATGAGGATGTATTTGGCAGACTAACGTCCGAGAGGGAAAGCCTTATGAATGTTCCCAGATGGAGGCTCAGTTCAAGACTCAGGCAGGAAGGAGCTACCAGAAGACCTGTGAGGCGCGGATCAAGGTCTGAGTCCAGGCTTGAGAGGTCTCTTGAAAGACAAAGGAGAGAGGATCGTTTTGCAGCATTCCTAACGGCACCGGGGCAGAGTGTGCATAACGTTAGCCAAAGAATGGCCAGGCGTGACCAGGTCTGCGTGCCAACTAGACAAAGGAGCCGTCTTGACCGGGAAAGGGAAGCACTGGACGACGATATCAGACAGTTGAACAACCTAAGCGCAGTAAGTTACAGGCCTTCATAGTCTTCATAGCATTGAAATGATATTTGAGTGTTTTTAAAAACTTCTGCACAACAGACTGGGCAGATGAAACTTTAATACAGATGTGTCCTACTGTTGAGAATTATACTGGCACAATCTCATATAAGTAATGAACAAATTATCTGCATGAGTTCCTGTTGAATAAATTGTGCCAAATTGTGCCTCACCAACATACATTGTTAACGGGCATGTCTGAAAATAGACGAATTATTCTGTATTTGTGCTGTACGTTCTGTCCATCAAAAAAATGTAAAATACTGTGACATTAATGTAATTAACCAACATATATGCGTATTATTTAACCTACCGATATTTAAGAAAGTTATGAAAACCCTTATGTTTCATTGGCCCTGATTCCAATCTTAGCGTATTGTTATGGTTCTCTTTTGGATTGCAAACCCAGCGCTGTGATCCCTTTGGGTTTTTTATTTTTATTTATTTATTGAGCATTTGTTAGGCGCCTAAACAACAGGCATGGTGTTTCAAGACAAAGTGGGGAGGGAACAAGGGGAGTAAATAACCGTGGCGAAACAGTGAATATACAATCGTGATCTTATCTTTGTGACATTCAGATGTGCAAGTGTTGTGATGAGAAGTGCGGCAGACAGGTGTTGGGGGAGAGGTGGTCTTTTCTGTCCCCTTACCCTTCCCACACTGACAGATCGCGCGTATGTCAAAGGGGGGAGACATCCCCCCCTCGCTCATACGCGTAGTCTGTGCTTATTACCCTCTAATTACCACCAAAAGGCAATCACGTAACAAAGTCTTATTGAAACTCAGAGACTCCATTTTTGATTGATTGATTTATTGATTTATTTATTTATTTATAGAGCGCTTTACACCAAGGCGCTGTACAATGGAACAACAAAATACAAGATAACAACAACCAATAACAGTGGAGCAAAAATTACATCATGAATCATTCAATAAAACAGTGGAAAGAGCAAATAACTGAGGGGAGAGGGGAGTGGGACTAGGTGTGGGGGGGATTGGACGAGGGAAATTGGAAGGGAGAGAGAGCTGGAGAGGATAGAGAGGAATCGGGTTGGGTGAGGAGTGGAAGAAGAGAGGGCAGAGGGGGAGTTTTCAAGGAGGAGAATGGAGGAGGAGGGATTTAAGGGAAGTGCGAAATGAGGAGAAGGTTGTGGTAGAGCCGATTGTGAGAGGGAGAGAGTTCCAGTGCAGAGTTGCAAGGAGTTGGAAGGAGCGGAAACGGGAGGAAGCGCAGTGGAACGGAGGTACAGTGAGAAAGAAATGGTCAGCAGAACGAAGGGAGTGGGAGGGGGAGTAGAAGGAGAGAAGGGAGGAGAGATAAGGAGGAGCAAGACCATGGAGGGATTTGAAGACAAGGCAGAGAAAGTAGAATTTTAGCTTTGAAAGGTAGCCAGACAAGGTAAGAGAGTCAGGAAGAGATGGAGTCATGGGAGGTAAGGAGACAAAGGGTACGAACAGCAGAGTAGTAAATGGATTTAAGTGGGGCAAGAGTAAAGAAGAGCAGTAAAAGAGGCAGGAAACGACGAGAGATGAGATTAGGAGTTTGGATGCGTCGAAAGTGAGGGAGGCATGGATTTTGTGAATATTGTAGAGGTGGTATCGGCAGGTGCGAGAGGTGAGTGAAATGTGTTGCGAGAAGGTGAGGGAGGATTCAAAGAGAACGCCTAAGTTACGAGCTTGGGGAGAGATACGGAGATTGGAGGGAGGAAAGTGAATGAAAGGGGGAGGAGAGAGAGGGGGAAGAGAATTAGAGGGGAAGAAAAGGACTTCGGTTTTATCGGTGTTAAGAGAGAGAAAGCAGGAGGACATCCAGTTCTTGATAGCAGTGAGGCAGGAGGAGAGCTTAGGGTGAAGGTCAGTTGAGAAGGAGGAGAAAGAGAGAAAGAGTTGAGTATCGTCAGCATAGAAATGGTGGGAGATGCCAAATGAGGAGATAACAGGGGCAATGAGGGAGGTGTAAAGAGAGAAGAGGAAAGGGCCAAGTACAGAGCCTTGAGGAACACTGTAAATAAGAGGGAATGAAGGAGAGGTCTGCCCTCCCCATGAAACTGCATAGGAACGGGAGGAGAGGTAAGAGGATAGCCATTTTAGAACAGTGCCTTTAAACCCGAAGGAGGAAAGAGTGTGGAGGAGGAGTGGATGATCGACAGTGTCAAAAGCTGCGGAGAGATCAAGGAGAATAAGGATAGAGGATTGCTTGGCATGTCGAGCAGAGAGGAGGGAGTTAAGGATAGAGGGGAGAGCAGTTTCAGTTGAATGTTTGGGACAGACGCCAGATTGGAAGGGACGAAGAAGAGAGGAAGTAGTGACAAAGGATGAGAGTTGAGAGTAGGCAAGGTGCTCAAGAAGTTTAGAAAGGAAAGGTAGAAGAGAGATAGGTCTGTAGTTAGCAGTGAGAAGTGGATCGGCAGAGGGTTTCTTTAAAATAGGAATAATCGTTGCATGTTTGAAGGCAGAGAGAAATTTTGATGAGGATAGGCGCAGGAGTTGAAGAAAGTGGTGAGGTAAGGGATAAGAAGAGGGTAGATCTTGGGGATAAGAACGGAGGGGTAAGGGTCAGAGGGGGCGGATGTGGGGTGGGCTTTGGATAGAAGGGAGGAGACTTCAGAAGGGGAAACAGGTGAGAAGATGGACATAACGGAAGAGGGAGGGGAGGGGGGAGGAGAGGGGGAGTCAGAGAGGGAGTTAATTTTTTGCCGGAGGGTGAGGATTTTGGAGGAGAAGAAGTTGGCAAAGTCCGAAGGAGAAAGTGTTCAATTGGAAGAGGGATCAGGAGTAGGAGGAGAGAGAAGACGAGAGAGAGTTTGAAAAATCTGACGAGGGTGGGAGGCTTGAGACTGGAGAAGGTTAGAGTAGTAGGAGGATTTGGTCGCTGTAAAACAAGAGTTGTAAAGTGCGTGGTAAGAGAAGTAAGAGGTTTGATTAGAAAGCAAGGGAGTTTTGAGCCAGAGTCTCTCTAACCTCCTGAGAAGGCGCCGCAGAGCGGAGATGGGAAGTAAGCCAGGGTTGAGAAGGTTTCCAGGTAGGACGGAAGAGAGAAAGGGGGTAACGTTGATCAAGGGCAGTGGAGATAGAAGAGGAAAGGGAAGATAGGGCATCATCTGCAGAGAGTAAAGCAAAGTCTTGGAGAGATGGAAGAGAGGAAGAGCAGGTGTCAGAAAAGAGGGTAGCATTGAAGTCACAAAGGTCACGACGTGAATAGATTGGAGGGGAGGGATTAGTAGTAGTGGAGTGTGAGAGAGGAGAAAGGGAGAATGAGAGTAAACCATGGTCAGAGAGATAAACAGGAAGAGAAGAGACAAGGGAAGAGGGATATGAGGAATTGAAGATGAGGTCAAGGGTGGAGCCCGAGGAGTGAGTAAGGGATGAAGGAAGGAGGGAGAGGAGGTAGTTGTCAAGGATGGAGAAGAGGGGAGAAGAATGAGGGGGAGAAGGAAGATGAAGATTAAAGTCGCCAAGTACAGATAGAGGAGAGGGGGAGGGAGAGATGAGCGAGAGGAGGTGATCAAGGTCTTCATAGAAGGAAGAGAGAGGGCCAGGGGGATGATAGATGACCAGGAAGGAAATAGGGTGGGGACAGGAGATGGACTTGTAGAGGAATTCAAAGGAAGGGAAAGAAAGGAGAGTTGGAGAGGAAGAGGAGGAGATGTATTTGGGGTGATAAAGGAGACCAACGCCTCCACCACGGCCAGAGGGGCGGGGGTGTGGATAAAGGAGGAAGAGGAGGTTGTTAAGGAGGCGGGGACAGAGGTGTTATGAGGGGGAATCCAGGTTTCAGTTAGGCAGAGAAAATGAAGGTTAAGGCAAAAGAATAAGTCAAGAGTAGCTGCAGTTTTATTACAGATGGATCTGGCGTTCCAGAGAGCAGTGTTCATGAGGGCAGAGTAGTTGGCAGTAGGGGGGTAAGGAAGGTTAGGGCAGTGAGAGAAGGAAGGAGGGTAACTGGAGTAGTGGGGGTGAGGAAAGTGAAGAGGACTAGGCATTAGGAGGAAGGAGGAGAGTAGGAGGGAAAGGAGGAGGTGGAAAGGTGGAGGGGGGAGTGAGGTGGAAAGGAGTTATGGAAGATTGCATACCAAAGGACATGGAAAAGGACAAGTAGAGAAGGGCCGTTGTTGTAGGAGTTAGAAATGCAGGGGGTAGAAACCAGTGTGATAGTTACAGAAATAGGGGGAAGTGGCCAATGTAGGATGAGTGTGGAGTGGGGAGAGGAAAGTGACAGGAGTGGGTACAGGATGGCGCAAAGGGTGGACTCGGATCCAGTGGTGAGAGATGGCCGGTAGGAACAATAGAGTCAGAGGGAGCAGGGACTTGAAACTGTAGTTGGAGGAGCCGAGGTACAGGATGACGCTAGAGGTGGACTCGGGACTAGTGATGAGAGATAGCCGGTAGGAAGCAATAGAGTCAAAGGGAGCAGGCACTCGAATCTGTAGTTGGAGGAGTCTAGGTGCCTGAGGCAGGAAAGTGAGGTGGCAAGTTTTGGATTGCTGTAAGGTGGTCACGGGTCCAGTGATGAGAGATGACCGGCAGGAGCCAATAGAGTCAGAGAGAGTAGGCACTCAAAGCTGTAGTTGGAGGAGACAGGTGCCTGGGACTGAGTAAGCATTCAAAGCTGTAGTTGGAGGAAACAAGTGACTGGGAGTGAGCAGGTAAACTCAGGCTGGCAGGGTCGCTATAAGAGGCACCAGGGTAGAATGGAGGTACGCCAGGGAATCACAACCCCACAGGACTGTAAGTACCTCAGATGAGAAGGCAGTCCAAGGCAGGAAGAGAGGCGAGAGCTCAAAGCTGTAGTTGGAGGAAGCAAGTTCCTGGGAGTGAGCAGGCAAGCTCAGGCTGGCAGGGTCACTGTAGGAGACCCCAGGGTAGAATGGAGCTACTCCAGGGAATCACAACACGACAGGGACTGTAAGTACCTCAGATGAGAAGGCAGTCCGAGGCAGGAAGAGAGGCGAGAGCAAAGCCAAGTCCAGACCACATCCAGAGGCAAGTAAACAGACGACCTTAGCAACAGGGCTGGAGTGGAGAAAGAGGCAGGGTGGATCCGTTCGTGAGCGAGGAGGAGTGGAGGAGGGAGGTAAAACGAGGAAGGTAGGGCTTCGGGCCGCCGCGATCATGCCAGGACTCAGAGAGGGGTGACCAGGTGCCGGAGTGAGAGTACGCAGGGCCATTCAGTCCCCGTCAGGACACAGGAGGGTAGAAGCCAAATGGAGGCACTATGGGCTGCTGCAGGGGAGTGAAGATGTCGGCACCCTGCACCGCAGCTGACACCTCCGCAGGAGTAGAGCTGGAGTGGAGAATGAGGCAGAGCGGGTCTGCTCTTGTGCAAGGAGGAGTGGAGGAGGTTGCCCAAAACAATGATGGTAGGGCACCGGGCCGCCGCAATCTAGCCAGGACTCAAGGAGCCGGTGCAGAGGCGTAGTGCTCAGGTGCCGGAGTTAGAGCATGCAGGACCGTTTCGTCCCCTTCAGGACCCAGGAGGGTGAAAGTTAAATGGAGGCTCCAAGTGCTGTTGCAGGGGAGCAAATATGTCGGTACCACGCACAGCAGCTGACACCCCAGGATGCAGAAAGCCGAACTCGGGGGGGGGGGGACACCAACAGCAGGACTGGGCCCGGAGATGAGGAAGGCTGGACTTGCACCCGAGCACGAAGGGATGAGGCGGGTTGAAGTAAAGAAGCCGGCGCCCCGAACCGCCGCGATCCCGCCAGGGCTGTGGGAGCCGATGTAAGGCGGAGTGCTTTGGAGCAGCTACGGGGCCCGCTGAATCACCTAGTCACCGCCGGGACACAAGAAGAGTGAAAAACCCCAGGAGCCACAGCAGACAGGTCCGGATGCTGGTTCCACGGACGGCTGCAAACTCACCAGGACACTAGGTGTTGAAGAAGGAGCTCTGGAGGCAGTATGGAGGCAAACAGGGCTGTCCTGTCCCGTATTATGAAGAAGGGGCTCCGGGGGCAGTGTGGGGCGTGGAGTCCAGTATGGAGGTCCCAATGTGGAGGATCCAGGAGTTGCGGCTGGCTCCGGGCGAGTCACGGCAGGGAGGGAGGACTGCCGCTCTGGATTTCCGCAAGACGGGAAGGATCCCGTGGGGCCGGCCCGATGGCACAGCAGGAGGAAGCCATCCCAAGGCTCAACCCAAAAAATCACTCAAGGAGGATCCGATTTCCGCTGGAAATGCTGTCGGAGGAGCCCAAGTAGGTAAAGACAGGAACGGAGGAAGGTAAGGGGCAGAATTGCAGTTTAAACTGTTTTAATTTCAGAATGTTTCATCCTGAATGAGAAGACGCTGGCTCAGGCAGCCATGCCATGCGCCCCCTGGTGGCATCTTTTACTAGGCCCGAAAATGATCTCTAAAAGCCTGTCTCTCCCTCTGCCCAATACCTCACACAGACAGCCCAGGTCCCTTGCGCCTCCTGCCAGCTCCGCACAAACCCTGTTCTCACGGAAGTCCAGCCATTTATTGTTGCAACAATTAGCATCATCCCCGGACAAGTGATCTCCCTGCGCTGCATAAGACCTGAGCAGGCCCCAGCATGGCAGCACATCCATCTCCACTAACCTGCCTGTGCTCCCTCAACCCCCACAGCCCACTGGGTTCATGCCCCCCTGCTTCTTTTGATACAGATACACATCTGACCCCTCATAGTGACCAGACGAGGATACCCACCATAGCCCTAATCCCATGCACCAATGTCTATGTTCTCAAAATCCTGTTGTCATAGCTTAGCATACATAGAATGTAGCATTTTGCCAATACAATCTTCACCCCACGGAGATGAGCCCAGCTGACCCACGTGCAGTGGGATCGACACCCAAGCAATAGCCAATCCAACACGGCCACCCCATATGGATGTATAATGTATCATTGTGTCTCACCAATTGTATTACCGAGTTGCGTACCTATAGTGTGGCGTCACTAGTGATGCAGTTTTGACTTATAATGTGCTGCCCATGTAATGTTTGGCAGACTTCACCTTAACATTGGCAGAGCGCTCTCGGGGCAGCAGAGTTCTCTGCATTTACAACTTATTTATATAAACTTTGTTCTACTTGTATTCCATTTCCTGGTCTCATTTCCTAGCGGGGTGTGTCCATTATTTGGTTCTTTGGATATCATGTTAGGAAGTGGGCGCCTTCATTTGCTGACCCCTCTGATGTGATATTCCTTGACGTCCCTGTACTTTTGGCGAGATACAGGGCTTCTCCCGAAAGGGCCACCACCCACCTACAGCTGACCAGTGCCCAAACAAAATATGTATGCAGCAAGGAAGGTTTGGTGGGTCCTGGCTTTGCGAATACCCAACTGCTTGCCAGAGCCGGGTGGGGCCTTGTGGATAGACTGTGAATGGAGGCTCTTGGAAGACCAAGGGCACGTGAGTATTGATTGCACGGGGAAATAAAGCAGGGAAAGGGGGAAGGTGTGGAGCAGATTCATTAAAGGGAACAGGCAAGGGTTGGGTTGAATGTGAATGAATAGAGTGATTGTTGAAAACAAAGCGCTTTTTCTTTTTCATGGCCATTAGGTTATTATAGAAGAGTAAGGTGATAAAATAAGAGGAGATGCAGGAACCTAGCTCCGAAAGGGGGTGCAAGGTGGAGCAGCGAAGCACTGTCTCGATCAGCGCAGGAAATAAGTGAGGAAAAGGAAAAAGTAGGAGACTCGTATATTTAGTAGGCTCGGAAAATAGTAGTGGTTATTATTTTTAGTTCTCTGTAATTTTCTGGAGGTAGGCCCAGGAGGGGCAGAGGTGATGTGAATGCTGAGTGTGGAAGCAGAGGTAGTAGAGTTCTAATGACAAGGAGTCCAAGGTGTAAGGGAATATTTTTAAGTTTTATTTTCCTTATTTGGTGTTGTTAGTATATTTGTCGGTTCATTGTGTCAAAATGTTCAATGGTCAATGTTTTTATGTGTCTGTCATGACTAATGTATAAGTAATGTTTTGAAGTGCTAAATTGAAAACTGTGATTGATATAGCAAAGGTTAAAATCTAAAGGTAATAGTGGGATGGGGCAGGAGAAAAAAAAGACCTGTTGACAAACATGGGGGTGGACACGCCACTATTACACATTTGTAAGCACCTTCCTTTGTACAGTGACCGAATAAAGAAATACCATTGGCAGTGGGTGACATAAATAAAAGGGGAAGGGTCACCTCATGTCTGGCCAGAACAGGGGTCTTTTGATAAAGTGATACTAGACCATGTAGCAACTTTCTTAATGGCTAAATACAAGGGAAAACAGCTTCAAAATAGACGAGAAGTGCTAGATTTGCTGAGGATGTTTGAGGAAACACCACCTACAAATAAACAGGAAAAAGATACAGAGCCCCCAGTAATGCCAAGTGAGGAAGTGGGAGGAAAGGAGAAAGAGAGTGAGGAACCAAAGAAAATATACCCATTACTCCATGACCCGCAGAGGGGTACGCTGACCCAGTGTACGTGTCAGGGGGAAGTGCAATAGCCACGCCAGTCACTGCACCTCCCCTTCCATATGTTCCATAAAATACGACTTTTGCCCCAACAGGGCAGACCACCTGAGATTTAGAAACAGTACTAACATCTACTCAGGCAGAATTGGCCCTATTGCGAACTTTGTGCGAAACAACACTGCCACTAGCCGGGAGAGGGAAACCACTGTTACAACCCCCATTAAAGAGCTCTTCCTTGTTACCGAAGATGAATGGAAATCTGGGGATTTCCTTTTTCGAATAGACAGCACCCCAATTTAAACAGTCCGAGTGGAACGAGAAGGTGAGATAGAGAGCATGGCATATGATACAGTAGCTTCAGAGAGAGAGGAGAAATGTTGGAGTGACGTTGATGAGTTCAACAAAGGGGAGGTATGAGGGATACAGCAGATCCGGGGGGCAACTCCACAAGTATCAGAAGTAGAAGAAGGATGGGAGGGAAGGCTCCGAAATAGGTTAGGGAGTATAGCATTGGCAAAAAAGAAAGAAGTAAAGGTAAGTAAGGGGAAGGTGAGATCAAAACTACTGATGCCCCTCATCCACAAAGGAGCGGGACGACCCCATTATGTGCCTTGGGCACTGATGGACAAGAATAATCTTCTCAAGGCCCTCCCACCCCTCTCGGGAGGTGCAAGGAAATGGATATATGCATTCAAAAAGAACACAGCAGGGGTCCCATTAGCCATCAGAGATATTAATAGCCTTTTGACATCAGCAGTAGGAGACAAAGCAGACTCAGTATGGGTGAAGGAGGGGTTCCCGGGAGTGACCATGGGCAACAATATGCATGATGGGGCGTCCTTTAATAACGATGGAGAACAAGTATGGAATGCACTGTGCAGCACCTTCCCTGACACCCCAGACTTACACTCTGTAATGCACTGCACTCTGGGGGACGAGGAAGATGCTGGGCAGTTCATACTTCGGGTGCAGAAGATGTGGCGTGTGGAGACGGGCACGGCCTCGGACCAGTCCACCTCCCTATTCTATTTCATCATTAAGAGAGGCCTCCCGAAGGAGCTACCAGAAGGCCCTTGATAAAAGAGCTGCAATAGAAGACAATGGGTGGCCAGAAATACAAAGCATCCTCTACACAATTGCAGGAGGATCAAAGAAAGGGAAAAAGAAATAGCTCAGAGGAGATTAGCAGACGAGGCAAAGCTTGTGCAGAGCAAGTTAGTGAAGTTCACGGCACCTGCCGTGCCGCCCCCAGAATGACAGGGAGAAGACGGGGAGGGGTGACTAGCCCTACAGGCTAGGATGGCAGCTACATGGGCAGACAATGGACAAAAAATGGGGTGGAGAGGAAAGGTACATGGGTCCTCAATGGCAAGGAAGAACCGCAAGTGGGAGGGGTGGGTACTGAGGGCAACATGGAGGAGGAGGGGGATATGGAGGACAAGGACCAATGGGGGGTGGACCTGGACCATTTTGGTCGTGCAGGAGGTGGGTTCATTTTGCAAGGGAATGTCGCATCTGACCTGTTGCAAATTATCAAAATAACCAGAGGTATAGCAACAAACAACAGTACAGCCACCCACACCAGGGCAGCCCATACTGCCTGCCCATAACAAATTATGAACCAGATGGGCAGCCTGACAGCAGGCCTATACCAGGGTACAATACACTTAGACACCACCCACACTGCATGCAGTCACACCCATCAGAACCAAATTGCATATACACATGCAAACCCTTTTGTTACCACTGCCAACAGCGCACCAGCACCTTATCAAGGAACATGTCTATTGAGCAAAAATGTTTTTTCTTGCCCTGGAATGAACACCCACCCAGACTAGGACAGCCCACAGAGAGCAAATGCGTGTCCAGTCCTATCAACTACATTACTCCCAGACGAGGAACCACTGGTGGGAGCAGAGATAGGAAACAAACAGTTCATCTTTATGGTGGACTCGGGGCGGAGAAATCATGTCTATGTGAAGGTGATTTCCTGCTATCAGGCAAAAATCTTGAGACACAAGGATTCTCTGGGGTTGTGGTCAAGGTTCCTTAACAGAAGATTTGGATGTTAAGATAGGGGGGAAAACAGTACAAACACCCCTCCTTTATCATGAGAACTCACCCGTAAATTTATTGGGACAAGACTTCCTCAGTGCATTTAACATGACCATCGCATTTACTGACAGGGGAATAGTGTGCTCCACCCCTGGTATGTGCTCCATTCGAGCAATGTTACTAATACAGACAATAGCTAACGAGACAGCCATTAGAGGGATACCAACCAACCCAGACATGTTCATTTATGGCATACAAGTACTAGCAAGAGTAGTGCCAGAAATCACACGAAAAGAGTGGAGAGTACCTTCTGACTTTGTTTTTCACCCAGTAGCCACCCCAGAGATATTGCCCGGCACTGTCCTGTCTCTCGATCTACAAGGGGTGCAGGTTTTAGCAAGACATATTGTTGGCAATTGGCCTGGACACGCATGGGTGGGAGTGGTGGAAAGTGTTGTGTATTAACCCAAATGTATCATTACATGAATTAACCGATGAAGAGCTGTTCACTGACAGTGACACTGATGGGGAAATTAAAAGGGAAATATGTATGCTATGTGACATAATGATACAAATCAGGCGAGTGACAAACCCCCTCATGGCTGCTGTCAGTGCACTGTCATCTTTTTGCAGTATGGATTTGCAGCAAGTGCCAACACATTTATGGACCACGAACCCCCACAATGTAGGGTTATTAAAATAAGTGACTCCTATAAAAATAAAACTCAAACCCGGTGCCAGTAGTGCCCAGAGTAAGGCAGTACCCCCTGTCAAGAGAAGTGGAAGGAAGGAATAAAAGACACGATACGTGCATTGATACAACAGGGAATCATTGTCCCCTCCAACTCCTCATATCCAATAAAGAAAAGCGAAAGGGGGGTTGTGGCACATGGTGCAGGACCTCCGCCCACTTAATGATATTGTCCAAAAAGAGTTCCTTCTTGCTCAAAACCTGACATCCATTGTGTGCAGTATCCCAAAACAGGACATGCACTTTACTGTGGTGAACTTGAAGAACACCTTTTTCTCAGTGCCACTCGACCCAGAATCCCAATGCCTAACTGCCTTCATTCTAGGGGGGAAAATATATGAATATTGTTCGACTACCCCAGGGGTACTATAAAAGCCCAAGCATTTTCAACAGAATATTGCACAAAGATCTCGGCAACAGTGATGTTCAAAACACCATCATTCAATATGTTGACAACCTCCTAATATGCAGTGAGGGGGAAGAAACTTATAGAAAAGACTCTGTTACCTTACTCAGATTACTGGCCCAAGAAGGTTACAAGGTAGACAAAAAAAAACTTCAGTATTGCCTAGCAGAGTTGTTGTACCTAGGCCAATTGATCTCGAAAGACTGTAAGAGAATAATACCAGAGAGAGTGGCAACGGTGCGAGCAGCAGCCCGACCCCACACAGTAAAAGACATGCAGAAGTTCCTTGGCATTTGTAACTATTGCAGGGCATGTTTATTGGACTATGCCGCCTAGACGTGACCCTTATTACAAGGATTAAAATAAGCACAAAAAGACAATACTGCAATTGCATGGACAACTGATTTGCACACTGCTTTCACAACATTAAAAGAACTGATATGCACAGCCCTGTGCTAGCCACACCTGATTATGAACATGATTTTCTTCTGTTCTCTCATTGAAATGGAACACTGATGACCGCTATGCTGACACAGAAAACATCCCTGGGTCACAAACCACTAGCCTACTACAGCGGTAGCCTTGACTCAGTAATGCAGGGCCACTTGCGAACAGGCTCTTGCAGCTGCTGCTTCGCAATTGAAAAAAGCTTGACAGTTGTGATGGGGTGCTCCGTCACATTGTTCGTGGAACACTCTTTGTTTGCCATACCTGAACAGTCCAAATCCACACTCACAACACAAAGAGCAACAGCCTAAGAGATAATCATCTCAAGCCCAAACATCCACGTGACACACTGCAAAATGGTAAATCCAGCCACATTCCTCATAGAACCCTACATGGTAGAGGACATACAGGACCATGATTGTGCCACTTAAGAGGGGTAAGGGGACGACATTCCAAAAGCATATGAAAACGCATTGAGGGAGGGTAAAGTGTACTTTGTAGATGGGTCAGCATCCATTTGCCCAGAGACTGGTGAAAAACATTTTGGTGCAGAAATGTTTACCCATGCACTATTCAGCCCAAGCAGTGGAATAAGTAGCACTAATTGATTGATTGATTGATTGATATTGTATTTCTATCGCTCTCGTACACAAGTGTTTCAGAGTGCGACAAGGCAAGGGAGGGGAACAGGGGAGAACAAAACAGCGATCTTACTAGGCCCAGTGACATTGAGAATGCGCAAGTGCATGGGAGAGAGGGAGGGGAAAAGTGCATGGAAGGGGGGAGAGGTGGAAAGTGTGAATCAGAGGAGAAACAGATAAATAACAATAAATAAATAATAAAGACAACAAACAGTGGTAATGCAGCCAGCAATTTGCAAGTGCTAGGTTTAAGGCAGCAGACAAGGTAGGTCTGATAAGTGCACGAAGAAAAAGGGGGGGCTGTATGGGTACAGATACAGACCCCAGTGCAAGGGGTGGCCCGGAGGCAGTGCAGGAGGGTGGCAGGATGAGCAGGTACCTGGGCCCAAAAGACAGAGGGTGGCCAGGTGCACGGTGCCAACAGAGAACAGATGAGCAGGGGAGAGGGGGAGCGAAGGCAGAAGAAAAGAGGAAGGTCTTGAGGTGCTTCCAGAACCGGAGATGGTTCTCCTCAAGTTTTAGAGTGGCAGGGAGGCTGTTCCAGAGGGAAGCCCCAGCCGAAGACAGAGATCTACCCCAGCTTGTTTCTTAGAATAATGACTGACCCTGAGTCAGTTGGAGGTAGAGGAGCGAAGAGCCCTCCATGCAGCAAAAGGGTGTGCAGTAACGATATATTCGATTCAGCATATGTAACCACCACGGTACATGCTGGACTATCTAGGTGGAGAAGAAGGGGGTTTGGAAGGGCCGATGGGTCCCCAGTACAACATGCTGAATTATTGAATGAATTGATTAAAGCCCTTGCAGAACCCTCAGTAGTAGCGCTGGTTCAATGCCAAGCCCATACCAACAATAGCGATGAAATATGATTGGGGAACACAGCGGCGGATGCCGCTGCAAAGCAAGCAGCCTACTTCCAGAAACAACCAACTACATAATGTGTGCTAAAAGGTATAGTGGAAGAGCCTAAATGAGAGTGATACAATGTACTTCCAATAGCACATATAATAGAACTCCAAAAGAAAGCACCACCTGTAGAACAAGAACTATGGGCAAAACGGAGATGCACACAGTCACCCACAGATCTTCTATGGAGGCAGGATATGGCAGGGAAAGTAGTTATGCCTGTAGAGCTTTTGCAAATAGCATTTCAGCAACTACACATTCCTGCCCACACCTTAAAGCAATACATAGCTGCAGGCATACAGGAAGATTGGTTTGTTCCAAACCTTCAAGAATACCTTGCCAAAATGGCCATTGAATCTATCACATGACAAACATTAAATTCGGGAATGACTATTAGAACATTGGGAGAAACATTGCCCAACCCCATCAGACCTTTCCGTCAACTGCACATCGATTATGAAGACATGGGAGAGAGGAGCAGTGGAGCAAGATACTTGATAGTGATGGTCTGTCCCTCTTCACGCTGAGTGGAGACAGGGCCCTGCGCCCACCCAGATGCGAAGTGTGTGGCAAAATTCTTGGTGAGAGAAGTGATCCCACATTAGGGGATACACAATGTCATACGCTCCGACAATTGGACACATTTTGTAAATGACCTCTTCAAGGAAGTAACAACCCTATTAGGGATAAAACATAAAATGTGTTCAATTTACCACCTGCAAGCAAACGGAAGGGTCGAGAAAATCAACAACCTTCTTAAAAGTAGATTGTCCAAACTCTGTCACACTCTCAACAACAACTGCAACTACAATTGCAAAACAAGTAGCACCACCATTCACAAGAGAAAGTGAAACAGTTACCTCCACTGCCTCAGCAGATAGCCCAACCAAGCCTCTAATGCCTGGGGAACTGGTGTATGTTCGCAGCTTTGTAAGGAGGTGGAATTCTCCAAGATTTTATGTCCCTCATGAAGTAGTATATTTCACCCCTTTAGCAGTAAAGGTGAAGTGCCTGAAATATTGGATCCACCTGTCAGACGTTAGGAAGGCCTGTGATAGTGTAACACCAGAAACCGCACAAGAAAATGAACATGAGGCAGCAGTGCCTTAAAGTCATAGTGAGAAAAAGCACAATGCAGGCAAGTTAAAATCACAAAAATAACACAGCATTTGAGAGAAATATGTTTATAAATGAGTAATACATATTGAAAAATGAAAAGTGATTTCTCGCTATCCACTTTGTTTCCATGCTCTTTCGTCTGTTCTTCTGCTCCTCTTATATATTACTCAAACTCAAGCTAATCTTGCTATGTTTAGGAATGTACTGGAATATATATTTTATTATGGGTAACATAAAAGAAGGGGGCAGGGGGAAAACTTATACAAGAAGGGGGAACACTAATACGGGATGGTGTAAAACTAATAGGGGACCACAACACATCACCAAACCTCACTACCTTACACAGACATTACAGAAAGGTGGCACCACAACCTGGGTTAATCGTACGTAATGAAAGTGAAAGAGTAATGTATGAACCAACAGATGACTGTTCCACACCAGCAATGTTTACAATGCCACAGAGTACTTTACAGTCAATCAAAGAATCTACCTAATATGTTTAAATTGTGTATACTTAGTCTCCAACTGTCATGCCAGATGCTCTCCCAGGTCCCAAAACTGGCAGCTTAGTAGTAACACCAATGTACACTTGGATACGGGTATCTTTCCTATTTATCGCCTAAGTACAATGTGTGCACACAGAACCTCAGGTGTTGGAAACAAACGGTATAGAACGTCATTTGATCATCATAAAAATAAATTAATGAGTAGACAAGAGAGGCAAGCGCAACTGCACATATCATGGGTTGGGGTTGGATAAGGTAGAAGACCTCCACCATCCGGACCAGTCTAACAAGTGGTACTCTGACATGAGTACCGCAGGAAGACAGGCCACAAAGGGTAGCTTACATGTGTGTTCACTGATACCTAATGTGTCAGGGATGCCTAAGGTATTGGTGCCTCAAGAATCCCCCCTAGTAGAAGCCCAACGTCTAGTTCATCTCGCACTATGTAGAATCAGGAGCACCTTCCAGGCACACACAGTAAAACTACAACTGCTCCCTCCTGATGAGAAGATATGTAAAAAGAAACACGACAGTGCAACGTGTTTTAAGTAGCCGTTCTTAGAAATAAAAGGGACTATGTTCACTGAAAACAAATGGCAAGATGCAACAGTGATGTGCAAGTCAGAAGTACTACGTGGTCTATCGGACAAAAGACTGCAATGGATAGAAGATACGTGTGCCCAGATATGGTTCTAACACAACGCAAAGCTAACATGGGTCACAGCCCTTGAAAAGCCAATCAAAATCCAGCATGAAGAAAAATATGAACTTTGCATCCAAGGGGAAGGAAGAGTACCCGTGGATTCAAACACATGCTGCAACAGAACCCTCGTCATCCTTGACATGCAAAAAGGAATGGCTGCTTTGATGGACCTTTACTGGGTCCGTGGCAAACAGGCATACGAGCACCTTCCGTCATCATGGAGGGGCTACTGTGCTCTGGCAATGCTGCACTCTGCACTGCTGGCGATTCTGGAGAAGCACATCCAGGGGGAAGAGGTGTACAACACACAGCAACTGGCACCCAAACCTGCAAATGAAGAGCCCCCCATCTATGATGTACTATCGGAAGACAAGCTTCAAGATCAAGTGTCGCGCAAAAAGACGGCATCTAACTACCTCTCCAAAGACTCTTCTGACCTCTTGGCACAGATCCGTGATGAATACAAACTTTTCAACTCAGCAGAGACATTTTTCACATCACTGATCGCCAGCATCCAAACATGAGCAAACGCCAAGTGTCTCCAGCTAATACATGGGGAGCTGATCCAACTGGCCAACGACACTGAGGAAGGGGTTAAATGTGATCAAGGTAGAACTAAGAGAACTCAGACTAATGACAATGCAAAATAGGTACGTGCTCAACGTACTCACAGCTATGGAGGGCTGTGTTTGCCGAGAAATCGGGAGTGCATGTTGCACTTCATACCTTCTTCAGATGCTGATAACGGGACTCTAAAATGTAATTGCTGCAGTACACGAACTTGGAGTAAGAATGAAAAAAGAAGGTGTTGTTCAGCCCAGGGACTGGTAGAGCTTGGCGTTCGACTGTGTATCTTCCTGGCTTGGGACTGCAATGAAACTACTGGTCCCTATTATCGTCTTCCTTCTACTGATATTCTGTGTGGCAGTTAGGAGTCCGATGCTGTGCAGAAGCGATTCCTAGTAGTGTGATGATGATGGTGACTATTATCAACAAAAGCAGTAATGAGAAGATGTCTCATGATACTAGGGAAGCCCAATTACAAACTGGTGAGAGTGATGAGCCCAAATACAGCATGGTGGTGATATATAACACTGGGGATGTAGTTGACAATTACTATCACACTACTATCAAACAGCCCCAAGATCTTGAAAACCACAGGGAGGTGTGGGTGGACCTAGATGGGGATGGGGATTGTATATATATGTCATGCACTCCGGAAGAGTATGCCCTCTGTGGAGAAAGCCTTAGAAATGTGTGCAGAGCTTGGATGCCTATAAAAGCCACTCCTGCCTGGGATGAGGCAGTAAAGAGGGCAGAGGAACATAAACACACTGGAGGAGGGTATTTGTTACTTTAGGAGTTACAAAAGGGGGGAATTTTGGGGGAAAGGTGGTCTTTTGCACACCCTTACCATTCCCACACTGACGGATCTCGAGTATGCTAAAGGGGGGAGACATCCCCCCTCGCTCATACGTGTAGTTTGTACTAATTATCCTCTGATTACCAACAAAACGCAATCACGTAACTAAGTCTTATTGAAACTCAGAGACTCCATTTTGTGACACACCAGACACCATCTTTTACTAGGCCCGAAAATTATCTCTAAAAGCCTGTCTCTCCCTCTGTCCAACACCTCACACAGACAGCCCAGGTCCGCTCCGCCGCCTGCCAGCTACGCACAAACCCTGTTCTCATGTAAGTCCAGCCATTCATTGTTGCAACAATTAGTATCATCCCCGGACAAGTGATCTCACTGAGCTGTGTGAGACCGAAGCAGGCCCTAGCCCGGGAGCACATTCATCTCCACTAGCCAGCTCCCTTGACTCCCCTCCTGCCAGGTCACAGCCCACTGGGCCCATGCCCCTCTGCTTCTTTTGATACAGATACACATCTGACCCCTCGTAGTGACCAGACGAGGACACCCACCATAGCCCTAATCCCATGCACCAATATATCCTCTATAGAAACAACACATGTCTCTCCGTATCATGAAGCCTCAGGTAGATCAAAACCCCTGCCTGGGTACAGAGGGCACAGTGCCCATATACCTATCAGTGAACCCTGAAAGCACCCTATTCATATCAAACCTTTATGCTTGCCATTTGTCTCATGTTCTCAAAATCCTGTTGTCATTGCTTAGCCAGCAAGGAATGTAGCAATTTGCCAACACGACCTTCACTCCACGGAGATGAGCCCACCTGACCCATGTGCTGCAGGATCAATACCAAGCAACAGCCAATCCAACGCAGTCACCCCATATGGATGTATAATGTATCATTTTGTCTCACCAATTGTATTGCTGAGTTGTGTACCTATAGTGTGGTGTCACTCGTGACGTAGTTTTGACTTATAATGTGCTGGCTGTGTAATGTTTGGCAGAGCGCTCTCAGGGCAGCAGAGTTCCCTACGTGCACAACTTATTTTATATAAACTTTGTTCTACTTGCAATCCATCTCCTGGTCTCATTCCCTAGTGGGGTGTGTCCATTATTTTGTTCTTTGGATATCGTTTTGAGGAGTGGGTGCCTTCACAGGGAAGGGGGGTGGAACAAGGTATGGACAGGTGCCGGTGAGAGATTGGGAGGGAAGTGCCAAGGGGAGCCTGGGAGGAGGCCACTGGTAAGTGCTAGGGCAGAGGAGTATCAGGGGTGGGATGCACCAACTCCAGGCAGAAGGCCCAAAGGGCAATGCTGAGGTGCGGTGGGTGCTGGTGTCAACTGGGTAGAGGTCCAGGTAACTTGTGAGATTCATGGGGACCAGGCCGCCAGTTTCAGCGGCAGTGGGGTGGCTATCAGGGAAGGGAAAGAGGTAGAGAAAAGGGGAGTTTTCAGATGTTTCCGGAATTTATGGAGGTCTGGCTCAAGTCTGAGAGGGGCAGGGAGGCTGTTTGAAAGAGAGGCGCCACCTGAAGGGAGGGTCCTGCCCCCCACTCTCAGCTTAGAGAAGCGTTTGACGAGTAGAGAGCTGGAGTTAGAAGAGTGGAGCAATCTTTAGGGTAAGTATTTTGGGAGGGAAAGTTGGAAATAGCATGGACGCAGGCCCCATAAAGCCTTGTGGGTGATGCAGAGGGTCTTGAATTTGAACCTTGCAGCCACCGGGAGCCAGTGGAGGGATTTTAGGGCTGGAGAGATTCGGTCCATGGGCTTAAGGCCAAGGATTAGTCTTGCAGCCCTATTCTGGAAGGAAAGGGGGAGATTGAGGAAGAGACTGTTGCAGTATTCCAGCCTAGAGAGGACCAGAGCTCTGGAGACATTGAGCTTCTGGGGAAAGGTGAGGAAAGGAGGAATGCCTTGAAGGAGGTGAAGCTGGAAGTGGGCTTTCTTGGCAAGGTTCAAGATGTGAGGGGTGAAGGAGAGAGCAGAGTCAAAGATGACCCTAAGGTTTTTGGCCTCACAGGATGGTGAGGATGGAGGGCCCAACAAAGGTGGCCAGAGGGTAGGAGGGAAACAGGGCGCCGGTGTCCCAATGAGAAGGATCTCTGTCTTACAGGCATTAAGGCAGAGATAATTAGCGGCACACCATACCTGGATGGCTGTCACACAATCAAGGATGAGAGAGGAGGAAGAGAAGGTAGTAGAGGGAAGTTTGAAGGAAATCTATATGTCCTCAACATAACACTGGAAATGAGGAGAGAAGGAGGATATCAGGTGGACAAGAGGGGAGAAATAGAAATTAAAGAGCCAAAGTGATAGGATAGAGCCCTGGGGGATGCCACAGGTAGACAGTGAGGTGGTGGAGGAAAAAGGGCCAACTTGTACTGGGAAGGGCGGTTAGTGAGAAAAGAGGTCAGCCAATCCAGTGCCTGGTCCGTGATAGGGTATCACAGAGCCGTTTTATGGGGATGGAATGGTTGACTGTGTCAAAGGTAGAGGAGAGATCAAGGAGAATAAGGACAGCAGGAGTATTTGAGCCATGATTTGTGAGGATGTCATCATAGGTGTTCAGGAGAGCAGTTTCCATGCCCCTGGATGCCCGGGATCCAGATTGATGGTCATGGAGGCAACCAACAAGTTCAGTCAAAAGGGTCAATTGGGGGATGAGCAACTTCTCCAAGAGTTTACCTAGGAAGGGGGTGGTAGTGATAATGTGATAGTTACGCAGGAAGGATGCGTCAGAAGACAGCCTTTTAGGGAGAGGGTGCAGAAGGGAGTGCTTGTGTTGACCTGACTTCAATCCAACGCAGGAGCTGCTGAGCCCCACAATCCCACCAAGATGTAGCGCACTCAACTAAACAAATACACCTAAGCCAGTGACACCTCAGGGGGAAAGCGGAAGTGGAGAAAATAACAAACTCAGACACTGGAACTGGAACCTACTTCCAGTATCTGCCTCGAGGAAAGATTCATACAAATGACTTAAAACTCAAACATTTCCATCCTGTAAATACCATACTCCCATAACACAAAGGAAAGGTTACCCGAAAACTCCTCTGAGAATGCTTAGAGGAATTAACTGCTTGCTTTATCTTGCTTTGCTCTTAACACTTTTTATCCCGGTTCTTTCCTCACAAAACTTAAGCAGTAACCAAATGCTCTAATGCTCTAATGTATCTTATTGAGAGAATTTAAATATGTACCCTCTTATTAACCCCTGGTATAGTTCTGGTCAGGAGGCAAACATTAAATGCTTTCGAACAGTCTTCCTGCTTACTCTAGGTTGTAGTGTTCAAAGAGATACACTTTTAGTGAAGTATTTTCCACTGAAACTCAGGTCTGTCACATAAACTTGAGATGTTCTTAAGAATGGTCAACAAATGATTTCACAAACACAGAAAATAGGTGTCCACAATTCAATCTTCAAAAACCAAGAAGTTAATTTCGCTACGCTTCCAAAGGGTTAATGAGCTTGTAGAATAAGTCTCTACTTCATTGTGTGAAAAGATGCTGCAATATTGTCTTTTGTTGAAGATTAGCTAACCCCCTGCAGCTGGACCCTTTGTCCGTGCATAACGTGCCCTTCTAAACATGAAGAGATTTAATTCAATTTAGCAAACAAATATAAATGTCCTCACTTCAGGCTGAGCACCAACTCTTTTGATTATTATTATTTCAGGGGAAAAAAAGTGAAACTTCTTCAAATTGCTTGCTGTGGTGGCACCTTTTTAAGTATAATTGACTTTGCATAAACTTATAATGTAAATACTGCTGCATGCAGTTCGCCAGTCGCCACAGTCCCGCCAAGATGTAGCGCACTTAACCTAACAAATACAGCTGACCCCATGACACCTGAGGGGGAAAGGGGAAGTGGATAAAATAACAAACTCAGACACTGGAACTGGAACCTCCTTCCGGTATCTGCATTGAGGAAAGATTCATACAAAATTACTTAAATCTCAAACATTTCCATCCTATAAATACCATACTCCCATAACACAATGGATAGGTTACCTGAAAACTTCTCTGCGAATACTTAAAGGAATTAACTGCTTGCTTTTTCTTGTTTTGCTTTTGACACCTTTTATCCCAGTTCTTTCCTCACAAAACGTGTGCAGTAACAAAATGTGCAGTAACCTTTAGAGAGGCTCCTGCTAACCTCTTAACAAAAATAACATGCGCACAAGAAAGCCAGCACAGTTAAAGTCAGCACAGTTAACTGTTTTTGAACTAGACCTCTTATCCTTATTGAGGTTTTCTTTTCTCAAGCAAGAATAGTTTGTAAGTTATTGTAAGCTGAATAAAAAATTGTACTTAGCTTGGAATTTTCAGAAAACTGTAAAAAGCCACATCTTCTCTTTTTCCAAAACCTTGGCTTGAACTTCTCAAAGGAATCTTGTCTTGACTTCTTCTTTCTTGAAAACCCTCGGCCAAACACTCAGGAGCTCATACAAACATGACCTGCATAAACTGAATCTTAAACGAAAGGCAGTTTAGAATGCCAAAATATCTCCTGTGTTTTCCCATCTCCCAATCATGACTCCTGCTTCTTCCATCCATCTTGGCTTGGGTTCTCCCCAGCAGTCTGAATACAAAAGTTGAGGCCCAAACCACTCCAAGGAAACCTCACTGGAATTAGTAAATAGTTAAATATTAAAAACTTCACTGAAAGACAATCAATCATCAAACAGAAGGAATGTCTAATTTCCAGTGTCTATTTACCCAGGGACCTGACAGTGCTTGAGGGTTAGAGGGAAAGAGCCAGTGGTGAATGAGTGGTTACAGAAGCAGTTGAGAGCTGCGGCGAAAGAGGAAATGTTGTCCTTAATGGTTGTACAAGAGCAGGGGAGCACATGTTTGGATGAGACCTACATAGAGCGGACAACTTTAGAGACCTCATCAGGTGCTATGGGTAAAAGGGAGGAGAGCGCAGAAGGTGGAGGGAGGGGAGCCAAGGGAGGCAGGGGAGCAGAGCAGGAGTGAAGATGGGGTTGGTGGAGATTGAGGACAGGATTTCCTGTGTTTTGATATGAAATGAGAGTCCAGCGCGGTGCAGAGAGCCTGTGAAGTAAGTAGAGAGGTGGAAACTGCAGTTGGATTGGCAAGTTCCTTGTAGATTTTGAAAGGTTCAGGTGTGTTGTTAGTGGCTCCAGGGATGCAGGCTTGCATGTGGGTCCTCTTCTTGGAGTGGATAGAAAAACATTATTGCCTTTGAAGCAGTTGACAGGCCAGTTTGTCACAGGGTGAGCCCGGAGTCTGCCACTTCCGTTCAGCAACTCTCCACTTATGTTTCAGAGAGGCTAGATTGAGTCAGACAATCCATTACACTTGGAGGCAGGCTTCAGGCCAATCCTCATGACAGAGGCTCAGATGTCGAGGTTGTTAGAGATGGAAAGCTGAAGGCTAGTGAGGACAGAGTCAGAGGGAGAGTCAGAAGCAGGGGTAGGAGGAAGGATAAAAGTGGAGGCAAAAGCAGTGACTGACATTCACTTCACTGGTCGAATGACAGTGATGGAGGTTGGCAATGCGGGCGGCGTCTCAGACAGAGGGCTGAGAGACTCCGGGAGGAGAGGATAGAAGAGAGTAGTCAGACCAGGAAAGGGGGGTGGTGACTGGGTTAGAGATAGGGATGTCGCCAGAGATTAAGGCATCCAGATTGTGACCAACTGAGTGGGTTGGACCGGAAGGAAAAAGAGTAAAAGAGAGGGAGTTGCAGACATCATGGAAGGGTAAGGCGGCTTATTCAGGAGAGTCAAGCTGTATATTGAAGTCACCAAGGTGGGAGAGTTTGCAAATGGAGGTGAGGTCGGCCCATTCAGAGAGGAAGGGAGAGATAGGGAAAATCATTGCCACTCCACCTCCGGGCCTGTTGGGCCTGGGTTTGGAGAGGAGTGTGTAGCCCTCAGGAAGGAGTGTGTCAAGAGCAGTGACAGAGAAGGCATTGAACCACGTCTTGGTAAGGGTGAGGATTTTGAGGTCAATGTCTTCAAGAAGGAGCCAGATGTCAGAGGAGTGTTTGAAAACAGAGCGAGCATGCAGAGTAGATTTAAGTGAGGCTGATTACCACCTTTGATAGTTTTGCTGGGAGTGGTACAGGGACGTGGTATACCCGTTGCTGGTGATGGATGGGTTAGAGGAGAGGAGGAAGGAGGGGATGCTGGTGCAGGGAGGAATTTAATGAGAGAGGGCAGACACTGATGGAGAAGGAGAATAGTAGGTTGAGAACCTTGGGACATGATAGTGCCATTGTGATAGATGTTAAGGATGCACTGAGAGGATGAGAAGTATGCTAAGAGTACTTCCCATCCAGTGCCTCCACTAATGGGTGAAGAAGAGAAAGGGGAGAGAGTAGAGACCAGGTGGGTGGTCGAAAGATCCAATGAGACGACAGAAAAGAGGATGTCAGTAATAGTCTGCATGGAAGTAGCATTGACGTTGGTATCAGCAATAGGTAGGCCTGGATTACAGAACAGGAAAGCTTTTTTAAGCTTTTTTCTTCAATACTTCATGAGAGAGGTAGGATAGGTGATAGAGTAGGAGTTAAAATAGATAGGGGAGATAGTGAGCGCCATGTGAATGGCGGGGGGAGGGAGTGAGATAGGCAGGGGAGCTGCACAGTGCACAAATAACTCACCAGGCAGCCTAGTAGCCAGGCAGGCACAGATGAGGTGGTGCTTAAACAAGATATGCACAAGGTAGGAGGTAATCCAAATGCAGCAGAAAACAAATCATGCACAGGTTTAAAGGCACATCTAAATTCGACTTTCCACCAAGACAATAAAATGCAACAGAAAACTAATCAGGCGCAGGTTTAAAGGCACCTCTAAATTCAACTTTCCACCAGAGCAGTAAAATGCAACAGAAAGTAAATCATGCATGTGTTTCCTGGGCCTCATTATGGGGTTGGCAGAAAGCCTGCCAGTAGGCAGCGGGTTTCTGGGAACCTCGTAACAGCCGTACCGCTGACTGATATCCTGGTGCCACCAGGGCTTTACAAGTCCTGGCGGCCCGGGATGTCAGGCAGCAGGAATCTTTTATCCCCATACCCAGGAATGGGGACACAGAAGCACTAGCATTGTTGCGACTAGTGCCAGTGCTTCTGTGAAAACCATGCCTGCAGAGGCCGGTGCTCTCGGAAGGTCAGACTTGCCAGGAGCACCAGTTGCTACCAGCAACCTTATTTCTGGACCACCAGACTTGTAGTGAGGCCCATTATGTTATCTGTTCCCAATCATAAAATAAGTAATATGAAACACTTGTGTACAGGAGCGTTATAGATGCCACATCATATCATATCAATATATATGTTGTAAGGGTGCAGAAGTACGAGACCGACACACATGCAGCATTTTGTTGCCAAAAACTTGTATTGGAACGAAAATCAAAGGGAAAACCTACCTTTCCCTATTGCTAAGAGGGGTTTCCCTACCTCATCTAAATACTAAGGGTTCTATCTAAATTACATAGTTCACCATCCTGTGCCAAAACTGTTTTTCTTCCATTACACTCTTAACTTAACTTAGGAAAATGCTGATCTTGTTGGTCCAGAAGAAGAACTCTGTTCTTCTAGACTGTAGATCGGTGTTCACCTCCTGGTGACAAAAGAAAAAGTTCTTTACAAAGATCCAAACCAATATTTCAAAAAGCTTTCCTGGATTGTTACTCCACAAGTACACAAAGTCTTTCAGGTTTACTTCCCAGTTCACAATGTCCCCATAGCCTTTCACAAATCCCCCTAACCTTCTTCAGGTTTCCCAATGTACTTTGCAATAACAGGAGGAATGACTCCCTTCCCCTGGCCTTTCTCAGGCTTCACAATGCAGTTATTAATGCCCGGGGCAATGACTCCCATGGCCTTCTTTAGGCTTTACAATACAGTTCAAAATGCCCTGGGGAATGACTCCCTTCCTTTGGCCTTTCCCAGGGCTACTTTGATTGGGTCCTGGCAAAAGCCTGGCTCCTCCGGGTATCTTACTCTCAGTGGTTTCACTATACGAGGGGAATGACACCCTTTCCCTGGCCTTTTTTAAGGTTTACTGTGCACTTCACAATTCCAGGAGGAGTGTCTACCTTACTCTGCTCTCTTGATAGTGCTTGCACAATTCACAATACAAATGTCTAATAACTTCCTTCCCCTGGCCTCCTAACAACCTCAACATAGTTCTCAATATCAGGGAGAATGGCTCCATCTCCTGGCCTTTCTTGTGTTTAATATGTAGGGGTGCCAGACCTGAATTTCCTCTTTCGTTTTGCTATAACCAACTTGCCTCTCTTTTTCGCCAAGTTCTGGTTCGAGTTAGATTTCCTCAGAAGCCTGTTTTGTTCTAGACAGGGTCCCCAACCCTTCTTAGGCCTTCTCTAGGCCAGTACCTGTGATACTCGTAATAACGTAAAGGGGCTGTGAGAAACCAGAGTGTGTCTCACCCACTGGTCCTCCGGTGATCTCTTCCAGTGGTGACTAGGACACGGCCATAGCCTTTGGATCCAGACCCTGGGTGTAAGATCAAGCAAGGAATATCAAGGCTTAGTACGACCAAAAATTGGATCCTCCAGTCACAAAGTCAAAAGTTATGAATAATTTTATTCTGTACAGATTCAAATATCAAAGCAGATAGCTATCTGGCTCCCACCACCTTGCAGTGTGTACCAGAAAACACTGCGAGGGGAGTGAGTCCTGGTCATCACAAAACACGCAGTATTTATACACAGTCCTGGTCATAGCACAGCCCATCTCCAAACTAATAGGTTACAAATTTGGGTTTGTGCCCAGTTCACATAAAAAAATATTCAATATTGGTTTGTACTTTTGACATTTTGTCCCATCCTTGAAGATTCAATGGTGTTGTTGGTTCTCCAGCTTCAGTTGATCCTAGTTTCAAGAAACAAATTCAATAGCTTATTGCTAAGGTACATAGTTCTAGTTTGTCTAACATTCTGTTCTTATGTTTGAATAGGGCTGAGGCTATTGATGCAGAAAACACTTTAAATTGAAGTTCACTTTGGCTCCAAGGTTCCTTAACCATACTGAGAAACTTTGTTGTCGTCAGCTGTGTGGATCTTTAGCTTTTTAAAGTAAATTATGTATCAAGAAATGTACACAGGATTCCTTCAAAAACACACAGCATTAGTTTACATGCATTGTATATCACTGTTTGTGGGAAGAAGCGTTTTGTAGACATAGATAACACTTTGAATGAGAGTTCATTCTGACGACAAGGTCTGTTTGCACTGGACAAATAGTCTGCTCTGCCAGCCCTAGTTTTGACATAGGCTCAAAGGTTGTTTCTGCTCTGGCAGCTGAAAACATAGTTAGTCATTACTGAAGAGAGAGCAGAAGTTAGAATCAAGATGGAGGATATTTTCCAAGATGGCGTTTGAAGTCAATTCTAATTCGGAACTTTGCAAGGAGGTTTTCCACGTGGAGCGATTAGGCTTAGGCCAATATAAATATAAAGGAGGCACTATACATTTTCCGTTTCACAAACGCTCCTTTAGGCCTAAGCCAAGAGCTGTACTAAAATAGTCGCTCTACTCGTAACCCCATGTCTCAATGTCCGTACATCCTGAATTATATTCATCACATATATCAATCTCCACCAGATCTATGGCAGTAATATCCTTCATCACAAATACATTAGTCATCTTCTCAGGCGTGTGCATTTTCGGTCCTAATGTTCCCATAGTTTGTACACAACATCCTCCTATCATTGAACATATAGCAGGAAAACATTGTATACAACAACAATAGAACAACAGAATACCAAGAATGATCTTTAAAATTGAGAGCAGCTTCCATCCCCAGGACCGTAAGAAGTCCCAGAACCAAGTAGTAAGATCCCAGTTTCCCTTGGAAACATGCACTTCTGAGCTCAAGACGTGCAGGTTTTGTATCGCCTTAAATATGGTCGGGGAGGAATCAGGAACAAAAACACAGCAAGCGGACCCCACTAATTTGCATACTCAACCACGCTCAGCCAGGATGACGTCTAACACCATCTGGTTCTGTAGAGTCACTAATCTAATTGCTTTTTGTTCTAGAGTCATGTTATAGATTATGTCAGTTGTCCGGTTGATGGTTCTCTCCAATACTCTTGCTAGTCTCCTAATATCTTCGGAATTCATGATCTGCCCCCAAAATGGTACAAAGGATTTTGCTACATCACCCAGAACTTGTGAAGGGGTAGCACCATCTTCGTCCTGCCTTGGACGAGCCCTAGAGATCTCAGTGGTACTAGCTACATATACCCCTCTTAGCAGGATACCCAAATAACAAGTTCCCTGACAATCCCTAGGTAGCCACGAATGAGCCTCATTACCGCAAACAAAGTAGACAGGTTCGCCTATATACAAAGGTCTGTCCTCACTAGTCAAGTTTTCAATATTAGTACAACCCTCGAAATTGCCCATTGACTGAGTACCATTCCTTTGTATGCAAAAAGAGACAGAGGTGGGACTATGATTGATAGTGTAGGAAGGTGGCGTGGCATCCCGGATGTCTACAGGAGCCATTTTGAAAGAAATCAGAGATTGAAAAGGTTGAGATAGCCTATCAGAAGGCCTAATAGAAGCAACATTAAGCTTGCTCCTATTTGCAAAAAGTGAGCATCTCAGAGGCGTCAGGACTCACCTTTCAAATTCACTTAAATTAGTCCCATCAAAATTCCCTAAGATGCTATCATTCCAACGACCAAAGAATAGTGCCCTTAGAGAGGCATAACACGCAGTAGTCAAAGGCAAAGGATGAATCTACCAGCCCAAACTCCCATGCTGTGGTAAATGCAAACAGATCCAACAGTTTGTTCTATTCAGAATTGCTTGAGTTGCATTCATTATTAACAGTAGTGTATTGCTATGATAGCTCTGTCTATGTTGGGAGTCCCTAGGAGATAGGGTGTGCAGGTGCACGAAAGGTGTAGACATAGTAGGAACACTTTCAGTAGGCAGAAATGTTACAAGTGGATGCACCTCTTCAATAAACCAAAATCCAAAAGCAATTAATACTGTAAGACTGGTTAATGCAATTACAAGAAAACAATACGTCCTTAAGGACCATGTATTTGATCGTCCAATGTCATTGTTGGCCACATAATTAATTGTTTGTTCCACATGAGTAGGGACGATAGCAGGCATCGTTCTTTGAAGCTCTTTTCTCAAAAAGTTCCTGTGAAAATCTCCGTAGTCCGTTTGCTGGTGATCTCCTGATCACATGGTTTATTAGTCTTTCCCAGTCCCCAGCCACCTACTTTCCTTCAGTGCAAAAGGAGTGGCAAAGGACAAACTCTGTGGTCATTCCCCTGTGGGAACAGTTGTATTTGTGCAGTGAGGCTAGTGCTGTGGATGCAGATTGTACTTTGTGACTCTTGGTACCGTGTGATCTGCGAACAGTGTGTCGTTGATTCCTGATGGAAGTGGTGAAATAACAGCAGGATCGTGCAAGGGTGCAAGAGGATCTGCAGAAGAGTTCAGAGACAAAGCAGCAGTCTCCCCAAGCCCCGTGGGCTCAGGAAATGTCTCTGAAACACCCTTGATGCTGTTCAAGACTGATTGATCATTGGGAACAGAGCAAGTAGGTTTCTTCTTATCTTCTCCGTCGTGTGGTAAAGGAAAAGGTATCCTCTTGACATGCGTATTGTGGATCCAGTGTCTCTTTCAAGCTACTCGTACGGCAGTCTGTGTGGCCAATAGGACCTGAAAAGGCCCTCTCCAGAGCGGTGTGAGACTGGATGCTCTCTCAAATGACTTTGTGAGCACCCAGCCGCCGGGACGAATTCTGTGACCTGGCCCCTACTATTTAACTGGGAGGGCTTCTCACACCTGTTGATAAATCAAATACAGATTTTGAGTTAACCGTTCACAATATTCAGAAAGAAGTACGTGCTCTATATCCCTCAGGGCCCTCGGTTTAGGAAGATTCCAAATGTTAGCTGGCCTCCCCATTACCACCTCATACGGGGAGAACCCAGTCCTAGTTTGCGGAGTTGTATGGATGGAAAGTAGCACTATCGGTAAGGCATCTTGCCATTTCAAATTGGTGCCGGCACACGCCTTAGCGAGTTTGTTCTTCAAAATACCATTATGTCGTTCTACAAGTCCAGCGCTCTGAGCATGTCTAGCCGAATGGAACCGTTTATCGATCTGTAATCCCGCGCATACTTGCAGAATAAGAGCAGCGATAAAATGTGGACCATTATTCGACCAGATGACCCTCTGCAACCCAAACCTAGGAAAATATTCCTTAAGCATGGTTTTCGCCATTGTCATTGCTGTGGCATCTTTCACAGGAAAGGCTTCAACCCATTTACTAAAAGCACAAATAACTACCAGAACATATCTGAGATTGTTACAACGCTCCATTTCAATGAAGTCAATGTGAATTACCTCAAAAGGGACAGAAGGAGGACCAAAACTCCCCCTTGGTGTCGATGTACCCTTCCCCACATTATGCTGTAGGCAGACCATACAACTCTGGACAAAACGCTCAGCAGTTTTCGGGATGTTAACATTTACCCAGACAGATTCTAACATTTTGCAGATCTTCCTAGCGCATATGTGAGTGGGACCATGGGCCATTGAAATCATCATAGTGACGTACGTGTCTGGCAACATCCATTTTCCCTCTGAGTTGTCCACCCAACACCCATCTTCATCCAACCTCGCCAAGCCCTCTGCCCATTTCTTGGTTTCTTCTTGAGTGGCATCTGCTTGAATATCTTTTATGGAATCAATCCCTTCATCTAGAGTACAAATGTTTGTGGCTTCCCTTGTAGTATACATATCTGAGTAGAGGTCAGTAGCAGTCTGTTTGGCTATTTGGTCAGCAAAAGCGTTCACTTTTCCTACATCATCTATGATTTTCTGATGTGCCACGCACGTCATAATTGCTAGCTGAGTGGGAAGTGCAAGTGCTGAGAGTAGCTGAAATATCAAGGTGCCATATTGGATTTTCGCACCATGTGAGGTCAAGAAACCTTGTTCTGCCCAAAGTCTACCGAAGTTGTGAACCACCCCAAAAGCATACTGACTGTCAGTATATATATTCACTCTAAGCCCTTTGGAAAGTTCACAAGCTCGAGTTGACAGTGCAATAATCTCTGCGGCCTGCGCAGAATTGTGCGAGATTCTTTTGGTTTCCACAATCGTGCTTAGTGTAGTGATGGCATAAGCAGCAGTGGATGTACCATCTGGAAGTTTGAAGCAGGAGACATCACAAAACAGCTCCCCTTGTGGATCGCTCAAAGATGTATCTTTCAAATCAATCCTGCCTTTAGTTTCTTGTTCTGTTGTATAAAGGCAGTCATGTGACATTTCATCACTGCAAACAATGTCTTGCGGAAGAGGTAACAATTCAGCCGGATTTAATACACATCTTTTAATTTGAATATGCAATGCAAACAAGATTAATTCATATCTCGTTAATCGTGTGGAAGTAAGATGTTGTGTTTGTGTTCTGTTTAATAGAACGTCTACAGAGTGAGGTACCAACAAGGTTAAAGCATGGCCTCGGACCATCCCCTCGCTCTATTTTACAGACGCAGCAGCAGCAGCGACAGCTCTCAGACATCTCGGCAAAGCACATGCAACAGGATCAAGGGTGGAGGAAAAGTAACCACACGGCCTATTCTTCCCCCATGTTCCTGCGTTAACACAGCCAAGGCACATCCGTCACGTTCATGCACATACAATTCAATGGCCTATTCATAATTTGGTGTGCCCAAAACTGGTGCTGAACACAGTGCAGTCTTAAGCAGATCAAAAGCTTTCTGGTGTTCCAAGTTCCACGGCAATGGCAAAGAAATGCCCTTCTTTGTCAATGCCAACATTGGTTTGATCACTAGTGAAAAGTTCGGGATCCACTGTCTACAGTAAGAAGCCATTCCTATCAAGGCTCTGACTTCCTTATGTGTATTTAGGACAGACATGCTAGAAATTATTTTAATTTGTTCAAGTGTCAATCTTCTTCCCTCCTTTGACAGTAGATAGCCTAAATAGGCTCCTCCTGTCAACAATATTGAAACTTTTTCAGTGAAGCTTTATGTCCATGTTTTGCTAGATGAATAAGCAACCATACAGTGCCTTCCTTGCAAGCACTTTCTGAATCTGCAGCTAAGAGAAGATCATCGACATATTGTAACAATGAACAAGTAGAAGGCAACTCAAGTGTTTGGAGCTGCTCTTTCAAAGCCCTAATAAAGATACTTGGACTCTCTGTGTACCCTTGTGGTACACAGGTGAATGTAAACCAGCGTCCCACTAGTGTAAACACGAACAAACATCTACTATCCTTGTGTATAGGAATGCTGAAGAAGGCCTTCTTAAGATCTACAACACTGAAATGAGTAGCAGATGCTGGAATCATCGTTAGTATCATTGTTACATCAGGCACAATTGGAAATTGTGGAGCAACAATCTTATTGATAGCGCGTAAATCGATAATGAAATGGACAGCAATTGCATCATCCCCTTTTTTATACACAGGTAAAATTGGACTATTGCGCAAACTTCCTGCAATTTCTTCAATTATCCCACGGTGTACAAAATAAGAAACTATACACTTCAAAGCTTGCTCACCATCAACTGAAATCTTATACTGTGGAATTTGTGGCAAATTCACTCCTGTTTTCAAAATGATTCTAACAGGCTCAATTTGTAAGACACTAACATCATTATCATCAATCGCCCATAAACACTCCGGAACTTCACTAAATTCCGTTGGTAAAGGTCTAGTCAGAAACTGTGAGGCAGAAAATTGCTGTGGTGAAATCGTCAAACGCACTCCATCCGAAAAACAATGAATTACCGCATTTAATTCTTTCAACAGATTCAACCCCAACAAATTCACTCCACAGTTCGTTGTCAAAAAAAATGGGCAGTGATCCGTAAATGGACCCAGTGAAATTGGTAGTGGCAAAGAAACCAGAAAACCCTACAGAAACGTTAGTCTGCCTTGACAGTGGAATGTCTGGAACCCGTGAATGGTCAATGGAACACTTCTGTGCTCCTGTATCTATGAAAAATAGATGCTTCCTTTTCCCCACCATCATTTCAATGTAGGGACCTTTCTGATTAACGTGAATAGGCGTTGGTTCCAGACCCTGCTTCGGGCTGTCCTAACGAAACAACATATCGTCAAAAGCAAGATCTTCAGAAAGATAGCTAGTGTAAGGATTATAAAAAATATTTCTACTATCCACACTTGGTTGCTGATTGTCTTGCAAAAAAGACTGAGAATTTTGAGAAAACTGGCTACTACCAGGACCTTACCCCAGGGCGGCCTCTGGATCGTCTACACATGACACCATATGTGTTATTCGACCTCTGCTGGAGGATCGGGCATTGAGCTCGCCAATGACCCTCTTGTCTGCAAAAAGCACATTGGTTCGTGTGTACAGGACCCAACAGCGCATTACCTTGTGGGACATACTGTCCCCAAAACTGTGTACTACCCCCTCTAGGTCCTCTAACTATCTCTTGCAACAATACCTTAGTTTTCAGGTCTCCTTTTTTCTTTTCAATCCTTTACTTTTCATTATTGATTGTATTCTCATAATACTGAGCCATATGCAATACTTCAGACTGTGACTTAGCTTGCCAAGCGCTCTCAGACGTCATAATTTGTGCTTGGATATCAGGCAACAATCCACGCACAAATTTGTCCACAAATAATCGTTTTCCGGACTCGGTGCTTAAGTCTTGTCCGCTAAAATCTGAGAATACTTGTTCAAACCGATTAAAGAATTTGGTTGCACCTTCAGATTTTCCTGGGGTACAAGCAGTAAGTTTGTCCCAAACTATCCTTCTCTCAGGAATTAAGGTTTTTAATGTTGTCACTATTCTATCAGGCAAAGTCAGTATCACCTGTGGTGGTCTTTCACCAGCTTTCCTTATTCTATCTTGCCTCACCAAGCTATCCCATGTGTCACCTAACCCCGCTCCATCGTCTACAGTCCTAATCTGTTTCCATAAATCAGCAGGCAGGAGCACGGGAAACAACAAATTTATATCACTCAAAGTGAAAACTGATGATTTCAAGACAGATTCTATTTCTTTATAAAATCCTGTCGGATTCTTTCTAATATCTGGAATGGACTGTCTAATAGTATTCACTTCCTGTCTTGAGAACAGGACATGAACAAACTGTGATACATAATGTGCATCAATATCATAAGCGGCAACACCCGTTGCGGTATTAGCCGGGACCCCGACTTTAGGAACAAATGTCGGAGGAACCTCTCTCATAGGCAACTGAGAAATAGGCAACTCCGAACGCTTACTTAGCAACAGAGCTAAATCGAGCGCTAAAGCGGTGGAAGTAGTGTTAGATGAAAAAGCTCTCTTGTAGATATCCAATAATTCTGCGGGACAGCAAATCTTTCTCTTTATACATTCATTCTGCAGGTATTCTACCATTACCTGTATCACTTTCCTCTGAATTTCTGGAGTATACTGACTATACGTGTCATATACTTCTACGGGAGATATCGACATGTCTGAAATCCATATAAGTGCATCTTTTGTGCAAATTCACATTTCTTTACTCATTGACCTACAAAGAGGAAGGAACCGTTTCTGTAAATAAAAAGCCTCCTAACTATCACCATTTTTTCGGTGTTTGACTTATGTTGACGCACATGTTTCTCTTTACTTTTAAGCTGATGCATAGCTTCTTTTTTCCAATTTTATAATCTATCAAATTCTGCAGATCTAGCTTTTTTCTTTAACAATATAGATTCTAAATACCCTATATGGGAAATCTCAAAGCTACCATTGATTGGCCCTTGATGTTCGGAAGCATGTCTAGTTTGTCTGTGCCACATATCATTAAATACTATACTACCAATGGCGTACTTACAGTATATAGTACATGCCGGCGACTCCTCTTCTGGTGCCAGACGGCCAAATTCCAAAGATTGTCTGTCGCTGCGGAATAACGCCCCTTGAAAAAGGCAGACAATTTCCCGGCATGTCAGATACTTAGGATTCAGGGCACGACTCACCTGATTCAAAGGACAAAGGGAGGTCCGATCGGATTACAAAGGATCGACGTGGCTGGTGATTCTGGCAAAAATACCCACCTCAATATGGGGACCCTCGTCAAGATGCCGTCTCGGACCGCAAGCTCAACATCCAGGGATCGGGTCATGCAGTACTGTTGAGGTGTCGCGTCTCATCCAAGAAGGGGCCCCCTTTCTCACCGCCCGTCCCGGTCTGATAGCCGCGTCAACTCTTCAACGAGATGGCATCAATCTTGAGGGTTCCTATTCGGGTGCCATCTTGTAAGATCAGGCAAGGAATATCAAGGCTTAGTACCACCAAAAATTGGATTCGCCAGTAACGAAGTCAAAAGTTATGAATAACTTTATTCTGTACATATTCAGATATAAAATCAGATAGCTATCTGGCTCCCAACACCTCACAGTGTGTACCAGAAAACACTGTGAGGGGAGTGAGTCCTGGTCACCACAAAACATGCAGTATTTATACATAGTCCTGGTCATAGCCCAGCCCATCTCCAAACTAATAGGTTACAAATTTGGGTTCATGCCCAGTTCACATAACAAATATACAATATTGGTTTGAACTTTTGACATGGTGTCCCATCCTTGAAGATTCAATGGTGTTGTTGGTTCTCCAGCTTAGGGTGATCCTAGTTTCAAGAAACAAATTCAATAGCTTATTGCTAAGGTACATAGTTCTAGTTTGTCTAACATTCAGTTCTTATGTTTGAATATGGCTGAGGCTATTAATGCAGAAAACACTTTAAATTGAAGTTCACTTTGGCTCCAAGGTTCCTTAAACATACTGACAAACTTTGTTGTCGTCAGCTGTGTGGATCTTAAGCTTTTTAGAGTAAATTCAGTTTCAAGAAATGTACACAGGATTCCTTCAAAAACACACAGCATTAGTTTACATGCATTGTATATCACTGTTTGTGGGAAGATGAGTTTTGTAGACATAGACAACACTTTGAATGAGAGTTCTTTCTGACTACAAGGTCTGTTTGCACAGGACAAATAGTCTGCTCTGCCAGCCCTAGTGTTGACATAGGCTCAAAGGTAATTTCTGCTCTAGCAGCTGAAAACATAGTTAGTCATTACTGAAGAGAGAGCAGAAGGTAGAATCAAGATGGAGGATATTTTCCAAGATGGCATTTGAAGTCAATGCGACTAGGCTTAGGCCAATATAAATATAAAGGAGGAACTATAAATATTCCGTTTCACATGGGGGTGGACCGGTGAGGATGAATCACCTGGGTGAGGGGTCTTCAGGGAGTGGGGATGAGACAGCTGACGGTGAGACATAGTATTCCCCCTTTTTTTTGTTCATCTACCCCATCCTATTTTTAGGATTTTCCGAAGTCCCAACTCCCCACCTTTTTAGCCGACCCACCAGGTCTGCTAACTCAGATTGCTTAGTAATTCCAAGGTTTAAACTCGCAAAAGCTGGGGGGACTAGCTTCCCTGTCAAAGCAGTGCAATTATGGAACTCCCTCCCTCTCTCCCTGAGGGCAGATCAAACCTTTCCTAACTTAAGAGGCAATGGCCCTCATTACGACCCTGGCGGAATTCGGAAAACGATGGCGGAAATGCAATACCGCCATCGAATAGCGCTCGGTGCGACTATGACCCGTCACCGCAAAGTACGATGCCATTAGCGACACCGTAGTGAACGCCAACGCTAACTGCACCAAGCACGCGCGCGCGCGCTATGCCAAACCGTAAACACCACCATGGCGCAACGGTACGCCAATTCCGACCCTAGCGGACATGTACCTAACGCCATCAAGCATGGCGGAATGCACCATTCCGCCATGGTGAGAAGTACGGCATCGCGAATCAACCGTAAACGGCCCCACTGAGTGCCCGTACACCGCTCCCTGCCCACAAAGTACAACTCCCCGTAGGTGCAACGAAGCCACAATGCAACCAGTGAAATGTACAAGTCACCCATGCATGCCAACGAACAATAGAAACACAACAGGGGCCAATGGGAGCTGCAGGGCACAGATGGCACGAATACAGAAGCTATACCAATGGACATGACCTCAGTCTCCCACCAAGAAACGCACGCAAACACAGGCACCTGTGACCAGCAATATTCCGAAAATCACATCATTCCACCAGTCCACCTGGCTGACCGGCATCTGTTACACAAAACCCAATCCCCCGCCCCTGAGCATGACAACATTCAAACTGTCATATTGGCAGCCCCCATCCCTGACCTCACGGGCTTCGTAGGCAAACTCGCCCAGTACAGTACCACGCAACTAAACTCCGAAGCTGGAACCCAGTGCAGATCTCCTCACAATACATCGCCCCCAAATAGGCATATGCCACATCACTTGCAAAGAAGAACGCTACAGGGGCCAAATCAGAATAGAAATTTAATGCACATCAAAATCACCAAGCCCATACAGCCATCAGGCCATGAACTCCAAAACACATTTCACCATTGTGGGCTGCATCCGCAAGAAATGACCAGCCACTACTTGTGTGACGCCCTGTTCCCTCATGGTACACAGAGCCACATTCACGTACGAAAAGGCAACATGGAAGCGCACAGAACCGCAGGGCCGTCCCAATGGGGAGGCACTAGTCCAGCTGAAAGGCCGAAATGTTGCTCCGAGCCACCAGTACTGCGTAAGGGCATGTGGCCCATTGGCGATCGTCCCATAAGATCGTAATGCTGCTCCACTGATTAACACGAAGCAGCAGGTGTCGGGAGTAAAACCCATCTGCAGGAGTGGCATACAGATGGCAGTGGCAAAAGGGGAGGAGATACCTGTCAACCAAAAGAAAAGAAAAAGAACAGAATGGCCATCAGTACTACATTCCAACAACTCACTGCAATGATCACACTAAATCCACAGCCACATGCATGCTAGCCCACTCCAAAGGTCCATCACCACCCAAAAACCACTTGCGACTCATAACTATCTATATCGAGGTGTAAACACCATCACAAACGAGTGTACCTGTGCATGCGCCTGTGAAAACAGAATCCATCTGATGCGATTGGTAACGTGCATGGACACAAGTGTCTGAGGGCGCGTCGAGACAGGGAGGGCTCAACAAGGCCAGATAGACGATGGTCCCACTATGGCAGCCCTGCATCACATAGCGTAGGGGAGGCGGATAGATCCCAAGAAGCCCTGTACATGGCAAACTCTGTATCAAATCACCTGCCCATGCATCCATTCATCATTCCCTCATCCCGGGATTAAAACGCCTGAATATTTACTCACATAACATTAGAAATATCCATTGAGTCTGTGCGTTATGCAGCCTGCAAAATCCACAGTGCCCCAGCCCGTAATTCCAGTGTAGTGAAGTAACATGTATTTGGGAACGTCCGGCCTTATCGTCCACTACGCTATTGCGCATCCCATACTATTCATATCAATCATTGCATACTCGCCATGGCCCCTGTCCCAAGGACATTGTACAATAGAACGTTATATTTGCAGTCAGACCTGTGGGCATCTCCTCGCCGCTAGCTGAAAACCGAAAGCGCCGCCCTTCGAATTCCTCATTTGCAACATCACGTCGAAGAGGCATCTGTGGCCGTTTGAAAACACTAATTAATCCATCGAGTGCGGCTGTGTGTGAAAATGGCAACTGCCTTCACCCACGAATGGGACGCCCCGCCCGTTGTTGCAACTCGGTACAGTGATGAATGAGGGCCCACCGTCACTCGAGTACTACGTTCCACTGACCCTTCACAACTCTGTTCGCGACTGCACAGATAGTATGTGAAACAATGGGACCACAGCAGAATGAACATATCAACCAATGTTACACGGCCATCGGGTACAAATACATGATTGCAATAGCAAGATGCCATTCCACGAATTGCAGCGTTGTGCGCGGGACGTGCTCGGCCAAAGGGGAGAGCAGTTTGCACAGGTGGAATGAATCACCACAGGTGGAGGCCATTCAGCCTGAAAACACATAAATTGCACAGCCAGTCTCCTCCCACAACCACACCGAAATGCTACCGGCAGGACTCGCGATGTTGGCCCTGGGGGACCTGATAGCACTGCAAGTACTCCAACTCCAAGAAGAAGACGAACACCAACTACAACCGGCCGCACGGAGGAGACGCAGGAGGAGGAGGAGGCCAAGGCAGGGCCAGCAAGGGCCGCCAGCACAGCCACTACCACCACGCAGGCAGCCCGCAATCCCACGCCTCCGAGCACATCCGTTCAACCTCACTGATGAGCAGATCCACACCCTCTACCGTCTGGACCGGGACACCATAGCCGCCATTGTGGACATGACACAGGCTGACCTTGTCAGCATGATAGATAGCCCAACCGCCATCCCACCCCTACTGAAGGTGGTGTCTGTACTCCACTTCCTGGCCACAGGCACCTACCAGCACACAGTCGGACAGTTGCATGGCATTTCTCAACCACTGTTCTCACGGACACTATTGCAAGTGCTCGATGCCCTCCTGCAGCACGCAGACGACTACATCTCTCTACCACGCTCGGAGCAGGAAATTACCAACACAAAAGTGGGATTCCATGCACTTGCCGGCATACCGGGTTGCATTGGTGCCATCGACTGCACCCATGTGGAATTGGTCGTCCCACATGCCATGGAGGCCCAGTACCGCAACCGAAAACAATTTCATTCTCTGAATGTACAAATGGTGTGTGACTCCAACAGGATCATTACACATTGTTGTGCCCGATTCCCTGGATCAACCCATGATTCTATGGTCTTGAGGAACTCTACAATACCACGCTACATGGAGCGACACGCAGGGAACAGATCCTGGCTACTCGGTGAGTCACATTACATGCATGATAATGTGGGGTATGTGATTCGGCAATGACCTGGCAGGAAGGGGGGGGGTGTGCGTACGTAGCAATGGCATTCCACATCATACGTTTCTCGTCCACATACAGGTGATGCTGGATATCCACTGAAGAGATGGCTCCTCACACCAGTCCGGAACCCACGGGACCAGCATGAGGAGGACTACAACCATGCCCACTCACGTACCCGTGTAGTCATTGAACAGGCATTCGGCCTACTGAAGGGTCGTTTCCGCTGCCTCAGCAGGTCTGGCGGGGCACTCCTGTACCGCCATGAGAAGGTTGCAAAGATGGTGATGGCATGTGTCATGCTCCACAACATGTGCGTACGTAGAAATGTGCCCATGCCCCCTGACGCAGAACTGCAAGCACCTGATGATGGTCATGATGAGGGTGGGGATGTGGCAGCACCTCAAGGAGTCTGCGAGGCACCGGAGGGCCGTGACATTCGTCAGCATCTCATTGATGTATGCTTCTAGCACTCACGCCTGGTGGCTGATACATGGACACGGGACTCGTGGCACTGTGTGTGTCTGGGACATGCACAATATGGACTGTACGCCTATGATGGCCGAGTACACAAAGATCAATGTCCACACATCTCATTGGTTGATCGTGCACTTTTTATGGCATATGTGATATCATGTTGTACACCCTATCGACCCGCCACCCAAGTGAGCCCAACACACCCCCTCCACCCTCCTACCTCCCCCCCGAACACCAGTGTCCAAAGATGCTCATTGTCAGTGGGCAGTCGCTATTGCAAGCCCCCTCTGCGGGTATCAGGGGCACCCCTGCCTGTGGAGCGCAGGTTCCTCCCAGATCTACGTTGGGGGCTGCCCTGGACGGAACTTGCAACGGATGATGTCTCTGCCTGCTCACGTCCATGCATGTCCCTAAGGGTTTGCGAGAGCTCAGTGAGCACACGGCGCACTGCGGCAAGTTCGGCACATACGTCCTTGGACGTCGCATGCAGTTCCCCCCTCAGGCTCTCGGTGCTTCTCTCCATTTGTGCCCTTAGTGTCTCTGTACCTCTCTCCATTTCTGCCCTAAGTGTCTCAGTTGATGTTTCTATGTCTGCCTTAGTGCCCCCACATTCATCGGCAAGGTCCTTGAGGAGCGTGGCCAGTTGCTGCTGTTGCACGATTAACTGGTCGAGGGACTGTTGCCTCTGCTGGGCCATGGCCATTTGCGGGGGTGTCACAGAGGGGCTGTTGTCCTCATGTTGCCCTGCCACAGGGCTTGTGGGGGATGGCCAGTCGTCGTCTTGTGGGTGCCCCTGCGTGGTATCCTCATGTTGTACGGGATGGGACAGACAGGGGGATTGGGACAGGTCATGGATGGATCTGACTTCGACATCCCCGTCTTCTGTGTCGGAGCATGCTGCCATCAATGGGGTGTCACCTATGGTGCTGCTGCCACCGGAGGCAGTGCCTTCTGTGGCATCCGTTGGGGGGACCTGTGGTGGTGGTGTTGTGGGCATGCTGGCTGCTGGGGTGCCTGTTGATGTTCCCTCCTCTGTGCTGCCACCTGATTTGTGCTGCTGCCGTGTCTTGATGCGTGCAGCTGAGGTGGAGGGTCTTTGGCCGTTGGTCTTGGCCCTCTTTGCAGGTGTGCTGGTAGGGGTGTCCTGGAGCTCGTCGTTTGGATCGGACCCTGTGGTGGAGTAAAGGAGGGCGAGGGTTATTGATGGGTCTGTGGGAATTGGAATGGCATTGTATCACATGCATTGGGGTGGTACCTGAGGGTGATTTGGGTCGGGGCCTTGGAGGTACTTTCATTTGTGTGTGGAGTGAGGGTGCAGTTGTTTGGCAGCCTGCAGTTAGGGTGTGCCTGCTGCACGTGTAGTGCGTGTTTTAGGGGTTTTTAATTATTTATGTATTTATTGTGGGTTTTAACGTGCGCTATCAGGCCGATGTGTGTGGCCGTTCTCCTGGACATGTGTTTCTGTTGCACTATGTGGACGCATGGTACTTCACATGGATGGACTTTGTGGATTTGGCATTGTTTTATTTGGCCCACCTACCTGAATCTTCGGATGTCTGCACTCCTTTCTCCATCCCTCCGACTCCCTCTATGCTCTCCATTCCGATGGTGGAGGCACAGATTTCTTCCCAGGGGGTCAACTTGATGGGTGATTCAGGACCTCCCCCGGTGGCTGTGGCAATGTTGCGGTTGGCAGAGAGTATGCTGCGGACGCGTATCCGCAGGTCGTCCCATCGCTTACGGCATTGCTGTGGGGTGCGGGGTGCGGTCCCCACCGCACTTACCCGCTGTGCCACCAGAGCCCATATGGCCTTCTTGTTTGCAAGTGCCGTCCTGGTCATTTGCGTGCAGAAGACGACGGCAGCATTCTCCTGGAGGGTCTCTGTTAGCACGGTGAGTTCCTCACGGGAGAAGTGGACCTGCCGCTTGCGGTCGCACGCTTTCTTCGCTACTTTTCCCATTTTTCTTGGTTTCGCTAGGGTGGATGACGGGTTGGGGTGTGTCTCAGGGTAGTGATTTTAGTGGTTGTGTGGTTTTAGTGGTTTTATAGGTGTACGGCGGGATGTTTCCCGTTCCGGGCCCATGTTTTAACTTCCGTTTCCGTATATTTCCGGTCACCGTACTTTCCGGTAGGCGCTCACTGCGGTGTCCGCTAAGATGGGTGGCGGTATTGCACCTAGGGCGCCGTACGGCGGCGGTGTGGGCCGTTTTGGGTTCATTTCCGCCATCGCGGACTTTGCACTTCCGCCATGCCGTGGTGCTCGTGCCCGATGGGTCGGAATGGGCCGCACTTTGCTCCTTCGTGCAATGGCGGAAACGCTATTTACGCTGTGGCGGTCCGGTCAGTCACTTTCCGCCAGGGTCGTAATGAGGGCCAATATAATTAAATGGCTCAGAGAAAATGACCACTAATATTTCCCACCGACTATCTATCATACGTATGTACCATGGCACTACATCTCCAACTGTATACATTATCTGCAAAAGCCTGGATATGTCATACCTCAACATTGTATAATATGTAATTGTGGACTTTTTTGACCTCTCTTTATATGTATATATTGTTTATATTTGTTTCATATTCCCCAGTGGCACCCACCAGCGAACCGTTGTACACTTACCTCTGTAATCTATGTAACTTTAAGTTGAAAGTATTCTTGTATCTTCTTGCATTCTGCACCCAGATACCTCTGGGTCTGGTGCGCATTACAAATTAATAAACAAACAAACACTGGGCTGAGGAAGAGGGTGACTGATAGTAACCAGACTAACTCTCTCATATCATACTGGACATGTCTTTTTAATCAGGTCAGGCAAAGTCAGGCACTTTACCCTAAGTGCATACACCTGATACAGTTAGCTCACCTCACACAAATAAAAAGCAACACCTAAAGACACACTCTCAGCAAGACAGAACACAAGTACCAGCAGAACATCTGGGATGAAGGCACACCTACTGGAGCAGAGCAACAGACCAGGGGATGAGAGCAGCGGCCCAAAAACCCCAAGGGTTCCCTACTAGAGGTCGTTGACTCAGACAGACTGCAAAAGACACATGGAGAAGGCCAGATCCCACAAGTGAAGATTGCAAAGTTCAAACTTGTGGTTGCCCGCTGGTGCTTTCAAGCGGGACCACATTGTCCTTGAGGCTGCCACATACGCTTGTGGTGGTCATTCTCTTGCTCTCTTTTTTGCTTCTGATGGCTTTGTGCAGGATCTTCCTGATGCATTGGTCGCTTGGCAGCATTGGAGTCTCTTGAAGGAGGACGATGTATTTTCTGATGCTTTTGGGGTTTTTCATAGTGGTCACACTGGTCCTCTCTAAACACAGGGTATCTGAAACAAGAAGAGAAATACTGGCAAGCAACTGGTTTAAGAGGCATGATAGGAGATATGGGTCTGCATACCAACATTCTGTCACAGGGAGGGGAATAGGGATTGTGCACCCCAGGGATATGATTGACTCTGAATGCCACCTGGTAGGCCTCCCACCCCCAGTTTACAGGCCTTGTCACAAAACGAACCGTGTTCCCTTTTCTTTTCTCAAACATTGTTAAATGCCTTTTGGCATCTGTCAGGGATTGAGGGATTGGTGGCATGCCGCTATGTCTATGTTTCACAGTATACCCTGAGTGATGTATACATAAGTGAGAGTAACATTCTTCAATATGATTACGATAATGCCAAACAATCTGCACTCCTAATCATTTCAGGAAATAAGACTTTCCTGGATGACATCAGTTTTCGCTTACCCATTCCACAAATCCACTTTTAAAAACATTTCTGATCTCCATTTGTTATTTTGGCAGCCAGGTGAGGCAATAAACCTTTCTTGGTGATTCTGAAAAAATATGTCATGATGCCTATGCAGGCTGCACACAAGATTGAACTTGGGAAGAATTGTTAACAAACGTTTATTAATATAAATGTCAACCAACTGGAGTAAAAGATAAACAATAAAACACAGATTTCTCACACTAAATGTGATAACGTCTCAATTCCCAAGATGTCGGGGGTTCCCCGGGGGTTTGCCGGGGGTTCCCAAACCCTTTCTTCCAACCTTGTTCCTTCAATATGAAAAGTCTCTAATTCAAGTGAAATTCCTCTCTGACTAGTTATCCATGTCACTACAGTATCTCCAATGGGGCCCAATGGTAATTGCTGCTACTTCTTGGCACTTTGCAGCCCCTTGTCTCTGGATCCCTTCCTTCATCAATATCAGGACACGCTGACCCCTTACTACTCTTCCTCTGCTCTCCTTGCTCCATCCTCGTTCCACCTCCTTAGTCTGTTGCCAACCTGGCATCTTTGTACATGCCTATAATTTCTGGTTAACAGGTTACCCTACTCTTTCCCCCCTGGTGGATCTTTCTCCTCCTACCTTCACCCTCTCTTCTAGTATTGCCACCTCAGCTTCCTTTGAAACTGACCCCCCTCTATTCTTACAATCTATTTCTCTACTACCACCTCTTCTTACTCTTTTGTTACTGTCATGATCACTTCCATAGTTTCAGGTTTAGGTAGACCAGGAAGGAGTCTTGGTACAGATCTTCAGTGTCTAGATGGGGTTTAGCATGGTAAACATGGCATTCTTACATTCCTCAGTACCAAGGCGACAATGCGCTCCCATAGAGATTCAATGTGTTCTAATTTCCTTAAGACGGCCGCCCTGTGGGTCACTGTGTTAGTAGTCATAGAGAACCAATTATTGGGCATAGAGGACTACAAAACACCTGCCTCCGCAGTAACATGCGCTTCAACTCAGTTCCGCTGACAGCGGTGTAACGCTGCCGGTGCTCAGCTCACAGATCTGTAGAATAATAGAAAAAAGTAATGTTATGAACTTGAATTGCTCACAGAAAACTCACAGACCATAGATTAACTTACCTGATTAAAGTTTCCACAGCAGCAGTCCTCTGACAGGTGACTTCTTACTCCGTAGTCCCTCAGTTCTGTCAACAGTCTTCATCCACGGCCGCAGCTACATTCGGAGATCTTCCGACTTCCGAAAACCTGCAAAGACAAAGGTACCATAGTTAATTAACTAATATTACAGACTATAGGTGAAAGAAAATAACTATACGCGTATACGTACTGATGGACTCACTAGAGTCTATACGCATGCCGGTCTCCCAGCCCAATGATACGCCGGAGACAGCACGTAAAGCACAACCTTCTTTATTCTATAACAGGCGGCAACTGCCGCAACGTTCCCCGGGTCCCTCCCCTTCCCGAGACGTCACGTCCTGGCCATCTCCTGTGGGACCGCAACTGCGGCCCGCCCACATAACGGTGTGGACGCTCTAACATCTCCCCCCTTTTTAACATGCGAGTCCCTCTTCATGTGGTTCACCCCATTTCCTCTATGAGGCGGAGTGGTTTCATGCGGCTCCTTTGGGGGCGTCTCGTTTTGCTCGGCGTTGCCTTCTCCGTCGCCTGTGTCAAGGCGTTCGCCTCTCTTTCTGAGTCTTCTCCGTCTCCGTGGTATAATTCTTCTCTGCATCTTTCCTCTTCACAGTCACTGTCTATTTGCCGCCATTCATTTTGGTGGGGCTTGACCCGTTTGAAGTGTGAGCTATTTCGGGTTACTGAGGAGCTATCACTTCTCTTGGCTGTAACCATCGTGCCTTTCTTGTGCGTCACCACCAGTGGGGTGGGTGCATATGTGGCGTCTTCTTTCCGATTCTTGGGTTGTCTGAACCATACCTCATCTCCTGGTTGCATCAGGTTCTCGCGTGCTCTTCTCTTCCTGTCAGTGCAGTCTTTTGTTTTTGTCTTGCTCGCCTCATCATTGGTTCCCGCTCTTTGTTCCAGGTCTGTCGGTTCTTGTGCTCGGGGGTCCGCTGGTAGCCTCATGGTGATCGGCCTCCGGAATAGCAGATCTGCGGGACACACTCCTGTCGTGCTGTGAGGCGTGTGTCGATAATCTCTGAGCAGTTGATTGAGTGCCTGTTCGAATGGTTTGTTTTGGATGTGTGCAATTTGTAATGTCCTCTTGATGCTGGCCATGAATCTTTCGACCATGCCATTTGCTTGTAGCCAGTGAGGAGTTATCCGTCGATACTGGAACCCCATGTAGTTGGCGAATCTTTGAAACTCGTGGCTTATGAAAGTGGGGCCGTTGTCCGATTTTATGACCTTGGGGATGCCATATGCTGATAGCACCCGATCGAGGACGGGTATGACACTTGCTGTGGCACTGCTGTCTACAATTTGGGCATCCGGGTACCGTGAGTGTTCGTCCATGAGTACAACCACGTGTGTGCCATTGCTCATTGGTCCGAATAGGTCTACGGCGGACCTACTGCCATGAATAGTGTGTTTTTTAGTCTGGCATCATCTGTTAGCCCTATGGCACCCGTGTAGAACTTGAAGTCTCTGAGCCATATAGTCCAACGGGGTCCTAGGTTTGATGTATCTCTTATTTCAAATGGGTGTGGCATGTGCATAGCTTGAGACGCACCGCCTTCGCTTTGTGCGGGCTGGTTGTTGCCCTGTGTGGCATCCGCTCCTCCTGACGATGCGTCGGCTGTTGCTGTTGCCCCTGAAGATGAAGCTAGGATGCTCCCTGTATCCGACATGTTTGGCTGGTGTGCTGGTGTGGTCGTTGCATCTTGAAATGAAGCGTACACCCCTCTTTATGGTGTGGGCCGAGTTTGTGTTGATATCCTCCCAGGTCTATGGGGTTTTGGTTTGGCCTCCTGTTTCCCGGGCCTCGTGGCGTGTGTTACTCGTGCTTTATTCTTAGCATGAGCATGAGAAAACAGGGCATGGGCAGCTCTTACCTGTGTGTTGGGCTTTTGTTCAGCCCCGTTGTCTTGCTGGTCCTCTGTGCTGTGCACGTGCTTCATGCGCATTGGGCCTTGCCGTGCGAATCGCGCGTGCTTCCGGCTCTTCGGGCCTTGCCGTGAGATTTGCGTGCCCTTCAGTCACGTCGGGCCTTGCTGCAAACTTCTCCCTTCGCACTGCGGAGAGTGTGCGAATCTCCGTGTCCTCGCCCTCCACGATACGTGTTTGGTGCGTGTGCCGGGATCCGTCGGGTAAAGAAACGCGAGGAAGCGCTTCTCGCTGTATGGGGCAAGCGCGTCTTGCCTGGGCTTCTCCCCGTGGTTGCGTGCCCCGTGGCTCCATTCTACGCTTCTGTCACGGTATGCGGCTTGTGCGCCTACCGTGTCCTGAAGTGCGCCGATGCGCTATACTGCTCGGCTGCAGGCCTCAGTCCGGTGTGCGTGGGTCGCGTGTCCACTCATCGCCATTGTTATGGACTCACTAGAGTCTATATGCATGCCGGTCTCCCAGCCCAATGATACACCGGAGACAGCGGGTAAAGCACAACCTTCTTTATTCTATTAGAGGCGGCAACTGCCGCAACGTCCCCCGGGTCCCTCCCCTTCCCGAGACGTCATGTCCTGGACATCTCCTGTGGGACCGCAACTGCGGCCGCCCACATAACGATGTGGACGCTCTAACACGTACCTGAAGCTCTGACACACTTTTTTCCACATATTCCACCGCTGCGCCTCACAGAAGAAAGCCATAGCTTCATAACGAAGACACGCTGTGTCGCGCGTCTTACCCTAATTACACACGCATACTTAACTCAAGAGAGAATCCATAGCTGGATACCGAAGGTACTCTGTTCCACGCGTTTTCACTAAAAGTAAGCCCGCCTACATACCTTGAGGACTTCATGTTTTGTCCTCAACAATGCCCGAGCTCCTTCAACAAAAGTATTTTCTTCTGAAAACCTGCAAAAGAAAGAGAGAATTGTTTAAAGTCAACAAGAGAGATCTCTCCAACCCCAGAACGTTTTTTCTCTCAGAGACTTCAGTGCCTTTTCTGACCAAAGACTTCTTTCAACAATAAAGAACACTTACCTTAAGAGGCTCAGCCCGTCTAACAGCATCATTGCCTTCTGAGCCTCAACATCTACGCACCCCTGCTCGAAATCAGGACGGAGAGCTCCCTAACAACAAAACACAGTTGAGGAGAGTGAGGGCCTTAAGGGTAAAAAGGGGGAGCTAGGCAGGGTGGGAAAACAGGGGAGAGCTCTAGTAGAATTACCACTTAATATTGATTACAGTTCCCCCTTCCTGTTTTCTCTCTCTCTCCTTTATGACAGGGGAAACTCCTAATTAGCCAGTATTGCAGAACAACATGGGTTTGGACCATTTACGCTCCTGTGGAGACAAGGTAAGCATTACAGTTACCACCTATTCATCTGTTACCACCTCATCTTTATCTGTTTTACCACCTCCTCTTCCTCTTCCTCTATTGTTGCCACCTCCCCTCCTGAAATGACCTCCTCCCCCTCTCTACTCCAGCAGCTCCACATTGCTTCTCCCATCATATTTCAACACTTGCCACAACCTTACCCAAAAGCCCAAATTGGGTACCTGGATCTTTGTACTTTAATACAGTATTCCCACCTCCCCCTTGGTGGGACTCCAGGTAAGTGTCTGCAGCTGTGACTTCAATTGGATGAGGGCTGGGGTTGTTTTTTTCTCTTAGTTCACCAATGTCTACTTTGGACTCGAGGAGCTGCACCAAAGCTATATCTGGGTTGTTGGAATGGTGGTTACCCTTCTGGGAGCTTCCTGTACTACATTGAAGGTGTTAGTGTTTCCAATGTGTGAATTTGAAGCTGGGCACACACTGGTATTCTTTCTGAACTATTTTTTTTATTTTTTTTTATTTTTTCCTTGTGCTTGTAGGAACAATGAGACATTGTACATCTGGCAAAGGAAACTCTAGGCAGGGAACAATGGTGCTGTAGGTGCACTCCCTGGGCTCAGGCGTCAATAGTAAAAGTCCCAAACTAGCAGAACTTTATTCCAAGGGGATGCAGAGTTCAGTGCAGGACCCTCAACCTTTGCAGAATCACTGCTTTGATGCACTGGGTGAAATTGTAACTGTTTCAAGATACTCACTTCCATTGCTGAGTAAACATAAATCCCTTCTATTCAAGTGGAAGTGGGTAGTTTCCCAGTGGAAGCTTTGGGTCTTCGCAGAGGCAGATTCAGGCTCTCTCAAAAACAGTGGAGTGCATAACACTTGCCACGCAGGGTCTCACAAGGATTACTGGGAGTACAAGTGCTTCCAGGTCTCTTTGGACTCTCTTGCCCTAGGGGCTTATGGTATAAGGAGGAGCCAGATCCCTAAGACCACCACTGCAGTGCTGTTCTGAGATTGTTCCCTCCATGTGATAGGGACCAAGGTATGGTGACCAGGACATGTCCCCCTTGTTGTCCTCTAGACCAACATCTGCTGGATTATGGTGACATCTGGAACTCTGGGTCACAACCTTGGGGGTCCCCAGAACCAGGCAGGATACTTCATCACCCATTCTATACATTCACATTGTACAAGTGCCAACATCCTGACACTTTCCTTTCTGCCACAATGTTACCACAGGATCTTAGCTAGACATCTACATACCTTGTACTGTGCATTTTATTGTATATGCACTTTTTACCTCTATGTACAATCCATAGACAAACCAGACACAAAGAGTAAGCACCACAGGCTTTCACAGTTAGATTCTGTTATATGTATATTCAGTTTTTATCAGCCAGAAAACACTCTGCATCAATAAACATTACATTAAGCACACATAAGAAAACAGGGAAAACACTCTGCATCAATAAACATTACATTGAACCAGCATAGAATTTCAAGTGTAAATGATTTCCCTCTAACCTGGAACATCCTAGCTGGCACTTTGGCTAGGAAAGCACATTCATTATGAATACAGTTTCAGTTCTCATTTATTCCCCTGCCCTCAGCCAAAATTGGGTTAGTAGCAAGATTCAGAGATTGGTGATTCTGAGATTCTGACCCCATCTGCATGAAATAAGCAACCCCGAGCACATACTTTGGATTCTGGTTACTTTATTAACTCTTTGATACCAGAAGGATTAAAAAGGTTCTGCCTTCTGTGTCCTGTCAGACACTTTGTCAATTCTAATACCCTGCAGAAGGGGATCCCAACTGACTATTTTTCCAAAATTATTGTCTGTCCCTTGACTCGCCAGGCCCTTTTGCATCCACGTATGATTGGCCGTCTCTTCCAGGACACTGCCCCCAATTCAAAACACAGCCTTCCAATAATTCCCTGCAGCTACACCTATAACCAGAACAGCAGAGAAACCTCTGAGTCAGCTATGCAGAACATCCCCCTTTTTTCAGCCAGCCATGCCCTTTCTTTCTCGGAAGCTTGAACCACTAGAAACCCAGAAATCATCAGCCCAGCTGACCAGGAGACCCAAGAAGCTTGAAGAACCCCTCCTTATTAATTTCTCCCTCTTTTAAATCTTTCAGAGAAAACCGCCTCTGAACCTATGTTTTCATATGTTTTCTCTATCATTTTCCAGCCTCTTTCGTGTCATCTGTTATCTGTCATACCACATGGCAGAACATTCTAGCAGCTATCTTGCCCCCTTCGGATTCCGTTTGTGTAACTTTCCAGCCAAGGCTTAAATGACCTTTGGACAGTATTCAGCATAAAACGTCCCCATAATATTGCTTATTCTTCCTAGTCAGGATGGCGAACGTCTATTCTGAAGGCTTATTGCGCTGCATACCCTGCCTTGCAAAGAACTGCTGTCAGCTCTCAATTTATTTTTGCCTGAAACTGGCAATAACCAGTTGTCGATGTTTGTACACCTGCTGCACTGTCAGTACACTCAGAGCATGTAGCCTAATCGATCTGGCCCAATGAATTCACCCCTAAACTAGATGTTAGTACCTAATGTCACCTCCTTGTTTGGGGCATAATATGAAAACTTCATAAATTAGTATACTGTTACCTAATATGGATGTAGTGACGTCTCCCATCACCCTGCTTCAAATTAGACTTGTCCTTTTGCCAGAGAGGCCTGTGTCCATATCACCACGTACATTACAACCAAAACATTTTGTTTGTCATCTGTTCTTCTCCTCTATGGCCACACCAGTTCTTTCTGCCTCATGCACTCCTTCTCTTTTTCTTCAACCTGGGTTCTCCTCTTTGTCCTGGGGACTCCTATATGGACATCTAGTCCAGGGTACTTTTTTGGAGGAAAACAAATGAAATATTTTTTTTAAAAGGAGAGAAACAAATAGGTTAAGTACCAAACAACAATAATTTTTCCTTTAGGGCTTTTCCTTTCTTCTCACCTTTCTCCTTAGAATCAAACCTTAAAATGTTCTCTCCTTCTTATTTATTTATTTTTTGTATTAATCTGTTCTTCTATTCTGCACTTATTTTTTTATATAGTTTAGTAGACATCAACCTTTCAATTTGTATCTTTTAAAACATATAACATAAGTATATTTGATCACAACAGAAGAAAGTAGAAAGTAGAAAGAAAAAAAAAGAGAAAGAAAAAAATAAAAACTATTGCTCACTGTAAAACAGCGTATGAATAAGCAGATGAAAAGCAACCATACAATACATCACAGCGCAAAGCTAAAAGGCACATTTTTCTCTCCAAATTCATACTTGGGGGTACAATTTTGTAAACACAATATAAGCCAATTAGAGACAAAATATCACTGCAAACAAATTGAACAGCCTGAACCATTTTAGTTTAAATCTAAAGAGAATAATATCAATTCTAACTGTTGTTTGTTTAGAGGAATTGATTTTATGCCACAGAATATCTGGGCTTAGCATTTTAAAATGTTTAAAATGTTTTTTCCAATAAAATGTTTGCTTATACATGAGTTTCAAACATTCTATTAATATATGTTTCTAAGTCTCTGGTTGTTTTGTTACCTTACAAAAACGACAAACATTATCAGACTTGGCAATACGTTTCCACTTGCCTAATATGTAATTAGTGGGCCATAGATTAAGCCTAAATCGTAAAAAAATAATTTCTAAATAATGAAGAGGCGAATTTTAATAAATAAAACTCTGTGGTCAAATGGGTTGTTCTTAAAGTCTACATAAATTAGACATGCTTGATCCAATCCTGACACCATAGTTTTTCATTGCCGCACGTTGGATTAGTCATACGAAGATCAGTAGATATGTCTGCCAATAACATTACATTTGTTATTTTCGTCTTCCAAGTTAAAATAAAATTATGACTGGAAATTCTTAGATAATCTGATAATATTTGCAAAAGGGTGTTTAATTTGGTACGTAGCAAACATTTCCTATATAACGTACACAATTTCCATGTATAGGCACTGTACGAGGATAGCAATCCTAGTCATGCCTTATTATCGTCATTCGTTGACCTTTGGGAAGAGAGAGTACATGTTTCCAGGACATGCCTTCCATCTTAAGCCAGAACGATCCAGGTTTCCATGTCTTGGATAAATGTTCACTGAAAATCTGCAACGTATTGTCCCTTGGTCCAGAAAAAGCCATTGGTCACATTGAAGTAATGCAATCTAATGCAATTGTTTATTTAGATCTTTTAAAGAATGCTCAGACCAACAAAAGCGATTTCAACCTCCAGATACTACAACATGGCCGTCATAGTTAGACTTTAGGGAGTTGAGATCCTGGATGATCCATGGCCAGGTTAAAAATAGCATCTCATGGTCACTATGCTGTTGTGGCTTGATTTCGAACTTCTCAGCTGAGGCAAAAAGAAATTTGTCTGTATAGATGTAATCAATAATAGCCTCCATATGCTGTCTTCTCCAAGTACTTTGAGGGGGAATATCACCCTTGAGTGCTCCATTCATCATCACTAGCTGCCTATCCTCAATGCGGTTATACCAGCAACGTCCTGTGGTGTGGTGGCAATGGAGAATCAAATCACCTGCCAGACTGGTATGGGCAATAGTTTGATCACTCACAATAAGCTCCAAGACCTCTTTTAAGTCCTGAGAAAATGTATTGACTTCAATGCCTAAGTGGTTCCAATAAATATTAACAACTGCTATATCTTTAGATGGAAGAGTGATTTGAACTACTTGTATATATAAATTTAGGGATGCCCATGGCAACAGAGAGATACCAGAAGATATTTTGGTTGCAATTAGTAGACCCGAAGATGGTCTGCCTTTATGAAAGGTACCGGCAGGAACAATAGAAACACAATGTCCTTCCCAGGCTGGTGTTTCTGTTAGCCAGATCTCCTGGAATGCAACAATGTCATAATCATTTATGTTATTTATAGATCCTTCCAAAAGATGGATGAAACCAAGAGTGTTTCAACTAGGAACTTGAAAAGTCTGTTTATATTCAGAGTTTGATTGTTATGCATCAGTTGCACACCGTAGATGCCTATGGTTCTGATTAATTAGATGGGCGTCAAGATGCTGCGCAACATGCCGGACACTAGATGAGCAAGTGACTTTTAATGATGTTGGTGCCGGCGTTGTATGTTTCAGGCCATCTGGTCCGTTAGCTTCAGTGGGTCTACCCAAGAGGGAGTCTTGAAAGATAGAAACCTAGGGAAAAGAGTTCCATTCTCGCTTGCCATATCATGCTGTGAACAACTCCCGATTGCATCCACAGTCCTGCAACTGACAAGGAATTCAACTTGGTTTATATCAGAGGATGTGATATCCTCTAAGCTTGGAACATCACTGAATATATTAAGTATATTTGAACTGTTAAGGTCATATGCCAGATACGTAGTAGAACGGCATTGTATGATCAATTGATGATAATACAATTGATTGCCTTTAAGTTGACTAGTAGAGCTCGCTAAAGCTTTCATTTGTTTTGTTTGATCAATTAAAGGTAGCAAGGAATTTCTCGTGGCTTGCATGGATCTATGCAAAGTCATTGCAGATGGCGACTGGGCGACGGAGCTGCCGATATTAAGAGGCAGACAGTCGTCTAGATGGATACTATTGTTGCCTATCTGATGAGAAGCGCTGAAGAATAGAGCGGCAGATTTTCCTATTTCTTCTCGTCCATACTCAAAATCATATATCTCTTCTTCATTTATAAAGCGCACATGCAGCCCAGGAGTAAGGAGGTGCTGTTACATAGATAGCGACTTGGTTACAGCGGTCTTACATTATATGCTTGGATATTGACACATTACAGAGTGCAGGTGCAGGCTTTACAGTTTACAGGTTCAGTAAAATAGCCATGTTTTGATTGCTTTTCGAAAAGCGAGGTGTGATGGCTCTGCCGTGATGGCGAGTGGCAAGGACTTCCATTGCCTAGAAGCAATGAAAGGGAAGCTTCCACTGCCCTCTCTGGCTCGTTTCACTCTTGGAACTATACATATATAGAAACTTTAATATTCTTAAAACAAACATATGCATGGCACTGTGACTTCCTTCTGGCCTCCAATCTGGTAGGAGGTTCTAATGCATATTAAGCAACACGGAGCACCAGGGGACCACTCTGGTGGTGATAGTGCGGGGTACAAATATCCTTTAACATTAACACATATTCACACTTTAAGACCATGGCTGCGTTGACCCGTGTTAGCCATGGCAGTGGTAATGAGAAGAAAGACATCACTTTTAAAAGCTTAACTAAAAAATCAAATAAGCCATGCGTGCAGGATTGCATTTCCCAACACTTCTTAAAGCCAGGGCCTCATGTTTATCTAGCTAGTGTGTAGTTAGTTGAACATGAAGCGCTGCCTTGAAGCAAACAAAAGTGGGCACGGGTAATTAGGAAGCACATGGAGGATACATTTTATTAAAGGGGTTAGTGATTAAAATGCAGAAGTAGGCAAAAAATTGACCAGGATGCATGTGCATTTTGAAAATGCATTTGGGTGTGCATAGGTGCACTGAGTACATGGGAAACTAGAGACCAGCGGCTTGGATGCTACTGGCTGTTTAGGGGTAGGGAATGGATTCACTGGGACTGGCATTATCTGGCCTGGATCCATGTTCGGTCCCTGAAAGTCGTCGCAATTAGGAAGCACAAGGTATCTGGTAGGTGTTCATCACGCTGCTGTAATACAAAGGGGTCTACCGCGAGACGGTTGTTTTTCTAAAAGTGACATCTACTTATATAAGGGGTAATTGTCCGGCACAGGTAACGGTGACATTAAGGGGGGAAGGGGAACACTCTGTAACCACCTCCACCCTTTTTAGGGTGAATGTACGAGTGATTTCTCTCTAAACAGACAATCCTGGGTTTTACATGTAGTTGCACGAGTCATTTACATGACCACACAACTAATTATGAGCTGGTCGCTTACTCTTTTCCAAATTTCGGCTATGCTTGGATGACACAGGTCATTAAACGTGTCTTTTATAAATAGCAATATTGGTGTGTTTGTATTATTTGTCTAAAACGCCTGTTGGCTTTATTATAATAATGACACCAAAGTCTTTTATTGTCTCCGAGCGTGTTAGGGAGAATTCTCCGTTTAGGTTGAATTTCCTAACCTAGTGAGTCCCCCAGCAGCTTTGCTGGATTTCTGGAGTTTGTTTTTTTCCATCCTGCCAAGAGTGAGACTCTTTTCCTCCCACTCTTGGACATAAATGTGTGTAATTCCTTTGAATGTCAATGTGTTCTATGGGCTATGGGGTCTTTTACTCCATAGGGTCTCATATGTTTTTCTATGTGTGTTACACCGCACCCTACGTGCCGTAACACTGGGGCGTCCTAGCGGACCTCCACCATAGACTCCATACCCGGGGACTGACTACTGTCTCCCCGGGCATGTAAAGTCACCATTGGCTTTACTAGACCTAAACTTACTAACAGAACTAGTACAAACCATCTTATTGTGGACGTACTAGCAGGGGTAATTCGATTACTCCTGGATCTGTTATTCGAGGGGGCACTGTCCCGCCCCCCCTCGTCGAGTTTTGGCTGGTGGCAGTGGAAACTGCTTGTTATGTTTGACTCCGAACATAACCCTATGGGTCTCGTCCCATTATTAGAGATTGATACTTTTTCTCGTTAATCTATAACATACCACCGATCTACTTATCTTAATTAGGTTTATCGGATGGTATTTTCTGCCAGAACTCGGTTTGTAAAATGGCGTCTGTGTTCGTCTCTGTGACTCCTAAACCAAAGGTCGAGCCCTTTGTTCCACTTTTGGCGGGCTCTGTACAGAGACCCTCCAAAGTGTTGCCATTCTGTCTGGGTTACCACAGGGGTGTGGGAGGGGGTTTAGGCACCCTGGACCGAGTTGCCTTGCCAACTCCGGTCGCACTCTGGAGTGATTGGCCCAAGTGGTGAGCCTCCCCGCTCACCACTTAGCATGTGTTGATTGACAGCTAGGCTGAATGAATGGGGGATTTCTGCATAAAAGCAGGGCTTTTGGGACTGGATCTTCAGAAGTCGCCACAGGACCTAAGAATCCGACGACGGTAACGCTGAGCCGACCTGCACGACGACACCTCCGGTGGAGCCCTGCGGAACCGACTCACCACTTCCCGACGACAGAGGAGATCTCCCTGCCGGAGAGTCTCTTCCCCTGGCTGGTGGGAACAACCAGTCCCCTTTGCTTTTTATCTGCCTCAGGACGCAGTGGTTGAATTGCCCGTGCAGAGCACCTCGGCAACCGGATAGCCACTACCCCTGTACGTGAACCAAAAGGTGGTGCCTTGTGACGGAGCACTCCGCGGCTGGTCTCTTCCCTGGTGGTGCACCGGACTTCACTTTTCTTCGACGACGAGATCATCTCTACTCTTGGCAAAGACCCGACGTGCATCCACCACCAGGAACAACTGCCCCCGCCGGAGCTGCCCTCCACAACAAGGTACCGTGTCTGCCTGGCTTCCGTTTCGATCGGTTCGAGTGAGGTGTTTTAATCCTCTCCCTTCCGTTGGGTCGCCTCCAAGCTTTCTCACGTATTGTTCTGAACTAGTTCAATCTGCCGATAACAATTTGCTACAAAGACTCGAACGCATTTCCACTAAGAGACTTTTTGGGACATATCGCCTTGCCTCTCTTCGAGTGGGCCTGGCCGCTGAACTTTATGATCTATTGTGGTTCTTGCCTTCTTGCCTTGCATTTTTTAGCCGTGAAGTATTGAACTGTGTTGATTTCTTAACCTACTGATTTTTCTCTCCTGTCCTAACTAATATTAGAGTGCCATCTAGGTTGAGGCATACACCTCTGTCTGTAAATAAGTGGTGCCGGTAGAACCTAGACTTGTCGAAATATTGCTAGGGGGGTTGATCGTTTCTTCTTCGAAGAGTAACTGTGTTTGATTTGTTTGCCGTGATAGTGCCATAGTGTTTTTGATAGATGTTCATTATACATAAATATCTTAATATCTTTACACTGAGTCTCGTTGTGTGTTTGCTTGTCTTACTGTGAAGAATTGCCCTATCTTCTTGAGGGAAGTCTGACTGCTCAGCCACAGCTACCAACAGTGAATCTGTGTGGTACAGACTGCTACCAAGTGGGTTTACTGCCAAACACCTGTAGTCCTAAATCTTTTGCAGTGGTCCCAGAGGGAACTGCACAGGTTTCCGCCTAACAGAGCGGAATACCTGCAAACCAAATTCCTACGTTATGTACCCACCCATTCCTTACGCTCCCACTCTGCTCTTTTGGTGGCTGTCCCACGTATCCGATGCTCGAACTGGAGGACGAGCCTTCTCATTGGCAGCTGCGAAAGTTTGGAATGATCTTCCTCTTGTGTTACGTGGCACTGTTGATCATCTCTCGTTCCGATGGCTATTAAAAACGTCTCTATTAAAAAAAAACAGTAGTGCTTTTCCTCTTGTTGTTCTCCCACACTGCCAGCGCCAAGATGCCTTAGGGTGTACGTGCACTCATCTAAATTCTGTTAACATAACATAATTTAAAAAAAGATAAATCCATTTTTGGACTTTTCAACAATGGTACACCCCTCTCAGAGATGTCTGTTAATTCGTCCTGTCCGATCAGTGTTGTGGCAGCACCATCTTTCCACCAGTGACCAATGCATGTGGGCTGAGATTTGTGGTCGTTGGAGGCGTGATCCCTTATTGCCACATCCACTAAAGGAGATCACAAGTCCCTCCTTTGCCCTCTCCCTGATACATTTATTTTAAGTACCTCGACAAAGGTCTTGTTGTACCCCTCCACCCCCACCTCTCAACACTGTTCTGTAGACAATGTGGAGCTGTCATTAGACAATGTGGAGTTTTCTCCATGTGCTGCGGGATTGGCCCATCTTGAATATCACAACACTGGTGATTTAACATCAAACATTCTCACTCTATGTTTTTATTTCTTGTGTTTTTGGTTTATCAAAATTAAATCTTTCACAAACATGAGATTTACAAAAACATAAAATTACATATGTAAAAGGAGTAAAATACAAACATAATCATAATCATAAATCCATAAAAGTTATACAAACAAATGAGTACCATACAACTGCAGAGAAGGCGATCTTATTGCATTTTCACTATTCTCTTAGGTGAGCCAAAACTGTAGAACACGTTGTTAATCATTAGCATGGTTGCTGATATTGTGCTACAGTTAGGCTCTGGAATGCGCTGATCAAATCCTGATCTGAAATGTCGAAACTCGGCAGAACAACAATAAGTTCACCTTCCTTTTTGGACTAAGATCACGACGCAGCTGTCACACCAATTTCACAGAGTAAATGTTCTATCAGGACATACTCCCCCATCACCGCTCCTACCTCTGCTAATTCATCTGTATTATCATTCCATTGCTTGACATCACCTGGTACTTTGCAATGCCCTCTGATTTTTTTCCCAAAAATGTTCGCTTTAATTTCCACAGCTAGATTGTCAATAGCTGGGCTAAACTCTCCATTCTTACTGCATGTCATCATCTCTTTTGTTTTCCTTCCTAGTAGATATTCCACAAAAATATTCCTGGCATAATTGGGATTGGTAAGGATCACTAATTCTTTTATCTGATTTTCCAGAGCAGAAGCTATAGGGCCCCATTCATGGAAAAGTCTGCATTGATTCTGCAAAGCCTGTGTGCCGAAAACGACTCTGCGCAGCCCTACGCGCAAAGTTTCCAAGGCGTGTTTTGTGTATTCATGGGTTCAAACGTACATTTCAACCCGACCTGAAAAGAAAATCGAGCTGCTTGAGGAATGCCCAACTCATGCCCTCACGCAAACCAAGAACCTAGCCATAGACCAGCCTTTCTGGATACCTCGGTGTCCACCTCTGAGACAACATCTGGCACTGCAGCTACTCTGTGCAGGGTTCCACGTAAGTAACGGCTGCACCCCAGCTACTATGCGCAAGGTACCAGGCAAACAAAGGAACACCCAAGCTACTCTGTGCGAGGTTCCACATAAGTAACGGCTGCACCCCAGCATCATCCCTTTCTGCACTTTTCCACAGAAGCTTCATGTCTCCAGAGCTCTTGTACTCTCCAGGCTGGACTACTGTAACAGCCTCTTCCTTAATGTACCTTCTTCTTCTATCCGCCCCTCCAGCTAATCCAGAATAGGGCTGCAAGGCTTACCCATGGCCTCAAGCCTAGGGACCGTGCTATCTGTAACTTGTTCTCACCCAATACTCTCCTTCCAGATCCCGCTGATCCTCCTGCTCCATATCTCTGTTTGTCAAGCGCTTCTCTAAGCAGAGAGATGGAGGCTGTTCCCTTTCCTTTGCTGGCTCCCTCCTGTGGAACAGCCTCCCGCTTTCTCTCCATCTTGAGTCAGATCTCCTCAAATTCTGCAAGCACCTCACGACCTTCCTCTTCTTCTCCTCCTTCCCACTCTCCCTCCCGTGCTAAACTCCACAGTCGTGGTGATTGGTGGCCTGGGCCCTTATGTTTCCTCCTGGCCTTCTATCCAATCGCCCGCAGCATCTGTCCTACCCCGGCACTTGCCTTCCGGCAGCACTGGCCTGGTTGTCTCACAGGCCCTGCACTTATTGTATTTGCTTGTGACCCCTCATCCCTCAAGTAGTCACAGTCTGGAACTTACCTTTTGCCTTTGCAACTGACTCGCTGGCACTTCCCCACTCTGTGGATCCTCTAGCAATTACCCTGTTCCGCTTTCCTTCCTCTCTCTGCAGTTGCACATTCCGAATGTTCACAAGGCCAAGTACGACAGTTTTTGTATTTTATTCATCACTATGATCATATTCCATTGTCTTACTGTTCCTTTGTTCCCTTAATTTCTAGATGTATAAGTGCCTTACAAATGCCCAAAAATAAATAAATAAATACTCTGCACAAGGTCCCACACAAGTAAAAGAAGCACCCCAGCTACTCTGTGTGAGGTTCCACATAAGTAACGGCTGCACCGCACCTAATCTGTGCAAGGTCCCACGTAAGTAATGGCTGAACGCCAGTTATTCTGCGTGATGTCCCACGTAAGTAACAGCTGCACCCCTGCATATTTGGGTAATTTAATGAGGGTGGAATTTCAACCACAGCTTCCATGGGAGCAAAGACCCAGTCCAGCCTTCCTGGAGGTTCCAGAGTAGTCCTGCTAGACCTTTAGTCTTTATGGTAATGGTATATGTGTGTGTGAGGCAGGAATCCTCTTTGGCAGAGGCTGGATGCTTATGAGAGTGAATTTACATAATCCCACCTTTGACTAGCCGTCTCATCCTGGGCTGCAGTTACTGTGTCCTGTTAACATACTTCAGTTGTGAGACTGTGGGCCACTGTCCATGACTTGTGGGCATGACCACTGTCCGCACTCTGTGGGTCATGAGATTCAGCCATGTTGTATGCCCCTCAAAACAGGCAACAATAAACATTGGTTTTGACGTAAAGACTGGCCCAGTGGCCACTATACACTCAAAATGGGAGCATGGTTTACTGAACATGACTTTCATGCACGGCCAGCGACCACAATCCCAGGCGCATGGGCTTCAGCCATGTTGCAGGCCCATCTAAGCATCTAAGAGTAGACATTGGGCATTGCAACAGGCCAGGCACTGTCCCAAATCTAACCACATGCCCTGGACAATCTGGCTACTGGCCATGGCCACAGGCCATACCCAAGGCACCAACGTTATGTCAATATTTCTTGTACCTACATTTTTACACTCTTGAAAGAAATGTAACACTGGGTGGATCAGCACCAAATTTGCAAAAGCACACCTTTGAGGCCAAGCTGTCACTCCTTGTGAAAGTTTCATGCAAATCCTTCCAGTCCTTTGGGCAGTAGATGCAAGCAATTGTTTCCCCCATTCAAGTCTATCTGCAATATCAACCTTTAGGGATACGCCTATAACTTTGCCCCCCCACCGTTGATGAGTCTGCACATGGCAGCCATTTCAGATGTACATCACATTTCTCAATTGACCAATCAGCAGCTTTACGTAATATCCTCAAACATTACATAGCCCCATGATTGCTCCAGAGGTTTCCGAAGGCACTGAAGCAGGAAGTGAGCTCATGGACCACACAGAAATGTTTTACCTACTTTTTGGACATTTTTCAAAAATCTGCTGGACAGATTTACACCAAATTTGCAAAAAGCACACTTTTGGTATCACGCTGCCGCTCCTCACGCAAGTTCGGTGCAAATCTGTTCAGCGATTCTGGCAGTAGCTGCAAGCAAAACATGTTCTTATTCAAGTGTATCTGGATTTTGAATCTTTTCTGCCCTCCCTTCAAGTTTGAACCCCCTTGACAAAAACACATGAAACTTTGCAAAACAAGTCGGGGTAGAGTCTATATAGTTTTTGCACAGTTTTGGGCAGATTTGTCAAATGGCGCCAAAAATAGAAGCTGCCCACAAACTGCTCTTTGGGAAAGCCAACCTAACCACATCTGCAAGGTTGCTATTGCAGACCCTGTAATGTAGCTCAGATATATATGTACTTAACAATCACATAGGCTCCTCAACAATTGATTACTTTTGTATCTCTGCGAACCTATGGGAATGTACCGCAATCTTTGTGGTGCTCACAGATGTACATAGTGATCACCACCCGATTTGTTTGTCGCTTAAGGGCCTGTTGGGAGAAGGGGACTCTAGGGACATTGCTCCGTGTCCAATGTTGGGTGTGTCCAATGGTTCCAGAAGAATTAAATGGGGGACCATCGTAGAAGAGGAAGTACATTTTAAATCTATCAGAGAGAATGAACCCCTTGTTGTGGCAATATGTGGGAACAACCTGCATCCGGGGGAGGTTGTTGACAAATTTGTAGAACTGGTGGCCGCCCTGACCCTGAACTCTACTAAAGCTGTTACGGCCAAGGGGAGTTCAACGCAGAGGAGGTGGTTTAATGAGATGTGTAAAGGGGCGAAGAGAGCCCTGCTGTCAACACTTAAGGACCCATCATCCAGCAGAAGAGCGATTGCCCAAGCTAGAAGTGTTTACAAGTTGGAGCTAAAGAGAAGAAAAGAGAAAATTGAAGGGGTGGCCTGGGAGAGCTTTGTGAATGCTGCCATTAGAAGGGACCAGAAGGCATTCTGGGAATTTGTAAACGGTGGTCCGGATGGATGTTGGTCCAATGCGGGTAGTGGGACACATGTAGAGGAAGGGGCCTGGCTAACGCACTTTGGGAACCTGTTTGGGGTGGTGAATGTGGAGGACTGTGTGGAAACTGTTAGGCCCTGCCTAAAATTTGAGGTGAAGGAGACGGAAAAGGCCATCAAACTCCAAGCCCATAATCGGGCACCGGAGCCAGATATGATCCCTGCAGATCTGTTCCAAGATCCGGTGGACCTGTGGGCACCACTTTTAACGGTTGTGTTCAATGCATGTATGCAATCAGGGAACTATCCCCCATTGTGGAAAAAGGCGATTATTTTCCCAATCTTTAAAAAAGGGGATATGGCCAGCCCTAGTCCTTATAGACCCATTTCCCTATTGGACTCTTCATTTAAGATATTTGGGAGAATCTTGCTAGCCTGTATTGAATCATGGCTGGGGGCACACTCGATCCTTTCGGACATTCAATTTGGGGTTCGTCCTGGCGTTAGTACAATGGAACAGGGCCTCAACCTCAATATTTTAGTGGCCAACTCGGTTTTTTGCAGGGGAGAGGCAGTTTACCTGGCATTTATGGACCTGAGCACAGCCTTTGATAAGGTGGACAGGGCAAAACTTTGGGCCGTGCTTAGGTCCTTGGGGTGCCCAGGGGACATTTTGAAGGTGTTGGTGGATTTACACACAGATAATGAGGCGTGTGTGCGCAGTGGTCCTGGGGGACACTGCACGGCCTGTTTTAAGGTCGGGTGTGGTGCACGACAGGGCTGTTTGTTGGCCCCTATTTGGTTTTGTCTTTATATTAATGGTCTTTCACTGGACCTTTCTAGTATTCTGGATGACTTTTTAGTTCTGGGGGGACAGGGTTTCCCCGTTTTGGCTTATGCAGATGACACAGTTTTGCTAGGCAGAACCCCCAGAGCATTACAGGTCTTGATTAATGCCTATACAACCTTCATGTGCAATCTGGGTCTAAAAATCAATACCAAAAAAATCAGCAGTGATGGCATGTGTGGGTAACAAACAGTCTGCACCCATGAAACCGATGCTTTGTGCCGGAGAAACTATACCCCGAGTCAAGGTTTTTGACTATTTGGGAATCAGCTTCTCGGGAGCCCTAACTGGCAGGGCCCATGTGGCCAAACAAGCAGTGAAAATGAGCCAGCAAATAGGGGGCATTTATCACTTTATGTCCAGGTGTAGAGGTCAGCCTTTGGAAGATATAACTAAGAGCTATGGTGCCCAAACCCTGGCCGCTACACTGTATGGTGCCCCCATCTGGGGTATTCAGAAGGCAGCGGAAATTCAAACTAAAGTGAACAAATTTAAGCAATTGTTGGGGCTCCCGAACTCCGCAGCATCCATTGCATTACAGAGAATTCGGAATGGAGTTTTGGGAGGACCAGTGGGCGCTGGCCCAATCTTATTTTGGGTTTGGTTGTGGACTAATGAACATGCCTCCTTCTGTCATTTTATCATTCGGACTGTATTGGGCAGAGCGGGGTGGCAAAATGTCCCATGGCTTGCTTACATTTTTAACGCCCTTGGAGAGGTCAACCTTAGTGCGCTTTTTCCACCTGCAGCACTAATAACTAAGGTTGAGGGGGCCCGCCACAAAAATGTGTTGGGAGAGTCTGTAGCGAGAAAAAGAATACTTTTAGAGTATGGTAATAAAACTGGCCAACTCCCTACCAGTATTAGTAGGCTCTCTGGAATCCAACCCTATCTAACCTGGAGCCCTTATAAAAAAGGACAGGTGGCTAATAACAAGGGCACGGTTTGATTCCCTTCTTCTGAGAGGGAACACATCCAACTGGAACGGATTCCCAGATTCCGCCGGCTGCCCGGTCTGTGGTCATTACTGTGAAGATATGGCCATTTATTGTTCTTTTGTAATAGTTATTCTGGCATCCGTAGAGTAACCCTGATTCCTGCCCTGAAGAAAACTGAGATCGGCACTATAAAGTAGCACTCATCTTTCTTCTGAGTGAAGACATCTTTACGGCTTGGGCTTTGCTCACTTTTTTTAAAAGAGCTATGTATTTTAGGAAAAGTTTGTTGAGGCTCCAGGGTGATGATAGCCACAAATGAGAAATGTAATTACACTTTTAACATATTTTGTAATGATTGCTCACACAAACGTTGGATTTTATGGGCAAGGGATTATGAAACTTGTATCTTTTTTATCCTGCTGTGCCTCTTTTTAAGAATGCTCTTAATTGTTGTTTGCATTGGATTTAAGGTATCACATATGATTTATGTGTTCCTTTGTGTGTAACATTGAGCCTCATTACGACCCAGGCGGTAAGTTACCGCCTGGGCCGTGACTTTACCACCATGGCGTAAACTACGTTTACGCCATGGTGGTTGGCGGACTTACCGCCCCATTCCGACCTTGGCGGGGCGGTAAGTCCCCAATCCCCATTTACCCTTCCCCATTCCCATTTTTGCCCCATAGGGCATAATGGGAGTGGGGAAGGCGTTAATTACGCCACCGTAAATTACGGTGGCGTAATTAACTCCATGGTCCCTTAGCGCCATGGATTTTAACACCTGCTAAAAGCAGGTGTTAAATCCGCCATGGCGCTAAGGTACCTCGTACTCAGGCGGTAAGGGTCGGCGCTGTTTACGCTGCCGTAAACCCCTTACCGCCTGGGTCGTAATGAGGCCCATTGTGTTTTTTTCTGTCGTTCGATGGATTTTTCTATCCGAATAAACTTGTTTGACTTGACTATGTACTTACAACTATATATGAGTGTGTGTGTGTGGTGCATGTAAGGGGAGTAGCTAGGTGGTCGGGTCGACGTTTCACTGGGGTATGGTGGGTGGTGCCTGGGCACCCTTCACAAAAAAAGGAAACAGATTGACTGAAGATTGATCAAAGACCAAATTGTACATTGTCAAAAAGCAGTCCACATAACCACATAAATCCATTGGTATTCAATTCAGCCATTGTGCACACTTTTCTCATATACTTCTACATCGAAAAAAACAAGATGTTTCTTTCTACTGTTCAATTGCGTTGCACCTTGCAGGGAAATACTGTTACATAGCGTGTAAACCTCAAGGTTATGGTAGAAACCATTCAAACCACTGATAACTCAACAGGGACCAAACAATGTCATATTTATTGTGTATGCAAGAGTAGGCCAGGCCTTCCAGTTTGTGGTTTAAATTTGGTTAATTTTCTGTGATCTAGAGCCCAGCTTCATAGTAGCACAGAATAATAACTGTGAGATCACACATGTATATGTCTGTTATCCAAATCAAAGCTTACGAGATGTCAACAGTTACAGTTTTTCCTCTCTCAACGAAAAGTAAGTTTTCACTTCCAAGCAGTTAATCTCACACCAAGAAAGATTAGCACACAAAGGGCATATAATCCATTAAGAACTTTAGGTAAATGCAAAGCAACTGCCTGCAAAATAATGTTGAACACATGCAACTTAACCACACCATTTTAGGGTAACAGAAGAGCAAAACATTGGGCCTCATTATGAGTTTGGTAGTAAACAGGCAATACATCCATCCAATTACCACCAAATTTGTTTACTGTTACTGCCACTCCGTCTTGAGGCGTTACCACAGGACTATGAATGGTGGAAAGGACTGCACTACCATTCGGAAGCCTTGGGGCAGCAGGAATTATTTGATCTTACAAAGTACTGTGATTTGATCCCAGGCTATTTGGGCATTTTTAGCTATGTGTTGTAGAAATGATAGGCTTCTGTCCACAATGAACCCAAGAGATTTAGCTGGGTTGGTGAGTATTGGGGTTAATCCGCCCAAGTGTGTTTCGTTAAGCCATCCGTTTGAGTGGGATCCTGCATGGCTGTATGTCTTTGAGGACAAATTCTATATTGATATGATTAAGTTCCATGTAGGTGCTTGACATCCATGTTTGAATTTTAGCAAGGTATGCTCAGAGCTAGCAAATGTCCTGGGGAACCTTACCTTTTGGGTATAGCTGAGTGTTGTCCTCATTTTGGTGTATTCAGATGTCAGAGTCAGTTAATGAAATTATATGAAATTATATTTTATTTATATTGCGCTCGTACTCAAGTGTTTCAATGCACGACCAGGCAAAGGGAGGGGAACAGTGGAGAACAAAAACAACAATTTTACTAGGACCAGTGACAGCGTGCAAGTGCATGGGAAAGGGAAAAGGGGCAAAGTGCATGGGAGGGGGGAGAAGTGGAAAGTGCGGAACAGAGGAGAGAACAAAATAAACAGTAATACGTCAAATAAACAGATAAAGGCAAGTGGTAGTGCAGCCAGCATGTAGCAAAGTGCTAGGTGTGTCAGATAGGGTGTATCTGATAAGTGCAGATGAAAAGTGGGTGGGGGAATGTATGGGTACAGATACAGACCCCAGTGCAAGGGGTGGCCTGGAGACAGTGGAGGAGGGAGGCAGGTTGAACAGGTACTTGGGCCCGAGGAACAGAGGGTGGCCAGGTGCACAGTGCTGAGAGAGAAGGCAGATCAGCAGGGGAGAAGAGGGGCAAAACAGAAGGAAAGAGGAATGTCTTGAGCTGCTTCCGGAACCAGAGAGGGTTCTCCTCATGTTTCAAGGCAGCAGGGAGGCTGTTCCAAAGGGAGGCCCCAGCCAAAGAAAGAGCTCTACCCCCAGCTCGTTTCTTTGAGTGAGTTAGAAGAAGAGGAGTGAAGGGCTCGAGAGGGGAGGTATTTACAGAGGGATAGTTGAAGATATTTTGGACACAGGCCTCAGAAACCCTTGTGGACAATGCAGAGTGTTTGAAATTTAATACTTGAATCTACTGGGAGCCAATGAAGGGATTTCAGAGCTGGAGAGATACGATCCCAGTGCTTGAGGCCAAGGACAAATCTAGCAGTCCTGTTCTGGATTAGTTGTAAAGGGTGGAGAGTGGGGGCAGGTAGATTTAGAAAGAGGCTGTTATAGTAGTCCAACTTAGAAAGAACCAGAGCTTGAGAGACAGTGAGATTCTGGGGGAAGGAGAGGAAAGGCAGAGTACCTCTAAGGAGATGCAGTAAGAAGTTTGATTTTTCGGAGACGTCAGAGATGTGTGCAGAGAAGGAAAGTGTGGAGTCAAAGATGACCCCGAGGTTCTTAGCCTCGCAGGTAGGGATAGGAGGAGGGCCAAGGGAGGCCTCCCAGAGAGTGAGGGGAAAGGATAGTGAAGGAGGATCTCAGTTTTGTTGGCATTTAGGCAAAGATCGGCACACCAATTTTGAATGGTGATCAGGCAGTCAGAGATGAGGGAAGGAGAGGTGGTGGCTGAAGGAAGCCTGAACATGAGTTGGATGTCATCAGCGTAGCACTGGAAATTTTAGCAGAAGATGGAAATGCAGTAGGCGAGAGTTGCCAGGTATTGGTTGCAAAGCCAAGGCGAGAGGTTAGACCCTCCCGTAACACCACAGGTAGAGAGGAAGATAGAAGATAGGAAGGACCCAAGTTGGACCTCGGAGGGTCGATCAGAGAGGAAAGAGGTCAGCCAGGCCAGAGCCTGATCAGTGATGCCCAGGTTATCATGGAGACTATTGAGCAGGATGGTATGACTCACTGTAGCGAAAGCAGAGGAGAGCTCAAGTAGGATGAGGACAGCAGAAATGTTGGAGTCATGGTTGTAGAGCAGGTCTTCATGGATGTTCAGGAGAGCAGTTTCCGTGCTTCTGGCAGCTATGACGCTGGAATGGTGGTCATGGAGAGAGCAAACAGAATCGGAATGAAGGTTAAGCTGAGAGATGGCCAGCTTTTCCAAGAGCGTACCCAAAACAGGAGTAATGGAAATTGGGTGATAGTTAGCCGGACAAGAAGGATCAGCTGTGCGTTTATTGAGGAGAGGATGCACAAGGGAGTGCTTCGAAGGGTAGGGGAAAGATCCAGAGGCAAAGGAGAGGTTGCAGAAATCGGCAAGGGCCGGAGCAAGGATATCAATGTGGTCCTTAATAGTTTTCGAGGAACAGGGATGGATCTGTTTTGATGAGGCTTTCATAGATCGGACTTGTCTAGCGACCTCATCAGGGGAGAAAAGAGGAAAGGAGGAGAAAGAAGGAGGGAGGGTAGCTGAAGGAGGGTTATCAAACTGAGAAGGAGGGGGGAGAGGAGGGGCAGCAGAGCAGAGGGTGGACAAGATGTCCTGGGTTTTAGAGATAAAGTGAGAGGAAAGGTTGTTGCAAAGAGCCTGGGAGGCGAGAGGAGGGTTGGATGGGTGGAGACTGCAGTAGGATTGGCCAACTCCTTACAGAGTTTAAAGGGTTCGGCTGAGTTGTTAGATACCGCAAAGACGCAGGCTTGAATGTGGACTCTCTTCTTAGTGCAGAGAGAGAGTCAGTATTGCCTTTGGAGCAGGCAGCAGGCCAGTTTGTCAGAGGATGAACAAAACGCCCTCCTTTGCCTCTCGGCTGACCTACACTTACATTTATGTGTAGCTAGGTCAGAGTCATACCAAGAATTGCACTTGGCTTTGGACTTCAAGCGGATCCTCATGACAGGGGCAATGACATCAAGATTAGCAGAAATAGAGGAGTAGAGCAGAGACAGGGCTGTGTCAGGGTGTGAGTCAGCCCGTGGTGGAGGAGGGGGGTAGAAGGTGGCAGCGAAAGCCTCGAGTGTCACACGCTTCATGGGCCGGATGTCGAGAAGGTGGGTGCCAATCTTGGGGTAGGCTTGGCTTGAGGGGAGGAGATGGAAAGATGAGATGAGAGGAGGCAGTGATCACTCCAGGAGAGTGGAGTGGTGACATGAGTAGAGAGGGGGAGCCCAGAAGAGATCAAGAAATCAAGTGTGTGACCAGCAGAGTGAGTTGGGCGGGATGGGAGGATAGATGGAGAGAGTGAATAGCAGAGTGCAGATGAGGGACAGGTAGACTCAAGATGGATGTTGAAGTCACCAATAAGGAGGAGTTGAGTGGTTGAAGCAGGGAGGGAGGAGGAGAGGTTTTCCCACGCAGAAAGAAAAGAGGTCAATTGACCAGGGGGCCGGTAGAGAGTAGCAACAGTAAGCGAGTGGCTAGGAGAGAGAGAGAGCCTGCAGACAAGGTATTCAAAAGAGGAGTAAGTCTTAGTGGGGATGATTGATGCAGGAATCCACTCAGGGAAGATCAGGACAACACCCCCTCCGGGCCGGGTGGATCTGGGGGCGGAGAGGATCTTGTAGCCATCAGGGAGGAGAGTGTCAAAGCTCGTGACAGAGCTGGCCGTGAACCAAGGTCAAGGTCTTCTAGGAGATTGCAGATGTCAGAGGAGTGTTTGACAGCAGAGCGACAGTAAAGAGTGGCAAGATGAAGAAAGTTGCCAGCCTTAAAGACCTTCCGGGGAGGGTACAAATGAGAGGTACACCCTGCAGAGGTGTGGAGGGGGCTTGGGATGAGGGAGAAGAGGAAGGAGAGGAGGGAAAGGTAGCCAAGGGAGGAGAGTAGGGGACAGCTGGAGATTAGAGGGAGTTGATAAGGTGAGGGAACTGCCTATCAAAGAGGAGGAGATTAGCCTGAGGGCCTTGCACCATGACAGTGCCATTTAGGTAGACATTAATGATGACTTTAGAGGAGTCGAAGGAAGCCATGAGGATGTCTGAGTGGGTGCCACCATTAAAGGAAGAGGAGGAGACAGGACAGAGCACAGAGATCATATGAGGGGTCCAGAGAACTGACAACGGAACAACATAGAACCCTGGGGGACACCACAGGCACCGAGGCAGTGTGGAAACTGCAGAGAACCCATCTGGATAGCCTGGTGTCTCCCAGATCAGCATGAGTAGAACAATGATTTGATAGTGCCCGCAAATAACATTCTTTATGTATGTTGGTGACTGTATGCATCTGGCTAGAATAGGTGTTGTGTATTTCCATTCTTAATGCATCCCATTGACCTGTAGGAAGATATGCTTGTCTCTTCCACTTTGGCAATATACAATTGTATTTTGAACTTTCAGCTATGCATTGGCAGACTTAGTAATGTGGAATGATCTTTACTCTCACCATATGACACAAATAAAGATTCCCACACTCTCATAATTATGCACCTTTATCGTGTATTTATGACATATCATTAGATTGAAATTATTATTTTGTTATACAGTATGTCATATACCTTCTACAACATACCTAAAACCATTATTTTGACATACACCTGTGTTGTAACATTTAATCTACCGTGAACATTTTCAATGTGAGCAATTTGTTATTTTTACTGCATTCATTTGTTAACATGCCACTTAGATAAACTATGCAAACGTTCTGCTTTCAAATCTATGTGTCTCACCCCTTGCTCACAATGTCATTTATCATCGGATGCGTTTTTATAATTTTAAACCTCTGTGATAAAAGGAAAATCTTCCACTCAACTTTACAACAGGCTATTTATTATTGCTTTGGTACCGTAAAGGTTAACAAAACTCTGTTTTATGTCAAATCTGACACAGCTACAATTAACTGCATAAGGCACTTTTTTTAGTAATCTATTTTATAATCCAGCATACAAAATGATTCTCTTGTCTGCCTGCCGCTTCGAGTTGGATGGAACGTCAATTTCTCCTCGGTCTTCTGCCTCCCCCGCATTGGCTGCCAGGACAGACTCCTTAAAGGTTTATATAAACCAATAAAAAAAAAAAAAAAAATCACATGACAGTCCTAAACTCGTCTCGAATGGCCCAATGCCCACAAGTTGGTACCGGAATCTCCAGCCACAGCAGTCAGCAGGCCCAAAACACCCCTCGAGCACCTCTATCTACCCTCTATACATTATCCTTTACTTTTTTGCAAACTCTATGTGATGTCACATGCTTCTACCTCGCTCCATGCAGATATTTGGAAGGTTTTCCTCGTGGGACAATTCCATGCTGCCTTCGGAATTTCTTAGATATATCTCTTTTGCTTGCCCTCTTTTACTTGGTACAGAACTGTCTTGTTTCTCCCAAGATTCATCAGGCCACTTTCCCCAGCACCTATGAATCTTGATTCACGGAGCGCTACTATTTACGTTTATTTTTTGCTTGGATTTTCAAAACCCCTGCTGTGTTTATGCACCAATGGAAATGCTAGCACTTGTGTGGCCTATATAACTCTGACATTACTATACTATACTACCATTCTACTTCTGCTTATGGTAATGGATTAAGGCGCTATATAAATAACACATCATTATCATTAATGCACCTACAGCGTAGATTCTGTACGTCATCATACATTTTCTTACAGGCCCAGAACTACCAAAAACATGTGTGTTCAGACCACTCATGGAAAACCAAACTGCACAATTCTGAAAACAGACCTTTTGCAAAAAGAGATCTGAAAACACATGTTCCAAGTATCTCTTCCTTTGCAGAACCTTTGTTAGACATAACTCATGCCACAAGTTTAAAGCTGCATTGGTTGCTGAAGAACTCCAGCTAGGTGAATCCAAAAAAACATTCTTTCACAGGTTTCAAATTGTTCAGAGCCTAGTATCTGTAATGCCGAATTTAAATGACAGTGTACGTGTGTGTCTCCTTTAAGAGCCGGTGACGAGGTACGTCATCACGCTCTCTAAATAAATAGGGTGTCATGTGTCGGCACCGGCACTGTTCGCACAGAGCCCTAGAAGCAAACTGGCATCTCATCTCTGTATCCCTTATTACTAACATTGGTGACAATGGTCTAAGCCCACACTGTGCTACGCCGGTGCCGCCTGCTCCTGCCCGCCGGCGTTCTAATTAATCTCCTTGCACTTCTGAATAATTGATGACCAAGCGGTTTTCGAGCAACACAGATGATTAAATGAAGGGGAGAGTGTAAGAGGAGGTCTCTTTGAGTATCCCCTAGAAGTTGGCGATAAATTTCTGGTGGGCTCAAGATACCCAAGTGGAAAGTTGACCCTTCCTCACGAGCCCCATCCCTTCCAGATGGTGGATGTCAAAGGATCCATGATAACAGCGTCTGATGACTGAGACACCATCTCAAGGAATTCTATTTTCTTTAGGAGTCTTATGGGCTTGCTCTCGCTGCAGCACAGTCGAGTGGCACAGGGCAGGAGAAGTGACCCTCCGGGCCGGAGAATGGAAGAATGAGGTGAGGGCGTAGGGGACAATGGCCCTCATTACGACCCTGGCGGAAAGTGACTGACCGGACCGCCACAGCGTAAATAGCGTTTCCGCCATTGCACGAAGGAGCAAAGTGCGGCCCATTCCGACCCATCGGGCACGAGCACCACGGCATGGCGGAAGTGCAAAGTCCGCGATGGCGGAAATGACCCCAAAACGGCCCACACCGCCGCCGTACGGCGCCCTAGGTGCAATACCGCCACCCATCACAGCGGACACCGCAGTGTGCGCCTACCGGAAAGTACGGTGACCGGAAATATACGGAAACGGAAGTTAAAACATGGGCCTGGAACGGGAAACATCCCGCCGTACACCTATAAAACCACTAAAACCACACAACCACTAAAATCACTACCCTGAGACACACCCCAACCCGTCATCCACCCTAGCGAAACCAAGAAAAATGGGAAAAGTAGCGAAGAAAGCGTGCGACCGCAAGCGGCAGGTCCACTTCTCCCGTGAGGAACTCACCGTGCTAACAGAGACCCTCCAGGAGAATGCTGCCGTCGTCTTCTCCACGCAAATGACCAGGACGGCACTTGCAAACAAGAAGGCCATATGGGCTCTGGTGGCACAGCGGGTAAGTGCGGTGGGGACCGCACCCCGCACCCCACAGCAATGCCGTAAGCGATGGGACGACCTGCGGATACGCATCCGCAGCATACTCTCTGCCAACCGCAACATTGCCACAGCCACCGGGGGAGGTCCTGAATCACCCATCAAGTTGACCCCCTGGGAAGAAATCTGTGCCTCCACCATCGGAATGGAGAGCATAGAGGGAGTCGGAGGGATGGAGAAAGGAGTGCAGACATCCGAAGATTCAGGTAGGTGGGCCAAATAAAACAATGCCAAATCCACAAAGTCCATCCATGTGAAGTACCATGCGTCCACATAGTGCAACAGAAACACATGTCCAGGAGAACGTCCACACACATCGGCCTGATAGCGCACGTTAAAACCCACAATAAATACATAAATAATTAAAAACCCCTAAAACACGCACTACACGTGCAGCAGGCACACCCTAACTGCAGGCTGCCAGACAACTGCACCCTCACTCCACACACAAATGAAAGCACCTCCAAGGCCCCGACCCAAATCACCCTCAGGTACCACCCCAATGCATGTGATACAATGCCATTCCAATTCCCACAGACCCATCAATAACCCTCGCCCTCCTTTACTCCACCACAGGGTCCGATCCAAACGACGAGCTCCAGGACACCCCTACCAGCACACCTGCAAAGAGGGCCAAGACCAACGGCCAAAGACCCTCCACCTCAGCTGCACGCATCAAGACACGGCAGCAGCACAAATCAGGTGGCAGCACAGAGGAGGGAACATCAACAGGCACCCCAGCAGCCAGCATGCCCACACCACCACCACCACAGGTCCCCCCAACGGATGCCAGAGAAGGCACTGCCTCTGGTGGCAGCAGCGCCATAGGTGACACCCCATTGATGGCAGCATGCTCGGACACAGAAAACGGGGATGTCGAAGTCAGATCCATCCATGACCTGTCCCAATCCCCCTGTCTGTCCCATCCCGTACAACATGAGGATACCACGCAGGGGCACCCACAAGACGACGACTGGCCATCCCCCACAAGCCCTGTGGCAAGGCAACATGAGGACAACAGCCCCTCTGTGACACCCCCGCAAATGGCCATGGCCCAGCAGAGGCAACAGTCCCTCGACCAGTTAATCGTGCAACAGCAGCAACTGGCCACGCTCCTCAAGGACCATGCCGATGAATGTGGGGGCACTAAGGCAGACATAGAAACATCAACTGAGACACTTAGGGCAGAAATTGAGAGAGGTACAGAGACACTAAGGGCACAAATGGAGAGTAGCACCGAGAGCCTGAGAGTCCAAATGGAGAGAAGCACCGAGAGCCTGAGGGGGGAACTGCATGCGACGTCCAAGGACGTATGTGCCGAACTTGCCGCAGTGCGCCGTGTGCTCACTGAGCTCTCGCAAACCCTTAGGGACATGCATGGACGTGAGCAGGCAGAGACATCATCCGTTGCAAGTTCCGTCCAGGGCAGCCCCCAACGTAGATCTGGGAGGAACCTGCGCTCCACAGGCAGGGGTGCCCCTGATACCCGCAGAGGGGGCTTGCAATAGCGACTGCCCACTGACAATGAGCATCTTTGGACACTGGTGTTCGGGGGGGAGGTAGGAGGGTGGAGGGGGTGTGTTGGGCTCACTTGGGTGGCGGGTCGATAGGGTGTTTAACATGATATCACATATGCCATCAACAATGCACGATCAACCAATGAGATGTGTGGACAATGATCTTTGTGTACTAGGCCATCATAGGCGTACAGTCCATATTGTGCATGTCCCAGACACACACAGTGCCACGAGTCCCGTGTCCATGTATCAGCCACCAGGCGTGAGTGCTAGAAGCATACATCAATGAGATGCTGACGAATTTCACGGGCCTCCTGTGCCTCGGGGACTCCTTGAGGTGCTGCCACATCCCCACCCTCATCATGACCATCTTCAGGTGCATGCAGTTCTGCGTCAGGGGGCATGGGCACATTTCTACGTACGCACATGTTGTGTAGCATGACACATGCCATGACCATCTTTGCAACCTTCTCATGGCGGTACAGGAGTGCCCCGCCAGACCTGCTGAGGCAGCGGAAACGACCCTTCAGTAGGCCGAATGCCTGTTCAATGACTACACGGGTACGTGAGTGGGCATGGTTGTAGTCCTCCTCATGCTGGTCCCGTGGGTTCCGGACTGGTGTGAGGAGCCATCTCTTCAGTGGATATCCAGCATCACCTGTATGTGGACGAGAAACGTATGATGTGGAATGCCATTGCTACGTACGCACACCCCCCCCCCCCCCCTTCCTGCCAGGGCATTGCCGAATCACATAGCCCACATTATCATGCATGTAATGAGACTCACCGAGTAGCCAGGATCTGTTCCCTGCGTGTCGCTCCATGTAGCGTGGTATTGTAGAGTTCCTCAAGACCATAGAATCATGGGTTGATCCAGGGAATCTGGCACAACAATGTGTAATGATCCTGTTGGAGTCACACACCATTTGTACATTCAGGGAATGAAATTGTTTTCGGTTGCGGTACTGGGCCTCCATGGCATGTGGGACGACCAATTCCACATGGGTGCAGTCGATGGCACCAATGCAACCCGGTATGCCGGCAAGTGCATGGAATCCCACTTTTGTGTTCGTAATTTCCTGCTCCGAGCGTGGTAGGGAGATGTAGTCGTCTGCGTGCTGCAGGAGGGCATCGAGCACTTGCAATAGTGTCCGTGAGAACAGTGGCTGAGAAATGCCATGCAACTGTCCGACTGTGTGCTGGTAGGTGCCTGTGGCCAGGAAGTGGAGTACAGGCACCACCTTCAGTAGGGGGGGGATGGCGGTTGGGCTATCTATCAAGCTGACAAGGTCAGCCTGTGTCATGGCCACAATGGCGGCTATGGTGTCCCGGTCCAGACGGTAGAGGGTGTGGATCTGCTCATCAGTGAGGTTGAACGGATGTGCACAGAGGCGTGGGATTGCGGGCTGCCTGCGTGGTGGTAGTGGCTGTGCTGGCGGCCCTTGCTGGCCCTGCCTTGGCCTCCTCCTCCTCCTGCGTCTCCTCCGTGCGGCCGGTTGTAGTTGGTGTTCGTCTTCTTCTTGGAGTTGGAGTACTTGCAGTGCTATCAGGTCCCCCAGGGCCAACATCGCGAGTCCTGCCGGTAGCATTTCGGTGTGGTTGTGGGAGGAGACTGGCTGTGCAATTTATGTGTTTTCAGGCTGTATGGCCTCCACCTGTGGTGATTCATTCCACCTGTGCAAACTGCTCTCCCCTTTGGCCGAGCACGTCCCGCGCACAACGCTGCAATTCGGGGAATGGCATCTTGCTATTGCAATCATGTATTTGTACCCGATGGCCGTGTAACATTGGTTGACATGTTCATTCTGCTGTGGTCCCATTGTTTCACATACTATCTGTGCAGTCGCGAACATTAAATTTCTATTCTGATTTGGCCCGTGTAGCGTTCTTCTTTGCAAGTGATGTGGCATATGCCTATTTGGGGAGCGATGTATTGTGAGGAGATCTGCATTGGGTTCCAGCTTCGGAGTTTAGTTGCGTGGTACTGTACTGGACGCGTTTGCCTACGAAGCCCGTGAGGTCAGGGATGGGGGCTGCCAATATGACTGTTTGAATGTTGTCATGCTCAGGGGCGGGGGATTGGGTTTTGTGTAACAGATGCCGGTCAGCCAGGTGGATTGGTGGAATGATGTGATTCTCAGAATATTGCTGGTCACAGGTGCCTGTGTTTGCGTGCGTTTCTTGGTGGGGGACTGTGGTCATGTCCATTGGGATGGCTTCTGTATTCGTGCCATCAGCTCCCATTGGCCCCTGTTGTGTTTCTTTTGTTCGTTGGCATGCATGGGTGACTTGTACATTTCAATGGTTGCATTGTGACTTCATTGCACCTACGGGGAGTTGGACTTTGTGGGCAGGGAGCGGTGTACAGGCACTCAGTGGGGCCGTTTACGGTTGATTCGCGATGCCGTACTTCTCACCATGGCGGTATGGTACATTCCGCCATGCTTGATGGCGTTAGGTACATGTCCGCTAGGGTCGGAATTGGCGTACCCTTGCGCCATGGTGGTGTTTGCGGTTTGGCATGGCGCGCGCGCGCGTGCTTGGTGTAGTTAGCGTTGGCGTTCACTACGGTGTCGCTAATGGCTTCGTACTTTGCGGTGACGGGTCATAGTCGCACCGAGCGCTATTCGATGGCGGTATTGCATTTCCGCCATCGTTTTCCGGATTCCGCCAGGGTCGTAATGAGGGCCAATGTCCCTTGCATTGAAGGTGGGGAAAATGCCCATGGTGAACAAGAAGGAGGTGAAAACAGAATGGAAAGCATGATAGGGCCAGGACCAAAGAGAAGATACCCACTGAGTGAGTCGAGACCAAATACCTCCATCAGTATGAGATGACCGGATGATGACCAGAGGGAAACAGCCAGGGAACCTTGTGGAAAATGTTATGTTATCGGTTGTGTTTGGTTTTTCAATTGTTATGGAAAAGGAGTATGTTGTGTGTCTCTTTTAATATCCTTGTCACTGGGTATGTCACTGCACTCTCTAAATAAATAGGGCATCACACATCGGCACGGGTAGTGCACGAGCACAGCCCAAGAAGCAAACCGATGCCTCTGTGTCTGTTATTACTAACAATGTGCATATTGACATTTCTTTTTTGTAATGTAACATACCCACATTGCTGTCTGTTACTGCAGCTTGCAAATGTGTGGCCTGCTATAATCCCTTTAATAAACGTCCTAATTGTGTCACCCACGAACCCCAAAACACATATATCACCTAGTGGCTCATACCTACAAAACTCAAAAGTTCTATGATTGTTAAATGCAGCATAATATACTGTTGGGTACACATATTATTGCCACTCTTTTAGACTCTGACTCCTAAACAGTGGTTAATGCACATGTCCCAGATCATCCTGCGTTCCCATGGCCAAATCATGCTTCTTGTTAAGTTGCATTAATATTCTGCCCACTCACCATTTGGTGATTACCAAAGGGGAGAATTGGACATCTTGAATTGTACTAATGTCCCAAACTGGGTCCTTACTGTGTCATTTAATTCAATAATATCAAAAGTGACTAACGTCATTGAGGCACGATCTGATTGAATGAGGCCCATTTACTTATAAAAAAGAAGAGCCACTCTTCCCCTGAAAAAAAAGTACAGGTTTGGCATTGATGCTTTGTCTGGCAGATCAAAGCTTGACTTCTAACCTGGTCACCATCCAACTGAAAACATTTCTCACGACTCATGACGACGACATGGATTAGTGTTCAAGGCCTTATATGGAAACTGGCCTGACTTGGAGTTCAGATGATCGTCGGGCCATTGACAAGGGCTGCATTGAATTGGTTGCAATCCCATGTCTGCTATTGCCTTTGGGAGGTACATAGGTTTCTAATGGATTACAGAGCATGCTAGGTGTCCCTGTACACGGGGGAGGAGGAGGAGGAGGAGGTTGCTTTTTCGTGCAGAACGAGATTCATACAATCACAATAATGTACATTGGCCCTCATTACGACCCAGGCGGTAAGGGGTTTACGCCGGCGTAAACATCGCCGACCCTTACCGCCTGAGTACGAGTTCCCTTAGCGCCATGGCGGATTTAACACCTGCTTTTAGCAGGTGTTAAAATCCATGGCGCTAAGGGACCATGGAGTTAATTACGCCACCGTAATTTACGGTGGCGTAATTAACGCCTTCCCCACTCCCATTATGCCCTATGGGGCAAAAATGGGAATGGGGAAGGGTAAAATGGGGATTGGGGACTTACCGCCCCGCCAAGGTCGGAATGGGGCGGTAAGTCCGCCAACCACCATGGCGGAGTTGGCAACTTAGCGCCATGGACCATGGTGCTAATAGCGCCATGGTCCTCCGCCAAGGTCCTAATGAGGGCCATTGTGTTTGTTGGTCTTGCTGCTCTATTTGATCCCTTAATATGCTCAGTATCATTACAACTGTCTCTTAATGTAGAAAGACTTTAAAGAATGCAACATTTTGAAACAGTAGGGTGTTCAAAAATTGAAGGTTTTAAATCAGTTCAGATAATTGAAAACAATTTTGCTTTACTTCTTCTGTTTGGGACAATGCAAAATACCCACGAGGACCTAATTAAAAAACGTTCAGTTTTTGACTGTTTCAAAATGTTGCATTTTTTTATAAGTCTGACAGTTTGGCACAATCCTTATGCGCCCCACCCTTGTTTTTTCAAAATTACTGTACAGTAATGGACAGACACAATACTAGGGACATGACTGCTGACGACTATTTGCACCATAGCTCTCATCGAGTTATTCCCCTAAAGGTTGACCTCTGGCTGCACCCTCACCCTGTATATGTCTCTTAATGTATTGCCATTAGCGTATTCATGATTTTTGAACTGTGTTTGTTGTATTGCAGAACTAGAGCCAACAATAACATTTCTATTAGGGCTACTTAGACAAAGACTCTGTGTCGAACAGAGCATCATTCTCAGACGATTGTCTTGCACAAGACTAAGGGCCTCATTACACGGTAGGCAGTGAACCATGGCGCAATTAGCGCCATGGTTCATCCCGGTAAAATACCGGCACCACCTTGGTAGAAAGGGGAATTACCGCCCCATTCCAAGGTTGGAGGGGCGGTAATTCCCCCTTCCACCATTGCCCTTCCCCATTCCCATTTTTGCCCCATAGGGCATAATGGGAATGTGGAAGGCGCTAATTACGGCACTGCAAATTGCGGTACCGTAATTAGCTCCCCGGGTCCCTTTGTGGGTTGGTTTTTAACGCCTGCAAAAAGCAGGCGTTAAAATCCCCAACCCGCAAAGGGACCTCGTAGTAAGGCGGTAAGGATTTACCGGTACCGGTAAAACACCGGTACCAGTAAACCCTTACCGCCTACCGTGTAATGAGGCCCTAAGTCTTTGATTTTGGGCTTGACCCAGTGACTAATCGTCTTAGTTGCAAGACTTAGTACATCCAGCAATTAAGAGCAGTGCTCTTCCGCAGACCTGCACAAAGATACAATCTCAAAACAGGATAGTTGCCCCCAATTTTTAACATGATATATTGGCGGACTCAGGCATTAGCCATTTGTGTTTACTACTCAGAACATGTTTTCAACATTCTGCTAGGTCTGTTGCAGAAGGAGTAGCACATTTCATATTCAGGTGAATGAATTTGGAAATTGTCTCCTTTGTACTTTATTCATCCTCACCAAACAATACTGGCTAATTGAGGATTATGCTGGAAGTAAGGAATCCCAATGTAGATGGTCAAGATGGACAACACATATTGGCATTATTCAGGTTCTATTGATTTTTAGTAGATCACTCTCCACATCCATCAAATTCAAACTGCTTCCTTTTCTTGAGGGGGCCAAAGGCGCAGATCTCAAAAAGTCCAGCACCCTAAATCTTGGTTAGCAGGGGAATCTTCTTGAATGTGGTTCCTAAGATATTTAAAACCCTACCATCGACTGCCAGAACCAAGCTAGCATCCACAACTTTCAAGCAGTATGCAAAGTCTCGTTTTTTTAATTATTGTTTTCTTTTATTCTAAATGTACTTAGTTAACCATGTGTGTGTATCACATATCGATTACCCTTGCATGGGGGCATTGTATATTAACAATGAATATATCTGTTACTCTAGATGACACACATATATTTAAGTTACATGCTTCGAATTGAGGATGGTGTCAAATGTAAATTTGAATAAGATCACTACATTGATGTTTTCACTTTTTTGCATGATTTAGAAATCCCCAAATGTGTTGAAGGTTTCGCACTGGAGCCCTTCATATAGTCTAGCTTAATATATTGGCTGATGGGGCCATATCCAGCGGTGGTTTGTGCCCAAACGTTGACCTTGATTGCCAATGAGGAGGGCTATTGCATTACATTGTATTTATTTTTATTGTGCCTATGTGTTATAATTATGTATTCTAAGTGTCCTTTTTTGTATCTGATATGATATGATATGATATGGCATTTGTAACGCGCCTATACACAAGTGTTTCAAGGCGCGACGAGGCAGGGGGGAGGGGAACAAGGGGAGACAGACAACGATCCTACTAGGCCAGGTGTCATTCAGATCGCGTAAGTGCAAGGGTAGAGGGGACTGGTAAAAGTGCAAAGGGAAGGGGAGAGGAGAAAGTGCAGTACATGGTTAGTAGAGTACAAGATAAATAATAGGGCCAGCTGGTGGCAAGTGCAAGGTAAGTGCCGGGAGAAAGGGGCTGTAGGATACAGAGACAGTCCCGTAGTGCAGATAGGCAGTGCAGGGAAGAGTGGCTGGACCAAGGACCGAGATCAGTGAGTGGCCCAGTTGCAGATTCAATGAAGGTTCAGTGATTTTAGCAGGGGAGAGAGGGAGAGAAAGCGGAGGCAAAGAGGAAGGTTTTGAGGTGCTTCCGGAACCGGAGATGGTTCTCCGCAAGTTTCAGGGAGGCAGGAAGGCTGTTCCAGAGGGAGGCCCCTGCTGCGGAGAGAGATCTACCCCCAGCTTGTTGCTTGGAGAAGCGGCTGACCCTGAGGTAGTTGGAGGTGGATGAGCGAAGAGCTCAAGAAGGAAGATATTTAGGAAGAGAGAGTTGAAGGTATTTTGGCCCAAGGCCCCAGAAGGCCTTGTGGATAATGCAGAGGGTTTTGAACTTACTCCTCGCAGCCACTGGGAGCCAGTGTAGTGATTTCAGTCCTGGAGAGATACGGTCCCTGGGCTTGAGGCCAAGGACAAGTCTCGCGGTCCTTTTCTGGATGAGTTGCAAAGGGCGGAGAGTAGAGGCAGGAAGATTTAGATAGAGGCTGTTACAGTAGTCCAGCTTCGAGAGAACCAGGGCTCTGGAGACAGTGAGCTTCTGGGGGAAGGAGAGGAAAGGAAGGACACCTCTGAGGAGGTGCAGCTGATAGTGTGACTTCTTAGAGACGTCAGATATGTGAGGAGAAAAAGAGAGTGTGGAGTCGAAGATGACCCCGAGGTTTTTTGCCTTGCAAATAGGAGCAGGAAGAGGGCCAAGGGAGGCCGGCCAGAGAGCTGCAGGGAAGGAGGGAGTGGGTGTGCCGATAAGTAGAATCTCAGTTTTACTGGCGTTAAGGCAGAGGTCGTTGGCGGCACACCATTCCTGGATAGTAGAAAGACAGTCAGAGATGAGGGAAGGGGAAGAGGAGGCCGAGGGTAGCCTGAAAATGAGCTCGATATCATCCGCGTAGCACTGAAAGTTGGGACAGAGAGCGGCGATGCGGTGAGCAAGAAGTGCCAGATACTGGTTGAACAGACAGGGGGAGAGGTTAGATCCCCGGGGGACACCACAGGTAGAGAAAAAGATGTCAGAGAGGAAGGAACCCAGTTGGACCTGGGAGGGTCGATTGGAGAGGAAGGAGGTCAGCCATGCCAGAGCCTGACCAGTGATACCCAGGTTATCACGGAGACGGTTGAGCAGGATGGTGTGGTTGACAGTGTCAAAGGGAAGAAGAGAGGTTGAGCAAAATGAGAACACAAGGGGTGTTAGAGTCAAGGTTTGAGAGCAGTATCTCTCAAACTGTATCATTCCTTTTGTGTGGCAGTGCCTTTAGGAGATGGGAAGATATAAGCAGTGTGTTTATGTAAATTAGCTCATAAGGTTCAGTGCTTGCCTCTGACACATGTATCCAAACTAGTGTGCAGGTTTGAATCCCTGCAGCGATGACTCAGCGGTTCATCGTTCCAAGCTTGGTAAATTTAGTGTCATTATATTATGCACTAATAATTATTACACTGCTTATGAGCATGAGCAACAGAGCAGTAACTTCTATAATAATTATTATACTGCTTATAAGCATGAGCAACAGAGCAGCAACTTCTACAATAATGATTGCACTGCTTATAAGCACTAGCAACAGAGCAGTAACTTCTAAAATGATTATTACACTGCTTATAAGCAGGAGCACCAGAGCAGTAACTTCTATAATAATTATTATACTGCTTATAAGCATGAGCAACAGAGCAGTAACTTCAATAATAAATATACTGCTTATAAGCATGAGCAACAGAGCAGTAACTTCTACAATAATTATTACACGGCTTATAAGAACTACTATATCATATTAGATACTATAATTATTACTCCTGCTAGTCACCTTTGATATCTTTCTCCGAAATATTCTTCTTGGACACTTTATTGTATTACTTTTTTAATTTACAGGATATTTACTTTCGCGTAAAGCTAATGCATATCTTTTTGTGCTTTATTTACTCTTTTCAAGGGAGGCGGCCTTCGCGGTGCACTCGCAGATGGGTTATCAGCGGGTAATGCATTTGTATTTGACGACGAACACGAGGCGAGAAGGTAAAGTAAAATGTACAATAACAAGTGGAGACAAAGGTGTTAAGCATGTACTAAACTCATAGGTGATGGAGTGAGAATGGTGAACCAAGTAAAGCAATATCTAAAATCGTAGGCCACCACTGCTGAAGTGGCCATGCAAAATAGAAACAAGTCAGTGCCTGTTGTAAGGTTCCAAAGTGTGTGCCAATTATATCTATGTTTATAAAAGTGAACATTTGTGGCTGGCTGGGTTTGTGGCAAAACGTTGTTCCTTATGCAAGTCCACACCATTTCACTAATCTGCACCAAATATCTGGACATTACTGGTGATATTTGGACACTCCATCCCTTTCCCCGGATTTCAGCGCATGTCAAACTGTGTGGGTTTGCGGCTTGGTGAAGCGTTGTTCCTTATACCATTCCACACCATTTCACCAATCTGCACCAACTTTTGCATAGTTAGCTGGTAGGACCCTCCAGACATTACTGGCTAAATAACATTTAGACACCCCACCCCATGGATTTCAGCAAAACTCTAAATTTGTCAGTGGGTTTGTGGCTCGGCGAAACATTGTATCTAATACTATTCCACACCGTTTCAACAATCTGCACCAAATAGTGCATAGTTACCTGTCAGGACCCTTCAGCCAATACTGGCAACATGACATTTGAACACCCCACCCTGTTCTCCAGATTTCAGCAAAAGTCAACAATTTGGTAAACAGTTGAATGCTGTAATAGAGATCCTTCACTTTTGCACCCTTTATTCAAGACCTTTGTGGGGTATTGTGCGCCAATTACCAAAATGGGGTGTGAACGATAGGATGGACTTACCCTTGTTTGATTATGATTCCATCTTAGATGTGATTGCGAAGATTAGTACTTCCTTAGCCCCAGGGCCTAACAAATGTTCAAACTTCTTGTTTAAAAATGATCCGGAAGCTTGAGCAGCAACTTTAACAGTATTGTTTAAAAGTGTGGTATGTGTGGGCCATTTATCCTTGTTCCTGGTCAAGAGCACATATAGTACCTATTTATAAAAAAGGAGCTCGAACATGTCCTCTAAACTATAGACCCATTGCTCTTTTACATGCAGAAAGCAATTTGTTTGCCTCTATCCTGCCCATCTTGAGGCATGTGGTCTGGGGGGTTGGAAGCTTAGAAAAATGGCAAATTGGCTTTTGCCCACATCTGGTGACTTCTTTGAATGACTTAATTGTTAAAAGCATCCAACAGCTTGCGTGGGAAGAAACATATGAATCAGTATTCATACCCTCTATTGATTTAACAGTTGCTTTTTGACGCAGTGGACCGGGAACATTTTGGGCAAAGTTAAATCAGTGGGGTGTGCCTCCTGGTCTCTTAAGACTTAAAGTGGGCCTATATTCACATTCCATTCAAGTACAACTGAATCAATCTGGTACCCTTTCCCATGTGATTCCGATGTTTCGCGGTGTGCGGCAGGGATTTGTTTTGACTCTCTGCCTTTCCAATCTCTACTTATTGGATATAGGGGACTATCTGAAACCTGCAACCTTTGTTTCACCGAAATTCACCACCTAAGACCCATTTGGTTGTCCTACGTGAATGACTTTCTGATCTTTGTACTCCGATAGGACTCCAAAGAATAATTGATACTTTCTTTGCCTATCTGCACAAGCATGCTCTCCAGATTAAACCGGAGAAGACTAACATAATGCAATGTTCTCTGGGTAGAAGACAAAATAAATGTCGATGGCTAGTGGGATCTGCCCCGGTTGAGAAAGTGGACTCTTTAGTTTATTTGGGATTCTTATTACAATCAAGGACTGGCCTAATAAAGCTTCGGGAGTGGCTTAAGACCTGAACATTGGCACTAGTGAATCAATTAGTAAGGGTAGACTTGCGTTATGGTAAATACACCATGATACTGATCATAAAATACTATGAGGGCAAAGTTGTCCCTAAGATACTTTATGGTCTGGAAGTTTATCCCTTGCCTATTTTGGACAAACTGCCACAGTTGGAAGCTTTGATCTGCAGAAGGGTTTTGCAAGTCTCTAACTCAGTCCCAATCGACACAATTAGATACAACCACACTCTTGACTAAACACTGGTTCTAGCCTCCCTTGACCTTTTGCTGTTCCCTTTCTGTTGTTTGTCCATTGTCTTGTTTTGTGTGCCCAGAGGCCCTTGGACGAGCGGTGGGTTATAAGAATTAAAATAAATAAATAAATGAAGTTAGGTATAGAATCTCTGCAAGCTAAAGCACACTGGAAGATATTATTGTCTTTGACAAGAAAGATTCTATCTCTTATTTAAAGATCTGGAAATAATCTTAATGTCCAGAAAGTGTAAATGGTTGGATCAAGTTTATGATTTCTATAGTGACCTTTGGTTACAGATCAGTAGTTCAGTAGTTTACTTACAGGACAACCCTGGTAGTATTAAAACATTATTATATGAAAATGATTGGTTTTAAACAATAACCAAATTGCATGCATATGCCTCTCTAGTCATCTGCAGGGAGATCATGAAAAAAAGGGGCACTGGCCCCCTTTCTATCTATTCACCCTGCCAAACCAGTAAGGCATGCTTTTTTTGTGCTTTCTTTGGAACCATCCTCTGATGAAGCAGATCATGGTCAGATTAGGGTATCTGAAGGCTGAACTGATTGATTGTCGGTATTGTAAGGATGACTCTGAAAGAGAAACCCTCAAGCATTTACTGATAGCCATTTACCGTCCAGCAGTGTAGGGTTTGAGGTGTGGTCATCTAAAAAAAATCTAGATTCTCTTAGGATGGGGCTGATGAACAAGTTTAGATTGCATTTTTGTCGGGACACACTACTTTTACTGTTATTGCAGTAACAAACTTTGTGAAGTCATTCAAATTGGATGAGTTTAAAATTCTCTTATGACCGTAAGCCAGTTACTTAGAGTGATTGAATCATTTTAAAAAACGGGAAAAGTTCTTATCATATTTTTTAAAAATAAATGTATGTATTTATTTATTTTTATGATTTTTGTGTGAATTTATCTTATGAATTTTTAAATGTGATGAAATTGCTTTATGTGGTATCCCAGATATGTTAAATTTGAATAAGATTTTATTGTTGTGTATTTTTATTCATTATATATTGATCATAAATGAATTGTTAAAGGTTAGTTTAACCAAAAAACAATACAAAAATAAAATAAACAAATGTAAATAAATTACTGGCTACATGACATTTGGACACCCCACCCCTTCCCCAGGATTCCAGCAAAACTCAAAATCCTTTTGTGGATTTTTTACTTGGCAAAGCTTTGTTCCTTATACAATTCCATACTCTTTCACCAATTTGCACCAAATTATGCATAGTTACCTGTTAGGACCCTCCGTAGATTACTGGCTACATAACATTTGAACACCTCACCCCATTATCTGGATTTCAGCACCCTCACACATGAGAATTTGCCTGACATCGGTGGAACATCAATGTGGTCGTAGAAAGACCAGTCTCAACACAAGGAACACAACTCCCCCGTTTCAAGGCCCTAGGATGCATGGTTTACAAGACATTTGCACAACAATACACCGCAATGAACTGCACCACCTCTGGGTTAGGGAACAGGTGGGAGAAAGCACAGAAGGTCCCAGCATGCAGCCTCCCCCAACTCTCGCCTCCCCCAACGTCTGCTCCGGGGTATGCCAGTCAGCCATACGTGCCCATTCTAAGTGCAGTTTACGTAAGAGTGCAAAGCACATCAAGCGATAAGCAAATAGGAACAGTAACCTACAGGATCATTGATTTTCAGCAATTGATGAAAGTGTTGTCATGTCTGTGCACAGACAGTACATTTTGCTAATATATATATATATATATTGCACGGCCCGCAGTAGCGGGCGTGCAGTTATGGTTAAGTTGCTCAACCCATAAGAAGACCACTTTTTGGCAGGCTCATAACTTCGCTGTCTCTGGACTAATTGCCATAAAAGATGGGTGAGATTTTGTGGAGGGGGGCAAAGTTATAGGGTGGTCCCAACATTTATTTTTCCCTAGACTGAATGGGCAAAAATGTTGTGCACGCCTACAGCCCAAATGGCTGGATGTATTTTTACCAAATTTGCTGCAGGAGCTTGGTTCCAAAAGCGTGCGTTTGTATTTTTGGTGGAAATCCAACCAGTACTTTTGCTGCAAAGAACTGAAATGTAAGGCTCAAAAAATTAGTGATATGTGGCTCCACATTTCCCTGTTCACTCCGCGGTCAAAAGTCTCATTGGCTTGGAGTATGCCATGTTGTAGGCGAACATTGGACGTGGGCGGTGGTTGGCTGGAGGGAAGCAGGCTGCGCATCACAATTTTGGGTTACGTCGGCATGTTGTATACGAGGACAGTGCAGCTCTGAAAGGGCCTGGCAAACATACTTTATGCCATGTGGTGGTGGGAAGAAGGGATCGAAAGGGTGGGGGAGTGAGAAGTGGTTCATCTAATATATCTCAATAGGTAGAAGAAGATGGTGGTGTGCCTGCAGTATCCATGCTTACTGCGCCAATTTGTGGGTACCTCCACATGCGAATACCTTGTGTGGTGAATGCATGCAGCCTTCGTTATGGCACAATAGTTTGTGCGGCGACCTATTTCCCTGGTGACTGGTGGCAGGTCAATTGCAGAAGGGGAATGCATTGCACATGACATGAACATTTTAACATAGCGTGTACTATGATGTGTTATGTGTAGTAAGCCCGTAGCCCCTTCCATGCATGGCTGAAGGCCTTACACCAACAACTATGTGCCCTGGTTGCAAGTAGGTTTGACATTGTTGCCTTGTGTGTGTGGTTTGTCAGCATTGCATACATTGTAGGTTCCATGGGTGTGGTGATTGTTAGCACATCCTAGAGAGTTTAGTCCATGGCTGGAGCAGATGGAGTGAGCACTCCTGCAGTATGTCAACTGGGTGCAGTGTTGAAATACTGTGTGCATAGATGTGGATAGGGTTCAACTGCGTCTTTTATCGGCTTGGATAGTGTCCATTGCGTGGAGTGCTGCCTACTGTACTGCACTATGAAGTATTGGTTTTGTGCACTTAATAGAGTGCTGGGAGCAGGGCCACTGTTGTGAAGATTTTGTGGTTCAGTTGGCAGTAACACCATAGTATGTGAATGAAAGTGGGTAGGGTTGCCGGAGGCTATGTTTTGTTTGTAGATTCTGCTAACTGTAGCATGTTTCCATGCATAGCTGTATTACGGTGCAGAGGGTGGGTAGGAGTGCCGGTGGCTGTGGTACGTTTGTGGATTGTGGTACTTGGTCACATTTTTACATGCATGACTGCATTAGGTTACAGTGGGTGTGGCCAAGGCGTAGACTCTTGGGTGCATGGCCAAAGGTCATAGGCCGTAGGCCATGCACACAAGAGCCTAGGCCTTGATCACACCCACCGCAGCCATTCAGTTTTCACTCTGCATCTCTCAGAGGGTGGTGACCTTTAAAGAATGGTTGAGGAGCACATTTTGGACTTGGTAGAGCACCAGAAGTGAGCTGACGTGCGTATATTGTTGGTTCCATGGGTGTGGTGATTGTTAAGAACATCCTACAGTTTTCGGTGTATGGCTGGAGATGCTGCAGAGACAAGTGCTGCAGTGTGCCCACTGGGTGCAGTGTTGGAATACTGTTAGTATAGAAGAGGGTATGGTTGAACTGGATCTTCTATGTGCTTGGGTACTCTCCTTTGTGAAGATTGCTGGGAGTAGACCCAATGTTTTGAAGGTTTTGTGGTTTGGTTGGCAGTGACACAATACTTTCTGAATGTAAGTGGGTAGGGGTGCCGGAGGTTATGGTATGTTTGTGTATTCTGCTGTTACATGTTTCCATGCATCACTGTGTAATGGTGCAGGGGTTGGGTAGACGTGCCACTGGGTATGTTACGTTTGTGGATTGTGGCTCCATTATGTTGTGCTTGGTGTGGGCAAGGCCTAGATTATTGAGTGCATGGCCAAAGTCATGATGGGTGCCGCTCTGGATGATTTTGGATGCTGAAATCGTGGATTCTTTTGCAGAACCTTCTACTGGAGGTGCTTTGGGAGCACACGCAATGTGTACTTGGAGTGTTTAACGGTACATATCTAGTGCTGTAAAGAAATGATAGTGTTGGATTCGTGTGTGAATATTTTACAGTACCCAAAGAGGGAGTGCTGCAAAAAGAACAGTAGCAAAACAAAAGAGTTGATGGCTGGAAGGTTTAGAATAAATCTTGACCTCTGGCATTGCTCTGGGCAACCCTCCAGACCATCGTTCTTCGCCTGCCAAGCCATTACAAAAGGGGAAAGACCATATGCAAATCAGGCTTGGTCCCAGGGAAGAAGGACTGTCTCTGCTTTACTAGGGCGCCGCCCTCGCTGTAGCTGGGAAAACACATGTGCCACATCCTGTGCTTCTGTGCATGGTGGGCATGGAAATGGAACTGTGGGGATTATCCACTCAGGTGTTCAAGGTATGGTTCACAGGAAGGGGCGGCACTATTTTTTCCCAAAACTCTGTGTAGTGAGGTTGGCAGAGATGGAGAGATGCACAGTGCTGATCGTGGGTGATACTTATGTGCAAGATCTGAACAGGTATGCCATGCAAAGAGGCATTGCTGCTAATTTTGGTTTGGAAGGAGTGGAGGCTTTTTGGGGCAGTCTCTATGAGTGCAGTTTCGGCGGTATGGTTCACCTTTGAAAATATGTGGCCTCTGTTGCTACTGTTCAAGTTGTCGTGCCGCATTATGGAGTTGTATATTTGGGTTAGATGGCATGTGGACGTTTGCTCCGTCACCTGAAGAAGTTGATGAATGCAGTGATGCAGATTTTTCCCACTGCCAAGGTGGTTTTCACATGCATAGCACCAAGAGGAGTATGGGAACATGCTGGTGTAATTTGTACCCAGCCAGAGCTCGGAAGGTGTCTTATAAACAGAAGCATGTGTGAATTATTTGTGCACTGATGGGATGTTCTCCACCCACTATGAGATCATGAATTCGAAACATATGCACTGTTTCCATGCAAATGGCATTTCTTTGACCGCCATTGGCAATGCTATTCTCTTTTACACTGTGCAAGAAGCTTTGTTCAGAATTTCGTAAAAATTTAAGGAGGATAAGAAAACAGAAAGTCATATAAAGAAAAAAAACAAAAAAGGGTCTTTACAAGCATGTAGAAAATATATATAAATAACTCTTCAGAGCCTCCACTAAAGACGAAATCCCCTACCCTGTTTCAAATTTCTTCCACCCTCCCGTTCCTAGCACAATAACTCAGCAGACTCCGGAGTAGTTTCAGGATTACACATGCCACATCTGGGCCTTTTCAGGATGGCAGGCATGGAAATGGGACTGTGGAAGCTAATGCATTGTTCAATAAGTTTTCTGGTTGTGGTGTGTACGTAATAACTGTGGCAGAAGGTCTATTTGTACAGAGAAATGCAGAAGCCTATGGTTAAAGTGTGCAAGGTAAGTGGCGGGCATCCTGTTTGCATGCATGCACTGTATGTACTTGTTTTATGTTGCTAAGATAACTTTCAGTGCTGCTTTTGTGCAATATATTTACGAATTCTGGAGGAAAAGGGTTAGTGCAGAAAATAATTCTCTGAAGTGTGCAAGGTAAGTGGTAAGCATCCTGTTTTTATGCATGCAATGTGTGTACTTGTGTCAGGTTTTCTTCCCCTATTCAGGCTATTTTCCTTTATTCAAGTTTCCTTCTCATTATTTCTCTTTATTTATCCTTTTTAGATTAGCCTTGTGTGGGTGCGAAGTTTTCTATTGTAGTTGGTTTGGCCTTAACTTGCTGATTCAGAATCCTGGTTCTGACCCAAAGCAAAATGGAGTCTCACAGTGACAGCTCTGATTGGTTAGAAGACACTGCTGAACAACAATGAACATTCTAAACTGTCACTCTTTGCCTTTCATCATCTAAACCCCAGCTGAGAGGACGTGTTTAGTGGCTGCTCCTGCTTTAGACTTGGGCCTGGTGGATTTTATCCTTCAGGCGTTAGCAGTTGAGCGGCTACTTTCTTGGGGGTTTCTGGAGAAACTATCAGTTGTCAGGAATTCGTTTTGAAGACAGGAAACTCTGAAGATCCTTAAGAAATCGTTCTGGAGATAAGTGACTTTGTTTGTACTGCAGCTCTGTTTATCTTTATGACATTTACTTGAGAAATCGTAAAATGTTACCTTTGAATTTATACTATTGAACTCTCTGAGTGCGCTTGAACGCTATTTGTTCTCGTTTGCGCATGAATTCTACTTGGCGTGTTTTGGCAAGCGCGTGTGTTTTCTGCACGTGGACTTTGCTTACCATGCGCGTGTTCTACAACGCAGGAAGTTTTCAACGTGCAATTCATCTGTATGGAAATAATCTGAGTGTGTGTTTAACACGTGTTTCTTCAAGAATTCACAAACTTTATTGAATTGTAAATAGTTTGAAAACAAAAGAAAAGTTTGAAAGAAAAGGAAAAAATTAATAAAGACAATTTAACTGGACAACTGGTGAATTTTGGAAAAGAGGCAAAGAACAAAACTTTCCAGATTTGCCCAAATTAAGAAGTTGCTGTGAATTTTAAGAGTCTCAAGTAAGAGAGATTTTCAGCTTCTTTACAAGCTTCTCTAAGAAATTTCAAAAGAAGAACCAGGTATGATTCTTAATTATTAGTTAAGGATTTAAAGTCTTTCCCATTCCTAAGGTTAAGTAAGTAATAAAAGGAATTGTATCTGCTTTTCTTATATCCTCTGCAGGTTCAGCTTTGGTTAGCCTTGACGCAGTCAGCCTGGTGTTGTTTTGTTATCCACTTCCCCCTTTCCCTTTGGGGTGTAGTTTGCAGAGCTGAATTGAAATCTAGTTCTGGGAATTACATTTCAGGGGGATTGTCGGGGGTTCAGCAGCTTCCGTGGACACAGGACCTCTCAGCCTGACAGAATGAAAGGCCAATAATTTAGTCCGCCCGAGCTGTCATGAACCCCGACTAATCCATGGAGATGTTAGGATCTTTGATCAGGGAGTTACGGGAGGAGTTGAAAATATCACGGGATGAAAATGCCGTACTTAGTCAAAAGGTGGATGACTTGAGTGTTAAAGTAACACAAATTCAACAGAGGGGAGAAAGGAGAGAGGATGAGGTTTCAGGGGGCGCTGGTTCGCCACCTGAGTTAGAAAGGGAAGGTGAAGATCATTTACCACAAATACAACGGGCGCCTCCAGTGGCAGAAGGAGTTTAATTATGCCAGTTCCTTTGGCGCCTCCAGAACGTTATCATGGGGATTCCAAGAGTTTTAGGGTGTTTTTGACGCAATGTGAATTACATTTTATGAGTAGACCAGAATTATTTCCCTCGGATGCATCTAAGATAACTTTTATGTTGTCCTATCTTTCTGAGTACGGTTTTAGGAAATTACACCAGTTTTTTAGAGATATTCCGAAAGATGTTTGATAGAAGACAGTTATCTCTGGAAGTGGATGGTGAACGTTTAGAACTCAAACAAGGTAATAGAGACTTGATTGCTTATATAACACAATTTAAGTCACTTGTGTTAGAAAGCAAGTGGCCTGAGGATAAACAGGCCTCGTTGTTTTATCGGGGCCTTAGAGCATAGTTAAAGGATGCATTGTCTAGAGTAGTTGAACACCCTTCTATTTGTGAAGGTCTGATTGATTTGGTTATTCAATTGGACTTTCGTTTGAGTGAAAGGAAGGCAGAGAGGCGTCATTGTCAGAGTGACGTAAAGTCTCTAGTTAGAGTGGATAGGCCTAAAGTAGAGAGTAGATCCAAAGGGAATAATCCACCTCCCAGGGTCCGAGGCCCTTTAACAGTGGAAGAAAAGGCTAGGAGGAGAGATAACAATCTGTGTTTATATTGTGGAAGAGGTGGGCACTTTTTAGGGAACTGTCCTTACACTCCCAAGAAGACTTCTACTTCAGCGGTCAAGGTACAACAGATCGCCAATACTGTGCAGACAGCGGTTCCCCATATAACCGTAAATGTATCCTTGTTCTTTGAGTTGGAGTGTAAGGGAAATGGTCCCGTTATGCTTGACTCTGGTGCCACCGGGAATTTCATGGATTGGGGTCTGGCAAAATCTTTGGGAATTCCAATTATTCTGAAGGAGGTTGTAGAGCAGGCTAGGGCGGTTGATGGTACGTATCTATCTTCTGGTCCTATTACTCATAGGACTGGTTCTTTAACTTTGGAGTTATCAGGAGGTCACAGAGAGAAAATTTCGTTCGAGTTAATTGATGCTCCTTTGTTAAAGATTATTTTGGGTATGCCTTGGCTTACTCTCCATAATCCTCTGATTGATTGGAGTTCTAGGACGATTTTTGTAAAGAGAATTGCTTATCAGGAAGTCTCTTTGAGGAAGATGTCAAACAAAGTAATTCAGTGTCTAGTTTTCTGGCTGAGACTGGAATTGGATGTCATGATCTGGGAGCTGTAGTGGGTCAACTTCCCCAGTGTTACAAAGATTTTTGGGACGTATTTGATGAGAAAGTGGCAGGAGAATTACCACCCCATAGGCCCTTTGATTGTAAAATGGAGCTGGAGCCAGGAACAATTTTGCCTAGTAGTAGGGTATATGCTCTTAGAGAGAAAGAGAATGATTATTTAAAAGAATATTTGTCGGAAAACTTGGCCAAAGGGTTTATTCGTCATTCTAAGTCACCGGCGGCCTCTCCTTTATTTTTTGTACCAAAACCGGATGGAACGCTTCGAACTTGCATAGATTATCGAGCAGTTAACAAAGTCACGGTTAAGAACCGGTATCCTCTTCCTCTCATCTCGGAAATGCTTAATCAAATACAAGGAGCAAATATTTTCTCTAAATTAGATTTGAGGGGAGCTTACCATCTTGTGCGTGTGCAGGAAGGGGACGAATGGAAGACAGCGTTTAAGACCAGGTTTGGGCTGTTTCAATACCAAGTTATGCCATTCGGTTTATGTAATGCTCCAGCGGCTTTCCAATTTTTTATTGATGAGGTTTTTAGAGAATACCTGGATATTTTTGTTGTCGTGTATATCGATGATATTTTAATTTTCTCTTCTGACCTGGATCAACATCAGAAACATGTTCGCTTAGTCTTACAAAAGCTGCGAGAAAACCATTTGTTTGCCAAATTAGAAAAAAGTCAATTCCATACAGATTCTGTGGAGTTTTTAGGTTTTATAATTTCACCTAAGGGCTTAGAAATGAATCCTAAAAAAGTTCAAGCAGTTATTGAATGGCCCTCTCCTACTAAGGTTAAGGAAATACAAAGTTTCTTAGGGTTTGCCAATTTTTATAGGAGATTTATCGAAGGTTTTTCTCGGCTGGTTGCTCCTATAAAGAGACTTTTGAAAAAAGGAGTGAAATTTGACTGGGACCTTGAAGCAGAAAAAGCTTTTCAAGAGTTAAAACAAAAATTTACTTCTAGTCCAATTCTAATTCATCCTGATCTCTCTAAACCTTTTTTTGTGGAGGCGGATGCTTCAAATTTAGCGTTGGGGCGGTGCTTTCTCAAAGGAATGAAACTACTGGTCAACTACATCCAGTTGCATTCTTTTCTAGGAAGTTTTCTACCGCTGAAGTGAACTATACAATTGCCGATCGTGAACTATTAGCAATAAAGTCCGCTTTTGAAGAATGGAGACATTTTCTGAAAGGGGCAAGACATACGGTAACGGTTCTTACTGATCATCGAAATTTATTGTTTTTAAAATCTGCAAGAACCTTGTCTCCACGACAACTTCGTTGGTCCTTATTCTTTGCCGATTATGATTTCATTGTGACTTTTAAACCCGGAAGTCAGAACAAAAAAGCTGATGCCTTATCCCGCCAATTTCCTGGTAGTGAGGAGAGAGAGATTCTGGAGCCAGAACCTCTAATTGCTCCAGAACGTTTTTTGTTAGCTGGAGCCATTAAAGAAATGGATTTTTTGAATGAAGTTCGCCAGAATATGTCCTTGCAGAAGATGGAGGAGTGGGTGAGACTGGATCCAGCCAGAAGTTTGAAAGACAATCTTCCTTTTTTTGATAACAAGCTTTATGTACCTACTGAAGAGTTAAGAGAAAAGGTTTTGAGAAATTGTCATGAATCCATTTTATCAGGACATCCTGGTTTCAGAAAAACTCTGGAATTGGTTCGAAGGAATTTTTGGTGGGAAAAAATTTGCCGAGACACATTGAACTTTGTTAAAACTTGTGTAGTCTGTGCACAAGCCAAAAGTCAAGTTGGGAAGCCGCATGGTTTATTGGAGCCGTTACCTGTTCCTCCTCGTCCTTGGCACACTATTTCTATGGATTTCATTGTTGATCTCCCTCAAGATAAGGGTTGTACTACCATTCTTGTTGTGGTGGATCTTCTTACTAAAGAAGCGCATTTTTTACCAATGGAGGGAGAGGTTACCGCGGAAAAACTGGCTCATAGTTTTTTGCAAGGTGTAGTTCGACTACATGGACTCCCAAGTCAAGTTATCTCTGATAGGGGATCTCAATTTATTTCAAAATTTTGGAGGGCCTTCTGTAGGAAACTTGGGGTGGACGTTAGTTTGACTTCTGGGTATCATCCGGAGAGTAATGGACAAGTACAAGTGGAGAGAGTAAATCAGGAATTGGAGAAGTTTTTAAGGTGTTATTTACAAGCTGGAGAGGAATGGGTGGATTTGGTATGGTTGGCATAATTCTCTTACAACAATTGTGGTAAAGATGCTACTTCTATGTCCCCTTTCTTTTTGGGTCGTGGGTTTCATCCTTGCTTTCTGAGTTTTGAGGTGTTGGAGGATCTGGGAATCCTAGAGTGGAAGATCGTTTGTTGGTAATGAAGAATAACTTGGATAGAGCAAAAAAGGTGCTGGGAGAAAACAAGTTGAAATATAAAAGGTGTGCCGATTTGAGAAGGAAGGCTGGTCCTGAATATAAGGTGGGAGACTTAGTTTGGCTTTCTACCCGGTGCCTAAAAATTAAGGGGAAGAATAAATTCAGTCCACGATTTGTAGGCCCATTCGAGGTAGGGAGCATCATCAACCCTGTGGCAGTACGATTGAAATTACCCAAGCAATTGAAGGTACATCCTACTTTCCATGTTAGCCTTTTAAAACCAGTTTGTTCAGGAACTAGATTTAGAACACCACCTTCCCCTGTGAATTTGGAGGATTCATCTGAGGAATTTGTGGTTAAACAAATTTTGGATTCCAGGAAAGTGAGGGGAAGGATGCAGTATTTAATTGATTGGGAGGGATATGGACCTGAGGAACGATCATGGGAAGATTCAGTTGATGTACATGCCCCCCGTTTAGTTGCTAAGTTTCATGCTAAAAATCCACATAAGGTAGGCCCAGAGACTGGGCATTAGGAGGGGGGTACTGTCAGGTTTCCTTTACCTATTCAGGCTATTTTCCCTTATTCAAGTTTCCTTCTCATTATTTCTCTTTATTTATCCTTTTTAGATTAGCCTTGTGTGGGTGGGAAGTTTTCTATTGTAGTTGGTTTGGCCTTAACATGCTGATTCAGAATCCTGGTTCTGACCCAAGGCAAAATGGAGTCTCACAGTGACAGCTCTGATTGGTTAGAAGACACTGCTGAACAACAATGAACATTCTAAACTGTCACTCTTTGCCTTTCATCATCTAAACCCCAGCTGAGAGGACGTGTTTAGTGGCTGCTCCTGCTTTAGACTTGGGCCTGGTGCATTTTATCCTTCAGGCGTTAGCAGTTGAGCGGCTACTTTCTTGGGGGTTTCTGGAGAAACTATCAGTTGTCAGGAATTCGTTTTGAAGACAGGAAACTCTGAAGATCCTTAAGAAATCGTTCTGGAGATAAGTGACTTTGTTTGTACTGCAGCTCTGTTTATCTTTATGACATTTACTTGAGAAATCGTAAAATGTTACCTTTGAATTTTTTCTATTGAACTCTCTGAGTGCGCTTGAACGCTATTTGTAAAAACGCGTACTACGTGTAATCTGAAACTATCGTTGAACCGTTGCGCGTGCGAGAGTATTCGACTGCGCGTGTGTTTTCCAGCGCGTGTGCCTACTAGCGCGAGATTCTGTTTGTCGCGTGAGAACTCTATAGCGCGTGTGTTTTCCAGTGCGTGTGATTCCTGGCGCGAGAATCGGCTCGCCGCGCGAGAACTCAATAGCGCGTGTGTTTTCCAGCGCGGGTGCTCCTAGCTTGAGTATCGTTCGTCGCATGAGAACTCTATAGCGCGTGTGTTTTCAAGCACGTGTGCTTCAGCGCGAGAACTCAATTGCGCGTGTGGTTTCTTGCGCGTGTCCTTTTTAACGCGTGTACTCGATCGCGTGTGAACTCTTTGCGCGTGGGTTATAAGGCGCGTGTGAATAGGCGCGGAAGTTCATCAACGCGGGAATTTATTAGCGCGTGTGTATTCTGCGCGTGTTCTCGTTTGCCCGTGAATTCTACTTGGCGTGTTTTGGCAAGCGCGTGTGTTTTCTGCGCGTGGACTTTGCTTACCGTGCGCGTGTTCTTCAACGCAGGAAGTTTTCAACCTGCAATTCATCTGTATGGAAATAATCCGAGTGTGTGTTTAACACGTGTTTCTTCAAGAATTCACAAACTTTATTGAATTGTAAATAGTTTGAAAACAAAAGAAAAGTTTGAAAGAAAAGGAAAAAATTAATTAAGACAATTTAACTGGACAACTGGTGAATTTTGGAAAAGAGGCAAAGAACAAAACTTTCCAGATTTGCCCAAATTAAGAAGTTGCTGTGAATTTCAAGAGTCTCAAGTAAGAGAGATTTTCAGCTTCTTTACAAGCTTCTCTAAGAAATTTCAAGAGAAGAACCAGGTATGATTCTTAATTATTAGTTAAGGATTTAAAGTCTTTCCCATTCCTAAGGTTAAGTAAGTAATAAAAGGAATTGTATCTGCTTTTCTTATATCCTCTGCAGGTTCAGCTTTGGTTAGCCTTGACGCAGTCAGCCTGGTGTTGTTTTGTTATCCACTTCCCCCTTTCCCTTTGGGGTGTAGTTTGCAGAGCTGAATTGAAATCTAGTTCTGGGAATTACATTTCAGCGGGATTGTCGGGGATTCAGCAGCTTCCGCGGACACAGGACCTCTCAGCCTGACAACTTGTTTTAGGTTGCTAAGATACATTCAGTGCTGCTTTTGTGCGATATTTTTACGAATTATGTCGGTGATGGGTTAGTGTGTATACAAATCCGTAGCATTGTCGGAAGGAAAGAAGAGAGTTCCTGTTTGGATATTACAATGGTTGATATGGGTAAATGAAAATGTTGAAAGCATATACCATAGAAGTGGCAGTTGATGGTAGGTGATGGGAGAAAAACCAGTATGTTTTTTCAGTATGGTATGGATCTTCAGTGGCAGATACCGTGCTCAGAGGCACTTATAACAGAGTTTTAAACATACTGCATAAAAAGTATTCATACCTGTACTTTGTGGTGATAGGTGCCCATGTGGATGAATGTGGATGCAGATATCTTAGATAGTTTTACAGAACTTTCCACTGGAGGTGCTTTCGGATCATGCCTTATCCTGCCAATTTCCTGGTAGTAAGGAGAGAGAGATTCTGGGGCCAGAACCTCTAATTGCTCCAGAACGTTTTTTGTTAGCCGGAGCCATTAAAGAAATGGGTTTTTTGAACGAAGTTCGCCAGAATATGTCCTTGCAGAAGATGGAGGAGTGGGCGAGACTGGATCCAGCCAGAAGTTTGAAAGACGATCTTCCATTTTTTGATAACAAGCTTTATTTACCTACTGAAGAGTTAAGAGAAAAGGTTTTGAGAAATTGTCATGAATCCATTTTATCAGGACATCCTGGTTTCAGAAAAACTCTGGAATTGGTTCGAAGGAACTTTTGGTGGGAAAAAATTTGCCAAGACACATTGAACTTTGTAAAAACTTGTGTAGTCTGTGCACAAGCAAAAAGTCAAGTTGGGAAGCCGCATGGTTTATTGGAGCCGTTACCTGTTCCTCCTCGTCCTTGGCACGCTATTTCTATGGATTTCATTGTTGATCTCCCTCAAGATAAGGGTTGTACTACCATTCTTGTTGTGGTGGATCTTCTTACTAAAGAAGCGCATTTTTTACCAATGAAGGGAGAGGTTACCGCGGAAAAACTGGCTCATAGTTTTTTGCAAGGTGTGGTTCGACTGCATGGACTCCCAAGTCAAGTTATCTCTGATAGGGGATCTCAATTTATTTCAAAATTTTGGAGGGCCTTCTGTAGGAAACTTGGGGTAGACATTAGTTTGACTTCTGGGTATCATCCGGAGACTAATGGACAAGTGGAGAGAGTAAATCAGGAATTGGAGAAGTTTTTAAGGTGTTATTTACAAGCTGGAGAGGAATGGGTGGATTTGGTATGGTTGGCAGAATTCTCTTTCAACAATTTGGGTAAAGATGCTACTTCTATGTCCCCTTTCTTTTTGGGTCGTGGATTTCATCCTCGCTTTCTGAGTTTTGAGGTGTTGGAGGATTCCGGGAATCCTAGAGTGGAAGATCGTTTGTTGGTAATGAAGAATAACTTGGATAGAGCAAAAAAGGTGCTGGGAGAAAACAAGTTGAAATATAAAAGGTGTGCTGATTTGAGAAGGAAGGCTGGTCCTGAATATAAGGAGGGAGACTTAGTTTGGCTTTCTACCCGGTACCTAAAAATTAAGGGGAAGAATAAATTCAGTCCACGATTTGTAGGCCCATTCGAGGTAGAGAGAATCATCAACCCTGTGGCAGTACGATTGAAATTACCCAACCATTTGAAGGTACATCCTACTTTCCATGTTAGCCTTTTAAAACCGGTTTGTTCAGGAACTAGATTTAGAACACCACCTTCCCCTGTGATTCTGGAGGGTTCATCTGAGGAATTTGTGGTTAAACAAATTTTGGATTCCAGGAAAGTGAGGGGAAGGTTGCAGTATTTAATTGATTGGGAGGGATATGGACCTGAAGAACGATCATGGGAAGATTCAGTTGATGTACATGCTCCCCGTTTAGTTGCTAAGTTTCATGCTAAAAATCCACATAAGGTAGGCCCAGAGACTGGGCATTAGGAGGGGGATACTGTCAGGTTTCATTCCCCTATTCAGGCTATTTTCCCTTATTCAAGTTTCTTTCCCATTATTTCTCTTTTATTATCCTTTTTAGATTAGCCTTGTGTGGGTGGGAAGTTTTCTATTGTAGTTGGTTTGGCCTTAACTTCCTGATTCAGAATCCTGGTTCTGACCCAAGGCAAAATGGAGTTTCACAGTGACAGCTCTGATTGGTTGGAAAACACTGCTGAACAACAATGAACATTCTAAACTGTCACTCTTTGCCTTTCATCATCTAAACCCCAGCTGAGAGGACGTGTTTAGTGGCTGCTCCTGCTTTAGACTTGGGCCTGGTGGATTTTATCCTTCAGGCGTTAGCAGTTGAGCGGCTACTTTCTTGGGGGTTTCAGGAGAAGCTATCAGCTGTCAGGAATTCGTTTTGAAGACAGGAAACTCTGAATATTTTTAAGAAGTTGTGCTGGAGATAAGTGAATTTGTTTTAAACTGCAGCTCTGTTTATTCTTAATGACATTTAAGTGAGAACTCGTAAAATTTAACCTTTGAATTTATATTTTTGAACTTTGCGCGAGCGAGTGTTTTCCAGCGCGTGTGATTCGTAGCGCGAGAATCGGCTCGCCGTGTTAGAACTCTATAGCGCGTGAGTTTTCCAGCGCGTGTAATTCCTAGCGCGAGAATCGGCTTTCCGCGTGAGAACTCTATAGCGCCTGTGTTTTCTTAGCGCGTGTGCTTCCAAGCACGAGGATCGGCTTGCCGCGTGGGAACTCTATAGCGCGTGTGTTTTCTTAGCGCGTGTGCTTCCAAGCGCGAGGATCTGTTTGCCGCATGGGTTATAAGGCGCGTGTGAATAGGCGCGGAAATTCATCAGCTTTTTTGTTCTGACTTCCGGGCTTAAAAGTCACAACGAAATCATAATCGGCAAAGAATAAGGACCAACAAAGTTGTCTTGGAGACAATGTTCTTGCAGATTTTAAAAACAATAAATTCCGATGATCAGTAAGAACCGTTACCGTATGTCTTGCCCCTTTCAGAAAATGCCTCCATTCTTCAAAAGCGGACTTTATTGCTAATAGTTCACAATCTGCAATTGTATAGTTTACTTCAGCAGCAGAAAACTTCCTAGAAAAGAATGCCACTGGATGTAGTTGACCAGTAGTTTCATTCCTTTGAGAAAGCACCGCCCCTAACGCTAAATTTGAAGCGTCCGCCTCCACAAAAAAAGGTTTAGAGAGATCAGGATGAATTAGAATTGGACTAGAAGTAAAACATTTTTTTAACTCTTGAAAAGCTTTTTCTGCTTCAAGGTCCCAGTCAAATTTCACTCCTTTTTTTCAAAAGTCTCGTTATAGGAGCAACCAGCCAAGAAAAACCTTCGATAAATCTCCTATAAAAATTGGCAAACCCTAAGAAACTTTGTATTTCCTTAACCTTAGTAGGAGAGGGCCATTCAAGAACTGCTTGAACTTTTTTAGGATTCATTTCTAAACGCTTAGGTGAAATTATAAAACCTAAAAACTCCACATAATCTGTATGGAATTGACTTTTTTCCAATTGGGCAAACAAATGGTTTTCTCGCAGCTTTTGTAAGACTAAGCGAACATGTTTGTGATGTTGATCCAGGTCAGAAGAGAAAATCAAAATATCATCGATATTCGCGACCATAAAAATATCCAGGTATTCTCTTAAAACCTCATCAATAAAAAATTGGAAAGCCGCTGGAGCATTACATAAACCGAATGGCATAACTTGGTATTCAAACAGCCCAAACCTGGTCTTAAACGCTGTCTTCCATTCGTCCCCTTCCTGCACACGCACAAGATGGTAAGCTCCTCTCAAATCTAATTTAGAGAAAATATTTGCTCCTTGTATTTGATTAAGCATTTCCGAGATGAGAGGAAGAGGATACCGGTTCTTAACAGTGACTTTGTTAACTGCTCGATAATCTATGCAAGTTCGAAGCGTTCCATCCGGTTTTGGTACAAAAAATAAAGGAGAGGCCGCCGGTGACTTAGAGTGACGAATTTACCCTTTGGCCAAGTTTTCTGTCAAATATTCTTTTAAATAATCATTCTCTTTCTCTGTAAGAGCATATACTCCACTACTAGGCAAACTTGTTCCTGGCTCCAGCTCAATTTTACAATCAAAGGGCCTATGGGGTGGTAATTCTCCTGCCACTTTCTCATCAAATATGTCCCAAAAATCTTTGTAACACTGGGGAAGTTGACCCACTACAGCTCCCACATCATGACATCCAATTCCAGTCTCAGCCAGAAAACTAGACACTGAATAACTTTGTTTAACATCTTCCTCAAAGAGACTTCCTGAAAAGCAATTCTCTTTACAGAAATCTGACTGCATGTCAATTGTCCTAGCACTCCAATCAATCAGAGGATTATGGAGAGTAAGCCAAGGCATACCCAAAATAATCTTTAACAAAGGAGCATCAATTAACTCGAACAAAATTATCTCTCTGTGACCTCCTGATAACTCCAAAGTTAAAGAACCAGTTCTGTGAGTAATAGGACCAGAAGATAGAGACGTACCATCAACAGCCCTAGCCTGCTCTACAACCTCTTTCTGAAGAATTGGAATTCCCAAAGATTTTGCCAGACCCCAATCCATGAAATTCCCGGTGGCACCTGAGTCAAGCATAACTGGACCATTTCCCTTACACTCCAACCCAAAGAACAAGGATACATTTACGGTTATATGGGGAACCGCTGTCTGCACAGTGTTGGCGATCTGTTGTACCTTGACCGCTGAATTAGAAGTCTTCTTGGGAGTGTAAGGACAGTTCCCTAAAAAGTGCCCATCTCTTCCACAATATAAACACAGATTGTTATCTCTCCTCCTAGCCTTTTCTTCCACAGTTAAAGGACCTCGGACCCTGGGAGGTGGATTATTCCCTTTGGATCTACTCTCTACTTTAGATCTATCCACTCTAACTAGAGACTTTACGTCACTCTGACAATGACGCCTCTCTGCCTTCCTTTCACTCAAACGAAAGTCCAATTGAATAACCAAATCAATCAGACCTTCACAAGTAGAAGGGCGTTCAACCACTCCAGACAATGCATCCTTTAACTCATCTCTAAGGCCCCGATAAAACAACGAGGCCTGTTTATCCTCGGACCACTTGCTTTCTAACACAAGGGACTTAAATTGTGTTATATAAGCAATCAAGTCTCTATTACCTTGTTTGAGTTCTAAAAGTTCACCATCCACTTCCAGAGATAACTGTCTTCTATCAAACATCTTTCGGAATATCTCTAAAAAACTGGTGTAATTTCCTAAAACCGTACTCTTTTGACTCACCAACAACCCTGCCCAATCAGATGCCTCCCCAGAAAGATAGGACAACATAAATGTTATCTTAGATGCATCCGAGGGAAATAATTCTGGTCTACTCATAAAATGTAATTCACATTGCGTCAAAAACACCCAAGACCTCTTGGGGTCCCCATGATAACGTTCTGGAGGCGCCAAAGGAACTAGCATAATTAAACTCCTTACCCCTTCTGCCACTGGAGGAGCCTGTTGTATTTGTGGTAATTGATCTCCACCTTCCCTTTCTAACTCAGGTGGAGAACCAACACCCCCTGAAACCTCATCCTCTCTCCTTTCTCCCCTCTGTTGAATTTGTGTTACCTTAACACTCAAGTCATCCACCTTTTGACTAAGTAATGCATTTTCATCCCGAGATATTTTCAACTCCTCCCGTAACTCCCTGATCAAAGATCCTAACGCCTCCATGGATTCGTCGGGGTTCATGACAGCTCGGGCGGACAAAATTATAGGCCTTTCATTCTGTCAGGCTGAGAGGTCCTGTGTCCGCCGAAGCTGCTGAACCCCCGACAATCCCCCTGAAATGTAATTCTCAGAACTAGGTTTCAATTCAGCTCTGCAAACTACACCTCAAAGGGAAAGGGGGAAGTGGATAACAAAACAACACCAGGCTGACTGCGTCAAGGCTAACCAAAGCTGAACCTGCAGAGGATATATGAAAAGCAGATACAAATCCTTTTATTACTTACTCAACCGTAAGAGTGGAAAGACTTTAAATCCTTAACTAATAATAAAGAATCATACCTGGTTCTTCTCTTGAAATTTCTTAGAGAAGCTTGTAAAGAAGCTGAAAATCTCTCTTACTTGAGACTCTTGAAATTCACAGCAACTTCTTAATTTGAGCAACCTGGAAAGTTTTGCTCTTTGCCTTTTTTCCAAAATTCACTAGTTGTCCAGTTAAATAGTCTTTATTTTTTCTTTCTTTTTCTTTCAAACTTTTCTTTTGTTTTCAAACTTTTTACAATTCAATAAAGTTTGTGAATTCTTGAGGAAACACGTGCAAAACACACACGTGGATAATCTCTATACAGAAGATTTGCACGTTAAAAACTTCCTGCGTTGAAGAACACGCGCACTGTAAAGAAAGTCCACGCGCAAAAGAAACACACGCGCTTGTAAAAACACGCAAAGTAGAATTCACGCACCAACGGAATCACACGCAGATAACACACGCACTTGTAAACTCCCCGCTGATGAATTTCCGCGCCTATTCACACGCGCCTTAAAACCCACGCGCAAAAGAGTTCACACGCGGTCGAGTACACGCGTTAAAACACACGCGCAGGTAACCACACGCGCAATTGAGTCCTCACGCTGAAGCACACGCGCTTGAAAACACACGCGCTATAGAGTTCTCACGCGGCAAACAGATCCTAGCGCTTAGAAGCACACGCGCTAAGAAAACACATGCGCTATAGAGTTGCCACGCGGCAAACAGATCCTCGCGCTTGGAAGCACACGCGCTAAGAAAACACACGCGCTATAGAGTTCTCACGCGGCAAGCCGATCCTCGCGCTTGGAAGCACACGCGCTAAGAAAACACACGCGCTATAGAGTTCTCACGCGGAAAGCCGATTCTCGCGCTAGGAATTACACGCGCTGGAAAACTCATGCGCTATAGAGTTCTAACGCGGCGAGCCGATTCTCGCTCTACGAATCACACGCGCTGGAAAACACTCGCTCGCGCAAAGTTCAAAAATATAAATTCAAAGGTTAAATTTTACGAGTTCTCACTTAAATGTCATTAAGAATAAACAGAGCTGCAGTTTAAAACAGTCACTTATCTCCAGCACAACTTCTTAAAAATCTTAAAAAGTTTAGAATGTTCATTGTTGTTCAGCAGTGTTTTCCAACCAATCAGAGCTGTCACTGTGAAACTCCATTTTGCCTTGGGTCAGAACCAGGATTCTGAATCAGGAAGTTAAGGCCAAACCAACTACAATAGAACACTTCCCACCCACACAAGGCTAATCTAAAAAGGATAATAAAAGAGAAATAATGGGAAAGAAACTTGAATAAGGGAAAATAGCCTGAATAGGGGAAGGAAACCTGACAAAAAAACAGTATGTTTTTTAAGTATGGTATGGATCTTCAGTGGCAGATACCGTGCTCAGAGGCACTTATAACAGAGTTTTAAACATACTGCATAAAAAGTATTCATACCTGTACTTTGTGGTGATGGGTGCCCATGTGGATGAATGTGGATGCAGATATCTTAGATAGTTTTACAGAACTTTCCACTGGAGGTGCTTTCGGATCACATGACACTTGCAGTCTGAATGTGTAACGGTACATATGACGTGTTGTACAGAACAGACACTGTTAGATGCTGATGTCTTGGATGTGATTGGTGGATGCATGTGTAACGTCTGCCTTTAACAATCTTAATGCACTGCTGCTTTAAACAGGAACGAAGAACGAACTGGCAGAGTAAGGACTGCAAAGTACTGAGAGCAGAACGTCACTACAACGTGGTAAGTACACTAAAGTTTGTCCTGTAATAGCACAGTTTGCGCAGTGTACAATAGTAGAAAGCTTGATGTTTCTTTTTTTATGCAGCAATGGCAAGCACCCTAGAATGAGTGGAAGAGAATTTCCCTCATGACGGAATGAGTGACAGTAGTAACCCCATTGGTACGCACCGCAGTCTGACAAGTAAAACAATATATATTGCTTCATGTACACCCAACAGATTTCTTTTTCTTTAACTGAACATACTGGAAATTAAAGGAATGCACCACAAGCAGCACCTCTTCCACAACAGCATACGGCCACAGGGAGTGAAGGAAACTGTAAATAGAAACTGGACAGCCTGGACACCAAAATTGAGGAATTGTTGAACAATGTTGCTGCCTTAATAGATTTCGTACAAGGAGATATTATGGAGAAAATAAAATACCACTGCCCCACCTGCATGTGTACCCCTTCCCCATTTCCCAGCCCACCATCCCGCAAATTCCCTGTGATCAGAGGCATTATGATGAGACCTCAATCCCTTCCATTCCCTATTACAACTAACATGTACAAATCCCCAATTCCCCTGTATATGTATCCACTGCTGCTACCCCTTCCCTTTCCTAATAGTATCTATAAATGTGTGAAAATAAATGTTTATATGTAAATTGTTGCTGAGTGTATGTGTGGCTTTTCCTTTTCTTTAAAATCCCGTTATGACTCTGCGGCACACAGTACTGGTGGGGATGACCGCAATTAAGCAAAATGGAGGTGCCCTACGGACACCGCACCTCTCCAGGCAATCCGCAATGACAATGGAGACATCCCTAGGATGGCGCTACGGGCTGCATGTCCGCATCTTGTGATGCACCTGTAATTAGTTGTGGGAGTTTACATTTGTCCGTTGCACAACTACGCACATGCAAATCTCTTCCTCCGTGTCCTGGTAACACCAGCCCTGTCCAGCATGTTCGAAGAAACTTGTGACATACTTTTAGTAGTTCAAGGCACCCACCCACATCCTACGGATACCTGTGCACATGAACATCCCACCTGATGTACCCTACAAAAAGCCAGCTTGTTCCAAAACGTTCACTGCATGTGTGTCACACTTGTAATTGGTCCGGGGATCCCAACGGTGTCCGTAGGACACCTATGCACATGCGCACAAAGTATTTTGCCCAATGCGCGTCCTGCGGACAGCCGTCCCATTGGAGAACATTCGCAACATTACCATGGGACCGCACACGCGCTGCGTGTGGGCCTTTATTTGATGGACATGATCCGGGTCTCCGGACATCAAAAAAGTACTGTTTTCTGCAATGTATGGAGCCTTACTATGAAAGTGAACCCTTACAGAGGTCCCACACTCTGCCCTTGTACATCTAACTATTTTTGGGAAAGATTTAGGGCTGCTTTCTGGTTCCAAGTGCTCCAAAGCAGCCCTATAAAATGCCACACCCCATAGCTGCTCTGCATTCTGCGGTTGGCTTTCCAGAAGAGAGCAGCGGTGCACATTGTTTCGTGCTGAAATTCTTTGTGATCAGTTCTGCAGTGCTATATTACCTTTGCAACTAATGGCAACCATGTCTGCTGCTACTACCTCTAACTCAGCAGCACCCACACCCTCACACTCACCACCACCACCTCCTTCCAAAGGGCGTGGACAAGGGAACAGGTGTGGTAATGTTGATAGAGATCAAGAGTAGAACGAGGATGATGTAGAGCAATACAACATTGCCTGCAGCCACTGTGAGTCCTGGATGTGGAAACTATTTACCACCATAGGAGATGTGCCCAAATCCTGTGCTAACCAGGTGAGATGCACTGAGTGCAACATCGAGGAAAACCTGGCTTGTATAGCTACGGCACCACCTCCATGCAGTGACACGTCAAATCGAACCACAAGGCAGCCGTTCAGAGGGATGTCCCCTTCAAACAAGGCAGTGGGTTAATTTCCTCTACAACATCTGCTCCTGCCACCACTAGGGACACTCCAGGGGGGCAGTGGATCCCTAAACCATCCTTTGAGGCCGTACGCACTGCATCAGACCCTTACCTTTCAATGGTCACTCTATTGTGCATGTACTGCGACGCAGTATTCTGTAGGAGAGACCAACTTTGAAGTGCATTCGAGGCTTCCGTCTGGGAGCATGACTGGGTCTGCCCCATACCTAAGTAGGGGCCACAGAATATCTTCATCTCTCCACTTGCTCTTTCTTATCCCTGTGGTTGGTGCCCTTTCCCTAACCTCCCTTCTCTTCCTTTTCTTCTGTGTCATGTGTTACAAAAACAGGAGAAATACAAAACAACCAGAAATGTAAAAAAAAAGGCCACCTTTCACAGTTCTAAAATAGAATTCGAATGAAAGGATGCAGGCCACATTGTAGCCTATAAGCTCTGCGGACAGTGCAGTAAAGCAATGGAAGGCATGGCTCTGTCACAAACATTGCACGCACTCCCAAAAGGAAGTGGTGGCTCTGAAAAGAGCCTTTTTGTGCTGTTTGTGTTTGGAAGGTTTGAAGTGTTCAGCAGCTACTGAGGAAATGCTTGCTATACTTGCAAGAAGAGCTGCACTGCATTTTGGATAGTACTCAGAAACAGCTGATTACCAGCATCAGTAAAATGGACTCCATCTCTATGAAAAATGTTGGTGCTACGAAACGTAATGTTTTCATTGTGGAAGGAGAACATGCCAATGTCTCGCAAAAAGGTGCAAACAGCCTTGTTCACATTGCGCCTCGCTTTCTCCATTTGCAGACCAAATGAGGAAGAATACAGTCACATCTGTCTCTGGGCAATGTGAGAAAAAAATTACTTGCGATTTAGGAAACATTTCCATGACATCCCGAAGTGTCTACTTCATCGCAAACTTCAGTGAGATTCTGGTAACATGTCCTAAACTGTTCCCTCCACAATGAATAATAATAATAATGTCAGGATGATCGAGCATCACCAAAGTGACACAAAGAGGACCCACATGCAGCCACTTCAACCCAAGTTCTGCGTACCAGTGGACATCCACATGATGGAACCCAAGGTGTTCAGCCACTCCACAATATTCTGCATACACTTCTAACCAATGTATCCAGGAGTCGCCCATAAGCCATATACTCTGCCTCCTGAGCAGCACAGCCATAACCAGAGCCACGAGCACTCCTATTTACAAACACACCTTCTAGCACAATCTGTCCTTATACACCACATCCAGGAAACCCTATCACCACGCCTCCACAGTCCCATTTCCATGCCTGCCAACCTCAAAAGACCTGCATGTGGTACATGCGCACCTCCAAATGCTGCAGTGTCCGCAGACATATTGTCCCATGTTCATGGGTGCGGGAACACATTTCAACCAGGGTAGAGATCACCTCTTTATTGGTAGCTCTGAAAAAACACTTTTTTTGTATTTGTTTGGGATTGTTCTCTTCTTCTCCTCCTTACATTATTACACAAGCTTCTCCAAAATAGCTTAGAGATTATGTAACACAATATAATTTTCAATGGGAGACAAATAAAAATCAGCTCCACTGAAAAACCTCACACTAAAAGCACTAAGGTTCTCATGGGCACAGAAGAACATTCTAGCATCGAACAGAAATGCAGACATGCCGCCGTTTACAAGACACCTTTCCTTCACAACCTTGGAAGAAAGTACATCGGGATTGTTCCACACTGGTCTTGGTGGTATGCATGAGAAAATCACTGTTGCTGTGTGAAAAAGGCACATCACTGCTTTCATCACCTCCTTCAGTTCACCGAGCAAACTTGCAGCAGTGTGAAAAGCAACATACAGTGCTCCACAATGCAGCACTAGTATTATGCCAACAGTACTCCAACACGCATGTCAACAGTACTCCAAGTGGCCACATCTCTGCACTCTGCAATCACAGCTTGCAAACTCGGTAGAGCTACACTGCACCACAAAGTGTGCACTCCTTCCACACAAACATTTTCATCAACGCTGCTACCCTGGGCATATGTGTGCAGTTTACCCATAAACGAATCACTGACGATGAGCACTCTCACTCTCTGCATCTCTGCCATCATCATGGTACACAGCAATAAAAAAAGTATTACCACCCCTTCCTCATAGGCACACCCTCAACACCTGATTGGATATTCCGCAGTCCAATTTCCATGCCAAGCATAGTAAGAAGGACAGCATGTGGCATGTGCGCTTCCCCAACTACCACGAGGGCCGCGCCCCATTAAATCAGGGGCAGTCCTTCCCTTTAAGTACTATTTTTCCAGCACTCTCTCATTGGGTACTGTTAAACAGTCACAAACGCATCCACCAACCACATACAAGACCTCTGCATCTAACACTCCATACTAAATGTTAAACACTCAGAGTACAAGTGTCCTGTGAATCAAAAGCACCTCCACTGGAAAGTACGATAAACCTATCCACGATTTCTGCATCCAGTTTCCTCCACATCGGCACCCATCACCACAACCTGCAGTTATCGATATTTGTTATACAATACATTTGCAACTCTGTTAAAAGTGCCTCACAACAGGGTACCTGCCACTGAACCTCCGTAACAGACTCAAAAAGCATACTGTCATTTCTCACATCACCTACCATCAAATGCCACCTACAGTGGTATGTACTTGCAAAGTTGACAATTACCCATATCAGACATTGTAATATCCAAACAGTTACCCTCTTTTTTCATTCTGTCAATTTTACAACCTTTTCCCCCACTAACGCACCTCCTTTACCTCGTAAAAATCTCACAGAAATGGATCAGTGAATGTGTCCTACCAAACTAAACCAAGTACATACATTGCATGCATGCCAACAGGGTGCCTGCCACCTACCTTACACACTTCACAGAATGCAACATTACTTACAAACCAACATTTTTTATTTGTGCATTGACAACAGTACCATTCATAAATGTGTATAAATAAATGAAACAACTGAAATAATTGCTCCACTCATGTAGTAACAATATATCTGCAGAAAAGTAAATGGAATTGCACACACAAAAACATTCTCCTTTGCAATCTGTACATCTTTCCAAATCGTTTTCTCACCCTTCTACAATTAGAACTAATCCATTTTCAAACTGAATAGTCCTACACCAACACACACACTTGCTAAAGTGCACGTCACACAACACACTTATAAATAACCCACTTACCCCCTTACCAAACATGCTGATGCTCCCAAATCCCCATTCATATACAAAGCCATCAATTTATACACACACACTAACACTTCCTGGCAAGAGATCCCCTTACACTTTTAAATAATGTATTCTCCAAATGCAATCACTATTCCTTTAACAAACATACTTTCTTACGATCTTCTTGTACAGTTGCAGTACCCACCTCTGTCCTGAAAACCACTGGCGTATGAACTTGAAAAAACAACCTAGAATAAACCTACTCTCACCAACCAACAAGTAAGTACAATACCATTGTAGTGTTTTATGTCTTACTGAGGGAGTGTAGTGTTATTTTATTGTAAGATACAGAATTGCCTCAACCCACCGGTATTTGCTTCATTCTTACTCATGTCACCTCTACAGTCCCTCACTTTATATTATTATCTTGCCACCATTATACTAACCCCCAGATAGTAATATAGCGTTCACCACCAAAAGTTAGAGCCCATTACACAGAGACACACTTCTCTTTATATGCCTACCCTCATATTCATGCACATTGCACACATACACATTTCAAAATCTGCACACCCACACTGTCCTTTTTTCTCCAACAGCTACTACAGAATTCCTACCAAACAGCAACTCCGTAAAAAACAACGCAGAAATAGATCAGCGCAACCTAAAAGCATAGAAAGTAGCTATCCACCCATGGCAGAATTTGGACAGAAAGTTCAAAGAGAAGAGCCAATACAGTCAATAACAAAAATGAAAGCACCTTCCAGTAAGGAATCTGTAATTCCTCTGTCAAAATATAGAAATAAAAAGAAATGCACTAAAAAGAGTGCAACTCGCACTACTGCTAACAGAGCACGTACAAATGGTAATGTCACCACAAGAAAGAATTCCCAAAAATGTATTTTACCAAAGAATTTCCACCACAGAGTCCTTCAGATCCTTATAAATAGAGGAGAGAATTCACACGCAACCCTTAAAATGTACTGCAGAAAAATAATCCTGGAAGCTTTTGTAGACAGCGCAATGCTCCTGAAACAGAAATTGTTTATATTAATTTTAAACAGAATGAAACCACTAACAAAATTAATTTGTAAACTACAACCACTACTTTGAAACAAACACAATATCAGCATAGATACCTTTGGTAAACATCTGTACAGGTGAATGGAGACACAGCACCAGCACAGAACCATACTTCAATGAAGAATCATATAAAAAAGAGCAAACACACCAAATTGCCATACATAGCAGTGGACGAGGGTATGAAAAGGTGCACAATACCATAATGGAAGAAGAAACACTCCTTTCACAAACATCCCCATCAAACTTAGATGCCACTCTCCATTCAACCGAACCAATACGCCCCACCTACAAATGGCCTTGCACATCAATGTGTAATGGTCACCAAAACTCTATCAAAGCTTTCCAGCAGTTCCTCAATCACTATGTGAAAGCCAACAACAAAGGATAAATGAAAATACTACAAACCATGGACTCCTATCAAGTGTGCAAATACACAGGACTACGAGGACATTCCTTAGCCTGTTTTTCTGGACCTGCTTGCAAAAGCACCTACCACCATATCAAAATGCCAGTCAGTCAGTCAAACAAGTTTATTCGGATTTAGAAAATCCATCAAACAGCATAGAATAAATACAAACAGCAAACGTTATACAATTCTTCAGTAGGTTCTAAAAACCTATACAGACAAAGTTAAAACGGGGCATAAATGGGGCATAATAGAATAAAACAATGGTTAATTCATAAAGACTAATTCATGGGCTCCTGTTAATACAAGTACACAGTTAAATCATTATACAGAGTGAGTCCTCCGATATTAGGTTTTTTATAAATGGCTTCCAGCTCCCTGGAGCCTCATCAAACTTTTCCAAAAATACATTGCTCTTTTTAAAAATGTGAGCAGGGCCCATGCCGTAAAGACAGTGTCTGCGCTCAGAAGAAAGATGAGTGCAGCTTTGTAGTGGCATATCTCATACTTCCTTAAGGCTGGTAGCAAGGTTGCTCTGCGAATACCTACATAACCCGGGCAAAAAAACAATAAATGAGCCAGATCTTCCAGCTGGTTGCCGCTCTGGATGATTTTGGATGCTGAAATCTTGGATTCTTTTGCAGAACTTTCTACTGGAGGTGCTTTGGAAGCACACGCAATGTGTACTCGGAGTGTTTAACGGTACATATCTAGTGCTGTACAGAAATTATAGTTTTGGATTCATGTGTGAATATTTCACAGTACCCAATGAGGGAGTGCTGCAAAAAGAACAGTGGAAAGGAAGGAAGGACTGTCTCTGCTTTACTAGGGCGCGGCCCTCGCTGTAGCTGGGAAAGCACATGTGCCACATCCTGTGCTTTTGTGCAAGGTGGGCATGGAAATGGAACTGTGGGGATTATCCAATCAGGTGTTCAAGGTATGGTTCACAGGAAGGGGCGGCACTATTTTTTCCCAAAACTCTGTGTAGTGAGGTTGGCAGAGATGGAGAGATGCACAGTGCTGATCGTGGGTGATACTTATGTGCAAGATCTGAACAGGTATGCCATGCAAAGAGGCATTGCTGCTAATTTTGGTTTGGAAGGAGTGGAGGCTTTTTGGGGCAGTCTCTATGAGTGCAGTTTCGGCGGTATGGTTCACCTTTGAAAATATGTGGCCTCTGTTGCTACTGTTCAAGTTGTCATGGCGCATTATGGAGTTGTATGTTTGGGTTACATGGCATGTGGACGTTTGCTCTGTCACCTGAAGAAGTTGATGAATGCAGTGATGCATATTTTTCCCACTGCCAAGGTGGTTTTCTCATGCATAGCACCAAGAGGAGTATGGGAACATGCTGGTGTAATTTGTCTCCAGCCAGAGCTCGGAAGGTGTCTTATAAACAGAAGCATGTGTGAATTTAAGTGCTCTGATGGGATGTTCTCCACCCACTATGAGATCATGAATTCGAAACATATGCACTGTTTCCATGCAAATGGCATTTCTTTGACCACCATTGGCAATGCTAGTCTCTTTTACACTGTGCAAGAAGCTTTGTTCAGAATTTCGTAAAAATTTAAGGAGAATAAGAAAACAGAAAGTCATATAAAGAGAATAAACAAAAAAGGGTCTTTACAAGCATGTAAAAATATATATAAATAACTCTTCAGAGCCTCCACTAAAGACGAAATCCCCTACCCTGTTTCAAATTTCTTCCACCCTCCCGTTCCTAGCACAATAACTCAGCAGACTCCGGAGTAGTTTCAGGATTACACATGCCACATCTGGGCCTTTTCAGGATGGCAGGCATGGAAATGGGACTGTGGAAGCTAATGCATTGTTCAAAAGGTTTTCTGGTTGTGGTGTGTACGTAAAAACTGTGGCAGAAGGTCTATTTGTACAGAGAAATGCAGAAGCCTATGGTTAAAGTGTGCAAGGTAAGTGGCAGGCATCCTGTTTGCATGCATGCACAGTATGTACTTATTTTATGTTGCTAAGATAACTTTCAGTGCTGTTTTTGTGCGAAATATTTACGAATTCTGGAGGAAAAGGGTTAGAGCAGAAAATAATTCTGTGAAGTGTGCAAGGTAAGTGGTAAGCATCCTGTTTTTATGTATGCAATGTGTGTACTTGTTTTAGGTTGCTAAAATACATTCAGTGCTGCTTTTGTGCAATATTTTTCCGAATTATGACGGCGATGGGTTAGTGTGTATACAAATCCGTAGCATTGTCGGAAGGAAAGAAGAGAGTTCCTGTTTGGATATTACAATGGCTGATATGGGTAAATGAAAATGTTGAAAGCATATATCATAGAAGTGGCACTTGATGGTAGGTGATGGGAGAAAAACCAGTATGTTTTTTAAGTATGTCATGGATCTTCAGTGGCAGATACCGTGCTCAGAGGCACTTATAACAGAGTTTTAAACATACTGCATAAAAAGTATTCATACCTGTACTTTGTGGTGATGGGTGCCCATGTGGATGAATGTGGATGCAGATATCTTGATAGTTTTACAGAACTTTCCACTGGAGGTGCTTTCGAATCACATGACACTTGCAGTCTGAATGTGTAACGGTACATATGACGTGTTATACAGAACAGACAGTGTTAGATGCTGATGTTTTGGATGTGATTGGTGGATGCATGTGTAACGTCTGCCTTTAACAATCTTAATGCACTGCTGCTTTAAACCGGAACGAAGAACAAACTGGCAGAGTAAGGACTGCAAAGTACTGAGAGCAGAACGTCACTACAACGTGGTAAGTACACTAAAGTTTGTCCTGTGTACAATAGTAGAAAAGCTTGATGTTTCTTTTTTTACGCAGCAATGGCAAGCACCCTAGAATGAGTGGAAGAGAATTTCCCTCATGACGAAATGAATGACGATAGTAACCCCATTGGTACGCACCGCAGTCTAAGAAGTAAAACAATATATATTGCTTCATGTACACCCAACAGATTTCTTTTTCTTTAACTGAACATACTGGAAATTAAAGGAATGCACCACAAGCAGCACCTCTTCCACAACAGCATACGGCCACAGGGAGTGAAGGAAACTGTAAATAGAAACTGGACAGCCTGGAGACCAAAATTGAGGAATTGTTGAACAATTTTGCTGCCTTAATAGATTTCGTACAAGGAGATATTATGGAGAAAATAAAATACCACTGCCCCACCTGCATTTGTACCCCTTCCCCATTTCCCAGCCCACCATCCACGCAAATTCCCTGTGATCAGAGGCATTACGATGAGACCTCAATCCCTTCCTCCCCTCACAACCAACATGTACAAATCCCCAATTCCCCTGTATATGTATCCACTGCTGCTACCCGTTCCCTTTCTTAATAGTATCTATGAATGTGTGAAAATAAAGGTTTATATGTAAATTGTTGCTGAGTGTATGTGTGGCTTTTCCTTTTCTTTAAAATCCCGTTATGACTCTGCGGCGCACAGTACTGGTTGGGATGACCGCAATTAAGCAAAATGGAGGTGCCCTATGGACACTGCACCTGTCCAGGCAATCCGCAATGACAATGGAGACATCCGTAGGATGCGACTACGGGCCGCATGTCCGCATCTTGTGATGTACCTGTAATTAGTTGTGGGAGAGTACGTTTGTCTGGTGCACAACTACGCACATGCAAATCTCTTCCTCTGTGTCCTGGTAACACCAGCCCTGTCCAGCATGTTCGAAGAAACTTGTGACATACTTTTAGTAGTTCAAGGCACCCACCCACATCCTACGGATACCTGTGCACATGAACATCCCACCTAATGTACCCTACAAAAAGCCAGCTTGTTCCAAAACGTTCACTGCATGTGTGTCACACCTTTAATTGGTTTGGGGATCCCAACGGTGTCCGCAGGACACCTATGCATATGCGCACAAAATATTTTGCCCAATACGCGTCCTGCGGACAGCCATCCCATTGGAGAACATTTGCGACATCAACATGGGACCGCAACCGCGCTGCGTGTCGGCCTTTATTTGCTGGACATGATCCGGATCTCCAGACATCAAAAAAGTACTGTTTTCTGCAATGTATGGAGTCTTACTATGAAAGTGAACGTTTACAGAGGTCCCACACTCTGCCCTTGTACATCTAACTATTTTTGGGAAAGATTTAGGGCTGCTTTCCGGTTCCAAGTGCTCCAAAGCAGCCCTATAAAATGCCGCATCCCATAGCTGCTCTGCATTCTGTGGTTGGCTTTCCAGAAGAGAGCAGCGGTGCACATTGTTTCGTGCTGAAATTCTTTGTGATCAGTTCTGCAGTGCTATGTTACCTTTGCAACTAATGGCAACCATGTCTGCTGCTACTACCTCTAACTCAGTAGCACCCACACCCTCACACTCACCACCACCACCACCTCCTTCCAAAGGGCCTGGACAAGGGAACAGGTGTGGTAATGTTGATAGAGATCAAGAGCAGAACGAGGATGAGGTAGAGAAATACGACATTGCCTGCAGCCAGTGTGAGTCCTGGGTGTGGAAACTATTTACCACCATAGGAGACGTGCCCAAATCTTGTGCTAACCAGGTGAGATGCACTGAGTGCAACATCGAGGAAAACCTGGCTTGTATAGCTACGGCACCAGCTCCATGCAGCGACACATCAAATCGAACCACAAGGCAGCAGTTCAGAGGGATATCCCCTTCGAACAAGACAGTGGGTTAATTACCTCTACAGCATCTGCTCCTGCCACCACTAGGGACACTCCAGTGGGGCAGTGGATCCCTAAACCATCCTTGCAGGCTGTACGCACTGCAGCAGACCCTTACCTTTCAATGGTCACTCTATTGTGCATGTACTGCGACGCAGTATTCTGTAGAGACCAACTTAGAAGTGCATTCGAGGCTTCGGTCTGGGAGCATGACTGGGACTGCCCCATACCTAAGTAAGGGCCACAGAATATCTTCATCTCTCCACTTGCTCTTTCTTATCCCTGTGGTCGGTGCCCTTTCCCTAACCTCCCTTCTCTTCCTTTTCTTCTGTGTCATGTGTTACAAAAACAGGAGAAATACAAAACATCCAGAAATGTAAAAAAAAAGGCCAGCTTTCACAGTTCTAAAATAGAATTTGAATGAAAGGATGCAGGCCACATTGTAGCCTATAAGCTCTGCGGACAGTGCAGTAAAATAATGGAAGGCATGGCTCTGTCACAAACATTGCACGCACTCCCAAAAGGAAGTGGTGGCTCTGAAAAGAGCCTTTTTGTGCTGTTTGTGTTTGGAAGGTTTGAAGTGTTCAGCAGCTACTGGGGAAATGCTTGTTATACTTGCAAGAATAGCTGCACTGCATTTTGGATAGTATGCAGAAACAGCTGATTACCAGCATCAGTAAAATGGACTCCATCTCTATGAAAAATGTTGGTGCTACGAAACGTAATGTTTTCATTGTGGAAGGAGAACATGCCAATGTCTCGCAAAAAGGTGCAAACAGCCTTGTTCACATTGCGCCTCGCTTTCTCCATTTGCAGACCAAATGAGGAAGAATACAGTCACATCTGTCTCTGGGCAATGTGAGAAAAAAATTACTCGCGATTTAGGAAACATTTCCATGACTTCTCGAAGTGTCTACTTCATCGCAAACTTCAGTGAGATTCTGGTAACATGTCCTAAACTGTTCCCTCCACAATGAATAATAATAATAATGTCAGGATGATCGAGCGTCACCAAAGTGACACAAAGAGAACCCACATGCAGCCACTTCAACCCAAGTTCTGCGTACCAGTGACATCCACATGATGGAACCCAAGGTGTTCAGCCACTCCACAATATTCTGCATACACTTCTAACCAATGTATCCAGGAGTCGCCCGCAAGCCATATACTCTGCCTCCTGAGCAGCACAGCCATAACCAGAGCCACGTGCACTCCTATTTACAAACACACCTTCTGGCACAATCTGTCCTTACACACCACATCCAGGAAACCCTATCACCACGCCTCCACAGTCCCATTTCCATGCCTGCCAACCTCAAAAGACCTGCATGTGGTACATGCGCAGCTCCAAATGCTGCAGTGTCCGCAGACATATTGTCCCATGTTCATGGGTGCGGGAACACATTTCAACCAGGGTAGAGATCACCTCTTTATCGGTAGCTCTGAAAAAACACTTTTTTTGTATTTGTTTGGGATTGTTCTCTTTTTCTCCTCCTTACATTATTACACAAGCTTCTCCAAAATAGCTTAGAAATTCTGGAACACAATAGCATTTTCAATGGGAGACAAATAAAAATCAGCTCCACTGAAAAACCTCACACTAAACGCACTAAGGTTCTCATGGGCACAGAAGAACACCCTAGCATCGAACAGAAATGCAGACATGCCGCCGTTTACAAGACACCTTTCCTTCACAACCTTGGAAGAATGTACATCGGGATTGTTCCACACTGGTCTTGGTGGTATGCATGAGAAAATCACTGTTGCAGTGTGAAAAAGGCACATCACTGCTTCCATCACCTCCTTCAGTTCACCGAGCAAACTTGCAGCAGTGTGAAAAGCCACATGCAGTGCTCCACTATGCAGCACTAGTATTATGCCAACAATACTCATGCATATCAACAGTACTCTAAGTGGCCACGTCTCTGCACTCTGCAATCACAGCTTGCAAACTCGGTAGAGCTACACTGCACCACAAAGTGTGCACTCCTTCCACACAAACATTTTCGTCAACGCTGCTACCCTGGGCATATGTGTGCAGTTTACCCATAAACAAATCACTGACGATGAGCACTCTCACTCTCTGCATCTCTGCCATCATCATGGTACAAAGCAATAAGAAAAAGTATTACCACCCCTTCCTCATAGGCACACCCTCAACACCTGATTGGATAATCCGCAGTCCCATTTCCATGCCAAGCATAGTAAGAAGGACAGCATGTGGCATGTGCTTTTCCCCAACTACCACGAGGGCCGCGACCCATTAAATCAGGGGCAGTCCTTCCCTTTCAGTACTCTTTTTCCAGCACTCTCTCATTGGGTACTGTTAAACAGTCACAAACGCATCCACCAATCACATACAAGACCTCTGCATCTAACACTCCATACTAACTGTTAAACACTCAGAGTACAAGTGTCCTGTGAATCAAAAGCACCTCCACTGAAAGGTACGATAAACCTATCCACGATTTCTGCATCCAGTTTCCTCCACATCGCCACCCATCACCATAACCTGCAGTTATCGATATTTGTTATACAAATCATTTGCAACTCTGTTAAAAGTGCCTCACAACAGGGTACCTGCCACTCAACCTCCATAACAGACTCAAAAAGCATACTGTCATTTCTCACATCACCTACCATCAAATGCCACCTACAGTGGTATGTGCTTGCAAAGTTGACATTTACCCATATCAGACATGGGCCCTCATTACGACCCTGGCGGAAAGTAACTGACCTGACCGCCATAGCGTAAATAGCGTTTCCGCCATTGCACGACGGAGTAAAGTGCGGCTAATTCCGACCCATCGGGCACGAGCACTACGCCATGGCGGAAGTGCAAAGTCAGCGATGGCGGAAATGTCCCCAAAACGCCCCTCACCGCCGTCGTACGGCGCCCTAGGTGCAATTCCGCCACCCATCATAGCGGTCACCGTAATGAGCGGCAATCGGAAAATACGGTGACCGTAAATATACGGAAACGGAAGTAAAAACATGGTCCCGGAACGGGAAACAGCACGCCGTACACCTATAAAATCAGAATTCCCACACAACCATTAAAAATACTACCCTGAGACACATCCCAACCCGTCATCCACCCTAGTGAAAACAATAAAAATGGGAAAAGTAGCGAAAAAAGCGTGCGACCGCAAGCGGCAGGTCCACTTCTCCCGTGAGGAACTCACCGTGCTCACAGAGACCCTCCAGGAGAATGCTGCCGTCGTCTTCTCGACGCAAATGACCAGGACGGCACTTGCGAACAAGAAGGCCATATGGGCCCTGGTGGCACTGCGGGTAAGTGCGGTGGGGACCGCACCCCGCAACCCACAGCAATGCAGAAAGCGATGGGACGACTTGCGGATACGCGTACGGAGCATACTATCCGCCAACCGTAACATTGCCACAGCTACCGGGGGAGGATCGGAATCACCCATCAAGTTGACCCCCTGGGAAGAAATCTGTGCCTCCACCATTGGAATGGAGAGTATAGAGGGAGTCGGAGGGATGGAGAAAGGAGTGCAGACATCCGAAGAATCAGGTAGGTGGGCCAAATAAAACAATGCTAAATCCACAATGTCCAATCATGTGAAGTACCATGTGTCCACATAGTGCAACAGAAACACATGTCCAGGAGAACGTCCACATACATTGGCCTGATAGCGCACTTTAAAAGTCACATTAAATACATAAATAATTAAAAATCCTAAAAACACCCTCTACACGTGCAGCAGGCACACCCTAACTGCAGGCTGCAAAACAACTGCATCCTCAATCCACACAAAAATGAAACCACCTCCAAGGCCCTGACCCAAATCACCCTCAGGTACCACCCCAATGCATGTGATACATTGCCATTCCAATTTCCACAGACCCATAAATAACGCTCGCCCTCCTTTACTCCACCACAGGGTCCGATTCAAACGACGAGCTCCAGGACACCCCTACCAGCACACCTGCAAAGAGGGCCAAGACCAACGGCCAAAGACCCTCCACCTCAGCTGCACGGATCAAGACACGGCAGCAGCACAAATCAAGTGGCAGCACACAGGAGGGGACTTCAACAGGCACCCCAGCAGCCAGCATGCCCACAACAGCACCACCACAGGTCCCCCCAATGGATGCCACAGAAGGCACTGCTTCTGGTGGCAGCAGCACCATAGGTGACACTGCGTTAATGGCAGCATGCTCCGACACAGAAAACGGTGATGTCGATGTAGGATCCATCCATGACCTGTCTCAATCCCCCTGTTTGTTTCATCCCGTACACCATGAGGATACCACGCAGGGGCACCCACAAGACGACGACTGGCCATCCCCCACAAGCCCTGTGGCAAGGCAACATGAGGTGATCAGCCCCTCTGTGACACCACCGCAAATGGCCATGGCCCAGCAGAGGCAACAGTCCCTCGACCAGGTGATCGTGCAACAGCAGCAACTGGCCACGCTCCTCAAGGACCATGCTGATGAATGTGGGGGTACTAAGGCAGCCATAGAAACATCTACTGAGACACTTAGGGCAGAAATGGAGAGAAGTACAGAGACACTAAGGGCACAAATGGAGAGAAGCACCGAGAGCCTGAGAGTACAAATGGAGAGAAGCTCCGAGAGCCTGAGAGTACAAATGGAGAGAAGCACCGAGAGCCTGAGGGGGGAACTGCATGCGACGTCCAAAGACGTATGTGCTGAACTTGCCGCTGTGCGCCGTGTGCTCACTGAGCTCTCACAAACCCTTAGGGACATGCATGGACGTGAGCAGGCAGAGACATCATCCGTTGCAAGTTCCGTCCAGGGCAGCCCCCAACGTAGATCTGGGAGGAACCTGCGCTCCACAGGCAGGGGTGCCCCTGATACCCGGAGAGGGGGCTTGCAATAGCGTCTGCCCACTGACAATGAGCATCTTTGGACACTGGTGTTCGGGGGGGAGGTAGGAGGGTGGAGGGGGTGTGTTGGGCTTACTTGGGTGGCGGGTCGATGGGGTGTGTAACATAATTTCACATATGCTATAAACATTTCACAATCATCCAATGAGATGTGTGGACATTGATCTTTGTGTACGAGGCCTTTATAGGCGTACAGTCCATATTGTGCATGTTCCAGACACACACAGTGCCACAAGTCCCGTGTCCATGTATCAGCCACCAGGCGTGAGTGCTAGAAGCATGAATCTATGATAATCTGACGAATTTCACGGCCCTCCTGTGCCTCGCGGACTCCTTGAGGTGCTGCCACATCCCCACCCTCATCATGACCATTTTCAGGTGCTTGCAGTTCTGCGTCAGGGGGCATGGGCACATTTCTACGTACGCACATGTTGTGTAGCATGACACATGCCATGACCATCTTTGCAACCTTCTCATGGCGGTACAGGAGTGCCCCGCCAGACCTGCTGAGGCAGCGGAAACGACCCTTCAGTAGGCCGAATGCCTGTTCTATGACTACACGGGTACGTGAGTGGGCATGGTTGTAGTCCTCCTCATGCTGGTTCCGTGGGTTCTGGAGTGGTGTAAGGAGCCATCTCTTCAGTGGATACCCGGCATCACCTGTATGTGGACAATAAAGGATGTTTGTGGAATGACATTGCTACGTACGCGCCCCCCCCCCTTCCTGCCAGGTCATTGCCGCATCACATGCCCCACATTATCATGCATGAAATGAGACTCACCGAGTAGCCAGGATCTGTTCCCTGCATGTCGCTCCATGTAGCGTGGTATTGTAGAGTTCCTCAAGACCATAGAATCATGGGTTGATCCAGGAAATCGGGCACAACAATGTGTAATGATCCTGTTGGAGTCACACACCATTTGTACATTAAGAGAATGATATTGTTTTCGGTTGCGGTACTGGGCCTCCATGGCATGTGGGACAACCAATTCCACATGGGTGCAGTCGATGGCACCAATGCAACCCGGTATGCCGGCAAGTGCATGGAATCCCACTTTTGTGTTCGTAATTTCCTGCTCCGAGCGTGGTAGAGAGATGTAGTCGTCTGCGTGCTTCAGGAGGGCATCGAGCACTTGCAATAGTGTCCGTGACAACAGTGGCTGTGAAATGCCATGCAACTGTCCGACTGTGTGCTGGTAGGTGCCTGTGGCCAGGAAGTGGAGTACATACACCACCTTCAGTAGGGGTGGGATGGCGGTTGGGCTATCTATCATGCTGACAAGGTCAGCGTGTGTCATGTCCACAATGGCGGTTATGGTGTCCCGGTCCAAACGGTAGAGGGTGTGGATCTGCTCATCAGTGAGGTTGAACGGATGTGCTCGGAGGCGTGGGATTGCGGGCTGCCTGCGTGGTGGTAGTGGCTGTGCTGGTGGGCCTTGCTGGCCCTGCCTTGCCCTCCTCCTCCTCCTGCGTCTCCTCTGTGCGGCCGGTTGTTGTAGTAGTTGGTGTTCGTCTTCTTCTTGAAGTTGGAGTACTTGCAGTGCTATCAGGTCCCCCAGGGCCAACATCGCTAGTCCTGCCGGTAGCATTTTGGAGTGGGTGTGGTTGTGGGAGGGGGTTGGGTGTGCAATTTATGTGTTTTCAGGCTGTATAGCCTCCACCTGTGGTGATTCATTCCACCTGTGCAAGCTGCAATCCCCTTTGGGCGAGCACGTCCCGCACACAACGCTGCAATTCGACGCATGGCATCTTGCTATTACAATCATGTATTTAATCCCGATGGCAGTGAAATATTGGTTCATATGTTCATTCTGCTATGGTCCCATTGTTTCACATACTATCTTTGCAGTCGCGAACAAACTTGTGTAGGGTCAGTGGAATGTAGTACTCGATTAACGGTGGACCCTCATGCAGCACTGTACCGAGGTTCACCGACGGGCGGGGCGTCCCATTTGTGAGTGAAGCCAGTTGCCATTTTCACACACTGCCGCACTACATGGATGGATTTGTGATTTCAAGCGGTCACAGATGCCTTTTCGACGTGATGTTGCAAATGAGGAATTCGAAGGACAGCGCTTTCGGTTTTGAGCTAGCGGCGAGGAGACGCCCACAGGTCTGACTGCAGATATAAAGTTCTATTGTTTAATGTCCTTCGGACAGGGGCCATGGCGAGAATGCAATGATTGATATGAATAGTATGGGATGCGCAATAGCGTAGTGGACGATAAGGCAGGACGTTCCCAAATACATGTTACTTCACAACACTGGAATTCCGGGCTGGAGCACAGTGGATTTTGCAGACTGCATTACGCACAGACTCAATGGAAATTTCACATGTTATGTGAGTAAATTATCAGGCGTTTTCATACCGGGATGAGGGAATGATGTATGGATGCATGGACAGATGATTTAATAGAGAGTTTGCCATGTACATGGCTTTTTGGAATCTATCCACTTCCCCTGCACTATGTGATGCAGGGCTGCCATAGTGGGACCATCGTCTATCTGCCCTTGTTGAACCCTCCCTGTCTCGACGCGCCTTCAAACACTTGTGTCTATGCACGTTACTAATCCCATCTAATGGATTCTGTTTTAACAGACGCATGCACACAAACACTCGTTTGTAATAGTGTTTTCACCTCAATTTATATAGTTATGATTCGCAAGTGATTTTTGGGTGGGAATAATCCTTTTGAGTGGGCTAGCATGCATATGGCTGTGGATTTAGTGTGATCATTGAAGTGAGTAATTCAAATGAAGTTCTGATGCCCATACTATTCTTTTTCATTTCATTTGGGTGACAGGTATCTCCTCCCCTTTTGCCGCTGCCATCTGTATGCCAGTCCTGCAGATGGCTTTTACTCCCGACACCTGCTGCTTCGTGTTAATCAGTGGAGCACCATTACGATCTTATGGGACGATCGCCAATGGGCCACATGCCCTTACGCAGTTCTAGTGGCTAGGAGCAACATATCGACCTTTCAGCTGGACTAGTGCCTACCTAATGGGACGGCCCTGCGGTTCTAGGCGCTTCCATGTTGCCTTTTTGAACGTGAATGTAGCCCCTGTGTACCATGAAGGAACAGGGCGTCACACAAGAAGAAGCTGGTCATTTATTGCGGATGCAGCCCACAATAATGAAATATATTTTGGAGTTCATGACCTAATAGCTGTATGGGCTTGGTGATTTTGTTGTGCATTAAATTTTGATTATGATATTGACCGTGTAGCGTTATTCTTTGCAAGTAATGTAGCATATTCCTATTTGTGGAGCGATGTATTGTGAGAAGATCTGCATTGGGTTCCGGCTTCTGAGTATAGTTGCGTGGTACTGTACTGGGCGCGTTTGCCTACGAAGCCCAGTGAGGTCAGGGATAGGGGCTGCCATTATGACTGTTTTAATGATGTCATGCTCAGGGGCGGGGGATTAGCTTTTGTGTAACAGATGCCGGTCAGCCAGGTGGATTGGTGGAATGATGTGATTATCATAATATGGCTGGTCACAGGTGCCTGTGTTTGCGTGCGTTTCTTGGTGGGAGACTGAGGTCATGTCCATTGGAATGGCTTCTGTATTCGTGCCATCTGTGCCCTGCAGCTCCCATTGGCCCCTCTTGAGATGAGCCTGGCTGCTCAGTCTGCCAACTTGTGTGGTACATGCTTATGCTGATGGTTGGTTTGTTTACTGGCAGGAGTACAGGGCTGGTGCAGTCTCACTCAGGATACTGCTTTGAATGTTGCCTTACACTGGTGTCAGTCGATGGGGGGCCTGTTTTTGTTTGTCTCATATTTCAGTTCATGTTGCTGTACTTGAACCTTCACATGCCTGTGCTGCATCAGTACGGCAATGGTGCCATGGCAAATATGGATGGCCACTCACAAGGCACTTGGAGCCCCTACATTCATTTGTTCGTTGGCATGCATGGGTGACTTGTACATTTCACTGGTTGCTTTGTGTGACTTCATTGCACCTACGAGGAGTTGTGCAATGTGGCCAGGGAGTGGTGTACAGGCACTCAGTAGGGCCTTTTACGGTTGGTTCGCGATGCCGTACTTCTCACCATGGCGGAATGGTACTTTCCGCCATGCTTGATGGCGTTAGGTAAATGTCCGCTAGGGTCAGAATTCGCGTACCGTTGCGCCATGGTGGTAATTACGGTTTCGCATGGCGCGCGTGCGCGTACTTGGTGCAGTTAGCGTTGGCGTTCACTACGGTGTCGCTAATGGCATCGTACTTTACGGTGACGGGTCATAATCGCACCGAGCGCTATTCGATGGCGGTATTGCATTTCCGCCATCGTTTTTCGATTTCCGCCAGGGTCGTAATGAGGGCCATTGTAATATCCAAACAGTTACCCTCTTCTTTCATTCTGTCAATTTTACAACCTTTTCCCCCACTAACGCACCTCCTTTACCTCGTAAAAATCTCACAGAAATGGATCAGTGAATGTGTCCTACCAAACTAAACCAAGTACATACATTGCATGCATGCCAACAGGGTGCCTGCCACCTACCTTACACACTTCACAGAATGCAACATTACTTACAAACCAACATTTTTTATCTGTGCATTGACAACAGTACCATTCATAAATGTGTATAAATAAATGAAACAACTGAAATAATTGCTCCACTCATGTAGCAACAATATATCTGCAGAAAAGTAAATGGAATTGCACACACAAAAACATTCTCCTTTGCAATCTGTACATCTTTCCAAATCATTTTCCCACCCTTCTACAATTAGAACTAATCCATTTTCAAACTGAATAGTCCTACACCAACACACACACTTGCTAAAGTGCTCATCACACAACACACTTACAAATAGGCCACTTACCCCCTTACCAAACATGCTGATGCTCCCAAATCCCCATTCATTTACAAAGCCATCAATTTATACACACACACTAACACTTCCTGGCAAGAGATCCCCTTACACTTTTAAATAATTCTCCAAATGCAATCACTATTCCTTTAACAAACATACTTTCTTACGATCTTCTTGTACAGTTGCAGTACCCACCTCTGTCCTGAAAACAACTGGCGTGTGAACTTGAAAATACAACCTAGAATAAACCTACTCTCACCAACCAACAAAGTAAGTACAATACCATCGTAGTGTTTTATGTCTTACTGAGGGAGTGCAGTGTTATTTTATTGTAAGATACAGAATTGCGTCAACCCACCGGTATTTGCTTCATTCTTACTCATTTCACCTCTACAGTCCCTCACTTTATATTATTATCTTGCCACCATTATACTAACCCCCAGATAGTAATATAGTGTTCACCACCAAAAGTTAGAGCCCATTACACAGTGACACACTTCTCTTTATATGCCTACCCTCATATTCATGCACATTGCACACATATACATTTCAAAATCTGCACACCCACACTGTCCTTTTTTCTCCAACAGCTACTACAGAATGCCTACCAAACAGCAACTCTGTAAAAAACAACGCAGAAATAGATCAGCGCAACCTAAAAGCATAGAAAGTAGCCATCCACCCCTAGCAGAATTTGTGCAGAAAGTTCAAAGAGAAGAGCCAATACAGTCAATAACAAAAATGAAAGCACCTTCCAGTAACGAATCTGTAATTCCTCTGTCAAAATGTAGAAATAAAAAGAAGTGCACTAAAAAGAGTGCAACTCGCACTACTGCTAACAGAGCACGTACAAATGGTAATGTCACCACAAGAAAGAATTCCCAAAAATGTATTTTACCAAAAGATTTCCACCACAGAGTCCTTCAGATCCTTATAAATAGAGGAGAGAAATCACACGCAACCCTTAAAACGTACTGCAGAAAAGTATTCCTGGAAGCTTTTGTAGACAGCGCAATGCTCCTGAAACAGAAATTGTTTATATTAATTTTAAACAGAATGAAACCACTAAAAAAAATAATTTGTAAACTACAACCACTACTTTGAAACAAACACAATATCAGCATAGATACCTTTGGCAACATCTGTACAGGTGAATGGAGACACACCACCAGCACAGAACCATACTTCAATGAAGAATCATACAAACTAGAGCAAACACACCAAATTGCCATACATAGCAGTGGACGAGGGTATGAAAAGGTGCACAATACCATAATGGAAGAAGAAACACTCCTTTCACAAACATCCCCATCAAACTTAGATGCCACTCTCCATTCAACCGAACCAATACGCCCCACTTACAAATGGCCTTGCACATCAATGTGTAATGGTCACCAAAACTCTATCAAAGCTTTCCAGCAGTTCCTCAATCACTATGTGAAAGCCAACAACAAAGGATACATGAAAATACTACAAACCATGGACTCCTATCAAGTGCACAAATACACAGGACTTCGAGGACATTCCTTAGCCTGTTTTTCTGGACCTGCTTGCAAAAGCACCTTCCACCATATCAAAATGTCAGTCAGTCAGTCAAACAAGTTTATTCGGATTTAGAAAATCCATCAAACAGCATAGAATAAATACAAACAGCCAAAAGTTATACAATTCTTCAGTAGGTTCTAAAAACCTATACAGACAAAGTTAAAACGGGGCATAAATGGGGCATAATAGAAAAAAAGAATGGTTAATTCATAAGGACTAATTCATGGGCTCCTGTTAATACAAGTACACAGTTAAATCATTATGCAGAGTGAGTCCTCCGATATTAGGTTGTTTATAAATGGCTTCCAGCTCCCTGGAGCCTCATCAAACTTTTCCAAAAATACATTGCTCTTTTTAAAAATGTGAGCATGGCCCATGCCGTAAAGACAGTGTCTGCGCTCAGAAGAAAGACGAGTGCAGCTTTGTAGTGGCGTATCTCATACTTCCTTAAGGCTGGTAGCAAGGTTGCTCTGCGAATACCTGCATAGCCCGGGCAAAAAAACAATAAATGAGCCAGATCTTCCAGCTGGTGGCCACATACCGAACAGCCAGACGCAACTGGGTTAGCAACACACCATTCTACTGTAAGAAATCTCATTTACAAACTGTACTATGCAAAAAAGTCCAGCATTAGCACTGCAACATTTAAATGATATTCTCTGACACAGTACAGCCAAACAACTGCTCGAAGATATAGAGAACATACAAAGGAAATAGTTTGGAACTGAAGAACACTTACAAACTCCAGCACTTTCAGACAACAGTAGTGACAACTTTGCAGATGTCAACTTTCTATGTCACACATATAAAAAAAGAAATATGAAAGTTCAAAAGCACATCTGCTGAAGTGCCAAACCAAGTATGTGTGTGTTGCCGTAGAACTTTCTATAGAAAGAGCACCAACACTATAGATATAATGCACAAAATAGAAGGCAACGAGGACTCCCAATGGTTTCAATTAGCTCTGTACCTTATAACAGATAACAAATACAAAATTACTTACACCTCCATACTGTGCACATACTCCACTGGAAAACTTGACAATAAACAAATGCCTTCATGGGCCATCAGTAATAATTTGGAAGTATTTCCACTGCCAAACTCACTCCAGCAGCTTAATTTGTATGAGAGCATTATAATCCAAACATTACAACCATTTCAAGCAATAATACAACTTCAACCAAAAACTGCAAACTTGCATCCCACCAAATTACTAAGAGGGATTTCGTGACAGTAGTTAATTTACCATTAGATCTCAAAGACATTGTAGACACTCTACGAGTGCAAAAGCCTGTACAACAATCTTTGATTATCCTGCTAAATTGTGTACCTACAAAAGACAAAAGAATATGGCAACTAGTGGACCTAAACAAAGTTAGGAAAGCCTTGCAATACCTTAAAGAGAACAATGAATATTACAAAGAGATAAACGTTGAAGAAAACCTGAGAGAAACCACAGAAATAATTCAGGACTCCTCAACAACTGGCCAATTTGAACTTCTAGATCCTACTGCAGCCTCCAATATTTTAGATCACTATACACTTCACCCACTGCACTCCAAAGACACCATAGACGATGCACTAGAAACATATCAAATGCGGCAAGACAAAGGGTTGCCAATCAGTGTATGGGAAGAAAGTGTAGAAGCACGAGCCTTTCCTCTACTCTTTCCAACTGGAAAAGGTGGAAGATATGATGAAAGATGCACACAAATAACAGCATCAGAATACCGCTCTTTACAAATGTATTCTTTTTAAAAAACTTTTCTTTATTGGCAAGAAGCAGTAGTAGGCACGGTATATGTTACAGTAACAACATAGAGTACAGGTCAAAAGAGTAGGTGTCGATGCAAAGGCGCAGCAAAGAAAACACTCAAGCATATACCAGCAGGTAAATTACAGTTGGCCATTCATTTTACAGCATGGTCCATCCCCTGCCCCGGAGATGGGGGAGAAGACAGAAGCTCCAGATCAACCCTTCTGTTCAGGTAGCTACAGAACCCAGTCCAAACATTTTTAGGTCTGGCATTCCCGGGCAACATGTTGATGTAGTCCTCCTCACATATTTGTGTCCAAGTGAGGGCTTTCAACCACATCTGTAGTGAAGGGGGGGATCGCTGTTTCCAACACCGCAGAATGCACTTCTTGGCCACAATCGCAGCCACATTCAGGAATCTAGCAGCCCGCTTCGCGTCAGTCCCCTCCCAGACCCCGAACAGTAGAGACAGGGGGTATCGGGGTCAACGCGGAATGCCACCATCTCAGAGAGAGCCCCAAGCACCGCGTCCCAGAACGGAGCCAGTGCCCCACAAGACCAGAACATGTGTGCGTGGTCCGCATTGCTGGATCGACATCTCTGACAGGAGTGGGAGTGGTCCCGTGCAAATCTCCCAACCGTGTGAGGGGTGTAATATAGGCGATTGAGCAACTTGTATTGAATGCATCTGACCCTGGAGCTGAGAGAGACCTTGCATGTATGCATGCACATTTTGGTCCACATACCATCTGTGATGTCTAACCCCAGATCGCGGCTCCAAGCATCCCGGACAGCATGGGAGGGTTCGGCGGCTCTCGCCATCAACATTTTATACAGGGCGGACCCTATGCCCCTGCCCCCAGTGGAGTTCGCAATATAGCAAATCTCTGGGGACTCAGGGGGTTCATCAGGATATGAGGGCCACATGTCCTGGACAGCCACTCTGAGTTGAAAGTATTGCAGCAGTTCCAGAAAGGACTTGGAGTGCCCTGGCCTCCAAGTGTGAGGGGTGATAAATTTCCCATCGGGGAACAGGTCGGAGAATGATCTGTATCCCAGGTCCAACCAGTGACGCATCAGCAGCTTATCTTGTGTGGGGGTGAGGCCAGGGAACGACCATAAGAGAAGCCATTTATAGTACGGGGGGGAGTCGGAGTAGGGCATCAGAACCTGTTGCCACGCTCTGATAGTGGAGGCCACCGGGTCAGCGGGGGCGTCCGAGTGATACGAGTGGAAGAGGATAAGGGACATGACATTCACTTCCGCAGTCGCGAGTCTCTCAAGCTTAACATGGGGAGGAGGGTCCTGGTACCAGTAAGTGGCGTGCTGAGCTTGTGCGGCTATCCAGTACTGAGTAAGATCGGGCACATTGAAGCCCCCTTTCTCGTAGGGCAGAGTCATAAATTGCCACTTCCTACGAACGGCACCGGAATGCCACAGGAAGCGTTTGCAACCCGCATGCAGGTCAGCAAAGTATTGTTTTCCGGGCCAGAGTGGGACATTAGCAAATATATATAGGAGCTTTGGGACAATGATCATCTTGATTAGGGACAGCCTCCCTGATAGTGAGAGTGGAAGGTGGCACCATCTTTTCATCCTAGTCTCAGTGTATTGCGCGGCCGCCCCATAGTTGTCAGCCAATAGAGAGGATTTCGAGAGGGACACCTGGACCCCTAGGTATTTGATGCCCTCGGGGGCCCACTTGAGTGGGAATTCACATGCAGGTTGGGGAGTTGCGGGTGTGAGGGGGAAGATTTCTGATTTGGTGTAAATTATAGTGAAGCCCGAGAAGGTGCCAATTTTGATTATTTCACGAATGATCGGGTCAAGATGGACCGATGGGTCTCTAATGTACAAGAGCACGTCATCCGCATAAAGTGATATGATCGCAGGGGTGTCCCGTAGCTGTATAATTTTACGGGTGTGGTTGTCTCTGACACTATCAGCCATGGGTTCGATAGCCATTGCAAAAAGGAGGGGAGAAAATGGGCAGCCCTGACGGGTCCCTCTATGGAGGGTGAAGGGAGCTGAAAGGTGAGAGTTAACCAGGACTCTGGCGACAGGGTTAGTATATAGCAGTTTAATGCAGGCCAACATGTATAGCCGATCCCCATCTTCACCAGCACCGCCCACAGGTATTGCCATGAGACCATGTTGAACGCCTTTTGGGCGTCTAGCGTCACGGCAACCGCGTTGGCTTTGGGGTCTATCCTAGAAATAACGTTGAATAACCGCCGGATGTTTAATGCAGTGGAGCGGGCAGGGACAAAACCACTTTGATCCGGGTGGATCAGATATTTCATGATGGGGAGGAACCTGTTAGCTATGACCTTGGCGAAAATTTTGGTGTCGGTATTGATGAGGGACAGGGGTCTGCAGGAGCCGCATTCATCAAGAGGCTTACCCGGCTTGGGAAGCACAGTGATGACAGCCTCACGCAGGGTCTGGGGAAGGGTGGCCAGGCGCAGGGACTCAACCCAGACCTCATGAAGTCACGGGGCAAGAAGGGCAACGTGCTCTTGATAGAATTCGGCAGTTAGGCCATCTGGGCCAGCAGCTTTCCCCTTAGGGAGGGCAGAGATGACCGAGGCGATCTCGTCGAGGGTGAAGGGTGCATCTAATTGTTCTTTAGTAGCTAAAGATATGAGGGACATTGGGATGCGGTCGAGGAGAGCATCCAGGTCCTGCGGGCTGTGCTCCCGCTGTCGGGCATAGAGGGTAGCGTAAAAATCTGCGAAGGTCTCGAGAATGGACCGATCGGACCAGTGTCGCACTCCGTTATTGTCGATGACACTGTCAATCCGGGCTCTGCCTCGCTCGGATCGGACAAGACAGGCAAGGGTGCGACCCGGCCTCTCTCCCTCCCCATACCTCCGGGCCGCAACTGGTCGGGCAAGGTATCTTATCTCGCTGAGGGCAAGGGATTCAAATCTATCCAGTTCAGAACGTATCTCTGCCAGCTTCGGTGGGGAAGGGGAGGCAGCGTACTCGCGCTCCAGCCCCCCAAGTCTAGACTCAGAGCGGCGTAAAGAGTTTCTAATATCTTTCAGGACCCCCGCCTCCCTGGAGATACACATGCCTCTGATGAAGGCCTTGAATGCCTCCCATCTCACCCCATCCGTTGTGTCATGTCGTTTGTTAGTGTCAAAAAACAAGGTAATATCGGCGAGGATATCTGCCCTGAAGACAATATCCTGGAGCGCCTCTGACTTAAAGCACCAGTTAGAGTGCTGGGGGAGGGCCGGGTGCAGGGCTATGTCCAATGTGATCGGGGAGTGGTCGGACAGCGTGCGTGGCAGGATCTGTGTGGTAAGTGTTTTGGCCATGAGCCTGGCAGAGAGAAGGAAGAGATCGATTCTGGAGTGACTGTCATGGGCAGAGGAGTAAAATGTAAACTCTTTAGACCAAGGGTAGAATGCTCTCCAGGCATCGACCAGCCCAGCAGTTACCATGTGTGCATGGAGGCGGCGAGCAGCCCTGGACAACACCCTAGGTGCGGTTCCGGATCTGTCCAACTCGGAGTCCAGGATGAGATTCATGTCCCCCCCCAAATAATTGGAACCCCGACATATCTTAGGAGGGTGTCATTAATGCGATCAAAGAAATCAGGTGTATCGATACTCGGGGCGTAAGTATTAACGAGTAGGCATTCAGTATTAGCGAGGAAGCAGTGGAGGATCACGTACCTGCCCTCCGTATCTATGTTCCTGGAGCGCAGGGAGAATTCCAGGGATTTGTGAATCAAGGTAAGGACCCCCCTGGACTGTGAGGAGTACACCGTGTAATATTTGTTGGGGCCCCATGCCGGGGCGAGAGAAGCCGAGAGGTGAGCGAGGGCGTGGGTTTCTTGCAAGAGAAGTATTTTGACCCCGTGTCGCTGGGCATATGCAGTAATCCTGCGTGCCTTCGTGAAGTTGCTGAGCCCTCTGATATTCCATGACATTAACCTAACCGCCATTCAGTAGTGTTTTTAAGGGGGATTCCAGTAACAAATGCCATAGTCAGTTAAATAAGTATCGGTCACCCCAACAGTAACACGCTGCATCGGGCCATGAGCCACTGCTATCTCGCCATTTTTACCATAACATCCCACAACTGAACCCCCCCTCCCTCACTGCCACCCCCAACTCAGCAGTGCCCATGTACCCACCCAGAAAACCAAAGCGAGCGTGCGAACCCCAACGGGGCACCCCACACTCGCGCGCCCCACAGGGGCGCAATCAGGGATGAAAACAAGCCAAACTCGGCGTTGCAGCTGCAGCGGGGGTCCCTGCTGCCGTGAGCCCGACTAAAATGACTGATCGGTGGTATACACCGTATAGCGTACAGCAGAAAACATGGTGATTTTCCAAGAGACACCACAACAGAGCACGATAGACAGAGGGTATAGAACTAGAAGTCCCCCATGGTCGGTGAGATATACCGTAGTTCGTGCTCTAGTGTCCCATATTAACTTTCAGGAGACGTTACAACCAATAAGTTACAGAAAACAAAGGATATGCAAGACAAGGGTTCATGAGATTGCGAGGCAAATGCAGATGGCAAGGAGGCCATCAGTACAGTAAAGGATTCTAGCCTCAGGGCGAGGCCAACCCGCTTAACACTCCGCTGATGGTTCGTCGAGAGGGGCAGGGAGAGGAATATGGGACTCAATAAATTTCACCGCCTCCTCTGGGAGCGTGAAAAAGTACAACTTTTTGCGGTGGGTAAGCTTCAGCCTTGCGGAGAACAACATGGCGTATTCCACCCTCCGCTCCCTGAGCAGTTTTCTCATGCCATTGAATTGTCTGCGCTCCATTTGGACGTTGACAGAGAAGTCGGGAAAAATACGGATTGTCTGGGACTCAAATTTCAGTTCACCCTTTTCTCGAGCCAGACGTAGAATGTGATCCCTATCCCTGAAGCTGAGAACCTTGGCGATGATTGGTCTGGGGAAATCGCCAGGTTTGGGGTGGGGGGCCAGTGCGCGATGAGCGCGCTCAATAGTGAAAAACGGGGAGAGTTGAGGATTGCCCAAGAGGTCTTTCAGGAGATTTTCAACAGCATGTTCCATTGCCCTTGAGGGCCGCCTCCGGGACCCCGACGATGCGGATATTGTTCCTGCGGGATCTGGACTCCAAGTCATCGCACTTCGCCTTGACCTGCTTCATATCGCACACCAGGTCAGACACCGTGCTCTGGAGCGTGTGCACCACATCCTCATTGGCCCCGATCCTGGTCTCGGCCTCAACCAGCCTAGTACCATGCTGGTCCAATTTGGTGCGCAGCAAGGCGACACTGGCGTTGATGTCATCTAATTTTTCGTGAAACGACGCAAAGTTTTTGGCCATAGATTCCATCAATGTCGTAAGGTCTGGCTGAGGGGAAGGCGAGGGAGAATCAGAGTCATCCTGAGGCAGGGTGTTTCCTCCATGCTCTTGTCTAGAGATTTTTTTGGCGAATTTGTCCATTGCCCCAGTTTTGTTGGCCCCACGTGACTTGCCAGATATTTTGGCGACACACCAAGATCCAGAGGGCAGTTAATCAGAATGCACGTACCAGGCCACAGGGCAGGCGATGGCGGGGGCTTCAGGGGGGGGCAGGCCACACAGCCCACGCAGGGCTAATCACTGTATAGGGATGAGAGGAGGTGCGCAGTAGGCAGGTGCGTTACAGGGTGCGTGTATCCCTGTATGAGGAGACAGTAGGTCCGGCTGGCAGGAGTGATAGGGGAATATAGCGTGGAGACAGGCACAGCAAGGATCAGGTCGAGTAGCTATCAGAGAGCGATCGCCTCGGAGCGCAACCCAGGCCCAGGATGCCAGGCGGTCGAGGGGCGCTGGGCGTAGAGTGTTGTAAGGGGACAGCAGGCAGGGTGCCCAGGCGGGGGAGTGAGAGGTTGGCAATGGGGATGGCAGGACCAGAGCGATTCCCCACAGGTCGTCCACAGTGCAGGCGCAGCAAGGCTTCAGGGCTATACACAGCAATCAGGCAAGTGAGGGGGGCGATAGTGCTCTGCAGGGGCCCCCCCCCCAGGATTGGTAAGTTAGAGAGGGCGGCAAGCTGTCTTGAAGGACCCCCTACTCCTCACCTGCAATCAGCAGCCCGATGGATTTGGTGCCGGCAGCGGGCCAAGTCCAGCACGGCTACCCCAGGATCTGCGGGCAGCCTAGAGGGGGCCAGCTGCCGCTGGTGGCCCGGGCCACCCCACGGGGCCGGGGAGCCACGGTCAGAGAAGCAGCAGGAGGTGGGATGCCCCGCAGGCTACCAGCGACAGCGAGAGCAGGTCGAGGAATGAAGGCCCCAGCTCCCAAATGGATCAGAGTACAGGCGAAATAGCAGGGAAGCCCTCGACGTTCAGGAGTCTCCAGGGACCTCGGGTTGTAAGGGCCGCCAGCGGAGGATCCACTCGAGGAGGCCGGAGGGGGCCCAGCGATCCGGCAGCAGAAAGGAGAGCGGGGCGCCGAGCCCACGCGAAGTCAGCGGTCGAGTTGGGGAAGCCGCTCCGGCGGCTCCCGCAGGTGAGTGTTGGCGGGCCCGCCCGCCCCCGTCCCACTCGGGAGGCAGGCCGGGAAGAGGAGTCGGCCCCAGGTGGTAGGCAGTAGGGAGAGGGGGGGTGGAAAGAGAAAGCCCAGCGGTGCGCGGGCCCGCTCACAAAGCCGGGCGGCCAGAAGAGTCCTCGGGGCGCCGCTCAGCGGTCAAGTTGGGGAAGCCGCTCCGGCGTCTCCCGCAGGTAAGTGTCGGCGGGGCTGCCTGCCCCGTCGCACTCGGGAGGCAGGCCGGGAAGAGGAGTCGGCCCCAAGTGGTGGGCAGGAGGGAGAGCGGGGGCGGAAAGAGGAAGCCCAGCGGGGCGCGGGGCCCGCTCATGAAGCCGGGCGGGCGGGAGAGTCCTCAGGTCGCCGCCCAAGCTCTAGGACCCGCTGGCAGGAGGCAGGCAGGAAACCCAGCCCCCGGAGATCCTCAGCAGGCGAGGCCGCAGCCCAATCCAGCGGCAAAGAGGCCTCAGCCGCCCGAAGAGCCCGCCGGCACCAGCGCAGCCCACGCTCCAATCCGCCCAAAAAAGATATCGTAGTGTCGCCCACTACATCGGCAGCCTGATTTCCGCACTCTGAACCTCAGATGGAGTATAGATCCACTGATATAGATGGATGAAGAGCAGCCGGGCATGGAGCATGAAAGCTAAGCAGCCATCTTGCAGGCTGCTCAACAGCGCCCCCCTACAAATGTATTCTGAAGACCCTAGATTTAGACAAAACGTGGATTACATATTTCACCTCCTCTATGAAAGTGAACTAGCAATGCTTTTTTATGGATTTGCACACACTTTGAAAACAGGTTCCCATTTACAAAACATGTCTGCTACACAGCTACCTCAAAAGGTGCAAGACAAAGACGAAGATTTACAGTCAAATATTACAAATCTCTTGGCAACGAAAGAGTACTGGTTCTAACAGCATGCAGATGTTCAGTGTATGCTACACAACCTTGTCCCACCCACGTGGTTTGTCACTTTAAGTTGTGCAGAGTATGCATGGGAAGACTTGCACACTTTCCTGTGCATAGCAACCAAAAACAAAACAGGTGTAGACCTGCAAACACCAGGAGAGCTCTGCTCTCTTGATCCTGTAAATGTATCAAGGTACTTCTATCATCGCTTCATTGCCATGCTGCACTTAATTCGCAATAAAACACTTCCTCCCCTCGGAGAAGTGGAACAATTCTTTTGGAGAAAAGAATATCAAGCCAGATGAGCACCTCCCATCCACACGCTTTTGTGGATTAAAAATTCTCCTAAATTTGGTGAGGACAGTGATGCAACTGTTTTGCAGTTCATTCACAAATATGTCACTTGCGATAACCTTTCAGAAAGTACACATAGTGACTGACCTACATGCACACATTTTTCAGTTTCAACACACAAGTGTGGCAAGTATTGTCGGAGCAAATATAAGAACAAAGGCAAATACTACATCAAATGCTGCTTTGGTTTCCCAAGACCAGTTTCAGCAACAGGGCAAATGAACAACTTCATGTCTTCTGTTAAACGCAGTGTGAAAGGGAAATCTCCTAAGAACACATACTGCATAAAAAGAACCGAAGCATCAAAGTGCATCAATGATTACAATGCAATAATTTCCCTGATATGGAATGCAAATGTAGATGTACAGTACATTGCAGACAATTCCACTGCAGGTGCACAGTATGTCACAGCCTACTTAACCAAAGCAGAGAAGGCAGAGCTGAAAGACCTCTGGGATGACATATCATCTGACAAAACACTGTTACAGAAATTGTACAGCTTTGGCATAAAAATTCTGTCCCATAGAGAATGTGGCTGCTACGAAGCCGCAGACCGTTTAATCGGCACCGCCTTTTGTGGGAAATCTGAAAACATAGTGTGGCTAAGCCTTGGTCCTGCTGCATCCAGAAAAAGAGTTCTCAAATCGTACAAAGACATAGAAACAATAGCCAAAAACGATCCCAACAGCCAGGACATTTTGAAAAACAACTTATTGGACACATACTACCCAAACAGGAGTATTACTTTAGAAACCATCTGCCTGCACCACATAGCCCAAAACTTTGCATACAAAAATAACATTAAATCAGATGAGAAAAAAGGTAGATACAGAGTTGAAAGTTGTGAAGGTATCCCGCTGAAACTCAACAAAGGCAGTCTGATTAATCATATGAAGTTGTCATTAAAAACTCCTCAACACAAAGAACTGTACTACATGGCTTTACTGCAACTTTTCAAACCATGGTGAAAAGAAGAATATTTATTAGCCACCCATGCCTCCTTTGAACATGCTTTCAATGCAAGTGCAACTACCATAACAGATATAAACTCGGGAAGCCAAGAACCACTTGGACAGCCACTCATAGCAAATGAGGCAGAATTAGTCATGACGGAAGTAGCGACCACCATGAGTCAGTATGAGCAATCTGCAGAAGAGTTTGCTCTACTAAAATCCCATCTAAACAATGGGCAGGGTACCATTTTTTTAGAAGTAGCTAAATAAATTCAACATGGTATACAGCGCAAAACTGAAACTTGTGCCTGTGAACACTACAAACATGTACTGCTATATGTAAGTGGTGAAGCTGGTTCAGGGAAAACATTCTTAATAAAAATTATCAGTAAATTCCTCCAACAATTAACAAACAACAACCTTTAAGCTGTTGTAACCACCCTCACAGGTTTAGCTGCCTACAACATAGGTGGTGTCACTTTACACATATTGCTACTCCTTCCAGTAGAACACCAAAACAAATTAGAGTACTACAAACTTTCAGCAGAAGCTGCTATGGAGCTACGCAGAGTTTTAAAACAAATAAAAATGCTCCTAATACATGAGGTGAGCATGGTTTCCAACCTAATGTTAGCTTTGATTCACCTCAGATTGCAAGAGTTCCTCAAAATAGACTACGAAGAACTCTTTGGAGGAAAACATATCATTGTTTTCGGAGATCTTCAGTTAATACCAGTGAAGGGTGAACCTATCTTCAAAACCTTAGGACACAAACTGTGCCGTAAAACTCTTGGAAGTATCAGGAATGTAAATCTCTGGCAACATTTTCAATACAGAGAACTAACTGAAAACATGCGTCAGTCTGCAGACCTCACCTCTGCCAGCAATTTAAAAAACATGCAGATTGGTGTACTATCAAAGGAAGTGCAGTCTACCCTAAATACCAGATGCATCCATGAGCTGTACGGGCATTACAGATGTGCTACTGATGTCATGGAACAATTAGCACAGAAAAATATCAACTGTATGTCCTTAATGCCAACTCTAGCAAGCTGTGCACAATTCAATGCAACAATGCTGAAAAATGAAATGCTACCAATAGTGGAAATTCACTCCACAGACAAACTGGACGTACACGGTATGACAATACCTATGTGTCAACAAGCCATAGCACGACTAAATACCTTAGAGAATGCTATCTCCAACACAGCTGGTTTGGAGAATATTCTAACATTATGGGCCTCATTACAACCCTGGCGCTAATGGGTTAACGGCGCCGTAAAAAAGGCTGCGGCGCTGTTAACCCATTAGCGCCTGATTACGAGGTCCCTTTGCAGAACCCGACCTTAAAGGCTGGTATACACCAGCCGTTAAAGTAGGGACCCGCAAAGGTACCGTACTTAGCGCCTTCCCCATTCCCATTGACCCCTATGGGGCAAAAATGGGAATGGTGAAGGGCCATGGAGGAAGGGGGAATTACCGCCCCGCCAACCTTGTAATGGGGTGGTAATTCCCCCTTTCTCCATGGCGGAGTGGGTAAGTTACCGGCATGATGGTTTTCCGCCTGGGTCGTAATGAGGCCCTATGTGTTAACTGTAGAGTAATGCTAAAGCGTAACCTTGACATAGAGCAAGGTTTAGTTAATGAAGCACTTGGTACAGCGGTTGGCTTCCAGACATACCCATGTGACAACAACATTCAGTTTTTCAACATCCAGTTTGACTAACTTTAAGAAGCTAAAAGGATAGATGGACAACAGCTTGATTCCTTCTTTTCAAAGACATGTATGTACGCAGAGAACAGTTTTCTCTGTCACTAGCTTATGCAGTGACTATTCATAAATCGCAAGGTCTAACCTTAGATCAATAATTAATTGATATTGGCAGCACAGTCTTTAAAGAAGGCATGAGTTATGTAGCACTGTCACGCCTACGTACACTTGAAGGACTATTTATAGGCAATTATGATGCATATGCAGTTAGCGCTGACATTCCTTCCATCACAAAGTACAAGAGACTACGTGCACTCTACACACCCATCTCAAAATGTACCATGTTCCTCTAAAACACAAAGGTTTTAAAAGAAAACTCATGGAATCAGAAGTTCTAAATGATCTCCCAACAGTACCACCAAAGAAATTAAAATCATCTCATACTGCATCAACTAACAAAAACAGAGAAACATTGACTGAAAAGGACAACACATACCCAACTCCACACACAAAGAGAAGTACCTCTTCAAAGAAACCATGTGCACTTACATCAAAGTACTCAGACACAGAACTACCTGGTCCATTCAATTTTTCCAATAAAACTGTTGTAAATTGCTATGCAAATGTAGCAATCAATGTTCTATTCCAAATGCTACCAATTGATGAAAACATGTATTTAAATGGCTTGGACCAGTTGTGTTTAGACATGCTAATCCTGCACAGAAATGCAGCAAACAATCCTGACAACACTTACAGTGTCTCAGGAATAAGGCAGGAATGGGACTACTGTGCTGGAATGGTGAAATTCACGTTAAACAGATAAGAAGATCCACAGGAATTTCTAATATACTTACTACAAATACTGGAAAGCAAAAACATACCCAAAAATGAAATATTTCAGATTTCCAACATGTGGAAATATACATGCACTCTCTGCAACCTTGTCATTCATGAACAAGTCCCTAACAAGTGATTTGTCTATGTATTTATACCTAACTGTGATTCCATTCCATTTCAGCAACTGGTACAAAATGCAAACCATACCATATTGTGTAGTTCTTGCAATTCCGATAATCGTTCAACGTTACATATATAATCAGATAGTCAATATGTAATATTAATGCTTTTAAGATACAAGCAGTTGGAACCAAAAATAACTGAAAACGTACTACCATCACACACGGACAGGTATCACTTTGCAAGAAAACCTTCACAACAGTAGCCATAATCTCCCACACAGGTGACACGACCAGTGCAGGCCACTATACTGCATGCATTATAAACAATGGTCATGGTTGGAATACAATGATACTTCCATTACTCCAAAGCAGAGATTACCAGCAAATCTTGCAAATGCCTACTTGATATTCCTGAAGCCAAAATGTACTCATTGATGTACAAAATTAGAATACCCTACTCCCCAACACCCACCAGTACCTACATAATTGCACAAAAACAGAATTACCTTCTATATTGTGGAACTAGAACAACTTAGCATACAGTAACTATATAACAAATACATCAATGTGTTTGTTCTACAATTTTTTCCCCAATGAACCCAATGATTACACTCAGAAAAACAATAAGTGTACAAAAATCACACTAATATTGTTTCCTGAATGGTACATAAAAGAAAACTAAGTATGAGGGTTCAAAGCTATCCTCAGTAACCTCTGAAACCACCAACTACGCAAATGAGTCACCACCTGTCTAGCAATGGCCATACAAATTCAATACATATGCAAATGTCATTAAGTAAACCCATAATCTTGCACCAGCACTTCAGAATGTGGAAAGAAGTGAAACTACCAACAGGAATGCACAAGCTTCTAAACGTACCCTATGAAAATGGGAAACTGTGAACAGTTATAATACGCCAACTGGTATATAACTGCAACCAGAATAATTCAATATTGCTTGCAGCATTGAAACTGCCCAACTCAACCTTCAGCAACCACTGTGCTACAAACATATCCTCAAACACTTCCAAACTATGAACAGTTACAGTACGCCAACAGGTACGTAACTGCCCTCCCAATTCTGCAGTATCACAGTGCAATGGCACAATACTTGCAAAACATCAGCAGCAACCAAACACATAAAGAAATAGTGCAACAAAAAAAGAAGCAGGTAAACAGTTACAACACACCAACTGCTATATAACTGCAACCATACTACCAACATGTACAAAACAGAAATTGTACACCATTGCAATTCATCCTACTGCAACAGTGCACCTTAAACGTTGCTATAATCAGTGCAAACATTACTGTAAGGGACTGTGCAATGTAACAGCAAATACATTTGGAAGTTTCTTTTTTATCCAGCATGAATTCTTTTTTTCCCCACAGACCCAATGATTATGCAAAGAAACACAGGCACTGTGCACATTGCACAGTACACTTGTTTGAAGCATAGTACTTATGAAGTACTAATTATGAAGGTCCACAAAGTGTAAAAATATCTGCAATGCAATGAACTGCAAAATAACGAAATACCTGCTCTAACATGTTATGTTCTCTTTCTCCACAGATAATGAAGCAACGTTTACTACAACATTTCACATCCCATACACAAAAAGTAAACAGGTTGTCCACAATAGAAACAGTAAGTATGACATGAATGGTGTCATACTTCTTTATAATCTGCAAAGTGTAATGTGTCCACATATTTCTGCAATCCACATACCAATGTCACAATGTTCATTGTACAGCGATATTACACTGTGCTGCTTGTACCGACAGCCTACATGCTTCACTACACACTGTACTGTCTATGTGCTCCAGCCATGCACTCAATATTGTAGACCCTGGCCACAACTACCACAGCACAGTACAAACATGCATAGAAACATCTATCCACTTACCACAAACCCGACACATAACACAGCCCCTACTCAGTAGCCACTTCAGTTCATATTGTATTACATTACTTCCATACAATGGACAACCTCTTTGCTGAATGCCCTCTTCACACAAGCCTGTATTAGGTGGACACAGTCAATGCTTTAGTACAGTAACCTACCCAATAATCTGCACAATCACAACAACCCAAACACAAAAATGCATCCATATGTCTTACGTAACTGTCCTATGTTCTGTAAGATTTGCCTCCTCGCATGCCACTGGCACCGTTTAGGGCATTAGTTCATCTTTGTTGTTATGTACACCGTTTGACTGGAAGGTATAGAACACACAATAGAGTGGAACACATGGTGCACAACTCGGCAACCATATTTGAAGGTTTGCTGTACTCCTTAAAATGTCAAACTTCTGCTTTTCTTTTTTAATGTGTGATGGAGACACAATTTGAAAACCATACGCCCCTTACAATGTTTGGAGAAGTTGTAAAGTAATTTCTTTTGTTTCATGAATGAGAGCCCCAAATATCTCTTTGCTAAAAGACACCAAACTGCGTAAGATGGCCCTGCCACCCACGTATGCGGAGCCATCGCACACACAGTCTGTCAACGTACAGCATTGCTTCGTAAGACACTGCACATATAAATAGTACATAGGGGCCGTAAATGTACATTTATTTATTGAGTCATCTGTGCATTCAGTGCAGCATGTATAAGATACCATCATTTCTCCATGTACCCCATACTAACTTCTACATAAATACACTACTGACATTCAGAAATGTACAGTGAAATTGTACCACGTTGCCGCCAGAATCTTTTTTTTTGCCGCATGGTGGGTGGAAAGCAAAACCTAACATACCTCTCTTTCAACAGGACAAATGCTCATTGTAAAATACCCTTGAGTGGTACGCATGAATTGTTCCAAGGGCAGACATTGTATGAAATAAATAGAAAAATCAAAGATAACTTACAGTATAGTTGCAGGTCACATGTTCCGCAAAGGAAGTCTTCAGCTGCCAAATACACCGTACAGAGCAATTTCCCGTCGACACAGTATAACCATGGAATTCGCAGAAGTTATGTAAGTACAACTTTACATTGCATGTTTATAGGGATAAAAATTTAGTAGGCTACAGTTCTGTATGCATAATTATGAAGGTACCATCCCGTAGACTTTGTCCGTGTGCACTGTACTGGGTTTTGCAACAGCAGTGGCCCTTCTGCATTACAGTGCCATGTCTCCACCATACAGCGTAAATGAGAGCTATGACTGTTGTTGATTTTGTTGACATGGTTCTCCAGCCCATGCAAACCTATACATAAACCACAATACTGAAGGTGAACGTAACTCGTGCACTGAAACAGCACACCGTATGTTCAATCGTGTGCTGCTAGATTGCCTGTATTTTCCTTATAATGACCTTTCAAACACTTAAGAGTTGTACGCGCCTTCATATTGTAGTGTTGCATGTTTTGGCAAAACAGCTCCTGCATTGTCCTGCAATCGGAGCGGACCCCAATCAGGATTTATTTTGTATGTTTGTTTGGGCACACACACACACAGAATGTGCCGTGGGTCTGATGACTTTTGTGAAAAGAAAACACATGAAAGGAGGGTGTGTTGGTATCGTTTGAAAGACGAATCGCATGTGTTTAGCCTTAGAAGGAGAGTGGCACCTACAAAAACAAAGAGCAAGCCAGTGGGTGAACATCCGACGCTACTCAATAACCCACAGTAGCTCACCCAATGGTCCATGACCTGGCCACCTAGGGCCCATTTGCAACATCCTTCCCTCAGACCCTTATCCTTTACGCTGCCACTGATAACGGCTAATTAAATGTATTCTTATTCCTCTTTGTTCGCAGATACCTTGCACCTTACTGCCCGAATTATGGAGCAATCATTACAAGATTACCATAAACAGTGTGTTTTCATTCATTGTTATCTGGGACAACCGTTATGGCCCTGTATGTCCATTTGTGTTTCCTGAAATAAGAAGCAACATGCAAACGTTTACTTTCCTAACTTACAAAGAAAGTGTGTTCTCCCACACGAACCACCAAGGACCATAAATTAATCCTTTTGCTACTTTGCCAGACGACAAAAGAAGTACAGAACATCACAGATGACATTTTACGCTGGAATGTACACGCAAAATGAAAAAAAGGTCATTTCAGGAATCTTACACTTTCTTGTGAACATTCTATGGAGAATAATACCACTTGCTACACTACACAGTGTTTTTCGTAAATTATTCAAATATTCTCTAAGCAACTACTGTGTACAACAAGACCGCGACCGTACACTCTCTGTGCGCATGTCTGCTTTAGCTTCTGTTTATGTTCCTGTTTTCCGGACCTAGCTCCTCACATTACACGTTGGCCTATGCTGGGCACGCACGTTATGAAAATACCTGGAGTGCATGGTTTGAGCAACTACTGTCAACAACTAATGTCAGCTATGGAGGCGAGTGTTGTGATGTTGTGCCGCACCCTCATGTAAAGTTGGTGCAAGCGATGCACACATAACAATAGCACAGAATGGCAATGCTGAGTGTGTTCTTTCTGCATATAAAAAAAAACAAAGCTAATAGTGAGATGTATTTTGCGGGACTTACCCACATTGATGGTTTTGTCCAGTGATTTGCTGGCATTCTCTGCAGACCTCTAAACATGACGAATTTGCCTTCACCCCCTGCCTGAGAAAAACATTTTGTGCCCTGACCTCACAATTCTGTGTGATAATTGAAAGCCAGGGCAGAAAAGCGGTAGGGGAGCTCTCCCAATATATGCAGCATTTGAAGATGTTGCTCTGTGTAAACTTCAATGGTGGCAGATAAACATCAATAAGGGACAGGGGGGATATTAGCAAGGACTGTTCTCCCTTAAGAAATGTGCACTCGGAGTGATTACAAACGGCATGCTGTCTTTCAAGTAAGACTGTAATTTTCAGAGGGAAGTGTACATTTTTTCTCCCACAGTACTGTATCTAGTACTGCTGTACCTTCCATGCTGGATAGGGGAGAAATAAATAACAGCATATTGATTCCGCTGAACATATTTCTACGACCAATTATATAGTGCAAGTTTATGTCATTGTGAAATGCTAATTTTCTTGTATTGGGATGTTTTCTTTCCAAAGCATTTCTATAAGGAAATCATTTCATACATACACATGTGAAGTAGACCTTCAATTATATGTGGGTAGCTGCGTACATTGTCCATATTTCAAATGTGTGATGCTAAGGAAATCGTTTCCTGTCACAATATCTTACTTCACTCCCTAAGCAAAGGGTCTGATCAGGGGCAAACTATTGCAAACGCAAATGGTGTCATGTCACTCCGTAAAGGCCAACAAGTCTAATGAAGTACACTGTATGGAAGTCCACGCATTGCAGGTCACCTCTGGTGCTCTACCAAGTCTAAAATGTCTTCCACAACCATTTTGTAATGGTGACCACCCTAGTAGAGATGCATATTTAAAAGTGTACGATGGAGCAACAAATGGTATAACAAACTTACCCAAACGAGCGAAGGAAAAGAAAATGCACTCCATAAACATGTTTGTGGAATCCATATACCAGTATCACAATGTTCGCATGCATGGCTGCATTATGTTACGGTGGGTGTGGCCAAGGCCTAGCCTCTTGGGTGCATGCGGAGGCCTATGCACCGAAGAGGCTAGGCCTTGGCCATAACCACTGCAACGTAATGCAGCCATGCATGCAAACATCTGGCCAGTTACCTAAACCCACAAATGTAACACAGCCACTGGCACCCCAACCAAACCCTGACAACCAGTACATCATAATACAGAAAAGTACTGTACCATCTGGCCAATGGACACAACCCAAACACATAAACCATCCACTGGAACCCTATCCACTTCTATATACACAATATTGCAACACTTCACTCAGTGGACACACTGCAGGACTATTGACTCCATCACCTCCAGGCATGGACTGAAAACTGTAGGACGTGATAACAATCATCACAGCCATGCAACCAACAATGTATATACTGCACACAAACAACACACACAAGCCAACAGTGTGAAACGTACTTGCAACCAGTGGGCATACTCTTCGATGCAAGGCCTCCGGCCATGCACCCAAGGCGCTCGGTGCTTACCACACTCAACACAGCATACTACACCCAATGCAAATATCCTCATATCATCTGCAATCCACTCCCCATCCCCAATTAGGCCTCCCTGCAGTCAGCTACCCAGCGAATTGCTGCAGTACTCGCGTACACTGCTCACACACCACCATCTTCTTCCACCAAAACAACTATATCACATGAACCCCTTTTCACTCCCCCACCCTTTCGATCCCCTCTTCCCACCACCAGATGCCGCATAGCATGTTTTCCAGCCCCTTTTGGTGCCGCACTATACTCTGATACAACATGGCAGCGTTACCTAAAATTGTGATGCACATCACGCTTCTCTCCAGCTAACCACCGGGCGCGTCCAATGTTCGCCGGCATCATGCCACACTCTAGGCCAATCAGACTTTTGACCGCGGAGCAAACAGGGAAATGGGACCGCAGAGCGGAGCCATATATCACTATTTTTTTAGATGTACATTTTAGCTGTTTTAAAAAGAAGTACTGGAAGGATTATCACCAAATTTACAAAAGCACGCTTTTGGGACAAAGCCGCAGCTCTGGCCACAAATTTGGTGAAAATCTGTCCAACTATTTGGGCTGTACACGTGCACAACATTTTTGTCCATTCAGACTATGGAAAAAATAATTTGGTGAACCCCTTATAACTTTGTCCCCCTTCACAAAACCTCACCCAACCTCCCCAAAAAATTCAGAGTGGCCGATATACTTTTTTAGCAAAGTTTGATGAGAATTTGTCAGGGGGCTTATACGCCTGCCAATCGTGGTCTTCCTATGGGTTGAGCAACTTAACCATAACTACACGGTTGCTACCGCTGTGTAGTTATAGTAGTTATATATATATTACACGGCTTACGGTAGCGGGCATGTAGTTATGGTTTAGTTGCTCAACCCGTAGGAAGAACACTTTTTGGGCGACGTATAACTTTGCTCCCCCTGGACGAATCCTCAAAAAACTTTGCAAAGAAAGTATATGGCCCACTCTGAATTGTTTTGCAAAGTTTGGTGACGTTTGGTAAAGGGGGGCAAAGTTATAAGGGGGGGTCCCAAATTTTTTTTCCCCATAGACTGAATGGAGAAAATATTTTGCTAACGCCTAGAGCCCAAACCGCTGGACTGATTTTCATCAAATTTGCAGCAGGAGTGGCAGCTTGGTCCCGAAAGCGTGCTTTTGTAAATTTGGTGAAAATTCGTCCAGTAGTTTATTTTAAAACAACCAAAAAGTAAATCTAAATAAATTTGTGATATCTATGTCCGCTAGACGGACACACTTCCCTGTTTGCTACGTGGACAGGACACCGATTGGATAATCAGCTTGCATTGTGTCCGCGGACACATGACGTGTTTGCTGATTGGTTGGGGTGAAGCGTGAGGTGCGTCACATTCTTTCGATGCGACCATCATATTGGATCCATGGACAGCGTGGCGTGGAAGTGAGCATAAATCCAATTTTGGGGAGTGGGTTGGTGTGTAGGAGTGCTTGGAGAGGGTCGGGTAGTAAGAGGTGGGTCAAATGATGTATTTCTTTAGGTGGAAGAAGGCCGTGATGTGTTTGCGGTGTCCGCAGTCACTGCGGTGGTCCGCGGACATATTAAACACTGGGTGCACTGCTGGCTATTTTACTTTACTATGATGTTGGTTTTGGGTCTTTAGTAGAGCATTGGGTGAAGAGGGTATTTTTTGAAGTGTTTGTGCGTTATGATATGATATGATATGATACGATATGATATGATATTTTATTTGTATCGCGCTTGTACACAAGTGTTTCAGAGCGCGACTAGGCAAGTGAGGGGAACAAGGGAGAACACAGCACAACATAAAAACAATCTTACTAGGCCCAGTGACATTGAGAACGTGCAAGTGCATGGGAAAGGGAAAAGGGAAAAAGTGCATGGAAGGGGGACAGTGGAAAGTGCAGAATCCGAGGAGCACAGATAAATAAAATAAATAGAAAATTGAGGCAAACTGTAGTAGTGCAGCCAGCAAGTGGCAAGTGCTGTGTTTAAGGCAAGTAATAAGTCTGAATAAGTGCAGAAAAAGAAGAAAAATGGGGGGGCTGTATGGGTACAGATACAGTCCCCAGTGCAAGGGGTGGCCACGAGACAGTGCAGGAAGGTGGCAGGGTGAGCAGGTACCTGGGCCCAGGGGACAGAGGGTGGCCAGGTGCACAGTGCCAAGAGAGCAGATCAGCGGGGGAGAAGGGGAGCGAAGGCAGAAGCAAAGAGGAAGGTTTTGAGGTGCTTCCGGAACCAGAGATGGTTCTCCTCAAGTTTTAGAGTGGCAGGGAGGCTGTTCCAGAGGGAGGCCCCAGCCGAAGATAGAGATCTACCCCCAGCTTGTTTCTTTGAAAAACGACTGACCCTGAGCGAGTTAGAGGTAGAGGAGCAAAGAGCTTGAGAGGGGAGGTATTTGCGGAGGGATAGCTGAAGGTATTTTGGACCCAGGCCCCAGAAAGCCTTGTGGACAATGCAGAGGGTTTTGAATTTAATCCTTGCATCCACTGGGAGCCAATGGAGAGATTTCAAAGCTAGAGAGATACAATCCCAGGGCTTGAGGCCAAGGACAAGTCTTGCAGTCCTGTTCTGGATAAGTTGTAGAGGGCGGGGAGTAGAGGCAGGTAGATTTAGAAAAAGGCTGTTACAATAGTCCAAGCTAGAGAGAACCAGAGCTTGGGATACCATGAGCTTCTGGGGGTAGGAGAGGAAAGGCAGAATACCTCTGAGGAGGTGCAGTCAGAAGTTTGACTTTTTAGAGACATCAGAGATATGAGCCGAGAAGGAAAGTGTGGAGTCAAAGATGACGCCAAGGTTCTTAGCAACCAAGGTTCTTCGTTGGTTGTTATTATTATTTTAGAATGTTAATTGAAGTGGATAGGTTTTGAGGTGAATGCGTTATGTTTTTGGGTTGTAGTCATTCAGTATGTTTTTGCTTCTATGGGTGTATTATGCTGTGGTGGTTGTGGCCAGGGCCTAGAGTCTTGGGTGTATGGCCGACTCTATGGCCAGCAACATATGGTTATAACAACTTACCCAAACGAGCGAAGGAAAAAAATGCACTCCATAAACATATTTGTGGAATCCATATACCAGTATCACATTGTTCGCATGCATGGCTGCATTACGTTACAGTGGGTGTGGCCAAGGCCTAGCCTCTTGGGTGCATGCGGAGGCCTATGCACCGAAGAGGCTAGGCCTTGGCCATAACCACTGCAACGTAATGCAGCCATGCATGCAAACATCTGGCCAGTTACCTAAACCCACAAATGTAACACAGCCACTGGCACCCCAACCAAACCCTGACAACCAGTACATCATAATACAGAAAAGTACTGTACCATCTGGCCAATGGACACAACCCCAACACATAAACCATCCACTGGAACCCTATCCACTTCTATATACACAATATTGCAACACTTCACTCAGTGGACACACTGTGCAATTTGCTCAGTTCCTGTGTTTGTTCATTAAATCATTGGGTCTGTGGGGAAAAAAATCCATGCTTGATTAAAAAACAAAAACTTTATACTTTGTGGTACATTATATTTCTTTCATTGATTTCAATAGGAGGAATTGAATAGGTGTATAGCTTTTGTTTTGGAATTGGTGGTAGTATTGTTGCAATTAGATAGTAGTTGGTATATTCTATTTATTTATTTCCTTTTCCATTTTAGTGGTATTCATCTATCTGTTTGCTTGTTGCAGATTTTTGGGGCAGTTAGATACCTGTTGGCGTATTCTTACTGTTTATTTCTTATTTCATTTTAGTGGTATTCATTTATCTGTTTGCTTGTTGTAGATTCTTGGGGCAGTTAGATACCTGTTGGCGTATTCTATTTATTTCTTGCTTCATTTTAGTGGTATTCATTTATCCGTTTGCTTGTTGAATAATCCTGGGGCAGTTAGATACCTGTTGGCGTATTCTAACTGTTCATAGTTTTGAAGTTGAAGTTTTGTTTATATTCACACACAGATTAGTTATTAAATTTTGCTTTTAAGAATATTAAGTAAGCATTTACAAGATTTGCTGGTAATCTCTGTTTTAGAGTAATGGTAGTATCATTACATTCGAACCATCCACATTTCTTTTTTATATATGCAGTGTAGTGACCTGCATTGGTCGTGGCTCCTGTGTGGTAGATCATACCTATTGTGCAGGTTTTCTTACCAAGTGATACTTGACCATGTGTGAATCCAGTCAGCTTGCAATTGTTTTTGGTACCATCTGCATTGTAATGTAAAAGCATTACTATTACGTATTTACTATGTGTGTATATTTTTCTTAAGGTGGAGCGATTATCTGAATTGCAGGTAATACATAATCTGCTATGGTTTGCAATTTGTACAAGTTGCTGAAATGGAATGGATTCAAAGTTAGGTATGGCTACATATACAAAGTGTTCATTAGGAACTTCTTCTTGTGCGACATGGCTGCAAAGAGTGAATTTATGTTTCCACATGTATGAAATCTGGAAGATTTCATTTATAGGTATGTTTTTGTTTTCTAGTACTTGTAGTAAGTACATTAGACATTCCTTGGATCTTCTTGTGTGTTTAGAGTGAATTTGACCATTCCAGCACAGTATTCCAATTCCTGCCTTTTTCCAGAAACACTGTGGGCCTCATTACGACCCAGGCGGTAAGGGGTTTACGGCAGCGTAAACAGCGCCGACCCTTACCGCCTGATTCCGAGGTCCCTTAGCGCCATGGCGGATTTAACACCTGCTTTTAGCAGGTGTTAAAATCCATGGCGCTAAGGGACCATGTTGTTAATTACGCCACCGTAATTTACGGTGGCGTAATTAACGCATTCCCCACTCCCATTATGCCCTATGGGGCAAAAATGGGAATGGGGAAGGGTAAATGGGGATTGGGGACTTACCGCCCCGCCGACCTCGGAATGGGGCGGTAAGTCTGCCAACCACCATGGCGTAAACGTAGTTTACGACCCAGGCGGTAACTTACCGCCTGGGTCGTAATGAGGCCCTGTAAGTGTTGTCAGGATTGTTGGTTGCATTTTTATGAAGGACTACCATTTGCAAACATGATTGGTCTGTCTCGTGAAAGTAAATGTTGTCAATAATTGGTGGCAATTGGAATAGAATATTGATTGCTACATTTGCGTAGCAATTTACACCAGTTGTATTTGAAAATAAGAATGGACCTGACAGTTCTGTGTCCAAGTAATTTGTTCGGAGTGCACGTTGTTTCTTTGAAGAGGTAGTTTACTTTGTCTGTGCAGTAGATTCTTCTTTGGTTGTCGTCCTTGATGAAGTATTAGCTTCTTTTAATTTCTTCGCAGGAATTGCTGTGAGATCCTGCATAATTTCAGTCTGAAGTAGTTTTCTTTTACAAAGTTTTGCTTTTTGCGATACAGGTTTTTAGATGGGGGTGTAGAGTGAACGCAGTCTATTGTATTCAGAATGCAAGGAATATCAGCATTTACTTTACTTGCATCAAAGTTGATTAGAAATAGTCTGTCAAGTGTACGTAAGCGAGATAGTGCTACATAGCTCATGCCTTCTTTAAACACTGTGCTACCAATATCTATCAATGCTTTATCTAGGGTAAGAACTTGTGATTTGTGAATGGTGACTGTGTATGGTAGAGCTAGAGAAAATTGCTCTCTGCATACATACATGTCTTTGAAAATAAGGAAGCGGGCTGTTGAGCATCCTATCCTTTTAACTTCTGATGGTTTGTCAAAGAGAATATTGACAAACTGAATGTTTTTGTCACGTGGGTATGTTTGAAAGCCAACAACTATACCAAGTGCTCCATCTACATTGGGCAAACTTGATACTAACTACCAATCCTTCACCGTGGATAATATTCCCATCAGAGTTTCTCAAACAATCAAAACACTTATCTCAAACCCAGCCTCACTATGGACAGACAGGTCAATGCCATTGCCTCATCCGCAGCATATCACTCCAAACTCATCAATGCCATCAGGCCCTTCCTATTATGGCAAAACTGCATCTCAATTGCCAGAGCCATCATCGGTTCCAGACTGGACTATTGCAATGCTCTGTTCATTGGAATCTCCCAAAAAACCTTGCCAAACTCCAGATTGCCCAAAATAATGCCTTAAGAGCTGCTACTGGCACCTCACGCAAGGAACACATCTCAGGGATCAGGAGGCAAGTACATTGGCTTCCCATCAAGGAAAGGGTGGTCTTCAAAATGTTGGCCCTCACACATAAGTGTCTTCACGATCAGGCCCCTCCCTATCTGACACAGAGGATAACCAGACAAACAGTCACCAGACCTTAAAGGGCAGCCTATGCTAACCGCATCACTGTCCCCCACACATGCAGAGTGCACGCAGGAGGCACCAGCTTCCCCAATATGGCGGCAACCTTATGGAACAACCTCCCAGCTCAGATTAGATCATCGACTCACACACAGCCTTCCGCAAGGCCTTAAAAACCAAGCTCTTTATCTAAAGAGCTCGTCATTCTAGGTATGCATTACTACTGTATCACCATGTATAGGATACTGTCTGTTCTGCCACCTGCTACCTAGACAAGAATACCAGTAACCATCAGTAACGATCAATGCGTATCTTCTGTAACCATGCAAATGCACCTAAGTGAATCTATTTAAATATACCTTTTGGGGCCACTTACTGTAACCCTCAAGCAAGCCTTCTTAAAATGTCCTTATAGTGCCTTGTTGCCTGTGGGTTGTAGTGCGCTCTACAAATACTAAATACAAAATAAAACTAGTCATTGGTCCACGTCAAGGTTATGTTTAAGCATTAATCTACAGTTTAAAGATAATTTTAATATTTTCTCCAAACCAGCTGTGTTAGAGATAGAGTTTTCTAAGGTATTTAGCCTTGTTGTGGCTTGTTGACGCATAGGTAGTGACATACCATGTACGTCCAGTTTGTCTGTGGAGCAAATTTGAAGTATTGGTTGCATTTCTTTTTTTAACCTTGTTTCATTAAATTTTGAACAGCTTGCAAGAGTTGGCATCAAGGACATACAGTTTACATTTTTGTGTGCTAATTGTTTCATGACACCAGTAGCACATGAGTTATGGCCATAGAGTACATGGATGTGCCTGGTTTTTAATATAGAGTGTGCTTCTTGAGATAGTACACCAACTCTACTACTTTTTAAAATGTTGGCGTATATGAGGTCTGCAGACTGACGCATGTTTTCAGTTAATTCTCTGTATTGGAAATGTTGCCAAAGGTTGACATTTCCTATGCTACCAAGAGTTTTACAGCATATTTTGTGCCCTAAGGTTTTAACGATAGGTTCACCTTTAACTGGTGTTAACTGAAGAAGATCTCTGAAAACTGTAAAGTGTTTTCCTCCAAAGAGTTCTTCGTAGTCTGTTTTCAGGACCTCTTTTAATCTGAGGTGAATGAAGGCTAACATTAGATTGGAAACCATGCTTACCTCATCTATTAGCAGCATTTTCATTTGTTTGAAAACTCTGCGTAGATCCATAGCAGCTTCTGGAGAAAGTTTGTAATAATCAAATTTGTTTTGGTGTTCTACTGGAAGGAGTATTAATCGGTGTAAAGTGACACTGCCTATGTTGTAGGCAGCCAATCCTGTGGGGGCAGTTACAACAGCTGACAGTTTGTTGTTTGTCAATTGTTGGAGAAACTTGCTGATGATTTTGATTAAGAACATTTTGCCTGAACCAGCTTCACCACTCACGTTTAGCAGTATAAGTTTGTAGTCTTGGCATGTACAATTTTTACTTCATGCTGCACACCATGTTCAATTTGTTTTGTTATTTCTTGGAAAATGCTATTTGAAAGCTTCTTCATAGGAGTCATAGGTATCTAGTAAATCTTCTTCTTTTCTCCATGGTCTAAAAAGTAGCAGCAGGGACATATAATACAGTTCTTTATGTTGAGGAGTTTTTAATGACAATTTATTATGATTAATTAAGCTTCATTTGGTAAGTTTCACTAAGTTGCCTTCACAATTTTCCATTCTGTATCTACCTTTCTTCTCATCTGGTTTAATAGTATATTTGTGTGTGAAGTATTGGGCTATGTGGTATAGACACATGGTTTCCAAAATTGTACTCCTGTTTGGGTAGTATGTGTCTAGTAAATTGGTTTTCAAAATGTCTTGGCTGTTGGGATAATTTTTGGCTATTGTTTCTATGTCTTCATATGATTTGAGAACTCTTTTTCTAGATTTAGCAGGACCAAGGCTTAGCCATTCTATATTTTCAGATTTTCCATACAAGCCAGTACTGGTTAAACGGTCTGCAGCTTAATAGCAGCCACATTCTCTATGGGAGAGCTGTTCAATTTCTGTGATAGTGTTTTGTTAGATGATATGACATCACAGAGGTCTTGGAGCTCTGTTTTTTCTGCTTTAGTTAAGTAGTCTGTGACATATCGTGCAACTGCAGTGGAATTGTCGCAATATACTGCACATCTATATTTGCATTCCATAGGAGGGCAATGATTGCATTGTAATTATTGATGTATTTTGATCCTTCTGTTCTTTTTATGTAATATAATAAAATTGGGTGATTTACCTTTGACACTATGTCTAACTGAAGACATGAATTTGTTTACTTGTCCTGTTGTTGAAACTGGTCTAGGGGAAACCAAAGCAGCATTTGATGTAGTATTTCCCTTTGTTTTTATATTTGCGACGACAATACTTCCCACATTTGTGTCTTTGAAATTGTTAAATTTGTGCATGAAGGTCACTACGTTTCATTTGTGAAGGGCTTTCACAAGTGACATATTTTTGGATGAACTTCAAAACAGTGGCATCACTGTCCTGCCAAATTTGGGAGCATCTTTAATCCACAAAAGCATGTGTTTATGCGGTGCTTCTCTGGCTTGGTATTCTTTTCTCCAAAAGAAGTGTTGCACTTCTCCGAGGGGAGGAACAGTTTTATTACAAATGAAGTGTAGCATAGCAATGAAGCGATGATGGAAATGTCTTCATACATATACTGTTCTAAAATGGTCTAAAATATTGGATTTTGCAGCCGGATCTAGAAGTTGAAATTGACCAGTTTCTGATGAGTCTTGAATTATTTCAATGGTTTCCCTCAGGTTTTCTTCAATATTTATTTATTTTTAGTATTCAATGTTGTCTTTTAGATATTGCAGGGCTTGTCTAACTTTATGTAAGTCCACGAGTTGTTGATAATTTCTTTTGTCTTTTCTAGTTACGCCATTTACTAAGATAATTAAAGATTGATCTATTGGACGTTGCACTCTCGGAGTGTGTACATTTTCTTTGAGATCTAATGGCAAATAAACTACTTTGCCACAAATAACTTTCAGTAAGTCAGAGGGAGGTAGTTTTGGCTATTTTTGGTTGAACGCATATTATTGCTTGAAATGGGTGCACTGTTTGAATTATGATGCTCTCATCCAAGTTAATTTGTTTCAGGGGTTTTGGTAGTGGGAGTAATTCCAAGTTATTTGATGTAGCACGTGAAGGTGTTTCGTTGTTGTCAAGTTTTGCAGTGCAGTAACTGCAAAGTGTTAATGGGTCACTCATTTCGTATTTGTTTTCTGCTATAAGATAGAGAGCTAGTTGGAACCACTTGGAATCTTCTTCTATTATGTCTACAGTTTTTGTGCTATTCTCATAAAAAGTCCTGTGGCAACACACACACACACACATGGTTTGGTACTTCAGCAGATATTTCTTTTTTGCATGTGTTTAGTAAAACATTGCCATCTGTAAAGTTGGTGTTAGTTTGTTGTAAAGCAATTGCATTTCTTAAGTGGCTTTCACTCCAAAATATTCTCTCTGGATATGCTCTATTTCTTCAAGTAGTTCTTTGGCTGTACTATGTAGAAGATTGTTATTTAAATTGGCTAGTACTAAAGCAGGACTTTTGGCATAGTACTGTTTATGAACCAGCTTTCTTATAGTTGAATTGTGTGTTGATATCATTTTGATATGGTAGAAGGTGCTTTTGCAAATAGTTCCAGAAATGCAGGCTAATGAATGTCCTTGTAGTCTGTGTATTTGTGCACTGGACAGGAGTCCATACTTTGTAATAGTTTTATTTTCAATGTTTCTTTGCCTTTCACATACTGATTGAGGAACTGACGTAAAGATGTGAAAGATTTTTTGCCTATGTTAAACATTGATGTGCACGGACATTTGTAGACTGGACGCATTGGTTCAGTGGAATGGAGAGTTGATACTAAGTTTTCCACGGATATTTTTTGTTAGCAGCATTTCATGTTCCATAATGGTATTGTTATGTTTTTCATACTCTCCTCCACTGCTATGTATGGCAATTGGTGTTATTTGCTTTTGTTTGTATGCTTCTTCATTGAAATATGGTTCTGCCCTCGTGGTGTGAATCCATTCACCTCCACAGATGTTTGCGAATCTATCTTTGTTGATATTCCGTTTATTGAGAAGTCTTTTTTGTAGTTTAGAATTTAGTTTTGTTAGTGGTTTCATTCTGTTTAAAACTAAAAGAAATAGTTGAAAAGGATAGCACTGTCTATGAGAGCTTCTAGGATTAATTTTCTACGGTAGGTTTTAAGGGTTGTTCGTGATTTCTCTCCTGTTTTTATAAGGTTCTGAAGGACCCTGTGGTGGAACTTTTTTTGTAAAATAATTATTTTGCTATGCTTACTTGTGGCTACATCGATATTTATAGGTGCAGTCTTAGCACTAGTGGTAGCTGCAGTCTTGTTACTCACTTTCTGTTTCGTTTTTATATTTTGAAAGAGGAGGCAAAATTTCCTTACTGGAAGCTGGTTTTGTTTCGCTTAATGACTGTATTAGCTGTTTTGTTTGAACTTTTTCTACAAATTCTGCTAGAGGTGGATGCTTATTTTGGACACTGTGGGCCTCATTACACGGTAGGCGGTGAGCCATGGCGCTATTAGCGCCATGGCTCATGCCGGTAAAATACCGGCACCGCCTTGGCGGAAAGGGGATTTACCGCCCCATTCCAAGGTTGGAGGGGTGGTAAATCCCCTTTCCGCCATTGCCCTTCCCCATTCCCATTTCTGCCCCATAGGGCTCTACGGAAATGGGGAAGGCGCTAATTACGCCACCGCAATTTTGCAGTGCTGTAATTAGCTCCGAGGTCCTTTAGCGGGTTGGATTTTAACGCCTGCAAGAAGCAGGCGTTAAATCCTCCAACCCGCAAAGGGACCTCGTAGTACGGCGGTAAGGGTTAACGGTCACCGTTGCCATTAACGGTGACCGTTAACCCTTACCGCCGTCCGTGTAATGAGGCCCTGTATCTTGATTCTGTCTACTTCTGCGTTGTTTCTAAAGAGTTGCTTATTGGTAGGCATTCTTTGGGGTCTGTTGGAGAAAAAAAGAAAGTGTGGGATGGGATGTTGTGCAGTGTATGTGTGCTTTTTACATGAGTGTCTGAGTATGATGGAAAGCGCGATTGTGCAATGGGCTGTTACTTCACCTTGGGAAGGCTATTCTCATATTTGTGTGTTACTATACTCTTGTTTAGATGACAATACAAAGTATGCAGCTGTTTGAGGGGCAAGCAGTAATACTGAATCTAATGCTGCAGGGTTAATTCAATTGTTTGTTCTACAATACTAGAATTCTACAGTGTTTGAGTAACAGTTAGAACATTATCGCAGTATTGCACTTTTTTGGATGGAAAGAGTAGGTTTCTTCTGAGTTCGGGTACGTACTTCAGACGTTGCTGGTTTTCAGGAAAGTGGTCTTCACTGCAATTGTGAAAGAAAAAAAGAAGTTAGTAAATATGTTTGGTAATAGTACTATTGTTAATGTAGACATGAATGTGCTTCTTTTTGCAGTAGCACTGCTTTAAGATAACTGTGCATAGCATGTAGATGCACTTTCCTTCTCCTATGTGCATTCTGTATATTTAGCTTAGAATCTGTCAGTTGAACGTGCCTTAGAAATGATTACAATAGTAAGCACACAGAGCACATTTGGCTTTTTAAGGCGGTGTTATTGGATATTAGAAGATAGGAGAAATAACTGTATGCTTTTTTGGTTATTTATACAGGGGAAATGGCAGGAACTGTGGGGAAAAGCCTGCAATGTATGCATTTGTGAAGGTGTGAGAAATAAAGCAGAACAATTTGATGGGTCCAGCAGCTTATTACTCTCCAGGATAGTTGTAGGGGAGAAGGTTCAAATAAGAAAACCTGGAGAAGTGGCAAAGGGACATAGCAAGTTTACCAGACTGTAGGTGATTAGCAAACTACTGGGTGATCGTGTGGTACATGGAGATAGGGGAATCTGACATAAAGTATGGGTTGCAATGAAGGGTCTGGTGCTTGCTTTGCAGACTGAAGGGAAGGGGGGAGATGTTGTATGTGTTGGTATACTACACTGTTTGTACATAGTTGTACATGAGTTGATAGACATTACTTCCCCATGTGTATAGTTCAATGCTGTGGTAAATTGTACAACTGAATACGCAACCAGCTGGAATGAGACAGCTGTCTAGATTGGAAGAATTGTTGTAGAGGCAGTGGTGTTGTTTCAGTTGGGAGCCTTTCAAATGATATTGGCTATCTGTGTACATGAATAAAGATGCATGTACACATCCTAGTGGCGTGTCATTTTATAACACACTACAAAGTCTTCTCCCACAATTGTACTGTTATTTCTCACATCTTTTAACATGAAATGACACTTTGTTAGACAGCTGTGTGTGCTTTGTCTGATTACTATTATAATCAGTTCTAAAGGAAGTTCAAATGATAGATTGTGTAGAAATATCCAGATTGTATAGAAAGGAAACTGTATGTACATCCTATCCACTCTGATGCATTAAATGCTATTGCAGTTGAAATGTGGATAAATAGGTGGCAGTGGTTACACAAATAACAGAATGAATGAAGAGAATAATAGTTTGCACATTACAGTTAGTAATATGGGTAAATAGAAATTTGAAGAGCAGACAACTTTGCAAGAGACACTTGATCGTAGCAGATGGGAGGAATGACAGTAAGTTTCTTTTACAGGTTATACAGGGTAAGTGGCAGTTACCCCATTTATATGCATTTATACACTAGCTGTACATGTACTGTGCAGAAAATAATCATACCTGTAGTTTGTGTTTATTCATGTGGATGTGGATGAATCTGCAAGCAGAAATCTTGGAGAGTTTTACAGTAGTTGTTGTGGTACATGCTTTGCAATCGCAACCCAATTGTACTCAGAGTGATGAACAGTATATCTAAAGTGCTGAACTGTGATGATGGAGTTATATGTAGAGTTCTTGGATGTGATTGCTGGATGGTTAAGTGACTGCTTAACAGTAGCCAATGAATTAATGGTGCAGAGAGTGAAGTGGAAAGGGTAGAAGGGCTGCCCCAGTATTACTTACGCTCTCTGCAGTCACTGCGGCTGTTCACAGACAGGGTGTGCCACATCCGGGGATTCTGAGCATGAAATAGGAGTGTATTTTGGGGATTAGCCAATCAGATGTTGAGGTACAGCATTGTATTGAGAGAGGCAGTGTGTATTAATAAAGGCATATTTGTTTTTATGATTAGAGCTGGCATGTTCTTTTGCAATAATGACAACATTGATTCTGGTAGTATTGTGTACTTTAAAGGAAATGGCATGTCTTTATCTTTTATGCGAAATGCCATGCTGTTTTGGAACATAAGTATTGCTTGGAGAAGCTAATGTGAAGATATTTGGAGAAAAATAAGAAAAAAAGAAAAGTACAAAATAAAAAGTGTTTCTGAAGCATCTTCAAAAAAACACAAAAAAGGCTATTTTCATAGCCAACCTCAAAGGGGAAATGGGGCACACGATTTACATTTTCATTCCCCACTCTCAGATTTTAAGATTTGTCCGCGGACACTGCAGTTGTCCATGGACAGCGTGTATTACATACAGGGATTTTGAGGCTGAGAGGCATGCAAATGTGACTAAGCAGGGAAAGTGATGTGTCAGAAAGTCTTTCACCTGAGAGAAGAGCAGATAGCTATTGCTGTGTCTTTCAGAAGGCAGATTGTCTGGATTTTGGGAGACTTGTGGATAAATTGTTTGGTGGTGCATGCAGATCGCTGTGGAGTGTCTGCACATCTTGGATTCCCTCATGTGGAAGTGCACTGGCATGGAGTGTGTGGAATGTAGTGACTGGATTTCATACCTCTTTGTGCTACTTTGGTGACCCAGCATCATCCAGACATTATTATTATTCACTGTGGAGGGAACAGCTTAGGGCATGTCTCTGGAATCTCTTTGCAATTTGCAATGAAAGAAGGACTTGGGAAAGTCATGGACATGTTTCCAAACTCCAGAGTAATATTTTCTCATTTGCGCAGAGACAAATGTTGCTGCGTTCTTCTTCATTTGGTCCACAAATGGAGAAAGCGAGGTGCAATGTTAACAAGGCTGTTTGTGCCTTTTTGAGAGATGTTGGCATGTCCTCTTTTCACAATGAAAATATTATGTTTTTGCACACATTTTTCGCAGAGATGGGGTACATCTTACTTATGCTGGCAATCAGATTTTTCAGCGAAATATACAAAATGCATTGCAACCCTTTTTTGGAATTAGAGCAATCCTTTTTCCAGTAGGTGTTGACCATTTGAAGTTTTTGAAACACAAAAAAAACCACAAAAAGGCTATTTTCAGAGACACCACTTCCTCCTGGAGAAGAGTGCAATGGTTTTGATAGGACAGCACCCTAAAAATGTTAAATGTCTGCGGACTGTTTGTCGAATTCTAAAAGACACAGGGCCCTGCAGCATTTCATTGGCCCTTCTATATTTGAACTGTGAAAGGCGGCTCTGAAAAGAGCCTTTTTGGGGGGGGTTGTTGTTTTATATTTTTTTTCATTGCTCAGACATGACACATAAGGAAAGGAAGGGAAGGGAAGGTAAGGAAGGGGCACCAACCACGGGGATAAGAAAGGGCAGGTGGAGAGAGGAAGATGTAGGGTGGGACTTAATCAGGTAGTTGCCAGCCCTTCTCATGACCCCGGACCACAGCCTCAAAAGCTCTTTGAACGGTCTCCCCTCTGCAGAGTCTTGCATAGCAGTACATACACAATACTATGACCTTTTAAAGGTAAGGGTCTACAGTATCACGTATGGCCTGTGAGGTAGCTGGAGGGATGTGCTGCCCCACAGGTGTGCCTCTTGTGGTGGCAGGAGCAGAACCAGAGGATGTTGCAGAGGAAATCAACCTACTACGTTTATCTCAAGGTACAACCTTACGAATAGCCCCACCGTGGAATGACCTTAGGTGTCGCTTCATTGAGGTAGTACCATAGCTGTACAAACCTGCTTTGCCACGACTCAGCACCAACTGGCGCTGAGTGCAGCGCACCTTGTTTGCACGAGCTTTCGGTACTCCATCAAGAGTGGCAAACAACCTCCACATCCAAGACGCATGGTGAGTGCTAGTAGTAGGGACTTCCACCACCTCATCCTCATCATCCTCTTCATCCTCCTCTGTATGCTCATGCCTGTTCCCCTCTGCAGGCCCTTGGGGAGGTGGTGGAGGGGTAGGGGTGGTGCTGAGAGACGTAGTGCCAGCAGCAGCCATTGAGGCCTTCAGGACAGCTGTCAGGAATTTTCTAAAAGTAATGAATGCACTAGGAAAATCAGGTCCACCAAGGAACAATGTCCAGCAATGCTCTGTCTTGCTTGGAAATCCAAAAGCAGAATGAGGATTAGCTCTGGGGTGTGGCCTTTTATAGGGGTGCTGGGGCACACTTTGCGGACACCCGCGCTGTCTGCGAACAGTTTGAACACCACAAAAGGGCTAAAAAAGATCCAAAAAGTATGTACATTGCTAGGGACATTGTCTGGGACATGTGCAAGGTGAGTTCTTCCAGGAAAATACCTTGGAATGTGCAAAGAAGCACTTTTTTAATGTCCTGGGGCCCGGACTGTGTTAGCGAACAAGGACCCATGCTTAGCATGGGTGCGGTCACATGAGGACGTCGTTGAGACATTCGCGAATGGGGGGGTGTCCATAGGACACCAAATGCACAGGGTCGGGTGTACGCATGCGTGCGGGTGTTCTACGGATAGTGTTTGTGTCCCTAAACTAATTAAAAGTGCGCCACACGTGCGGCAGACAGTTACGGACCATTTTCGTAGGTCCCAAGGGTGTAATACGCATACATGAGGGTGTTCAGTGTTCTACGGACAGAGTTCAGGTCCCCAACCAAATTAAATGTGCGTCACCACTTTGCGGACAGGCAGACGGGTTAGTTGTTCTACGTACATATTCATTTTGGTTGCGACCGATTGAAACAGAAGGTATGTTCTAAGGACACCTTATTGTGAATAGTTGCAGACATGGTGGACATCTTATGTAGCCTAAGGACACCTCCATTTTGATTGTGAACAGTCCGAACAGGCATAGAATCCTTAGGACACCCCCATTTTGGTTAATTGCGGACATCCTGGACACCCACGGTGTCTGCGGACGCTCTAACGGCCTTTTTAAAAAAACAAGACACAGAGGAATACAGTAACAGCACACATAATATTTTATTATTGTATAAAAATATAAAAATTATGAAAGAGTGAAGCAGAAATGGATACAAATTCAGGGGAATTAGGGATTTGTACATGTTGGATGGTAGGGGAGGAAGGGATTGAAGTCTCATGATAACGTTTTTCTTGCTGGGGGAGTTTTTGGGGATGTTTGGCTGGGACATGGAGAAGGGGTACAGGTACATGTGGGACCGTGATATTTAATTGTTTCCTTTATATGGTCCTCTACAAAGTTTTTTTTAAAGAATTACATTTGTCATTAATACATACATTTTCTGCTCTACCCGCTGCAGATGATTTTCCAAGGTGTCTATTTCTGTATTGTTTTTATTGTCTGTATGGCCTGTTAAAAAGAAAATATGTTAAGTACACATAAAATAATGGTTATTAATTGGTTTATTTAGAGAAGTGTAGTGTCTACCATTACTATCACTGTTTTCACTCATTTCATCACGAGGGAAATTTTCTTCTTGCAATTTCAAAGTACTAGACATTTCTGTGTAAAAAAATATATATATATTTTTCAGTGTACCCTAATACAGAAAGTTTCTAAATATATGAAATTAATGTAGTGTACTTACCAGTTTCTTTTTAAGTTTTGCTGTTACTGCTGCGTTGGTCTGCTGTTGATTTTTGCTGTGCAGTTTCTGTGAGGTAATTCTGCTGGAGGCATATGTTATTTTCATTTGGTATGTTCCAGTATGTTGCATATGCCATGTAATTTGACTGTTGGTGTCTTACATGTACAGTTTGCACTTATTATTTATTATTGAATGTAATTTATTTATGTGCTGCTCTTTGAACATGTTTAGTGTTGTTATTGCATGATACAACAATGTAAGATACCCCCTAAGTTTTTGGAAAGTGTTGATGGTGACCGAGTCCATCCGGGGACATGCGCGCGGTCCGCGGACCTCATAACCACTAGCGTGGGCCAGAGGGTTCAGTATGTTTTATGTTACATGTATATAAACTAAGGGAATTCTATTAAACACCTATCAAATTCATGCTATCTATATCTATATTCAGTGAAAAAACGTTGTTAAAGGGGCGTTATGGTTAAGCTGAGCTACTAAAAACTTATGAAATTCTGTGAAAAAAACTTTGTTAAAGGGATGTTATGGTTAAGTTGCGCTACTAAAAACCTATGAAATTCAGTGAAAAAACTTTATTAAAGGGACGTTATGGTTACAAGTAAAACCGAAAACCCCCTGAAATTCACCAGTTATGGTAAGCTAAGCAACCATAAATCGCGCCACCACTGTGCACTGCTAAGACTAACACGCAAGACATCAAAGATGACATCACAAATGTTATTGATGACATCACTGATGACATCACATGTGTATTTACTTGTCATGAAAAGTTTGTACAAGGAATTCTTAATATAATTTTGACAAAAAAGTGTCAAGGGTCATTGGAATAAATAGCATGAGCTATGTAGTGCATTAAGCAATGCATTGATATAAATAGCATTCTATTATGAAGTTCTATCCAGTATACTAAGCTACTCATATAGAAACATAGGCATTGTGTGCAGCATACATGATGGAGATGCAATATTCAGAATCTTACCATGTTGAATAGTGAAATGATAAAGGCTTTCTTATCAGAGTTTTGCATACTGTGAAACATGCAATGAGTAGCTAATGAAACCCACTTACTACATAATTACATTATTACAGACAAAACACAAAGAGACAACAACACATACAAATATGAGCATTTACATTGAAAGTGAATTAAGCAAAAAAGCAGCAGTACTACCGGAAAGTGTTCATAACCTAACTGATTATCTTCATGCACATAAATGATTGCTCTGTTTCACTGCTGCTACTTCCCCTACTTATATCTATCACATGATGTGACTAGACCCTAAGAAAAGTAGTGTGAGTACAATGTATACAAATATGGGCATATACAGTGAAAGTACAGTAATAATAAAATAGCAGAACTATCAGAACGTGCTGATAACCCTACTGATTATCTTCATGCACAGAAAGCATTGCTGTCTTTCAAGCCTGTGTATTCCCCTATGTATATGTTTCATGTGTTGTGCCTGGACCCTAAGGGAATTACTGTAAGAACATATTTGAAGGATAAGTCTACAAATATAGTACCTTTTCAATTTTTAGTTCCTGACTGTTAATGAAGAAAACCATGTGGCCTAGATATGTCAGTAAAGGGAAAAAGAGGGAGCCAGACTTGTGACGTCATCAGTGATGTCATCAATGACATTTGTGATGTCATCGTTGATGTCCTGCGTGTTAGTCTTAGCAGTGCACGGTGATGGCACAAGTTATGGTTGCTTAGCTAACAATAACTGGCGAATTTCCGTTTTTTTTGGCTTTACTTGTAACCATAACGTCCCTTTAACAAAGTTTTTTCACTGAATATATATGTATATACACCACCAAACTGTTGGTTTGCAGGTTGAAAGATGAAATAACACTGCCAAACTCAAACAATTAAAATTACCCTAGCACTCGGTCCAATGTGCTATCAATATATATTTATTACCAGATTCCATTAAAAAAACATGTCATCCATCTAGCTCAGCATCACAGCACCGCACATTCCGTCTTGCTACATGTTGAGGTGGTACTGTACTTTTATCAGCAGCAGCCTTCTCCATATTTTTAAAACTTTGGCCTTTAGGCTAAGCAGCATACTTCTCTATACTCCTCTATGGGTCATCCCTCAGGGCTCTATCCTATTGTCGTGGCTCTTCAACATCTACCTTGCCCCTCTGGCCCACTTGATCGCCTCCTCTCCTAATTGCCAGTGTTATGCTGATGACACACAGCTCTCCTCCAAGCTTCCTTCCACTACCTCCTCTTCTTCCTCTGTCGTTCCTGACTGTCTGACTGCTATTCAGGCATGGTGCATGGCTAAGATCTCTGTCTTAATGCCTGTAAAACCATGATCCTTCTCATTGGGACCCCTGCTCCCTGCTTTACTCCCACTTTCTGCCTGCCCTCCTTGAGTCCCCTCCCCTCACCATCTTGTGAGTCTAAAAACCTTGGTGTCATCTTTGACTCCTCTCTCTCCTTCTCCCCTAACAACACAGACCTTGCCAAGAAGGCCCACTTTCAGCTTCACCTCCTCAGAGGAATTCTCCCCTTCCTTAGCTTCCACCAGAAACTCAATGTCTCCAGAGCTCTGCTTCTCTCTAGGCTGGACTACTGCAACAGCCTCTTCCTCAATCTGCCATTTTACTCTCTCCCCCTTCAACTAATCCAGAATAGGACTGCAAGACCTATCCTTGGCCTGATGCCCTGGAACTGAATCTCTCCAGCCCTAGGATCTGTCCACTGGCTCCCGGTGGCTGCAAGGATCAAATTCAAGACCCCCTGTATCATCCACAAGCTTTTCTGGGGCCTGGGACCCAGCTACATCCAACTCTCTCTCCTAAATACCTCGGTCCTCTTGCTCCAACTCTCTGCAGAACAGATGTTTTTCCAAGCAAAGAGTCGGGGGTAGATCTCTCTCTTTGGCCGGTGCCTCTCTCTGATATGGCATCCCTGCCCCTCTCAGACTTGAGCCGGACCTTGTTAAGTTCCGGAAGCTTCCCAAGACCCTGCTCTTCTCTACCTCCTTCCCTCTCGCCCTCCCTTGCTAATGTCCCCATCTACTGCTGTGACTGGCGGTCTGGTCCCTGATGAGTCTTACAGAGCACAAAGCCTCACCTTGACCGGTCTATACCAGACCCCCCCCCCCAAACCAGCACTGCCCTTCCAGGCCCCCTTCACTGACTAGCCTGGTGGGTTGGGCATCACTCCCAAGTCTTGGCCACCCCTGTCCTCGCACTTAGATGGTGGTCCACCCCCAGCACCCCCTGGCACTTGCCCATCTGGGCTCCCCCCCAGCACTTGCCTAGCCCCTGGGCCCTTTCTTCCTTCATTCCCCCTGCATTTCATGCCCCTCCCCTGACCATCACTTGCCTCCTACCACATCACTCCCCCGCCCCTGCCCTTCTTGTTACTGCACTTGCACAATCCGAATGTTACAAGGCCTAGTAGGATTGGTATTGTTGTTTACCCCTGCACCCCTTCTTTTTTTGTCTTGTGGTGCCTGGAAAGACCTTTTTGCTGTATAGTGCACACTATAAATATTCAATTAATAAACACATGAATAGAGAGGGCAATTTAATGGATCGCACGGTTGGTGCTGTTCTCTTTCAAAGCAGTGCCTTCTTCTCAAATTATTGCGGATACCTCTGACTGTAGAGAAACACACAGTTATCACCATTATTCTGTGACTTTGTGTAAGGTCTGCAGATGAATACCAGTCAGTGGGCCTCATTACGACCCAGGCGGTAAGTTACCGCCTGGGTCGTACCTTTACCACCATGGCGTAAACTACGTTTACGCCATGGTGGTTGGCGGACTTACCGCCCCATTCCGAGGTTGGCGGGGCGGTAAGTCCCCAATCCCCATTTACCCTTCCCCATTCCCATTTTTGCCCCATAGGGCATAATGGGAGTGGGGAAGGCGTTAATTACGCCACCGTAAATTACGGTGGCGTAATTAACAACAAGGTCCCTTAGCGCCATGGATTTTAACACCTGCTAAAAGCAGGTGTTAAATCCTCCATGGCGCTAAGGGACCTCGGAATCAGGCGGTAAGGGTCGGCGCTGTTTACGCTGCCGTAAACCCCTTACCGCCTGGGTCGTAATGAGGCCCAGTCAGTCCAAATATCTATTTCAGAAAATTCCATTAAAAAATATACATATTGAAAATACTTAATAAGGATCATAAAAGGCTAGTGTACAGACAAAATGTATGTACAAAAACAAATGCATATAAAACATCATATCCAGAAAAAACAGCACACATAATATGTACAATAAAATACATATACCTACATCCATTAAATAATAAGTATAACAATATGAAAGACAAATAAATCGATAAATCATCATGAATCACTCAGCCAAAAATATTATGTAACATGGCACCACAAAGATTTATGCTCCTAATAAGACCTGTTGTCTCATTTTCAAAACAGTCTATTATATCTTAAAATGTGATGGGTAACTAAAGTAAACTAAAGCAGAATAGGTAAAAGCAACCTTTTGGATACTATCCAATAAGCCAGCCAGCAAATGATAAGAATTAGAAGATTGTCCGTTTCACTCCTACAAAACTAAACTGGCAGCTGGGTATTAAGCGCATTATAAATAGCCTATCATATCATACCAACTATTGTATTTGACTTCCAAAATGCAGAACGGAGCACGAATGTAATAATACATTGAGGGGCTGATTCATGGAATTTGTGCACCGAAAAACGGGGATTTGTGTGCCATTCTGCCTGCAAATCCCCATTTGTTAAACAGGGATTTGCGGGCAGAATGGCGCACAAATCCCCATTTTTTGGTGCATAAATTCCATGAATCAGCCCCTGAATCTCACTCTAGTAATTTGAAATCTGCCTGGTTTAAACTTTGACCACATAAGATAGTTCTGTAAACAACCAGCCGTCAGAATCTCATGTCCCCTACGACAGAATTGTTTTGTCTATCTGGACTCCCTATCTAAAATAAGATAATACATTTATTGAACTGAACTTTCAATGGCTGTAAAATGTCACAGGAACATAATACTGGATTGCTGAAATACTGTGAGGCATTAATAAACCCAGAATTGTTATCACATAGTTTATCTGTGGTCTTGCCAGAGGTCATGAATTATCTTTTAATACCCTGATCAAGTAAAGTTTTACTAGTTTCCCATAATCATATCCATAAATTGATAGCTACAATAAATAATTCATCTTATAAGATAGGCATCCCCAGTCCTGTATTTGTTGCAAAATTAAGGGACGATACAGGTAAACAATGCACATCTTTAAAGTAAGCATTTTCTTTAACTAGTGTTATAGCAGTGTTCAAGAATGGCCGGTCCCTGTGCAATAATTGGCTACTGCCTTCACCTTTACTCTGAGGTTCATTTCAACTGCTTCAGCTTTACACATTCTTCCAAAATGGGTATTATACCCTATAGCTTGAATCTTTTGTTGTAGTTATCCTCGCCATATGTCCCTCTCCTTCCAGTGTCGTGGTAAAAGTCATACCCAAATATTAAAAAGAAGGAACTATGGTAATTACTGTACTGTCATTCGTAATCACCTAAATGTCATTTGTTTTATTTTATTTTTCTATTTAAAATACACAATTGCAGATTTAGATGCATTCACCGTAATATCCAAGTCTGCAAATGTCAAGGATAGCCAAAAGAATTCAACAACCACATAGGGATTTTTAATGGTTTTATTAATGATTTTCAACAGGCGTTCTGGAAATCTTTTTGAGGGATACACTAAGACGATCCCTATGCCTTCCCTCAACCTCCACATAGGTGCCCTCCTCCCTAACCCAGTCATCCCTACTTCCCCTTGAGATTGCTAAGAGGTAATGGTTATCAATCAGTGACCCTGTTTCATCTTAAGCACCTTTTAAGGGAAGTATTAAAGACAGTGGACTTTTCTAACTATCACCCTCCTTGACTTCCCAAGGGTGTCCAGTTTTCTGATTCTTTCCTTCTTGGTGGCCAGTTGTTTAAGCTCTCACCACTCAAGTTTCTCTCTCCTGTTTGCCATCTCTCTCCTTATCTCTCTCCCTCTCTCTCACCCTTCTCCTCTCCTTGCTGCCCCTCTCTTTCTATGTCTACACTCTTCTCTGGAATATTATTGATTGCCTTACACTCTCTCACTTTCTTCCTCACCCAGCTCTTCCCTCCTTCTGCACCTCTCTCCCTCCGTGCCCAGATCTCATTACACTCCTTCCTCCTGTCTTCTCTCTCTCTTGCTCCCCCCTCTCTCTCTTTGTCCTCACTCCGTGTCCTGATCTCATCTACTCCGTACTTCTCTTTCTCTCTTTCCACCTATTTCTCAGCCTCCTTCACTTCCAACACTACTGCTATCTCTGCACCCCCACAACCCTCATTGCTCTCTCTCTGAAACGTGTGCACTTCCCCACACACCTACACTCTCTCTAACCACCTCCTCTCCCCTTTTCACCCTCCAATCATACGCTTCCTCACACCCACACACCCCTCCACTCTACACTACCCCAATCATTACTGCTTTCTCTCACACATACAATAATTTACCTGGCTGGGCTGTTATAGCCCAGCTGATCTGGTTCTATTGCTACTCCCAACTCCCATTGGCTTTCCCCATCACCTGTCCCCTGGACCCAATTGCTTGCTAGATTTGCCCCTGTGGTTGGGACAGCATCGAAAAAGTTTCAAATGATGTGCTTGGCCCCATACTCTTTTTGGTCTCTGGTGGTATCAAGGCTGCCACTAGTGCAAACAGTTAGTTCCCGCTGTTTCCGTCTTCTTTCATCGATAGTATTTTCTGGCCCTGCTCTTGGTGTGATAATGTGTTTTCTTCATGTCGAATGCTCTGTGCTGCTAGGCTTGGGATTACCAGTTTGTTTCTGCAGCTCCTCTCCAGCTTGTCTTGGTTGCTGTACAGGCTTTTATGGAAGATGTGCTTCTGAAATACAAACACAAGAAACCTGTTCAGGACAGAGGCTGATAGGCATTGTGAAGGGACGAGTGGTACCAAAGTGTTCACGTGTGTTTACACATTGTGGGGATTCAGGGTTGAGGTCCCTCTTAACTCCCTTCATCCACTGCTAGGGTAGGTCAGTCTATGGAAATTCCCTCATAGGCTGCTATGCCCAGGCCGTTAAGGGTCTCAACTCCCTCTTGACAGAGTCTGGGCACTGAACCTGTCACATACCTGAATCCTTTTACACATGTCTTCCTTCCCGCCCACACGGTTTGGGTTTTGAACTCTGGGTCTTCTACCCTTCTTAGCAATTTCTTTTTATTTTCTGTAAGGCTGGGTTTAAGGGACTCAAAGCACTGTTCGAATAGAGGACATTTTCTGCAAATTAATTCTTCCTCCGGCAGACCTGGCATCACCACAGCTGACACCTTTAGGTGTTTTTCTAGAATGACTATTCGCACCTGAGCCTGGTAATAGAGCCCTTGAGAGAGGTCCTGGGTCCAGTTCTTCTGGGGTGATTAGATCAGCCTGAATAGAAGTGTGTCAGCTCCCAGAAATTTAAAACACGAGGGATGCTCTATTTTGGATAATGGCCAGAATATAGCATTCTCATCTCCCTCTCCCATGGCGTATACTGCCCCGGTTGCTACTTCCAGTGCTTCCTGTTCTTCTGGCAACAGATTGGGAAGGTATTCTGCCCCATATGGTTCTCTATCTGGCTCCAGGTCTACCTATGGTGGATGCTCTTCTCTGGGTTCTGCTTTTAACAGCCCTTTTTCCATTGCCTTCTCTTTCTGTTGTTCAGGGCAGAACATAACGATATGGACAGGCCTTCCACATGATATGATATGATAGGTTACTTATAACGCACTTAATACTAAGAGAATTCTAAACTCTGACCCGGGGATCGAACAAGGCGAGCATGTTGCCCCTGAGCTATCCTCCCATGCATAACATCAGATTCCCATCTCTAGCCATGGCACTAAGTGAGGTCCAACTCTGTCGTCTAGTGTGGGGAACTCCAGCTTCCTCTCCATTGTGGTCTGTATCATGCTGGATCTCTATATCATGGGGCCCCTTCTTTCACCCAGGGCAGGGCTTTAGTTTTGCCAGTTTATTAGAACTGAGATGTGGATCTCACTGGGACATGGTTAATTGGTTCATGTTTGCATTTGGATGGCCTCCTCTAAGGTTGGCTTGTGGAGTTGGTATATCAGCATCAGTGAGCATGGGGATAAGGCATTGATTAACTGCTATAGTATGAACATCTCTTTAGTCATTCATTAGGTTCAGGACACGGTAGGACAGAGGTCTCAAAGTCTCCCCCAGTGCAGATGCACACTTCTCAGTCAGAGTAGATATTGTTCTTGATCATGTCCCATCTTCTCCAGAATACCTTTATTTCCTCAAAGGGGGATTCCTAGCAGGGTTCAGTGCCTGGGAAGCCTGTTGGGCCTCTCCCATCAGGTATGGACCTTTGTAGTGAGCCAGTGATCTCGATGACACCAAGTCGGCTCAGCAACTCTTTGAAACTTGACAAAGAAGGCATCTGGGACCTCTCTGTTTTCCAGTTTTTGCAGCACCAAAAGGGGGTACTACCGAGTGTCCCTGCTTCTCTGCCATTGCCTGATGCACAGCATTTAGCTAGCCCTCCACTAAGGTCCTCAGTAGGTAGTCTGTGGTTGTTAGAATAGGTTATGTCCTTCTGAGGGTCCCCTCTGGCTCCTTGGGCTTCATGAATGGGGTCCCTAAGCATTCCCTCTCCAATTACTGAGACTGTGATCTCTCCATTGCTAAAAGGCAGATCTGCCCAGGATTGCCTGTACCCTACTCCCATTGGGCATTTTTTAACCCTCTTCAATGTTCCCAGGTTTCCCTGATCTGCTCCCACAATTCGAGTTTGGCTCACTTGCAATGGTTGTATGCTTCTCAGGGTCCTCTTTTTCACTAGGTGTTCTTTCTGATCCTGCTGACCTCCAGGAGCCATCTGGCATGTCAGATGGAATCTCTACACTGAGAAATTGCCTCCCTACTCCCAGTTCCCAGATTTCCCCACCAAGGGGCCCTGTATCCGCTATGACCCAGGACTCTCCAGCTTCCGACTGGCGATGTATGCCCCTCTGGTTTGCTCTAACACAAAAATGGAGTTGGTGTGCCCTTTGGGGAGAAAGAATACACAGCAGGTGGGCACATAAAATACTAAAATAGAACAACAAGGTGATGCTGCTACAAAAAAGGAAAGATGCACTCCACGCCTGGCTAAATTGGCGGGGTGTCTTGCAAAAACTGCGGTTTTGTTACATCAAATCACACCCCTGGTTTGGACCATATTAATGCATGGTTGATGAAGAAAGTAGAAAAGTATACATGACCACATAGTACCACAATGTTCTCAGTATGTAACTTGTACTTGTTTAATATTGTGAACCCTGTCACAAAAGGTTTCAATATGTTTAGTAACAAATTTGGACAGAAACAGTGTTACATCAAATCGTAAACATATTTGAAAAAGAGATAAACAGAACCATTATTAGCATCATTCATCAATCATATGGTTATATGTAATCAAAAATAAATGGATAGGAAAAGTAATGTTGGTAAAGTAAAAAGGTGATTGAGCGAAAAAGCAAAAAAAAACAGTGCTCAGAGAAAGGAAGGGGAGAGGGAAAGAGGAAGATGTCCTCTAGTGAAAAGAAAAATAAAAACAAATGAATTAGACAATTTCATATTAGCCGTTGCATATATTCAAATTATAAACAAGAAACAAGTAAATCAAATAGAGGTTGCAAATCCCTTAATTCTTTGATATCTGCTATTGGATATTTGTATAAAACTTGTTCTAAAACCAATCCTGGAGTTTCATAATTGTTTTTTAAGAATCTTTTTTGCAGGACTGCTTATTGGGAAAACCCCCACTGGATTTGCCTACGCGTTGTAGGGGGAACAGAAAAAGGCATAGGTAGCGAAACTAGATCAAACAACAAGCAATTCTTTGTTACTGTGTATTGTTGTTATACGCTGCCTGGTTATTAAAAGCATTTATAAACAGAGAGAGAGATGTCCAAATGTTTCAGGACGAAAATCTGGAGGCCAAACCCCCTAACACTTATTTGCGTTTCGGTGGTTATATGTTGCCACCTTCATCGGGGCAAGTTCTTGATACCCTATTGGGAGAAAAAGAAAAAAACAAAGGAAAAACAACTCAGTTTCCAACTGAAAACATTGGGCTTTAGTGGTCACAGTGCATGCTTGAGTATATATCAAAATTTCAACACAAGCTTTGCATAAAATTTATAAAGACAAAAGGTTCTGCCTGGAACACAGAAGTGTCTCAGAAAAAAAACTCACACAGAGTAGAAAAAATAGAATAATCCATTCCTCACCTAGAGGGGTTGGGTTTGTCAGTCTCAAATGATGTGAGACTGAAAAAGCTGACGTGCTAGTCCGCGCCGACTCACTGACACCATACCGGAGCTGTCAAGGAACATCCGATAAGTCTGCGTCAAGTGGGTATGAAAACTACAGAAGCTACGAATCGGCATGCGTTCCCAGAGTCTGTAGGGAAAGACAGTTGCAGAAAACTTCTGTTCAGTTATATTTGCTACTTCACAAGGATAAATATATTCCGATTGCTGCTGTACAAAAACCTGTAGGGGTGAATAGCAGAATAAGAATAAATGGAGAAAAAGTCACCTACCCGAAATGCTTCAAGAGAAGGACAATTGAGGGCAAGATGGCTCTTAAATAAAGCTTGAGAAAGGATAAACAAAACCACTTGAATCTGGTTTAAGACACTGTGGGTAGAGCAGAAAAGGAATTTGGATTAATCTTCATGCGTGAGTTGGAAGATGGTAGAAAACTGCATCTTTGTGCTGCATAGTGCGGAACAAAAATCCTCACAGTTCTTGCAGGAGCAAGGTGTGTTTTTATTTACTCGTTAAAGGCTCGTTTGTGGCTCTCCGGCAGCTGCACTGAACGCTGAGTCACTCCTCTGCGAGTGCAACAAAGAATGCCTGCGGCTACGAACGTGGATAGCCAAGGTTTGTTGCTAGGAGAAAGAAACTCACGAGGTGTCACTGGCCACGTGACCCGGACGTGTCAGAATAAAGAATATGTGTCCAGTCAGAGTCACAGACGAAGAACGCCAGGAGCAGTGGGTGGTGTCCCTTACGTCCAGCCTGAATTGTCTGCCGTGAGGGGGTGTGTTCACGGACGTCACACGGGATCGTGCACATGTTAAATCGGCAGGCAGGTATCCAAAATGGAGTTAATTGAATAGCCCATGAAGTCAAATGGTTTTTCTCTTCTTATACTTGTTCCATATTTTATGAAAAGCAGAAACAGAAAACGAAAAAGCATGCTGCCGAGTCAGGGATTTTTATTGTATATGAAATAAAACTTTCACTAGTTAAAGACACACACCACTAGCGTGAGTGCATGTAGGCGGATGGGTCTGGTTCCAGAGGGCTGCCCATTAGCAAGCGGTCGCAGTGACAGGTCGTGTCCACCAAAAATTCAAGTGTATGCTTCCACATAGATTTGTGTAGTAGAGGCTCATTTGTCTTCTAAGTGGAGAAGAACAAAAGCTGTGGCTAAGGCTGACGTTGGCATATTAAACATTAAAATGTTCACCGGTCATGCCTATGTCCATATAAATAGCAGCCACTCATATTGCATGAGATAATCTGTCAATAGACTATCAAAGGGGCGCCAGCCACATGGACTCAGAACCATCTGGTTGGTTAACTAAGGGCCATGCTCCTGGCCCTATTAGGTTAGAAAGACAACAGCAGAAAGTGTGTACACAGACAACAGTATCCAATATAATTGGAAAACAAAAGCAAGCGGTATGTTGTCTAGGATGGTTCAAATTGTTCATTAAGGCCCTTGTCACAACTATCTAGCCCATGGATCCATCTGCTTTCTAAATTCAAAAGGCGTTTTTGTGTGGCAGGGCCAGTAGGCACTTTCTCGAGGACCCACCATAATAGGTCCTCTGGTGTGTGTTTTAGGTTGAGATAGTGCTGGACCAAAGGTGAAGTTTCCTTTCTGCAACGGATCCTGGATCTGTGTTCAGAGATCCGAGTATTGATACTGCGCATGGTCTGACCAACGTACCGTAAGCCACATGGGCATTCAATGCAGTATACTACTTGTGTTGCTTTGCAGTTTGAAAAGTGTCTAATGGTCTAGGTTTTGTTCCCAAAGGTGAAATTTAACATTTTCTTAGTATATTTGCAAGCTACACATGAACCGCAGGGGTGGTGCCCTATTAAAGGTCTCAAATTCCAATTGCCACCCCGGGTTGTTCTTTCAGTGAAGCAGGAGTGAACCAAAAGGTCTCTGATATTTCATGATCTTTTAAAGGCAAACCGAGGTTCCCTTTCTTCCGGTAGGTTGAGTTTGGCTAAAGGCCAGTATTTTCGAATAATTTTTTTGATGTCAAATGTATGCGGACCATGTGTGAGTACACACGTCAATCTTATATCTTGGTCTGTATTTTGCTGATTAGCTTGGGGTGTCAGGATGAACTCACGGCACGTGAACCTCGCTCGTTTTTTTTGATGTGGTTACTAATTTCTTCGGGTAGCCTCTGTTTTTTAAGCGTTCACTTAGATCAGCCGCATTTTTTTAGAATCCTCCAAATGTGTACAGTTTCTACGCAGGCGTAAAAACTCATCGTAAGTCAAATTTTCTTTTAAGTGTTGTTGGTGATTGCTGGAAAAATGCAGCAAAGTATTGCAATCTGTTGATTTTCTGTACAGATCGCAACTTAATTTGCCTTCCCGATTGCTGATTTTGAGGTCAAGAAAGTGTATGGCTTGCCTGTTACTTTCCATAGTAAATTGAATGTCTGGATCACGCATGTTAAGCCATGCAAAGAAGTATCCAAGTTCTTCTTGATTGCCATCCCATATAAATAAGATGTCGTCAATAAATCGACGCCACCTGATGATGTTGTGTTTCCAGGGGTTAGTCTCATTGGCAATATGTTTATTCTCGTAGGCTGCCATGTATAAAATAGCCAAACTGGGGGCGAAAGTGGCGCCATAGCTGTGCCCTTCGTTTTTAAGTAGAATTGGTCACTAAAGGTAAACATGTTTTTGCACAGGGCTACCGTTAGAAGTTCAATTATGAAAGCTGGAAGAACCTGTGACTGTAAATTTGTTGCCGTTAGAAAATCATAAATGCAATCAATGGCAGCATTTTGTGGAATACATGTATAAAGTGCTTTAATGTCCATTGTGACCAAAATTTGAGTGTCTGGATTGAATTCAAGATTTTTGAATGCTTGTATGGTATGTGTTGTGTCTCTGAGATAGGAGTCTGTGTTACCAATCATAGGTTTTAGAAATTCATCAATGAATTTACAGAGAGGTTCTAGCACCGAGTCGCACCCTGACACAATTGGGCGACCCAGTGGATTTATTGCATCTTTGTGCATTTTTGGTAATGCATAAAGGCATGGGGTGCACTCCTCCTCTGGTTTGCCACATTGTGGGTAGCCTTTGTATTGGGAAGTATACAATCCCAAAATTACACCACGTGACACACATAGCCAAAAGGATTGTAAGAAGTTGCAAAGGTTTTATAAATAATTTTCAACAAGTGTTTCAGAAATCTTTTTGGTGGCTACATTAAGGATTTGTATGACTTGTTTCAACCTCCACATGGGCTCCCTGCTGCACCCTCATCCAGGCATTCCTTATTCCCCTTGAGATCTCCACTGCCCACAGCCCTCGTAGCGCTCTATCTCTCTTTCTCTTTCTCTTTCTCTTTCTCTCTCTCTCTCTCTCTCTCTCTCTCGATCTCTCTCTCAAGCCTTCACACTTCCTTACAGACAAATATACTCTCACTAACTCTCTCATCTCTTGTGCCCTCTTACCATACACTCCCTCACATCAACACCCCACTCAAAACTACTCTATCCCAATTGTCACCCTGTTCTCTCACATACAATACCTTACTTTCTCTCTCTCAAAACACCACAACAGTTTTTCAACCACTCTTCTCCACCGTCCGCTCTCCACAACCTATTCTTTTGGTCCTCAAACTCAGCTCACAACCTCACGTGATCATCTGTCAACTTGGTCTGACCTGGCTAGATTCACCTTCCAATGGCCTTATCACTTGCTAGATTTTTGTCCAGGGGTTGGGACAAGGTCCAAGAAGTTTCAAAAGGATTGCTTCGCCCCACCCCCTTTTTGGTGTTCGGTGGGATCAACTCTGCTGCTGGTGCAAACTATTTGTTCTTGACGTTTCTGCCTTCTTTCACTGATAAGATTTCCTGGCCCTGCTTGTGAGGGGTCCATCGCTTGGTGTGTGGTTGCGTTTTGGTTACCTTGATAGTTGGATTTTCTGTGCTGCTTGGTTTGTGATGACAACTTTGTTTCTGAGGTGCTGCTTCAGCTTTTTTCACTTGTTGTCCTGGAGTGTCTGGGAGATGTGGTTCTATAATAAAAACACAAGAAACCTGCCCAGAACAGAGCAGATAGGCATTGCAGAGTTGAGAATAGTACCAATGGCTTTAACACATGTTGATGCATTCTGAGGAGGCAAGGGCTGTGGTCCCTCTCAATGCCCTTCCTCCACCTCTGGGGTATGTCATTCATTAGGAATGCCCTGATATACAGGGGAAATAAAAGAGTTGCTAATTACACAATCCCTGCCTGACCCTTCCCCATTAGAACAAAACGTACAAATGCCTTATTGTCGCTGTGTATGCTTTTTAGGATGCTACACATTCTAAGTGGGCATTTCATATTGTCCATGCATTACCACAGCTTTCACCTACTAACTCTATAGAAAGCTAATGTTAGGGTCATACAAGCCAGGTACATTCTTTCTTTCTTCACATATAGCGAACGTGATGTAGCTAAATACAAAAGGAGTTCCTTCTCATTTAGTTCCCATCCCTTCACTGCACCCCTTTTGGACTGGGGAATGTATGTACTTTTCCTCCACTCATGCTTGTAGGCTACCCATTAAGGCCCTATCAAAGTTTTTAAATTGGGACCCATTTGTGGAGATTGTTGTATCATTGGCTGGATGACCTTCAAACCCATTTTTAGCAATCAGACATATAATTGCCTGTTTCCATGATTAAGGGAATCTATTTTCAGAAATCATTGCATTCAAAAGATTTGTTAGCAAAGGGGACCAAATATCCAGCATACTCATTTATTAGTCTGCAGTAACAACATCAGGGCCGGGGCTTTTAAACAGTGCCTGTTTCTGTTTTGCAGCACTTACTTTCTCATGTCAAAAATCCCTCATCAACACACTATGCAGGCTCCCTAAAGTATTTGCAGAGAATCAGACTCTTCCGCGAAAGCCAGTAAATGTAAATCTACACCTTTATACAAGATAGAAAAATGGATAATCGAAGCTGCACTCTGAATTTGGGCTTCGTTGTTCTTCTAGAAGAAGAAAATGTGCCCTCACAAACAGTTATCCCATTAGTTCTTAAATATATTCCATATGGCCATTTTATTCTTGCGATAATTGGATGCTGATCACTAAATGTTTAGCAATCACTTTAAAATCAAGCACCTCATTCCAATAATACACAGGAATACAAAAATAATCTGATATCCCCTAAAAGTAAGCCACCCTTTTATGTCACTCTGAGAGTGCTCGGTTTGAAAACCCCATCCCATTAAGAACCAGTAAAAGATATTAATATTATTTTACCTATTATTTAAGGAAATTGATCCTGATTACTGCACAGCGGTGGGTGTTGACTAGTCTGTGTTGTAGTAAGGATTGGCTATCAAGCACTATATACAGTTTGTGTGTATCAATACAGCATGGTGAAGCTGGACTTTTGTATGCCAGCTCTTGATATGGAACTGAGGTGTTAGTTGAGGTTGAGGTATAGTTGATTGATATAAATATATATATATATTCAATGAAAAAACTTTGTTAAAGGGACGTTATGGTTAAGTTGCGCTACTAAAAACCTATGAAATTCAGTGAAAAAACTTTGTTAAAGGGACGTTATGGTTCCAAGTAAAACTGAAAAACCCTTGAAATTCGCCAGTTATGGTAAGCTCAGCAACCATAACTCGCGCCACCACCGTGCACTGCTAAGACTAACACCCACGACATCAAAGAGGACATCACAAATGTCATTTATGACATCACTGATGACATCACATGTGTATGTACTTTTCATGAAATATGTGTACAAGGATTCTTATTATAAATTTGCGAAAAAAGTCTCAAGGATCATTGCAATAAATATCATACCCTAATTAGTGCATTGAACGATGCATTGATATAAATAGCATTCCATTATGGGGTTCTATCTAGTATACTAATCTACTCTTGCAGAAACATAGCATTGTGTGCAGCGTACAAGATGAAGGTATAATATTCGTAATGTTAATATGTTGAATAATGAAATGATAATTGTTTTCTTAATAGATTTTTGTGTACTGTGAAATATGTAATAAGTAGCTAATAAAACCCATGTATTACATAATTGCATTACTATAGACAAAACACAAAGAGACAAGAACACATACAAATATGGGTATATACAGGGAAAGTGAAGTTAGCAAAAAAGCACAAGTAGTAGCAGAAACAATTCATAACCTAACTGATTATTTTCATGCAAATACATTGTTGCTCTGTTTCAAAGCTGCTATTTACCCTATGTATATGTATCACTTGATGTGATTGGACCCTAAGGAAAGTAGTGTGAGTACAATGTATACAAATATTACCATATACAGGGAAAGTACAGCCATAAAAAAACAACAGAACTATCAGAAAGTGCTGATAAGTCTATTGATTATCTTTATGCACAAACAAGATTGCTGTCTTTCAAGCTTGTGTCTTCCCCCATGTATATGTTTCATATGATGTGACTGGACTCTAAGGGAATTACTGTAAGAACCTACTTGAAGGATACGTCTACAAATAAATTAACATTTTTAGTTTCTGACTGTTACTGAAGAAAACCATGTGGCCTAGATATGACAGCAAAAGAAAAAAGAGTGAGCCAGACATGTGATGTCATCAGTGATGTCATCAATGACATTTGTGATGTCATCTTTGATGTCGTGGGTGTTAGTCTTAGCAGTGCACGGTGGTGGCGCGAGTTATGGTTGCTTAGCTTACCATAACTGGCGAATTTCAAGGGTTTTTCAGTTTTACTTGGAACCATAACGTCCCTTTAACAAAGTTTTTTCACTGAATTTCATAGGTTTTTAGTAGCGCAACTTAACCATAACGTCCCTTTAACAATGTTTTTTCACTGAATTTCATAGGTTTTTAGTAGCGCAACTTAACCATAACGTCCCTTTAACAACATTTTTTCATTGAATTTCATAGGTTTTTATTAGTGCAACTTAACCATAACGTCCCTGTAACACATTTTTTTTTAACTGAATTTCATAGGTTTTTATTAGTGCAACGTCACCATAACATCCTTTCCAAAAGACCACTAGCATCTTAGGTCCTCAAAGTGGGAATCTCGGGTGGTAAAAAAAAGATTTTTCTTCCCAAACCGGGACGCCACAGGAAGGAAAATCTTTTACCAAGATGGCCACCATGGAAAGGGAAGGCGGGGTGTATAAAGAGAACACAACAAGGCATCAGCAGGGGGTGGGGGGGAAAAGTAGGGAGACACGGGGCATGAGCGGGGGGTGGGGGGATCAGTAGGGAGACACGGGGCATGAGCGGGGGTGGGGGGAACAGGGGAGACTAGGGGCATGAGCTGGGGGTGGGGGGGAAAAGGAGGAAGACACTGGACATGAGCAGGGGGTGGGGGGGAACAAGAGAGAGACACGGCCATGAGCGGGGGATGGGGGGAACAGTAGGGAGACACGGGGCATGAGCAGGGGTGGGGGGAACAGGGGAGACACATGGGCATGAGCGAGGGGTGGGGGAACAGGAGAGACACGCGGGCATGAGCGGTGGGTGGGGGGGAACAGGGCACACACGGGGCATGAGCAGGAGGTGGGGGGAACAGGGGAGACAAGGGGCCATGAGAGGGGGTGGGGGGGAAAGGAGGGAGACACAGGGCATGAGCAGGGGGTGGGGGGAACAAGAGAGAGACACGGGCCATGAGCGGGGGGTGGGGGGAACAGTAGGGAGACACAGGGCATGAGGGGGGGTGGAGGGGAACAGGGGAGACACGTGGGCATGAGCGGGGGTGGGGGGGAACAGGGGAGACACGTGGGCATGAGCGGGGGTGGGGGAACAGGGGAGACATGTGGGCATGAGCGGGTGGTGGGGGTAAACAGGGGAGACACATGGGCATGAGCAGGGGGTGGGGGGAGCAGGGGAGACACGTGGGCATGAGCGGGGGTTGGAGGGGAAAAGGAGGGAGACACAGGGCATGAGCTGGGGGTGGGGGGGAACAGGGGAGACATGTGGGCATGAGTGGGGGGTGGGGGGAACAGGGCACACACGGGGCATGAGCAGGGGGTGGGGGAGAACTGGGGAGACACATGGCATGAGCGGGGAGTGGGGGGGGAACAGGGCACACACGGGGCATGAGCAGGAGGTCGGGGGAACAGGGGAGACAAGGGGCCATGAGAGGGGGTGGTAGGGAAAAGGAGGGAGAAACAGGGCATGAGCGGGGGTTGGAGGGGAAAAGGAGGGAGACACGGGGCATGGGCAGGAGGTGGGGGGAACAGGGCATGAGCGGGGAGTGGGGGGAACAGGGCACACACGGGGCATGAGCAGGAGGTGGGGGGAACAGGGGAGACACATGGGCATGAGCGGGGAGTGGGGGGGTACAGGGCACACACGGGGCATGAGCAGGAGGTGGGGGGAACAGGGGAGACAAAGGGCCAGGAGAGGGGGTGGTGGGGAAAAGGAGGGAGAAACAGGGCATGAGCGGGGGTTGGAGGGGAAAAGGAGGGAGACACGGGGCATGGGCAGGAGGTGGGGGGAACAGGGCATGAGCGGGGAGTGGGGGGAACAGGGCACACACGGGGCATGAGCAGGAGGTGGGGGGAACAGGGGAGATACATGGGCATGAGCGGGGAGTGGGGGGGAACAGGGCACACACGGGGCATGAGCAGGAGGTGGGGGGAACAGGGGAGACAAAGGGCCAGGAGAGGGGGTGGTGGGGAAAAGGAGGGAGAAACAGGGCATGAGCGGGGGTGGGGGGGAACAGGGGAGACACATGGGCATGAGCGAGGGGTGGCGGAACAGGAGAGACACGTGGGCATGAGCGGTGGGTGGGGGGAACAGGTCAAACACTGGGCATGAGCAGGAGGTGGGGGGAACAGAGGAGACAAGGGGCCATGAGAGGGGGGTGGGGGGAAAGGAGGGAGACACAGGGCATGAGCAGGGGGTGGGGGGGAACAAGAGAGAGACACGGGCCATGAGCGGGGGGTGGGGGGAACAGTAGGGAGACACAGGGCATGAGGGGGGGTGGAGGGGAACAGGGGAGACACGTGGGCATGAGCGGGGGTGGGGGGGAACAGGGGAGACACGTGGGCATGAGCGGGGGTGGGGGAACAGGGGAGACACGTGGGCATGAGCGGGGGGTGGGGGGAAACAGGGGAGACACATGGGCATGATCGGGGGTTGGAGGGGAAAAGGAGGGAGACACGGGGCATGAGCTGGGGGTGGGGGGAACAGGGCACACACGGGGCATGAGCAGGGGGTGGGGGAGAACAGGGGAGACACATGGCATGAGCGGGGAGTGGGGGGGAACAGGGCACACACGGGGCATGAGCAGGAGGTCGGGGGAACAGGGGAGACAAGGGGCCATGAGAGGGGGTGGTAGGGAAAAGGAGGGAGAAACAGGGCATGAGCGGGGGTTGGAGGGGAAAAGGAGGGAGACACGGGGCATGGGCAGGAGGTGGGGGGAACAGGGCATGAGCGGGGAGTGGGGGGAACAGGGCACACACGGGGCATGAGCAGGAGGTGGGGGGAACAGGGGAGACACATGGGCATGAGCGGGGAGTGGGGGGGAACAGGGCACACACGGGGCATGAGCAGGAGGTGGGGGGAACAGGGGAGACAAAGGGCATGAGCGGGGGTGGGGGGGAACAGGGGAGACACGTGGGCATGAGCGGGGGTGGGGGAACAGGGGAGACACGTGGGCATGAGCGGGGGGTGGGGGGAAACAGGGGAGACACATGGGCATGAGCAGGGGGTGGGGGGAACAGGGGAGACACGTGGGCATGAGCGGGGGTTGGAGGGGAAAAGGAAGGAAACACAGGGCATGAGCAGGGGGTGGGGCGAACAAGAGAGAGACACGGGCCATGAGAGGGGGCTGGGGGAACAGTAGGGAGACACAGGGCATGAGGCGGGGGTGGAAGGGAACAGGGGAGACATGTGGGCATGAGCGGGGGTGGGGGGGAGCAGGGGAGACACGTGGGCATGAGCAGGGGGTGGGGGGAACATGGGAGACACGTGGGCATGAGCGGGGGTTGGAGGGGAAAAGGAGGGAGACACAGGGCATGAGCAGGGGGTGGGGGAACAGGGGAGACACGTGGGCATGAGCAGGGGGTGGGGGGATCAGGGCACACACGGGGCATGAGCAGGGGGTGGGGGAACAGGGGATACAAGGGGCATGAGCGGGGGGTGGGGGGGAAAAGGAGGGAGACACAGGGCATGAGCAGGAGGTGGGGGGGAACAAGAGCGAGACACGGGCCATGAGCGGGGGGTGGGGGTTAACAGTACAGAGACACAGGGCATGAGCGGGGGGTGTAGGGGAACAGGGGAGACACGTGGGCATGAGCAGGGGTGGGGGGAACAGGGGAGACACGTGGGCATGAGAGGGGGTGGGGGGAACAGGGGAGACACGTGGGCATGACCGGGGGTGGGGGGGAAACGGCACACATGGGGCATGAGCAGGGGGTGGGGGGAACAGGGCACACACGGGCATGAGCAGGGGGTGGGGGAACAGGGGAGACACTGGGCATGAGCGGGGGCTGGGGGTAACACGAGGGAGACACGGGGCATGAGCGGGGGTGGGGGGAACAGGGGAGACATGTGGGCATGAACAGGGATTGGAGGGGAAAGGACGGAGACACGGGGCATGAGTGGGGGTTTGGGGGGAACAGGGGAGACACGTGGGCATGAGCGGTGGGTGGGGGGAAACGGAGGTAGGCACAGGGCATGAAGGGGGTCGGGGGGAAAGAAGGAAATACGGGGCATGAGCAGGGGGTGGGGGGAACAGGGCACACACGGGGCATGAGCAGGGGGTGGGGGGTAACACGAAGGAGACATGGGGCATGAGCGAGGGTGGAGGGAACAGGGGTGACACGTGGGCATGAGCAGGGGTTGGAGGGGAAAAGGAGGGAGACACGGGGCATGAGTGGGGGGTGGGGGCAACAGGGGAAACACGGGGCATGAGCAGGGGGTGAGGGGGAAAAGGAGGGAGACAAGGGGCATGAGCGGGGGTGGGGAGAACAGGGGAGACATGGGGCATGAGCGGGGGGTGGGGGGAACGGGAGGGAGACACGGGGCATGAGCGGGGAGTGGGGGGGGAACAGGACACACACAGGGCATGAGCGGGGGGTTAGACACGGTGCATGAACGGGGGTGGGGGGAACAGGGCACACACAGGACATGAGTGGGGGTGGGGGGGAACAGGGCACACACGAAGCATGAGCAGGAGGTGGGGGGAACAGGGGAGACAAAGGGCCAGGAGAGGGGGTGGTGGGGAAAAGGAGGGAGAAACAGGGCATGAGTGGGGGTGGGGGCGAACAGGGGAGACACATGGGCATGAGCGAGGGGTGGGGGAACCGGAGAGACACGTGGGCATGAGCGGTAAGTGGGGGGGAACAGGGCACGCACGGGGCATGAGCAGGAGGTGGGGGGAACAGAGGAGACAAGGGGCCATGAGAGGGGGGTGGGGGGAAAGGTGGGAGACACAGGAATGAGCGGGGGGTGGGGGGGAACAAGAGAGAGACACGGGCCATGAGCGGGGGGTGGAGGGGAACAGGGGAGACACGTGGGCATGAGCGGGGGTGGGTGGGAACAGGGGAGACACGTGGGCATGAGCCGGGGTGGGGGAACAGGGGAGACACGTGGGCATGAGAGGGGGGTGGGGGGAAACAGGGGAGACACATGGGCATGAGCAGGGGGTGGGGGGAACAGGGGAGACACGTGGGCATGAGCGGGGGTTGGAGGGGAAAAGGAGGGAGACACAGGGCATGAGCAGGGGGTGGGGGGAACAAGAGAGAGACACGGGCCATGAGAGGGGGCTGGGGGAACAGTAGGGAGACACAGGGCATGAGGCAGGGGTGGAGGGGAACAGGGGAGACATGTGGGCATGAGCGGGGGTGGGGGGGAACAGGGAAGCACGTGGGCATGAGCGGGGGGTTAGACACGGTGCATGAACGGGGGTGGGGTGGAACAGGGCACACACAGGGCATGAGTGGGGTGGTGGGAACAGGGCACACACGGGGCATGAGCAGGAGGTGGGGGGAACAGGGGAGACAAAGGGCCAGGAGAGGGGGTGGTGGGGAAAAGGAGGGAGAAACAGGGCATGAGCGGGGGTGGGGGCGAACAGGGGAGACACATGGGCATGAGCGAGGGGTGGGGGAACAGGAGAGACACGTGGGCATGAGCGGTAAGTGGGGGGGAACAGGGCACACACGGGGCATGAGCAGGAGGTGGAGGGAACAGAGGAGACAAGGGGCCATGAGAGGGGGGTGGGGGGAAAGGTGGGAGACACAGGGCATGAGCAGGGGGTGGGGGGAACAAGAGAGAGACACGGGCCATGAGCGGGGGGTGGGGGGAACAGTAGGGAGACACATGGCATGAGGGGGGGTGGAGGGGAACAGGGGAGACACGTGGGCATGAGCGGGGGTGGGGAGGAACAGGGGAAACACGTGGGCATGAGCGGGGGTGGGGGAACAGGGGAGACACGTGGGCATGAGCGGGGGGTGGGGGGAAACAGGGGAAACACGGGGCATGAGCAGGGGGTGGGGGGAACAGGGCAGACACGTGGGCATGAGCGGGGGTTGGAGGGGAAAAGGAGGGAGACACAGGGCATGAGCAGGGGGTGGGGGGAACAAGAGAGAGACACGGGCCATGAGAGGGGGCTGGGGGAACAGTAGGGAGACACAGGGCATGAGGCAGGGGTGGAGGGGAACAGGGGAGACATGTGGGCATGAGCGGGGGTGGGGGGGAACAGGGGAGACAAGTGGGAATGAGCGGGGGGTGGGGGGGAACAGGAGAGACACGTGGGCATGAGCGGGGGGTGGGGGGAACATGGGAGACACGTGGGCATGAGCGGGGGTTGGAGGGGAAAAGGAGGGAGACACAGGGCATGAACAGGGGGTGGGGGGAACAGGGGAGACACGTGGGCATGAGCAGGGGGTGGGGGGAACAGGGCACACACGGGGCATGAGCAGGGGGTGGGGGAACAGGGGAGACAAGGGGCATGAGCGGGGGTGGGGGGAAAAGGAGGGAGACACAGGGCATGAACAGGAGGTGGGGGGGAACAAGAGAGAGACACGGGCCATGAGCGGGGGGTGGGGGTTAACAGTACAGAGACACAGGGCATGAGCGGTGGGTGTAGGGGAACAGGGGAGGCACGTGGGCATGAGCAGGGGTGGGGGGAACAGGGGAGACACGTGGGCATGAGAGGGGGTGGGGGGAACAGGGGAGACAGTGGGCATGAACAGGGGTTGGAGGGGAAAAGGAGGGAGACACGGGGCATGAGTGGGGAGTGGGGGGAACAGGGGAGACACGGTGGGCATGAGCGGTGGGTGGGG